>NC_040098.1:32213857-33697107 GCF_003369695.1 Bos indicus x Bos taurus | reverse complement strand
TTTTATTCCCATTACTCTAGGAGGTGGGTCATAGAAGATCTTGCTTTGATTTATGCCATCAAGTTTTCTGCCTATGTTTTCCTCTAAGTTTTATAGTTTCTGGTCTACATTTAGGTCTTTAATCCATTTTGAGTTCATCTTTGTGTGTGGTGTTATGAAGTGTTTTAATTTCATTCTTTTGCACATAGCTGTCCAGTTTTGCCAGCACCACTTATCAAAGAGACTATCTTAGCCCCATTGTATATTCTTGTATAGATAATTCTTTCTTCCCCAGCTGGATGATTCTGAAGCTAACTCCAGACATCATGATTTTATCTTTGAGGATCTCAGTATGTATCTCTGAAACATGAGGATTCTAATCAACATAATTATAACATCATGACCAAATCTAATGCATTTGTTTAAAATTCCTTAATATCAAGTATCCAGTCGGTAGTCAAATTCCCCCAGTTGTCTCATATATATTCTGGGTCAAATCAGGATCCAAACCAGGCCAAATTTTTAAGGAGACATCAATCACTGTACAACCTTTTACAATCTCAATTTTGTTTGAACACAGCTTTTTCATTTCAGTTTTCTTTTAGAAATCAGATTCTGATTGGTAGTCTAAGCTTGCCTGACATTGAAGTTGCCCTTGGAGACAAGTTGCATGAGTCAGGCTCTCTCAGCCTACATCTCCAGGTTAAGTAAGTATATCTCTCAATTTAGTTAAGAGAAAAAAGCCAGACTTTTCTTTATATTTTTCCCCTTTTTCATGCTTTTATCATTTCTCCTGATGGAGTAAAGAAAGCAGGAATTGTTCTCTAAAATGTAGCGTTTACTGGGACTTCGCTGGCAGTCCAATGGTAAAGACACCACACTGACAATGCAGGGTCACAGGTTTGATTCTTGATTGGAGAACTGGGATCCCACATCCTGTATGGTCCAGTGAAAAGACTTTTTAAAAATTTAAAAATAAAACGTAGAATTTACTTATGGGAACCCTGTCTATAATAACTTCACTTTACACCTAATCCAAATGTTCATCAGAAGGGGCTTGGTTAGGTTGGGATCAAACCTGGATCTCCTGCATTGCAGGCAGATTCTTTACTGTCTGAGCCACCTGGGAAGCCCATACATATTGTGAATATTTTCTATTCATAATGTATGAAATATGAACATTAGAAATATAATGCATATATTGTATATAAGATAATATATAAGTATAGTTCCTTCTTTCTGTAATCTTTCTTCAATATCAGGAATAATTTAGATTTTTCTCTACCATAGATACACTATTTTTTCAACTAGGAGAATACGTGAAGATACAACTCAGTAGTCTTCCTTTAATCACAGCAACAGTATTGCACTATGATTCTGTGCCAAATACTGAGGTAAGTTTTAGACACATTATCTCATTTAATCTCTGGAATAATTATTTGATATAAATATTGTTATCTACATTTTGCAAGTAAAGATAGTAAAACTTTAATTGGCAAAGTTACTTGCTCAAGTCAGAGTTGGGGTCCTTATCTCATGCTTTTCCATTCTAAGGTCTATAACCTCACCCTCTGGAGCACACTGATCTTACCTTAATAAGTGTAATAAATATAAAGACGATGGCAATTCTCCAAAATGCAAGGCCATCATCTTCTCATGCTTCTCTTATACTTTTCTTTTTATCTATTTATTTGGCTATGCTGATCTTTGTTGCTGCGCATGGGCTCTCTCTAGTTGCAGGAAGTGGGAATACCCTCTAGATGAGGTGTGTGGGCTTCTCGTTGTGGTGGCTTCTTTTGTTGCCGAGCATGGGCTTTAGGATGCTATAGCAGGTGGCTCAGTAGTTATGGCACACGGGCTTTGTTGCCCCGAGGCATGTGGGATCTTCCCAGACTAGGGATCAAACCTGGGTCCCCGGCATTGGCAGGCAGATTCTTAACCACTGGACCACACCATGAAATCCCACAGCATGAAGTCCCTCATGCTTCTTTTAAATAAGCATAATAGATCTTCCAATTGTGTCAGAAGATCTCAAGACCACGCCTAGATTTGATCATTTGTTAGGAGGACTACAGGACTCAGCATATATTTGAACTTCTGGCCATGATTTATTACAGTGAAAGAAGGCAAAGCAAAATCAGCAAAAGAAACGGGTACTTGAGGCGATGTCCAAGGGGACCAGGCACAAGCTTTCAGTCCTCTCTCAAGGCAGTCCCTTAGGATGCATCTACCCCCAACAGCAAGCTGTGATGACACAGATGAACTGTTCCCAAACAGGAAAGCTTATTAGAGAGTCAGCACCCAGGGTTTTTATTGGAGGCCACATAGGTACCCCCTGTTTGGTATGTAGCCAGATTCCAGACTCCCAGAAGAAAATCAAGTGTTTGATGTAAACCTGTTAGTACAAATGGTTTGGGCTCAGTGAGCCCATCTTACCAGTTAACCATGGGAACCCTTCCCAAATTTAAATTCCCAATTGCTAGCCAAGGGCCAGCCTCGTAAGTCAGCTTGTCAAAAGATGCTGTTCAGACTTGTTAATTCTATTTTGCACAGCCATGAAACAATTAGGAGTCAAATGCACAATAAGAATAAAGTTATATCAGCAACCTCCAGTCTACTTTTATGATGAAAATGGAGAAGCCAATCAATACCTCTTTTCAGGAAATCACATTTTCCCTCCAGAAACCTGAGGATACAGTGCAGAACCCTAGGGTCACAAGCCAGACAGCCCTTTGACATCCACTTTCTGTGGACAAAGGCATGGAAGTTCTTGTCCCTTTCTTCACTTTCCACATTTTTCTTCATCTTCCAAGAAACTTTAGAAAGAATTTTTCCTATGACTATAGCTGTACCCATTCAATTGCTCAACGTAAGGAAGGTCTTTGAAAAGCGGTTTGTTTTTGAGCTTCTCGGTCACTATTATAACCTCTTTGACAGCCACTTACAAATCAGGTGACATGTACAAAGAATGCAGGCTGGAAAAGAACTTAGCCAAGTACCTGTTCACTCAGAAGGTACTGTCCCTCCCAGGTTAGTTTGCCATACACTCTAGGGAAACTCTAACTTTACTTTTAGGGCAACTTTTGCCCTATTTTTTTTACATGAATTATTACACTTTATACATCCAGGCACCCAAGATATTATGTATGGTGTCAATTAAGGATATGCTATCTTATGTACGTCATGTGTTCAGAGTTCAGCACTTTGAGGATTGTCCAAACACTAGACCAATTTCTCCTGTCCAAACGGAGTTCTTTCCTTGTTTACAATTCAGTCTCCACCAAAAATGATGGAAATGGAGGGTTGGGAGACTGCTGTGCTTACAAAATCTGAGTTGAAAACTTTTAAATTCAGCTCAGTTCTGGTATCATTTATGCATGTCTTACTTAGATACATGGAAGGCTATATTTCCTTCTTCGCCCTCAAACCAATTTGTTATAGCCATAACAAGTCAGATATTTGCCTCTTTGGGTTTGGAAATCATTGAAGTTACACATCTGCTAGTATATCCCTTCCGAGTGCTATAACTCTGGATAACATAATATTTGCGTAAAAATAAACAATACGTTTGGGGGCTTTATGTGCTTTTATGGATTCCCCCAAAAGGAAATTTTAGCAAATATGTTAGACAATGTTCTTTCTCTCTGTTTTAAAGTGTGTATAATATATCTGTACTTGCATTGAATCAAAGATATTCAACTACACTCAATAGGTATGTAATTTCTACCTATGAGTAACTGGGAACTAGCATATCAAAAATCTTCCATAAAAACTTTGTCTACTGTTTTCTTGATTCATTCTGTGATCATGTAGTGCTTATGACATCTCTTTAACTAACTAATAGTTTATCTCCTCCTTTTTTATTTAACACATCAGACCTTTGTCTGTTCTCCATCAAAGTTCCCCTAAAGGGACTTCCCTGGTGGTCCAGTGGTTAAGACTTTGAAGGCGGTGTGGGTTTGATCCCTGGTCACACAATTAAGATTCCATATGCCTTGTGGCCAAAAAATCAAAACATAAAACTGAAGCAATATTGTAACAAATTCAATAAAGACTTTAAAAAATAGTCCACAACAACAACAATAAGCTCCCTATAAGCAATGACTATATTTTTATTAATCTCTATATTGAGCCAGATATGGGAAAGATAGCTGGTATTTATTAACCTTTTATTGACCGGGTGAATGGGTAAATAAATGAATAGCTTGTAAACGCCTGAAGAATATGAGCTACCTATTCCAGTATCTTCCACATAGTGTTTACTAGATAAATATTTGTGATCATGAAGGGGAATCTGAGTACTGTTGCAAAACCAAACAAGTGGATGTGCCTTGCTGCTTCTCCAGAACTGAAAATTCGCAAGTAATACTCATTTCTTAGAGATACATGCCAAAAGGTTTATGAATGAAAAGACTTTGGTGTTTATGACTTGCTTCAAAATAATCAGGGAAAATGGGGCACAACACACAACTAAAACAAGATTAACCAAGAATTGATATAAAGTTGAAGTTTAGCATATGTTTGAAGGTTTTCATAATAAAGTTTCATAGTGAACTTTGCCTGAACTTTGCCTGAGATACAGCTAACATGTTTATATATCCATGCCAGTTTGTTAATTTTTTTCTGGGAAAAAAAGATTCTATTTACTGGTTACCTAGATAGCAAATCTTTGTCAAGCTTTCTGGCAACTTTTTAACATCTTTATTTAGATAATTCCCCACCATTTGAATCCTTGACTTCCCAGCATATAAACCAGAACTCACTTTTCCAGCCTCCTTTGTGGCTGGGATACACACACACACACACACACAGGACTTAGAGTCTGTCAATCAGGAATTCCCAGAAAAATCACCAGTTCAGAAGAGTGACATGAATAAGGAGATTCCAGAAAGAATTGTTTCTGACGAGAGTGGTGTGGAGGCATTCAGCCTACAGAGGCAGAACTGACTAGGAGCCCAGCAGTTGCATCTTCTGTCCAGAACTGAGTCCAGTCTCTGAAGTGTTCAGCATTACAATCTGGGCATTGTTCCTGGTTCCTTAACCTCCATGTCTGACTCTCTGGCCCTCCTAGACACTAATATGTTTTAACAAATTTCTGTACTAACTAAAGTAAGTTTGCAACTAAATTCTCCAACTGAAATATCTACCTTATCTGGTATCTCATTGAAGCTGGAAGCAACCTATTGAGATTTGAAAAGAGGGTAGGGGAATATTACGAAAAACCTTGTTGGAATGTATCAGCCCTTAAATGTCACTTAGAAAAGGAAGAGGGGGAGCTATAAGGTTGGGGGAGGATAGTTTGATTTTCTCAGGACTTTTTCAACCAACATAGAGGAAACAAAAAAGAATGGCAGCTGTGGCCAAGCACAATTATTCTAGAATGCCTCTGCAAAGTATAAACAACCTACCTTTGGGTACCAATGGGCGTGGCTAGCTCAAATCCCTACCTCTCCCTAATGAGCAGTTTCTGTGTGAGCAGGCCCAGCCCACCTACATAAAAATCAAGAGTCAACACTCCCCTTTCCCATGTAGAAATACATCTACAGAACACTGTGGAAAGTCATACCAACCACCTACACTCATCAACCTTAAATGTAGATGAGCTTTCATTTTAAACATAAATGAGCCCCTGTGGGAGGCAGAATAATGGCCCCCAAACATATCTATGTTCTAATCCTCCTGGGGAACTATGAATAAATTCGCTTCTATGGCAAAGGGAGGGCCTTCCCTGGTGGCTCAGTGATAATCTGCTTGCCAATGCAGGGGACACTGGTTCAAAATCTGGATCAGGAAGATCCCCTGGATAAGGAAATGGCAACCCACTCCTATATTCTTGCCTGGGAAATCCCATGGACAGAGGAGCCTGGTGGGCTACAGTCCATGGGGTCACAAAAGAGTTGGACACGACTTGGTGACTGAACAACAACAAATGGCAAAAGGGAACTAAAGTTGCAGATGAAATTAAGGTTCATTGACCTCAAGATAGGGCAATTATTCTAGATTGTCCAGGTGGGTTCAGTGGAATCACAAGGATCCATAAATATTGGAAAAGGGAAGCAAAAGAGGAGTCCAGAGTGACGGGATGTGAGGTGAACTTTACAAGCTGTTGCTGGCTTTGCTGAAAGAGGAAAGGGCCATGAGCCAAGAAATGTGGGGCAATCTCTGAAGCTAGAAAAAGCAAAGGAACAGATTCTCTTCCAGAGCCTTAAGAAAGGGACCCAGTCTTACTAACAGCTGGATTTTATTCCAGGGAGCCTCATGTTGTACTTCTAACCTGTAAAACTGTGAGATAGTAAATCTGTGTTGTTTTAAGCTACTAAATTTGTGTTAACTTGTTATACCAACCAAAGAAATGTAATATAGCCCCCGAGGATGAAAACCACGAGTGTGGGAGACTGAGCATGATCAATAAACAAATGCCAACTTGAAGAATTCTGATCTGAGAGATAGACATGTAAGAAGTGCCCCTGGATGGATGGATGTTAGCTTGGATACTACTGCTGCTGCTGCTAAGTCGCATCAGTCGTGTCCGACTCTGTGATCCCACAGACGGCAGCCCACCAGGCTCCTCCATCCCTGGGATTCTCCAGGCAAGAGTACTGGAGTAGGGTGCCATTGCCATGCTAACAAACACAAAAGCCAGCTAAGAAAAGACCTGGCATGGACACTTAACAGGTTATGAGATCTTAGATTACCAGCCTCTCTAAATAAAGTGAGGGCAACAGAGGATGAGATGGCTGGATGGCATCACCATTTCAATGGACGTGAACTTGGGCAAACTCTAGGAGATGGTGAGGGACAGGGAAGCCTGGTATACTGCAGTCCACAGGGTTGTGAAACATTGGAAACAACTTGGTGACTGAACAACAACAACAGTATCTGCTCTAGGATTAAATGAAGTGGTATAAATGTCTATACAGAAAGAGTTAAACAAGTTATTTTTAAATTATTATTGCTAGCTGTGACTACACTAACGGGGGGGACCACCTAAGCCATAATAGACCTTCTGTCCATAATATCCAAGTGACATTATCACAGTGGATACTGGACATTCAATAAATATTATCGAGGCTATACGGTCCGATGTTTAAGAGCACTGGCAATAGGCTAAGACACCTGAATTCTGCCTCTGTGTGCCATTAGGTGATTACTCAACCTCCTTATCTGTAAAATGTGAATAATGGAGTTATAAGAATGAAGATGAGATAATGTCAATAAAGCTTTTGACACAAGGCCTAGGATCCACTGGGGACTCAGCTTAATGGTAGCACTCATTATTAATAATGAGCTCTTATTACTACATCTACCGCTTTCTTTTCATCTACCACTTTTGAACACTTAAAAAATTTTTACCCATATTATTTCGTTTGATTATCAAAGTCTCCCTTGGGAAGAAGCATAGCAAGTTTATATCCATTTTACACATACAAAAAATAATGCATAGAAAAGAAACCTACTTCTCTGGAGGGAATGAATACAAGGATTGGTTTCACCTGAAAAGATTCAAAGGGAACTGCAAAGCTAAAATAATCCAGGAATGAATTTCCTATTGTTCACACCAATAATTCTAGAAGACTAGGAGGAAATGAATAATAAACATAATAAAAAATCTTTTATAATATCATTCATACCTCTAGCATGCTACAGGAGGATTTTGGTAAATTTTTTTAAAGCCAGACTTAAGAAGTGGAACTAATCTGTTTAGGCCTCGAGAAGTCAAATGAGACAAAAATTGTCTGCCAAAAGTCTTGTATTTGGTGAGAGTTTAGACAACAAACCATGATGGAAACTATAAAAGGACTTGCAGCCATTACAAAACCAACCTTTGTATGTGGTCTTCATTATCCACAGGAAAAGCAAAGGAGGGAAATAAGATGGTTTGATTAGTGTTTTGCCCCCATAGCCAGGTCAGACTACTGATTTACACATCAGGACTGCTACAGACCTCCAGCAGAGGTTCCTCTGGCTTTGCCCTGCCCAGGCAGAGTTCACCATCTTTCAGGCCCTAAAGATGGCTTAAAACTCAACAGTCAAAAAATGAAGATCATGGCATCCGGTCCCATCACTTCATGGCAAATAGATGGAGGGAAAAATGGAAACAGTGACAGACTTTATTTTCTTGGGCTCCAAAATCAATGCAGACAATGACTGCAGCCATGATATTAAAAGAAGCTTGCTCCTTGGAAGAAAATTATGACAAACCTAAACAGCATATTAAAAAGCAGAGACATCACTTTGCCAACAAACGTCTGTATAGTCAAAGCTATGGTTTTTCCAATAATCGTGTGTGGATGTGAGAGTTGGATACTATAAAGAAGTCTGAGTGCCAAAGAATTGATGCTTTTGAACTGTAGTACTGGTGTAGACTCTTGAGAGTCCCTTGAACAGCAAGGAAATCAAACCAGTCCATCCTAAAGGAAATCCGTCCTGAATATTCATTGGAAGGACTGATTCTGAAACTGAAGTTCCAATACTTTGGCCACCTGATGCGAAGAATCGATTCATTGGAAAAGACCCTGATGCTGGGAAAGATTGAAGGCAGGAGGAGAAGGGGATGACAGAGGATAAGATGGTTGGATGGCATCATTGATTCAGTGGACATGAGTTTGAGCAAACTCTGGGACATAGTAAAGGACAGGGAGGCCTGGCATGCTGCAGTCCATGGGGTCGCAAAGAGTTGGACATGACTGAGCAACTATACAACAACAACTTGCAATAAGAAATTTGGAATGTGGTTCAGTGGCTCCTCCCATGACCTCATAGGAAAGTTTCAGTGAGTTTCTTGCTTTTCATCAACTAAAAATAATACAAATGAAACAACAAGAAAAGTTTTGCAAGAAAAGAATGAGCTGTGTTGGGAAGAGGTTACTTTTTCTAAGTTTTTTACCACTGAGATGGAAAATGGACACAGCCTATGTCAGCCAGCTCCTGGATGTGATACTGATGTTTTCCTTCTTTCTTCCCCGCTCTTTCCCTTTCTCCATTTCTTGTCTTCCTACCTTTCTTTTTTCTTTTTTTCCTTGTCTTCCTTCCTCCCTTTCTCTCAGTTCCCTGGCCAGGGATTGAACCCAGGCCATGGCAGTGAAAGCGCTGAGCCCTAATCACTGTACTGCCAGGGAATTCCCCTCCTTCCCTTTCTCAGTGAGGAAACTCAGCACACTCTCAACCATTATAACTCAGGTCAAGCCCAGTCATCTTACCTGGGAAGTTTTTTTAGCACCTGGTGACTTAGCACACACGCATACATACATCTCTATTAGGTGTCTCAGTGGTAAAGAATCTGCCTTCAGTGCAAAAGATGCTGGTTCAATCCCTGGATAGGAAATCCCCTGGAGCATGAACTGGCAACCCATTCCAGTATTCTTGCCTGGGAAATCCCATGAACAGAGGAACCTGGTGGGCTATGGTCCATGAGGTCACAAAGAGCTGGACACAACTGAGCACCCATGCACACATACATGAAAGCAGTAATTGGCAAGGTAATACTGTGCCGAATAGGAAATGGTAATGACCTAAAACATGAGTCAATTGGTCCAGCTGAGGAAATAAACAAGATGCTTTCTGGAGATCATGTAAGGTTCTTTCCATAGTATAATAATGGTGACTCAGACAGGAGTAGGAAAAATGTAAATCTTGATTTTGAAGATATCAAACATATGCAGTGTAATAAGGAATTTTTCTGAAGTGACTTTCTGGTGAAGATGTTATCTGTTGACATTAAAGGAAATCCTGACTTACGTCCAAGATTCTTTTTTTTTTTTTTATTGAAGGATAATTACTTTACAGAATTTTGTTGTTTTCTGTCACACCTCAGCATGAATCAGCCATAGGTACACACATATCCTCTCCCTCTTGAACTTCCCTCCTATCTCCCTCCCCATCCCACCCTTCTAGGTGGACACAGAGCCCCTGTCTGAGTTTCCTGAGCCACACATCAAATTCCCATTGGCTATCTATTTTACATATGGTAATATAAGTTTCTATGTTACTCTTTCCATACATCTCACCTTCTCCTCCCTTCTCCCCATGTCCATAAGTCTATTCTCTATGTCTGTTTCTCCATTGCTGCCCTGTAAATAAATTCTTCAGTACCATTTTTCTAGATTCTATGTGCATTTGAATATAATATTTATGTTTCTCTTTCTGACTTACTTCACTCTGTATAATAGATTCTAGGTTCATCCACCTCATCAGACCTGACTCAAATGCATTCCTTTTTATGGCTGAGTAATATTCCATTGTGTATATGTACCACAACTTCTTTATCCGTTCATCTGTCGATGGACATCTAGGTTGCTTCCATGTTCTAGCTATTGTAAAGAGTGCTGCAGTGAAAAATGGAATACACATGTCTTTTTCAATTTTGGTTTCCTTAGGGTATATGCCTAAGAATGGGATTGCTGGATCATATGGTAGTTTTATTCCTAGATTTTTAAGAAATCTCCATACTGTCTTCTATAGTGTTGTACCAATTTATATTCCCACCAATAGTGCAAGAGCATTACCTTTTCTCCACACCCTCTCCAGCATTTATTGTTTGTAGACTTTTTGATGGTGGCCATTCTGGCCGGTGTGAGGTGATATCTCACTGTGGTTTTGATTTGCCTTTGATTTGCTCACATAATGAGCAATGTTGAGCATCTTTTCATGTGTTTGTTAGCCATCTGTATGTCTTCTTTGGAGAAATGTCTGTTTAGGTCTTTTTCCCACTTTTTGATTGGGTTTATTTTTTTGGCATTGAATTGTATGAGCTGCTTGTATATTTTGGAAATTAATCCTTTGTCAGTTGTTTCATTTGCTATTACTGTCTCCCATTCTGAGGGTTGTCTTTTCGCCTTGCTTATAGTTTCCTTTGCTGTGCAAATGCTTTGAAGTTTAATCAGGTCCCACTTGTTTACTTTTGTTTTTATTTCCATTACTCTAGGAGGTGGGTCATAGAGGATCTTACTTTGATTAATGTCATCGAGTGTTCTGCCTATGTCTTCCTCTAAGAGTTTTATGGTTTCTGATCTTACATTTACGTCTTTAAGCCATTTTGAGTTTATCTTTGTGTATGGTGTTAGGAAGTGTTCTAATTTCATTCTTTTACGTGTAGCTGTCCAGTTTTCCCAGCACCATTTATTGAAGAGGCTGTCTTTGCCCTATTGTATATTCTTGTTTCCTTTGTCAAAAATAAGGTATTCATAGGTGCATGGGTTTATTTCTGGGCTTTCTATCTTGTTCCATTGATGCATATTTTTGTTTTTGTGCCAGTACCATACTGTCTTGATGACTGTAGCTTTGTAGTATAATCTGAAGTCAGGAAGGTTGATTCCTCCCTCTGCATTGTTCTTTCTCAAGGCTGCTTTGGCTATTCGGGGTCTTTTGTGTTTCCATATGAATTCTGAAATTTTTTGTTCTAGTTCTGTGAAAAGTGCCATTGGTAATTTAATAGGGATCACATTGAATCTGTAGATTGCATTTGGTAGTATAGTTATTTTCACAATATTGATTCTTCCTACCCAGGAACATGGAATATCTCTCCATCTGTTTATGTTATCTTTGATTTATTTCATCAGTGTCTTATAATTTTCTGTGTATAGTTCTTTTGTCTCCGTAGGTAAGTTTATTCCTGATACTTGATTCTTTTTGTTGCAATGGTGAATGGGATTGATTCCTTAATTTCTCTTTCTGATTTTTCATTGTTAGTATATAGAAATGCAAGTGATTTCTGTGTATTGATTTTGTATCCTGCAACTTTGCTAAATTTACTAATTAGCTCTAGTAATTTTCTGATACTATCTTTAGGATTTTCTATGTACAGTATCATATCATCTGCCTACAGTGAGAGCTTTACTTCTTTTCTGATCTGGATTCCTTTTATTTCTTTTTCTTCTCTGATTGCTGTATCCAGAACTATGTTGAATAATAGTGGTGAAAGTGGACACCTTTGTCTTGTTCCTGATCTTAGGGGGAATGCTTTCAGTTTTTCACCATTGAGAATAATGTTTGCTGTAGAGTTATCATATATGGCCTTTACTATGTTGAGGTAGTTTCCAATGCCCATTTTTTGAAGAGTTTTAATCATAAATGGGTGCTGAATTTTGTCAAAATCTTTTTCTGCATCTATTGAGATGATCATATGGTTTTTATCTTTCAATTTGTTAATATGGTGTATCATATTGTTTGATTTGGGTATATTGAAGAATCCTTGCATTCCTGAAATAAACCCAACTTGATCATTGTGTATGAGCTTTCTGATGGGTCTTTTTTTGTATCCATTCAGGCAGTCTGTGTCTTTTGGTTGGAGCATTTAATCCATTTACATTTAAAGTAATTATTGATATATGTGTTCCTATTGCCATTTCCTTAATTGTTTGGGACTGATTTTGTAGATCTTTTTTCTTCTCTTGTATTTCTTGACTATATAAGTCCATTTAACATTTGTTTTAAAGCTGGTTTGGTGGTACTGAATTCTCTTAACTTTTGCTTGTCTGAAAAGCTTTTTATTTCTCTATTCAATTTTGAATGAGGTCCTTGCCAGGTACAGTCATCTTGATTGTAGATTTTTCCCTTTGAATACTTTAATATATCCTGCCATTCTCTTCTGGCCCACAGAGTTTCTCCTGAAAGATCAGCTGTTAAGCGTATGGGGTTTCCCTTGTATGTTACTTGTTCCTTCTCCCTTGCTGCTTTTAATATTCTTCTTTGTGTTTAGTCTTTGTTAGTTTTATTAGTATGTGTCTTGATGCGTTTCTCCTTGGGTTTATCCTGTATGGGACTCTTTGTGTCTCTTAGACTTGATTGAATATTTCCTTTTCCATGTTGGGGAAATTTTCAACTATAATCTCTTCAAAGATTATATCATACACTTTCTTTTTCTCTTCTTCTTCTGGGACCCCTATAATCTGATTGTTGGTGCATTTGATATTGTCCCAGGGGTCTCTGAGACTATCCTCAGTTCTTTTCATTCTTTTTACTTTATTCTGCTCTTCAGAAGTTATTTCCACCATTTTATCTTCCACCTCAATGATTCATTCTTCTGCTTCAGATATTCTGCTGTTGATTCCTTCTAGAGATACCAAGGGAACATTTCATGCAAAGATGGGCTTAATAAAGGACAGAAATGGTATGGACCTGACAGAAGCAGAAGATATTAAGAAGAGGTGGCAAGAATACCCAGATGAACTGTACAAAATAGAGCTTCATGACCCAGATACTCAAGATAGTATGATCACTCACCTAGAGCCAGACATTCTGGAATGTGAAGTCAAGTGGGCCTTACAAAGTATCACTACAAACAAAGCTAATGGAGGTGATAGAATTCCAGTTGAGCTATTCCAAATCCTGAGAGATGATGCTGTGAAAGTGCTGTACTCAATATGCCAGCAAATTTGGAAAACTCAGCAGTGGCCACAGGACTGGAAAAGGTCAGTTTTCATCCCAATCCCAAAGAAAGGCAATGCCAAAGAATGCTCAAACTACTGCACAAGTGCACTCATCTCACACACTAGTAAAGTAATGCTCAAAATTCTCCAAGCCAGGCTTCAGCAATACATGAACCGTGAACTTCCAGATGTTCAAGCTGGTTTTAGAAAAGGCAGAGGAACCAGAGATCAAATTGCCAACATCTGCTGGATCATGGAAAAAACAAGAGAGTTCCAGAAAAACATCTATTCCTGCTTTATTGATTATGCCAAAGCCTTTGACTGTGTGGATCACAATCAACTGGAAAATTCTGAAAGAGATGGGAATACCAGACCACCTGACCTGCCTCTTGAGAAATCTGTATGCAGGTCAGGAAGCAACAGTTAGAACTGGACATGGAACAACAGACTGGTTCCAAATAGGAAAAGGAGTACGCCAAAGCTGTATATTTTCACCCTGCTTATTTAACCTATATGCAGAGTACATCATGAGAAACGCTGGGCTGGAAGAAGCACAAGCTGGAATCATATTGCTGGGAGAAATATCAATAACCTCAGATATGCAGATGACAGAACCCTTGTGGCAGAAAGTGAAGAGGAACTAAAAAGCCTCTTGATGAAAGTGAAAGAGGAGAGTGAAGAAGTGGCTTAAAACTCAACATTCAGAAAACTAAGATCATGGCATGTGGTCCCATCACTTCATGGCAAATAGAAGGGGAAACAGTGGAAACAGTGTCAGACTTTATTTTGGGGGGCTCCAAAATCACTGCAGATGGCTATTGTAGCCATGAAATAAAAAGACGCTTACTGCTTGGAAGGAAAGTTATGACCAACCTAGATAGCATATTAAAAAGCAGAGACATTACTTTGCCAACAAAGGTCCGTCTAGTCAAGGCTGTGGTTTTCCCAGTAGTCATGTATGGATGTGAAAGTTGGACTCTGAAGAAAGCTGAGCACCAAAGAATTGATGCTTTTGAACTGTGGTGTTGGAGAAGACTCTTGAGAGTCCCTTGGACTGCAAGGAGATCCAACAAGTCCATTCTAAAGGAGATCAGTCCTGGGTGTTCATTGGAAGGAATGATGCTAAAGCTGAAACTCCAATACTTTGGCCACCTCATGCAAATAATTGACTCATTGGAAGAGGAAATGACTCAGGAGGAGAAGGGGACGACAGAGGATGAGATGGCTGGATGGCATCACTGACTCGATGGACATGGTTTGAGTGAACTCCGGGAATTGGTGATGGACAGGGAGGCTGGCATGCTGCAATTCATGGGGTCACAGAGTCAGATATGACTGAGCAACTGAACTGAACTGAGAGTATTTTTAATTTCAGTAATTGTGTTGTTTGTCTCTACATGTTTACTCTTTAATTCTTCTAGGTCTTTGTTCATTGATTCTTGCATTTTCTCCATTTTGTCTTCAAGGGTTTTGATCATCTTTACTGTCATTATTCTGAATACTTTTTCAGGTAGTTTGCCTATTTCCTCTTCATTTATTTGCACTTCTAAGCTAAGACACTGAAAGATGAACTCCCCAGGTCAGTAGGTGCCCAATATGCTACTGGAGATCAGTGGAGAAATAACTCCAGAAAGAATGAAGGGATGGAGCCAAAGCAAAAACAATACCTAGTTGTGGATGTGACTGGTGATAGAAGCAAGGTCCGATGCTGTAAAGAGCATTATTGCATAGGAACCTGGAATGTTAGGTCCATGAACCAAGGCAAATTGGAAGTGGTCAAACAAGAGATGGCAAGAGTGAACGTCGACATTCTAGGAATCAGCGAACTGAAATGGACTGGAATGGGTGAATATAACTCAGATGACCGTTATATCTACTACTGCAGGCAGGAATCCCTCAGAAGAAATGGAGTAGCCATCATGGTCAACAAAAAAGTCTGAAATGCAGTACTTGGATGCAATCTCTAAAATGACAGAATGATCTCTGTTCACTTCCAAGGCAAACCGTTCAATATCATGGTAATCCAAGCCTATGCCCCAACCAGTAATGCTGAAGAAGCTGAAGTTGAACGGTTCTATGAAGACCTACAAGACCTTTTAAAACTAACACCCAAAAAAGATGTCCTTTTCATTATAGGGGACTGGAATGCAAAAGTAGGAAGTCAGGAAACACCTGGAGTAACAGGCAAATTTGGCCTTGGAGTATGAAATGAAGCAGGGCAAAGGCTAATAGAGTTTTGCCAAGAGAACGCACTGGTCATAGCAAACACCCTCTTCCAACAACACAAGAGAAGACTCTACACATGGACATCACCATATGGTCAACACCGAAATCAGATTGATTATATTCTTTGCAGCCAAAGATGGAGAAGCTCTATACAGTCAGCAAAAACAAGACCAGGAGCTGACTGTGGCTCAGATCATGAACTCATTGCCAAATTCACACTTAAATTGAAGAAAGTAGGGAAAACCATGAGACCATTCAGGTATGACCTAAATCAAATCCCTTATGATTATACAGTGGAAGTGAGAAATAGACTTAAGGGACTAGATCTGATAGACAGAGTTCCTGATGAACTATGGACGGAGGTTCATGACATTGTACAGGAGACAGGGATTAAGAGCATCCCCATGGAAAAGAAATGCAAAAAAGTAAAATGGCTGTCTGAGGAGGCCTTACAAATAGCTGTGAAAAAAAGGGAAGTGAAAAGCAAAGGAGAAAAGGAAAGATATAAGCATCTGAATGCAGAGTTCCAAAGAATAGCAAGGAGAGATAAGAAAGCCTTCCTCAGCGATCATGCAAAGAAATAGAGGAAAACAACAGAATGGGAAAGACTAGAGATCTCTTCAAGAAAATTAGAAATACCAAGGGAACATTTCATGCAAAGATGGGCTTGATAAAGGACAGAAATGGTATGGACCTAAAGAAGAAGCAGAAGATATAAGAAGAGGTGGTAAGAATACACAAAAGAACTGTAGAAAATAGATCTTCACAACCCAGATACTCACGATGGTGTGATCACTCACCTAGAGCAGACATCCTGGAATGTGAAGTCAAGTGGGCCTTAGAAAGCATTACTACAAACAAAGCTAGTGGAGGTGATGGAATTCCAGTTGAGCTATTCCAAATCCTGAAAGATGATGCTGTGAAAGTGCTGTACTCAATATGCCAGCAAATTTGGAAAACTCAGCAGTGGCCACAGGACTGGAAAAGGTCAGTTTTCATTCCAATCCCAAAGAAAGGCAATGCCAAAGAATGCTCAAACTACTGCACAATTGCACTCAGTAAAGTAATGCTCAAAATTCTCCAAGCCAGGCTTCAGCAATATGTGAACTGTGAACTTTCAGATGTTCAAGCTGGTTTTAGAAAAGGCAGAGGAACCAGAGATCAAATTGCCAACATCCGCTGGGTCATCAAAAAAGCAAGAGAGTTCCAGAAAAACATCTATTTCTGCTTTATTGACTATGCCAAAGCCTTTGACTGTGTGGATCATAATAAACTGTGGAAAATTCTGAAAGAGATGGGAATACCAGACCACCTGATCTGCCTCTTGAGAAATTTGTATGCAGGTCAGGAAGCAATAGTTAGAACTGGACACGGAACAACGGACTGGTTCCAAATAGGAAAAAGAGTACATCAAGGCTGTATATTGTCACCCTGCTTATTTAACTTATATGCAGAGTACATCATGAGAAATGCTGGACTGGAAGAAACATGAGCTGGAATCAAGATTGCCAGGAGAAATATCAATAACCTCATATATGCAGATGACACCACCCTTATGGCAGAAAGTGAAGAAGAACTAAAAAGCCTCTTGATGAAGGTTAAAGTGGAGAGTGAAAAAGTTGGCTTAAAACTCAACAATCAGAAAACAAAGATCATGGCATCCGGTCCCATCACTTCATGGGAAATAAATGGGGAAACAGTGGAAATAGTGTCAGACTTTATTTTTCTGGGCTCCAAAATCACTGCAGATGGTGACTGCAGCCATGAAATTAAAAGACGCTTACTCCTTGGAAGGAAAGTTATGACCAACCTAGATAGCATATTCAAAAGCAGAGACGTTACTTTGCCAACAAAGGTCCGTTTAGTCAAGGCTAAGGTTTTTCCTGTGGTCATGTATGGATGTGAGAGTTGGACTGTGAAGAAGGCTGAGCACCGAAGAATTGATGCTTTTGAACTGTGGTGTTGGAGAAGACTCTTGAGAATCCCTTGGACTGCAAGGAGATCCAACCAGTCCATGCTGAAGGAGATCAGCCCTGGGATTTCTTTGGAAGGAATGATGCTAAAGCTGAAACTCCAGTACTTTGGCCACCTCATGCGAAGAGTTGACTCATTGGAAAAGACTCTGATGCTGGGAGGGATTGGGGGCAAGAGGAGAAGAGGACGACAGAGGATGAGATGGCTGGATGGCATCACTGACTCGATGGACATGAGTCTGAGTGAACTCCGGGAGTTGGTGATGGACAGGGAGGCCTGGCGTGCTGCAATTCGTGGGGTCACAAAGAGTCGGACACGACTGAGCGACTGACCTGATCTGATCTGATCTGAGGTCTCTAAGTGCTTCCTTGAACAAAATAGCCATAGCACAATAGTTTTTATCTGCTCCTGAAAGGTTATATTAGGGTGCTTGTGTCCTTTTGAATTAAGCTTTGAATTTAGCACAGGAAGCTCAGCTCAGCTACTCTATGATGACCCAGAGGGGTGGGTGGGAGGTGGGGGGGATGAAGGTCCAAGGGGGAGGGGATACATGTACACCTAGAGCCGATTCACTTCATTGTACAGCAGAAACTGTTACCGAGTCCAGGCTGTCTCAGCTCACTTCAGGACAGGCCAACGAATCCGAGAGAGAAGGGGTTGAGATAAGGAACAGATTTTAATTGGGGAGCTGGCTGACGAGAAGATACCAGGCTAGTGCCTCAAAATAACCATCTTGTCAGGGCCTGGTTGCCAGGTTCTTTCATACATCAGAGATAAGGGCCAAGATTCTTTTTATAAGTGTACCTTAGTGTGCTCAGATCACCAGCAACAACAATCTTTGAGCCTCAAGTCGAGCTGCAGGATAGCTAGTTCAGCCAGCGCCAAAAAGGTGGGACCACAGCACTGATTCAGAAAATGAGGCAGAAAAAATTTCATGGCAGGCTTGCAGACTGGCTGTCTAACCAGTCCTTGCCTTTCTGTTGTTCCCAGCAAGACCTACAACAGCCTTTCAGACTTCCACAGCAGGAATCAGAATTTCCCTACAAATCTAAGTTTAAAGCTCTGCCTTCTATGTTGATGTTTGGCAGAAACCAACACAATTCTGTAATGCTATTACCCTTCAATTAAAAAATAAATTAATTAAAAGAAACAAATAGAATTAAAAAAAAAAAAAGAACTATGCCTTTTACACAGAACTTTATTCTCTGAAATCAGTCCATGCTACCCCAGCATTCTAAGTTTACCCCACTGGAATTTCCCGTAGGAAGTTTTGAAGCGTCACCCAACTTCTAACTAACAAGATTTGGTCCATTGCTTATGGGTTTCTATATACTGTTAGATCATAATAACATATCGTTATTAGATATGTTATTAGATCAGTCATTAGATCATTGGCTATAATCTTTAGATCACTGTCATGTCATGACATGTCGACCATATCATTGGATCAGTGACAGCCAGAAACTCAACTTCAGACTCAGCGACATTTAAAAAGTTTCGGACTGGAGGAGTTTTCAGTGAAACATATCTAGCTGAGTTAAATAGTGTAAGTAACACACAGACTGTCATGCTCAGACTATCACTAAGGATGCTGACACATCACACTTTAACCGTCACACGTTTTCAGCCTCTATTATCCGTCAGAGATCAGGCATTTTCCAGAATGGTATCCAGTGAATATTTCTAGCTCCAAACCCAATTTTCGTCTTGGCTTTGGAATGCTGCTTAAGTAAGATTGCAAAGTGATAAAACTGAATGTTTGATGCCAAAAAGTTCAAAGGGAGGCATTGTTACACCCTGCTTTTATTGTCATTCCAAACCAAACTGTAATTTTTAATCTTAAAAGACAATTCAAAAAATCTAGTATGTATGTTGTTGCTGTTGTGTTAATTGCTCAGTCGTGTTCAACTCTTTGTGACCCCATGGACTGTAGCCCACCAGGCTCCTCTGTCCATGGGATTCTCTAGGCAAGAACACTGGAGTGGGTAGCCATTCCCTTCTCCATGGGATCTTTCTGACCCAGAGATCGAACCTGGGTCTCCTGAATTGCAGGCAGATTATTCACCATCTGAGACACTGGGAGGCCTCAAATAGGAAAATCAGCATTAAAATAGAAATTATGCTGCTTCAAATAGTAATGTACTGCATTTCACCTTATTCTGAGCATCACATCGTATGACATTATTTTTTGAGGGTAAAAATGAGCATGTCAAATGCCTCTAAATAAGACAAAACTTTCTGTTTTATTTCAAAATTTTCTCAAATTTAAATTCATTGTATCAGACTAATGTACCTTCCCAGTCCTTCAGTACAAATATTTTGTCATTTCTGCGATAGTTCACCTTTACCCATGAATATTTGGGAATTCAGTTTTAAGTTTCCAAACATTTAGATTATATCATCTTTTTATTGTTTATTTTCTGATGCTATTATTGCAATATGACCAGATAATATGGTTTATATAACAAAATTCTCAAAATTAAGACTTCTTGGTTGTAAGTTCTCTTTTGCCTACTTCTAATTTGAGAGGCCTTTTTCTTTCTTTCTCTTGTTCTTTAAAATCCCGTTCTCTTTTCATTCCCATTTTAGTACATTTTCTGGCTAAATTCACTTAGGTCTTAAAGAAGCATATCTAGTTCTGAGTTCAAAGCTTTTCTGATTCTGAGGATCCTCTGAGTTCCTCTGAGGATGCATTTTTCTTTCGACTGCTCAAAGAACAAGAAGCTCTTCTTTTACTTTCTTCCTCAAGGAATCGTGTGTGTGCTATGCTCAGTCATGTCCAACTCTTTGCAGCCCGATGGACTGTAGGTTCCTCTGTCCATGGCATTTCCCAGGCAAGAATCCTGGAGTGGATTGCCATTTCCTTCTCCAGGGGATCTTCCCAACCCAGGGATTGAACCCTGTCTCCTGCACTGACAAGCAGTTTCTTTACCACCGCTCCACCTGGGAAGCCCCAAGGAAGTGTATGCTTTCTCAATATCTTCTCCTAAGTCTGTGCTGAAGAAAACCCAGCATGTGTGTAGCTCTGTACTCACAGGCCACTGGGTATCAGTCCTGAGCCATATGTAGGGGTGTGGTTGGGGCCCAGGGAACAGAGAGTGAGGGATAAATAACGTTTAAGAAAAGAACATAAGTCATAAGATCAATAATTTTTGACCAAAGTAGGTGAGAGAAACCATAGGAAGAGTCAGAAGAAAATACAGTTGTCATCATCACGAGTTTGAAAAAATTGCTCAAGGTGCTTGAATTAAGCTGGTACCAAAGAATCCTACCTTCCCCCTTTGTTATTACCAAGGTAAGCATGGTCCACGGAGAAGGCAATGGCACCCCACTCCAGTACTCTTGCCTGGGAAATCCAATGGACGGAGGAGCCTGGTAGGCTGCACTCCATGGGGTCACTAAGAGTCGGGCACGACTGAGCAACTTCACTTTCACTTTTCACTTTCATGCATTGGAGAAGGAAATGGCAACCCACTCCAGTGTTCTTGCCTGGAGGATCCCAGGGACGGGGGAACCAGATGGGCTGCCGTCTACGGGATCGCACAGAGTCGGACACGACTGAAGCAACTTAGCAACAGCAGCAGCAGCAAGCATGGTCCAAAGTGAGCTGAGAGCCCACCAAGGGTGACTCTCCATGCCAAGGGGGCTCCTGCACTGGCTCATCACTTGTTTGCCAGGATTTCAAAACAAAGCCCCAGAACTGAGCTCTTATCAGTCAGCCCCCCAGTCTGTCCTGCTCTATAAGCTCTTAACCGTGGATCAGCGCTGCACTCCCACTGCTGTGCTTCCAGAACTTACTGACAGCACTGCTGGAGAGAAGTACAGCCATGGGAATTAGCGTTTTCACAGATGTATAATTTTTAATCTCATCAGTCAGTTCAGTTCAGTTGCTCAGTCATGTCTGACTCTTCACATCCCATGGACTGCAGCACCCCAGGCTTCCTTCTCCATCGCCAACTCGCAGAGCTTGCTCAAACTCATGTCCATCAAGGCAGTGATGCCATCCAACCACCTCATCCTCTGTCGTCCCCTTCTCCTCCTGCCTTCAGTCTTTCCCAGCATCAGGGTCTTTTCCAAGGAGTCCGCTCTTCGTATCAGGTAGCCAAAGTATTGGAGCTTCAGTTTCAGCATCAGTCCTTCCAGTGAATATTCAGGGTTTATTTCCTTTAGGATTGACTGGTTTGATCTCCTTGAAGTCCAAGGGACTCTCAAGAGTCTTCTCCAACACCACAGTTCAAAAGCATCAATTCTTCAGCGCTTAGCTTTCTTTATGGTCCATCTCTCACATTCATACATGACTACTGGAAAAACCATATCTTTGACTAGAACCTTTGTTGGCAAAGTAATGTCTCTGCTTTTTAATATGCTGTCTAGATTTGTCATAGCTTTTCTTCCAAGGAGAAAGTGTCTTTTAGTTTCATGGCAGAATTCTCAGTTCAGCTTGTCAGTCCCTTTCCCTAAGAATCTCTCTTTCCCTCTCTCTCCTTTTCTCTCTTTCTGTCTCCCTCTCCATCTCCCTCAGGTCAGTATCCCAAACCTTCTTCAGCTCTCTGTCTCTCCTAGAATATCTCAGTCCCTCAGAAACTACTGAGTCCACAAATCTTCATTTCCTCTCTCTCCCATCCCACCCTGCATAAATACGCTGCAACCTGTACAGGCTCATCTTCATTCTCACCTATTCTCACCTCCTGCCCCAGGAATGATAAAAAAGAAGGCAGCTGCCCTCCCATCTCCTCCAAGTGTCTCTCAGCACTTCACTCCATGTCTCCATCTCCGCATCCCTATAAACCCTCAATCCCCAGATTATTAGTGTAATGGGATAGAGAATAGTTGGATTCTCTTAGGAAATGGCCTGAAAGTTCCTGTTGAGAATTTGTTAGCAAAATCAGTGGATAAGCCCATAGTGGTTGCAGCTGAGACTTACAGGGGATTGACTGTGGGAGCATTGCTCTGCTCTAGATGAGGAAAGTCATTCCTTGCTCTAAAGGAAAAGGAGCAAGTTGGGGAGGATACAGGAGGAGTCAACTGGATGGCAGAAGGCACAGATTTGCAGTTAAGCCCTCTCTGGGAGCACCTCCAATTTTCCTGTAAGTTTTTTAACTTATAACTTTTTGATTATATAGATTACTAGTAATGGGAAATGTGTTATCTCTTTTGAAACTAGGGAAAGGGCTAAGATTTCCAGTGAGGTGACATGGGATAGACCTGAGACTACATGTATGGATGCACAGGTGGACAGAAGCATGAAGGAGCAAGCTCTCAGGTCACTGAAATCAGGGCAGGAGGCCCTGGACCGTGGCTTTGGACCAGGTTTATCTAAATCTCTCAGAGGCTGGAAGGTCCCAGCTGATGTTAACTTGTTCAAGTTTCTCCCATTCAAAACAAAAGCCTCACTAGAACACTTTCTAACACCATACACAAAAATAAATTCAAAATGGATTAAAGATCTAAACGTAAGACCAGAAACTATAAAACTCCTAGAGGAGAACATAGGCAAAACACTCTCTGACATACATCACAGCAGGATCCTCTATGACCCACCTCCCAGAATATTGGAAATAAAAGCAAAAATAAACAAATGGGACCTAATTAACCTTAAAAGCTTCTGCACAACAAAGGAAACTATTAGCAAGGTGAAAAGACAGCCTTCAGAATGGGAGAAAATAATAGCAAATGAAGCAACTGACAAACAACTAATCTCAAAAATATACAAGCAACTCCTACAGCTCAACTCCAGAAAAATAAATGACCCAATCAAAAAATGGGCCAAAGAACTAAATAGACATTTCTCCATAGAAGACATACAGATGGCTAACAAACACATGAAAAGATGCTCAACATCACTCATTATCAGAGAAATGCAAATCAAAACCACTATGAGGTACCATTTCACACCAGTCAGAATGGCTGTGATCCAAAAGTCTACAAATAATAAATGCTGGAGAGGGTGTGGAGAAAAGGGAGCCCTCTTACACTGTTGGTGGGAATGCAAACTAGTACAGCCACTATGGAGAACAGTATAGAGATTCCTTAAAAAACTGGCAATAGAACTGCCTTATGATCCAGCAATCCCACTGCTGGGCATACACACTGAGGAAACCCGAAGGGAAAGAGACACGTGTACCCCAATGTTCATCACAGCACTGTTTATAATAGCCAGGACATGGAAGCAACCTAGATGTCCATCAGCAGATGAATGGATAAGAAAGCTGTGGTACATATACACAATGGAGTATTACTCAGCCATTAAAAAGAATACATTTGAATCAGTTCTAATGAGGTGGATGAAACTGGAGCCTATTATACAGAGTGAAGTAAGCCAGAAGGAAAAACACCAATACAGTATACTAACGCATATATATGGAATTTAGAAAGATGGTAACAATAACTCGGTGTACGAGACAGCAAAAGAGACACTGATGTATAGAACAGTCTTATGGACTCTGTGGGAGAGGGAGAGGGTGGGAAGATTTGGGAGAATGACATTGAAACATGTAGAATATCATTCAGGAGGCGAGCTGCCGGTCCAGGTTCGATGCACAATGCTGGATGCTTGGGGCTGGTGCACTGGGACGGCCCAGAGGGATGGTGTGGGGAGGGGGGAGAGGGGAGGGTTCAGAATGGGGAGCACATGTATACCTGTGGCGGATTCATTTTGATATTTGGCAAAACTAATACAATTATGTAAAGTTTAAAAATAAAATAAAATTAAAAAAACAAAACAAAACAAAACAAAAGCCTCTTCTCCCTGAGCCCTTTGTAGCTCCTTTCCTCGTTCTCCTTCTCTCCTTATCCAGTCTTTTGGAGATATGGTCTATGTTTGTGATGGCAGCTTCACCATCTTCTGTTAACTTCTCAATCCTGTGCTCTCTGGAAATGTTCTAACCAAGGTTGTAGATGACGTCCTCGTGGAGAACATTCTCAGTGCTTAGCTTACAGGACGTCTCTTCCACAGGAGGAACCACTGATAACTTTCTTGGTATCGTCTTTCATTTTCTGACCTTTCCTCTGGCCTTCTCCATGGGCTGCTCTTCTTTATAGCTTAAATGTTGGCCTTGGCATCTGAGGGGCTGCAGTTCAACCAGCACCCAGAAGGATTCTTATGTTGCTCATTAGTTGATGGGAAAGGAGTGCGTTGAATTGAATTTGACTACACTTGAGTCATAAAGTGGATTGTGTGAAAAAGAAAGGAAAAGTTTGTGGAACCCAATAAGCATTAGGAAAGGGGATCGAGAATATTATTTTCTAATATTTATTTTTATTATTTATTTATTTGGTTGCACCATCTTAATTGCAGCACATGGAATCTTCATGGTGGCGTGTTGAGTATTGAGTTTAGTTGCGGTACGTGGGATCTAGTTCCCTGACCAGGGATCGAACCCAGGCCCCCTGCATTGGGAGTGCAGATTCTTAGCCCCTGGACCACCAGGGAAATCCCCTGTTGAGGATATTCTTGAGAATACTATTCTAAAACTGCAAGGACACAAAGTAGGTATGGAACCCAAATTACAATACATAGAGAGAAGGTGATTTTGTGAGACAGCAAATGCAAGTGTTCAGAGACAGGAGAAATAATGTTATAAAAATGAAACTGTATTTGGATAATTTAATAGAAGGTAAAGTAGCTGCTTGACAAGAAAGAAAACTGGAAGCACTGTGCTATATAAATTCTATTTGGAATGTGTTATGCAGCCATTTATCATAACCCATCAGGATCATTGAAATACAAATGGTGTCCTTTTTATTAGCTCTGGTAGGCTTCAGCTTCAAAAAACATTCAGATTGTGTTTGCACTACATCCTAACAGGAAAATCAATCAGTTCACTTAGATGAACATTAGCAGTGAAACACAGTAGAGCTACCAGGTGTAAAATGTACCTGGTTTGTTAGACCAGATTTTCCTTCCCTGTAGATACATGACTCTTTTTTGGGGAAAGGTCTGTCCTTATTCAGCTTTCATTCATTTGACTACAGTAGCATTTCACTGCCTCTGGCAAAGGTCATGAGGAAGGAGGCTTGGCATACGCAAAGGCGGGATCAAGCCTCAGGAGTCTCCCTGGAAATTCTCGAGCAATCTACCCCCAAAACCAGAGTCTGCCTACTTTCTGCTTTGTGCTTTCACCTACACGTCTGACTTTACGGGGGGCTGTCCCCCACTACCTCTCTGAAAAAAGAGTTAGCTTACAGCTCCAGTTAATAATTCCTGGGTGTGACAGTGTTTAACCTACAAACTCCTTTGGAAATCCTCTAGCCTGCCTGAATAGGTTTTTCCGGCCACATGTGATTGTTCAGAGCCTCCCAACTGTGAGAGGCAGGAGATGTTCTAAACTGTGTAAACACAGATTCTTTTGAATAGTTAAAAGATTGATTAGAAATTGTATTGGTGAAGGGATTTTCACTTGTTGGGCCAATGTTTGCTGCTAAGTTTCCATATCCCTTACCTGCTGTGTCCGTGGCAGTGTATTGATTAATATAATTGGTGTAAGTAGTAGCTTTAATGTTTGTAACCTGGGACCCTTGAGTTAATTCTTTTTCTTGTTATAGCCCACCACACCTTTGCCCTGTAGGAATGCAACTTTATCTAATGCTTTTGGAGGGTGGCTCCTGACCAATCACCTTTAGAGAAAAATAAGTTTTCTGAAGAAAAGGTCTTAAAATGTTAACAGGCCTCCGGGCCAGAAGATGATGCAAATCACCTAACTTTTGCATATGCTAAGTTTGCAGGAAGAAAGCCTGGCTTGCTGCCTGACTCTACCCCTTCCCCCATTATCCTCTATGCATAACTTAAGGTATAAAAACTACTTTGGAAAACAAAGTGCGGGCCTTGTTTACCGAAACTTGGTCTCACCATGTCATTCTTTCTCTTACCTTCTGGCTGAATTATTCAGCCTCTTTTCTCCACTGAATTTCCTCACTGAGCTATCCTTATTTCAGCCTCTTTTCTTCACTGAATTTTACTGAGCTATCCTCATTCTATTACTCTTTATATCCTTAATTAACATTTAATTAAGCAATTGTCGCCTGATCTTCGCCTACGCCGTCTCTCCTTCGAATACCCTGGATCAGCCGGGGCTGGTCCCCGGCAATTTAGGGTAAAAAAAGTTCCATCTTGCAATATGTTCAAGAAAATGAATCCAAGAAACTGCCAGAAGAACTAAATGACAACGTTTTCATACCTGTTCTAAAGCCCCATGCTCTCCAGGATGGTAGCCATAGCCAGTGTGTCTGTTTAAATGTAAATTAATGAAACTTTAATAAAATAAAAAAAATTCAGTTCTCCAGTTGCACCAGCCACCCTTAAAGTGTTCAGTTGTCACATGTGACTGCTTTATTGAAGTGTACAGATATAGAGCATTTTATTATTGCAGAAAATTCTACTGGGCAGTATTGCCCTAGACACACAAACACACACCATAGTTATCAATCAAGAAAGCAGAGCCAAGAGACCCTGGACCCAGGAGAAGCACCACCACCCTGGTACTCTAGGTGGTAAAGCCAATGATACCAGGAGCAGCAGAGCACCAACGACTCTGGAGACACAAGCAGCGATGAGGAGGGCACACTTCTGACAGGTGGTGGACCGTGGGAAGTGTAGACTCTCGATTATAAGGAGGCTGCGCAGATAAGAGGAAGACAGAACTTGTGCTGTAGCACCACCTACTGGAAAATAAAAGAAAGGCCTCTAATGGCACCCCACTCCAGTACTCTTGCCTGGAAAAATCCCACGGATGGAGGAGCCTGGAAGGCTGCAGTCCATGGGATCGCTGAGAGTCAGACACGGCTGAGCGACTTCACTTTCACTTTTCACTTTCATCCATTGGAGAAGGAAACGGCAACCCACTCCAATGTTCTTGCCTTGAAAATCCCAGGGACGGGGGAGCCTGGTGGGCTGCCATCTATGGGGTTGCACAGAGTCGACACGACTGAAGCGACTTAGCAGCAGCAGCAATGTTAAAAAAAAAAAAAAAAAATCTTCACCACTACTGGTGAAGAACCTGCCTGCCAATGCAAGAAACATTTAGAAAGATGGTAATGATGACCCTATAGGCGAGACAGCAAAAGAGACACAGATGTAAAGAACAGACTTTTGGACTCTCTGGGAGGTGAGGGTGGGATGATTTGAGAGAATAGCATTGAAACATGTTTATTATCATATGTGAAATAGATCACCAGTCCAGGTTCGATGCATGAGACAGGGCACTCTGGGCTGGTGCACTGGGAGGACCCTGAGGGATGGGATGGGGAGGGAGGTGGGTAGGGAGTTCAGGATGGGGAACACATGTACAACTATGGCTGATTCATGTGAATGTATGGCAAAAAGAACTACAATATTGTAAAGTAATTAGCCTCCAATTAAAATAAATAAATTAATTAAAACAAAAACAAAAACAACAACAACAACAACAAAAATAAGTCAATTCACTGTGGTCTAGCAGGAAAAACACATCATTTTCTCTTCCTGTTAAGAAAGAAAGGGAAAAGTTCTCTAAAATGAGTGTCATTTCATACAGACAGGCACAAACAGTAGCCCGTCACATGTACATCACATCCCTTTGGCATCACTAGGCTTTATGTCTGTCAATTTTCAATTACAAGGAAAAAACGCAATAAATCTTTTTATACAAACCACAAAATGTGTAGAAGTGAGGGGAATAAAGCTGTTGAAATTTCAACAACAACAACATAAAATGTAAGAGATGCAGGTTTGAACCCTGGGTCAAGATGATCCCCCTGGAGGAGGAAATGGCAACGAACTCTAGTATTCTTGCCTGGAGAATCCCATGGACAGAGGAGCCTGGAGGGCTATGGTCCATAGGGTCACAAAGAGTGGGACACGACTGAAGCGTGCTTTTACTGCTGAGGCCTGGGTTGGAGAAGTAAGATTCCACAAATTGTGCAGTGTGGCAAAAAAACAAAACAAAACAAAACAAAGGTATTCACTACTTCAAATGTGCTGGCAGAGAAACAACTCATCAAGCATCATGAAGAACCACAGTAAGAGTATATAACAAAAAAGAAAATGATGATCTTCCAGAAACCAAACTTAAGGTCACAGAATGTTGTGATCTATCTGGGAATTCAAAATAGCTGTCATGAAGAAACTCAACAAACTACAAGAAAACTCAGGAAGGCAGTTCTGTGAGTGCAGGAATGAAATTAATGAACAGAAGAACTACTTTACCAAAGTGATTGAAACTAAAACAGAACCAACAGAAATTCTGGAGTTGAAGAACTCAACAAGATGAAAAATGCATTAGAAAGTTTTGGAAACAGAGCAGATGATATGGAAGAGAGAACTGGAAAGCTCAAAGATAGAAATCTAAAAATGATACAGGTAGAAGGGGAAAGAGAACTGAGATCTTAGAAAGTAAGGAAATTCTACGGGAATGATCCAACTCTTTTAGGGCAGTATTAGGATAATAGGTACTCAGAGATGAGCGGGAAAAGGGTGCAGAGAATTTATTTAAAGAAATAATCACTGAGGACCTCCCAAACCTAGAGAAGGAACAGGATATGTAAGTTCATGAAGCTAAAAGAACTAGTTACCTCAATGCAAAAAAGACCTTCTCCAAGACAAATTATATCAAAACTGTCAAAAGTCAATGACCAAGAATGAATTTTAAAGGCAGCTGGGGAAAAGGGTGATAACCCACAAAGGAACCCCAATTAGGCTGTATGCAGATTTCTTAGCAGAAACTCTATAAGCCAGGAGAGGATGAAGTGGCCTTCTCAAAATACAGAAAGATCCTGGAAACCAACAGAAATCCAGGAACCCAACCCAGGACAGAACAATTACCTTGACTGCATATAGTGGAGAATAAGTATTTATTGCTAGAATGTGCTGCATGGAATTTGTGATACATACAGTCATGCTTGAGTTAAGAGTTTAGGAAATTGTACCTAGTTCTCCTCCCATGATATATGTTTGGTTACTGTCAGTGAATGGCAGTAACATAAAATTTATGAAATCCTGAATTAAGGAGCGCCCACCCCCTTCCTGGCCAGTGAGAATCATGACCTGCTTAGCGGACAGTAGTTGGAATTCTAGTGCCCAGAATGCACACAGACTAGTCAAACAGCATAAACCCACTTAAGCACCTACTTAAATCAGAATCATCTGGGGAGGTTGTTAGACACACAAATATTTAGGACCCATTCCACAGCCACTGACTCTGGGGTTAAGGATCTGCTTGTCAGCAACTTCCCCAGATGGCTGAGAGACAAACAACCCATGGGCAGGGCTTATATTTCATAACAAGTAAACAAGAGCATCCCCTCTAAAAAAGATCCTAGATTCCTGACCGTTCTAAAAGGGATGAGCAGGAGCCTCTACCCTGGATCCTGCCCTTAAGGCTCCAAGAGCCCCAGAGCTGATCTCTAAAGATCTGGGTCTTAAGCTAGACCCTGGATTTTCCCAAATAGGTGGAAAAAAACATGCTTCCACCAGGACCTTGGGATGACCACATGGAGGCCCCAAGAGCTCCAGTCTTCAGATTTTAACTCTACCCCCACAAAGGAACTCCATGGCTAGAATGCTGGGGAGATGGCCCGGCCCTCCCCACCATCCTGCATGATGGGAATGCCCTCTGAGACCCTAAATACCCCTCCAGACATATTACTGAAAATGCTCAGGGACGGAAGGACCTACCTCAAATGCTGGGGAACAAGGCTTGCTATGGAGTTCTTTTTTGTTGTTGTTGTTGTTTTAACTTATTTATTTGACTGTACCAGGTCTTAGCTGTGGTGCTCAGGAGTTTAGTTGCTGCATGTGGGGTCTAGTTCCCTGACCAGGGAGCAAATCTGGGCCCCCTCCACTGGGGGGCTCTGAATCTTAGCCACTGGACCACCAGGGAATCCCTGGAGCTCATTCTTTAAGATGGATATGACAGGAGCATCTAATTGACTGCCTTTTCTATATCCTTGAGGGAGCCACTGGCCTGTACCCCTCAGACATCTGAAACCTCAAAAGTGTGTTGAATGTTTTTATAGTAAAGGAAATAGTTAAACCTCTTAGTTAAAAATAAACAGATAATAAACCAATGTCAGTTTCTTAGTTTTGACAGATACTCTATATGTAGGGTCAGACCACCCAAGATGGCTGTCCTTTTGCTCTCTGTACATCCCCTGCCCAACCAGCACCTGCTTCACCGACACTCCATTCACTTGACTGACCTTTCTACACACTTGCCCTTGTCCCAGCTAATGGCTATTCTAGCTTTAGATCAGAGCTCTTCACTATGCTTATCAAAGGGGTGGTGAGGGGCGTGCCCCTCTGCTGGTTTCTCTGGTAACTGATGAGCCAAGATGACGTCAGTTCCCCCCATAACTGGTAACCTCCCCCCATCACCCCACTCCAAGACTACTACCACGTCCTGTCCAGCCGTCTGCTACACACAAGGGGTATTGCTCCAGGACTTTGCTTTGGACGTGTAAGCTCCTCCATCCACTAAACCAGTGATGTCTCTGATTTTCACTCTGGGCTCTGTCTTTGGTCTTGAAGTTGGGCAAGTACAGGGCTTGTAGGCCTGGGGTGGGGGGGTGGGGGTGCGTGGCAGCCCAACACCATGGTAATGTAAGATGTCAACAGTGAGGGGAAATGGGTGAGAAGTATAGGAGAACTCTCTCCCTTTGCAGTTTTAAATTATTCTAAAATAAAAGTTTGTTTAAAATAGATGGAAACCACCTGCTAGAGCCTGCAGGGCTCCATTTGGGCCTGTCTTAGATCCCAGCCCTTCTGCAGGGTCTGGCCTCTCTGACAGAGGCTCAGCTGACATGAACTGAAGATTCTCTCATTCCATCATCCCTTAGGATGGTGTCTCAGCCCTGCTCTCCTAGTGGGCTGGGTGGGACTTCTTATAAAAACCTCTACTAAAACCTTGCTACCAGCCCATCCAAGCCACATCCAGCAGTTTCTTCCAACCCTGCACCCCCAGCCCGATCTCCTGAGAAACCACTGTATTATTTCCATCTAGCTGAGATCATAAGGTTGAAATGGTATGGAATTAATTTGCCTGTATCTACGATTTGGCTTGAAATGTATTTCCTCTATTGATATTCCTTGCATATGTACATCCTATAAAAATTACATAAGACACTGTGAGTGGGAATGGAAAAGAAAGAAAATTGGGAGGGGTCACCAGCTTTACTTGAAATACTTTTAAAGGGCACATTTTAACTTGTAGGGGTTGGCCAGGGATGAGAGTGGATTTTTAAAAATCATGTTCCAGCATGCTTATTTTAGGTGGTAACTCTTCAGAGGGACAATTTTTTAAAAATTTACAGTGAGCCTTGGGCCCTTTTGAAACTCCCAGTTAAAAGAATATGAAGGAAGTAGGGGGAAATGTTCTCTTTGTGAGGTACTCTGAATGGAATACATTGTGTGAGGCAAAAAGAAAACTTCATTTGGGTAAGATTCTAATTGTATTCTTCCATATCACCCCAGAGAAGTTGACAACCTGTATTTTACTCCTCAAAAAAAGAAAAGGCTTAACTCATTCCTGTGCGGAACTCAGGAGTGTCTAAAAGCACAGTGGAATGAAATGTTTCCTTTTTATTTTCTCTTTTGAAAACATTAACCCACTGTTTATTCCGAAAGTGTGATGTGGCCTGCAGGATCCCGGAACACTGACTGACCGTTTATTTATACTTAATATCAGATATATTAAGCATGCAAAGCTAGGAACTGTTCTCGCCTGGAGCTTTGCAAGGTGTGGCCCTTGCAATGTTCCATCTAGAAGCATGGTATGTATTAACATACCCTCAGAATGAGGCAGCTGAGGGTAATTTTTCTTTCCAACCCACCACCAGACATTTGGTCATGTCTGGAGGCAATTTTGACAGTCGAAGCTGCAGGTGGGGGTGGGGACGGGGAATGAAGCTGCTGGCATCTAGTGTGTAGAGGTCAGGGATGCTGCTAAACCGCCTACCACGCATGAAACAGCCCCAGTGGCAAAGTATCCCATCCATAGTGGCAGTAGTGCCAAGGTAGAGGTGGTGCAGTGGTAAAGAGCCCACCTGACAATGCCCAGAGACACAGGAGACGCGGGTTTGATCCCTGGGTCAGGAAGATACCCCTGGAGGAAATGGCAACCCCCTCCAGTATTCTTACTGGGAAATTCTATGGACAGAGAAGCCTGGAGGGCTATAGTCCATGGGGTCAAAAATAGTCAGACACAAATGAGCACTCACATGCACAGAGCAATGCAAAAGTTTCTTCAAGGTTGAACAAATATTATAATTACATTATAATGGTATTAGTCTAGAGCTCTGAGTCAGATACTAGTCAGGTGCTCCAGAGGAGCAAAGAAGGAAAGATCACGTCCACTTAGAGTAATCAGAGAAGGTTTCAAGCCTTCAAGTGGATTTTCTGTGGTTCAGTTCAGTCGCTCAGTCATGTCCGATTCTTTGCGACCCCATGAACTGCAGCACGCCAGGCCTCCCTGTCCATCACCAACTCCTGGAGTCCACCCAAACTCATGTCCATTGAGTCAGTGATGCCATCCAACCATCTCATCCTCTGTTGTCCCCTTCTCCTCCTGCCCTCAATCTTTCCCAGCATCAGAGTCTTTTCAAATGAGTTAGCTCTTCGCATCAGGTGGCCAAAGTACTGGAGTTTCAGCTGCAACATCAGTCCTTCCAATGAACACCCAGGACTGATCTTCTTTAGGATGGACTGGTTGGATCTTCTTGCAGTCCAAGGGACTCTCAGGAGTCTTCTCCAACACCACAATTCAAAAGCATCAATTCTTCTGCGCTCAGCTTTCTTTATAGTCCAACTCTCACATCCATACATGACCAATGGAAAAACCATAGCCTTGACTAGATGGACCTTTGTTGACAAAGTAACATCTCTGCTTTTTAATATGCTGTTTAGGTTGGTCATAACTTTCATTCCACGAAGTAAGTGTCTTTTAATTTCAAGGCTGCAGTCAACATCTGCAGTGATTTTGAAGCCCCAAAAAATAAAGTCTGACACTGTTTCCACTGTTTCCCCATCTATTTTCCATGAAGTAATGGGACCAGATGCCATGATCTTAGTTTTCTGAATGTTGAGTTTTAAGCCAACTTTTTCACTCTCCTCTTTCACTTTCATCAAGAGGCTTTTTAGTTCCTCTTCACTTTCTGCCATAAGGGTAGTGTCATCTGCATATCAGAGGTTATTGATATTTCTCCCAGCAATCTTGATTCCAGCTTGTGCTTCTTCCAGCCCAGCGTTTCTCATGATGTACTCTGCATAGAAGTTAAATAAGCAGGGTGACAATATACAGCCTTGACATACTCCTTTTCCTATTTGGAACCAGTCTTTTGTTCCATGTCCAGTTCTAACTGTTGCTTCCTGACCTGCATATAGGTTTCTCAAGAGGCAGGTCAGGTGGTCTGGTATTCCCATCTCTTTCAGAATTTTCCACAGTTTATTGTGATCCACACAGCCAAAGGCTTTGGCATAGTCAATAAAGCAGAAATAGATGTTTTTCTGGAACTCTCTTGCTTTTTGATGATCAAGCAGATGTTGGCAATTTGGTCTCTGGTTCCTCTGCCTTTTCTAAAACCAGCTTGAACATCTGGAAGTTCACAGTTCATGTATTGCTGAAGCCCGGCTTGGAGAATTTTAAGCATTACTTTACTAGTGTGTGAAATGAGTGCAATTGTGTGGTAGTTTGAGCATTCTTTGGCATTGCCTTTCTTTGGGATTGGAATGAAAACTGACCTTTTCCAGTCCTGTGGCCACTGCTGAGTTTTCCAAATTTGCTGGCATATTGAGTGCAGCACTTTCACAGCATCATCTTTTAGGGTTTGAAATAGCTCAACTGGAATTCCATCACCTCCACTAGCTTTGTTTGTAGTGATGCTTCCTAAGGCCCACTTGATGTGGTTCAGGGTACCTTATTTCTCCTAAGTTTTTGGGCCATCTAGAGTCCCTAAATCTTGTATTTCTGTATTTCAGGCAATAAGTACCTGGTGAAAAATCCCTGCTTGGCCAAATAATTTGATTCTCTGTGCTGGAAAGTGACAGGATTCATTCAGAAGCCCCAAGCTTCCTCCTGGCTTCGATTAAGTGACAATTCTTTCTCTGACTTTCTACTTGATGACTCCAAATCCCGTAAAACATGATTCTCTGTCTTCTGTAGTTAATGTGCTCCTGTATCTGTCTCTCCCAACATGGAAATACAGCATTTTGCTTATAATTTCAAGGGATCTGAGGTCCCCAGAAACCCATCTCTGAACCTCTCTAAGGGTGCATGGGACCCAGAATAAAATATTTTGCTCCAAAGTTTATGGAGCAATAAAATCTACTGTGTCTATGAGAGCCCTTGGAACCTAAGCCAGATGTTATTTCCAAAATAACAAACAAGCTCTTTCTCACATGCCACACTCATCTGTCTCTTGTTTTTCTATCATTGAATTATGTTTGATTTCGCTACTGCTGCTTCACTGAAATCACTTTAGCTCATCTCATGACTTGCCAAAATCCAACTCCCATAGGAGATGTTCTAACCCACAAGGATGGCTTTCTCTCAATCCTAGAGAATATTTTTGGTGGGTTCCCTTAAAGGGAACTGCTAGTGAGTGTGTCTGTGAAGTCCTAGAGGAGGGGATCTTTGCTTGAAGGAGCTTAAGAAAGACCACCAGCAAAGTCTGCTGTCAGTACACAAAATCTTGCTTCAGGGAGCACAAAAAATAGTCTGACTCTACCCAGAAGAGGCGTGCCAGGAACTGCATTGCTACTGTGAACAGTGCCTGAAGACCCAGTCAATGGGTCAGCTGCAGTGCACACATGCTCAGTTGTGTCCGACTCTTTGCGACCCCATGGACTCCATGGACATGAGTCTGCACAAACTCCAGGAGATAGTGAAGGACCAGGAGGCCTGGCAAAGCACTGGACAGGACTGAGTGACTGAACAATAACAAAGGTAGGCAGGCGTGGCTATTGGACCTTGAAATATGGCTAGTCCAGGGGACTCTTTACCCCCTCTCAGTGTCTATGCTGGGAGCTTTGTACTTTCTTCCTCTTTAATAAATCCTATTTGCTTGCTACCATGAGTGTCTGCATGTTTGTGGATTCTGTTCTTCCACTCTGTGGACAAGAACTCCGATTACCATCTCAACAGCAGCCCTGAAATATGCACTGAGCTGGAATGCCGCCTTCCAAAGGACCTGTGTGTTGTTCTGCTGCTGATGGATGGGGAAGGCTGGTGCCCTCCAGTCTGCCAGAAAACGCAGAGCCCCACGCATCCTCAGCTGGGTGGGGAGAGCCTGACAACGTGTTGGGCATCAGAAAATAATTTGTCAAAGAGAAAATGCTTCCCTGTCTCTGAAATATGGTTAGTCCAAACCAAGATGTGCTGTTAGTTTAAAATATCTCCAGATTGTGAATATATAGTATAAACATGAAATATAAATATTTCATTAATAACTTTATATTGATTACATGTTGAAATGATGATATGTGGCATATATTGGGTGAAATGAAATAGATTATTGTAGTTAATTTCACCTATTTCTTTTGACTTTTTAAATGTGGGCTTCTTTAAAACCTCCTTGAGATTGCATTTGAGAGGCTCTTTAGAGTTTACATCAGGATTTCTTTCTTTCTTTCTTTTTAACTTGGGGGCTTTATTTTATTTTTTCTTTTAAAGATGCTACATAGTCAAACAGAATTGGATTGGTCTTTTATGGCATAAAATTAATTCACAGTCAAGCTCTCCATCACTACTTGACGGCTCATCCAAAGTTCCTCTCGAACCCCCTCCCGCACCACCCCCCATGCTCCGGCCCCACCTAGCTGGCTCCCTCTCCCCGGCCCCTCTGCTGCCTGCCTCTCTCGCCCTGATTCCAAGTCAGGGCTGCCTGGGAAGGTCAGGACTGCACTGGGGCATGGGTGCTGAAGTGTGGGTGGTGGTGAGGAGCAGAGAAAGACAGACAGCACAGGGACATGCTACTCTTTCCCCTAGACAGTGACCTCAAGCTGATTGCCGCTACTAAGAGTCCTCTCCCCATGGTGCCTATTACCTATCTACGCAGACGATATTTCCTGGTAGTTGTTCTCCAACGTTCCCACGAGCACACCTCTGTGTGTGTGTGTGAGTGTGTGTGTGTGTGCGCTCACAGAGCCCAGAACCTTCGGCAGCAACGCCAGCTTCACTCCACAGTGTTAAGTAGCACGGGTGGGGTTTAGGCCACAGAATTAATTATAATCTTGTGACAGAAGACATGAGATGAAACACATTATGTAAGTTAAATATGCATTAAACATCTCTGAATTCAATCTCTGAATTCATCTCTGAATTCAATCTCACTACATGAACCAATAGTTATCTAGCTTGGTCCCTTGAAGAGAACAGCATTCAATGACTTTGACTTCCAGAACGTCGAGTCAATCAGCCACACACACTCCCCACTGCTGATGAGTGCAGCCGATGCTGCCACAGCACCATTCTTGGTGCCTTCAGGCCCTGTTCATCAGTCCCCAGGAACTGATGGCCGGGATGGGCATGGAGAGGCTGCCTGCAGTGAGTGAGTGAGTGGCGCGGGGAAGGACATCGACAGGGTGGGCTCCAGCTTCCCAGAGGCCAGCACCAACAGACAGGGAAGAGTGTTATGTTTGCAGAGAGGAAATCCAGCAACGTGGACCAAGGCTGCTGCTAAGTTGCTTCAGTCGTGTCCGACTCTGTGGGACCCCTTAGACAGCAGCCCACCAGGCTCCCCCGTCCCTGGGATTCTCCAGTAAAGAACACTGGAGTGGGTTGCCATTTCCTTCTCCAATGCATGAAAGTGAAAAGTGAAAGTGAAGTCGCTCAGTCCTGTCTGACTCTCAGCGACCCCATGGACTGCAGCCTACCAGGCTCCTCCTTCCATGGGATTTTCCAGGCAACTGACGCTTAAAATGACATTTACAAGATGCCATTACCATTTAATCATGGTTTCCCTTGTCATTAATAAGGTTCACTCTTTGCCCCAATCATTTACTATGCGTTTTAAACTTTCTAAAAGATTGTTATATTATGTTCTATTTGTGTGTGTGTGTGTGCATGTGTGCACGCGGGTGCACACAAGTGGGGAGGGGTAATTTAAAGGCAAGACCTGTGAGATGTCATCATACATTAATTCCTCTTTACACATGGTTATGATAAATTTAAATCCCACACTATGGCGGACCCATCAATCCAATCCCCGTCTCGCATGCTGCCTCTACAAGACGGTCTTCCCTATGATCACGCCAATGATGAAGAAGAGGACGCCGAGCGCCAGCAGCCCGGTGCTCAGGCCCTCCTCCTTCCCAGCCGTGGCTGACGCGGGAGCGGGGACTGTGGCTCTGCACTGTCTTCCTCATCCGAAGTCCGTCTTCCTCCTTGAACTGCTTGTCCTCCTCCCACAGCCTCTGGACTTCGCTCTGCAGCCTCTTACAGTCTTCCATCACCTTCTTAACTTCAGTGTCATCCAAGGAGGAACTCAGAGCTTTAGACACCTTTGGTGTTTCTGTCTTTGATGCAGTTGTGGGTATAATTTTATTTATTTCTACATCATATGGTTTATCATTTTCTGCTGGCAATTCAAACACACATCTAAGTTTTGAATCCATAAGGTCTTCCGGTTTTGCCTCCTTCCATACTGCTTCCATATCAGAAGTGTCAATTGGAGCAAACATAGACTGAACCATAAACTTGTGTTTACTTTTCTCATTGGGATCATAATCGAAAGGCTGTAACATCACAGATACGTTAATCGAGGCCCCTGCATCAATGATCCCGCTGTTGGGCCTCACGCAGTACCTACGTGGTGCCGTGGTCTTCACTTTAAAACACACATTTCGATCTGTCGGGTTGCCAAGCTTCAGGTTGGTGGTGACAGCATCGGTGAAGGGACCTCGGAATTTGAGCTCGTGCTGCGGCTCGAGGCTCAGGACCTGCCCCACCTTCGCCATGTTCCTCAGCGGCTGGGCAGCTCGGGCGGGGAGACTTGAGAGGGCACCTGGGGTGGGACGCGTGAATGCTGCGCCCCCTTTAAATTTGGAAAGGCGGGGCCTGCCGGGGCACGGGCAGGGGTCGCCTATGTGTCGCGCGCCGGGTTGGTCGGGGGGACAGCCTCCGTGGTACAGGCGCAGGGACGGAGGGCAAGGGTGAGGCCCAGGATTTCTTTTTTTTAATTAATTTTTATCTGCGTATAGTTGCTTTACGATGTTGTATTAGCTTCTACTGTACAGTTAAGTGAATCAATTATATGTATTCATACATCCCCTCTTTTTTAGATTTCCTTCCTATTTAGGTCACCACAGAGCACTGAGTTGAGTCCCTTTGCTATACTGAAATGTGGCTTTTAAGAAATTTCATATTATGCTTGTGTATCAGATTTAGGCCTGTATTATATTTCTATCAGACCATGCTGCTCTAGAACCTCATGTATTTCCTGAAGGCCAGTTTTAATCTCTGTGGAGATTCCTTTTCTGTCAGACTAAATGACCTGCTGAAGGACTGGTACATGACCCTGAAGGACCAGCTCAGATCCCTGGAACCCCTTAGACTGGGCTAGACTCTAAGGTCTGGAATATAATTTTAATTGTTTAGTACATGGTCTCTTAATGGGTGCTGTAGATTGAATATTTGTGTCCTCCTCAAAATTCTTACCATTGAAACTTAATACCTAACGTGATGGTGTTAGGAGTTGGGGCCTTTGGGAGGTGCTTAGATCATGAGGATGGAGCCCTCGTGACTGGGATTAATATGCTTATAAAAGAGACCCCCACAGACCTCTCTCAACCCCTCAACAATGTGCATGCATACGTGCTCAGTTGTGTCCTACTCTTTGTGACCTCATGGACCTTAGCACACCAGGCTCCTCAGTTCATGGGATTATCCTGGCAAGAATACTGGAGTCAGTGGGTTGCCATTTCCTCCTCCAGGGGATCTTCCTAGCCCAGGAATTGAACCCGAGTCTCCTGCATCTCCTGCATTGGCATGTGGATTCTTTACCACTGAGCCACCTGGGAAGCCCCCTCTACTATATAAAGACACAGCAAAAAGATAGTCATCTGTGAGGAAGTGGGCACTTACCAGACACCAAATCTGTCAGTGCCTTGATCCTGGACCTCCCAGTGTCTAAAACTGTAAGAAATATGAGAAATACATTTCTGATGTCTATAAGCCATGGTAAAGAATCCTTTTGCAATGCAGTAGACACGAGTTTGATCCCTGGGTCGGGAAGATCCCCTGGTGAAGGAAATGGCAATCCACTCCTGTATTCTCGTCTGGGAAATCCCATGGATAGAGGAGCCTGGTGGGCTACAAGAGTCCCAAAGAGTCAGACGCGACTTTGCAACTAAACCACACAAGCCACCTAGATTGTGGTATTTTTGTTATAGCAGCCCAAATGGACTAAGATAATGGGAATTACCAGCACTCATGCCATGACTATAAATTCCAGTGGGATCATTGCAGTAGCAATCGTCAGTTCAGTTCAATTCAGTCGCTCAGTCATGTCCGACTCTTTTCGACCCCACGGATTGCAGCATGCCAGGCTTCCCTGTCCATCACCAACTCCTGGAGCTTGCTCAAACTCATGTCCATCACATTGGTGATGCCATCCAACCATCTCATCCTCTGTCATCCCCTTCTTCTCCCACCTTCAATCTTTCCCAGCATCAGGGTCTTTTGCAATGAGTCGGTTCTTCACATCAGGTGGCCAAAGAATTGGAGTTTCAGCTTCAGCATCAGTCCTTCCAATGAATATTCAGGACTGATTTCCTTTAGGATGGACTGGTTGGATCTTCTTATAGTCCAATGGTTCAAATGCATCAATTTTTCAGCACTCAGCTTTCTTCATAGTCCAACTCTCACATCCATACATGACTACTGGAAAAACCAGAGCTTTGACTAGATGGACCTTTGTTGGCAAAGTAATGTCTCTGCTTTTTAATATGCTGTCTAGGTTGGTCATAACTTTTCTTCCAAGGAGCAAGCATCTTTTAATATTATGGCTACAATCACCATCTGCAGTGATTTTGGAACCCCAAAAAATAAAGTCTGTCACTGTTCCTATTGTTTCCCCATCTATTTGCCATGAAGTGATGGAACCAGATGCCATGATCTTAGTTTTCTGAATGTTGAGTTTTAAGCCAACTTTTTCACTCTTCTCTTTCACTTTCATCTAGAGGCTCTTTTGTTCTTTGCTTTCTGCCGTAAGGGTGGTGTCATCTGTATATCTGAGGTTATTGATATTTCTCCCAGAAATCTTGATTCCAGCTTGTGCTTCTTCCAGCCCAGCATTTCTCATGATGTACTCTGCATAGAAGTTAGATAAGCAGGGTGACAATATACAGCCTTGACATACTCCTTTTCCTATTTGGAACCAATCTGTTGTTCCATGTCCAGTTCTAACTGTTGCTTCTTGCCCTGCATACAAATTTCTCAAGAGGCAGGTCAGGTGGTCTGATATTCCCATCTCTTGAAGAATTTTTCACAGTTTGTGGTGATCCACACAGTCAAAGGCTTTGGCGTAGTCAATAAAGCAAAAGTAGATGTTTTTTCTGGAACTCTCTTGCTTTTTTGATGATCCAGAGGATGTTGGCAATTGATCTCTGGTTCCTCTGCCTTTTCTAAATAAAATCCACTTTTTTATTATCCATGGTGATCCCCAGCAATTCACTCTCAGTGGTGGAAATACACAGGCTGAGACTCTGGGATTGTCAGCAAAGAATGAGACTGGTTCCTTGGGAATGCCTGACTTTTCCCTACTGATTTTCATGCAAAGAAAACCCATCCATATAATGAGAAGAAGCCAAAATATTTTGTAGGAAGATACTCTGAGGCTATGTAAACATCAGTTTTCTTACCTGTTATTTCACCATTCATTGACATTTCTTGGCTCAGTTCATTATTACTTCTGTGGTTGCCAAATGGTGATTTTTCAATTCCAACATTCCATTTACTAGTTGGAATTCTACTGTAAGGAAAACTTTCTCTCCTTACTTATTTATAGTAGTGTGGACTCTTGGGTTACAACTTGTTACTATCATTTATTTTGAAGGTCAAATTGTCCCAGATTTCACTGGTAAAAGCCCCATTTAAATAGCTCTAGTGTCTCTTTCGATGTACCCCATCATTCTCTGAGCATTTCTTTACTTTTTGGCACAAGATGTCCCAGAGTCTTGTTGTACAGCTGCCCCAGCTGTGGAGTCAGCCACTTACCTGTGAAGCCCTGGTTCATTTTAGTGAAGAGTGGTATTTGAATACCAAGGTCTAGGCACTAGCGTGCTCAAAAATCTCAGGGTATTGCTGCAGCTTCTAGGACCTCTCAGTGACAAAGCTAAGGAATATATGTGTGCATCCATAGAATACACACTGACATCTTTATTTCTAGGTATAGCCAAATGTATTTTGAAAACCATACATTCACACTAACTATAAGTCCTATCCAATAGCACAGGTTCATTCTAGTTTTCTCCCTTTTTCATATTTATAACTCCCTTCTCCCACAGTGAGAAACTTGGCTCCCATTATACTATATTTTGAGTTGGCCAAAAAGTTCATTTGGGTTTTCTGTAAAATGTTATGGAAAAACTGAAACGAACTTTTTGGCCAACCCAATATTTACTTATTCCCCTAGTACCCCTGCTACACTACTAATCTCCCATTGGTGCTATGACCACAATTCCCCAGACTCATATGGAAAGTGAAAGTGGAAGTCGCTCAGTCATGTCCAACTCTTTGCCACTGTATAGTCCATGGAATTCTCCAGGCCAGAATACTGGAGTGGGTAGCCTTTCCCTTCTCCAGGAATCTTCCCAACCCAGGGATCAAACCCAGGTCTCCCGCATTGCAGGCAGATTCTTTACCAGCTGAGCCACAACCTCCTAAACCCATGAGGGCTCTACCGGCCTGTGTGAGGCCACTGCCACATCCCCATGTCGGTGCTCTCCTCACCCCTCATTGGCTCTGAGACCCTGCACTGGGCTGCTAGTGAGATCACCACACCCAGACACAGAGGCCTTGCTCCTACTAGCCTGCTGCCCATCCCCATGCTAAGGCCTGCCTCACTCTCCCATCCAGGTGACTTGAGACTAAATTATTCATGAAGGCAGGCAAGTAGGCGGGCCTGAATTAATTAAAATATCTGAAACAATTTGGAGCATAAGCTAGCCTGTTATATAGCTGTTTAGGACAGCCTACAACATTCTTTACAATCTCATCTGGTCTATTTAGAGTAGACTCAGGTGAAGATGTTGTAAGAGTGTGGCCTTAATGTACAAGTATATACTTTTAATTTGCAAGAGACAGCCCTCCTTGAGGGCTGCTTGAGGCCTGTCTCTTGAAGCAGAATATTTACTGTCATATTGATTTATGGCCTTGTGAAAAGGAACCTTCTCTGTTTATTAAAGTCAACATGATGTGTGATATCAGAGGTAAATTTCTTTTCAATGAAATCTCAAATGACCTGAGTTCAAATCAGAGTAAAGATTGATGAATCTTGCCAAGATGGCCCATGATATTGTAGAGGAGCAGCTAGGTAGAAAATATCCTTTCTCTGGCATGAATTACAAGATGAGGCAACACCACATCTAATAGAAAAACACTGTAAAAGAGTCTCAAAGCACTACTGACACATGGAAAGTGTTAGTCAAATGGAAAGATATGAGAACGAAGAATTAGAAATCTAAGTGGCAATGCATGAAACTATTTCAAGATAATGTATATAGTGGCAATGCATCCCCAGCGTATGTGTGGACTGAGCAAGAAATATAAATAACACGTGCATATGTATATCCTCCACAATGAATCAGTTCAGTTCAGTTGCTCAGTCGTGTACAACTCTTTGTACCCCATGAATCACAGCATGCCAGCCCTTCCTGTCCATCACCAACTCCCAGAGTTCACTCAAACTCATGCCATCAAGTCAGTGATGCCATCTAGCCATCTCATCCTCTGTCATCCCCTTCTCCTCCTGCCCCCAGTCCTTCCCAGCATCAGGGTCTTTTCCAATGAGTCAACTCTTCACATGAGGTGGCCAAAGTATTGGAGTTTCAGCTTTAGCATCAGTCCGTCCAATGAACACCCAGGACTGATCTTTAGGATTGACTGATTGGATCTCCTTGAAGTCCACTTCAGTTCAGTCGCTCAATTGTGTCCGACTCTTTGCGACCCCATGGACTGCAGCACGCCAGACCTCACTGTCCATCATCAACTCCTGGAGTTTACTTAAACTCATGTCCACTGAGTTGGTGATGCCATCCAACCATCTCATCCTCTGTTGTCCCCTTCTTCTCCCACCTTCAATCTTTCCTAGCATCAGGGTCTTTTCAAATGAGTCAGCTCTTCTCATCAGGTGGCCAAAGTATTGGAGTTTCAGCTTCAACATGAGTCTTTCCAATGAATACTCAGGACTGATTTCCTTTAGGATGGACTGGTTGGATCTCCTTGCAGTCCAAGGGACTCGCAAGAGTCTTCTCCAGCACCACAGTTCAAAAGCATCAATTCTTTGGCACTCAGCTTTCTTCACAGTCCAACTCTCACATCCATACATGAACACTGGAAAAACCATAGCCTTGACTATACAGACGTTTGTTGGCAAAGTAATATCTCTGCTTTTAATATGCTATGTAGGTTGGTCATAACTTTCCTTCCAAGGAGTAAGCGTCTTTTAATTTCATGGCTGCAATCACCATCTGCAGTGATTTTGGAGCCCAAAAAAATAAAGTCAGCCACTGTTTCCACTGTTTCCCCATCTATTTCCCATGAAGTGATGGGACCAGATGCCATGATCTTAGTTTTCTGAATGTTGAGCTTTAAGCCAACTTTTTCACTGTCCTCTTTCACTTTCATCAAGAGGCTTTTTAGTTCCTCTTCACTTTCTGCCATAAGGGTGGTGTCATCTGCATATCTGAGGTTATTGACATTTCTCCCAACAATCTTGATTCTAGCTTGTGCTTCTTCCAGCCCAGCGTTTCTCATGATGTACTCTGCATAGAAGTTAAATAAGCAGGGTGACAATATACAGCCTTGACGTACTCCTTTTCCTATTTTCAACCAGTCTTTTGTTCCATGTCCAGTTCTAACTGTTGCTTCCTGACCTGCATATAGGTTTCTCAAGAGGCAGGTCAGGTGGTCTGGTATTCCCATCTCTTTCAGAATTTTCCACAGTTTATTGTGATCCACACAGTCAAAGGCTTTGGCATAGTCAATAAAGCAGAAATAGAACTCTCTTGCTTTTCTGGAACTCTCTTGCTTTTTCCATGATCCAGCGGATGTTGGCAATTTGATCTCTGGTTCCTCTGCCTTTTCTAAAACCAGCTTGAACATCTGGAAGTTCACGGTTCACGTATTGCTGAAGCCTGGCTTGGAGAATTTTGAGCATTACTTTTCTAGCGTATGAGATGAGTGCAATTGTGCGGTAGTTTGAGCGTTCTTTGGCATTGCCTTTCTTTGGGATTGGAATGAAAACTGACCTTTTCCAGTCCTGTGGCCACTGCTGAGTTTTCCAAATTTGCTGGCATATTGAGTGCAGCACTTTCACAGCATCATCTTTTAGGATTTGAAATAGCTCCACTGGAATTCCATCATCTCCACTAGCTTTGTTCATAGTGATGCTTTCTAAGGCCCACTTGACTTCACATTCCAGGATGTCTGGTTCTAGGTGAGTGATCACACCATCATGATTATCTGGGTCATGAAGCTCTTTCTTGTACAGTTCTCCTGTGTATTCTTGCCACCTCTTCTTAATATCTTCTGCTTCTGTTAGGTCCATACCATTTCTGTCATTTATCGAGCTCATCTTTGCATGAAATGATCCCTTTGTATCTCTAATTTTCTTGAAGAGGTCTCTAGTCTTTCCCATTCTGTTGTTTTCTTCTATTTCTTTGCATTGATCGCTGAGGAAGGCTTTCTTATCTCTTCTTGCTATTCTTTGGAACTCTGCATTCAGATGCTTATATCTTTCCTTTTCTCCTTTGCTTTTCGCTTCTCTTCTTTTCATGGCTATTTGTAAGGACTTCTCAGACAGCCATTTTACTTTTTTGCATTTCTTTCCCATGGGGATGGTCTTGATCCCTGTCTCCTGTACAATGTCACGAACTTCCGTCCATAGTTCATCAGGCACTCTATCAGATCTAGTCCCTTGAATCTATTTCTCACTTCCACTGTATAATCATAAGGGATTTGATTTAGGTCATACCTGAATGGTCTCGTGGTTTTCCCTACTTTCTTCAATATAAGTCTGAATTTGGCAATAAGGAGTTCATGATCTGAGCCACAGTCAGCTCCTGGTCTTGTTTTTGCTGTTTGTATAGAGCGTCTCCATCTTTGGCTGCAAAGAATATAATCAACCTGATTTCAGTGTTGACCATCTGGTGATGTCCATGTGTAGAGTCTTCTCTTGTGTTGTTGGAAGAGGGTGTTTGCTATGACCAGTGCGTTCTCTTGGCAAAACTCTATTAGTCTTTGCCCTGCTTCATTCCGTATTCCAAGGCCAAATTTGCCTGTTATTCCAGGTGCTTCCTGACTTCCTACTTTTGCATTCCAGTCCCCTGTAATGAAAACGACATATTTTTGGGGTGTTAGTTCTAAAAGGTCTTATAGGTCTTCATAGAACCATTCAACTTCAGCTTCTTCAGTGTTACTGGTGGGGAATAGGCTTGGATTACCGTGATATTGAATGGTTTGCCTTGGACACGAACAGAGATCATTCTGTCATTTTTGAGATTGCATCCAAGTACTGCATTTCAGACTCTTTTGTTGACCATGATGGCTACTCCATTTTGTTGACCATGATGTGTTACTACCACAATGCATAGAAAGAATGTTTTGAACATTTCTTACTTAAACTAAGAGATATTACATTAAAAACAATAGTTTTGAATTTCTTGTTGAAGTATAGTTGATTTAGAATGTTGTGTTAGTTTCAGTTGTACAGCAAAGGGATTTAGTTATATATATATATATATATATATATATATATATATATATATAATTTTCAAATTCTTTTCCTTATAGGTTATTACACGGTGTTGAATATAGTTCCCTGTGCTTTATAGTAGTAGGTCCTTGTTGTTTATCTATGTTATACATAGTAGTTATGTACTGTTAATCCCAAACTCTTAATTTATTCCCCTCTCCCCCTTTGGTTACCATAAGTTTGTTTTCTATATCTGTGAGTTTATTTTGTAAATAAATTCATTTGTATCTTTTTTTCGATTCCACATATAAGTGATATCATATATTTGCCTTTCTCTGTCTGACTTCACTTAGTATTGTAATCTGTAAGTCCTTCCATGTTGCTGCAGATGGTATGATCTCATTCTCTTATGGCTGAGTAATATTCCATCGTGTACCCATGTCACATATTTATCCATTCACTTTTTGATGAACATTGAGGTTGTGTCCATATCTTGGTTATTATCAGTAGTGCTGCAATGATCACCGGGGTGCATGGATCTTTTCGAATTAGAGTTTTCATCTTTTCCCAATGAATGTCCAGGAGTAGGATTGTTGAATCATGTGATGATCATCTATTTTTAGTTTTTAAAGGAACCTCCATACTATTCTCCATAGTAGCTATACCAATTTACATTCCCACCAACAGTGTAGGAGGGTTCTTATGGGTTTTCCCCCTAGCTATCCAAGTGACATATATTCACTATAGAAAATATAATAAAGCACAAAGAAAATAGTAGCAATTACCTGTGTAACTACCACTCAGCTTTGTGGTTTAGTTGCTAAATCGTGTCTGACTCTTGTGACCCCATGGACTATAGTCTGCCAGACTCCTCTGTCCATGAGATTTTTCAGGCAAGAATACTGGAGTGGGTTGCCATTTCCTTATCCAGGGGATCTTCCAGACCCAGGAATCGAACCTGAGTCTTCCGCATTGCAGGTGAATTCCTGCCTTGCAGGTGGAGTCTTTACCAACTGAGCTACTAGGGAAGCCCTACTACTCAGCTTTATCTTTTTATTAATATTTTGGTATATTTCCTTTAGATCATATTGTTTGTTTTTAAAATGGGATGATACTATACACACTTGGAGTTTTTCACAATGATATATGTCACAAACATTTTCCCATAACATTGATACTTCATGACATAATTTTTTTTCTTTTTAATTTATTTTTTATTGAAGGATAATTGCTTTACAGAATTTTGTTGTTTTCTGTCAAACCTCAACATGAATCAGCCATAGGTATACGTATATCCCCTCCCTTTTGAACCTCCCTCCCATCTCACTCCCCATCCCACCCCTCTGGCTTATGTAATATTTTGTTGTACAGAAGCGCCATAATTTATTTGACTACTTTCTGTTTTTGGGTATTATAGTGGTTTTCAATTTTGGCTCTTAGATATTATGTTGTAATTAACATTTGTATCTAAGTATTTTCTCACATCTATGATTATATCTTGGGGCTAAACTTTTAGAAGTGGAAATTGAGTTGTTGGAGAAAAGTGTTATACAAAATTATGTTGCTATCATAATTTAAATTACATATAAATCAATAGGATATGAAGAAAAGAATAATATACTTTCATGAAATATGTGAGAGTTTCTTACAAATATAATTAACATATTTTTTTAGCATTTTGGTTGGACTGTGTACTTAATTATCCCTGGGGGAAATTAAAGAACAAATTGTCCCTCAACAGTCTCAGAAAAGCAGAATTTGCTAGTTCAATCCTAGTTCCAAAGTCTTCCCTTAGGCTTTTTGTGGTAATAAAGGAATTGCTGCCTCATATCACACCGGCAGAGCAAAGAGTAAAATATTTATTTTGAAATATCTTCTTTCTATCTGGCAGGGATTTGGAATTTTAAAATCTTCTCTCAAATATTTCAGAACTACAAAATACAATAACCTTTGAATTAAGAATTAATTAACTTTTCTTTCCCCTACTGTTTGTTCAATTTTTAAGGGAAAAAAAAAAATGCTGCACAGAATACAATTAACTCTTAGCCTTGAATCATTTTAATGTGTGCTGCTGCCTAAAAGTTGGGGACCAGATGACTTCTTGAGATCTTTTCCAGCTCAGTATATAAATCCAACTTTTATATTCAATGAGCTTTAACTTGGAGAACTTATCACCCCCTGCTCAGCCAACCCCTCTCCTCTTTACCACACATTTTCTTGGTGCTCTAATTTTCCTTTTATGCTCACAGAGGGTGTCTGCCAACTGCCATCATTGTAATTATAGCAATGTTTTTACATGAGCATTAATCTAACAATGAAGGCAACATGAGCAGAATACCAAGTTCAGTAATGCTTATACAGTCATGAGCATGGAACATTCTTAGAACATTAACAAAGATGTTGAAGTATTGATTTAAGATCTGATGTAATACGATTATACTTGAGAGTACAAGTACAGTGCTCAAAAGCATAATCCTTGAAGTGCAAAGGAAAGCCAGTGCTCTTTTTTATACAAGTCCTTCAATAGGAAAGATGAAAGAAAACCCATCACAATGTTATATATTATTTATCCTCTTTGGTCCACTAAACTATAGTTTTGCAACTTAACACAGTTTTTGTCTTTAGTATGAATATCTTGCTCTAACATACTCTGTAAATGATTTATGCTCATTCTTTTGGTTAAGCTTTTAGTTGCTGCTAGCTGAGGTGTGTGTGTCTGTGTGAGAATCTGTGTTGAGTATTGTGGTGGTCACCTGTTGGCTGACCCCCAATATCCATGCCCCACTGAACCTTTTGCACCAGTCCCCACGTCCACTGGAGATCCATCATTACCTTCAAATATCTTTCTTCAGGGCTGGAACAAATGACAGGTACTGGCCCAAAGAGGACATTCTCTTGTACTGACTACATTGATTAGATCAGAGATGGTCTTAGCCTTGGTCTTGGCCTATAGCCAATCTCAGAACTATTACTGGTATTTCTGAAACACATTTCTTTCTTTCTTTGTAGTGTAGAATGTAAAGTTATGATTTTATTGTTACTTTGCCAACATATAACATGCTAGCCTCAGAATCAATCCAACACACCAAGAAGGGAAAACTGAGAAAAATTAGAGAACTGTAACTCTGATTGGGCCACACCTTAAGGAATATGTTACCATTGTTGTGTGATCCAGTTTGAATTTCTATTACTTGCAACTAAAAATACCCTAACTGATGCAGAATCTCTAAGTGGTTATGGCCTTGGGGAGCATGGAGGAAGCCAAATGGTTCTGTCCTTCTTCTAGAACCCACTAGTTAAAGAAAAGATTAAGAGGAAGTATGGAGAGATAAGAAGTCAACCCACCATGATGGTTAGTTTATGTGACAACTTGATTGGGCTAAGGAATTTCCAGATGGCTGGTAAAGCATTATTACTGGACATGTCTGTGAGGGTATTTCTGGAAGAGGTTAGCATTTGAGTTGGTAGACTGAGTAAAGAAGATCATTCTCACCAGTGCAGATGGGCCTTATCCAATTTGTTGGGGGCCTGAGTAGAGCAAAGCGTGGAGGAAGGATGAATTTGCTGTCTTTGCTTGAGCTTGGACATCCCTTTTGTCCTGCCCTCAGACACTGGCAGTCCTGGCTCCTGGACCTTCAGACTTGGACCAGGACTTGTCCCATTAACCCCTATCCCCTAATTCTTGAACCCTTGGGATTCAGACTGATACTAGTACCATCAGCTCCCTTGGTTTTCAGATCTCTGAACTCAGACTGAATCACACCACTGGCTGGTTCTCCAGCTTGCAGATGGCTGACCAAGGATCTTCTTTGCCCCCATAATTATATAAGCCAATTCCTATGATAAGTCTCTCTCTCTCTCTTTCTCTTTCTCTCTCCACACACTCACACAAAGGCTAGGTCTGCTGTGGCTCATCCCCTGTCCTTAGACATGTTCCTACATGGCTTTTGATTAAAAGCCTGGCAGTCTTTATCTCCTTAGCCCTGAAACAGAGCAGTTCATTCTGCTCTGCTCTTTGGAAATTCTGAGCTCATCTGTTTAGTCTCCTTCTCTTGAAAGCTGCAAGTGTAGAAGATATATTGAGGGGGAGACCAGCTCTATAGTTAAGATGGGTTCCCTCCCTCCAGCAGGAGTTTGCCTCCTAGATATGTGGAACGTAGGTGACTTCATTCTGCTGGTCCAAACCCAGCCTCCCTGCTTCCTTCACACAACCCCAGACTCAACGGATGTCTCTTGGGGAAACCAGCCACATTGCTGCTCCTCAAATTTTCAACCTGTCATGCCAGCTGTGCACAAAACTTCACTGGTTTCTCTTTCCTCCAGCAGAGACCCACTGTACAGGCTAAACCCAATCATCTGGTCTGGTATCTAAAAAGGCATGCTTTTGTCATTTTTTCAGGTTTTCTGATGCTGCACGGAAACATTGTGCGGCCGTGACCTATTTCATTCTACTCGAAAGTGGAAGACGGCTCGTGGATAACATCTTAATGTATTTAGGGTGGGAGCTCAAGAAGTGGTCCTTGAGTTTCTGTCCTAGTAGCTACTTGACCTTGGCAAATTCACTTAACATCTCTTAGGGATGATAATGATTACTTCTTTGGATTCTCACATGGATCAAGAGAAATAATATTTATATAAAGCACTTTTCAGGAAAAAACGTGCTTTAAATAAAAGGCAGTCTTTTTAAAATTCATTTATGCATTCATTCAAAGACATTTATTGAATACTTAATACTTGCCAGACATTCTGCTAGGAGCAGGTGGGGGAAGTGAATGAGTTAGACTTGGTCTCACATAGAAACATGGTCTCACAAGAAGCTCACAATTCTAGTGGGGAAAGTGATGATGCAATAATTCAGTAACAGAACTGTATCACACAGTTATAGACATAAGTATAAGATAAAATGACCTGGAGAAAGGAATAATTTATTATACTCTGCTAAGGTAGAGACTTCCTAATGAAAGACTTGCCAGAGAATGTGAAGTTTTAACTGAATTCTTATGTTCACTAATAGTTTACAGACAGAAAAAGAATATATCTCACTTGGCTCTTGTGTTGTTGCCTCTTAAAGTCATTACTGAAAAGCAGTTAGAAGATTATATAATAATTGATTTAAACTAATTTTAAGCAATGATTTTTATTTATTTTTTAAATATAAATTTATTTATTTTAATTGGAGGTTAATTACTTTACAATATTGTATTGGTTTTGATTTTTAAAATGTCAAGTCTATCCGTCCATACAGAAATTGAGTACAGTGCAAATGCTAAGATTTTTTTAAAACAGTGGAAAGGACTGTGGAAATGAGACTTATCATTTTATGTTAGTTCCAGAACATACTGGTAATATTTATTGCAGTTGCATTGAGAGGCTTTGCGTATTAAAGAATATTTTGTTATCCAAAATCGCTTGAAATAAATGATTCCCAGAAAGACATCTATTCAAAAAAAATTTTTAAAGCTATATCATGAAACCGTCAGTGAAACATAATAGTCTACCTCACAGCAAATTTGAAAAATATGTGAAATTCCCTCGCTGAAATGTCTAATGCTATTTAAGAACTCTTTGCCCTTAAGCAATTCTTCATATTGCATAAGAATATACCTTGTATTCCTATGTAGAAAAATGACAGTCATTACCAGAATCAACAAACAGCAAATGCCATTAATTTCCCTGAGATTGTGTTTTACAAGAAAACGTTTAAATGTGTGTGGTTCTTATGTTGAAGTCTTCTAAACATTTTTAAGGTAAATAATAAATATTAATATTTTGTTCACCGAGGCATTAGGTAAGCAAAATATTATAATTACTAAAATCTAATATATCATAATTGTTAAAAATAAAAAACATCATATTTCTGATCTGATATAAAACATCCATGACATCAGGGTTGTATGTTCACATAGAATGCTGTGGTTGAAATTAATTTCACACAGTTTATAAAACTCAACTAATATCGGTTTCTCTGATTTTTGCCAGAATCAACAAGTCATAAATGTGTATCATTGTGAAAGAAAAGAGGTGAAAAATTCCTTTGCAGATGCTTAACTTGAAACATTTATGGATTTAGCTGACTTTTATACTCACTATTTTACTCTATGCATATTTCTAATATCTTTAGTTCTGTATCAGTAGTTTCTTTTTTTGATTAAATTCACGATGTATAACTTCTGATTTTTTAAAAAACGTTTATATGGAAGTACATTATCTGCATAGGAAGATCTTCATGGTATATTAAGGGGAATTATTGGGCTCTGAGCTTATTTTGTGAAATATGTTATGTGAGTGTGGAAAAGAAGTCTAGGGCAGATAGTAGGTGCATAGAATAATCACCTGGGAAACTTTCAAAAACATCCGATGACCAGACCCCACTTCAGTCTGATTAATTCAGAATCTCTGGGTGGGGATCCCAGAGCATCTACTTCAAAACTCCCCGGGTGATCCTAATATACAGCCAAGAAGTTGAGAGGTACTGATTTAGACACACACACACACACTTGAAGTGGAGCTACCCCATGTGGCTTTGGGAAATTGTTTATTCTTCTTTTGCTTATCTGTGTTGTCTGCAATAAATATGTACATTTTCTACAATAAACATGTAATTGGGTAAATGTAACTTTTGAAAAGCAATAAAAATTGGATGGAATGATGGATAAAGGAAGGATGAGAGGAAGTGGGTGGAGAAAGAGAAAAAGGACGGAAGGAAGAAGGGAGAGAGCGGGGAAAGCTTTTAAACTGAACTTAACCCTGCATCGACACAACAAGGACTTGGGGCAGCAGGGAGGAGAAAGACTTGGTGTCCTTCTGCTGTCGTCACAAGTGGCTAAAAACGCTTCAGGAGCATAAGAGTGAGTGGAAGAAGGAGCTGTCATCTGCTGAGTATCATGTGTCAGTGCTTTGTTTTTTATGCCATTTAATCTCAGTACCTACCCTGCAGGGTTGATACATCGTCCTTCTTTCACAGATGGGAACGTTGGCTCTCAGAGAGGTGACATATTGCACTGAGTCTAGTATTTGAATACTGGGCGAGCCCAAGCCACTTTCCTGCTCAAGCCCAGCTTCTGTGATGAGGAAGAGAAGATGGTTGAACACAAGGTAGTTTTTCTTTATGTGTCTGAGAGCAATGACTCTTGTTTCTTTACTTCTGCGGAGAATTGATAGCTGTTCAAAGCTTTTTAGGTGTCACTTCTGCCAAGTCCCACCTCCCATTGCTTACTCTTGGATGACCACAAATGCTTCACTGGGTGGAGCTTGACAAATGGCTTTGTTAGACCAATTGTCCTGACCTTCCACTGAAGAACAGTTGCTGCCACTTCATAATTATGCCCCAACAATACATTAAAAAACCCACCAGCTTTCTCTGTAAACGTGGCTGGGCCATGTGTCGCTGTGTGCACAATAATTTGGCTTCCAGCCAGCATGATTTGACAGCTGCCAGCAGTAGATGATAAACAACAAAAAGAAAAAGAGGATCTAAGTGGCGAAAGCTACAGAAGCCAGAGAGTCAGGCAAGAGAGATATAATTTAGATATGACAGCTCTAATAAGTAAATTAGTCATGTAAAATAGTATGCCTATCAAGTTTTTAAAATGAATGAACCCATGGAACTCAACTCTCATTTTCACATGCTTTCTAATGCCAGTGCTACACACATCTACATCTCACTATTATGTATTTTTGATTAAAAGAAAATGTTCATGTTTAAAATGAGAGCATTCTAATTTCCTCCTGTGTTCTTCATTGCCTCAAGTTTCCATTAGAGAAAATCAAATACAATTAAAATTCACCATATTTATTGGCTTACTTTATTCACTGGTTGGTAACCCCAAGTAACTTAAGAACATAGTAAAAGTAAAAGTGGAAGTCGCTCAGTCATGTCCGACTCTTTGTGACCCCATGGACTGTAGCCTGCCAGGCTCCTCTGTCCATGGAATTCTCCAGGCAAGAATACTAGAGTGAGTTGCCATTCACTTCTCCAGGGGATCTTCCCCGACCCAGGGATCAAACATAGGAGTAGCCCAAATAACATTAAACAATCCCAAATGCTCAAGATAGTGTCTGGTATTTTGGGTGTAAGCATCTTCATTGTAGACATCTTTGCTGCAAGGATTTTTGCTGCATAACACTGGCCATGAGGCAGTTTTGTCGCAAAAGTTAAAATAAAAAATAGAAGGGCATTAAAAAGGACATAATGAAACATGAAAAATGAATAACAAAATTTAAAAGACTTTACTCAAATATAAGACATTTGAATACATTTAATATGTGTGTTGATTCATGGCAATACCATACAAATAACTGATTTTATTTTGTGGGTTATTCCTAAGCATTTGTCTTCCAAGTCTTTTATCCAGAGTAATTATCATATATATATATATTCTATATATATATCAAATATATATATATTATATATATATAAAATATATATATATGGCTGGTTGAATTTTCTCTCATTCTGAACTGTCCATTTTCATTTTCACTAAAATTTCTTTCTTCTTTAAGAGAGGTGTAAGTTTCCAAACACTTGGATGCATATCTAACTGAGATTTGTATTGCATAGTGAAAGTAGCTACATTATTGTTTGTTCTTCGTATATTGTCCCATGTCCATTGAGAGGAGTTCCAAAGTTTTATGAGAAATGTGGTTTTGCACTTTTGAGGTTCTCAGCTTCTTTCTCCCCCAAAATAGTGTTTCAAAATGAACAAATTTTGGAGGGCAAACCATTAACATCTGCCTGTTCAGTAAAGCTGTCAGTTACATCACTAATTGAAGAGGTGCTAATGCATTTCAACTAGCTGAAACCAAACTGTCAAACCAAACTGTTAATCACTTATTTAATCTTTTATGGCAAAATTTCCCTCTGGCAAATTAGTTACATGGCTGAAATGTTTGCAGCAAAAATGCTTGGGGCAAAGATGTCTACAGCAAAAATGCTTATGGGGAAGGTAACTAGAGCCACTTGATACGGTGTCCTCAATCAATTGACCTTCCCTCTAAGCACACTTGACACATGTCTTCCAAGTGGTTTTTCTTGAACAGGATGGAATGAAAGTATGTGTCACTCAGTCATGTCTGACTCTTTGCAACCACATGGACTATAATCCACCAGGCTCCTCTCTGTTCATGGGATTTCCCAGGCAAGAATACTGGAGGGGGTAGCCATTCCCTTCTCCAGAGGATCTTCCTGACCCAGGGATCAAACCCAGGTCTCCTGAACTGCAGGCAGATTCTTTACCATCTAAGCCACAAGGGAAGCCCATGGAATGAACAAGAGAATATTATTAATAACTCTGGAGTCAAGTGTTCTGAGTTTGAATGCTTTTGTTGTTCAGTCGCTCAGTCTTGTCTGACTCTTTGTGATCACCATTGATTGCAACAGACCAGGCTTTCCTATCCTTCACTATCCCCCAGAATTTGCTCAAACTCATGTCCATTGAATGGTGATGCCATCCAACCATCTCATCCTCTCTCGTCCCCTTCTCCTCCTGCCTTCAATCTTTCCTAGCATCAAGGTCTTTTCCAATGAGTTGGCTCTTCCCATTGGGTGGCCAAACTACTGGAGCTTCAGCTTCAGTCAGTCCTTCCAATGAATATTCAGAGTTGATTTCCTTTAGGATTAACTGGTTTGATCTCCTTGCTGTCCAAGGGACTCTAGATAGTCTTATATAGCACCACAGTTCAAAAACATCAATTCTGCAGCACTCAGCCTTCTTTATGGTCCAGCTCTCATATCTGCAGATGACTACTGGAAAAACCATAGCTTTGACTATACTGAACTCTGTCATCAAAGTAATGTCTCTGCTTTTTAAAACGGTGCCTAGCTTTTCTTCTGAGGAGCAAGCGTCTTTTAATTTCATCGCTGCAATCACCATCTGCAGTGATTTTGAAGCCCAAGAAAATAAAGTCTGTCACTGTTTACATTGTTTCCCCATCTATCTGCTATGAAGTGATGGGACCGGATGCCATGATCTTTGTTTTTTGAATGCTGAGTTTTAAGTCGGCTTTTTCACTCTCCTCTTTCACCTCCATCAAGCGGCTCTTTAGTTCCTCTTTGTTTTCTGTCAATAGTGTGATGTCATTTGCATATCTGAGGTTATTGATATTTCTCCTGGCAGCTGATTGATTCCAGCCAGTGATTCATCCAGCCCAGCATTTGGCATGATATACTCTGCATGTAACTTAAATAAGCAGGTGACAATATACAGCCTTGATGTACTCCTTTCCCAATTTTGAACCAGTCCATTGTTCATGTCCAGTTCCAACTGTTGCTTCTTGACCTGTATACAGGTTTCTCAGGAGGCAGGTCAGGTGGTCTGGTATTCCCATCTCTTGAAGAATTTTCCACAGTTTGTTGTAATCCATACAATCAAAGGCTTTGGTGTAGTCAATGGAGCAGATGTTTTGCTGCAATTCCTTTGCTTTTTCTATTATCCGGCAGAAGTTGGCAATTTGATCTCTGGCTCCTCTGCCTTTTCTAAACTCAGCTTGTACATCTGGAAGTTCTTGGTTCATGTACTGTTGAAGCCTAGCTTGAAGGATTTTGAGCATTACCTTGCTAGCATGTGAAATGAGTGCAATTGTGCAGTAGTTTGAGCATTCTTTGGCGTTGTCCTGCTTTGGGATTAGAATGAAAACTGACCTTTTCCAGTCCTGTGGCCGCTGCTGAGTTTTCTAAATTTGCTGGCATATTGAATGCAGCACTTTAACAGCATCCTCTTTTAGGATTTTTAAATAGCTCAGCTGGAATTCCATCACCTCACCTAGCTTTGTTCATAGTAGTGCTTTTTAAGGCCCACTTGACTTCATACTCCAAGATGTCTGGCTCTAGGTGAGTGATCACACGGTTGTGGTTATCTGGGTCATTAAGACCTTGTGTGTATAGCTCTTCTGGAGGACATGGTTTAATATCCTCCAGAATGCTAGCATTACTATTTATTGACTATGTGAGCTTGATAAAGTTGTCTAGTTGCTCTGAGACTTAGTGTCTATATTTTCAAAGCTGGGATAAAATGTTCCCCATGTTCCTCTTAGGAAAGTTTCAAGAGTGAGTACATATCAAGTACCTGACCTAGTACTTAAAGATACAGGGTAGGCACTTAACAAATTTTAGCTCATACCCACATTTGATTATCATTAACATTGCCTCCAACCCACTCCAGCCTGTAGAATATTATTATCATCATGTTTATTCCCTCTGAATATTATACCATGTCTTCCAGGAACCTACATGCTCACTGGAAGTGGGGACAAGCCCAGTCTTTTATAAAGATCCCATAAGCATGAACTCCAATGATGGACAGTAACCAATGTGCTTGACTAACCAATCTTTCAACCAGGTGTGATTTGGGTGTGTGACTAGGACTGGTTTATCAGTATCAGTTGGCTATTGATACACTGTGTTCAGAAAACCTGGTGACAGCTATTACCTTTTTTAGTGCTAGCCAGGTATTTTCCAATATTCATTAAAAGCATAGAATTTTAAACTGTTGAAATCAATACACACTATGAAGCAACATTTGAAAATATATATTCTGCTAAGACAGAGCATTACTTAAGAAAGGCTGTTGATCTTTTATTTGTAAACACACAAGCCCAGGCTGTGCTTCAGGAAAGTGTCATACGGCCCATCTGTAGATAAGACCACATCAGTTTTAAAAATGCATTTTTTTCCAATAAAACTTTATTTACAAAAACAAACAACAAGCTGGATTTGGTTCATGAGCCATACTTGACTGATCTCTTCAACCTTCCACCAGTCTTAGATTATCTCTTTGTTTACAAAATATTTCTCCAAAAGGATTCGATATTATTGTTTTTTCTACTAACTAAATCTTAATTATGTTCAAGTTTACCCTCCCTTCGTTTGCACCCAGAGCACCATGATGAGAATTTGAGATCTTTCTAAAGCTCCAAACCACAGAAAATTTCTTCGCTTACTAGCATAGATGCTTGTCAGGTCCATTGTGCAGAATTCTGCGGCGTTAAAAAAATGTCTGATGCTTTCTTGGATGGGATCCAAGACAAACATGCCTTAGAGTCTGTTGCCCCCCGAGTCTCACAGCCTTCCAGATGCAACATGTTGTTTTGCAGTCTTGGAGATAATTCTTGAAATATCTGTCATCTGAAAATATTCCCTGATCTATCATATATAGCAGTGTGTGCCTTGAGGAGATCATTCCTCATTCATCTCAGCAGCCTTTGTGGATCAGAGTATATAGTACTGAGAATTCAGTAGGCGCTAAGTAACTGTGGGTTGATATCGAACTAATTAGAGCAAGTATGTTTCAGGGCAGGAAAAATTAATGGACTGAAGAAATACTTTACTTTTCACATTTTGATTTTTAGAAGTGATTCTCATTGCCTTACTGTAGCTGAGAGTCAGTCCTGAGCACTAGTTGATCTCTTTCATGGCTGGGATAATTCCTACCAGTTAGAAAGCCTGTTAACTATGTGTGGAGCTGTGGATAGAGTTGTACATATTTCAAGTCAAATTTCTCCTAAATATTTTTGCCTGTGAATATTTCTCCCCCAATTCCTTCTTAAGTTTCAAACACTTCAAACTATTAATACCAACAAAGTTTAAATCAAGCTGTAAAACCATGGACTATAAACCAGCATTTGGAAAAGACAGGCTTTTCCATTTAGACATCAAAATAATGGAATTATTGAATAACATTCCGAATGGGAGTCATCACCTGTTGTAAATTAGATCACTTTAAGAAGTTTGCCAAACATTCCATTTAGTGGACTGGTCAAGAGGTAAATTAGATATGTTGCTAATTACTATGTTATCCTATGGCTGGAAAAAAGAAAAGCCACGAGTGAGAGAACCGTTACTGCCTGTTGAATTAAAGGGAAAATCTAAAAAGCTGGGATATTCAATGCCAGTAGAGTTTCAGTAAAACTGGCATTCTCGGGCACCGCTGACAGCAATAAAAATGATACATTTCTGGAAAGCAATTTGGGAAGCCACAAAAAGAGTTCCTAGCTTCTGATCCAAACTTCTGGGATTTTATCCTGAGAAACTTATTCAAACATGAAGAAAAGTGATCTGCGTGAACATGTCCACTGCAGTGTGATTCGTACTGAAAGGAAATGAGAAATGACAATAACGCAATGTTGAAGGAAGTCACAGGGTATCTCCGCTGTGGAATGATAACTTTTAGAACAATTATGGAGCCCAAAGCAATATCCAAAAAATGCTTGGAGAATGTTGAATTAGAAAAAAAATTGTAGGGACTTCCCCGGCAATCCAGTGGCTAAGACTTAGCACCTTCACTGCATGGGCACAGGTTCGATCCTTTATTGGGGGAATTAAGATCTCACATGCGGCAAGGTGCAGCCAAAAGAGAAAAGAAAATTGTAAAATATGAAGTCTCATTGTGGTATAGCAACAGCTATGTAACAAGAGAATATGTGTAACAAGGGCACATATTCCAAAAGGAGTAGCCATAGATACACCTAAAGTAGTGACAGTTGCTTTGTTCGTAATATAGCACTATGAGAATGTAGACAATTATAAGTATTTTCTATTTCTTGAATATTGTCTATTGTGGTTGCAGTTAATAAATTAAAAATATGAGATCTTCAGAGAAGGAAATTATCGTTTCCTATTTCTTCTTCCAGTAAGGTGTCAGTAAGATCTTCCTTAAATTCAACCCATATTTCTCATGCTGTCACTTCAGTGTATATATATATATATATATATATATATACACACACACACATATATATATATTTATATATATATATTTGAATTAAGACTTCCATCCTCTGTATTTGTTATCTTAGTCAAGGGCACAGTAGGTCCATGGTTAAATTGTTTCAGTTATTTCTATTTCCTTGAGGTTACATATATATGTATTTGGAACAGCAAGTTTAAACTATAAATGTGTGTGTGTATACTCAGTCCCTCAGTCATGTCCAACTCTTTGTGACCCAATGGACCCTGCCAGGCTCCTCCGACCATGGAATTTTCCAGGCAAGAATACTGGAGAGGATTGCCATTTCCTTCTCCAGGGGATCTTCCTAACCCAGGGCTCAAATCCACATCTGTTGCTTGGCCGGTGGGTTCTTTACCACTACACCATCTGGGAAGTCCACATATATGTATGTTTAATCTAATGAAAGACTTTCATTTTAAAATCTTATTCAACCATCAGCTGGTTTTGCTGCAGTTGAATGGCTGTTCACTGTAATTCTAAAATTCCATGGTTGTTCTCTACTCTCTTTCAGGGCTTATTATTCTAAAGAGGAAAGTACGAAATAGTTCCCTTCAAGAGTAAACCAGGGGCATGATCTTTCTTGTACTGGAGTGCCCTTTTTAGTTCCAAGAAAAAGAAACTGATGTTACTTCAGCTTTCTTCAGGTGAATTTAAAAAATTCAAACTTTTATGGTTGTACACAGGAATGTCACCAAGCTTCCTCTTGCCTTTTGAGTTGTGAAAACTTGAGCTATATTTGAGCAAAACTTGAATATCTAAGACTTATCCTTTGGGGACCTGTCCCAATAGTGCCATTTGCTATGTTGTCCATGGTGGTCTCTTCTGCTCTGCAGAATAATGTATCTGACAATGCTCAAGATGTGTTCTTCAGTTGTCACATGTGCACTTACATTGTATAATTAAGAACCCAGGACCAGGTATTAGTTCTTTCACTTACTAAATAGACGTACTGCTGTTCAGTTCCTCAGTCATGTCCAAATCTTTGTGACCCCATGGACTATAGCCCGCCAGGCTTCTCTGTCTGCAGATTTTCCAAGGCAAGAATACTGGAGTGGGTTGCCATTTCCTTGTCCAGAGGATCTTTCTGACCCAGGGATCGAACCCATGTCTCTTGCTTGGGGGGCAGGTTCTTTACCACTGAGCTACCTGGAAAGCCAAATAGATGTATATACCTTTCATCAAACAAAACAAAAAGCTCTCATTTCCCCTCTCTTGTTAGTCAAAATGAATAGATTACCTAAGGAAAACAAAGATTACCTAAGGAGGGTGAATTTTTTTAAGTGTGATAATAGGTTTTGGTGCTTTTAAAAAAAGTTTATGATGAAGTGTTCTATGTAAACTGTATTATATAAATCCTATGTATATATTAGTATGTGTATCCAAGACATGAATAATAAGATGATGGTTATACAATCATCAGGGGCATATGCTGGTTCAGCCTCACTGTGAAACAGCCACAGGTCTTAAACATCTTTTTTTTTTTTTTCCTATTTCCTCCTATTTTTCGGTCTTAAACATCTTAACAATTGCTGGCTATGAGTCTGTGGGGTCATAGGAATTGTATGGTCGGTTGTTTCTTTGGTTTTTGTTTTTGACTCTGGTGAATCTTTGTTGCTGTATGCGGGCTTTGTCTACTTGCAGTGAACAAAGGCTACTCTTCATTGCGGTACATGGGCTTCTCATTGCGGTGGCTGCTCTTGTTGCAGAGTACGGGCTCTAGGGCTCGTGGGCTTCAGTAGTTGGAGTGCAGGGGCTCAGTAGCTGCAGCTCCTTAGCTCTAGTGTGGATTCAGTAGTTGTGGTGCACAGGCTCAATTGCTCCACAGCATGTGGGATCTTTCTGGTGCAGGGATCAAACCTGTGTCCCCTGCATTGGCAGGTAGACTCTCAACCACTGGGCCACCAGGGAGGCCCTGAAGGGTCTTTATCTCATTTCTTTCTTGAATGGTATTTATAAAGTTATAAGAACACTTAGCCTAGAGAATCTCAACTACCAGCCAGTGAATAGATATTAAGTATATTAACATCTTGATCCCCTTAGCTCTCAGGGCAGCCAGTAAGGGCCTGGGGTTGTGCTGGAGGCCCCAGAAAGACCCCTTTCTGTTGAGAGCTGGCTTATCTGTTCATGCCAGAGTGCTGGACAAACACAATCATTTTCTGTGTGTGCATATCAGGAAAAGGGTCAGGAAGCCTGTGATAAGCTCCATCTCATTGGAGGTCATTTGTGCATTTAAGTGATATACTTCTGTGACTTGGCTTGACTCTGTATTAGTTCCCTTTCTAGCCGTCCCGATTTTGTTGGTACAAATTGTTTATTCTTTTTCACACAAACAATTCTTTTTCTAAATGTATGGTGTCTAAGGACTGGAGCGTCCGTTAAGAAGCAGCAAGATTCCTGGAAATGTCTGAATCTGCCTGGAGGCATCATAAAACGACCTTAGATCTATGACCTAGAGCTAGACAAGACAAGAAGGAAAAGTAGAATCCACACCAATTTCATTTAGGAAACGTGGAAATTTTTCAGGAGAAAATTAAGCTAATCAAATAATAAAACAACCTCAATGGACTTGCCCAACTGAACCAGGCTTGACACTGTATAAAGCGTCCCTTGGTCTCAGTGGACTTGGGATGTGAGCGGATCCCAGATAGACAACAAAATACAGACACTAACTTACGTAACCTTCACAATGTCCAGCATGTAATCAAAGCTTCTCAGGCAAAGAAGCAAGAGAATGTGACCCAAAAAGCAGTAATCAAAAGAAAAGTGTGTGTGTGTGCACGTGTGTGTGTGTGTGTGACAAGTGCATCTAAGCAAAACAGAAACAACAAAAAAAGCAAGCAAATGATGAATCTCATATTTAGCATCAAGATATCCTTTGAGGGAAAGGCAGCAAGATGGGATAAGAAAGGAACATGAAGGTAGATATAGTTACTGGTTGTATTCTGGCCCTGGGTTGGATTATGTTCATCATTTTATTAAATAAACAATGCTGTGAATGGATCAATGATGATGGTATATATTCAACCAGAAGTTATGATTAACCTAATTCTATGCACTTGAAGCCCAGTGAGGGAAGTAAAACAGTAGGAAAAGAAAATGACACAGGATGTATGAAGGGTCTAGGGCAGGAAATGATATAACTTTCTAGAAAATAAAAAAGGCCAATCTGATTGATACATTGAAAATCAACAAGATATATCTCTCAAAGTACATTCTCATTGACCAGTCCTACAGAAGGATGTGTTTAAACAAGAATTCAGTTCAGTTAAACAAGAATGCTCATTTATGAAATCATGATGTGAAACACAACAGTCATAAGATCTAGAATGTTTAGCCCATTTGTAGCAGGGGTGGGAAGGGGGCAGAAAGAACACATTAGCAGCACTCACTGACTGTCAGTTCCCATCCTCTCTATAACTATAAAGTCTGTAGAAGGCAGTGGATATTAGTATTTGCTTTTCATATCAAGAAATCACATAGAACAAGAATGATATTGTGAAAGAACCCTTAAATGAGAGTCCTAGCTCTGCTGAGTGATACTAAGCAAATTGTTCTCACTCAGTTATTGTTATCTGTAATAACTGCAGTTGGAATATTGGCACTTTCCAAATGGAGTTCCACAAAAGACTAGCATTCCTTGAGACATTAACAGGAGCTTAATGTGAAAGACTTCTGTAGTCAAGTACACTTGGGAAGTGCTGGATTCTATATTCCCTCTTTTAGAAAGCTGTCAGGCACAGTAGCATATTAATTACTCTGAGAAGTTCTACAGTGAGGGAACCAATGAAACTTCATTTATTTGCATCGTTTCTGAAACTTATTTGCCTATGAAACATTCTTTTATCACCATCTTTCCAAACAGGACTTAAAAACTAGTCAGGACTGCTCAAGTTCTTTTCAGTGCTAAAACTAGATTCTTTCTGAAATCTATACAGTATAAATGGTAGAGCTGGATTTAAACATGAGTGAGACTTAAGTGATAAGCTCGGTTAAAGCCATGAAAGGAGAAGTGCATATACAAACACAGGAGTGGCACAGTTGATGGGGTGAACAGTTACGATAGTACCATGGCTTATGTGGAGGAGCCTCCATATTCCTTCTGAGTTTGGTTATTTGCAGAGTTAAAATACAGAACTTGAGAACTTTTATTGACCAAAATTCTCCTGGAATCTCCCAGGATTCGTTTCACAAATTTTGAGTGTCTACTATGTGTCAGGCATTGTTCTAGACGCCAGCATGATAGATGGCACTAGTGTGTGTCAGAATCACTTGTGCCCAGAGAAAACCATAATTCAAAAAGACACATAATCCCCAGTGTCCACTGCAGCACTATTAGAATAGCCAGGACATGGAAGCAACCTAAATGTCCCTTGACAGATGAATGGATAAAGATGTGGTACATGTTTACAAAGAAATATTATTCGACCATAAAGAGGAACAAAATCGGGTCATTTGCAGAGACATGGATAGACCTAGAGACTGTCATACAGAGTAAAGTAAGTCAGAAAGAGAAAAACAAATATCATATATTAACGCATATATGTGGACTCTAGAAAAATGGTATGCTGCTGCTAAGTCGCTTCAGTCGTGTCTGACTCTCTGCGACCCCATAGACAGCAGCCCACTAGGCTCCTCTGTCCGTGGCAAGAATACTGGAGTGGGTTGCCATTTCCTTCTCCAATGTATGAAAGTGAAAAGTGAAAGTGAAGTCGCTCAGTCGTGCCCAACTCTTAGCGACCCCATGGACTGCAGCTTACCAGGCTCCTCCATCCATGGGACCTTCTAGGCAAGAGTACTGGGGTAGGTTGCCATTGCCCTCTCTGAGAAAAATGGTATAGATGATCTTATTTGCAAAGCAGATATAGAGACACAGACCTAGAGAACAAATGTCTGGATACCAAGAGGAACTGGGGGAATGGAAGGAATTGGAAGATTGGGATTGGAATATATACACTGTTGATACACTGTTGATACTATATAAAATAAATAACTAAAGAGAGCCTACTCTATAGCACAGGAAAATACCCGATGCTCTGTGGTGACCAAAATGGGAAGGAAATTCAAGAAAGAGGGATATTTGTACATGTACAGCTGATTCACTTTGCTCTACAGTAGAAACTAACACAACATTGTAAAGCAACTATACTCCAATAAAAATTAATTAAAAAAAGAAAAAGAATCATTTGTGCCCATAGCGCAATTAGAGGAAGAGCAATTCAGCTAGTCACCAGCAGATGGCAGTAGTAGTCAGCTGTTTAAGCAGTATATCGGCTTTAGGAATAACCACCTTCTTAATAATAATTAACCACCTTCTTAACCCAGCCTGTAAATCAGAACTTCTCTGTGGTGTTGATGTGTGACCTTGGGACAGTCATTTAACCTCTCTGGGGTGAAGTTTCCTTGTATGAATAAGAGAGTGAGTAAAAAATGTTTTGAGGATTGGATGAGAAGATTTGAATTGCTCAACAAGAAGGAAGTGTGAGGGGAAAAAGACTGACTGAAACTGCCCACCCTGGCCAGGCATCACAGTAACCCTATGCGTGAGTTATTTTACAACAGGAGGCCCTGGTAAGGAACACGGAACTAACAAGCCACCACCAACAGGAAGAATTCAGGAGAGGACAAAAGGAAATGCCATGTGTCCTATCACCTCCTAGAATCCTTCTGTCAGGAAATCATCTTGGCTGAGCAATGCATGTGCCACCAGGAAGGACCCTGAGTCAGAATGATTAATCAGAGACAACCCAGAAACTATTAATAATCACATCATCATAAAATCCGAGACCGTAAGCCTCTTGCCAGAGCAGTCCTCCTGGGTTCCCTTACCCTCCTTGCTCTCCACCTGGGCGTCCGTTCCCAGTAAAGCCTCTTGCTTTGTCAGCACATGTGTCTCCTAGGATGAATTATTTCCGAATGTCAGACAAGAGCCCACTTTCAGGCCCTGAGAAGTGTCCCCCACTTCCTGCAACAGTTCAGTCGCTCAGTTGTGTCTGACTCTTTGTGACCCCATGGACTGCAGCACACCAGGCTTCCCTGCCCATCACCAACTCCTGGAGTTTACTCACACTCATGTCCATTGAGTCAGTGATGCCATCCAACCACCTCATCCTCTGTTGTCCCCTTCTCCTCATGCCTTCGATCTTTCCCAGCATCAGGGTCTTTTCAAATGAGTCAGTTCTTTGCATCAGGTGGCCAAAGTTTTGGAGTTTCAGCTTCAGCATCAGTCCTTCCAATGATATTCAGGACTGATTTCCTTTAGGATGGACTGGTTGGATCTCCTTACAGTCCAAGGGACTCTCAAGAGTCTTCTCCAACACCACAGTTCAAAAGCATCAATTCTTTGGCACTCAGCCTTCTTTATAGTCCAACTCTCACATCCATACATGACTATTGGAAAAACCATAGCCTTGACTAGATGGACCTTTGTTGGCAAAGTAATGTCTCTGCTTTTTAATACACTGTCTAGGTTGGTTGCTTTTCTTCCAAGGAGCAAGTGTCTTTTAATTTCATGGCTGTAGTCACCATCTGCAGTGATTTTGGAGCCCAAGAAAATAAAATCTCTCACTGTTTCCATCGCTTCCCCATCTATTTGCCATGATGGAACTGGATTCCATGATCTTATTTTTTCTGAATGTTGAGTTTTAACTTCCTTCAACAGAAGGACTCATAAAAGTATTTATTCAGTATGGTCTATACTGTTTTCGTACCACTTGACAAAATGATGATTTATAAAATCAGATGGTTTAAAGAGATATTTCTCCATAGAGCAATAATAATATTAACAACAGAAATTTTAACAATGGAGAAAAAGGAGATTAAAAATAACTAAAGATGTAATGGGGGGGGGGGGGCGGGCGGTGCAATACACACTTAAAGTAATCATTTGAAAGAAAGCCAGAACGTGGGCAGTTACTCTAAAAGTCATCTGTGAGAAAAGCTGCACTGGTTTTCGTTGCTGCGTGAGGGCTTTCTCTACTTGCCCTGCACAGGCTTCTTTTGTTGCAGAGAATAGGCTCTAGGGCGCTCAGACTTGAGTAGCTGCATCTCACAGGCTCAGTAGTTGTGGCACAGGGGCCCAGTTGGCCCGAGCCATGTGAAATCTTCCCCGGGCCAGGGATCAAACCGATGTCCCCTGCACTGGCAGGCAGATTCTTCTCTGCTCGACCACCAGGGAAGTCTGGGCAGATTTTTTAATTGCTGCTTTTCTCATAGAGAACTTTTAGAGTATCTTGGTTGTCTGATAACTCCCTAGTTGTAAGAACTCAAGGTTGTGTGAGGCTGCGTGTGTGCTCAGTCGTGCCCGACACTATGGCCCCACAACTGTAGCCCACCAGGTTCCTCTGGCTATGGGATTTTCCAGGCAAGAACACTGGAGCGGGTTGCCATTTCCTCCTCCAGAACTCAAAAGAACTGTGAATTACTTGTAGATTTCCTATTTATCTGAGGAGGCAGGAGGTTGTTGGCTTGCTAAGGGAGCTCCTACCTAGATAGCCAAGGGAACCCCAGGGCTATTAGAAAGTGAAAGGTTTGACTTAAGCTTATTGTTTCCCGGACAAAGGAGACAATTGTTTGAAGACCTCTGGACCTCTGGAATGACTCAGTTAAAAGGAGCTGGAATTCAGAATTTAAAAGCCTCAGAGTCAGCTATTGCACTTCTAGAAAAGATGTGGGTGAGAAAAACTGGGGAATGAAGTCGGGTTTGAAGAGTGTGTAGGAGGGGCTCCTTTTATATGCTTTTGAGAACTGCTTAAACAGCAAATGTTCCCCCAAACAGGAACAGCTATTTCTAGAGATAATCCAGATATACAAAGGGAGGTGTTTATTGAATGAATTCATCCATATGGAGATGATTTAAGATGCTACGGGCAGAGATGATTTCCTTACAATCTCAAGAGTTCAATTAAAGAGGCAAACTGTATTTCTCCTTGCAACCCAAAATGTCCCATACTTTTTCTCACAGCAAGATTATTTGGGGAGGGAAATCACAGCCTGAACTGATGAGCCACTGAGCAACAATAGTCTCATTTTTATGAAAATTCACATGATGAAGCTGAACAAGGGGAAAATAGAATATAAACAATGCTGATGAAATATGTCAAGGACTTAGCATCATTAAGGGGCGGTTATTAGTACTGGTATTATTCTTTTTTGAAAGCAGACTTTATTATTATCTTTTAATAATAGTGTTAGATTCACAGCAAAATTGTATGGAAGGCATGGAGATTTCCCACATATTCCCTGCCCCCACATATGCACAACCCTTCCCATTATCAATGTCCAGTGCCGGAATGGTAATTTGTTACAATTTATGAACCACCACAGACATATCATTGTCACCCAAGGTAACAGGGTTTACCTTAGAGTTCACTTTTGGTGTTGTGCATTCTAAGGATTTGGACAAAGACATGATTAAATGTATCTACCATTATAATGTCAAATGGCCTAAAAATCCTTTGAACTCTTATGCATCTCTTGTTGTTGTTGAGTTGCTAAGTCTAACTCTTTGCAACCCATGGACTGTAGACCACCAGGCTCCTCTGTCCATGGGCTTTTCTGAGCAAGGATACTGGAGTGGGTTGCCATTTCCTTCTCCAGGGCATCTTCCCAACCTCCCTCCTCTCAAACCCCTGGCCACCGTTGAGTTTTACTGTCTCCACAGGGTTGCCTTTTCCAGAATGTCATATGGTTGAAACTATAGAATATGTAGCCTTTTCTGATTGGCGTCTTTCATTTGGTAATACGCATTTAAGATTGCTCTGTGTTTTTTATGGCTTGTTAACTTATTTCTTTTTAGTGCTGAATTCCATCATCCAGATGTGGTAGTTTATTTATCCATTCACATACTGAAGGACATCTTGGTGGCTAGATTTTTTTTTTTTTGCTGTGCCACACAGCATTTGGAATATTTCCTGACCATTGAACCTGTGCCCAGAGTACAGAGTCTTAACCATTGGACCACCGGGGAAGTCCATTAGATTTTTTAATTAAAATAATTTGGAAGAAAAAGTCACAAACAATCTTTTCTTTTAACTTATTTCTTACTTCCAGTTCAAAGATCCCTTCTTGAAACACTTCTTAATATCAAGTTATCTCCGGAAGATATAAGAAAAATAAAGGCCAAGCCTGAGTACAGAGATATTTATTGAAAAGAAAGAGTATGAAAAATACTGAAATTCACTGATAAAAACAGTTTGGTATCCTTACTTGACTTTTGATGGACCAGTATGCCGGGAAAGATATCAATCAGATATGCAGATGACCCAAATGTCAGAAAGCAAAGAGGAACTAAAGAGCCTCTTGATGAAAGTGAAAGAGGAGGGTGAAGAAGCTGGCTTAAAACTCAGCATTAAAAAAATGAAGATCATGGCATCCTGTCCCATCACTGCATGGCAAATAGATTGGAAAAAATGGAAACAGTGACAGACTTAATTTTCTTGGGCTCCAAAACCACTGTGGGTGGTGATTGCAACTATGAAATTCAAAGACACTTGCTCCTTGAAAGAAAAGCCATAGCAAACCTAGACCGTATATTAAAAAGCAGGGGCATCACTTTGCTGACAGAAGTCGTATAGTTAAGGCTATGGTTTTTCCAGTAGTCATGTACCGGTGTGAGAGTTGAACCTTAAAGAAGGCTGACCACCAAAGAACTGATGCTTTTGAACTGTGGTGTTGGAGAAGACTCTTGAGAGTCCCTTGAACTGCAAGAAGATCAAACTAGTAAATCCTAAAGGAAATCAACCCTGAACTATTCTTTGAAAGGACTGATGCTGAAGGTCCAATAGTTTGGCCACCTGATGTGAAGAGCTGTCTCATTGGAAAAGACCCTGATGCTGAGAAAGATTGAGGGCAGGAGGAGAAGGAGGTGACAGAGGGTTGAGATGGTTGGATGGCATGATCGACTCAATAGACACGATTTGAGCAAAGTCCAGGAGATAGTGAAGGACAGGGAAGCCTGGCGTGCTGCAGTCCATGGGGTCCCAAAGAGTTGGACAGGACTGAGCAACGAAACAACAACAATATGCTAAAAATACACCCCCCCACACACACCCCTAAGTTCAGTAAAGCAAGGCAAGATAAAACAAAACAAAAACAAGTGGAGCCCATCAGTCTGCATCCACAACATAATTTGTTAAAATTTTCTCCTAATTATTTTTCTCCAAGTTTAATTCCAGCTTTATTGTGGTAGCAGAATTCTAAAATTACCCCAAATGACCCCTCCCCTTGTACATTCTCTGCCCTAGATTGTGGAAGGGACCTGAGATATGACGGGACATCACTGCCATTATTGGGGTATGTTATACAGCACAATTGGCTGATGGACACTGTGTTTGGTGGGCTTTGATCTAATCGGGTGAGCTCTTAAAGGAACAGGCATCTGGGGACAAAGGAGATTTGCAACATGAGAGGGATTCAATACCAGTGATTTTAGCTTGGCCAGCATTGAAATGGAGATGCAGTAGGGGGCACCTGCCAAGGAATGTGAACAGCTTCTAGGAGCTGAGAATGGGCCCTGGCTGATGCAACTTCTCTAGAAATGAAGACATGGGTCCTACAGCTGCCAGAAACTAATTTCTGCCAGCATCCTGACTGTGCTTGGAAGCAAACCTTTCCAAGAACCTCCAGAAATGAAAATTCCTAGTAGTATATTTTAAAATTTGGAGAGCTTTTTATCTTCTCTGATTTCCAGAATAGAATCTCCATGGACTCTTCAATTTTCATAGATGCAGTGATTTTAAAAAAATATCTCTGATGATGTAATTAATAGATATTTTAAGAGCTTCCCTGTTATCTCAGATGGTAAAGAAACCACCTGCAATACAAGAGACCCAGGTTCAATCTCTGGGTCGGGAAGATCTCCTGGAGAAGGGAATGGCTACCCACTCCAGTATTATTGCCTGGAGAATTCCATGGACAGAGGAATCTGGTGGGTTACCGTCCATGGAGTCACAAAGAGTTACACACAACTGAGCAACTAACACTTAAAATTTTTCACTAACAATGTATGAGAATTTAGTTACTCTGTATCTTCACCAACACTGTCAACCTTTTTTATTTTATCTATTCTAGTGGGTGCAGTGATATCTCAGTAGGTTTGAGTTAGCATTTCTGTGATGACTAATGTGTTTAGCTCTATTTCATATTCTCATTGGCCATCTGTGTATGTCTTTGGGAAAATGTCTGTTCAAATGTTTTGCCCGCTTTATTGAGTTGTGTAAGTATTGTTTGCAAATTTCATATATCATCTTTTGCCAGATATATACATGTGAAAAAATGCTCTTCCTTCTCATTTTTTAACAGTCATTCAAAGGGCAGTAGTTTTTAATTTTGATAAAGTTCTCTTTATCAATTTTTTTATGCTTGTGCTTTACATATAGTATAGAAGAATTTTTTGCCTGCTTGAAAGCCATGAAGATTTTTTTTTTGTCTTGTGCTCCAGGAGTTTGTATAGTTTTTAAGTTTTATATTTAATTTTTAATCCATTTAGAAATTAATTTTTGTTATGGCATGAAGTAAAGGTCAATCATCATTGTTTTCCACATGGATCGCCAGTCATTTCAGAGTTGTGTTGCATGTGTGAGTGTTCAGTTAAGTCTGACTCTTTGCGACCTCATGGATTACAACCTGCCAGGCTCCTCTGTCTGTGGAATTTTCCAGGCAAAAATACTGGAGTGGGTTGCCCTTTCCTACTCCAGGTTATTTCAGAACCATTCATCAAAGAAACTGCTCTTTTGCCATTGAATTACCTTCGCAATTTATTTTTTTAAAAAGTCAATAGATCAAGAATTTTGTGACTATTTCTGTACTTTCTACCCTGTTCCACTGATCTGCAAGTCTATTCCTATGCCAGTATCATACATCTTAATTATAATAGCTTTCAATTAAATCTTGAATTTAGGTAGTGTAAGTTCTATAACTTTGTTCTTCAAAATTGCTTTGGTCATCTCAGTTTCATCGAATTTCCATAGGAATTTTAGAATCATCTTGTTCTTTATACAGAAAATACTGGTATAATTATTGTTGAGGTTGCATTACCATCTCCATTTCAATTTCAGGAGAAGTAACACCTTAATCACATAGTATCTTCTAATCCATGGTTATTGATGTATTCTCTAATTATTTAGATCTTCTTTACTTTCAGGAATGTTTTGTAGTTTTCATTGCACATGTCTTGTACACATTTTATTAAATTTATATTTAAGCATCTAATGTTTTTATGCTATCATAAATGATAATTCTAAAATTTCAATTCCTAATTTTTCATTGCTGGCATAGGGTAATACAATTGATTATATATTGACCTTGTGTCCTGCAATCTTGCTAAATTCACTTATTTCTAGTAGCTTTTTTTGTAGTTTCCTTAGGATTTTCTATAAATACAACCATGTTGTCTGCAAAGCTTTTTATTCCTTTCTGATCACCATGACTTTCATTCATTTTGATTGCCTTATTGGAATAACTAAGACCTCTGGAAAAATATTAAATCAAATATGAGAGTAGATCATATTTGTCTTGTTCCTGATTTTAGGGGGAAAGCATTTAGTCTTTTACCATAAAATCATTAGGTATAGGTTTTTTTTTTTAATAGATGCCTATTATCAAATCCATACCATACAATTGTGCTCATTTCACAGGCTAGTAAGTTTATGCTCAAAATCCTTCAAGCTAGATTTCAGCAGCATGTGAAGCGAGAACTTCCAGATGTACAAGCTGGGTTTACAAAAGGCAGAGGAACCAGACATGAAATTGCTAATATTCACTAGATCATAGATAAAGCAAGGGAATTGCAGAAAAACATCTACTTCTGCTTAACTGACTGTGCTAAAGCCTTTGACTGTGTGGATCACAACAAACTGTGGAAGATCCTGAAAGAGATGGGAAAGCCAGACCACCTGACCCGCCTCCCGAGAAACCTGTATGCAGGTGTTCCACGTGTTTCAACTAAATTATCTAATTTATTGGCATTAAGTTGTTCTTGGGGCTTCCTTGGTGGTTCAGATGGTAAAGAATCCACCTGCAATGAGGAAGCCTCAAGCTTGATCCCTAGTTTGGGAAGATCTCCTGGAGAAGGAAATGGCCACCCGCCCCAGTATTCTTGTCTGGGAAATCTCACGGATAGAAGAGCCTGGTGGACTCTTTGCCTGGTGTGGCAAAGAGCTGTTCTTAGTATCTCCTTATTGTTCTTTTAATGTTTGTAGAGAGGCCTCATCTTTAATTCCTCATATTGCTAACTTGTATCTTTTTGTCTTGGTTAGTCCATCTGGAATTGTATCAGATTTATTGATTGGATTTTCAGTGCAGCTCCCTCCTCTTGGAGATGTACCTTACAAGAGACAGACAGCTTTGTCTCTCCAAACTCCGCATCTCTTTGATCCAATGGACTGAGTTTAGGGTCCCCCTCTTTGCACCCATCATCTAATTGTTTCCAGGCAGAAATCTGAGGGCAATCATAGTACTTATTTGCTTTCCCTTCTTTCAAGGATCACAGTTCAATGTCTGAAAAATAGCAGTTCCATATACTTTGTACTATTTTCTAGTTTTTGAAGGAAGGAAATATCTACTCTTTGTTATTCCATCAAGACCACAACCAGAAGTTCCATCATTCTGGATTCTTAAGTTTTCTTTTGCTGGCAGACTCTTTTATGTTCCTTGTTAAAGATTTTTGTTTTTTGCTTTTGGCAGCACTTCAAGGCATGTGGAACTTCCCCAAGAAGGGATTGAACCTGTGCCCCTGCTGTGGAAGCACAGAGTCTTAGCCAGTGGACCACCAGAGAAGCCCTGTTAAGGTTTGTTTGCATCTCTGGCTTTCATGATAGAGGCTTTCCTCAAATATCAGTGTTCCTTGGATTCTATATTAACAGTAAGGCTTAATAAAGCTGATCTGAAACTCTACATGAATGGGTGGTTCTTATCTATTGATGGGGCTCCATTTGGGGCAATGAGTGTGACCTGGTCTTTTCACTGGCAAATCCATATGGATCAGAATCCTACAGTTTTTTCTTTTAAGGATAGTCAGTGATCTAGGAGAGAAATCTGATGCCTGGGATTATAAACCCTGCTGTTAAAGACTTCTAAGAATCAAGCAGAGAAAGAATTTGTGGGGTTTTATATAAACAACAGAATGGGAAAGAATAGGGATCTCTTCAAGAAAATCAGAGATACCAAAGGAACATTTCATGCAAAGATGAGCTCGATAAAGGACAGAAATGGTATGGACCTAACAGAAGCACAAGATATTAAGAAGAGATGGCAAGAATACACAGAAGAACTGTACAAAAAAGATCTTCATGACCCAGATAATCACGATGGTGTGACCACTGACCTAGAGCCAGACATCCTGGAATGTGAAGTCAAGTGGGCCTTAGAAAGCATCACTACGAACAAACCTAGTGGAGGTGATGGAATTCCAGTTGAGCTATTCTAAATCCTGAAAGATGATGCTGTGAAAGTGCTGCACTCAATATGCCAGCAAATTTGGAAAACTCAGCAGTGGCCACTGGAAAAGGACCGGAAAAGGTCAGTTTTCACTCCAATCCCAAAGAAAGGCAATGCCAAAGAATGCTCTAACTACTGCACAATTGCACTCATCTCACACGCTAGTAAAGTAATGCTCAAAATTCTCCAATCCAGGCTTCAGCAATATGTGAACCGTGAACTTCCTGATGTTCAAGCTGGTTTTAGAAAAGGCAAAGGAACCAGAGATCAAATTGCCAACATCCTCTGGATCATAGAAAAAGCAAGAGAGTTCCAGAAAGACATCTAGTTCTGCTTTATTGACTGTGCCAAAGCCTTTGACTGTGTGGATCACAATCAACTGTGGAAAATTCTGAAAGAGATGGGAATACCAGACCACCTGATCTTCCTCTTGAGAAATTTGTATGCAGGTCAGGAAGCAACAGTTAGAACTGGACATGGAACAACAGACTGGTTCCAAATAGAAAAAGGAGTTCGTCAAGGGTGTATATTGTCACCCTGTTTATTTAACTTCTATGCAGAGTACATCATGAGAAACGCTGGACTGGAAGAAACACAAGCTGAAATCAAGATTGCCGGGAGAAATATCAATAACCTCAGATATGCAGATGACACCACCCTTATGGCAGAAAGTGAAGAGGAACTCAAAAGCCTCTTCATGAAAGTGAAAGTGGAGAGTGAAAAAGTTGGCTTAAAGCTCAACATTCAGAAAACAAAGATCATGGCATCCGGTCCCACCACTACATGGGAAATAGATGGGGAAACAGTGGAAACAGTGTCAGACTTTATTTTTCTGGGCTCCAAAATCACTGCAGATGGTGACTGCAGCCATGAAATTAAAAGATGCTTCCTCCTTGGAAGGAAAGTTATGACCAACCTAGATAGCATATTCAAAAGCAGAGACATTACTTTGCCAGCAAAGGTTCGTCTAGTCAAGGCTATGGTTTTTCCTGTGGTCATGTATGGATGTGAGAGTTGGACTGTGAAGAAGGCTGAGCGCCGAAGAATTGATGCTTTTGAACTGTGGTGTTGGAGAAGACTCTTGAGAGTCCCTTGGACTGCAAGGACATCCAATCAGTCCATTCTGAAGGAGATCAGCCCTGGGATTTCTTTGGAAGGAATGATGCTGAAGCTGAAACTCCAGTACTTTGGCCTGCTCATGCAAGGAGTTGACTCATTGGAAAAGACTCTGATGCTGGGAGGGATTGGGGGCAGGAGGAGAAGGGGACGACAGAGGATGAGATGGCTGGATGGCATCACTGACTCGATGGACGAGAGTCTGAGTGAACTCCGGGAGTTGGTGATGAACAGGGAGGCCTGGTGTGCTGCGATTCATGGGGTCGCAAAGAGTCGGACACGACTGAGCGTCTGATCTGATCTGATATAGGAGGTAGATTTTTCTCTAAATCCCTCTTTTCTCTTATGACTTCCCATGTTTATCTTCTGCTATTTAAACACAGGTCCTTTTGGTTCAATCTCTCCTAAATCTCCAATCTTAGGCAGTGAGTAGTTGACTGACTGTGTGAGAGGAGGAAAACCATAGGTGTCTAACTCTTCCTTTTCAAGTCTTTACCAAGCCTCCTGTTTTTCGTCATTCTCTCATTCTGCACTGTTTTTTTTTTTTTTTCTTTTTTCTTTCTGTTGTACTGGTTCTTCATTGCTGTACCTGGGCTTCCTCCAGTTGTGGCAAGCAGGGGCTACTCTTTGTTGCAGTACAGGGGCTTATTGCAGTGGCTTCTCTTGTGGAACGCAGCATCTAGGTGCATGGGCTTCAGCTCGAGGCCTCTAGAGCTCCGGCTCAGTAGTTGTGGTGCGTAGACTTAGTTGCTCTGTGGCTTGTGAAATCTTCCCAGACCAGGGATCGAACCTGTGTTCCCTGCATTGGCAGGCAGATTTCTATCCACTGTACCACCAGGGAAGTCTCATTTCTACACTTCTGCATTCGGAGGTCATTTGTATCTCTAGTTCCTGAAATTTTCTTGGGTTTTGCTGTAGAAATTAGCTTACTTTTTATTTGCTGTGTTCCCTCTGGCTTAGAATCTGTGTTCTCTGGTCTGTTAAGTCAGTTACCACTGACTTTCTCTGTTTCCAAAATGTAAAAATTTCTACTTTTCGACTGTTTTCCCCTATCTTCTTTGTTCTTGTGGCTTTATGCATTTTTAATATAAGTTAAACTATTTTTAGAGCAGTTTTGGATTTACAGAAAAATTGAATAGAAAGTACAAAGAATTTCCATAGAACCCCTCACTCTCCAGTTTCCCTTCTTATAACATCTTATTTTGGTATACTTGCTACAATTGATAAGCTATCATGGATACAATATTATTAATTAAAATCCATTGTTTACTTTAGGGACTCTATTTTTTTCCTTCTACTCTTACTGGAAAGAAGCAGTGTTATATAAATGAAAGTATAAAATCCTCAATGCTTAACAGAAAATCCCCTATACAGCCTTTTGGCTACTCCTCTGATTTTATTCTCCTTAGTTTAGTATCCCTAGTTCTGGAGTTATCTGTATTAGTTTTCCTCTCCTTTTCCATCTCCTAATCACTCGTCAACCCATTGCAATTTATCTTATTCTCCCATTATCCTACTAAAATTGATCTCTCCAAAAGCAAAGCAAACCAGTGTTTCCCTTATTGCTAAATTCAAGTACATGCTACCTTATCACATATGACTTTTTAGCAAAACATGACACTGTTAAACCATTTCTCCCTCTTGAAACACTATTTTTCATGTCATCCCAGGTTAATACCTTATCTTTCTGGTACTACTTCTCTACTGGTTGGTCGTTCACTGACTCTGTAGTAGCCATTTCCCAAGGTCTCTCCAATGATCCCTACTTCTCAGTATTTACATCTTCCTCATTGACCTGGGATGCTTCCTTGATCCATGTGAAAGTAGAATACAGCAAAAATGCTGGTATTTCATTTCCAAGATTAAAGTTATAAAAGGCACTGCATTTTCTGTCTCTCCCTCTGGCCCTCCTTCCCCATAATTCATTCTGGGAGTCAGTTATTCTCCATGAGGACACTCAAGCAGCCCTGTGTTTCCTGAGGAACTGAGACTTCAGCCAACAACCAGTAAGGAACTGACACCTGCCTGCATCTTGGGAAGCCCCAGTCAAGCCTTCAATTGACCACAGACCCACCTGACAGCCTGACACCAACCTCATGAAAGACAGAGCCAGAACTACCCACCATAGCTGCTTCCAGAGTCCTGACCCACAGTATCTTCAACACACTAAATGTTTGTTGTTTTAAGTTGCCAAGTTTGGGGGGATTTGTTACCCTGCAATAGATAACAGCTGCAGTCTCCTTTGCAGCTCTTCTTTACCAGATGCCTGTAATTCTTGAGTTCCTTTCCTTTTCACATTCCATACTTGCTTTCTTAGATGTCACTCATTTCCTGAGAAGAAAATTCTCTGTAATAATCATGTACCCCCCTGGTGGGTCAGATGGTAAAGAAACTGCCAGCTAATGCAGGAGACTGGGGTTCAATCCCTGGGTCAGGAAGATCCCCTGGAGGAGGAAATGGCAACCCACTCCAGTATTCTTGCCTGGAGAATCCCATGGACAGAGGAGCCTGGCGGGCTGCAGTCCATGAGGTTGCAAAGAATCAGACACAACTAAACACACATGGACACTGCCCACCCCTCCGTCCCCCCTCCCCCCCGTCATCTAATCAGAGAGGCTAGATTTTCCTACTGCTGCCGCTGCTAAGTCACTTCAGTCGTGTCCGACTCTGTGTGACCCCATAGACGGCAGCCCACCAGGCTCCCCCGTCCCTGGGATTCTCCAGGCAAGAACACTGGAGTGGGTTGCCATTTCCTTCTCCAATGCATGAAAGTGAAATGTGAAAGGGAAGTCGCTCAGCTGTGTCTGCCTCTTAGTGACCCCATGGACTGCAGCCTACCAGGCTCCTCAGTCCATGGGATTTTCCAGGCAAGAGTACTGGAGTGGGGTGCCATTGCCTTCTCCATATCACAACAGCCTCCTAACTTCTGTCTCTATGTCTAACACTCTTGCTTCCCTTCCAGTCTTTTCAGTTGTTCCCAGCTAGATAATCTTTTTAAACAAGAAGATCTGGTTGTGACACTGCCTTACTCAAAATCTCTCAAGAAAAAAAAAAAAAAAAATCTCTCAAGAATCCCCCCTTGCTCCTCAGATCAATTCAGGCTTCTTCAGTGGTTCATGAGGTCCTAGGTGGTACAGTCCTTTTCTCTGATCTTCTATTCCTACTCCATCTCTATTCATCAAAACCCTCTGAATTTATTTCAGTGTCTCCATGTTTTTATCTTATCTTCTGGCCTGTACACATGCTGTTCCTACAACTTGGAACATTTTCACTCCCTTCCTTTCCTCTGCCCACCCCCTGCACCCTCTCATTCCCATAATTCTGTTTTTTCTCACCTCAGCACTGACAGCAGGTGCCTGTCTCTCTCTCCCTCCCTCTCCTCCCACGCCTTACCCTGACAGTTTCTCGAGGTTCCAGGAAGCATCTGTTTAATTCACCATTATGCTGCTATTTAGTTGCTTTAGTCATGTCCGTCTCCATGTGACCCTATGGACTGTAGCCTGCCAGGCTCCTCTGTCCATGGAATTCTCCAGGCAAGAGTACTGGAGTGGGTTGCCATGCCCTCCTCCATGGGATCTTCCCAACCCAGGGATTAAACGCAGGCCTCAGGCATTGTAGCAGATTTTTCTTTCTTTCTTTCTTTTTTTTTTTACCATCAGAGCCACCAGGGAAGCCCAAGAATACTGGAGTGGGTAGCCTATCCCAGGAATCAAACTGGGGTGTCCTGCATTTCAGGCAGATTCTTCACCACCTGAGCTACCAGGGAAGCCCATTCACCATTATATCCTCTGGCAAATAGTAAGTGCTCCATTCACATTGGGGCTTCCTTGCTGGCTCAGCGGATAAAGAATCTGTCCACTGTGGTCACAAAGAGTTAGACTGAGCACGCTGAGCACATTTGTTGAGTGACATTATAAAGGCAACTCTCCTCCTAGTGCTCTCTCCCCACCACCTCTATGAATTTCTATAGCACTTATTGAACATGTCATTTGGCATCTACCTAGTGTATTTTGTATTTATGTTATTATTTTTTATTTTCAATTAGATTCAACTAGCTCACCACTTACTGCATGGCACTGGACTAGTTGCAGGGCAATCAAAGACCACCTTAATCTTCCTCCTGGAGGTGGAGCTCCTTGTGGGTGGGTGGGGCCCAACCTTGGCCATCTTCACACTTTACATGGAACACAGACCAAGGGGCTGGTGAAGTGTCAGTCGTAAACTGAACTTTGACCTGGAGATCTCAACTCTAGGTTCACCCTTTGGCTATTAATAGCTATGCAACTGAGAGCAAGTCACCCCACAAATCTGAATGTATGTCCTCATTGTCATAAAGATATAGTAATTACACTTTCTAACCCAAGGGGTCCCTGGGAGCTCAAATAAGAGCCAAGTTCTTATTTCCTCACTTGTCAGAGGTTGTCAACTGGTAGATATACCAGTGATTCCATAGTAGATTTTGTATTTGTGTTGGGGTGGGATGTGAGAAGCATGCTGTAATTGTCTGTAACAATTATAAAATGCATTCTGATTTCATTATCATTAAAATGAAAAAATTGCTTCTTTGAAACACAGCACTGTGGTGTCTGTTGAAGTGCTCTGTTCAAGTGTTCTGAGTTATGGAAAGCCATTGTGCTATGAACCCTGTTGATAGCATGCTCAGATATTTTTCTGCATTAATGACTGAGTTAACTGTCTTCCTTCTCTCTCGGTCATATCTGCAAGGATTGCTTTGATTATGATGATAATTAAAAATTTCAGCACACACATAAAAGTTAGAGCAGTGAATTCCCAGGTACCCTATTATCCAGCTACAACAAAAATCAATACAAGTCCCTACTCAGTCCCCCACCCCACTTCACAAACAGTCCCCTCTCCCATGGATTACTTTTTAAGCAAATGTATTATATCACTTGTAAATATGTTAAAGGAATATATAGTCCAATAGAAATTTATCTCTCATTGTCATCTACTCAAAAATAAACTAATTTTTCCTTGAGGTGTTTGCAAGTGTAGTATTTCATTGTGTAGTTTCCCTGAAAGTCTAATTAACCCAGTTGAGAAACATACCTCGTTAAGAAGACCCCAAAAAAATCATAGTTGCTAAGGTGGGAAGTTAGTCTGCAAGTGACTGCTTGGTTGGTGTAGTGATGTCTTTGGTTCCCACATAACTGAATCTCTTCCAGTTTTAGAACCAGTTCTCAAGGCAGTAAGGAAGATCAGAAATTGATTTGGGTAAATAGTGGAGTTTTTGTTGTTGTTGTTAGCTTGCTGATTTCTTATTTTTTTGTTTTGTCTCCATGAGTTTATTCTTTATATGATATTGTTTTAATGATAGTATGTTAGACTATCATAGACATGAATAGTGTATTTTCTCACCACAGTACACTGAAAAATATACTATAGATATGAATACTTTGGAACTAAAAGTATGTATAGTTTTCCAAAATAATTTTGTTCCTAAATTTATTGCAACTGTGTTTAACAATTTAAAAGTTCAGGTGCAGTAGAGATTCTCTGAAAAGTTGGTTTTTCAGAAAAGCTTTCTTTCTGACTAATACATTTCAGTTCATCAGTGCTGGTTATAACACTTAAACACAGCCGCATATACAGATAAAGTTGTAGGTAATTATGTTTATAATAGCAATTAGTTTCAGGTAGTTTAACCCCTCTCTTGATCAAGACCACAGTGGCAGGGGTAAATTTATAAGTATAGAAGGTGGAGGGCAGGAGTGTGAAGAAAGTCTGCAGCATTGAAGGGGTGGGCAGATTTCAGTCAATAAGTACACATTTCAGATTTCAAAATGCATTCTCTAAGTAGACTCCCTGGTTGTCCTTTGCTAGAGGCATTTACTACTTGGTGGATTTTATAAACAGTGCTCCATGGAGTTCTTTGCTTGCTATTCTGAAACATACTTGAGTTTTGCTCCGAAGAAGTAAATGATTTTCATTTCAACAGTCAGTCATTTTTGAGTACTGAGATAGCATTTCATTTGAATCCATGCCTTCAACGTAGGAGGTGTAGGAGTCAATCGGGATCTTATTCCAGTGAAAAAACCTGATTCTTTATTGAAACTTCAGCTTCCTTTAAAAGGTTCCAAGGAGCACTGAATTACAGGAATTCCATATAGCCTGTCCTTTATTCTCCCCACCACCCCAGGCCAAAGAGGGAAAAAGTTTTGTCTTTATTTTTACAGATACCACATGGTATGGAACCTTCAGGGCTATTTCTGAAACTTCTTGGTAAGTGCCAGAAAAATCCTTCTAAACACACACGGTTGAATGGAAGATGATTTTGAGATGTTAATTTCCATTTATTGCATAAAAAGATATTAATTGCATAAAGGACAGGTCTAGCTTAACTCGCCAACATTTTAGAAACAGTAGGGAGTCAGGTCCAAAGCTCTAAAACCAGTCAACAAATGTTTATTTCACACATGTCTGCTGAGAAGGTTCAAAAGTCTGAAACTCCCACCCTTAAATCTCCTACAGTCCAGTTGGGCAGACAAACTCAAACTCAGGGAACAATGCAGGAGTAAAGTAGTAAAGCTAGACAAATACACAAGTAATGAAACAAGGCACTGTGTGTTTGGGCTTAGAAAATAATGTCTCAGCCAATAACATATTCTAGTGGTTTTGAATAGAGGGGTCACAGTGGTCTGAAAAACCCTGGAAAAGCTTCACAAAGAAGGTACACATTGGGCTGGAATTGAAAACATAGATAAGGTCTCCTGCATTGCAGGCATATTCTTTACCGTCTGAGCCCCCAGGGAAACACTAGATAAGAATCAGATAACCTAAAAAGGAAGGGAAAAGCAAACAGCAATTATTAATAGTTTTGGAGAGTCAGGTTGTAAGAGTGAGGAGCTGGAGAGGTTAGAAGGGTAAGAAGGGGTCAGACGGGTGGATCTCTTAATTGGTAACGCGGCCAGAGACGCTTAAGATGATTTTTGGGGATCCAAGGTCGACAGCAGTGTTTAAAACTAGACTATCACTGCGTGGGATTCCCTTTCCTTTCCTCCCTCCCTCCTTCCGTCATTTAGAAACAGAACCCGATGACAGGCATACACTCCCAGGTGACCAGGCACTAAGGCAGCAATCCAGTCGCTGCAAGGCTTCTTGCCCTGAAGTTGTCTCTCCGGGGGTGGAGCCCAGGGAAAGTCGGCCAGATCGATCAGACCAATCAGCAGGCTCATTCTGGCTTTTGTGAATTACTCTCAGCTGCCCGAAAGTGCCCTGGCTTTTTAAAAGGAGGTTCCAGCGCGAGTGAAAGGCTGTTTTTTTTTTTTTTTTCCGCGTGCGCTCTCCCACTTCGAATGTCTGAGATGGGAAACGGCGGCGGCGGCGGCGCGCCCGCTGAGCACACAAAAAAGTGTTATCTCACCATATGGTTCGTGTTTACAGGTTTCGTCTAGCTCCTGCTCCCCAGAAATGGAAAATTAATAACGTCGAGGAAACGCCAGCCCGTCACAGGGAGGGTTGAAAAAGGAAAGGGCGCAGAGGGGTCCCAGAAAGACCGGGTTTCCGCGCAGACCAGCCTGCGGAACGTGCGCGGGATCTGCAGCCTCCCATCCCCTGGTGTCCTTGGCTCGCCGGGAGGTGGGGACAGGGAATCGGGCTGCCCAGGCCCACCCGGCCGTCCTCCCCAGCGGCCAGCAGATGGCTCCCAGGCTCCCTCGCCCCCTCTCCAGAAGCAGGGCTTCGGCGGTTCGGGAGGGAGGCCACGAGGAGCTCCCAGTGCACGCCGCCGCAGCCTCGCGCTGCCGGGCTCTGCGGCCAGCGCCGGGGAACGCGCCCCCGGGCTTGGGAGGCCGGCCTGGGACGCGTGCGGAGGCCGGGTCTCGCGAGGTGAGGAGGAAACGCTGGAGGAGGAGAAGGAGGAGGAGGCAAAGGAGGGAGGAGGAGCCGTGCCGGAGCTGCCCCCGCCCCGCTGGAGCCCGGCTGGAGCGTGAGGACACCCTGGCCCCCCGCCCCGCGCCGCACTCTCCGCCTCTCCGCACGCCTTCCGCTTTCACCTAGGGCCGTAGGTGCGGCGCCGGGAGCGGGCGGGAACTGCCAGTGGCCGGAGCCGCGAGCCGGAGCCAGCCCCGCAGCCGCCCGCGCAACCCGCTCCCAACCCTGCCGGGTCTCCGTTCCGCCGCCGGGAACTGCAAGGAGGCGTCATGTAGCAGCAGCCGCAAACCCACCTCGGATTTGCAACTCTTTTTTTTTTTTTTTTGGTGGGGCGGGGGACGCGGCCAAATTCTATCTCCGTCCCCACCTTTCACACCTTCTCCCGTTTGCGAGCTGCGTCTGCCTCTAGGAAATTGAGGGAGTCGGGGGAGGGTGGGGGCCGTAAATCAGAGTTGGACCTGCAACATTCCCCGCACCTAGAGGGCCATGGCCGAGGAGAGCTCCGAGGTGCCCGGGGAGTTGATAGGTAAGAGTCGCGCGGTGGTTGATTTTCTTTCTGCCTCTGCGGCCCCCTCGCCTCCACCTCCCATCCGACCCCTCTCCTCCCGCACGTCCCCGCGCCCCTGGGGTCTGAGGGGTGTAGGGCAGGGTCGCTGGGGGGCGCCGGGAAGTTTGCTCTCTTCTGACCGCTAGAAAAGCTGAGTCCCAAAAGGGCCGGCTTGCGGAGGAATCGGGAGCCCCGGGAGCGCTCGCCGCGGCTATGCTGGCGGCCCCCAGCGCCTCCTCCCGCGGTGACCTGGGGTCCAGGTTGGCGGAAGAAGGGGGCGGGCTGCCTGGGTATGCGGGGTACTGCAAGCGAGGAGAATCCTCTACAGCGGCGGGTCCCGTGTTCCCAACTCGGGAAGTCCCGGAAAGCCCAGGACACGAAAGGCTGGCGAGCGCACAGTAGGTCGCCTCCGGCACGTGCCAGGAGCTCCACATCCCACCCCCTGGTCCCCAGAAAACTCTCGGCCAGAGGTGCCCTTGTGACGTAGGGGTTGGGGGAGGGGGCACTGGCCGGGTGTAATGACTGAGCCTGGCAAGGCGTAGTTTCGCATCGCCAAGTGGGAGCGAAAGGGTTACAGGACTGACGCAAACTTGCGCCAGGAAACTGAGGGTTAATGATAAAAGCCTTACTTCAGTAATGATTAACCTGCCAATTCTCCCCATCCCGGATCTCTTAGGGAACCTGTATGTGATACCCTGTGCAAGGTGACCCATTGTTTGAGTCCCTTGAGGGTTTTGGGGTGAGGGTGTGTGTGTGAGTATTTTGTCCTGCGGTTTAACTTAATTATGTAGAGGGTTAACATGGAAGAGCTTAAAATGAGGTTTGGGGGAACGAGTGTTCTGAAAACCAAGGGTAAAGCTTGTGTGTGCCTGCGTGTGTGTTTGTGTGTGTGTAGCAGGTTGTATTGTAACAAGGTATGTGTTGTGTGCGTGTGTGTTTTGAGCCCCAGTGACCTGTTTCCTTACTGTATCATCCTTGGCACACTACACAGCCTAAACTCAGAAAGATGATAGTTAATGGGTGCTGACAAGAGTTTTAACCGCCCATGCATCTGCGTTTGAGGAATCTGCCCCTCTCTTTCACCTCTTAGAGGTATTACTTTGGAGGAGTTTGTGTGTGTTCTTCCATTAGCGACTGTTAACTCAAGCAGGTGAAACTTGATGTAAAGAAGCTGTTGCTAGGCTATATGGAACATGGAAGCTTCTGGTTTTGTTGAATTAAAAAAAAGCTGAAATCTTGACTATATTTAGGATATAAAGGCCTCTTCCCCTCCCCTTTCTCAATCCTGTAAAGTCCACTGGGAATGAGCAGTCCATCCAGTTCTGGGAGCAGGAGATCTTACCAAAACCCTACCCAGAAGAGGAAACACATGCCCAGAACCTCTGAAGATGCCTCCAGAGGTCCCGGGAAAGAGAATTTAGGGGAGGGTTTGCATCACTGGCCAGGGGATAAGGATAACTGAAGCAGGTGGCAGATACTTTTTTTAAAAATTGGGTATCTTTGAGCCTGGTCTTGAACAGTTTAGGTAATTAAACTTTGTTATTGCTGTTTAGTTGCTCACTCATGTCTGACTCTTTGCGGCCCCATGGACTGTAGCCTTCCAGGCTCCTCTGTCCATGGAATCCTCTAGGCAAGAATACTGCAGTCGGTTGCCATTTCCTTCTCCAGAGGATCTTCTCGACCCAGATATTGAGCTCCAGTCTCGTACATTACAGGTGGATTCTTTACCTCTGAGTCACCAGGGAAGCTGCAGTTAAACTTTAGGTTTAGGTAATTAGACACAAGATAAAGGGTGATGAAGGATAGGATAGTTTTCTATTGATGGTCCTCAAAATGAATTCTTTGTATATTTTAAAAGTTGAAATTCATCCCTATCTAGAGATGGAGTCTTTGTGTTTATCGAGCTCTGCCCATCTTACATGTCTCTCAAACAAGGGACACAGGTTTTTGTGATAGGCCCAGTATTCTTTTGGGCTTTTAAGTGGTCTAATTAACCTGGGTGAGGGGAAATTCCTGTGTCTGCTTTAGTCTCTTATTTCAATGCTCACAGGGGTTCTCTTCTCATCAATTCAAAATGGCAACCTTGTGAAAAACTCAATATATTTCCTTAAGCTAATTCCCCAAAACATTAAAAAAAAATGTGTATCTTTCTGATTATTAAAGTAATACCGGCTTTTTATTTAAAAGATTCAGAGAAGAATGAGAATATATGTCACTCATGTTACCACTCCAAGATAGCTATTTTTGACCTATGACTATATAACTTTTCCTGTCTTTTTCTTTGCGTATATTTTAAGTCAATTTCACATGCTCATTTCCCACAGTTCTTTTGTAGGGGAGAGACGAGTAGCCTGCAGCCTGTAGCCTGCAGCCTGTACCCGTTTTGAGGGTTGATAAGATAGGAGCTGCCTAGGGAACTCCCCAGGCAGTGAGGTCCTCCACTTGTTCCCTCCCCCTTCCTACATTCCACCTCATTGCTGTTCCCTGGACAAACTGTACTTTCTCATCTTCTCATGCTCTTCTCTCTGCTAACAATGTCCCGTCCTCCCCTCCTTCACTCTTCTTATCTGAGTGGCTCTTAAACTCATTGTGGTGGGTTTCTAATAACGATATTTTGACCATCCCTTAATAAATACATGAATACACTTGTTAAGTTGCATGCATATTTCATTGAGTGTGTGTAATCTAGAACATAACACTGAAATGCAGTGCAAGTAGAAGTAAAAATGTTGTTTTCTTCCTGCACCCCAGTGGGTTGTATTGGACACTGCTTTGGAAACCGGTGGTCTGTTTCCTACTTCTTCAAGATCCAGGTCGGGGGTCCCCTACTCTCTGAAACCTTTGTGTGTCATCTTGTCCACGATCTCATGGTAGTGGTTGCACATTCGTCAAGTGACATTGATCCCTGCCCTCCACTAGACTGTAAGCACCTGTGCAAGGCAGGGGTCATCTCTAGTCCAGCACTTAGCAGAGTAGTTGGCGCACTAGGTATGTTTGTTGAATGTATGAATAAATGAAAATCATTATAATAGACAGCTCAGATGATGGGGTTACAAAGAAATTTGCTGTGCTTTGCAGAATCTAACCAGGAGGAGAAAAGGGAAAGTGTGTGCTGAGAAGTTAAGCTGGAAAAACGTGAAAGGCCTTTCGTGGCATGCTGGAAGGTTTGGATTCATCCAAAAATGACTGTGAGTCATAGTCACACAGCACGAGGGACAAGATTAGATCTGTGGCTTTGGAAGGGCCACTTTGGTTCTGGGGGCTGATCGGTTAGAGGTGTCGGGCTAGTCTCGGTGAGAGATGCTGAGGCCCTGAATACAGAGTGAAGAGCACTGCTCAGGAACTGTTTCGGAGGTGGCCCTGGGAGAGTAGGTGACTGGCTCCCTGAGAGAACGGTGTGCGTGCTCAGTCGTGATATTCCCGACCTAGGAACTGAACCCATGTCGCTTGTGTCTCCTGCATTGGCAGGCGGATTCTTTACCACTGCACCTGGGAAGCCCCTGAGAGAACGGAATTGGAGATAAAGAAGATTTCTAGCTTCATGAAGGGCCGGAAGAGGAGCAGGAAAAATCAAATCAAACTGACTTTGATTTGGGACCTGTTCACTTTGGGGGTACTCATGGGAGGTCCTGCTGCCATTCAGCTTTTCAAGCAGGGGGCTGCAGATAACCAGGCAAAAGAGTCAATGAATTCTTGTGCTTACGGTCTACTCACAATATAGTGCTCTATGCTACTACCTGGCATTGCTCTTCTTTATCTCCCTGGTGTGTGAGTATCCTCTTTGCCCAGCAAGGTTATGTCATGCCTTGCTTGCATGGACTGGTATTGTATCATATGCTTTTATATTTGCCTCAGCATCTGAGCACACAGTCCAAGGCATAAAGTAAGCATTCATTAAATACTTGGTGATTGATTAGTACCAAGCTTGTTAAAATAAGCAAAAAAGAAAAAAAAACCAAAAATGCTCCTTCAAATGCTCTATCCTCGCCAATGCTTTTCTCTTATTAAAAGAATCTAATGAAGCTATTCCTTTCTTTCAGAAAGCATAAAGGATGTTCTTGGCAGAAAGATAAAGATTGCATTGAAGAAGAAAGTAAAGCTGGAAGTGAAGGGAGACAAAGTTGAAAACAGAGTGCTGGTAAGTATTAACTTTTTTAAAGTCTGGAAGTGAAAATGTTTTTCCCTCTATTGTTTTGATTGCCTAATTTTCATGCAGTGCTTGTTCTGTATTTTATATTTTCTTCAAACGTTCTGATGCCCATTTTCTCCTAGGTGAGCTGCAATATTTGCCCACTGAAAGTTAAATTTTAGGGACTGAAGTTTTAAAATGTATTGTCTTTCTTAAAGTTGTAAGTCACCCTCCTCTCGGTCGTCTCCTAGAGACCATTTTCAGGTTGTTTGTTGAAAGTTGGATGTTAAAGGGAGCTTGCTTTTTACTTTTGCTGTGGCTGAGTATCTGATCCTGTTTGTGAGGACTTTGAAGGAGTTTTAAAAAAATTCATCTCATGTCAGTTTAATTATTAAATTTTCTCAAATGTTATATCCATATCCATCCAATATCCGGATCCATTGGTTTGGGGAGCACAGTGCCAGCTTGATCTTTGCCCTGTCTTCAGTGCTTTCTTTGAGTCCTTGAGGGCTCTGGTAAACGGTAGTTGAGCAGATTTGCAACTGCTAAGGCCCATGGCACTTTCATTGCATGAAATGTAGCTAAGATTAACCCTTAGCCAATATGTGAGTACCACCAGTCTGGTGTCTTAGGTATTTAGTATGTCTGCTGGTGTTGATGGAACTTGAGGGGCTCCTTCCAACTTGGGAGAGGAGTTGCTTGGGGGCTTGAGGGATCAGCCTGTTGAACACAGGATTGTTAGGGAGTTGTCAGCGCCTGAGTCGTACCTTTAGGGAGGTGAAAAGTCTTCTGTGTAGTTTTAATGGTTTCTGTGTTGAAATTGTGGCAAACCTTAAGCTTAGGTAAATACACCTGGCTTGTGTTTTTGTTAGAGAGAATAGTCTGTTTACTCTTATTTATCTTTTTATCATTAGAAATTGTCAAACATATGCAAAAGTAGAGAATAGTATATTAAACTTTGTATCCTTTTCATCCAGCTTCAACAGTTTTCAGTATTTCAAGAATATTGTTTTATCTCTTGCCAATTTTCCCCCCTTCCCCCTTCTGGAGTATTTTAAAACCTCAAGCATGTGTCATTAAAAGAATATTTTTAATATTCTGTTTCTTCATTTGAAGTTGCCACAGAATTTGAAATATCTTTCTCATGGCAGCTGTCTTAAGAATCTCTTTAAAACATCTGACTGCCTTCTCCTATGGATGGAAGGATTATGCTATTTATTGATGGATGACTTCTCTCTGTGTACAAGTCAGGATGGCAGAGAAATTTAAGTGGAAAAACTTGATGGAGTGACTTTTGCCCTGCAACGAAACGTGTTTACCCAGACTGTATAATTATGGTTATCAATAGCAGAAGTGATTGGTATCATCATTCTGCTTCAGTTTTGATAAAGGGTAAATTTCCTTAAGGTGTGTTTTACTTAATATTGTGTAGCCGGAGGGTACAGGTATGTTTCGGCAGTGGTAGGGTGGAGAGAAGAAATTTTGTTCCTGCCACTTGTTTTACATGTTTACTGCACAAGATGGGTTCACCTTTTTACTATTCAAATATCAGGTCGTGTTTCCTGCAACAGTCTAACCTGGTATGTAGTGCTAGTTGGTATGGACACTATTCATCAGCATAAGAAACCCATGTCATGAGTAAAATTTGCAAAGACAAGTTTAAACATCAAATAAAATAATGTTAGCACCCTTAAAAATTAGTTATGATTGGTACTTACTGTTAAGATTTTTTTTTTGGGGGGGGGAGTTCATCTTTAGCTGGAGTTGATTAAGGTTGTAATCAAATTACAAATGTATTTGAATTTAAACATTTATCTCCCCAAATCTGGAATCTAAGCAGTTTCTAGTAGCTTAGGGTAAACTTGTTTTAGCTATTCCTTACTTGCAGGGGCAAGAATTGTTAATTGAAATATTCAAGGTTTGACAAGCTTCAGGTGTGAGCAAGATGGTCTACAAATTCACCTTAAGTTGTTGATTTTCTGAATTTAGAGAAATTCAATTACTTAAAACATTGGGGGAATCCCCTTATAATTTGTATTTCTGACTTTCTTTTGGCTGTCAGTCCCATAAAATAGGGCATATTTGAATTGGCTTGACTCAGCATTTCTTGATTTTTATTTCTCGTTTCTTTCCCTAGTGCCCTTCCTTCCTGTAAAGCTGAGAGTGACTTGGTTCCTTGTTTTTACATTTAGAGACTCTATGCTATTTCCAGCTTCCATTTTTCATAGAGAGTTTATTTTCATCTTCTCATGGTCATGATAACGAACATTTGTATAACATGTTCTGTTGAACACTTAATTATGCATTGCTTTATTTGCTCCTGCAGTAGCCCTCTGAGGTGGGCCCTCCTTACATGTGCATTTGCAGAAACTGAGATCTGGAAAAGCTAAAGAACTTGTTTCAGGTCATCCTGCTAATGAATGACAGAGTCGGGAGTTGAACCCAGGCCTGTCTTACCATTTCACCATTATACTAAAAAACTCAAACAAAACAATCCTTCAGCTTGTTGTTCGGTGGTTGCGAACTTTCACAAAGACTTGGACTTTAGAAGGATTAGAGCTCCCTGTATGGATTTGGTTGGTTGATACATTATTCATTGCTTGGTTCCACACTTGCTGAGCACGAGCCAGACACATGGTATGTCCAAGATGGACGTCGACTCTGACTTCATGGGATTCAGAGCCCAGGGTCTAGTTGGGGAGGTAGACATCTCGACAGGCAATGCTTTGAGATGTGCTGTGAGCAGGATGACTGAAAGCACACGGGAGGAACCCCTGACCCAGAGGGTCAGGGAAGACTTGCAGAAGGGAGGCAAATGTAAGCTACCACCCAATGGATGAACAAGAGTTACTAAGGGAACAGAGTAGAGACATGTTCTAGACAAAGAAAGCAGAATATGCTTGGAAGCCAGAGAGAGCTTGGCGTGTTAGAGACATATTAAGTACAGTGGGAGCAAGGGGTATGGGGTGGAAAATGGCCCAGCCTAAAGCGAATTCTTTTTCTTGCAGTCGGGATCAGGTGAAAATTGGGATTGTTTAAACAGGTCTCTTCCTACCACCTGTTCCTAATGACCACCACGTAAACTTTATCCTCTCCTCCCTCGGGAGGCCGTAGGGCCCAGCGGTTAAGGCCTTGGGCCTTGAATCCTGCCTGGTTCACACCATAGCCCAGCCACTTTATAACACTGTTCAGCCTCGCTTCCTTTCTCTGATGAAACAGGCCTTATAAAAGTATCTATTTGTAAACAGTTTCTTTTTTTTTCTATTTTTTAATTTAAATATTACTTTTTTCTTTAAAAACAAAGTTGTGTTAGGTGAGAAGTTGCTGTGTAGCACAGGGAGCCCAGTCTGTGCTCTGTAAATGGTTTCTTTGTGGATTAACTGGGATGGGTTTTAACACTGCCTAACCCACTCCAGTACTCTTGCCTGGAAAATCGCATGGACGGAGGAGCCTGGTGGGCTGCAGCCCCTGGGGTCGCTAAGAGTCGGACATGACTGAGCGACTTCCCTTCCACTTTTCACTTTCATGCATTGGAGAAGGAAATGGCAACCCACTCCAGTGTTCTTGCCTGGAGAATCCCAGGGACGGGGGAGCCTGGTGGGCTGCCGTCTATGGCGTCGCACAGAGTCGGACACGACTGAAGCGACTTAGCAGCAGCAGAACATGATCAACAAATGAGAAAGCAGAAGGAACCAAAGGATTCTGCATTCTGTTTTCCCAGTGGCACAGATGATTTCAATGCCCAGTTGTTTGTGTTACCTTGAAAGCAAGATGGAAGGCAACTGATGAAACCTGAAATTCTTAAGGTGTGTGCTGGTCCAATGAAATCAGAAATGGTAGGATATTCAGGGGAGGGTGTTTTATGGCCAAACAAGTTTGGCAATCAAACATTAAACAAAGATCAACCAGTGTCTTTACTGCACGACTTTGACTCAGAGACTTTGGTACACTCATGTGCATAGTGGATTTCTCAGAATGAGATGGAATATACTGTCGTTCTCAAACTTACATGGCCAGAAACCCTACTGACCATAGTTTGGGAAACTGGGATGGAACAGTTAAAGTGAACATGGAACAGGCTAGAACAGGCTCTCCGTCATTTGGAATGTCCTCCTAGGGGACATTCTTCGGCCTGGACTTTAATAAAGGGCTGGGCAGGTCTGCTGCAGGCCACACTGGCACTGTGCCATCTGTTTCTGTGATACTTTCCTGTCTTGTCTTTAGAGGGTGTTATTAGGAAGTGATTCTGTGTTAGATGGCCAGCCTTTTCCTCCCATCTGCTAATTGAATCTCCACCCAATTTTTCTAGTACCTGGACTTTTAAAAGTGGAATTTCATTCTTATACATTAAATGTTGCAGTTTTAGGTAACTGTAGACTTGCATGCATAGGAAGTAATGGGCTTCCTTGGTGGCTCAGAGGTTAAAGCATCTGCCTACAATGCGGGAGACCCAGGTTTGATCCCTGGGTCGGGAAGATCCCTTGGAGAAGGAAACGGCAACCCACTCCAGTACTCTTGCCTGGAGAATCCCATGGAGGGAGGAGCCTGGTAGGCTACAGTCCATGGGGTCACAAAGAGTCGGACACAACTGAGCGAATGGAGAGAGATCCTCTGTATCCATTATCCAGTCTCCTCTGTCTTGCAAAATTCTGGGACATGACCACGGGTTGTTGACAGTGATACTGGAAAATTTGGAACATTTCCATCACCTTAGAGATGCCTCGTGTTGCCTTTCAGGTCCACAACCTCAGACTCGCCACTGCTCTGCCTGCTGGTAGCCAGAATCTGTCTTCTATGTCCGTAATCTTGTCAGTTCAAAAGTGTCCCATAAGTATAATCACACAATATATGTGCCGTTTGGGGACTGGCTCTTTTTGCTTCTACTTAATTGCCTGGACATTGAGCCAAGTTGTGTGTGTCCATTGCACCTTTTCCGCTCTTGTTTCTGAGGAGTAGTCTGTGGTATGGACATACCACGGCTTGTTTACCCACTGTTCACTCCCTGACAGAGTTGTAGGCTATTTCCAGTTTGGGGCTGTTAGGAATAAAACTGATATAAACATTTGTTTGCAGAGTTTGGTGTGAAAGTAAGTCTCCGTTTCTCCCTTTGAAATGCCAGAGAGCATAATTGTGGGTTTGTATAGGAATTGCCTATCTCATTTTAGAAGAAGCTGTCGTTTTTCATTTTCCAGCATGGTTATATCATTGTGTAGTCCTATCGGCAACGGATGTATGATCTAGAGATTTGGTATTGTCTGGGGAAGCAAGGTGTCTCACACCCTTTTCCCACCCTCTTTCTGCTGTTGCTCGCCTAGGGGACAGCAATGTGCGCCTCTCTCTAGAACCATGCCTTTGAAGTGTGTGGAAGGCCCATTCCTGGTCTCTGCTTTGTTTTTCCTGTTTCACTTTGGGATTTGGGTTTGATCATCTTTGCCAATCCCTTATTTTACCACCTCCCTCTTACATGGGGACAGAAGCAGGACTTCCTTTCTTAGTAGACTGAGCAGGTTGAGGAAACGACATGAAACTAACCGTGTTATTCACCTGTTCCTTGAAAACACTTCATTGGCTGTTCACTTATTTAGTCTTGAAAAGTTAACCTGGAAGCTCTTTAATGTATTTTCTCTTGTTGGGCTATTTATTTATAACTTTGGAACCTCTTAGGCTTGATTGGAATAACTGTAAGTTGACTTTTAAAGTGAGGAAAAGTAAAAGGACATTATTTGGGATGTCGTTAAAATGTCTTGATGACTGTGCTGTCTTTCATTAAAATATGAGCTCCACTCACACCTGCTTATTTTTAAAAATGCATGAAAAAGAGAATAAAGCTCACCTAAGAGTTTTGTAAGCATCCAGCCCATCTAAGCATGAATTAATGAAAACTTCAGTCTCTGATACAGAAAGCATTGCTCTTCTACATGAGGCCATACTCACTTTGCATGACTAGTCTGTTTAATATTTCCCTAATTCCCCCATCTCCTAACACCTGATTCAGCAGCATGACCTAGGGTGTAGTCACTTCTCAAATACTCACACTGGAATTTTTGTTTTGTAGCCACGTTCAGGTGATACTAACCTTTCCAGACTTAAAAACAAAAAACAAAAAACAGTTGTACCATTTAAAAGCACATATTTTATCATGGGCCAGTAAAATAATGCTATTTTAGGAGTTTACGTTTTGCAAGTTTATTATTTAAAATCCAAATAAATCCAAATAAACTAACAAAATCCAAATAAATCCAAAATAAACTCATTCAGTGATTTCCATGAGGGTGTTTTTTCTTTTCTTTTTTTAATTTTTCATGAGGCTGTTTTGATGAACATATGTCAGAAATAGAGGGGAGATTAAATTATGTTTTGGCTGCTTAGTATAGAGTGTCCCTATTTACCTGTTAAGTAGTACAAATATCACAGTTTTTATAATAGCTAACTTTTGCAATCTCAGGATGCTTTCCAAATAGATAGAGATGGGGGTGCTTTATCCTGACAATTTGGAAAGTTTTAATCAGTCATATCTATTTGCAACCCCATGGACTGTAGCCTGCCAGGCTCCTTTGTCTGGAATTCTGCAGGCAGGAATACTGGAGTGGGTTGCCATGCCCTCCTGTAGGGTATCTTCCCGACCCATGGATCAAACTTGAGTCTCTTATGTCTGCTGCATTGGCAGATGGGTTCTTTACCTAAGTGCCACATTTATCCTGAGTGCTGCACAAAAATGGAATATCCTAACAGCAAACTTTACCTCATGGTTGATTGCTAATAAGTTAAATGTGGTATAGTATCAAGTCACGTGTTTGTGTTTTCCTCCTACCAGCTGTAAGAATGAAATTCATGTCAGATGTTTGTAGATTGCAGTGGCTCCTGAAGAAATACTGTTGGAAAATCATTGTTCTAGGCCCCCAAGTTTACTTCCCTCTGCAGGAAGCTCTTGTACCAGTTGTTGGGTAATTTGAACAGTTCTCTTTGTGAAACTCTTAGGAGTCTCAGCTTTTAAGGATCACTTACAATTCAGTGCACAGGTAGTTTTCAAAGCACCTGGGTGAAGTTACATGCCTTTAGAAAATGGAGCTTTAGAAGATGGCAATAGCATTGCAATGATCGTCAGGAGTGGGTATCAGAGAATGCACATGGTTGCCAAGGGTCCTGGTAAAACTTCTGGGAAACTCAAAATCAGAGAATGTGTATTTGAGTGCTTTGGAATTTATCCCTAGTCAGAGCTGGGGCTCCCATTGATCTCTGGTCAGGGGGTTGGAGGCAGGCTCTGGCTCTGGGCATGTGTTTCCAGGAGGTAGTTCTGGCCAACTTGAACTTGTTACCTGAGCTGCGTTTACTTTCTACTTTTCTCATCTGCGTCTGCCCCAGTTTCTTTTGTAGTTGAGTTAGATGAGTCAAATGACCGTGGGCAAGAAGCTGTTGAACATACATCAGCCTGGTGTAACTTTTCATTGTTTCTTAAAAAGATACTGTCTTGCAGCCTCTGGGATTTAGGCACCCTGGGAAAGGGCGTTTAGGTCCACCCTGCGGGAGGGGAGAGGGAAGGGAGGAGAGGCAGTATTGGAGTCTTGTGAAGGGGGGCACTGTGGACAAGGAGGAGCCCAGAAATCTAACCAGCATATGCAGTGAATTGGGAGAACTCCTTTTTTCTTGGTTGTGAAACAGAAAATAAAATGGGCTTTAGTGAAAGGTTACTGTAGCAACTTTGTTTCATTTCATCAGAAGCACTGTTAATATCTGTTGTTAAATTGAAAATGCAACTAAAATCTGAAGGATAGAACTTTTCTTTCTCCTCATCCTCCCCTTTGATAAAAAGCTTGCTGTGTTTTAACAGAATACAAGGATTTGGATTGGGATACATGGGGCCTATTGTTGTCTGAATCTTTGTTCCTGTGCCCCAGTACACACACACAGACTCTCTCTCTCACTCAAAATCACTTTCCTCAACTCTTTGAGAAAAGAGGGGTAAAATAAAAAGGAAAGAAGGATGGAGTGTGTGTGTGTCAGAGAATAAAACCGTGTTACTTTCACCCACTGTTCCTTTCCCTCACCTTGGTTTTGGGAGAGCATTTTTCTTTTCTGAAAACATTATCTTTCGATGCACATTGGGCAGCAGCTCTCTTAGACTCCTTAGACATGCTAAGTGCACAGCAAGTGCTGTTAGAGGTAGAAGCAGGGACATACAAATGCCTAGAACTGTACTGAATGATTAAAGGCAGGAGGAGAAGGGGACGACAGAGGATGAGATAGTTGGATGGCATCACCGACTCAGTGGACGTGAGTTTGAGTAAACTCTGGGAGTTGGTGATGGACAGGGAAGCCTGGTGTACTGCAGTCCATGGGGTCGCAAAGAGTCAGACATGACTGAGCAACTGAACTATACTGAGAGAATCTCCAGTCTGTGGCAAGGGTCTGAGATGACTGTGCCAAGTTCCCACTAAGGAGGCAGATGTGTGTCGATTCCTACTGATCCTGGGCTTTAGGGGCACAGGAGACAATCTGGTGTGGACAGACTGGCTTAAGCTGACCTTGGGGTGTTTGTTCAGATCTGGCCCCAGAGGATCTTGGGGCTAGAGGGCTCCTGGTAGCCATCTAACCAAGCACCCTGGCCTATGAGAAGTTGCCTCTGGAGCATCCCTGATAGCTGGGTATCCACCTTTTGCTTCATTATCTTGTGATGGGAAAAGCAAGAGACTCAGAAGGCCCTTTCTGAATTTGGGCTGGAATCTGCTTCTCAATAACTTCTCTGAATTCATTCTAGTGTGGTTGACTGGAACATCACAGGACAGTTTTGTTCCCTCCTACATGAGTGTGGGTCAGGACTTTGAAGACATACCATGTTTTTCCTTGGTCTTTTAGTCCTCAGGTGAAATATTCTCACTTCCTGCAAATCTTAATCCTTGGAGAATGTTGCTTTCAGATGTTTCACTGTTCAGATCGCCTTGGTCTAGCCTCATCCTACTTTATCAGTGAGCCTTTTAAACTTTTTAAAATTTGTGGATCACAGATGTTGGGCATACACTGTTAACCTGAATTAAACAACCTTTCTCAGAGCCTTCAGTGGCCTTTTGTGGATTGTGCCTCTTGAAGGGGGCCATGTGGTGTGTGGCATCAAGAATCTGTTCTTCAGACCCTGTAGGAAGCACTGATCTGGGTGCAGCTGGCCAAGGCAAGAATACCAGTGGCACGTTGCTTTGGCCAAATGAAAGTTTTCTCGTTGTTTTTAAAATGTTGAAAGTATCTATGCTATTTGCTTTACTAACAAGTTGTAAAATAGGAAAGGAAAATTGAAGCGTCACTAGTCCTATCAATTTACATGTAATCATTGGAAAAAAATCAGTATTTTCCATACTTTTATATGCTAACATACATAAACTATATGATCTATTTTAAAAATGGAATCATAAATCCTATTTTGTAATGCACTTTAAAATTTTACTTTTTGTGGTCAAAACTTTCCATGACAATAATACATATTTCTGTTTTAAATTTCTGCCTGGCACTCCATTAGCCCATAGTTAGCTAACACTAATTATGAGCTAGTTAGGTTGCTTCCAGTATTTTGCCTTATAAATGTGTATATCCTCACATTTATTTTTCTTGGATAAATTCCTGGCAGTGGAATTGCTGGCTGACAGACTTTTTAAAGGATGTGTTTATTTTTCACCTGATTGTTATTCAGGAAGTCTCAATAGAGAATAATTCCCCCACCTCATTAGTTTTATTGTCTTTAGAAAGGTTTGCTTAGCAGAGTGGCTGGTTCTCCTTTTTTTAGGTCCTTGTATTTCTTGGGCAAGGGCTTCTGAGGCAGACTTTTCCTTGCAGTTTAGGGCCCTTTTAGGTCTGCCTGATGCTTTCTCTCCTGCTGCAATATGTTTGCGGGCACGGAGTCCCTGGGCTCTGGTGTTTGATGGTGGTGGCACATGGGGTTCTGGAGTCCCAGGTCTTGGTGGACCCTGACTTGTCAGACTTGTCGGACCCTGCCGAGTCAGCCACAACTTTTTCTTGGCTGAACCCAGGCTCAGTGTGAAACTGTTGTACAATTTAGATCCTTGATCTTTGCCCTGGTTTCAAGACTTTCTTGAGTCCTCAAGTGCTCTGATTAATGGTAGTTGAGCAGGTTTGCAACTAATAAGGCTCACTTTCATTGAATGTAATACAGCCAAGAAGAACCCTAAGCCAATATTCAGGTAAGCCAATAAGTATGGTGTCTTAGAAGGTATTTTAGTATCATAAGGAAAGTGGACGTGGCTTTTTCTCTGGGACAGTTCTGAAGGCAGTTGACTTTTCCTCTGTAGCTAACAGTTCATTCAGTTCATTCACTTAGTTGTGTCTGACTCTCTGCATCCCCGGGGACTGCAGCACGCCAGGCCTCCGTGTCCATCGCCAACTCCCGGAGTTTACTCAGACTTATGTCCATTGAGTCGGTGATGCCACTCAGCCATCTCATCCTCTGTTGTCCTCTGTCATCCTCTGTCTCCTCCTGCCTTCAATCTTTCCCAGCATCAGGGTCTTTTCAAGAGTCAGATGTTCGCATCAGGTGGCCAGAGTATTGGGGTTTCAGCTTCAGCATCAGTCCTTCCAACGAATATCGAATATTCTGTAGCTAACATCCATCTCTTAAGTGGCAATGATCCTCCCCCCACCCAGCCCCGGCACCTGTAGAGTAGCTCTTGCTTCTCTTCTACTTCCTCACGCTCTCTGTATCTCCCCACCCCTGAGGGGGCATGTCCAGGTCACCAGGACCTGTGGGCTCTCCCTCACTGAGCAGCTCCTCCTGGAGCCCCATCTTCCCAGATGAGTCCCTCCAGTGTTCAGCATTCAGCCTGCGTTTCTTTCGTTTCAGTGCTGCCCTTGGGTGCCGCGTTGCCTATGGTTGTCTTTCCTTCCAAGACGGGCAGGTGGGAAGAGGGTCCTCAGGGACCTCCTTATTTGCTTCTCAGAAAACAAGCACATAGGACCCCTTCCATTTTCAGAGTTACATGCTTGGTCCCAGTGTGAAACAGACAAGGGAAAAACAAAACAAAATCAGAGTTCTGAAAGTTAATAAGAGTTAATAATAATGTTAGTAAAGTTTTGCAAAGTCTCTTTTAAGACCACTTCTCTGCAGTTTGATCCCTGACTTCTGGTCCTAAGGGGCCCAGCAACACTCCTGTGGAATCTGAGCTACAGTATGGCTAGTGACGTCCCGGCTGGTTGGTTAGGTGTTGCTGCTGCTGCTAAGTTGCTTCAGTCGTGTCTGACTCTGTGCGACCCCATAGATAGCAGCCCACCAGGCTCCCCCATCTCTGGGATTCTCCAGGCAAGAACACTGGAGTGGGTTGCCATTTCCTTCTCCAATGTGTGAAAGTGAAAAGTGAAAGTGAAGTCGCTCAATCGTGTCCGACTCTTAGCGACCCCATGGACTGCAGCCCACCAGGCTCCTCCATCAATGGTTAGGTGCTACCCGGGGGCATTTTCTGTTTGCTGAATTCATCTGTCTGAAATCAGTTCTTACTAGCAACCAAAAGATGATTGGACCATTCCCCATAGGCATGAGAATGGAATGAAGACCTGGAGAGAAGCATTTTTGGTTCTTGGACAAATCAATTTGGTACTCAGAAAATCTCAGCTCTTTTTCTTTTAAGTTGCCACTGGCCAGTTTCTGCTCTTTGCCTGTGTCCTTGGAGTAGCAAAAATGTTGCAGTCTGGGGAAACTTTTTGTTCAACTTAGTTCACTGAATCACAGGTACTGCTTGTGCTGATGGAAATCAAAACCAGCCTGCAGAGAAAGGCTGTAGTTCATTTGGCACTTGGCTTCTTTGTGTGGCTGTTTCCATTTAAATCTCCTGGGCATCCCGCTCCTTATCAGAACTTTTATCCCCTCAAAATTCATCTTTGCTGAATAAACTGTGAAGTTCTGGGAGCTGTTGCCTTTTCAACAGTTTGCCTCTCTAGAAAAAACTCTTGAAGTTCAAATAGCCCTTAATCCTCCATCATTTTATACTCCTCCAAGTGGTCTTTGTGAGGAACATGGTGTGTTATCTTGGTTCATTATTTAATATTTCTCTTTCTTCACAAGTACTGGATGCAAGAAGTTGGTCCAGTCCTTTCCTGTCCTGTGTTGCTAGTTAACAAAGCACTTGGAGCAAAGGGGAGGCTATTAGCACTTTGTCACTTGGAGTTTAAGGGTCCTCCCACTTGTGAGAGTTAAGTCTCTGCATCTGTCTTTATACTGACAGTGTGCGGGTTGTTGGTGGACTGAACAAGTGTTGTCAGCGACGCTGTGTTTTCAGGAAGCCTTCCTGCCGTGTCCCTTTTGGCTGGCTCTTGTTCTCCGGGAATAGCCGGTTTCTCTATCCACCAGAGAAGGGCTCCTTATCTTCATATTCTGGAGAGCTTGTGGAGTAGTTAGCCTGAAATTCAGGGATGGCTTTTTCTTTTTAAATATCTTCGTAGACATTTTATACTTCCCACTCTGTTAGCAACTTCCTCAGTGTTAGGGGATTAATCTGCCTGGGTTAGAATCCTAAAACTACTGTCTCTACTGTCTAATGATGGGTAAGTCATTTAACTGAAGTCTGTGCTTCACTTTCCCATCTATAGAATGGGTGTAATAATAGAACCTACCTTGAGACTTGTTTTGCAACTTAAATGAAACATTCCATATATAATATTTCAAATAGTGACTGGCATAGAGCAAGTCCTCAAGAAGGCTTAGCTCTGATTGCTGTTGAGAAGGCTGCTACAGTACACCATGCTAAATGTTCTGATCTGAGAACCTGGTTCTATATCCACAGTCATAGATGACTTGGGTATATTTTATATAAATTTCCCCAACAAAGTACTTCTACTTTGCCTCTTTTCCTGGCTTTGTGCAAGATACCTGTTTTGATGTTTCTTCTGCTCAGAGCCCTTTAAACCCATATTGGCTGTCTCCACAAATGGCTTTAGGATTTTTTTCACTCTGCTGCTCTTAAAGAGGGTACATGGATTTTGAAAGAAAAACTTTCAGAAAGGATTTAGGTGTGTGCATTGTTGAGATATATGTCTCTGAAGACAGGACTGTACATTTTCTGTGGATACCATTTTGGCCTCCTTTTCCCTGTGGATCTGAATGTGTCCAGAAGTATACTCAAATCTTTCTTTCACTTCCAAGTTAGATCTCAAAAAAGCCCAAAGGTCAGTTGTTGCCCCCGCCTCTCCCTAGCCCCGTTCATCCCTGTGGGGCTGCTGTGGGCCTTGCCACCTGTTCTTGGTGCCTCACTCAGATTCCTTCCTCTTGGGTTTTGGTTCTGATGGCTTTTGTTGGATGTGAGGGGCTTTATTGGGGTTCATGGGCTTCTGTAGTTCTGCTTTTCCACACTTGAGGACGCCTGGGCGTGCTTGAGACTCAGTCCTCCAGGCCATGCTGGATTCTCAACTTTCTGAATAACCTTTAGATCAGTGTTTCTCAGGCTCAGCACTGTTCCTGACATTTGGGACCCGATAATTCTTTGTTGTGGGGGCTCCCTTTGTGTTACAGGGTTTTTACCAGCATTCTTTGTTTACTCACTGGATGCCAGCAGCTCCCTTCCCTTCTCCCGGTTATGACAGTTTCAAGTGTCTCCAGATATTCTCAGGTATTCTCTGGGTGGCAGAAATGCCCTCAGCTGAGAACCAGTGGTTTAGATCAGCCGGTCTCCACGTGACAGAGGGCAAATGCATACATTATCATACTTAGCTTAGAAAGTTATATTGAGGTCTGAAAATTCACAGTTCTATAGTACAGCTCTAAAAATCCATACGCGAGTGGATTTAAAAATACTTTAAAAATAAGTATTTATTTAAAACACTTATTTTTAGGTATTTATTTTTGAAGTATTTAGATCCCTATATCTGTATACAACAGAAAGAACAGATGGCACCAAACAGAGCTTTGTCTTCTTTTAAGATACCTAATCTTAAAACCATTGGTTTGGCCACTGGTTCTCAGTATGTGGTCCTGAGAATGGCAGCTTTAGCACCACCTGGGAGCTTTTTAGAAATGCAGATTCATGGGTGTCCCATCTAGAGCCATTGAATCAGACTCTGGGAGCGGGCCCAGCAGTCTGCTGTAACAAGGGTTTCAGGTGATTCAGAGGCACACTGAAATCTGAGCAACACTGAGATGTTACTGAGATGTCTCAAGTAAGCTCCAACTAAGATACCTGTAGACTATGCCCTACTGAGAAATAAGTCATACTCCACCATATTAAGAACTTTGAAATCACATTAGGAGAATGTCTTTTACTAGGCAGGTCATGCTAGATCTCTGTTGGTCATATTGGTGCCCTCTGAGAGCTCGTCATGTCCACAGCTGCCTTTCCAGGGTTTCTTTTCCTCAGCATCCCTGAACCAGGGGTGGCTGTGACTGCCAAGGCAATCCTCTGTAGGTCGAACAACTGTCTATATCTCTCAGCTCCGCCCAAGAGGACTGATCTGTAATGGACAGAGATTCTTCCCCTTGGGAGTCTGAGGCGTGGAGAGAAGCAAAAACAGAAGGAGCAGAAGGCATGAGGCAGAGAAGAAAGCCCTGTAGAAGTAGAAGCCGTGGAGTGTGAAGAGGCTGTCAATACACCAGCTGTGGCAAGAATAGGAGCAGGAAGAGGCTGACAGAGCTCTGGACAGCTGCTTTCGGAGGGCGATTCCAAAAGCTGAGTAGAGGGAATCAAACTATTGATTGTATCTTGGAAGAGTATTTCTTAGTTTTCTATGAGATCCAACTGGGCAGCTACAGTTGGGGTTTCCAGTCTTTCTGGCCTCTCTATGTATCCTCATGGTAGATCATCATTTGCTGAGGCAGTTTCAATTTATGTCTCTTCTTTGCCACCTGGACGAGCCCAGCAAATCCATACTTGGATTAGAAGACCGGCTTCATGGCCTGCTGCTTCCCTGAAGCAGAGATTCAGCCTGGCTATGCCTCAGGAGCACCCAGGTGGCCCCCACCTGTTTTAAAACACTCTCTGTTTGGGATCCCAGTAGGCAGTTGAGGTTAACCTTACAGGAAAGAATGAGTGATGGAAGCTGTCTGGTTCAGCATGTTATCTTGACTTGCCCCAAAGAAACCTGCCTGGAGAATATTTCAGGAAACCTCAGGCCTGGTTTTTACTTCCTTAGGGTGGAGCAAAGATGCCAACTCTCTATAGTCATTCCAAGGATCTATTGCGTTGACTCCAGCAATGTTTCCTCTTAGCATTTCCTGTGAAGGTATCTCGGTACCATCTCTTTTGAGGGATATGCTAAGAGTTAGACCCTTAAAAAACACACACAATGGAAATACAGGCAGTAGAAGGCTGAAATGAACCTTGTGAATAGTTTTCTAAAAATCCAGTGGGCCTACAGAAATTTTTCCAGTTTGAATTATTGGCATCGCCCCTGTATAGTTTTAATGTCTCCCTCATCTCCACAGTCGTCTCTTCCTCCCTCTCTTTCCCATTAAAACCGGGGAAAGAATACAAGTACCTTCATGTAGCACATCAATTGGATTCTTTACACAAATCCCTCTGAAAGGGAGTGAGTGGAGAGACAGAATATTTTACATTGTTGTCTGAAGGTTGGCTGAGTTCCCTTAGGGTAATAGATTCTGGGAATGTAGGCCAGTGCTTGTTTTCAAGTCCGGCTTAAAACATTTGGGGCCTGACCAAGAACATAATCAGGATTCTCTTATTCTCAAATTAGTATCCTTGAGGAGATTGTCAACTGCTCCAGAGCCTAGGGCTCTTTCCATATTGTACTTGAGTATCAAGCTCCTCTACCTCTAGTAGTGATCTGTTCATGGTGGACAGAAGAGTCGCTTAGTAAAGGACCCAGGCCTGGAGCATAGCTCTCAAGCCCCACCTGGTTTTCTCAGGGACTCGGTTTGTGTTAAGGGCTTCCCTGGTGGCTCAGATGGTAAAGAATCTGCCTGCAATCCAAGAGACCTGGGTTCGATCCCTAGGTCAGGAAGATCCCCTGGAGAAGGGAATGTCAACCCACTCCAGTTGTCTTGCCTGGAGAATCCCATGGACAGAGGAGCCTGGTGGGCTGCAGTTGCAAAGAATTGGACATGACTGAGCGACTATCTCACCCACCCACACCCACACCCACACAGGACCCAGGCCTGGAGCACAAATTTCAAGTCCAGACTAGTTTTCTCAGGGACCTGGTAAGTTTCTTTAATCAGTAGCCTTATCTGATGTAGTGCATCTTTAATTTGGCTTTGTGTGGGATGCAGGGATTAATAACAGTGATCCAGCAATGTGGTGGGGTGGGGCAATGGTCAGCTGCAGACACTGGGACTGGACTCTGCTTCTATCAGAATGATTAGTGCAGTCAGGAAAGTCATGGAGTGCTCCCTGCCTCAGTCACTTGAGCTCTACTTGCCATTATGCCCAGTTCCTAACCTGGGAGGTTATGCGATGCTTCAAAAGAAAGGTGGTTCCAAAAGAAAGGTGGTCCTGTCTCCCTGCTCTGCTGCTGTCTTAGGAATGTGAACCTTTGTGCAAATGAGTCATTCTTTTGTTTCTGTTCCTGCACATCATGTCAGAGAGAGTGATTTATTTCCTGTTTGTGAAGGCTTGGTTTCATCAATTACATGGGAGAGAAATTGGATGTACTTTCAACTTTTTGCTGGTTACTGGCTCCTCCTTTGCCTGGAAGGATAGTCTTTCTTTCCACTGTGAGAGTTGTTGATGCCGGAAAGGATTTCTTTTCTTAGGCTTTCAGAGATGACACTTCATTGCTTTTGTGTAATGAAATTATAGTGTGCGATTTTGTTATTTTTAAACAAGTAAAACTGTCATCTGAAAGTTCACCTACAGTTGTTGGAAAAGCCAAGAAAGCATCTCATTTCCTACTGGTTCTACTAACAACCGTTCTTAGCCTATAAACCTTGTGTAGCTCCAAGCCTGTTTCCTAAATTGGAGAACAAATCCTGCTCCCAAGATACGAATAAGATATGAATAGTGAAGTGCTGCTGCCTAAGTACTTTGACCCTGTGTTCCCCAAACCTAAACAGATTTCTTTTCTCTCTATTCTCAGAACCATTAGCATTCTTACTTAATGTACACTGTGTATTTCATGAAGCACCAAATAACATGTCCTAGGGCACCAGTGTTCCAAGGAACTCAGCAAGGCTGACAACTTATTTCAGTGTTTTATCTTTTACACAAAGGACCTATATATTAGAATTTGCATATCCGTTTGGACGGTTGTCGTGTCTGCTTCTGATTCTTTACAAATTAGCCAGTTGGGGAAAAAAATTGTCAAGACACATTCATCCATCCTACTTTTTAGGAAGATTTTAAAATGTTTCATTTACCAAATTATTGGTTGCCATCTGTGGGTAAAGGAGCTATGTTTGGAAGGAAGAAGACAGTGCCTTGGGGATTGAGTTAAAGAAGAAACACATGTTTCAGGAATCTTCTCAGTTGGGTTTGATTTGAGGAAGAGAAGTCAGGTCAGATATTAACCGCTTATTATAAATGTTTAGGGTAATTTCAGAATACTCCACTTTAAAACAAATTTTGAGAAATGGGGCAGGGAAAGCTCCCTTACATTAATCTCACTGACTGTGTGCAGTTTTTATTATGAGGGTGTCCTTCTCTGTAGCGCAGAGGGGCCGTCGCAGAGAAGAGGGCATAGGTTTATTGTTTCTAGTCCAGAACTAGGGGCAATGGATAAAAACGACTAGGGCCTGAGGATAGTCTTGAAACTCAAAAAATCTCCCAAACAGTCAGAGCTGTTTGCTGACTTGTGTGGCCAGTGGAGGATTGAGTTTCTTGGAACTGGACTAGTTCAAGTGCTGATTGCTTGACCTCATAACTGGGATCTCCTAAAGGACATTCAAGTAGACAAATGTGTCCTTTGATCTAAGATTCCAGGATTCAGAGTTTTCACTCCTCACTTATCATTTATGTTAAGTAGAGCTTATTAAAGATTGTAATTTTACTGTGAAAAACTGAAAACTTCTATTAGTGAGGCCAGGACAAAGCAGTTGCCAGGAACCCTTGAGTTGCACCCTGCCAGGAGAGATTGGCATCATGTTTTCGGATTGAATACCCTGTATTACTTTGAGGTTAAAATCCCGTTGGGAAGTCTGGTTCTTTGGCCTGTGGCGCGTTTGAGGCTTTGAGTTCCATCAGAGGTGGGAGAAGCTTTGTTGAACATGTTTAGCAGGGTTAGATTCTGGCATTTCTGTATCTTCTGAGCAGAATTCTCCCCCTGCTGTTATTGTGGCAAGAAAACAGGGACACTAGGTATCTGTCTAGTTGGGGAAGGGTGTGGGGCACTAACAGAGCCAGTCTCGTGGTGTGGGGACTTGGGAGACCTGAGGGTTCATGCTCATGCTTTAGAACCATCCTTAAGGTCCCTGGTGGCTCAGTGGTAAGGAATCTGCCTGCCAGTGCAGGAGACATGGGTTTGATCCCTGGGCCGGGAAGCTCCCACGTGCTGAGGAGCAACTAAGCTTGTGTGCCACAACTACTGAGCCAGAGCTCTAGAGCCTGGGGACCTCAACTACTGAAGCTCTCGTGTCCTAGGGCCTGTGCTCTGCAACGGAGAAGCCACTGTGGTGAGAAGCCTGCACGCCCCAAGTAGAGAAAAGCCCGCGCTGCGACGGAGCCCGGCACAGCCAGTCAATAAAAAATAAGTAAATAAACATTTTTTTAAAAAGTAAACATCCTTAGCTCTGCTGTTTCAGTTAATATGTGGGGACAGAAAAGCCTTCTTCTGGGAATATTGTGAGAGTAAGTGGAAAGTAGAGCTTTTAGTATTTTAGGAGAAGAGGGCCCAGTTCATTTAGTTAATAATGCATGAAGAGTTTTCTCCTTTCAGAGCCCTCATTTCTTTGCTTTTCAAAAGGTAAAATGATTCACCAGTCACCCCCCGCACCATGCTCCTCCAACTCCCCACGGTGAGCTCTGGCACTTTGCTCTAAGCGTTATCATTGCACATCAGCCGACATTGACTTTGCTGAGTAGTTAAAACAAGTGGCAGGTTGACGAGGCAGTTAGTGGTTCCATCATATGACGTGCTCTCTCAGTGCTGGTGCCCTCAGTCTCAACTTTGGACTCTTAAGTTTTATCTAGTGAGTTGTATGCAGTGGGGGCTGTTAATAATTTTGTATTTTAAAGTGGTTTTTTTTTTTTTTTTTTGTGGGTAGTACCAGCTGCTGAACAGGGAGCACACAAAACAAAGCCACACAACATTTCTCTCATGAGAACTTGGAGACCATCGTCCTCCTCTGTGACTGTGTAGCCTCGTGTAGGTTACTGGCCCCTGGGATGGGAAAGGGATGCTTGTGTCTGTCTCTACCACTGGTGACATGTCTGTTGAGTCACTATATGCCTCAATCATTAAAAAATTAAAAAAAAAAAAAAAGGTTAAAAATACATCACATGAAACTTACCACTTTAACCATTTTCAGTGTAAAATTCAGTGGCATGAACCATATTCACAATCTAACCATCACCACTATCCCTTTTCTGAAATTTTTCATCATCCCAAACAGAAACTCTAGTGAACAATAATGCCTCATTTCTTTTTTCTCTCTGCACCTGGAAACCATCATTCTATTTCCTGTGTCTATGAATTTGCCCATTTAGGTACCTCCTATAAGTAGAATTGTACAGTATTTTTCCTTTAGTGTCTGACTTATTTCATGGAGCATAATGTTTTCAAGGGTCAAGCACATTGTAGCATGTACTGGAGCATCATTTTTTTCTATGGCTGAGTACTGGTGGGCTGCAGTCCATGGGGTCACTGAGTTAGACGTGACTGAGTAACTTCACTTTGACTTTTCACTTTCATGCATTGGAGAAGGAAATGGCAACCCACTCCAGTGTTCTTGGCTGGAGAATCCCAGGGACGGCGGAGCCTAGTAGGCTGCCGTCTATGGGGTCGCACAGAGTCGGACACGACTGACACGAGTTAGCAGCAGCAGTATTTCATTGTATGGATGTTCCACATTTTATTTATCCATTCATCTGTCACTGGTCACTTGGGTTGTTTCCACCTTTTGGCCGTTGTGAATAATGTTGTGAACATTAATGTACTAGCCCCTGCTTTTGGTTCTTTTGAGTATATATCTAGGAGTAAAATTGCTGCATAGTATGATAATTCTATGTTTGACTTTGAGGAACCAGCAAATTCTCTTCTATAGTGTCCTGGTGATTTTAAAAGTGGGCAATAGTACCTGTGTTTGTAAGAAGTATTCTCAAATATTAGTCATTTGAAACTTTAAATTAGAAAATTGAACAGAGTGTATTTGTTAACACGTCATGTATTTCTGTCATGGAGTGTCCTAATTGAATTTCATTTGTTTGGGTACCTGTGTTTTGCATTTCAGTAGATATCGCTTGACCTGAGCTGCATTTTTCTATTGATGGCCACTGTTTTGGCGCTTGATATTGCAATAATTGTTGCTATGTTGATTAGATGTGCAACATCCTCTAAAATATTTTGAAAAAGAGATAAGTTTGTAAGAAACACATGGGAGTTATTTTTGAGTTTTATTTTGCCAAAGTTAAGATTTGATATTAAAGTTCTCTTGGTTGCAGAATGGGAAGTATTCCTGGTATTAACATAAATGTGAAAGAAGGTGATAAAACAGAAATGGGAGTAATAGGTATTGGGGAACAGCTTCCATTGGGAGCTGAAATAGTGTGGGAAAGAATATTATTTAGGGTTAGTCTAGGTCGTATTAGTTCTTATTTTGTTTAGATCGCTTTTTCTTTGGCCACTCTGTAGGCATGTAAACTGGGAGTTAAAAGACTTTTTTAGAGATGGGGATGGGTGAAGGATTTTTTGTGTGTGTGTGTGGTTATTGGTTTTATTTTTAATAGGCAACCAGAATTTTCACCTCTTGGGTCAGAATGTTATCCACGTATTTATAGCAAGCTTGTGTTGTCATGGTAGGTGACTGGATGTTGTTTTTCAGACACTGATAAGACCTTCAGTGAAGTAGCTCTGCAGTTATGCTCAGGCTAAAAAAAAAAAGGCTGTGTAGATTAAAAACTCCATATTGAACATATATTTTTATCAAAAGTAGCAGTTAAAAAAATAGCAGTAGCACAAAACACTGCTTTCATGACTTTAGTTTCCTTGAGCCTTTATTTCTGGTCTCTTGGTGATTAACTGCCTTCTGTAGCTGAGCCAAACTATAATTTTATAGGAATTAAGCTTAACATCAGCAGTTTGAGGTCGTAGTCCACTGCAGAACATAACATAGCTTTGAGCAGCATGGTTTTCAATGATCCTTTCTCAGTGTGGCTGAGAAAGCTGTTATTAGGCTGATTTTAGGTGGGGTGCTAGGGGTGGGGGCAGACTGTTGTACTGTTGGCCAACCTTTTCTTTTTAGAACAGTAGAAGAGTAAAAAACCCTTCAGTTTGTAATCAAGGGTATTAGAATCTAGGTTATTTTGTTAGTGAAGATGGAAGATTATTTAATAAAAGCAAAACCCATTTTCTCTTTTGGGTTTTAACCTCAGGCTGACCTGAGGTAGAAGTGTCTGCCTGAGGAGAAAGCCCACCCAGGCCTCATCATGGAGTCAATTATTTAATTCACTAAATAGTCATGGAACCTCTGCCATGCATCCGGCTTTATGGCAAAAGCCAGGGATTAAATGTAAGGGAGATAGATGCTCCCCTGCCTCTTGCAGTATAGGCCACTTCCCAGGGTTCCCCCTAGACCTTTGTTATTTTTTAGCTGCTTTGTTAAAAATATAATCCATATACAATGAGATACACCCATTTGAAGTATGTGACTCAGTGTTGGTGGCTCAGCCATGTCTGACTCTTTGTGATCCCAAGACTGTAACTCGCCAGGTTCCTCTGTCCATGGAATTTTTCAGGCAAGAATACTGGAGTGGGTAGCCATTTCCTTCTCTAGGGAACCTTCCTGACCCAGGAATCGAACCCAGGTCTCCTGCATTGCAAACAGATTCTTTACTGTCTGAGCCACTAGGAAAGCACATGTAACTCAGTGGTTATTAGTGTATTCACAGAACTGAGCATCTATCACCACCATCAATCTAAAATTGACCTACAGTTTGAGACTCTAAAAGTCTGTTACCTGCAAAAGAAACCCAATTCCTTTTAGCTCTCACCCCAATCCTCTCATCGCCCTCAGCCCCTGGCAACCACTAATCGACTTTCTGTCTCCATAGGTTAGCCTCTTCAGGATATTTCACATAAAAGGATACACATGACATTTCATGTGTGGTTTACTTCCTTTAACAATGTTTTCAAGGTTCATCCCAGCTGTAGCTTGTCAGCACTTCATTTTTATGGCTGAATACTAGCCCATTGTCTGGATATACCACATTTTGATTAACCACTCATCCATTATGGACATTTGGGTTGTTTATGCTTTTTACGTATATGCTGCTATGAACATGTGTGTACAAGATTTTGCATGAACACAAGTGTTCAGTTCTCTTAGATCCCCTAAATCTCCTTCCCATTCCACATATCTGTTACATCACAGAGGGGTCAGATAATTGTGGGAGCCAGGGAAAGCTTCCCCTGAGGATACGATGTTCCAAGCTGAGACCTGAAAGTATGATTAAAAATGGTTTTCAAACTGTAGGTCGTGCCCCATGAGTAGATTGTGAAATCGGTTTAGTGAATCATGGCTAGAGCTTTTAAGAGCTAAACTAAATAGAGTAGAAGATATCAGAGAGCATCCCTTGTGGGAAGGGTAAATATTGTGTAAAAGTAATTTTTGTCAGCTACGTGTGAGTGTATAGTGAATTGTAATGTAAAATGTACTCTGCTGTCTAGGTCGTAGAGAAGTGTGGAAGAGTAGGGATTATTGAAAAGGGAATAAGGTTATTCATCTGGAAGTCTAAATATGATCTTACTTGAAGGTGGAAAGATACAGAGCTAGAAAAGAGGATAACCTAAAAATCTGAAGATCCTTTGAAAGCTTTAAGTTCTGTGATCTCTATGCTTTTTTAAAAAATTTATTTAAAAGAATTTTTTGGCTATGTCGCATGACATGTCAGATCTTAGTTCCCCAATCAGGGATCGAACCCAAGTCCCCTGCATTGGAAGCAAGGAGTCTTAACCACTTGGGAAGTCTCTGTGCTTTTAGCATTATTCATTTATTCAAAAATATTGAAACATCTACTGTATATTGAGACTGTACTAGTTTCTAGGGATATATCGTAAGTGAGGTTTGTATGGTCCCTCTTCTTTTGGATTTTCGAATCTGGCGGGGAGACATAGAAGTAAAGAAGCAATCACAAGGACTCCTGGTAAAGCATGGTGGATTGAGCACATGAATATCTTGAGTCCTTCCAAAACACTTCTAAAATGAGAAAGCAAAGGAATAAGAGAGAGAGGCCCTAAGAAGGTGGGAGACTAGGAGCAGAGACCAGAGCGGATAAGAGCCGTCAGCAGGTTTTAGGAAGGAGCGGGAGGGGTCCCTGACTTGATCAAGCAGAGGCATTGGACTTGAAGGTCTCAAAGAGGGCCACCAATGAGAAATGAGCCAGTTGGCCCCACAGAGCTCAGACCCAGGATTTGGAAGGTCTCAGTTTGGCAGCAGTGGCTAGAGGATGTGGAACTGAAAAGAAGGATGTTAGGTGAAGGTCCCCACCTCCACGCATCAGATTCAGGTGACAGCCCCTCCTCCTATCCTGAAGGAGATGCCAAGGTTATACAGTGAAGCTGTAGATCTTTAGCCGTCAGCCCCCCGCCACCTGAGATGAGACACCTCCCTCAGAAACCAAGGACACTTGGGCAGCGTTTCTCCAGTGGGGCTGTGGTGGGGTGCAAGGGGGCCAGAAGAGGCTAAACCCATACGGATTTGTCAGAATCTCAGAGGGGCAGGGGATGTGTAGTATGCAAAATCACTCTGAGGTGATTCTGAAGGCCTTGCCTTCCCACCCACCCTTGTTTCCCAGTCACTGGTTTTCTTCCAGGAGGCTTTAGGCGCCCATCAAACTCCCGGTGCATTGTATATCCCTTGGTCAGCATGACTGATTTGAACATCCATGGTATATACACCGTGTGCCTAACCACGTGCTGTGTCCTGTGGAAGCCAATAACAGCAACAACAGCAAAATGATCCCATGCCCATAGGACTTAAAATCTAGTTATTAATGATTAAATACGTTGTAAGTTACACACTTAAAAAATTGGAAGACGTTTTGTCAAGGTGAAGGGCGAAAACCTTTTTCTGACCCATCCTCTCTACACCTTGTCCCACGCCCTTTCATTTTGGATGAGCCCGAATAAATTTCAAGGCACCAAGGATGCCCTTTCCAGCAGCCTCACCAAGGACTGGGCCTCTGGTTTGTAATAAACCTGCTGAAATTTTATTCGACTGCTCAACTACTTTACTATGAGAGTATATATCCCAAAGACAAGAAACCATCAGTCGCTAAGATCCCAAAGATGATTTCCAAATTTTAGGCATTCTTTCTCTTATTCCACCAATTTTATTTTTCCTCCTGGGAAAATAGCCAGGATGATTGCAAAACATATGCTTTTAAAAAGACAAAATTTCATGAATATAAAAACATAAATTGAGGACCACACCCATAATACATGTGGAATTTTAATTCCAAACATTTTTTTTTTCCTCTAATGTGTGATAAGTCTTTTTATTTGAGGATACATTCTTGCTTGGAAAATTAATATTCTGATGTGGAAATTTTTCAGAGTTTACTTTCATGAGAGGGGGATGGTCATTCAGTCTTCTTATTGGGATATTCAAATAACTTATCTTTTCCCTAAGAAATTACTGAAGATAGTTGTTTGAAGTGTTGCCAGGTGGTAAGGGGATTTGCATTATTTAAGGAAACAGCTGGCAGAATTCTGTTATGTCCCACCTCTGTTCGTGCCTGTGCCTGAAATTTCCTTTGCATGACTCCGTTAAAAAAAAAAAAAAAAAAAAGTCAAAGGAGGGGAATGAGTGGGGAGGAGAAGAAATCCTTGTTTCCTGTTCTGAGTTGCCAAGAGCTTTCATTTAATTGCTCCTGTTGCCTTCAGTGAAGCACAGTCTGTGAGGATGGCAAAAAAACCCTCCTCTCAAATTGGACCTGTGAGAACCCTGCAAAAGACTGTGTGTGAGCTGGGTTTGCCTCCTGCATTTTCAGCTGGAAAATAATTTTTCTTTTTCTCCTAATGAATGGAGTTATTTCCCTAAGTGTGGGAATGGTTAATAGGAGAGGAAACACACTGTCCTTAAATTTACGAAAGGAGTGACCTGAATATTTGCCCAGAGGGAGAGAGAGGGGTCCTTCTCTCCTCCCACCCTTCTGTGCAGCCTGTAGCCCACCTGGGGGATGGCCTTCCTGCCGGGACAGGAATTGCCTGGCCCCCTGCCCCGCTTGCCCACAGGCCCAGTTCGGGTGGCCTAGCTTGTTTCCCTGGGACTTTTCTCTCCTTGGTCAAGTTGCTTCTTTGATCATTTTGTGTTTTTAGTATCAGTGTGCTCTTGAGTCTCCAAGGCTGCAGAGAGAGATAGTGGATAGAAGGAAGCTGGGGTGAGGGTGCTTGGCTGAGACCCATCTGGATGGATGATGTTTAGAATCGAAAAGGCAGGGTGAGCGGTGTAGCTTGGGGATGAGGGGCTGGGTTCCTGGACCAGGAAACGAGTTAGCAGTTGAGCAGAGAGTTGAGGACAAAGACTTGCTTGTGTGCACCAACAGTGCTCACATTTCTAAGGTTTTTAGGTCGTTACCCAGGGAAAACAGCTCTTTTTGTTTGTTTGTTTTTTAAGGTTATTTGGGAGAAACCAGAAGTAGTATATTTTAAAGATGTTTTGAACTTTCAAATAAATATGTTTTAGGGCTCACTTACCTGCAGGTTGGCCAAGTCCTTCTGATTTCTTGCCTCTCAATGATTTCTTTCACTCCTTGGAATGAGCATGAGAAACCAAAGGATGTAAAGCGCAGGATGAATTTTGCTAAAGCGAGTCCCAGGGAAACAAGAAGTGGAAAAGATAGTACATTGAGTCCAATGAGATTTTTAAATTGTGTGTTCAGTTATTCTGTGTTTTCTTCTTAGTTGATCTTTTTCTAATGATAGTGGTTCACACACTTGAACATTGGGAGAAATATTGTAGGTAAAAGAAATAAAGAATCCTTGAGGAGTCACACTACTATATAGAAGGAAACAAGGCCCTATTGTATAGCACAGGGAACTATATTCAATGTCTTATAATAACCTATAATGGAAAAGAATCTGAAAAAGAACATATCTATTACAATCAATTTGCTGTACACCTGAAGCTAACACAGCCTTATAAATCAACTATACTTCAATTTAAAGAAAAAGAATCATAGAGAAAGTCTGAATTGTTTGGCAGGTCTTTTTCTGCCCAATTTTAAAGCTAGCTTATTTTTCTTTAATGTGTATGTATGTGTGTGTGTGTGTGTATATATCATAATTATAGTCAAACTAATTTTTGCTATTCCTCTCTGTTAGTAGCTCTGTATATCCATGCTGATATATCTGTTTTCTTAATGGAATCTTCATTTTCCTTACAGATATTTATCAGCAGTTGAGCATATACTTGGCTTTATTGTAAGACCTGGCTATGACAGAGATGGCTATAGTGTGTACAAATGCCCCATCATAACTTAGTTTTCTGATGCTTAGATTTGACTACATATTTAAGATTTTGCTTATGAGCCGATTTGCTTTAGAGTCAGAGAAATAGCAACAAAGTCTTAGAGGGGACTGAAAAGAATCACTGAGTCATAGGATATTATAGAAGGGTTGGTGCTTCAGAGACTGTGTGTTCCGCTGCACACACATTTTGTTGAATAGAGAAAAAAGAAAAACGATAGAAGCTCCCATGTATTAAAGGCTTCCTATATGCCTGTATTATATAAAGTAAGCAGTTGAAACTGCTCCGTAAATACATGAGGTGGATTCTCTTATCTTCTCCATTGTTCAGATGAGGAAACTGAAGCCTGGGAGTAGCCGGCCAGCCTCCCTCCCTTGTTTGCAGAAGTCAGGGAGGAATGTGGACGAGGCCATATATCTCAGATTATAAGGACAGTGCTCATTTCCCCTGCCTGAAGGAACATTTTCCAGTCTACCCTATCTAATTCTAGGAATCCTGTGTTGTGGTGAGGTTTTCTCCCACACATCAATTCTAGCCTTGGCTTTGATCCTTCTCGTGCTCATTGCTCACTGTTGAGAATGATAGGTACTCTACAGTTACAAACGTTCCACTTGCAGAAACAGTAGCTGCTGCCCCTGCCACTGTCAACCTAAGGCCTCCCCACGTACTGGCTCTGGGCTGGAGGGTGCCACACTAGGGCCCTGGCTCTCCACAGCTTTCCTGATAAGTACCACTTCCTTCCTTCCTTTCTCTCCAACTTTTTTTTTGTGTGTGTGTGTGGGTGTGTTTCCTTCAAGGCATGTGATTTGGTGGCACTAGTGGTAAAGCACCTGCCTGCCAATGCAGGAGATATGAGATATGGATTTAATTCCTGGGTCACGAAGATCCCCTGGAGAAGGGCATGACAACCCACTCCAGTAGTCTTGCCTGGAGAATCCCATGGACAGAGGAGCCTGGCAGGCTACAGTCCATGGGGTTGCAAAGAGTCAGACATGACTGAAGCAGCTTAGTATGCATGCAGGAAATCTTATTCTCTGACAAAATGTATGCTTTGTGTCACACCTTTGTCATACATAGGAAGGTACCTCTCTCCAAAAAAATTTCTAGGATCTGATGCATCAGTTTTCTAAGCTTAGTTTTTCTTTCTCTGTGCTCACTCAGAATTAGATACAATAAACTTAAATAGAAGCAGAGTCTACCTAGTCCCTTGCTACTCAAACTGTGGTCCATGGACCAGTGTCTTTCGCATCACCTGGGAGCTTGTTGGAACTAGAGAATGCTGGCCCCTCTCAGACCTACAAAACTGGTGCCTGCAGTCTAAGTGATTATGTGCACATAATGTTTAAGAAATACTGTGAAATTTAAGACATACTGTTCTACATTTGTTCCTTTTTTGAAAAAGAAAAAAGGCTAAATGTTAAGCCTTGGTCATAGCTGAAAGTCTTCAGTCTCATTATTAGTAGTGAAGCCAGTGCTGATGAGGTTTGTGGGTGACATTAAATTGCAGAATGTTTCTTGATACAAGCTGAGAAATGCTTGTTACAACTCAAAAGGTAGAACTGAAAGGAGCCTCAATTAATTAGTGAAATGATTACCCTAAACCAGGTTAAAAATCCTACAGGGAACCCTGGCTGCCAGGCAGAGCATTGTGTGGAGTCAAGAGTGAGCCCTGACACACACAAATCAGGCTGTTTGTGTTTGTCAGGAAACACTGTCCTTGTGGTTCTCCAGCTTGGTGGACAGCTGGAGAACTGCTGTCTCCCCAGGGCCTGAGAGGGTCTCAGTTTTTATTTGTCTTAATGATTCTGGAAAAGATGGCTATGCCATCGTATGCCAAAGGGCCAATTATTAAATCCTCATCGTGGCACAACTATTGAATTGCTGCTTGAAGTCAGTGCACCTGGAGATGTGGTCCGGTTGTCCTAGGGTGGTTTTTCTAGAAGCAAGATTTATCAGTAGGCCCTTAGTTTTTAATCAGGAAGTTGAGCAGAGGGGAGAGGCTTGAGGACTGTTTCTGTAATTTGCAAAGTAAAAACTGTCACTGAGGACACTGATCATTTTATTTCTTTTTTAAGGTATATTTTGGGGATTGTTTTTTTCACAGTTGAGTTAGGAAGGTTTTTTTTTTTTAATTCTATTTGCTCCATTTTATTAGAGAATGAGAACCATAACTCATAATATTGTTTTCATATTCTTCATCCTGGAAGACTAAGTTTTGTTCACTCTGTACCAAAAGCTTCTCTTATAGAGCTTCTAAATCTTATCCGTCTTTTCCTCCTTGTCTTCTCATTCTTGTTTTAGTTAAAAAAATGTTTAAGATCTGCATTTTAAGTCATCTCATTCTTTCTGGAAGTAGTGAGGAAGTAAATATTAACTTATATAAAGAAAGAGAAAGGAAGGGAGAGAGAGGGCAAGAGAGAAAGAGAGGGAAAGAGAGAGAAGCCAGGAAGCATATTCGTTTTGTTTCTGTTATTAGCTCCCTCTTGCTCAAACATCTTTTATACGCAGGACTGGGTGTGGTATGTATCAGACCGGGCAGTCTTTAATTTGTTCTGTCTGAACCGAGGAGCTGAGGAGGTGTGGCGCAGGAGGAAAGGTCTGCCTGGGAGATTGCTATGGCAGCTGTGTGCACAGTGGGTTGGAAGGAGCGCAGCAGGGCACCAGTTTGACAGCTGTCTGGGTGGCCCAAGACTGGAGCATCCGCAGTAGAACTGGAAAGGAGGGGATGGGGAGAGGTGAAAGACCTTCTGGGGACAGAACCAGCTGATCTGGGCTCCTGAATAGATGCAGAGAGTAAGGAAAAGGGAAGACTGTGTGACCTTGATTATCAGGCCTTGATGTGACCTTGAGAAAAATCCTCTTCAGATTTGGTGTTCTTTTCTCTTCTTTGGGGAGCCTGATAAACTAAGCTCCAGGCTAGCACAATTTGCTTTTTTTTTTAAATAATCCTTTCTGAACTGTTTTTCACAAATCCTATTGCAAGAGGTGAGAAGCGTTTGTGGAAGGCACCTCACCTTTTCTTGTCCCCTTTCTTCCACCCCATGCCTCAAGTCCTCCAGCTCAAGGGGGCGGGTGGCCTGAATTGCCTAAGCAAGACATTCTTTGGGGTCCCCATTGTCTAAAACAACCCCTTGGCCTACAGTTCCCTGTTGAGGATAAAACCTGAGGCAGTGTTTAGGAGGCTGCCACCCAGGAGGAGTGATGTTACCTGGGAGAGGTGTTCCTGCTGCCCCAGTAGCATGTGGGATGTCAATTAAGTGGGCAGCGTCCTGAAGTGCCTGGATGTCAACCTGGTCTTAATGACCTAGATAGAAAACCCAGTGCTGCCTCCTGAAGGCTATTGCTCACCCAAGTTTATGAGGTGCCCAGTAGGGAAAGTAGGAGTACTTTTTCTTTTGACCTGAAGTGGGATCTAGATACATCCCATACTTAGTAAAGCCTTACTCAAGTGAACAGCAAAATTTGAAAATTGTGTTTATCTGAGGCTGGACTTGTTGACATCCATTATTAGCTCTTTATTCACAAATTAGGCCACTTAATGTAGACACAGGAAGGTAAGTCACATGGGAAGGAGTTGCTGTATTGAAAACAGCTAAGAACTTCTTTTTAAGGGTCCTGCGCTAGCGCTGCAGAAGCCTGAGGTTTCGTGTTAAGTAAACTAATTAGATTAATTGTGAATCATTCCAATTTATTCATCAGAGGAATCCTCTGCTTCGCAGCCTGTGCTGGGCATCGCTCAGCCCACTTCTTGTTCTGATTTCTGTGGATGTTTATGAGTAATGAAATGACTTTTTATACTTCACACTTGAAAACATTAGTGTAATAATTCAGGTAAGGTTTTATTTAGTGGCATGCTTACTTCAAAACTGTGCCACCTGACACTGAAAGTTCTGCTAATTTCAAAGAATTAGATTTCCTTAAAAGGCAGGGAGTATATAAATCTGATAGCAGCTAATTAAGGGAGAATGGTGACCCTTTCAGGAGAGGAGATGCATACAAAGCTTATCCTGTGTTTATCAGACTAACTTTCCTAGTCCTGCTGCAATATGCATGCCAACTTCATCTGTATTCATTTTTCTGGGACCCATAATTTATTATATTTCCTAAGGAGGGGCTTACCTCCTAAAAAGTAGGAATCTTAAGAAAAAATTTTTTTTAAACTTCAGTTCAGTTGCTCAGTTGTGTCCGACTCTTTGCGACCCCATGAATCGCAGCACGCCAGGCCTCCCTGTCCATCACCAACTCCTGGAGTTCACTCAAACCATGTCCATCGAGTCAGTGATGCCATCCAGCCATCTCATCCTCTGTCGTCCCCTTCTCCTCCTGCTCCCAATCCCTCCCAGCATCAGAGTCTTTTCCAATGAGTCAACTCTTCGCATGAGGTGGCCAAAGTACTGGAGTTTCAGCTTTAGCATCATTCCCTCCAAAGAAATCCCAGGGCTGATCTCCTTCAGAATGGACTGGTTGGATCTCCTTGCAGTCCAAGGGACTCTCAAGAGTCTTCTCCAACACCACAGTTCAAAATATAGTTAATTTACAATATTGTTAGTTTCATGGGTAAAGCAAATTGATTCAGTTACACACATGTATGTGTGTATATGTGTATATATATTCTTTTCCAGATTTTTTTCTATTATAGGTTATTACAAAGTACTGAATATAGTTCCCTTGCTAAACAGCGGGTTCTCATTGTTTGTTTTATATATATAGTAGTGTGTCTATGTTACTCCCAAACTTCTAATTTATCTAATAAACTAGATAAAATGTTTTGTGGAATAACATTGCTGCAGATTTGGGAAATATTCTTTACATGTACTCACCTCTTAAAAAGAAAACAATTATGACTCCCTGAGTGGGTTAGTTAATTCCTGCCTGCCTGGCGTATCTATCAACAAAGCCACCTGCACATGTTATATTCAGACACTAGTCAAAGAAGATTAATCATTGAGGTCTAATCAATGAAAATAGGCAATTTTGTCTGTTTTGCCAGTCCCAAAATGTACCCGGCATATAGTGGTATTTCTACTATGTTTGTGGCATTGCTACTAAAGAGAAAAAGCACTTTGATTTGGTGAAATGGGAGCATTCTCCCTCTTGCTGACTCTCTGTTTAGAGGCAGGTTTTAGAGGAGGGCTGGGCACCACTGGATGGTTTCTATGGGGTTTACAGGAAGCAATACCTCCTTTGTTGCATCTACATTGGCAAAGCCATTGCCCTAAACTTGCAGGGGAGGGTGACTACCTTAAAAAAATTAAAAAAAAAAAATTTTTTTTCCCACCACATGGTGTGTGGGGTCTTAGTTTCCCTACCAAGGATCAAACACGTGCCCCCTGCCTTGAAATTGCAGAGTCTTAGTCACTGGACTGCCAGACAAGTCCCAAGGGTGGGTGGGCTTTTTGCTTTGTTTTAGGATTGTGATTCCTCTGGTCTGTTTGCTCGTGTGACTGAATAATGACACGGTGGACACGTCAGAGGATCAGGAGGATAAAACTGTCACTGAAATGTCATGATTTATCTTTGTCCCAACTAAACAGAAAATGATATTAATAGCTAACAGACATCAAGTGCTGACCATCTGCTGGGAGCTGTTTCTAAGCTTTTTGTGTATCATAACCTGTTTTATCCCCCCAACAAATGGCATGCTTTGACTAGGTCTTGTGCAGAAATAAAAAGGAAGCAAAGCCTTGCAGTCAACAGTCTCTCCCTGTGGGCTGGTCAGACATTTAAGATAATATTTCTCCCCCCACCTGCACCCCCTCAAGGTTGTTATATTCTTGGCGAAGCTGTGGAGATGCAGCAGAAGTGCTCTCTCAGCTTCTCTGGAGTGCAGGTGGGAGGGGTATGATCGGCCTCCTTCTTAGACTGTCAGGAATGGGAGGAACCTTAACTAGACTTTCCTGTGCTATGTAGGTCTGTCTCCCCCACCCCCTGACAGGTATACTCCCCGTTCTACACACACTAGTTACCTGGCCTCTCCTTGTCTTTTACAGAAATGTACAGAATGGCAACGGTTAGAATTACCCACTGAGGGGAGGATTTACAGCACCTGGTTGCATATAATAGAGTCACTGGTCAACAGAAGTGGTCATTGACAGTGTTTCTCTCTTTATCTAGCACCCACCTACTGGGTTACAGGAGTTTAGGAGGCTCTGTGGCAAAGCAAGAAAAAAGACATTTGTACTCGATTTGTTACCAGACCTACAGAGGGTCAGGTGATCTAGGAGCTCTGGAGGTGAGATCAGAGCTCTGGTAGAGGCCGTACCGAATGTTTGAGAAGCTTGAGGAGGGTGTGATTCAGCTTCAGCGAAACCAAGAAGGTTCTGGGGAACATGACACTTGAATGAATGAATAAATTAATGGTAAACTCGTCACCCTGTTACTGTCAACCTCAGGAATGTTCCAGCCTGGGCACTTTATGTAAATAGGAGAGGTTAAAGTGATTTTCCAGATAAAAAAAAGCCTTCCAAAAATGAAGATAATGGAATCAACAGAACACAACATACATGTAATGTTACATTTAGATAATATTCAGGAAAAGAAATTTAAGTCTTTAATACTGTTTTAAGCCTTTCATTTCTTTCAGTTAGTTGTAAAGAAATCAGTGTTTTGATGCAAAGGAATAAATAGGATAATTGTTAAAGTGCTCTGGATTAAACACACACATACACACATACTGTTCAGGTGACATAAATGTGTGTGCAGGTTGGTGAATGCTGCATATAATTTTCAGCGTTCTCTCCTGCTATGGGATTTGCATATTGTTGTCTGTTGAAGTACTCACACTTGATTTCTGGGTCAGAATGTATCCCAGAGCAGCTAGGACACTTAGGAGGAGAAAGCAGGAAGCAGAGGAAAAGTGGTTTTCAGGTTTGGCCGGTAAAGTTGTTAGATGTGTCTTGGCCTGGGGAAGCTTGAGCAGCAGCGGGGCTTTCCCCGAGCTGGCTTCAGCATTCACTGGCAATGCCAACCTCAGGTTACTGCTGTGCCGATGACCATTTCTCCTCCAGGAAAATAACTGCAATTGACTCTTGAACGACACAGGCTTGAGCAGCATGGATCTACTTATGTATGTGTGCTCAGTCGCTCAGTCATATCTGACTTTGTGACCCCATGGACTGTAGCCTGCCTGGCTCCTCTGTCCATGGGGATTCTTCAGGCAAGAATACTGAAGTGGTTTGCCGTTTCCTACTCCAGGGAATCTTCCCGACCCAGGAACTGAATCCACATCTCTTGCATCCCCTGAGTCTCTTGCATTGGCAGGAGGATTCTTTACTACTGTGCCACCTGGGATCCATTTATATGGCTATAGCATGTACTCTTTCTGGTAGTAAATACCACAGTACCACACATCTGGGGCTGTTGAGCCCAAGGAGGTGGAGGAGCGGCACCTGTGTATAAGGAGGCCGACTCTATGTTAGATGTAGATTTTCCACTTCACGCAACATCCACGTTGTTCAAGGACCACTGTTTTTCAACACAGAGGTGTTGGCATTGGTTAGTAGCCCTGCTGCCTAGTCTCACGTGGGAAGGGAGTTCCCTGGTGAGGTGGGTTGACCCCTTGACCGTGGACACCCCCAAGGTGGAGCTGTTGTAACCCGCAGCACTCAGCACACTGTGCGGCCCATGGACCTCAGTGAACACTTGAGGAGTGAGTGTCCCCATCACTTCTAGTTGTGGAATCCTTTCCATGTAAGTTATCAGCTGAGAAAAGAGAGAAAGTTGTCTTATTCTCCCTAAAAGCTGCATAGGAAAATGCCGGAAGTACGGTGAAGCTGCACTCAGCCTTATTTAACTTCTGCCTCAGCCCACCTCGGCATTCCCTCTGAGTTGCTTGGCCACCAGAATCTGCTGTTTTTCACGATCTAGTAACCTTTATTAACACAGTCTCTCCATTATAATGATTTGAAAAACGCTACCTCTATACTGTAGTGGGAAATTCCTTGATCTAACTGGATTTGGACAGGCGTTACCTGAGTGGTAGTCTTAGGCTGACACCCTCTAAGGAGCAGACTTGCAGTGAAGTTCTGATAACTTACTGCTGTCGCATGAACCCAATTTTGACGTCTCTCTGCCATCCTTATCAATATTCAGGTAGTTCCTCTCTCTAAGAGCAAAGCTAGGATCTTGTCTTTTAACAGATCACCGTTCCACCCAGTTCAGTGCCCCATCTCTTTGGCTGGCTTGCTCCATTCAGCTCCACAGGCATCATGATGACTCATGGTCCATGCTCCCGAGGAAGGAGACTTTGGGGAGAGAGAGAGGCGTGATGGTGGGATTCATTTTTTCCCCACCAGGAGCACTTTTTCCCCCCTCTCCCTTTGGTGTTTTGCAAATATTCCAAGTAATTCCAACTTTGGAAGTTTTCTCTCACTGTAACCTGTGGCCAGGTAGCTCTTGAATTCTAACAGATAGAGAAATAACAATCTGTAGATGGATAGGTTTAGAAGGAATATCTACTTTGTGGATCTGGATCAACATTTGGAAAATGTTGGTAGAAAAAAATATATTCTCAGTGAGACAGAGAAGGAATGGATAAAGAATGTAAATTGAACAGTATTCCTGAAGCTTGGTTGGTTGTCTTAGTTGAAGGTGACCTTGAGGAATTTGTCAGTGGTCGCAAAGATTTTTGAAAATCATGGAAGTAGATCCTGGTTATTTTTTCCAGTTTTTGTGACAGCTCATTTTATGGATAGTCAGCAGAGTATACACCCTTGGCGATAGGGACTGTTGTATTCATCTTCACATTCCTGCTGCTGTGCAAAGGACAGGTTGCTCATTTGCTTGCTTGTTTCATTCCCCAACCCGGTCAGCTATTGTTTTCACATATAAAGGATCAAGTTACAAGAGGTTAAAAGATTGGCTCAGGACCTAGCGAACTTGGTTTTTCTAGCTCAGAATAGAATGATAGAAGGGTAGTGATCAGTTGTAGGAATTAATCATCATGGTGGAAGGAAAAAAGGCACAGAGAAAAGAGAAAAGCCATGAGTATCTGCCTGGCATCCCAAGTCAGCAGTTCGGGAGTGCCTGGTAAGATAATCCTCTAACTAGTCATGGATCGTGAAAGTTTACCTCATTTAACATCCCACCAAAGAGCTGGCCTGTAGGAATGCCTTCTGCTGTCCGCAGCTGCTGCAGAGGGTTGCAGACCCCAGACTGGGGAGTGTGGAGGAGAGTTGGACCGCCTGTGGAGGGACACCCTCCTGTTATCACTTACAGAGCTGGATACACCCTGACCAGCAGTGTAGCAGCCTTAATGCAAGGTGCTAATTATGCTGAAGAGTGTCACACCTCAGGATTCAATACATGTTGGGGGCCCCCTGTTGATAGAGGGACTGACAGCAAAGCTGTCTTAGTAAACCCACTGGTCAGAAGAAAACGAGAGGTAAGTTTCTGGTGTTGGGAAGTTGCTGCTCATTTTTGCAGGATACTTAAGCTTGGCATGGCTGTCTAAGAGTGTTAAGTGTCGTGGTTTCTCATACCATATAGGGCTGAATGTGTCTCGCTCTTCAGGTATTTAACAAACATGTGAGTGTTTACTGTAAGCCAAGGATTTTGCAGGTGTTGGGAATACGGCAGCAAGCAAAACAAGTCTCTGAGCCCTGTATTCTAGTGGGGAGATGGACAGTGAATGCTTAGGTAGATAAGCACGTGACAAAACATCCAGTAGTAATAAGAACAAGGAGGTTAGGGGACCGATGAGGTGAGAGTGTGCTGTTTCAGGGATGGTGATTGTTGGGAACTTGAGGACATTCAGTAGAGAACTCCGTGGTGGGAGTGGAGGCATTCCAGCTGGGGATGTGAAGGAGGCCCCGAGGTGGACCTGTGCTTGGCCTGATCAAGGAAACACCAGGGAAGCCCCGTCGTCTGTAGCATTTTTAAGTGTATAGTATAGCGCTGTTAGGTCTATGCCCACTGCTGTGCAACAGATCCTGAGATCTTTCTCATCCTGCAAAACTGAAGCTTTGTACCCACTTCATTTTCCCTGTCCCCTCTGTCCCTGGCAGTCACCATTCTACTTTCTAAGAGTTTGACTGTTTAAGATTCCTCACAAAAATGGACTCAGTAAGCCTGGAGCCTGGCTTATTTCCTTCAGCATAAGGTCCTTAAGGTTCATCCATGTTGTTGCATATGACAGGATTACCTTCAATTTTAAGGCTGAATCATATCCCGCGATATGAATATACCCCATTTTCTTTGTCCTTTCGTCCACTAATGGTTGTTTGGTTGCTTCTGCCTGTTGTGTATTGTTCCTGTCTTTTGAACCCTGCATGTGTCTGGCTCCGTGTTCGGTGCTGGGATGGGAAAGTAATATGGCCCAGATTGGACCCTCAGGGATGTCACAGTGCAGTCAAGGGGAAGGGAAAGTGTGAAAGTTGCTCAGTCGCGTCCGACTCTTTGCGACCCCGTGGACTATACAGTCCATGGAAGTCTCCAGGCCAGAATACTGGAGTGGGTAGCCTTTCCCTTCTCCAGGGGATCTCTCCAACCCAGGGATCGAACCCAGGTCTCTTGCATTGCAGTCAGATTCTTTAGCAGCTGAGCCACAAGGGAAGCCCAAGGAGAAGGGAGAAGTCAAGTAAATGAACTGTTTTCATGGAGTCCAGGAAGAGCAGTGGTGAGAAGCCTAGAGAGTGGCATGTGACCCACATTTGTGACACCACACTAAGTGCTGAGGAAGAGCTAGAATTAGTCAGATGAGGAGGAGATGGCCAGTAGAGGGTTTGCCGGGCAAGGAAACGATCTGAGGGGAACAAGTGTCGTTACAGAATCACGAGAGGAGGATCTGGGGAGTGGTGAGAGATGAAGCTGGAAACAGCAGCTGGGAAATCAGGTCAGAAAGGGCTCACGGGCCACACTGAGGAATGCAGAGTTTTCCCCAAAGGCCCCTGGGAGCTGTCAGAGGGCTTTAAGCTGAAATGTGATAAGTTTCTTTTTAGGGGGAGTATATCAGTGGCATTGTGATGCAGAATACTGCTATGAATGCCCATAATGTATTATTTGACTTCTTCCTCAACAAATCTTTGCTGCATGAGCAAACATGGAGTAGGCCTTCTATCAGGGATCAGAGACGAGCAGACACTATTTGAGGGGTGAGGGGTCCAGGTTCCTTTGAGTTTTGTGATCATTTGCCTGATTTATTACTGAGTATCTATGGAGACCAGTTCCCTGAACTGTGCCCTGAGATGAGGTTTCCATCATCCATGTGGTGGAGAATTAGTTGAAACTTGAATATTTCCCATTATGTGAGGCAGGAATATATATTCTTTGAAAGGGTGTTGACATATTGTCATATACTATGAGCTGTTTAATCTGTAAGTATTTGTAAAAGTGTCATCTGCTGTGAAGGCTGATATTTAGCGATCTTAAAAAAAAAAAAAAAGTACTGGAAAAGACAGTCTACTTCCAGATTTTAGGGTTCTGCCATGGGTCTGTTTTCATGGAAATGATTTGTGTTCAGCTGTATTCCGCCCTGCTCAACCCCCCACCTCACGGCTCTCATATGGTATTGTTTTGACTTGTTGGGAAGATAATTAACTTGTCTTAAAGAGACTGAATCAAATAATCTGGAAAGTAGTTTGATTATCTCAGAAATTTGAAGTCATCGCCTTCTCTTGTTGTAAGGTTTGTTACTTATTCATTTATCAATCTATCCAATAGAAATTTATTTGGTATGTATTATATGCATACCAAGTACTGTGCTGAGTATACAGCAGATATGACAGCTGTGGCTTGACTAGCTGTCTAGGCAGTGAGGCAGGCAAACATATATATATATATATGTGTGTGTGATATATATGCACATGCTAATTGTGGCAAAGCTAAAATCTGTCAAAAAGGTATAGTGATAGGGAATTTGGAGTGGAGTGAGGGGTTATGTAAGGTAGCTAGACAAGACATTTTTGAGGTGGTAACATTTAAGGTAATCCCTGTGTGAAAAGAGAAAAAATCAAGAGAAGAGTGAGGGGAGGGGCTTCTAGGCTGAGTCAGCAGAATGTGCAAAGGCCCTGGGGTGGCTCAGACAGTAAAGAATCTGCCTTCAGAGCAGGAAACCCAGGTTTGACTCCTGATTCTGGAAGATCTCTTGGAGAAGGACATGGCAATCCACTCCAGTATTCTTCCCTGGAGAATTCCATGGACAGAGGAGCCTGGTGGGCTACAGTCCATGGGGTCACGAAGAGTCAGACACGACTGAGTGACGAACACTTTCACTTTCAAACAAACACTGAAGCTAGAGAAGCCACATTGGACCACATATACTGTGGTAACTAAGGAGTTTGGATTTGATTTTCAACTAACACAATCTGATATGTTTTAAATAGTTGCCGAGCCTTCGTAAGTAGACAATAGATGAGAGGGAGGCAGGATGGTGGGCCAACCAGTAATTCAGGTGTTCCTGGGTAGGGAGAGGAGAGATAATGACTGGTGTGGGGTGATGGTTCTCAGAGGTGTTCTCAGGATCAGCAGCAGAATCACCTGGGAACTTAGTAATGCAGAGTCTCAGCCATATCGCACACCTGCTGGATCAGAAACTCTGGTGGGGGACCTAGCAGTCTGTGTTTTAACAAGCCCTCCAGATGGTCTGATGCACAGGAAAGTGAGAACTGTGGGTCTCAGGATGGCTGGGAGGAGGTGGCCAGAGGTAGACAGATTCAGGGATGTGTTTGGAGTATAGAAGCGAAAGGACTTGCATACGAGAGCTGAGGGGGAGAAAAGAAGAATCAGTGAGTGTGAGAAACTGGATAGATGGGGACCTTACTTACAGTGATAAGGGAGACTAGTAGGGGTGGGAAAGGGCGTAATTTCAGAACACTATGAGTTTGCCAGGCCTTTGAAATGTTCAAGTGAAGACGTTGAGCTTTGGTGGCAGTGTGAGTATACAGCCCAGGGAAAGGTTTTATTTCAAGAAAGACATTTGGAATTTGCCCGTGTACCAGGAAGTGTCTGAAGTCGTTGGAACAGGCATGATCCTGTGTAGGAAGAAAGGAAGAGAAAAGTGGTGAAAGCCCAAGCCAGGAGGTAACGTAACATTCAGAGGAGCATGGAGCCAGCAAAGGAACAGGAAGAACAGCCAGTGACAAGAGAGGAGAACCAGGAGAATGGGGATTATTTCAAGCAGCACAGAGCGGTCAACTGTGCTTAAAGCTTCTGAGAATTAACTATAGATGAAGCTGAGATTTGTAGCACAGAAATCATTAACCAGAGGTTCTATTTGAGTCTTCAGTGAAACTGTAATGAAAATTCAAGGATCAACTTGATTTGCATCCGGGGCTTTAAATGAGAAGAAACCAGAGACACACAGCTCCAATTTTCTATTTACTAGTTTTCTAAACAGTTGAGTTTTCATTGAGTTCTCTGGCTCCCCTCCGGCTGCTCCTTGCTGTGTACAAACCAACTCTGAATGAGCATTTTGTAGTTCTGAAAAGGAGTAGCATATGGGCTTCAACAGCCGGTCATATTTTCTTTTATTACTATATTTAAAGCAAACATCCAAGATTTTCGAAAAAAATTCCTGGCAACTAGTATAACAGGCGGCAATAAAAATTATCACTGGTTGTTGATGTGGGCTACTGTGTGCTTTATATTGTGTCTTTGCATCTAAATTCTTGGAAATGATGGTTCTTGAGTTAATCTGTCACTGAGCAAATTTATACTGATGAGTAAGAAGAGGAAATTGAGACTTATAAATTGTGTATCTCTTCCAGCTTCTGTTTGGTATGGTCAATATTTCAGAATTTTGTACTTTTGACATTTAGGGTCATAAACTATAAAATGTTAGAGATGAAGGGGGAGGGGATTAGCAGAGGTAACTTTTTATATACAGACTGGATAAATAAGGTCCTCTGTATAGCACAGAGAATTATATTCAATATCCTATGATAAACCATAATGGAAAAATATTTTTAAAATGTATATATACATATAACTGAATCACTTTGCTGAATAGCAGGACTTAATACAACATTGTAAATAAACTATACTTCAATATAAAAAAAAGAATTGGAAAAAAAAGCAACGTTGGGGCTGAGGTTGGGAGACTGTGGGCCTGGGGAGAGAAAAGAACATTTGGGCACCATTTATGTTGGAACCGTTGACTATTATTTCTTCTAATCCCCACTGTGAGGTAGGTGAGATTTCCCCATTTGTCGATGAGGAAATGAATGAATAAAGAAAATTTCTGTTTAAATCCAAGCTTAAAATGGATTTTCTATGCCAAGCTCATGAGGGCAGAGTAGGTGTGAGAACAGTGTGAGGCGACAGGGCTCACAGAGTGTTTGTCAAGATAAACCAGAGGTGTCCAAAACAGATAAAGGACTAAGGAGATGCTTTAAAGGAGACTGAGCCACGGCAAGGCATTTACATTGAGTTTCACTGGCAGGCACCGCACAGAACAGAAAGGATTCTTTAGATGCTCAGTGTCAGGCTTGGTCCTTAAAGATGGATCTGGGAGGTTTCTAGATAGTCCTATGAATCTTATGTTAAAGCAGCTACAGACTAGGAGCTTCTCTGAAAGTGAAAGTGAAGTGAAGTCGCTCAGTCGTGTCCGACTCTTTGCGACCCCGTAGACTGTAGCCCACCAGGCTCCTCTGTCCATGGGATTCTCCAGGCAAGAGTACTGGAGTGGGTTTCCATTTCCTTCTCCAGGGGATCTTCCCGACCCAGGGATTGAACCCAGGTCTCCCGCATTGCGGGCAGATGCTTTAACCTCTGAGCCACCAGGGAAGCCCCTTTCATAAAAATCTTCCTTTTTGTTTGATGGCATTTCTGTCATTCTTGTGCGCATGCTTATTTACCTTTTCTTCCCTCTAGAGCTGGAAGGACTTGTTCCTTTTCTGCGGAAGTTCCATGTCTCTGAGTTCAGCTGTCATAGCCTCCTCACCCTTTGTCTCTCAAGTTCTCTGTATGAACTTGGGGTCATTATCTCTTTCTCTCCCAGACTTCTTTTGTTTTCTCTGGGTCTTTGGAACAGTTCCTCAGGGATTCCATTTGCCTTCACCTCTCCCCTGGCTCCTGGTGGAAACCAGTTGGGATAATTGAGCTGAAATGTAGGGAAAACTGTCCCAGAATGGTGAGCTGCACACAACTCCTGTTGATTAACATGGATGTGTTAAACCAGCTGTTCTGGAGCCTGGGGCCTTGGGTTTTGGGCCCAACAACTGGTGCCAGTCTTAGGCAGGTCATCTGTATTTCCAGTAACAAAAGATCTTTCTGTCACGTTGGAGAAGACTGAAATTTATAAGAATCAGTGGGCCATTGAAAATGACAATGGGTAGCTTAGCCTGAAAGCAGATGTCACCAGCTAGTGGCCTGAAGCCTGTTCTGATGTGCTTTGAGTACCCAGGGTTTAAAAAAAATGAAATTGGTCACCAGTATTTACAGATTGGGAGGTTTTGGTCACACATGTCGATTCCATCTGCTCTTGAGAACTTAGACCTTGGAATCAGGCCCACGTCTGTGCCTGACATGGATCAGAAGAGCTGGGGACTGAGTGCTTCCAGCTGAGACCAGTCTCTCCAGTTTGCCTCAGTCCCCAAGGCGCCCTCAAGTCCAGTGTTGGCAGCCATTTGTCGTTGTCCTCAAGGTTGTTTTTCTACTCAGCCTTTTTTGCTCTTTTACAAGGCTTCCATGTACATCTGAGTTCCCTGACTCTTATCCTAAGTGATCAGGACGTGATGTGTTTGAAAGTCTGTTATCCTTGCAAAAGCTCAGGATGAGGGGTGCTCTTATCTAAGAGGCATTGATGGTGTTCAGATCAAGATACAAGTAAGAGAAAGCATGTGTTTAAATGGAGCACATAAGGGATCCTTTGGAGAAGTTGAACAAGAGATCTGATCAACTCTTTAGTCATATCTTAAGTACAATCCCTTCTTGTTTCAGACAGGACTTTTCAAAGATATTGATGATATCTTAGCTGTTCTTGTTGCCTGTGTGTGTTTTGAAAGATAGTGTTGAGAAAAACAATGAGAAGAGAAGGTATATTTTTACCCCAAAGTTGTTCAGACTATTCAGTGTGTGAGAAGGTATTTGGAAAGTTTCAATTTCAAGTCTGGGCATTAGTTCATTAACATTAATTAATTAATCTTTACAATGAAGCAGCCATTCTTTGACATGAGTTGTATTAATGGTGAATTTGTGAGGAGCTTGTGGTCCCTTCAGCATTGCGGATTTGTGGTTAAAATAACCCATTTGTGCGCACCAAGACATACAGTTTTAGGTCAGGAAATCAAAGGTCAGATGTAGAGAGGGAAGTCGGAGAAGAGACTTTAATTCAGTAGGTAGTTCAGCTGACACCAACGGAGTATCTGTGATGTGTTAGACCATGTGCTGCTGCCAGGGGTGGGAAGAAAAGCAAGAGAGAAGGAACATGCAGACTTGAACAGATAATCTCAGTCTCACGTGGTGAGAGGTGTGCCCCCAGGGCTGTGGATGACAGGCTGGCCCTTGGCTTCGCTCAGAACTAGAAGGGTGCTCCCCTGGGAAGCTGATGCCCGAGTTGAGCCTTGAAGGCTAAGAGTTAGCCCGGTAGCAACAAATGGGGAAAGAATTTAATGAACAATGTGTAGTTTGGGATTAGGTCATGGAGGGCTTTCCAGAAGCTTTTGAGGGGCCTTCAAAGAAGGGGACATGTCAGATTTACATTGGACCAAAGTGTGGTCATGTGAGTATAGTATGGCAGGACTGGAGGGAGACCTGAGTAGTTGTAAACAAGTCAGAAAATCCTTCGTGGTTTTAGAATACGGGTCAGGTTGGGACCTGGAATGGCCTAGGCATGGTCTACCTGCTACCTTAGGTGAGGCACTTCTCAGCAGTGCTGGCTCTTGGCCATTTTGAAGGACTGGCTTGGATGCTCCTTTATAGACTTAGCAAAATCGAGGCTGATTGATCAGCCTTTTCATTTTGCTGAGCTCTTAAGTTACAGTTTGTATTTCAAGGTTTTCTTTTCTTTTTTTTCCCCTTTGATTGGGGAGAGAGAAGAGAACTTGTTGTAATACAATTTTGCTAAAAGTTTTGTGGACGTGAATCGTGCTTATCAAGATAAAATTGTACAAGAAGTTTGTTTGATGGGAACATTGTTTCTGCGGGAAATCAGTCTTCAACAAGAAGAAGCCAGCTTCCTGGGAGGAGGCAGGCTGTGTATTCCTCTGCCCATGAGGACCCTGAGGAATGAAACCTTGCCGCTACTCAGGCTCTGAGACCATTTCATCCCAGGCCTCCTCCAGCCCCTTGCTGGCAGAACCATTCTTTTTCTGTTTATTTTCATTAAAAACTGCAGAATTCACATGTTCTCTGCTTGTGCAAGGACCTCATTAGTGGACGGGGGGTGGGGATAACCCTCCACAACATACTCCGGGGCAGGAATCCTTGGCCCTGGGGCACCGTCACTATCCCAGATGCCTCACAGGTGCAGCTGACCTGTCGGAGGCTCCAAAGATTTGGCGGGTACTGAGTCCCATTAAATTATGGCTCAGGCTGTCATTGCCAGCTCTCCAGAAAAACTCGAGCAGCCTCTGAACTACCAGCCCCACGGCCTCACTCTGGTCCTTTGTCTGCACAGTTGCCCCCATGGTTTTCTGAAATGCAGATCCAAGTGGATCGTTTCCCCCTTAAAATCCTTCAACCCCTTTCCAAGGGTACTCCATGGAGGCCAGAAGCCGACAGCGTTGATCGTCTGTCTGACCCCATGGTCTTCACTCATTGCGGTCTGTCTCTCTGCCCGGCAGGACCCACCAGCCTGGCCCCCAGGTAGTCAGAGTTGAGTCTTCTTTGTGGTTAGATTTCTAGAAAGCTGCCTGGCTGGACCCTTCCTCAAGAAGCGCTTCACTACTTTAATTTTTAATGTTTTTCTTTTACTTTTAGCAAAAGTTGATATGAGAAACTGAATGTGAAGCACGTGTCCATGTGTTTGGTTAGAGGAAGTTAGTCAATTTGGTAGGTCCATTTTCCTGTTCTGTGCTTCATTAAGGTCTCATGAATATTTCTGATGCATGGGTTCTAGGGTAAATTGCTTTTAGCATTTAGTGCCAGGAAAAACACTTTCTCATTTAAAAAACTTACCGGCTTCCTTTTAAAGTCAATTAATTAAAAATAATGCTGTTTGCCTTTCACCTTTGTTGCTAGGAGTTTCAGCACTAAAGTTTCAGTCATAATCATAAAAGCCTAGGTAGTTGTTGAACTGACAATCTACTGTTTTTGTCTGCATAGCCCAGCAGCCCTTTCTCAGTTTCTCCATTTGTTTTTCACGTATTTGTTTGCAAATATTTGTTGCATGGTTGTCGTATGCTTCTGTGCCTACTGCTCCCTGTGCCCCAGTCCCTTGACCACAGTGATTAGTCCAGAAAGTGGACATAAGACCCAAGCAAGAGTCCTAACTGGGGTCTTTGGAAATACTGCCCTGGAGAGGGGGAGAAAGAGAGACAGACTGTATGGTACCCCTTCAGCTGCCTGTCTTGATCCAGCTACATGGAGGAAGCCCTTCTGAATAGTGGAGGATCATGTTCCCACTCAGGAAAGCAGAGCTTTGTAGAAAAACCCCACTTCCTGCTAGGTTGTTATGTAGTCACTCAGTCGTGTCTGACTTTTTTGCAACTCTATGAACTGTAGTCTCTGCCAGTCTCCTCTGTCCATGGGGTTTCCCAGGCAAGAATACTGGAGTGGATTGCTATTTTCTTCTCCAGGGGATCTTCCCAACCCAGGGATCGAACCCACGTCTCCTGCGCCTCTGCATTGACAGGCATATTCTTTACCACTGCACCACCTGGGAAAGCTCTCCCTGCTGGTTGCTACAGTCTTCTCTTGGAATGCCTAAGTTCCAAAGTGTTAAGTGAATAGAACTTCATTTGGTCCAACAAGTTTAAAGAAAGAGGATTCTGGATGGCAGAAATTGCTAGGGCCTTTTATACTGGATGTGCTTTGTGTCTCTTCCAAAGGGGGAATAGTACACAGTAATTGCCAAACTTATTTGACTGTGGGTTTAAAATAAAGAACACCAACACCTGTAAGTATCCTATCTTTACAAACGAGGCAAATGGAGTCCCACATAGGTTAGGAGACTTCCTGAGGTTGTGCAAGTCAGGGCTGGTCTGGAAGGTAAACTCAGCTTTCCTGTCTTTCATATTCATTTCACCATCATGTGTGGGCTGATGCTGTTTTTATCCTATGAAGTATAAGGAGGCTTGTCTCTGTGAACCATATGACATGGTCTCAATGTGTGTTTGTGTGTTTTTTTAAATTGCAGCTTGCCTTGCAACTTGTGGTTCTGGTTCTTCTATTATTACTCAGGACTGCTTTGTGGGTGGGCATTAATCCTCGGAAATTTCGGAAAGCATGCCATTCTATTGATTTGATTTCATTATAAGGAATGTGTAATAACTCCAGGTTCATGGCTTTCGGTGATAAGGATGTGTTAAATTATGAAAATGATATGCAGTCTCAGGATGGACCATGTTCTGGACAGTGTCATTAGGCAATTTCCATTTTGATATAATGTCTGTTAAAAAGACGTATTTTCTGAGAGGACGGTTGTGCTCTTACTTTTGATCTTTGTGATTTTTTTCAGAAACTGTTGGACTTGTTGTAAACACTTGTTGAAAATAATAAAAGAGGGAAATAGGATGAAGCATTTTTACTGATTCTGATACGTCTCCAGCTGAGAAATGGTGGGCAGAGACTCAATGAGACGGAGACGAATGGCTCATTTCTAGCCTGGTTACAGAGAACCGAGCAGCGAGTGGCCACGTGGGCTGTTATAGTCGGAGCCCTGTGGGCTGACAGAGTCAGGGCTGAAGCTGTGCTCTGTGGATTCATGTGAAATGCTCTTTCCCTCACCTTGTGGTGACATCTGTATTTTTGTTCATGATTGCTAGGTTTCCACATCACCCGCAGGTAATTAGAATTTTCCCTGGTAGCTCAGCTGGTAAAGAATCTGCCTGCAATGCAGGAGACCCCTGTTTGATTCCTGGGTTGGGAAGATCCCCTGGAGAAGGGATAGGCTACTCACTCCAATATTCTTGGGCTTCCCTGATGGCTCAGATGGTACAGAGTCCTCCTGCAATATGGGAGACCTGGGTTCGATCCCTGGGTTGGGCAGATCCCTTGCAGGAGGGCATGGCAACCCACTCCAGTATTCCTGCCTGGAGAATCACCGTGGACAGAGGAGCCTGGTGGGCTACAGTTCATGGGGTCACAGAGTCGGACAGACTGAGCCACTAAGCACAGCACAGCACACATGAAAGATCTGCTCATCTTGTACATGAAGACTCTGCATGTCTAAATTATTCATTCCTGGAGGATTTCCATGTTGTCGTGTTGCTATGATCACTGGTCTCTTGACCATTCCTGCCACCTCTGTTAGCTCCTCATCACTTTTCTTCTGAATTGCTTCTCGCTTCCTGGTTCGCCCCGCCTTCCACACATCCTCTGTGTTCCCAAGAGAAAAAACCCTTCACTTAGCCCCCTCCCATCCATAGCTTTCAGGTACTGTTTTCTGGCCCTCACCTCCCTTTCTAGCCAAGTCTCCTGCCCCTGTTGTGTGCATCCTTCGTCCCAGCTTTAGGAACTACTTGCTCTATGGACGGGAAGAGGTTTCTTGCTTTCACGCCCCTAGGTTGAACCACTGTATGCTCGGAACGCCTCCCTCTCCGCATTTCCTCTCCGCATTTCCTCCACTTGATCCTTCAGGACTGAGCTCCTGTGTTTTCTAGGAAGCCTTTCCAGACATAGCTTCTCCTTCCCACTGGTCTGCGAGCAAATATAACATGGTGATAAGCAGTGTGGACTGTAGTCCCAGGTGGTCTGGGTTCAGACCCCTGCTCTACCAGCTCCATGTTGCGTGGCATTGGACAAGTCACTTAACCTCTCTGTGCCTCAGCTCTGTCATCTGTGAAGTGGAATTGATGATAATACAATATTTATCTCCTAAGACTGTTGTTAGGATAGATGAGTTACTGTATGTAAATCACTCATGAAAGAGCCTATACTTAAGTTCTAATGATTATTATTTATATTTTCCATCTAGTATTAGCTTTTATTAAGAGTTAAAAAAAAAAAAGCAGTCAACAGAGCATGTATTTAAGTGTTTGTCAAGTTATGTCCAGCTATGTTCCAGAAAAGGATTTATTTCTATTATTATACTATTTATTTCTATTACTATTTCTATTATTATAAAGGATTTATATTCTATTACTGTTTTAGGTGCACCCTTTGGGGAACAATGTATAGGTATAAACTTTAATATTTGTATCTTCCTCAGATTCAGGAGTCATTCAGAATTGCATTTTAAAATTCTGTTCTTTCACTAACAGATCTGAAATCTTGGCCCAGCTGCCCTCTAAAAGACAGGGTCTAGATAATAATAAATATCATGTTTAAATAAACTGTATGCCTGCTCTAATAAGTGAAGTGCTTCTTTGTAGAGGCAGTCATTGTGTTGGATTATGGTGTTATAAAATTTAAAGAGGCAAATGCTTATCATGATTTGTGCCTTTAAAAAAATGTAGAGATATTCAAATACGTCTCTCTACTTCCTTGTTATGCATTTCTATTTCTGAGTTAATGAATGACTTGCTATGAGTCAACCATATATCTGTACAGAATTCAAATATTGATGATTCAGTGTCCAGTATTTGCTCCAATATATTTGCACTCGATCTCATTTCTCCAGAGATATCTAAAGCCCAAATAACATTTATGAGCTAAGGGTCTTTATTTTTTACATTTCTATTTCTTCATTTGTCATATAGTAATTGGGCACATCCCTTCTGACCATGATCTCACCTCTATTTTAAGGAAGCTGGAAAGAAACTGAGATCTGGACCAGCTCTAAAAAACTGAATGACAAGTCAGTTGTCTAATCACACAATAGTATAAATAGCCAATATCCTCTAAAAGATTCCATGCTCACAATAGCATCATTGACATTTGAACTGCGTGGAGTTGTTCTCTGAAAGGTGCTGTAGAGAAAACACAAGTGTGAGGGGTGATCGTGGTGGAGATGGGTCAGAGGCTCTTCAAGTGAGCTGAATGAGGCCAGCCGCGAATGAGGACCATCCAGTGAATGATTCCTTTGTTCCATGATGAAATAAAATACTAGAAAATGTTCTTGTAACAAAGAGTGTTGTTTGCCAAGAGTGGACATGATGTAGTGAAGAGCTTTTGAAAGCTTTCATTTGGTGACTAATATTTTGACTCAGTAAAAAAAAAAAAAAAAAAAAAATATATATATAAACCATTTTTAATCACAAGGTCTTCATGTGTAAAGAAGGTAATTATAATTATAAATACTCAGTAATGTTCAATGTGGTAGGAGGGAACTCCACTGGCTGTGACTGCACTGCTGTGTTCTGTCCCCAGGACTTTTGTCCCCTGGGAGACTCGATCTTGAATATGTTACTTGTCGAATCACAGTCTTTTATTCTTTATGCATAGGATGATGATAGGGGCCAGTATAGTCCCTTGATCTTCCTAGTAGTTCTGCCTTTACATATTCGCTTTACTGAAAAAAGGTGGCCCTTTTTTCTGTTTCTTGACTGCTTTTCTTAGAGTCTATACTTTTGGGAATAGGTTTGCCTATTATAAATCATTGCACTTACTTTATAAGACCAGAGAATTTTATTCTGAGGAAATCTTTGTATTTAGCACTTTTCCAATAAATGGGCCATTGATTGGATTTTAATAACCATTTTAATGAATGAGTTGTTCTGTTGTGAAAGAATTTCACACTTAAATCTTATTTATTCTTGGGTTGTGCTATATTTGTCTTTTGCAAATTACTTAAAATGAAAGGAATTAGCACATACGTTTTCTACGAAAGTGGTAGTTGGTCAATCATGTCTGATTTCTTGTGACTCCATGGACTGTAGCCTGCCAGGCTCTTCTATCCATGGGATTCTCCACACAAGAATACTGGAGTGTGTTGCGATCTTCCCAACCCAAGGGATTGAACCCAGGTTTCCCACATTGCAAGCAGATTCTTCATTAAAGGGTGACTTCATTGTTTCAGAATTTGTGTCTCTACCAGCTTTCCTCCTCCCATAGAGGGTTCCTAATGGGTGCAGTAGTTTTAGTAGAATTTGTATATTTCAGGAATGAAAAACTACAGAATTCCTTTCTGTGATTTTTTTTCCTACCCAAGTTCCTGTTTGTTCCCCCACCAATATAAAAATAAAACCACCACAACAAACTGGGGGTGGGTGAAAATGAAGAGGTTGCTCCTGTGATAAACAGGGGAGTCCTGCCACCTCCACTTTGCACACACCCAGGATCTCTTAAGCTTGGCCTAGGAGGGGAAACGGTTTTCCCATCCTTAGCTGTTTGAACCCTTTTGGGAAATCATGTGAGTCTGACTGCTGGCTGCTCTCAATGCCTGGATGGCTTCTCACTAGCATATGAAGGTGGAGTTCGGTTTTCCCCACATCCACCTCCCTCTACTTCCATCTCCATCTCCCTCTGCTTCCCTTCACTGGGATTTATGAAATCTTTCCTGCCAGGAGGTTATACTCTTAATGTAATGTCGGGGCAGGAGACCCTCTCTCTTTTGTGCAACCTGCCTGCTGCTTTCCTGGGCTTACTTTGATTCCTATCATGGAGTCTCCCTAGCTTTCATTATTCCTCTTGGTGTGGTGGATATTCAGGTAGTAGAGATCTTTCAGATGTCCTTCCTTAAACAGACCGGCAAGTCCTAGCAGCGTGGCCATAGGCAGATTGGTGGACTTTGGGACCATGGTGTCCAGTGCTGGTAAAGCCACCAAACGGAAGTTTCTGTTCTCTGCAGAGTCTGGTCTGTCTCCGGCTGGCAAGTGGGTGGCCAGATGCAGGGATGTGGTGTAGATGGAGAGCAGTAATTCAGGGCATGGAAAGGCTTTGGTGCTTGAGTCCAGCCTGCTCTGTGCCACCTTGTACATGTTACTCAGCCTTGTTAAACCTCAATAACCGCTGCCATTGGGGTTTTTATAAGGATTAATGAGGTATGGCATAAATACTCTTAGCACAGTCATTCACTGGCACGTGATCAGTAAATGGTGAAAGTCATGGTGATGTTATTAAGAAAGAATTGGCCGTAGAAGCTCCTTTCCCACTTTCCAAGTTTCCAATGTCATGTCCATTTAGCCTGTGTGGTTGTCAGACTTAAGGAAACTCTCAACTTCATTTTTTGTTTAATTCCTTATTACTTTCCCTTCCATATAAATTAATTACTTATATTTTAAAATTTATTATCTAGTCTTGCCATAGTCAGAGACCATTTATAATAGTATTTAGAATAGTATTAAATTGGAAATTTGATTGAGTCTCTGAATCTCTCAACTAACCCAGGTGGGTAGACCTGCTTTGGGAGGGTCCTTTGGTTTTAAAGCTACTTAGTAAAGAAGCAGAGGGCTTTTCCTTTCTTCTAAAGTATGTTTCCATTAAAATCTTCAGTGTTCAATGTATAGCTTAATGTCTTTTGAAAGGATAGCTATTTTTGAACCTGTGTTTACGTTACAACCTTTTGAGTGTAGGATATTCATTATCTGACAGACCCTCCACTTGTAGGACTTTACAAACAATCAGGAACAATCTATTAGAATTTATTGCTTTTGGCTGGAGGCCAAGAATATGGGCTCGTTTGTTTATGGTATGATACTTAAAAAGGCCAAAGACCAGGGGTTTAATTCCCAGATAGGCCAATTAGTGTGGCTTTGTTCCACAACTTCAGATTGAACCTCAGACCCCAGACATCTGTCTTTAAAATGCCTGCTGTTGACCACAAGGCACCTTGGTCACATTGGTGAAAGATTGGATGGAGTCGCAGAAGACCATGAACCAACCACTCATTAGGAGGAGAGATCCAGACACCCCCTGTGTACAAGATGGTGAGTCAGTAGACTCAGCCTCAGAAATGAATGCTGGAGAACTCTGCCAGGAGAGCTATTGTTTTAAGAAATGTTTAATAAGAATTGCTAAGTGATCGATCAGAGTCCGGACATCAGGAAAGTTAGAAAACTGATATTTTAATTCTTACTGTGTATTTGTAAATGATTCTTTCATAGAAGATAAGGGGAAAGTATCAGAAGGAAGAAGTGTGGCAATATGGCAGTTTCCCAGTGAACTTAGATCTTAAAAGGAAGTACATAAAAGATAGAGGCCTGACTCTGACAGTCAAGGGGAACCACAGTGATAATAGCTCATGTTTGCATACGACTGCCAGGCACAGTTCTGGGTGCTCTTGTGTGACCACACTAGAACTTTATGAGGTAGGTGCTAGTATTAGTTGCCATTTTACAGATGAGCAGATTGAGGCACTGAGCTAAATACCTAAGTATATCTGTAGGTCACACAGCTAGTTAGGTAGCTGGGATATGAATCGAGGTGGTCTGATTCTAGGGGAACGTGAGACTTGCAGAAGATGTTCTGGATGATAGAAAAGTTGTCAAACAAATAGAATCAGCAGAAAATAAAAGCTGTATCTGAACAGAGCTGATGGAGGGTGTGTGTCAAAGTGAAAGTGTTAGTTGCTCAGTCATGTCCCTCTCTTTGAGACTCCATGGATGGTAGCCCTCCAGGCTCTTCTCTCCATAGGATTCTCCAGGCAAGAATACTGGAGTGGGTAGCCATTCCCTTCTGCAGGAGAATGTGTGTACTAATGCAGCAAAACCTTTCAACTCCTATTATCTTTTTTTTTTTTTTTTGTCTTTTATATACATATTAAAAAACCCAGAATGTTAACAGTATGTTCCAAAAGTAATAACATCTAGTTTTTCTAAAGGAATTTAAGCCTCCCAGCCTAACAGAATTCCTTTGCATTTGGGATAGAGGTTGTTCATCCATGCCTGTGATCTTAAGGGAATGTGGAGAACAGAAATAGTGCCGGACAGGTGTGTGTGTGTGTGTGTGTGTGGTGGGGGCGCAGGTGTGGAAAAGGGTGCCAAGCTTCACTTCAAAGGAGCTGGCATCTTGCAATATTTAGAGCTCACTGAGTTTTCAGACTTGCTCTGAGTGAGCTCGTAGTAGAAAAATTAGAGTCTGAGAAAGAATTTTAAATGGGAGAAAGTTGGATTGTCTGGAGTCCAAGTGGTTTTCCTCATTGGCTCGTGAGTAACCTGCACTTGGAAGAATTCAGGTGTAAGATGGATGAGACTTCGGCCCGGGGATTGTCTCAGACGTGGTGTAACATCAAGGGGTGATGAGACCGTTAAGGTTTCCTCTGACCTGTTCGTAAGAGCACAACTTTAAAACGAGGCCAGAGACTCATGTGTATCTTTGGTTTTCCCTTTGTGAAGAGGTCATTTAATCTCATTTCTACCTGAGGAAACCTGGGTTGAGAGAAGATGAGACCTGGGAAGTCTCAGGTCAGGTCAGCTTTTGGTGACGGGCAGGCTCGACACTGGGCTCTTAACCTGACTACAGCTGTCATGTATACTGTGCCATCCAGAGAGTCTCTGGGGGCAGGGCAGTTTTGGGGGTTGGGCTCACCTGGGTTCAAAGCCCACTCTGACACTTACAGTCATCCCTCAGTATCCACAGGGGATTGTTTCTGGACCCCTTACCTCCCTGCCAATACCGAAACCCAATGTGCTAACTTTCCTTATGTAAAATGGCATAGTATTTGTGTATAACCTATGCACATCCTCCCATTACTTTAAATCATCTCTAGATTACTTCTAATACCTAATACAATGTGAATGCTGTATAAATAGTTGCTGTAGTGCAAGAAACTCAAGTTTTGCTTTTTGGGACTTTCTGGATTTTTTTCCCCAAGTTTTTTCAATCTGTGTTTGGTTGAACCTGTGGATGTGGAATCTTCGGATCCAGATGACCAACGGCTCTGTAACCTTCATTACTTCTTTGACTGCTCGACCAAAGAAATGGAATTGTTGTGCAGATCAGGTGAAAAGAACGTACTTGGCATCTAGTAAGTACTAAGGATATGTCTTTGTTCTTTGTAGTTAGGCTTGAAATCTATTTATTATTACTGATAAGTTTTCTAAGATCTCTCGAGTCATGCCTGTGAAGGTTCATTTTTGCCTTAATTTTTCTTTGGATAATGTGAAATGTGATAAGGGCATTTTGTATAGTTTCTCCATAAGTAAAAACTTTATATCTTCTAGGGCCCTTTGGGTGAACAAAGCCTCGAGCAGTTTTTACCCGATCTACAAGTATGTCATTTATTCTTTTTAAAAAAGATGCCTTCTAACTTACCTCGTTCTCCAGCATGGCTCGCTGGTTACTGTGGCAACCATTCTCTAATAATCTTGTCAGGAAATATGATGTAACTATCTGTCTAATCTAATTTTGCAGACGTAAAACAAGCACACAGCTTCCTTCTAAGAATCCTTCTAAAGCGTTCAGGGCCCAAGCGCTGTTCCTCCTTGTTCTGATGTTTTATAAGCTTGTACGCACTTGTAGAAGAACGCGCATCTTTGGGTGTTTCCTTGATTTAGAATGTTTATAGCATCCAGTGGCCCTTGTGTCACTGTAAAGGCTTATGTGCTTTCATGCTCATTCTCCTATTCTTGAGGAAATTTTGGGTATTTTTTAAAAAATGCAAGATTGTGGTTTCTAGAGGATTTGTATTTATTTTGGGACCTAAAAGGATCTAAGGTAATTGCTGGGATCAAGTCAGTATTTTCATGTATTATCAAGAGGCTAATTTTACAAAACATTTTTCTCCTGGTCCATGTGTGAGGAGTAAGTCTGTACCTTCTCTGCATCACTTCCTCCTACCTTCCTCAGCGCCCCCTAACACACTCAACAGGGGTCAAGTAGGACCTCCAGCTGTCCGTTCCTCGTGAGACCCATTCACATGGCCGGCCGGCCTTCCATCACTTTGCCTTCCCCCATCAGGACCACTCTCATTACACTTCCTGCTCCTGTTTGTTTTCAGTCACCCTAGGAAGCCTGGACTCCCAAGGCATCCCCTCGTTCCTTTGTCTTGTCCTCATTTGACTCTTCTACTTCAGCTTTTAAAATCCTGCCTCTCCCTCTGGAGTCCCCTCCCTGTGCGCCCTGTGCCCTCGGGGTCATCAGCAGAGCTCCCCAACCTCCTGACTTGTCTGTGACCTTCCCCTCCTCTCTCTGGCTTTTCTGGAAACCTGGGTCTCCCCTGACAATACTGCTTCTCCCTCTCAGGTGGCTGCAGGTTCTTTAACCTTTCCTTGAACCATGCAAGGGAGGTCGGGAGTATCCTCTACACGGTTTCTGTACCATATTCCCTCCTTCCAAAGAGTCTCAGGTCGCTGTGTGGCCCACTGTCGCTCCTTGTCAGTCACCTGCTCCTCCCCCCAGTCACTCGCCTCACTCCCTGGAGATTTCTCTTGCGGGTTCTCTATCCCTTTCTCCAAAGTGACTCCTGCTATTCCATTTGTGTCGGTAATCCTCCCAACCCCCTTGTCGCTCCTCTCCTCCTATGAGTGTATCTCCCTCCTTCCTCAGTGGCTCCGTCGCATGGTCATGCCCTTGGTCCCATTGTCCTTGATAACTCCAGTGCCTCCATAGCTCTCTCTGGGCATCCTGCTCGGACCACCACTCCCATCCTTCTGGCTCATTCTGTGAGGTTCCTCCAACCTCGACAGCCCTTGAACCACCAGGAGCTTCAGTTCATTGGCATCTGCCACCTCTTCGTGGTTCCACCTGACTTCTCCCCTTTCCCAGACTGATCATCCAGTGTCATCACTGCTTGCGTCCTCGCCACTCTCGTTCCTCTCACACTGTCATTCTCGCTCGACTAAACCACAATTCCAGGAGAATGCATCTCTCTCTCTGCACCTATTCTGCACCCGTGCAGCCAAATGTGCCAGGACACAACTGCACCACCATATTGATCGTCTCACTCTCAGTTGTGATCACAAACACCCTTGATGTCACCTGACCGTCACGTCATGTTGCCACTGTCTGTTCATTCCCTTGCTGTCTCAGACAACTACTGCACACTTTATACTTGCTGTTCAAATGTCCATTGTTTCCGTACTCTTTGCCACTACCTTTTTCACACATACAAAAATGAAAATGATCGAAGAGAACTTCCACATGTTCCCCACACCACACCTCCCACCTGCCCATCCGTGTCTGCACCCGAGCCCACAGCTCCTGGGTGGTGGGGGGCGACATCCTATTTCCATCTCCAAATACCTTCTCAAGGGCATTGCTCCATAAAATTTCCCCTCTTCCTCCTGTGTCATCAGTTTTCTTCTCTCTACTGGGTTCCCACAGGCATACAAGTTATTATTTTTCCCATTAAATAAAAACATCCTCTTGACTCCGATTTCCCCTCCGGCTACTCACCAATTTCTTTCTTTCCTCTTTCAACATTTGGAGTGAGTCATCTGTATTCATCACATCTAATACCGATGCCCCCACCCCCACCCCCCATTCTGTCTGGAGCCCATACTGGGGTTTTTACCCCTTACTCAGACTCCACTGACTCTGCTCTGTCAGCTCATCAGTGACATTTCATTGCTGCAGCAGTGGTCCCAGGCTCCTCTTGTTTCACCTCCAGCAGCATTTGACGTGCTTGATTTTTCTTCCCCTTGAATACATTCTCCACTTGACTGCCTGGACACACCCCTCCTGGTTTTCCTTGTTCCTCTCTGGCTGCTCTTTCTCAGCCTCCCTTGCTGGTTGTTCATCTCCCCAAACTCTAAATGGAGTGCCTCTGGGCACTTGTATCTCTTCTCTATTTAGCTTATGCTTTCAAGCTTGTCTATACAATGAAAGTTGTTATGTTTTCATTGGTAGCCCATATCTCGCCTGTGGACCCTGGGGCCCCTTTATCTGACCACCCTGAGTAGTGGTCAGCACTACTCAGATGTGTCCAATAGGCGTTTCAAGCACAACCTGTGCCCGCAACCCCTTAAGGGTGCTGATGTGTCTGTTTCACAGTGTGATCATTTCTAGGGGAGCCCCTTCTGGGAAATTGGATCTGGGGGATTGCACAAGGATGTGTGGACAAAATTAGGGCTTCAAGAGGCAAAGGGAGGGAGAAAAGGCAGGTTGGGGGGAAATGTGGCTTGATAATTGCTTGTATCTTGTCAAAGTTAATATTGCTAAGAAGCGTTAATGTTTTTGGAGGGAGGGTCAGAGAAGGGTGCAGGATGTGGAGATGGGTTTTGAAAAAGGTAAATCAGTGATGAAACCTCAGGCTGATAATGCCTTTTCTGAATGGACCTTGAGGCTATATCCTGTCAGTTTATTTTTTGATGATAAATTCAGGAATACTGGAATAAGAATCAACTACTTGAAGTGTACAGCTGTTTTGCTAACAACTTCTAGTCTACCTGACTCGATGGACGTGGGTCTGAGTGAACTCTGGGAGTTGGTGATGGATAGGGAGGCCTGGCGTGCTGCGATTCATGGGGTCGCAAAGAGTCGGACACGACTGAGCGACTGATCTGATCTGATCTAGTCTACCGGGGCTGTGGTATGCTAAGTCGCGTCCAACTCTGTTGGAAGTCCAGGCGAGCCAGTCGACTGTAGCCCGCCAGGCTCCTCTGTCCATTGGATTCCGAGGCGAGAATACTGGAGTGGGTTGCCATTTCCTACTCCAGGGGGTCTTCCAGACCCAGGGATCTAGTCCATCGGGGCGCATTATAAATACATTCAAATGCCATTTCTCCATGGAGTTTGGTGGGTTAAATTTTTCTGGATAACTTGATTATCTGGGTCACTGAGAGTTAGCTAGTTTTCGGTCTTACTGGTTGCTGGTTGTTTAGTGATTTACCTGTTCAGCTCTGTTTTTAGCTGTTTAATGAACTTTGGAAAAAAGTTCTTTTGTTTTTGAAATGTTTTAATGAAAATGGTGTGGCTGTTACTTAATCATTTTGGGAAACATATTCAGCTAGATGTTCAGTTAGAGAAATGGGTTCATTTAAAACCTCCTTCATGAAAAAAATCAACTGCTTGAATTTAAAACAACAATAAAAACAGCCTTGCTGTCCAAAAAGGAAATCCTCGTTCTCTGCTATCTCCAGTCTGCTCCCCACCCCCACCAGCCTGCCCCACCAGACTTTCCATCTCAGTGAACAACATTCCATTTTTCCCTTAGGACAGAACTTTTGGAGTCATTCTTGAATTATCTTTCTCTCACACCCTCTCACAAATCCAATAGACTATACCTTCAAAATATATTCAGAATCCATTTCTAATCTCCTGACTGCTGGCATGCTGGGCTAGGCTGCCATAATTTTTCACGTGGATTAATGGAGTGTCCTAATCTGCCTCTCTGTTTCCTGCCTGATCCCCTTCAATCAGTTCTTAAACTTGCTCAGATTGTGTCATTCCTCTTTCTATCTCATTCAGAGGGAAAGCCAGTTATTCTTGTGACTTCTAAGCTACTATGTGATCCAGGCCGCTCTTACTCTCTGACTTCATCTCTTACTTTCCTCCATTTACTTTTTTCACTTCCTTCATCCTGGCTGTTTCTTGAATCAGTCTGGGCCTGCTTTCCACCTCAGAGCTTTTGCATTTGATGGAATTCCTTTCCTTTCTGGTCCTGTGTCCATGTGGCAAGGCTCCTGCACATCCCTCAGGTCTTTCCTCAAATGTCACTTATCCAAGAGGCCTGTCCTGCTTTCCTGGCCACCCCTCTTAGCTTTCAACACCCCTGAAACACTGTGTCTCCTTTCTCCACTTCATTGTTTCTTAGCGTTTAGCATCATCTAGCAGAATCTGTATTTACCTCATTCCTTGTCTTTTCTCCCTTCTGCTAGAACAGAAGCTGCACAGGACAGAGGTCTTTGTTCTGCTCACTGCTTATTCCCAAGACTAAGCCTGTAGGTTGCTTTGTGGTAGAACCTCATAATATGTGTTAAACAAGAAGGAATCTTTCTTGCCCTGGGCATTCTTGTGGCTTAAAGTTAAATTGTAAATCTGTTTGCCACAAAGCACTAATAAAATTAATGATTTTATTTGTCTTCTATTAAGTATATTTACTATATGTGTCACATTGATTTAAGACCATAATGATAGGAATGGCAGACAGAATGCAAATTAGAGAAGAGTTTCTACAGCTTTTCATGCTGGTTCATTTCAGTGCGTCCCATTCATGGAACAGCTGTATCTATACATTGAAAATGCATCAGCTTGTTTACATCTAGGTATCCTGCCTTATTACAGAAGCAAAAAAAGGCTCAGAGGGGCTGGTTGGAAATGTGATGACGTAAGGATGTTATAACCTAATATGTTGTTTCAAATGCTGGGTGATGGGAAAGTCTGTGCTTTATTTATGTTAATAACCTCATTTGCAAGAGACTCCAGTCACTACCTGTTGTACAGTTTGCATTATTCCATGCCAGAACTTTTACATTTATTACTTAAGTTCTGCCTCTCTCGTTTGAGTAATAATGTTTCCAGTCCTCCAGTTGTGAGTTAATTTGTATTCTAAGACCAAAAAGCTATTGAGTATTTGGCAACTTTCTCAGTTCAAGTCAAACTAATGATAATTACCTAAATTCAGCCATTTGTTATCTTAGTAAAAGTCATTGATTCTCTGCCCCACTGGTTACTGCACATATACTATAAAACAAAGGACAGAACCTGTTCTGGTACATTTTGGCTTCTCTTAGTCTGTCAGAGTGAAGATTCAAGGCAATTCTTGTTTCTGCTTACTTGCAAGCTTAAAACATTCCATTTTAGAAATTAATGTAATATAAAATTAATACTTTGGGTGGGGTAACATACGAGTTTTTAAAAAATTTATTTGGAAATTAGGTTTATGAAAGAGTAACCAAAGTAGTGTAGAGAGTTCCCATGTACCTTTACCCTGCTTTCCCTAAAGTTAACAGCTTACTTGGCTTAGAGAGTAAAGAATCTGCCTGAATGCAGGAGACTGGGGTTCGATCTGGGTTGGAAAGACCCCCTGGAGAAGGGAACGAAGGGAACGGCTCCTCACTCCAGTATTCTTGTCTGGAGAATTCCCTGGACAGAGGAGCCTGGCGGGCTACAGTCCATGTGGGCCACCAAGAGTCATGACTTAGCAGCTAACACTTTTGACTGTAAACTCATCAAAACCAAGAAATTAAATGATGGTGTAATACTATTAACTACTGACTCCATTTGGATTGTGACCAGTTTTTCCACTAATGCCCTTTAATTCCAGGATTGAATCCAGGATACTATGTTTCATGTAGTCATTTTTCTTCTCGTCTCCTGTAATCAATAGCATCTCTTTCAAAGCGTACGTGGATGGAAAAAGTAAGTCAAGTTAAAGCTGTAGGGAAGTTGTGAGAATTCCAGGTTTAAGGGACTAGGTAAAACTTTGGAGATATTCTGATCCAGGGGCTATAAAGAGGTGGTCCTGTGAGCTGAATTGGGCTCATAAAATACTGGAATATGATTTGACTTAGTTGCCAACATTTAATGATTAGGAAGGCTTTCCTTGTAGCTCAGTTGGTAAAAAATCCGCCTACAATGCAGGAGGGCCGGGTTTGGTTCCTGGGTTGGGAAGATCCACTGGAGAAGGGAATGGCTACCCACTCCAGTATTCTTGCCTGGAGAATTCTATGGATAGGTTTTCCAGAAAAATCTGTGTTTTCTTTTTGTTAGAGATCAGTGGCCCCTGCCACCCCAGGTCTATTCACTGACTAGGATGATGGCGTGGTCCTGAGAGGTGGCCGTCCCTTCTCTATGAGCAAGTAATTCCAGTCACTTCAGATTGTGCCCTTCCTGATACTGCTCTGGGCTAAACCTGCCCTTTACATGCCCCAGAAGACAAGTGTTGCACTTAATCCACCCTGTCTTGCCTTCTTAGACCAAAGAAGAGCCAGACTCCTTTTTGGTCTGAGAGCTTGCAAGGCATGGTTTTGGCTCCTCCAGAGGAGGACAAAGATGATGGCAGAAAGACGGTGCATTATAAATACCCAGTGAGGTCTAGTCCCACTCTTAGTCTACGTGGATCTTTACTTGTCTCCCACAAATACCACAGTTTGCAAACAAGTCCCCTGAGACGACATCTGATTTGCTCCCACTTCCTGTTTAGCTGTATGTGGTTACCTATTATGAGTCGCTACCAGGTAAAAGATGATGAACCTGAAAATCCAGCTTTGTGGCTTCTCTTGAGAAGCCAGGTGACCAGGCAACGCTGGGGTTGCATTTCTCACCTGGTCTGGACTCAGGGCTGTGCCCTCAGCCAGGAACAGGCTCTTCTGGCCCCCACATGTCCACTGAGGGACCCCATGGCATTTGTAGTGTTGGTCTTAGGTTATTTATTGGGTCAGAAGCCAGAGAAGCCCCAGTAGTTTCCTTTTGTGTTGCCTGACATTAGTTATTTTCTTGACAAGGATGACTTCAGTAACTCCTCCAAGTTGTTGAGCACAAGGGAATTTGGCACAGGGGCTTGTGATGGGTTCAGAGCCTAGCTGACACTCCAATTCTGATTCTGTCTCTTGTGCTCCGACCCCTCTTCCTGGACGTGCTCTCAGCTCCTAAGGTTTAATGATGCCTATCAGTGTAGAGTATTCTGTTCAGGAGCATTTTTGTTAAAGTAGCTGGAAGTACTATATTTAAAGAACTCAGTTGGGACTTCCCTGGTGGTCCAGTGATTAAGAATCCACCTTGCAATGCAAGGGAGACAGGTTTGATCCCTGGCTCAGGGAACTTAAACCCCACATGCCGCGGAGCAACTAAGCCCTGGCGCCACAACTGGTTCATGTGCCACAACCAGTCCGTGTGCTGCAACGAAAGATCCTGCATGCCACAAATAAGACATAACGAAGCCAAATAATTGAATAAATGGCAATTGCATAAAGTGATAATTGAAAAAGGAAAACTAAGTGGAAACTATGGTTGTGAAATTTCAAGCGGTATCTGGTTGGTATCCCTGTAATCTCACGAGGAGCATACGCATGCGTGTATGCTCAGTCACTTCTGTTGAGTCCGACTCTTTGTGACCTCATGGACTGTAGCCTACCAGGTTCTTCTGTCCATGCGATTCTCCAGGCAAGAATACTGGAGGGGGTTGCCATGCCCTCCCCCAGGGAATCTTCCTGACCTGCTGCTGCTGCTAAGTCGCTTCAGTCGTGTCTGACTCTGTGCGACCCCATAGACAGCAGCCCACCAGGCTCCGCTGTCCCTGGGATTCTCCAAGCAAGAATACTGGAGTGGGTTGCCATTTCCTTCTCCAAAGCATGAAAGTGAAAAGTGAAAGTGAAGTCGCTCAGTTGTGCCCGACTCTTAGAGACCCCATGGACTGCAGCCTATCAGGCTCCTCCGTCCATGGGATTTTCCATGCAAGAGTACTGGAGTGGGGTGCCATTGCCTTCTTCGCTTCCCGACCTGGGGATTGCTCAAATCTCCCTTCCTCTCCTGCATTGCAGGCAGATTCTTTGCCCATTGAGCCACCTGGGAAGCCCCCCTAGAAGCATAGACTTTATTTTTCATTTTTTGTTAATTTTCATTAGGAATTGCATAAAATTTTTATTTTATTGAAATATAGTTGGTTTACAGCATTGTGTTAGTTTCTGCTGTACAGTGATTCAGTGATATATATATATATATACATTCTTTTTCATATTCTTTTATATTATAGTTTGTCACAGGATGTTGAATATAGGTCCCTGTGCTGTACAGAGGGCCTTGTTTTTTATCCAGCCTATATATAATAGTTGGCATCTGCTGATCCTAAACTCCCAGTTCTTTCCCCTCCATCCCACCTCCCTCCTAGCACATACATATAGAAACAAGGAGAACATTCTCTTTTCTGATCATTATAGAAACATGGGGCCAATTATTAAAGGAGTTTTTTACCTGTGTGTAACTCTAAGGATGTATATATGTGTGGCTCAGTATGATAGCTGTGTTTATATGGGGTTCCGGATGGGCTGCAGTCCATGGGATCACAGAGTCAGGCATGGCTTAGCGACTAAACAACGGAGCACTTGAAATGTGCTAGTCTGAGTTGAATTGCGCTTTGAGTATAAGATACACACTGAATTTTGGATATACTCTGAAAGACAGAACATAAAATGTCTCAAATAACTTTTTATATTGTCTACATGTTTAAATGATACTGTTTTGGATAGGTTAAGTAAAATAAGTTGTTAATTTCATCTTTTTTTTTTTTTTTTTAACTTAAAAAAAGTAGCCGAAAGAAAATGTAAGCTTAAGGACACAACTCCCATTATGTTTGTGTTAGATGTAGTGACTCTAGATTTTGCTGTATTGGATGGCGAAGAAGGCTGAGCAGCCTAGTTTCTAGGTCTTGGTAAAGTCAAGTTCAAAGAATAAGTGTGGACAGAATGGAATAGTAAATTGTTTTCATAACTCTTGGCTTTAATAAAATGTGTACTTCACTGCTCACTTCAGTGTACTTGCTGCATTTAGTTGGATACCAAGTTGCGCTCTTGCTTGGTTAGTTGTACTGGTGTTGTGATATTGTTGGAAGTCAGAAAGATGCTTTTTGGAATTCCAAGCTCCTCTGCTATGTCCTTGAATCAATTATTTAACCTCCTGAGCCTCAAAGCCCTGCCCTGTAAAATAGGGACAATGGTGATCCACCCTAGTGTGTGGAAATTAGGGAAAGTAACACATGCAAAATAGTATTTTTCGCATGTATAATATTGAGGATATAATATTAGTATAGTAAATGATATTTATCTTTGTTTTAATTCATTATTCTTGTTTGTATGAAAAATGTCTCATTTTATCACTTCTGTGTGCTAGGAGTAAGTGTTAGTTGCTCAGTCATGTCTGACTCTTTGCGACCCCATGGACTATAGTGCACTAAGCTCCTCTGTCCATGGAATTCTCCAGGCAAGAATACTGGAGTGGGTTGCCATTGGCTTCTCTAGGGGATCTTCCTGACCCAGGGATCAAACTCAGGTCTCCCACATTGTAGACAGATTCTTTACTGTCTGAGCCAAGGCTGCCCACAAATCAGAAAAAGGCACCTTTGTTGATTCACCAGAAAACATTTCTACTTGGGTTTTCTTCTATTCACTCCTCTGTGACAAAGGTTTTTTATTGTAAGTTGATCAGTCTTTTCAGTTGTTGATGTTCAATATTTATGAAAATCCAGCAGTGGACTATATGACAGATACTGTTTTAGAAAGTATTGGACACCTTAAACTTTTACAGAAGCTGGAGACATGTGGGTACAATAGAAAGGAATGTATATATTATTACATAAAAGATCCCAGATAATTGGATAAGTGAGAATGGACAGAGTGATATAACCAAAACCATACCTTGGAGACACGCATAGCTGTTCTTCATCCGGTCCTCTCCCTTTGTGGTTGTCAGGTACACACAGGACTACTTTGTGGTTTTGTTTTTGTTTTAGGTAAGGCTAAGTTTTCCAATGCTTCAAATTCTAATTATATGCCTTATGGAGCTTATTTGACTTAGTGGAAAATGAATGTTAATAACCCTGGGAGCATCTGTAGGCATTAACTGCTAGAGAAACTCTGAATGGAAGAACAGAGTACCAGGAAGAATGAGTAGCTTTTCAATTCTTTTCTCCCTGGTTGGGTGGAGAAGAAAATGGCAACCCACTCCAGTACTCTTGCCTGGAGAGTCCCCTGGAGGGAGGAGCCTGGTGGGCTGCAGTCCATGGGGTCGCAAAGAGTCGTACACGACTGAGCGACTTTCACTTCACTTCTCCCTTGTTCATTAAGGAATCAGGACCCAGGAGCTAGAAGTTTGGGACTCAGAAGGCCAGTTGGTGGCCTGCTTGCAGATAAAAATGCATAGACTTTTTTTTTTTTTTAAAGCTTATCCAGTTTTCCTCAAAATCAATGAAAGTGCATTCCCAGGTGGCACTAGTGGTAAAGAAAGAAAGAAAGTGAAAGTAAAGTCGTGTCCAACTCTTTGCGACCCCATGGGGTGTAGCCTATCAGGCTCCTCCGTCCATGGGATTTTCCAGGCAATAGTACTGGAGTGGGTTGCCATTTCCTTCTCCAGGGGATCTTCCCGACCCAGGGATTGAACCTGCGTTTCCTGAATTGTAGACAGATGCTTTACTGTCTGAGCCACCAGGGAAGTCTGCCTGCTAATCCAGGAGACAGAGGCTCTATCCCTGGGTCAGGAAGATCCCCTGGAGGAGGGCACGGCAACCCTCTCCAGTATTCTTGCCTAGAGAATCCCCATAGATAGAGAAGCCTGGTGGGCTATAGTCCATAGGGTTGGAAAGAGTCTATTAAGCACGCATGCTTTTTCCCTGAAATCGGTGAAAGATACTGCATTAATCAATCATACTTTGGCTCACATCCACGTCTCTTGTGCTATAAAGGCTTGAATCTCTCACTTCTTTCCACAGATTGGCTTTGCTTGGCAGTAACTTTTAAAAAGATAAAGCAAAGTCCTTCTTGCCAGAGTAACTCTCTTATTAGCTGTGCAGTGGCTTGTTTCATGCAGATTACTCAGCTAGTACATTCAGAAATGCTTCATAACCAACAACTCGTTTATAACGTATAAGTGTTGTTATTAACTGGACTATGACTGCTGGCCAGGAAATTTACTTGAAATCACCCACAGATTCCAGCCACCCACCACCTCTTGGTAGGTATGGAGGGTGCTTTCCAAGTGGTCCTCTTGTTATCCCACCTGGATCTCAGGCAGTATCTCACGGCCACCAGGAGCCTGGCTTTATCCACCAACTCTAGGTTCTGGTTGCCCTGCTCAGGATATCAGAGTCACTCTGTGACAGGAATCCTCTGATTCCTGATAGGCAGCCTCTCTTTCCTCAATTCTTAGTATATTAATATATCATCTTATAGCTATACAGTAGCAATGGAAATGAGCAGTTGATTGCCAGAGTCTAGGGACAGGGCTGTCGGTAAGAGGATGTCACCTCTGGGACCCCTAAGCTGCTTGGCTTTCCACCGAGGACTTCAGAATCAGTGCACATGTCCTAGATGCTTCTGACGTCATGACCCCATGAATGAGCCCGGGAAGGGACTTTTGGTGGCTTGAGCACCCTCCCCCCGACCTTTTGTCTGCTCTCTCTGGGACAAGATGCCAGGCATCTGCCTTCAATACCTTTGTTTTCTGTCCAGTCTGCAAGTAAAGAAGTGCTTCAAAACCTTTCAGATTAATAGTTCCTGCTATCATCTTGGTTTTCCTCCTTGGCTTTCTGGGTAGTGCTGGATGCTGCTTCTGCTGAATCTTTTTTTTTTTTTTTTAATTTAAAAAATTATGATAAAAACCACATAAAAATTATTATTCTCTCTGGAGATGCACAGTTCAGTGGTATTAAGCATAGGCACATGGTTGTATAGCACGTCTCCAGAGCTTTTTCATCTTGTCCACTGAGTATCCTTCACTGTGAGGTAGGATGAGATGTGTCTTTGCTGGTTCATTTACTGTTTGCCCTGCTGCTTGTCCCCCATCTACAAAATAGAGAATACTGTTTGAACATCTCTTTATCATAGAAATTGTGTCAATTTCCCCCTACTCTTGCTTACTCTTGGCATATCAAGTGGAATATATTAATAATGTGCTTGAAGTAATCTAATATTTACCAGAATTTCTTTGTATTTCTAAGTGAGCATATGTTTGATGTTTTATTTCATGGGATAGCAATTAACACTTTTTATATCATTCAACAAATAAATGACTATGCAGTGATTAAAAAATGCTCCTATTAAGGCTTATATTAGATTGGCCAACGGTTCGTTTGGCATTTTCCACCATCTTTGTAAAACGAGAATAAACTTTTTGGCCAACCCAGGTTTTTGGGAGAGGCTCCTCTGGCCGGACTTCCTTCCCAGTGAGACTGCTGGGCCAGCCATTCAGTGAATTTGCTCAAGTTGTTGTACCGTCTTTACTTGCTAGCTGGGAATCTAGGTAGAGATGGGATTTGAAAAGCCAGAAGTGAAGTGAAGTGAAAGTTGCTCATTCGTGCCTGACTTTTTGCCCATGGACTGTCCATGGAATTCTCCAGGCCAGAATGCTGAAGTGGGTAGCCTTTCCTTCAAAAGCCAGAGATTTGGTTTAAAGATGGGGAATACGGAGGGCAGGAAGTGTTCTCAGTTGATAGGATATGCTGCTGCTAAGTCGCTTCAGTCGTGTCCAACTCTGTGTGACCCCATAGACGGCAGCCCACCAGGCTCTGCTGTCCCTGGGATTCTCCAGGCAAGAACACTGGAGTGGGTTGCCATTTCCTGCTCCATTGCCTGAAAGTGAAAAGTCAAAGTCGCTCAGTCGCGTCCGACTTGTAGTGACCCCATGGACTGCAGCCTACCAGGCTCCTCCATCCATGGTATTTTCTAGGTAAGAGTACTGGAGTGGCTTGCCATTGCCTTCTCCTGATAGGATATAAACCTCACCAAATACCTCGGCTAAAAAAAAAATATTCTCCGAGTTGAGCACAAGGTCCCAGCATGGAAAGATGTACAGGGTTATTTTTCCTGGCACTTTCCATCTCCAGCATCCCAGATGGTAGCTCCCCTAGTTCGTAACGTCCCCTGGCAGCCTTGCCCTTGTCTTGCTGGGCCTGAATCACAGATGTTGGGTGATATTGAGTTTTGAGTTAATTGGCCTTATTGCTACTATACTCTTGTGTGGTGTTTTGAATTCATGAATTAGTCATTAAGTTGTGTTTAGCAGAAGGACATCCTGGGAATCTGTGATCTGTCCAGCTGACCTTCTTTTAGAAGGATGCTGTATATGCAGACTATAGCAAATGATGGTGGGAAAAACAGAATTCTCTTAGGGGACCCTTTAACTGCCTTTTTTTCCAACTCTTGGCTTTGCAGGAGAATTTATGCCTTACTGGAGAGTTTTAGTGGGATTATCTATCAGGGTGGGATGGAGGCTGTGTTCTGAGGCTTAGAAGCTTTTGTATTATTTTTGTGTAATACAGCCACCTGAAGGGGTTGAGGGAAGTCAATTATTAGATAAATTTTCCCCAGGATGAGTCACCTCTGAAATAAATGAAATTGGATAATTGGGATTTCCTGCTTGGGGCGGTCGTTGTCAGGTTCTGTTTCTTTTTTTCACAGTTGAGGAAGCACTTGAAATTTCAAGGTCACAGATGTGTGTCACAAAACAAGAATCTGAAAGCACGTAGATATTTATGGTTTATTATTCTAATTACTTAATCTTTAATAATCTTTGAGAAGCTGTGATTTATGGTCTGTCCTGGGTAGGGGTAAGTTTCCCAGCTCAGGGTAAACACCCGGTAATTATGTGGTTAATGAAATAAGTTCTAACTACTTTCTAAAGCTGAAGTCCCTTTTTAACAAGTAGCAGGTAAGTGAAATGAAGGCACAAGAATTTCAACTTTTACTCCCTAGGGATGGACTGATGTGGTTTGGTGGGCTCATTGTCTTTTGGTACATTATGAATGCTTCAGATTTCTAGGTGTGATCATCTCAGAGTTTGAAATCACACACTGTATGATTTATGCCAGGGCAGGATGAATCTTTTTAGTTAAGTTTAGCTGGGTAAGTGTTGGAGAAGATTCTTGAGAGTCCCTTGGACTGCAAGGAGATCCAACCAGTCCATTCTAAAGGAGATCAGTCCTGGGTGTTCTTTGGAAGGAATGATGCTAAAGCTGAAACTCCAGTACTTTGGCCACCTCATGCAAAGAGTTGACTCATTGGAGAAGACTCTGATTCTGGGAGGGATTGGGGGCAGGAGGAGAAGGGGATGACAGAGGATGAGATGGCTGGATGGCATCACTGACTCGATGGACATGAATTTGAGTGAACTCCGGGAGTTGGTGATGGACAGGGAGGCCTGGCGTGCTGCAGTTCATGGGGTCGCAAAGAGTCGGACATGACTGAGCGACTGAACCGAAGCTTTTAATTTTTCATCTTGGACCAACTTGTCTTGTTCACTGGTTTTCTCATACAAGGGTACCAACAGTGCCTGACATCACTTACACCTTTTTATTAACAAAAATAAGTGTTGGTTTAAAAGAAAACTTTTCTAATTCAGTGCATGGGCCAACCATTTCTGAACTAAATCATAAACACGACTTTTGCTGTGTCTTGGCTATTGTCTTAAAAACATCAGCAGACAGTGTCATACTGGTTGTGAGTTTTCTTCCATGAAATAAAAGATGAATTTCACTTCTGGGTGAGGCATTATAGTTGCCTTGTACTTTCATTTCTGGTTAGATTAGACAGAAACAAAGAGGGAATATGAAGATAGGAGAGGTATTAGTTTAATGTGACATGTAGAAAAATATTTTTCTGTTTTTTGTGGGTACATGCCAGAAATAGAAATAAAAGTAAGGAAATTTATCAAATAGTATGTTACCTGTTGAACATTACATTATCTGTAAAGCATATCAAAGGCTGTATAAAGTTGGGGCATACAGAGCCAATTTATATGCCTCAGGGATAACTGGGTCATTCAGAGGCATCATTATAAGGAAGTGATGTACTCTGTGGTGGGTATGAGTAGTCTCTAGCTGCTTATATGAGAAGCCATAAATTGTTTAAGGCTGGTCCCCTAGCAAACAGTGACAATGTGTACCACGCGTTTCTGAGAAATAATGCCAGGAAATGTATGGCAAAACAATGAAGCTTAGTATATAAGCAGTTTAAGAAATATGACACAAGGAAGGTCCAATGATCTGAACAGCAATCATGTGTTAGTCACATGCAATTCATGTATGCTGGCATTGTGCTTAGAAATCTCTTAGGATGGCAGTTTTATGATATGGTCATTGTGACCAAGAATACTGATTGCTTTACCCAGTTCAGGAAGCTCACTGTGGATGTATAATCATGCAAAGTTTGGTTTGTTCTCTGCTGGGTGTGCATTTATCTTTGAGATCATGGCTTGTCGTTTTCTGCCACAGTGGGCATTGGGCATCATGGTCACAGGCTTCTTGGGCTCCACAGAGGGAAGGCTCCCTCCCACTGGGCAGAAGCCTGTGAATGCTGTCGAGGCCAAGACTGTCCCACACTGACCAGAAAGGGAAGCCGGAAGGACCTGGACTCACGATATTTTGCTGACATCGTTCAGACCTGCTGCTGGAAGCTTTAATGAGCTGGTGTTTCAGAACCACGTGGCAGGGCAGGCCGCTTTCTCGTACACAGACTTCTTGGATTGCTGGCTTCCCTTAGCTCACTGAAGCTCTTGTCCAGCCAGGAGGACCTTGTGGCAGGTTTGCCCCTGGGCCCAGGAAGACAGAAGCATCGGCCATTAGGCTGGCCCAGTGCTCAGAGATAAACATGAAGGTGCTCAACTGAGCGAGACCTTGGGGCGGACACACAGCCCCTTGGTTACCTCCAGCATTTTGGGCATGCGGGTTTGTGTTTGGAATTGGTGAGGAGGTGCTCTATTGATCCAGCAGGCTTACAGCTCCAGTGGCATACTAATTTTTTCCCCCCTGATGCCAGGATTTCCTTCCCTTGACTGTGAGTAGAGAAGGTAAAGGGGGAATCATTTTCTGTGAGTGCCCTGATGTGCACAGAGTGGGAACAGAAGCCCACCTGGAGGCTCTTGCTCATTTCTGAAGCCCTGAGCCTGGCTCTTCCCTTAGGGGTATTTGGGCCAATTGTTACCGCATTTCCCACTGCGTAAATGGAAGATTTGGGCAAGTCTGGTTGAATGGTTTAGTCTTCTACAAAAACAAAAGCACTTTTTTTTTTCTTAAAGTGAAAAAAGTTTAACTTGTTTTTGAACCCAGCTTTATTGACCTAAATGAGCTCAGGCAGCTCTAAGGCTACAAGGGAGCACTTTGGCTGCAGTGAGGCAGGGCCTGTCACTTTGGAGGTGCATCAGTGTACAATTGAGGGCCCCCAGATAAGCCATCGGTCAGCCTCCCCGAGGGGTGGGGGAGCAGAGTGTCACAGTGCATTCCTGGGTCATTGTCCTCCCATTTACATTATTTTGAAAACTGCACAGCATTTAAAATTCTGCTGAAAGAACATTTGATTAGGGATAGAGTACATAGGCTTTCCCTCCTTCCATAGTGCTAAAAGGAATTTAGGAAAATCACTGTTTCCTGTGTTTAAGAATAGGGGAGGGAAAGAAGGAGGGAAAGAGACCACTTTTCTCCCTTTGAAATCAGGAAAGCAATATCTTACAGAGAGATGTGAGAGTATAAAAGATACCTGAGCTCCTTGTAAGAAAACTTTCATTGACCATTAGAGGTTTCAGTTATTCAGCAGGCAGATTTAGAAGTTTTCTATTGACTTTCTTCTCTCTCATTTGGTTAGTCTGTGGGGGTCCTGAGTTCTGGAAAGAGCTCATTGGGATCTCTGCTAAATTACCAGGAGAGATTTTTTTTTTTTAACCAAAATACTTAATTTTTTTCCCATCTTATTTTCTGGGTCAAGAAGAAGAGACAGTGAGACAGTCAAGGCAAAAGTTGCTCAAATAATTGTAGCCAAGGGGAGAGGGGTGTTTGTGGGATGCTGCAAGGAGGAGAGGACTGCAGAGAAAAGCAGGGTGGAGGACCAGATGGACATCTGTCTGTTGACAACTTAGTTCATCTGAAGTGTTACGATTAGACCTGGCCTCTTCATATTGAGAAGTGGATGTGCCTGACAGCCGTATTCCTGCAACGGGAAGATTATTCACTGCAATGGGATGTCTAAAAAATTGCTCAGTTCTACACAGCAGCCTTGAAGACCAGGAATTCTTGGGAAGCCAGGGTCTCTTGGTTAAACTGAGGTTTTATCTGAAACCCATTTGGTTTTCAGACATGTTGGGAATGTTCTTAAAATGCCCAAGTGTGCCTTGGAGTGGAATGCTCAGTGAGTTCACTTTATTATCCTTTGGTGATTGAGACATTTTTCCAATATGTGAGGAGTTCATGATAAATTCTGCCTTTCCAAACCTTTACCTAGAAATGTGTATAGTTGAGCTAATTTCCAAGTACGTATTCCTCAAGAGCTCTGTGTATTTTTTAAGGAACCATAATGTTTGTTCCACATTCATTTTTCTGACAAATTTCATTCTTTTAAAAATTACTGTGATTAATTCCTTTAATTTTCCAGTTGGTTTATAATTCTCCAAGTTGAGTATGGGTTATTTCTATAAATGGACATGTGTAATTGTAAAGCAGTGTCTCTGGCCCTGAGGGACCTGTGAATTAAATGAAGCTCATTTTTGATGATTTCTGCCTCCTTTTCTCTTTCTCCTTCTGTCCCTCCCTAGGATTCAGGGTTTTCACCTTTGTCTTGCCCTCATCCAAGCCTAATCTCTGACATTTGAAATTCACTTCAGCTGAAGTCACCTTCACGAAATGACAAGTTTAACTCATTCTCTCACACAGAAATAATCACAGTTAAAGCCTTTTCTTTATTTTTGGTAGGAAAGGCCCAATATGTTGCTAATGGAATTTCAGGTGCTAGAGTTTTGAGTACAGATTTTTTTAGTCATGACCTTATTCCTTATAATGATACCATATTGTAAACTGCTGTTTTAGTTGCCACTCAGGAGGAGACAGATTTCTAAGAAACTTTCAGAAACTTCTAGAAAGCTCTAGAAAGGAGCACTTTTGTTTTCTCAACTGAGACTTAAAAACAGGAATTGCTACTTCTATGCCTAGAGTTGTCATCCTGGAAATTGTTCCTGCATTGAATCTAATTTAGCAAACGTTTATTGATAGCCAATTGTATGCAGTTATAACTACTACCCTAGCTGTAGAAAAACCACCCGTTTGTCTTCTAAAGTACATATTGAGTAAAGAAACTGGGTAGTGAGTAGCTGACTGATAATGAATGATTTTTATAATTCTGGATCTCGGAAATATCTCTCAGGATGCCAGCAGGTATAATAAAATGGTCTTGTGAACAAGTAGATTTCCCTCCCCCAACTAGAGCTCTCACAGGGGAAAATGTGTATATAGTATTTCCCAAATTTACTTCATTATGAAATTTTATAATTATTATCATCAGTAGTAGCAGTAGTATAGCATTAATAGTCCCTGGAGGGACAGTTTGGAAAATGCTAATCTAGTCCATGAAAATATATTTTTGTCTTTTTAGAGAGCTCTTTTATTTCACTCTTTTTTTTCTTTTTGGTTTGGCTGTGCCTCATGGCTTGTGGGATCTTAGTTCCCAACCGACCAGGAATTGAACCCAAGCCCCCTGCAGTGAAGCATGGAGTCTTAACCACTGGACTGCCAGGGAATTCAGAGAGCTCATTTATATTAGTGTGTATGTATTTATTATTCAGAAACAGAAAAACTGTTCTTTGAAAAGTGATAAATGGATTCCTGTCCGTAAGTTTTTTTTATGTAAAGGGTGCCTGTATTTCACTTGGGTACTGGTGAGGTTTTAGAGGGCTGGGGTCCAGAGATGATGGTGGTGATAACCTTCATGGGATGAACCCTCACACAGGGTGCTTACTTAAGGATGGTGTTGGGTATTTCTTTTGGAATCTAAAGCAAGAAGTAGGAACTTGCAGTTCCTGTTTATAGATGACAGATAACTTGCCCAATATGCCGCTTAGAGAGTTTTTATAACATGCTAGCCACTTTTTTTTTTTTAAGGTGATGAGATTTTTTTATTTTTATTTTTTTTTTTGATTTTTTTTTTTAAACCACTTATTTAAATTCCATGGATGGAGGAGCCTGGTGGACTACAGTCCATGGGGTCGCAAAGAGTCGGACACGACTGAGCGACTTCACTCACTCACTCACTCAGCCACTTTTTTTTTTTAAGGTGATGAGATTTTTTTTTTTAAAACCACTTATTTGAGATAATTGTAGGTTCATATGCAGTGGTAAGAAATGAGACCCTGTATTCCTTTCATCCATTTCCTCTAGTGATAACATGTTGCATAACAGTGTTATAGTTTCACAATGAAGAAATTAACATTGATACAATCAGCAATCTTATTTAGATTTCCAAGCGTTTACATACACCTGTGTGTGTGTGTTTCGTTCTGTGCAGTTTTATCATGTGTGACAATTCACGTGACCGTCACAGTCAAGATACTGAACTTCCTTCTAAGGATGCCTCAATGTCCCCTTTATGATCACAGCCAGCTTTCTCCCGGCCTCCCACCCTCAATCCCTGACATGGCTGCATGACTGGTGGACCACAGAGGGCACCCGTGTGTGCCTGACCCTTAGTCCTGGCTCCTCTCACTCCACCCTTGACTTTTCTCTAGGGATTCACATTCTGTTCTTTCACATACACAGTTCTCCTTTTCTTTCCTTAGTATCCAAAATTAGAGTTCTTAGGCTTTTTTCTTTAAAAAAAAAAAAAAAAAATTGTAATTTTTAAGAAAGAAAATTGAATCACACTATTATTTTGCAAGTGTGGAGACCGGTTATTTTTTCCCCCTCCAGCTCTGTTTTGAGCTTGCCTCCATTTTTGAAGATTTTTTTTGCTGACCTCCCACTAGCTTGACACCAGAGCACACACAAGGAGGATGGTGGTGACTTTAGGGGATAAAGGTAGAGATTCCTGCACGCCATTCCTTGAATTCATATAAAGGCATCTTTACTTCAGCATCTCTGAGTGCTGTACTAGCTTTGGTTGCTGTGGTGCTAAGCATACTCCCAGAGCCCTAGGGATTTAACTCGCTGCAGATTAGAAGCTGTCAGTACACCTAGGGATGCAGGGAAGCACAGCACATACATTTCTGTGAATCACAATCATGTCAGAGGCTATGTACATTTAAGAGAAAACTCCAAAACTGGAAACAGTGAAGTCTTTTGAAATCTCTATGTGGGATACAGTTAAAAAAACAAACAAACAAACCAAAACACAGAATTATGGAACAGTTAGCCAAATGTAGATTTTTGCTTATTGAACCCACCAAGCATACTCCTCATTCGGGTCTTTGAACTAGCTGTTCCCTCTGTGCCTGGAAAGCTTTTTTTTTCCAGAATTCCACCTGGCTTGGCTCCTTCCCTCCGCCTTCTTTAGGTCTCTGAGCAATGTTACCTCTTCCCTGTAGTGAATTACACCAACCCCACCCCATTCTCCTTACTTTTTCTCCATCCCACTTTGATCACCATCTAACATGTCCAATGTCTTATTTATGTGACTGTATTCTTTTCCCCCTGGTAGACCGTGAGCCTCCTGAAGGCAGGAATTTTTGCCTATTTTGTGCATTGCTGTATCCCTAGCATCTTATAGAATAGTGCCTGCACATATGAGATAATGGATATTCTTCAGATGCATGTTTTCAAGAGTAAAGGTTTGTTTAAGTTGTAGGACACAAAGGAATAATCGTATCTGTGTAGGTCAGCTCCTGATAAAGATGCTCATTTAAAAATGTTGAGTCAGTTTAGTACAAGTGTATACTTTGCTTGCCTACGTAGAACAAGTTTCTAGCAGTGACTTTTCTGTTGGAAAATGATTGACTTTGGGGGAGCTCTTGCAGATGTAAAGGAAATTAACCAGCCGATCTAGGTAATTGAACCTTGCAAACTACCCTGGAAGTGTTTATCCTTCTGCCGAACTGAAGCATGAGTTCAGTGTTTGCATAACCACCTGTGTAATTACTCACATTAGCATTCCAGCATGTATTCGGTGAGCTACACTCTTCAATTTTGCAATGAAAGTATTTGCACATGTTGGCTGCTACTGTGCAAAGTGGGTTTTTGTACATTCTGGAAGCCTGTGTCACTGTTTTGATCTGGGGGGTGTGGTCTAGTGGTGTAGAGCATTTGCTTTCTGGGTGAAAAGAGAATCCATGATGGAAGCAAACTTTTGGTTTCAGTTTTTCTTTGGGGGCTGTTTCTGTTAGTTCTAGGAATGGAAAAAAGTAAATATTGCTCTAAAACTGAACTGAAGTCGCTCAGTCGTGTCCAACTCTTCTCAACCTCATGGATTGTTGCCTGCCAGGCTCCTCCGTCCATGGGATTTTCCAGGCAAGAGTACTGTACTGAGTTGCCATTTCCTTCTCCAGGGAATCTTCCTGACCCAGGGATTGAACCCAGGTCTCCCACATTGTAGGCAGATGCTTTACCATCAGAACCACCAGGGAAGTAAATATTGCTCTAAGGATACTTTATATAAATATATTGTGGTTGAAAAAATACAATGTTGTTTGTATAGCAACATTGTAGGGTAGGGTTGGAAGCTTCTGGGCCAGATGAATGTCTGGTGGTTTGGGGAGCAGTTTGGAGGGAGACGCTGGCTGGGGAGCAAAAAGGGGATGTAATGTGGCTGGAAAAGGCCTCCTTGGGGAGACGTACCGTCTCCCGCCAGTTCCCATAGGACTGGGAGCTCTGTGGTGTGGCTGTATGGGTGCTTCCTGTTACCTCACCCTGTATGAGTTGAGAATGTTAGGAGGAAGCAGAAACACTAATTCGGAAAGTTACATGGACCCCAATGTTCACGGCAGCATTACTGACAATTGCCAAGATACGGAAGCAACCTAAATGCCCATCGATAGATGAATGGATAAAGAATATAGAGTATGTCTACACAATGCAGTATTACTCAGCCCTAAAAACGAATGAAATAATGCCATTTGCAGCAATATAGATGGACCTAGAGATGATCATACTAAGTGAAGTACGTCAGATAAAGACAAATACTGTATGCTTTCGCTTACATGCAAAATCTAAAAAAGAAATCAGTTAAAGCAGACTCATGGGTACAAACTAGTGGTTACCAGAGGGGAGAGGGCTGGCAGGAGGGGCACGATGGGGGAGGAGGTACAAACTACTCGGGATAAATAAGTTACATGTATGTAATGTCCATCTCAGAGAATATAATCAGTATTTAATAATTATATGTGGAGTATAATCTATAAAAACGTTGAATTAGTGTCTTGTGCACCTGAAACTAACATGATATTGTAAGACAACGATACTTCAGTTTAAAAAATGTCAGAAGAGAAAGGTTGGAGAGGGAAGAGTTAAGGGAGAACGTTAAGGCAGCAAGAAAGTAATTCATTTTTTTCAGACAGGTGCCCACGTGTGAACACTTGGCTCTCAAACAACTCACACTTTGCTTCATTATCCACAGACACCCCCAAACCACCTTTCACGTACTGGATTCTGACTTTTTTTTTCTGATTCTGACTTTTCTGTATCAGCCAAACATTAAAGAAAATTCTGAGTACAGCTGTGAGGGAAATTCAGGCAGTTCAATCATTCAGTGTGCTGGAAGCACAGAGTCCTGATGTTCATGCGAGCTGACTGGAACACCTTTCCTTTGTTAGTAAAGTTATTGCTAACTTTAAATAACTAATAGGGGTCAGATGCCACTTAATTAATTTCTGAGCCTAGTCAGCTAGCTGTCCTTTCCCCAAGGGAAATAAGCTCAGCTGAGTTACTTAAATCACACTTTTCCCATTTCTTGAAGTCATTTCCATTACCCTGCCCTAGAAAAAGTAGGCGGCTGCAGAGAGGAGGTTGAGACAGAATTATAAGACCATTTGCGTTAAATGAGCTCAGTGCACCACTCTTCGAGATCCTTGAGCAGACAGCTAACATCTCCTAATAAGCACCAGCTGCATACAGATCCAGGTTTTCCAATGAAACCAAAGTGGGCTGTTTGCAGAGATGAAACAGACAAGACTTGACAATCTCACAGAACACTCAACGCAAAATGACGTGGTAGAACCAGGAACATGAGAACAGTCTGATAATCTGTGAATCTTCCCACTGAAGTGTGTGAATTCTATAGTTTTAAGTCCTCTGCCCACTCTTCAGAAATGGTCAAAATATCTAGACGTGGAATTAAGGAGACTTTTGCAATGTCTACAACCTTATTTCACATGTGTATATCACTGTCTTTTGTCCCAGGCTCCCATTTCTTGACCCAAATTTTTAATCAGCCACAATGTTACATGGGATGGTACAGCTACTGGATTATAGTAAGGAATTATAATAAAGCATTCTTTTAGGAGGGTTTTAGTTTTTTGCCATCTTAACAAGAAAAATTTCATATGGTCCTATTTGCTAGTTATTTTGGCTGAATTTTAAAAATCCTTACAAGGATTATACATTCTTTCTATTTTTGCTACAGTGGAGGAATTCAAGTAGTGTAGTTTATCTGAATTTTTAGGAGCCCCTTCTTGGGCTCCAATGCCTAAGTCTGGTGTTCATACAGGGCCTTTGGGAAAGGCTAGATTTAAATATTGGGTGGGTATGTCTTGACCCTGTTCTGGGGAACTCTTCTTGAAAGTCTCAGATGGAGGAACTCACAACAACAAGTTTTACCCAAAAGCTGGGCCCCAGGCTTAGATGCCAATAGAGCAGGGCTTAGTGCCTTGGGTTTTAGTTTCAGTCTCATTCCATGGATCATTCTCGCCATTTACTTAACATTGAGTGTCATGCTGTATTTTGAATTTGCCCCACCCCCACCCCCAGCCCAAGTTATTTCAGAAATTACCACAGCTGCTTCTCGGTTATTCGAATGCTTAACACTCCTATTTCCACAGGAGTTGTTAACCCCACAGCTGTCCGGGGGCAGCTTCACCCCCACCATCACCCCATCCCATCTGCCACCTCTCACTGTTTCCTCACTTGCTACACTTCGAGGTGGCAAATTCCCAAATGAGCCACTGACTTCCCGCCTTTACAGGGGGCTGGGCCTTAGGTTCATAGTAACTTCTTTCACTGGAAGGACTTTCTTTGGCTGGGACCCCCACCCTGGGGCACTGCTGCCTCTCAAGGACGTGCTTTGTACGGTGGGTGTTGATTCTTCCACTCGGCTTGGAAACTTTTGCAAGGAAACCAAAAGGTGCCTTTAGCTTAAGCAGCTGTGGCTCCCCCTCCCACTCACCCCCTCGTTTTTCAAACTCAGAATCTTATTAGAACATGGGAAGGTCGCAAAGTTTCATCCGTCTCTGAAGGATGTGGCTCACCTTGGATGCCCGTCTTCCCAACACTGTTTCCAGTCTCGGTCTTTTTCCAGATGGGTAGCATCCACAGGGAGCTGTTTTATCCTGGCCACCTCTTCAAAGCTTAGCAGACTCTCCAGTGCTCCCTCAGCAAGCTGTTACAGTAAGCAGAAAAACAAGCCCATTAAATTAAGAATTGAATGCTCAGTGTCTCTTTCCTTGCCAACCTCGTTAGAAAACAGCGATAAAGTATGGATGCATATAATTACATGATGCATATAATTAAACACTTGAAATCCGTTCAAGAGGGGACCTTTATAATGCTTTTCTAACTGTGGAATTTTCATGTCAGAGTGGGGAGCTAGATGTCTCTGTTGTACTTAATCCCTCATCTCACTGCGGGTAGGAGGGAGGAGGTAAAGGAGAGGACAGTGTTCATTTTGACCACAGCTCCAAGGTCCCATCAGAGTCATTTTGTTACCCGTGGAGTACACTGGAACAGACCTACTCCCCCGTAATTGTGTTTATTTTTGACTGTGTGTAGTTTGATGATTAGCAGTCATCAAAGATAAAGATGTGCATGACTTGGCTATTCTAAAGAAGCATGGAAGATGATTGTTAACTGTGTGATGTGCTTGCTCACAGGAATGAAAAATAGGGATATTCGGTATTTTGTGCTATCCCCATGGAGTCATGTGGGCACTCAATTTTTGAGGGATGAAAGAGCACTAGGAGATTCATCTGTCTCACAGGTCTCCCACCCTGTGGGCTCTTCTCAGGTAGGAAGTGAAAAGACTAAAGGACTAGCTGAGGGTTGAACTAGACTTTTGGTCCACAAAGCAGGTTTCATTGAGTACCTTCTAGGTGAGAGTTGTTCGGTTCCTCAGTCCTGTCTGACACTTGGCGACCCCATGGATTGCCGCACACCAGGCCGTCTTTTGCTATCTCCTGGAGTTTACTCAAACTCATGTTCACTGAGTCGGTGATGCCATCCAACCATCTCATTCTCTGTCATCCCCTTCTCCTCCTGCCTTCCTTCAATCTTTCCCAGCATCAGGGTCTTTTCCAGTGAGTTGGCTCTTCGCATCAGGTGGTCCGAATATTGGAGCTTCAGCTTCAGCATCAGTCCTTCCAAGGAATATTCAGGGTTGATTTATTGGGGCAGGCATCACTAATTGACTAGTTTGATGTCCTTGCTGTCCAAGAGACTCTCAAGAGTCCTCTCCAGCACCGTAGTTCGAAGGCATCAATTCTTCAGTGTTCAGTCTTTTTTATTGTCCAGCACCATAGTTCGAAGGCATCAATTCTTCAGTGTTCAGTCTTTTTTATTGTCTAGCTGTACATGACTACTAGAAAAACCGTAACTTTGATTATATGGACCTTTGTCGGCAAAGTAACATTTTTGCTTTTTAATATGCTGTCTAGGTGTGTCATAACTTTTCTTCCAAGGAGCAAGTGTCTTCTAATTTCATGGTTGCAGTCACCATCCACAGTGATTTTGTAGCTCAGGATAAGAAAGTCTGTCACTGTTTCCCATTTATTTACCATCAAGTGATGGGACTGGATGTCATGATCTTAATTTTCTGAATGTTGAGTTTTAAGCCAGCCTTTTCACTCTCCTCTTTCATTTTTATCAAGAGATCTTTAATTCCTCTTCACTTTCTGCCATTAAGGTGGTATCATCTGCATATCTGAGGTTATTGATATTTCTCCCAGCAATCTTGATTCCAGCTTGTGCTTCATCCAGCCCGGCATTTTGCATGATGTACCCTGCATATAAGTTAAATGACCAGGGTGACAGTATACAGCCTTGATGTACTCTTTTCCTGATTTGGAACCAGTCTTTGTTCCATGTCCAGTTCTGACTGTTGCTTTTTGACCTGCATACAGATTTCTCAGGAGGCAGGTCAGGTGGTCTAATATTCCCATCTCTTTAAGAATTTTCCACAGTTTGTTGTGATCCATACAGTCAAAGGTTTTAGTGTAGTCAGTGGAGCAGAAACAGATGTTTTTCTGTGATTCCTTTGCTTTTTCTATGATACAGTGGATTTTGGCAATTTGATCTCTGGTTTCTCTGCCTTGGTTCACATACTGTTGAAGCCTTGCTTGAAGGATTAACTTGCTAGCATGTGAATTGAGCGCAATTGTGCAATAGTTCGAACATTCTTTAGCATTGCTCTTCTTTGGGATTGTAATGAAAACTGACCTTTTCCAGCCCTGTGGCCACTACTGAGTTCTCTAAATTTGCTGGCATATTGAGTGCAGCACTTTCATAGCATCATCTTTTAGGATTTGAAAAAGCTCAACTGGAATTCCACCACTTCCACTAGCTTTGTTCATAGTAATGCTTCCTAAGGCCCACTTGACGTCACATTCCAGGATGTCTGGCTCTAGGTGAGTGATCACACTATCGTGGTTATGTGGGTCATAAAGATCTTTTTTGTATAGTTCTTCTGTGTACTGTGTATTCCTGTCACCTCGTCTTAGTATCTTCTGCTTCTGTTAGGTCCATACCATTTCTGTCCTTTATTGTGCCTGTATTTACATGAAATATTCCCTTGGTATCTCTAATTTTCTTGAAGAGATCTCTAGTTTTTCCTATTCTATTCTTTTTCCTCTATTTCTTTACATTGATCACTGAGGAAGGCTTTCTTATCTCTCCTTGTTATTCTTTGGAACTCTGCATTCAGATGGGTATAGTTTTCCTTTTCTCCTGTATCTTTCACTTCTCTTCTTTACTCAGCTATTTGTAAGGCCGCCTCAGACAACCGTTTTGCCTTTTTGTATTTCTTTTTCTTGGAGATGGTGTTGATCACTACCTCCTGAACAATGTTATGAACCTCTGTCCATAGTTCTTTAGGCACTCTTTCTATCAAATCTAATCCCTTGAATCTGTTTGTCACTTCCACTGTATAATCCTAAGGGATTTGATTTAGGTCATACCTAAATGATCTAGTGGTTTTCCCTACTTTGTTCAATTTAAGTCTGAATTTTGCAATAAGGAGTTCATGATCTGAGCCACAGTTAGCTTCTGGTCTTATTTTTGCTGACTGCATAGGGCTTCTCCATCTTTGGCTACAAAGAATATACAATCAATCTGATTTCAGTATTGACTATCTGGTGATGTCCATGTGTAGAGTTGTCTCCTGTGTTGTTGGAAGAGGGTGTTTGATATGACTGGTACATTGTCTTGGCAAAACTCTGTTAGCCTTTGCTTGCTTCATTTTGTATTCCAGGGCCGAACTTGCCTGTTACTCCAGGTATCTTTTGCCTTCCTACTTTTGCATTGCAGTTTCCTATGATGAAAAGGACATTCTTTTTTTTTTTTTTTTGGTGTTAGTTCCAGAAGGCCTTGTAGGTCTTCATAGAGCCGTTCAGCTTCTTTGGCATTAGTGGTTGGGGCATAGACTTGGATTACTGTGATTTTGAATGGCTTGCCTTGGAAACGAACAGAGATCATTTTTTCGTTTTTGAGATTGCATCCACGTACTGCATTTTGGACTCTTGTTGACTGTGAAGGCTACTCGAATTCTTCTAAGGGGTTCTTGCCCCGAGTAGTAGGTATAATCGTCATCTGAATTACATTTGCCCTTTCCTGTCCTTGTAGTTCACTGATTCTTAAAATGTTGATGTTCACCCTTGCCATCTCCTGTTTGACCACTTTCAACTTACCTTGATTCATGGACTTCACATTCTAGGTTCCTACGCAATATTGTTCTTTACAGCATTGGATTTTACTTTTACCATCAGACACACCCACAACTGGGCATTGTTTTTGCTTTAACTCAGATTCTTCGTTCCTTCTGGAGCTGTTTCTCTACTCTTCTCCAGTAGTATATTGGAACCCTGCTGACCTGGGGGCTTCATATTTCATTGTCATGTCTTTTTGCCTTTTCATACTGTTCATGGGATTCTTAGGGCTTCCCCCATGGCTCAGGGGGTACAGAATCTGCTAGCAATGCAGGAAACACAGGAGACCCGGGTTCAATTCCTGGGTTGGGAAGATCCCCTGGAGAAGGATATGGTAACCCACTCCAGTATTCTTGCCTTGAGAATCCCACGGACGAAGGAGCCTGTCAGGCTATAGTCCAAAGCATTGCAAAGGGTCAGACATGACTGAGCGACTACACACACATGGGGTTCTCAAGGTGAAAATGCTGAAGTGGTTGGCCATTCCCTTCTTCAGGGAACCATGAGTTGACAGAACTCACCACCACGACCCATCCATCTTGGGTGGCCCTACGTGGCGTGGCTCATAGTTTCAGGGAGTTAGACAAGGCTGTGACCCATGTGATCAGTTTGGTTAGTTTTCTGTGACCGTGGTTTTCATTCTGTCTGCCCTCTGATAGATGAGGATAAGAGGCTTGTGCAAGCCTCCTGATAGGAGGGACTGATTGTGGAGAAAACTGGATCTTGTTTGGTCTTGGACCAAACTATGGTAGGGGTAATGGTTGTAATGGTGACCTCTTTCAAAAGAATTTATGCCAGCATGTCGTGCCTCACAGGACTGTTCTAGTCAGTGCTCCTGACTCCACGGCAGCCACTGTCGACCCATGCCTCCACCAGAGACTCCCAAACACTCACAAGTTAAGTCTGGCACAGTCTGTTGTGGGGTCACTGCTCCTTTCTCCTGGGTCCTGGTGTGCACAAGGTTTTGCTGTCCCCTCCAAGACTCTGTTTCCTCCAGTCCTGTGAAAGTTCTGTAATCAAATCCCGCTGACCTTCAAAGTCAGATTCCCTGGGGATACTCAGTCCCTTTGCCAGATCCCCAGGTTGGGAAGTATGTTGTCGGGCCTAAAACTTTGCAGCAGTGCAAGAACTTCTTTGGTATAATTATTCTCCGGTTTGTGAGTCACCCCTCTGCCCCCACCACCAGTGGCTCTATAGTGGGGCTAATGGGGACCTCCACTGGATGAGAGTTAGAGAATTATTTAAGGACCTTGGAATCAGACCCCTGTCAGAATCCTGGCTCAGCTTATGTGGCCTCCAGCAAATTTAACTCTCTTGTCTTAGCTGCCTCATTTGTAGAACTGGAAAATCATGATAATGCCTACTCATAGGATTGTTTTGAGAGTTGAATACAGTGATGCCTACAGAGCACTTAGCACAAGGCCTGACACACTTGAGTGCTGTTTATTGTTAGTGTCACTACTGACTGAGGTGTGGAAAAAACATGTCATGTGAGTCCAGTGGAGGCATGAGACATATGTATGGTTTTAGGAAAGGGAGAAGGGAGTGCTAACCTGCTGTGATGTTGGAGAGACTTTATGGAGGAGTTGGGGTTGGGGCCGCCATGTTGCACAACTCCGTGAGTACCCTTCGTACCATCATCTTTATGAATGGATCCCTCTCTGTGTGGTACAGCTTTGCTGGTTGGGATTATGAATGAGACCATGAAGGATGGGTGGCATTTGAATGGATAAAAGAGGGATGAGGGTGGACTTGGTAGAAATAAACAAGGTTCTTTCAGAGGAAGGTGAGGCCTGCAGCTGGTAAGAGAGCTATTGGCATTGAGGATGAGTAGGCAGGAGGTGAGATCTGACTTCGCTTCTTTGCAGTTACAGAAAGCTGGGTGGAGGGAACCTTCTGGTGTGACGGGTAGCGATCAGGGTGAAAACACCAGGACCCAGGAGAAAGGAGCAGTGACCCGACAACAGACTGTGCCAGATTTAACCTGTGTGTGTTTGGGAGTCTCTGGTGGAGGCGTGGGTTGACAGTGGCCGCCATGGATCCTGGTATGCACAAGGTTTTGTTGTCCCCTCCAAGAGTCTGTTTCCTCCAGTCTTGTGAAAGTTCTGTAATCAAATCCTGCTGACCTTCAAAGTCAGATTCCCTGGGGATACTCAGTCCCTTTGCCAGATCCCCAGGTTGGGAAGTCTGTTGTTGGGCCTAAAACTTTGCAGATAGCAAATATTTCAGGCTTGCAGGTCAATTCTCTGTGGCAGTCCTCAACTCTGCCTTTGTAGGATGAAAGCAGCTAATGAACAACAGATAAATAGATGGATATAGCTTTTTGCTATAAAACTCTATTTACAAAAATAGATAGTAGGCAAAATTTGACTCTCTGAAGCAGTCTGTGAACCCTGCTCTAAAGAAAAGGGATATTGTTGGATGGGGAAGGTAAGTGGAAAATTGAAAATAGGTAAATCACAACACTTCCAGATAATAGATTCCACCAAAACCTTGAAAAAAATTTTCTCCTAGTGTTTGGATTAAATCTCATGTATAATAATCTTTGTAAATAAACCTGAAACTTCTTTGTAGTTTTGTTTCTTTTTCCGTGAATCTGGGTTCTAAGGTTCAGAACAAGCCTCTCTTTATTAAGCAACCATTTATTGAGTGTTTTCTTTGTACCAGGCTCTGGTACATTGGAAATTCTGGTCATTGGAAATACTGGTCACTGGAAATTCACAAATACTTCAGGCACAAACCTTTCCTTCAGGGAGCCACAGTCTAGACAGGGCATCATTATTGCCAAATGTGGGCCCATGCCTTAAACCACATCAAATATGTGGCTCAAGGCACCAAGGAACCTGCATCCTTGTAGAGACTTTTAGGGGGGCACTTCTCTCTCTATTGTCTATCCATGTAGGACTTTCATATTTTTGTTTCTTTTTGTGTATTGTTAAGAGAAAGCCTGTTCAAAGAATTTACAAGTGGTGAAAATGTTTATTTTAGTACCTTCATTGCCAGAACTCTTGGTCTTGATGATTCAAGAGGTTATGTGTTTTCCTGCCCTTTGTAGTTTTAACTTAGTCACTTTAAATCATTTTTCAAATTTCTGTCAGTTCTCCCCCTCAAACTATAGACTGACCCAGCCAGATTGCAGGGAGTGATATGCTAATAGTACCGAAATACACAGGTTTAGATAATTGTGTCTAGTCACCTTTCCAGAGTGTTCTTTGGACCTGAGCCATTCTGGCCCTTGCAGACTGGGTGGAGTTGTTGGGCAGTTCCTGAAGGAGGAGGCTTTTAAGTCTCAATGGGTGTGGAATGTGAGTTCTCTGACCGCATTGGAGTGGGCCCGTTGAGCACTGTGGGCTGCTGCCCTGGGACAAGTGTCTGTGATTCTGATAGAGGAGGACCGAGGGAGCCAGGTCAAAGTTTACATGTGATGGAAGAGAGGAGCAAGAGAAGGTTGTTCCCTAAGGGCAGGGATGGTAGGAGGAGCTGAGGCATTTGAGGTTTGTTTCTTTGACCAGCAAAATGCAAGAGGGATGGAGAGAGGAGGAGGAATGGGACTTCAAGAGGAGAGAGATCTGGGCTCAGGTGACTTAGGGCAAGGCTTAGGAAGGAAGAAGGCTTTCATCTCTTTCTGCTTTACATAATTATGAAAGTATCCCCAAGAACTTCTTTAGTAGAGTTTGAGGCAAGAGGAAGCACTTGGGGTTGAGAGAACCCCTATTTTTAAGAATAGAAATAAAAAGATACATTTTTACAAATACAGTTGGCATAGCATGTTGTTGATGAAAACATGATGAAGGAGTGAACATAAAATATCTATAAATGGCAATCATTTATATGCTATGCTAAGTCACTTCAGTCGTGTCCGACTCTGTGCGACCCCATAGACGGCAGCCCACCAGGCTCCGTTGTCTCTGGGGTTCTCCAGGCAAGAATACTGGAGTGGGTTGCCATTTCCTTCTCCAGTGCATGAAAAGAGAAAAGTGAAACTGAATTTGCTTGGTCGTGTCCGACTCTTAGCGACCCCATGGACTGCAGCCTACCAGGCTCCTCCATCCATGGGATTTTCTAGGCAAGAGTACTGGAGTGGGGTGCCATTGCCTTCTCCAAATCATTTATATATTTCTCTATAAAAAATACAGTCGAAAGGCCTCCTCCCCTGCTTTTTTTTTTGATTAAATAGTGGCTTGCTTTGAAGTAGAAGTCCCTTTGGGGTCATGAAGGGTTAGCTGGTGGGAATACAATGGACTAAGATTGTGACATTTGAGGGTACCAAGGACTGTCTGTGTAAGGTGTTAAACATACACACACACACACACACACAGAAGAGAAGCAGCATGCCTATCTGAATTGCTTTAGAAATGAAAACCAAAAGTTTCCACAAACAATTTCCACAAATATATAACAATCCATAGAGAAGAATGTGGTCTGCTTGTGGTGACATGGAGTCACCCTGTAGCAGGTGGGATGAATTCTAGGTTTGAATCTATTGTCCTTAGTATTTTGGTGTTTTCCCTCAACAAGATAATCACTTACTTTTTTGTGTGTCCCAATTACCTTAGAATTAAAAGTCCTGAGATAATATAAAAATTATGACTTACATATCTAAAAACTTATTATAGAAAACTTCTTGAGCAAATTATTATGGGAAGTTTTAAATAGCTGCTGAGAAATCTGTATGCAGGTCAAGAAGCAACAGTTAGAACTGGACATGGAACAGACTGGTTCCAATATGTCAAGGCTGTATATTGTCACCGTGCTTATTTAACTTACATGCAGAGTACATCATGAGAAATGCTGGGCTGGATGAAGCACAAACTGGAATCACGATTGCCGAGAGAAATATCAACAACCTCAGATATGCAGATGACACCACCCTTATGACAGAAAGCAAGGAATAACTAAAGAGCCTCTTGATGAAAGTGAAAGAGGAGAGTGAAAAGGCTGGCTTAAAACTCAATATTTAAAAAATGAAGATCCTGGCATCTGATTCCATCACTTCATGGCAAATAGATGGGGAAACAATGGAAATAGTGACAGACTTTTTTCTTGAGCTCCAAAATCACTGCAGATGGTGACTGAAGCCATGAAATTAAAAGACGCTCCTTGGAAGAAAAGTTATGACTAACCTAGACAGCATATTAAAAAGCAGAGACATTACTTTGCCAATAAAGGTTTGTCTAGTCAAAGCTATGGTTTTTCCAGTAGTCATGTACGGATGTGAGAGTTGGACTATAAAGAAAGCTGAGTGCTGAAGAATTGATGCTTTTGAACTGTGGTGTTGGAGAAGACTCTTGAGAGTCCTTGGACTGCAAGGAGATCCAATCAGTCCATCCTAAAGAAGATCAGTCCTGAATATTCATTGGAAGGACTCATGTTGAAGCTGAAACTCCAATACTTTGGCCACCTGATGAAAAGAGCTGACTCATTTGAAAAAACCCTGATGCTGGGAAAGATTGAAGGTGGGAGAAGGGGACAACAGAGGATGAGATGGTTGGATGGCATCACTGACTCAGTGAACATGAGTTTAAGTAAACTCCAGGAGTTGATGATGGACAGTGAGGCCTGGCGTGCTGCAGTCCATGGGGTCGCAAAGAGTTGGGCACAACTGAGCAACTGAACTGAACTGGACTGCAAGGAGATCCAACCAGTCAATCCTAAAGGAAATCAACCCTAAAGGAAATCAACCCTGAATATTCATTGGAAGAACTGATGCTGAAGCTCCAATACTTTGGCCACCTGATGCGAAGAACTGACTTCTTGGAAAAGACCCTGATGCTGGGAAAGATTGAAGGTGAGAGAATGGGATGACAGAGGATGAGATGGTTGGATGGCATCACTGATGCAATTGACATGAGTTTGAGTAAGCTCTGGTAGTTGGTGATGGACAGGGAAGCCTGGCGTGCTGCAGTCCATGGGGTCACAAAGAGTTTGACACCACTGAGCAACTGAGCTGAACTGAAATATCTGCTAAAATAGAGCAGCATAATGAACCTCCCATCTATTTTCTCTTTTTAAGATACAGAATTTCAGAAGGTTTGGTTTTCAAGAAGTAACGGCCATTTTTCCCACTACTGTGTCTGGGGACAGAGCCTGAAATGAGCAGACATGGTGGGACCTTCCCCAATGCAGCTCAGATGTAGCAAAAACAAGCTTTCTTGTCTTCTATCTGTTTTTGCTAGTGTTGACACTCAGGTCTTCCTGTGGCACTTAGCACCTGTGCCAAAGGTGACTCCTCAATTAAGACACTAACCCCAAACTTCTGGCCTGGAGAAGGCAATGGCACCCCACTCCAGTACTCTTGCCTGGAGAATCCCATGGATGGAGGAGCCTGGTGGGCTGCCATCTATGGGGTCGTACAGAGTTGGACACGACTGAAGCGACTTAGCAGCAGCAACCCCAAACTTCTGGCCAGCGACCCAGTGCAAGCTAAAGTTAGACTAAATTCTTCAGTGCCAGCCCAGCGCACACCTGGTACTTGGGTTTCTACTAGCTTACTCTTCTACAGGAGGGTGGTTTTGCAGTGGTGTGTTCGTGGGTTGATGGTCAAGGCTGCACCAAGCCAGCCTCCATTCTCTGTGTACTGAGTGGAAGCCATGTACCTGCATGATACTGCAAAGACTGGCATATTTTTCCTTAGCACTGGATGGAAATCATTGCTGTTTTTAGATTTGCTTTCAGAATGTTACCTCTGGAGCAGGGAATCCACAGATGTGTAGTTAGGGTTGCCTTGAGAAATGAAGTGAAAGTCTTGAACATGATGAATATACATTCTGTAATCATTGCTAATTACGGGGAGTATTTTCTTGTGTAATCCATTTATGGTTATTTTCGCTTCCTCCTGGCAAGTCTGAAATTGTCATCCTCAAGAGCATGGCTGCCTGTGATTTTTATGAATAGGAGTAGTACTGTTTGGTTTTGCCCATCCATTCATCCACTCAAGCGTTCAGTACACATTTATTGATACCAGCTGTGTTTTGAATATTTTGGTAGATGCTGGGGACACAGTGATTACTAGGATCACCTTCCCTTAAAGAGTTCGTAGACGAGAGGCAGGCAGTTAGATGCCAAAATAGTGAGTAACAGTGAGGTAAGTGCAGTGATAGAGATATGTGCAGCCTTTTAGGAGAACACAGTCAGCTAAGGCATGAGGTGGACAGAAGGGAGGAGAGGACACCAGGGGCAATCTGACTCTTGTTAAGGCCAAGAGCTGTGAGATAATGGGCCAGGGATGTAACACGGCTGCTCTGTGGCAGGGTCGGGTCTGTCAGTTCGGCTTGCTGATGAGGTGTGGGGCAGTCTTTGAAGGGGATTCAAGCAGTGGAGCAGCAGAGATATCTTTGTATTTATGTGCAGTGTGGTTTTCAGGAGCCAAGGGCTGGAAACTCCAGGAATGCTAAGGTGCCTGAACTATTCATTTGTGTATTTCATTAAGTAAACCTAGGAGAGTGAAAAAGCTGGCTTAAAACTCAACACTCAAAAAATGGCATCTGGTTCCATCACTTCATGGCAAATAGATGGGGAAACAATGAAAACAGTGACAGACTTTCTTTTCTTGGGCTCCAAAATCACTGCAGATGGTGACTGCAGCCATGAAATTAAAAGACGCTTGCTCCTTGGAAGAAAAGCTGTGACCAACCTAGACAGTATATTAAAAATGGAGACTTTGCTGACAAAGGTCCATATAGTCAAAGCTATGGTTTTTCCTGTGGTCATGTATGGATGTGAGAGTTGGACCATAAAGAAAGCTGAGCACCGAAGAATTGATGCTTTTGAACTGTGGTGTTGGAGAAGACTCTTGAGAGTCCCTGGGACTGCAAGGAGATCCAACCAGCCAATCCTAAAGGAAATCAACCCTGAGTATTCATTGGAAGGACTGATGTTGAAGCTGAAACTCCAATACTTTGGCCACCCGATGCAAAGAACTGACTCATTTGAAAAGACCCTGATGCTTGGAAAGATTGAAGGCAGGAAGAGAAGGGGATGACAGAGGATAAGATGGTTGGATGGCATCACCAAACCAGTGGACATGAGTTTGAGCAAACTCTGGGAGATGGTGAAGGACAGGGAAGCCTGGCGTGCTGCAGTTCATGGGATTGCGAAGAGTCTGACAGGACTAAGCGACCTAAGAACAAGAAAAAAGCCTTTATTGAGTACTTACTGTGTGCCCTGCTCTCTTCTAGGCACTTGCAATATTCACTTACATAGAAGAACAAAAGAGAGAAATAGTAGTAAGATTTTGGGAAATTACATTTATTTTGGGATATTTTATCTTGGATTTGGGCCTCTTCTATGGTGGAAACTAGTGAAGATTTAATAAATCAGCTCTTGAGATTTCAAAAATTGGTTATTCCAGTCTGTAGATTATTCTAGGCTGGAGACTCATTTTTCTGCTCATTAGCACCTCTGCCAGAGGCTGGGTAGAAGGGCAGGAAGAATAACTTCAGTCTCACCTGGCACTTGTTAGCAGATTTGATAGAGAAAGTGAGATTTATATTTCATATAAAAATTGGATTGCAAGTTGTCTATACGCTTGTTCTAGTCTGTGGTTCTTACTCTCTATGAAGCCCGGCTAACTCTATGTCTGGATGTATCTGGTGGGTGTGTATCTCACACACTGGGTGTGAGATTAACCCTGGGAAATTTGGTGTGAGCAAAATAGCCTAGGAATTAATACACTTTATTGTTTTAGTGATCACAGTAATCATTTGCAATATGAAGTAAGTTACCCTGGTCTGATATAAGGATACAGAATTTATTTTGTTATTCCTCTGATCTTTATTTTTATTTTGCTAGTTTAGGAGTAGGAATTAAAAAACAAACAAATGACAGCTCCCTGAGGCCTTGGAAAGTAATAGTATATATATCTCCTAGGGTTTAGGTGAGATTTGTATGAATTAATAGAAGCAATGAGTAAGGTCTTGCACATGGTAAATATTGTATAAATATTGGCCATTATTATTGCTCTACTTGTGAAAAACCAATCATGAAATTAATAAGCAACAGGTGAGAACGATGACAATACTAGGTGATACAACATCTAGATAATACAACGCGACATACAGGGTTAGATAATGTATCAGCCTTACTCCACTAGCAAGGGCAGAATAGACATTTAAAAAGGCTTAGGTTCAAGGAAAGTTGAGAGTGTTCATACTTGTCATTTGAAAAATTCTTGTTATAAACTAAGGAAGAGGCAAATATACAGCATTTGAGCTGTGACTTTTCTTTAAGAGTCCCTGAAATAGTAACGGTGAAGAGTGCGCACAAAAGCATGAATGTCTGTGACTAAATAGATAGCTCAGTTTATTGAGCACTGTGCTCATGAGCCCGATTTCAAGACAAATGAAACATTAATGTAAATTGTTCTGAATTTTCTAAGAGGTCTATACGTCTTTAAGTAGAGGATGTACAAACTCTTAAATAGCAGTATATATTCTGCAATCCAGCAGCTTTCCAAGCTACGATTTTTATGACTATCTTTTGCATTTGAAGATGCAGAATTTGAAATTTCTACTTTTGTTCAATTCAGCAAGCTATTCTCGAGATGCAACTGGCGAAGATACTGAGCACAATGAGAGGGAGAGATGGAACCTAAAGTGACTTGTTTCTTGGTTGCAGTGACTTCTAAGCAAAGTGAACCAGCTATAGATCTTCCCTGATAGCTCAGTCAGTAAAGAATCTGTCTGCAATGCAGGAGACCCAGGATTGATACCTGGGTCAGGAAGATCCCCTGGAGAAGGGTGTGGCTACCCACTCTAGTATTCTTGCCTGGAGAATTCTGTAGACAGAGGAGCCTGGTGGGCTACAGTCCATGGGGTCGTAAAGAGTCGGACATGACTAAGTGACTAACACTATGCTTATATAGATAGCTCTGAATGGTGATGACTTTATAATTACGGTTAGAATACCTTCAGTACAAGAATGAGGCCTTGGGGAAGAGGAACATAAATGTGTAGTCATTGTACGAACTGGAGGATAATCACCAGTTGTGACTGTGGGCCCCTTTTCCAGCGGGCAATGATTTCTTGGCCTCTGCCTATGAGTTGGCTAGTGGATTCTGTCATTTTGGTTATCTTTTGGAAGAATGAAAAGGAAACGGGGGAAGCATGTTCATAAAAAAAAACAAAACAAAAACCCCCTGAGGGGGTTGGGCAAGTGGGAACAAATGTCCCCAGGCCTCCAGACCTTTTGAATCATGCTGGTGATTTTAGCATCACACCTGTCACGTGTCTACTGGTATTTGGAAACAGTCTTGATGTCCACGAGCTCATAAATGTCACATTTGGTAGTGGTCTCGAGAGCTCCAGAGTTAAGGCTAGAGAGTATTGAAAGGCCAGTGTTCCTTATGGTGATGGCTGCCCTAGTTGAAAGAGCTGAAGTTCTGTGATAGGAAGGAAGTTTCCTGTTTATATTAATACTGCAGGTTTCCAAGGTATTTAGAATGGCGTTGTGTTTTCTTCTTTAGATGTGAATTTCTCCACTTATTAATGGCCAGTTTTACCTCCCATGCAGGAACAGCTAGCTGAGGGGGAATTCAGCTTCCATTGTTATGGCTGGGGATTTCCTCTTGCCACGGTTGGGGAAACCCACACGCCCATGTTTGCAGTTTCAGCATTCACCAGGCATTTCCAAGTGCCTGGAATGGTACCGTGCACTTTGCTTCTCTCACCCTTGGATACCCTCCCTACTGAAAATGCGCTGATCTTAATTCAGAAGACAAGAGGAGGATTTGTATTCTTTATGCGGAGTCTGTGGTGGACTAAATGTGTTCCCCCTAATTCACTTCTTGAAGCCCTGATCCCCATGTGATGGTGTTTGTAGGTAGAGCCTTTGAGAAGTAAAGACGGTACAAGCCTCGTGATGAAATCAGAGTCCTTAGAAGAGGCCAAAAAGCTGGCTTTCTCTCTCTCTCTGCCATGGATGGATACAGCAAGAAGGCATCCATCAGCAAACCAGGAGAAGGGCTCTTATGAAAGGAAATTGGCCAAGGCCTTTAGCGTCGACCCTCAACCTCTGAAAATGTAAGGAATAAGCATTGTTGCTTAAGGTGCTCAGTCTAGGGTATTTGTCCTATCAGTCCAAGAAGACTAAGATGGAGTCTTTAGGCAACTCTAAAGGAATCTGTCCTTAGCCTTTCATTAAATGTTAAAAAAAAAAAATGGTACTGTTCATTCTATATGATACCATCCATTCTGTATGGTAACTATGGTGGCGCTACTGGTAAAGAACCTACCTGCCAGTGCAGGAGATGTAAGCGACTCGGGTTCTATCCCTGGGTCACCCTGGGTTGGGAAGATTTCCTGGAGGAGGAAATGGTACCCACTCCAGTATTCTTGCCTGGAAAATCCCATGGATAGAGGATCCTGGCGGGCTATAGTCCATGGGGTTGCAGAGTCAGCCATTCTATATATTTGTTTAGAACCTCAAGTTATCGTTATGTCAAGTTTAAAAAAATGTTGACAGTTTTAGTCAGACTGGAAGTAATTGATCACTTTAAAGTTGAAAGTGGGATCATTGCTGGAGTTGAACACCAGTGTTTTTCATTCTAGACACTCGGAAACATGAATGCTGGTACTTGAGTCAGCATGTGAAAAAAAAGGCAGTGAGTTCAGTGTCTGCCCAGTGATCAGAGCCAATTAAACAGGGAAAGGCAAGCTAATGCTGGTATGGGCAGCGGCAGCAGAGTTTTCATCTGCCTTGTTCTCTGGATGTAGGACTCCTGATAATTACCAGTGGTATGCATCATCAGCAGAATGCAGCTCAGGAATTAAGAATCAGCAAGCCGGCATCTGAGTTTTCTGCATGGGAGAATTTCCTCTGTGAGACTAGCCAGTGGTGATGTGTTTTATGCGAGGAAGCTATCCACTCAGCTGTTAAACTGATGATTGACTTGTGATTTGTAAGATTTTTCTGGTGGCCATTGCCTATAATAGTTGTTATGTCCCAGATATGCTGTGAACTTTTTCCTAAAAATAGCCCTTGTGATAGGTTCCCTACCCTTTCACATTTGCTGTTGGGGGTTCTCATTTTTCAGTGCTGTAATGATTGACATTTCTAATAAATGTTAGTAGATTTGTCCCTAAGTTTCTCTGAAAGCTCTGTAATATGCCTATTATTAATATTATCTGGCAATTTTTCAAAAGGGACTTTTTCTAGACTCTTCACATTTCTTAAACAACCTAGATGACTCCTTAAAGAGTCATCATTTTTGGCTTTTATGATTTGTATGTTTTCAAACATGTGAAAGAGCTTTTAGGATTGGTTGCACAATTTGATTTGAAATTAAAAAAAAAATCCAATGATGTATTTCATGAGAGATATTTAACTAATTTAATGGTAGCTTTTTGTACTCTGCAAGGAACCTTGTATTTCAGTGATACTCATTAGTTACTCACTATTTTTCACAAATATTTCATTAATAATTTGCTAATGTTTTCATACTGGGGATAGGTGGCTGGTAGTATTACTGGCTGGTGATATTTCCTGTAGGGCATTGCATTTTAAGGGTAATTTTTCTGGAGAATTTTGATAATTACACTACTATACTTGAATATGGAACCCAGCTCTGGACATTAGAGGATAAAGGGCCACAAAAAAAATAAAAAAAAAAAATAAAAAAATAAAGGATAAAGGGCCACTGTGCTGTTGATTCCAAGATAATATGATACTGTAATACTGTGTGTGCTCAGTCATGTCCAACTCTTTGCAACCCCATGCTCCTCTGTCCATGGGAGAATATTCATGCCTCTGTCCAGGCAAGAATATTGGAACAGGTTGCCATTTCCTTCTTCAGTGTATCTTCCTGACCCAGGGATCAAGCCCATGTCTCCTGTGTTGGCAGGTGGATTCTTTACTGCTGAGCCACCTGGGAAGCCCTATCCCAGGATATTGGAGGGATGTCCATCAGATAGGCAGTAGCTGGCAGGAGCCCTAATCATCTTCTGTAGTTGGGCCTCAGGATTTCATCTCTCTTCCTTCTCACACAGCTGCTTGTATGGTATTGAGCCCTTATTCAGAATGATGGGTTGAATGAAGTTGGTCTGGAATTTCACTTTCTCCTTCAGAGGTGTTCAGGAATCATTAGAGCTTGACTATTCAACACAGTAGCCACTAGCTACATGTGGCTATTTAAATTTAATAAATTAGGATAGAATTACAATTGTATTTAAATTAAAAATTCTTCTGTTGCACTAGCCGCATTGCAAAGGCTCTATAAGGAATCTGTGATGAGTGGGCTACCATAATGAACAGCACTCCAAGTTCTTTGGACACTGACACCTATGGAGATGCAATGGTGTGCCCCAGGTTCATAGCTAGTTAGTGCAGAATCAGGAGTTTCCACAGGTTTAGCAATTAAAAAAATGTATATATCACGTGATCCCTCAGTTTTGGGGCATCATCAGTTCAGTTTAGTTGCTCAATCGTGTCCGACACTTTGCGACCCCATGAATTGCAGCATGCCAGGCCTCCCTGTCCATCACCAACTCCCAGAGTTCACTCAGACTCACGTCCATCGAGTCGGTGATGCCACCCAGCCATCTCATCCTCTGTCATCCCCTTCTCTTCCTGCCCCCAATCCTGCCCAGCATCAGAGTCTTTTCCAGTGAGTCAACTCTTTGCATGAGGTGGCCAAAGTACTGGAGTTTCAGCTTTAGCATCATTCCTTCCAGAGAACACTCAGGACTGATCTCCTTTAGAATGGACTGGTTGATCTCCTTGCAGTCCAAGGACTCTCAAGAGTCTTCTCCAACACCACAGTTCAAAAGCATCAATTCTTTTGCGCTCAGCTTTCTTCACAGTCCAACTCTCACATCCATACATGACACTGGAAAAACCATAGCCTTGACTAGACAGACCTGTGTTGGCAAAGTAATGTCTCTGCTTTTGAATATGCTGTCTAGGTTGGGGCATCATAAGTTGAACTAAAACATTTGGCCCTGGGGACTATCACATCCTTCTTTGAAAGTCTGTAAGGGAGACTCAATAGCAGAGTTAGAAATTAGTTTTTACCTCATAATTCTAGCTTCATAAGTGTTTATGATTCATCTTAGGTTGGGGGTGTGTGTATGTGTATGTGCATGCCTGTGTGTGTGCATGCCCATCTGTGTACAGTGGTAGTTTGCCACATATGCCATATATTGCTAACTCTGGTCTGTATGATGCTCATCACTTAGGTAGACATGGGGGTCTAGAATCACAGGATATTGGACTTGGACAGCAACTTTGAAGGTATTTAGTTAAACCTTGCTTGTGAGTTTCTGAAGTAGGAGTGATCCTTGGAATAGCTTCCTCCTAGAATTATTCTAAACCTTACGATCAAAATGGTCAGTCAGTTCAGTCACTCAGTCATGTCGGACTCTTTGCAACCCCATGGACTATAGCATGCCAGCAGCCAAAGATGGAGAAGCTCTATACAATCAGCAAAAACAAGACTGGGAGCTGACTGTAGCTCAAATCATGAACTTCTTATTGCAAAGTTCAGACTTAAATTGAAGAAAGTAGGGGAAACCATTAGACCATTCAAATGTGACCTAAATCAAATCCCTTATGATTATACAGTGAAAGGGAGAAATAGATTCAAGGGATTAGATCTGATAGACAGAATGCCTGAAGAACTGTGGACAGATGTTTGTGACATTGGATAGGAGGCAGTGATCGAGACCATCCCCAAGAAAAAGAAATGCAAAAAGGCAGAATGGTTGTCTGAGGAGGCCTTACACATAGCTGAGAAAAGAAGACAAGTGAAAGGCAAAGGAGAAAAGGAAAAATATACCTTTGAATCAAAATGGTAGAACACAGTAAATGATCATGGCCATTATTGTTGTGCTGTCTTCGTTGGTACTGATTAATAACACTTTTTTGAAGGAGGGTCCGAGTGACCAATCTCCCATGTTAATTTCTCTTTTTTCACACGTTGCTTCCCCTTCTTTCACCATTTTATTATGAGGTTTTCTAAACACGCGGAAAAGTTGAGACTGTTAACGTGAAGACCCATATGCCACCACCTAGTCTCTGCCCTCTGTTTTACTCTGTCACACAGGCTGTCCATCCCACTGTCATGACCCAGTATTAATGAGCTTGTATTCATAGAGCATGAAGCTTGGTAGTTACTTTGTCTGTGAATTGGAGTCCTTCCCAACATAGTTTTGTCCCTGTCTTCCCCACTGGGTTGAGGAAATAAGGGGTTGAGTGGTAATGATGCTTAGGGTGTTGACATGGTACTCAGCACAAAGTACTACAATTAACTCATTTAGTCTTTATAATGATGCTAGTGGACACGTGCTGTCATTAATCTCCATTTTATAGAAGGAGACACTGAGGCATAGAAAGATGAAATGATATGTCCCAAGTCATATAGCTAGTAAGGAAAAAAATGAAAAATTGGGCAATCACTCTGGTTAGGCTAGGTTTAAAAAATTTTTTTTAATCTATAGAATTAATGGGAAAAAATTGAGATACCATTTTATGATCACGAAAAATAACCTCTTCACTTGTCTTAAGCTGCTAGTTTGTGGCAGCTGCTGTGCCAGGAGCTGGGGTCATGCAGGTGATGACATCAGGTCTCCTCCCTGCCCAGCCTAATGGACAAAAAGCCACCGTGAGTTGTTGGTGGATCAGTGTTTTAATATAAACAATTTTCCTGGAATAGTTAGAAATGAAGGATTTCAGTAACAGAAAGTTACATTATGTATCTAGTTTTACTTCACAGAAACCTTTGCACAAATAAACAGTTGCTTTTTGGGGGTGTTTGTGACAGGATAAACAATTCCAGCGAATGAACAGTACCTTTTTGGAAATGTCTTGCCATTTACAGACTTATTTTCTTCTGCCATAGCAGAGGAAAATAATTTGGGAAAAATGCATTCAAGGATTATTTACTTTAACCATAAAACATATTCAGAATAATGGTATGGTAAAAATGAGGGCTTTCCTGGTGGCTTAGTGGTAAAGAATCTGCCTGCCAGTGCAGGAGTCACAGATTTGATCCCTGTCCAGGAATATCCCCTGGAGAAGGAAATGGCAACCCAATCCAGTATTCTTGCCTGGAAAGTTCCATGGATAGAGGAGCCTGGTGGACTGCAATCCATGGGGATGCAAAGTGTTGGATACAATCTAGTGACTGAACAACAACGGGTACCAAATTACACTTCCCAAGGCATCTTATCACTTTAAAAACTATTGCTACTTCAATATTTTTTCCCTTTTATCTTTTTCAACGTTTTTTATTTCAATGTACCAGCACACCACAAGAAATGCAAGTTACAACCTCAACAGGGGCCTGGAGCCTTGCCCAGGTGGCTCACATCAGTGTGAGTGTGTGGACACGTCTCTGTGCCCTGCTGTCCCCAAGCCCATTGCCTTAAGAACATGGACTGTTGTGGCGGGGACGGATGGGTGACGAGCTCATTAGGAAGGGTGTACAGGGTGGGGAAACAAGGTGCCACCATGACACCAGAATCAACGTTGGTTGAATGGCAGAGTAAGGAATTCTTATACATCAAGAACAAAAGCATCCTCTCTGATAAATGTTTAGCATTATTGAAAATTTAGAAACTCCCTGCTCTAGGCTCATTGGCTTCTTTGGGTAAGGTAAGGCTTCTTTAAATTAAAAAAAAAAAAAAAAAAAAATTTCTAGGTTAAAATAAACATTTTCAGTTGACCCTCTTTGGGGCCACTCCTTGATTAATATCTCTGTGAATAAGATGATTAATCGAAGAATGCCTCTTATAGCAGAAAATGAGATAATATTAGGGACTTTGTAGTTTTGTTTTCATTTTTCCTATTAAAGCATTTAAAATGTATTTTTATTTATATATAAGTAATAATTTGAGAACCTCCTCAGTGATCACTCATATATTGTGATTTAGTTTTCTGAACCAGTGATCTACCTAAGGACTGCAAGTCATCCTTATTAGCATTCCTGTAAATGTGCTGTTATAAATGATAATTTTATATAGAGAATAGAGGAAATCAGATTGCATTTGTCCTCCTGTTGAGGTGAGTGCAGGGGGAAGATAGTTTCCAGCGGAGTAATGAAGCCTACGGTTCTTGCTGTGGTGTTGACTTTTCTCCTGCCTGGCTACCTTGACCGTGGCAGTCCTTGTGACTTCCATATGTCACAGATTCTAAATACAATTCTGTGCCTCGTCTTCCTCCCAGAGTCTTTCCCCCACTGTAGTTATTTCTTCATTGATGCGTAATACTCAAGCTCTTCTTTATTCAAGACTCATCCCCTTCAGGGCTTGCAGATTTATTTTGATGGCACTTCCTGGAGGGCTTGCTGCCATTTCTTTCCAGGGAAAATTAAAATTGTCCTGCCCCCACCCTTTTTAAAAACACTGTCTATTTCATAAGAGCCACAGAATTATAAAAAACTGAATAGGATTATTAACATTGTTTTGAAAAGTCCTCACTTGGTCACAGAACTACAGAACTGAAAAAAAGAGGTCTCCTGGGTCATTCACCTTCTTGCTTCCTGAAGCCCTGGGAGTAAAAGCATCCCAGGAAAATCAGTATATGTCACATCTTAGTCTTCTTCAGGTGGCTTCCGTAACTCCTAGTTTGAGTCTGTTTTTTGTTTCGATAGGAAGTTACAGGAAGCTCTTCCCTGACCTGAAACTCTGGAATGATATGGTCACAGGGTCCCTTCTCTCAGAAGTAGTCCCGGTTATTTTCTGCAGAGTTGAAGAAATGGGCGCAGCAAAGCTGAGTGGCTTACCTAGCATGGGATAGCTCGTTAATGACTGCTGGTTTGTTAATGGTTGCCGTTTCTGTGCCTTTGCTCCGTGGAGCCACTTACTTTAAGGTCTCCTGTCCTTGGCTGATTAACAATTTTCATGTAAATGCTAGCTGATGAAAGAGGCTGATGAGAGATACTTGAATCGATTGTCATTTAGCAAACACTTTTGGGAGGGTGAGTTACCAAGATAAAGATGATTACTGTTACTGGGATAAAGATTATTAAAGTCTATCCTCTAAGAGCAAACAGTCCATCAAAGTGTTTTCAGGCCTGTCCTTTGTGGCTCAGACGGTGAAGAATCTGTCTGTAATGCAGGGGACCTGAATTTGGTCTCTGGATCAGGAAGATCCCCCGGAGAAGGGAATAGCAGCCCACTCCAGCATTCTTGCCTGGAGAATTCCATGGAAAGAAGAGCCTGGTGTGCTACAGTCCATGGGGTTGCAAAGAGTCCGACACAACTGCACAACTTTCACTTTCCCATCTTAAAGTTCTTTCTAGCCCAGTGATTCTAGATTATTCCCCCCCTCCCCCAAATTTTGCTATTTTTACGTCTCCACAGAAATAAGTGCCTGGTGGTTAAACTACCATAGAAGGTGGGATACCAAGTTGTGGTGTATAGAGTCTAAGCAGGGGAATGCAGCCTGATTGATCCAGTTCATGTCAAGAGAGCATCATCAGATAGGTGGTTGGAGTAGAAATCTGGATGGTTTGGGGAAATGGCAGCAAATAGACCTGGAGGAGGGGGCAAGCACTCAACAGTAATGGGGCCATTCTGAGTATGGGCTAGGGTAGAGGGTAAGTCTAAAAGTCAGAGACTGAGTGGGGAGACTTGCAGTTAAAGGCACCAACCAAAGAAAGGGCCCTTTTCATGTGAATGTTCCTCCTCCAGAGGAACCACTTTTGGGCACTGGTTTTCCATCAAGTGCGCAGCTTGGTGTTGACTGGGTTTCTCAGACAAGTGCTGTTTATCTGGGTAAAGACTGGTTTGTCATGTGGCTGATCTCTAGTGTATTGGGGATGGGCTGTCATCTCTTTTCCACCTAATGTATTCTTAGACCTTCCATCTCCTATGGTTTTCCTGGAGCATCCATGAAGTTTGAAATCTTATTTTAGGCAGTTCAAATTACTCAGATATCCTTGCTTTAAGCATATGCACAAGTTTGAAGTAAATTCAGGTTTATTTTCTTTTATTCACATAGCTTTGTGGGGCACTATGGGGGGAGAGATGTGTCTATTCCTGGATTATCATTTAATATTAATGCCATCTTTCTGTGCAAATCTGAATGTTGTAAGAGTATTGGGAGGAAAAGGATTCATTTCCTAAGCAATCTGAAGAGGGGCCACATCTCTGAAGATTGGGTTACTGCAAAAGACGCATGGCTGGAGGAAGAACTGTTTACGAATTAATGACCAAGACAGTTACAATGTTTTTCTGATGTGGATGGAGCTTTGCATCACTCATAGTGAGACCCAGTGATATTCGTGACTAGGTTCTGTTCCTCCAAGAGCTTCAATGGGGGTAGTTCATTTGTTTGTGCTCAAAATTCACAGCCACACATGCCTCTTTAATGGCTCAGTGGTAAAGGGATGCACAAATATGCAGAAAATAGATATTGAACAATGACCTGTTGCATATAGCACAGGGAACTCTACTCAGTATTCTGTAATTACCTACATGGGAAAAGAATCGGAAAAAGAATGAACTCATATATACATGCATAACTGAATCACTTTGTACATTTGAAACTACCACTAACTAGCATTATAAATCACCTATATTCCAATAAGGGCTTCCCTCGTGGATCAGACGGTAAAGCGTCTGCCTGCAGTGTGGGAGACCCGGGTTCGATCCCTGGGTTGGGAATATCCCCTGGAGAAGGAAATGGCAACCCACTCCAGTACTCTTGCCTGGAAAATTCCTTGGACTAAGGAGCCTGGTAGGCTACAGTCCACGGGGTAGCAAAGAGTTGGACACGACTGAGCGACTTCACTTCACTTCATACTCCAATAAAGTTTAAAACAAATGAAAAAAAGAACACACAAGTGGAGAAATCGGCACATGTATTAAAACAATGTGTATTCCCCTCCTCTCACAGAGATCTCCCTATGTAGGAGTGTCAGTCCTGTCCTTCCCTTGAGTTAATCGTTTTCTTAATGTGAAATGCTTAGGATGATAGACCAGTGCATCTTTTAATTACTGACTAGCTTGTTATTGTGGAGAAGGCAGCGGCACCCCATTTTCCAGTACTCCTGCCTGGAAAATCCCATGGACGGAGGAGCCTGGTGGACTGCAGTCCATGGGGTCGCTAAGAGTCAGACACGACGGAACGACTTCACTTTCACTTTTCACTTTCATGCATTGGAGGAGGAAATGGCAACCCACTCCAGTGTTTTTGCCTGGAGAATCCCATGGACAGAGAAGCCTGGTGGGCTGCCGTCTATGGGGTCGCACAGAGTCGGACACGACTGAAGTGACTTAGCAGCAGCAGCAGCTTGTTATTGAGTGGAAATAGGCTGGCTTTTGAAAGCTTGATGTTAGTGAGGCTCATTTATGTGATGGTCACATGCAGAGGACACAGGCATGCTGTCTTCAGGTTAGGAGCGGGGAGACTTGGATCAGACAGCTGCCTTTGTTCTGCCAGACCCTGTGCTAAGTGAAGTGTGACGTGGACAAGCTCTTTGAGGTGCATAGAAATTGTTGCCCGACATGAGAAGACTGAGGAATAAATCAGGTGACCCGTGGGCCAGGCGCCATAACTTGGTTTAAGGTGGCGATGACAAGCACTGATAGTGAGAGGCTCACCCCACAGTGGGGACTGCTGGGAACACAGGTGTAGAAACTGATGGATGAGGGTTCAGTTCTAACTCCTTTCAGTGTTGTTGCTGCTGCTGCTAAGTCGCTTAGGTCGTGTCCGACTCTGTGCGACCCCAGAGACGGCAGCCTACCAGGCTCCCCTGTCCCTGGGATTCTCCAGGCAAGAACACTGGAGTGGGTTGCCATTTCCTTCTCCAATGCATGAAAGTGAAAAGACTGCAGCCCACCAGGCTCCTGTGTCTATGGGATTTTCCAGGCAAGAGTACTGGAGTGGAGTGCCATCGCCTTCTCCGTCAGTGTTGTTAGGGCAAGTTAAATTAAACCTAAGTTTCCGTATCCATAACACAAGGATTATGGTACCTGCTGTACAGGGTTAAATGCAGTATGTTAAGGGCCACAGACTTCACAGATATCACCCTTCCTTCCTTCTTCATCCCAGGTAGTTCTTAAGATGAAGAGCAGTTGTGACCTACAGTGTTGGGGGAAGTCATATCTTTAGATATGGATGTGCAAGATGCTATCTAAGTGGTCCAGAATGGAAGGCCAGTGTTTATGGCTAGAAATACCCTGGGTTCTCTGCTTGGACAGGTAAAATATGGATGACAGTGGTTGCCCAGCTCCTGGGGCTGCTGTTCCAAGTATATCTGCTCAGGAAAGATACTGGGCTTCCCATCTTTACCCTGTGTGCGAATGTGGGTGTAAACTGGCCCATGAACCAAAGAAGACCATCAACAGCCAAGGCCCCTTTGACCCAGGGATGCTGATAGGAGTCCTGAATAGAATGCCACCTTTTACTGAGGACTAGTGTGTGTTTTGGGGACTGGATGTGAGTTGACTTTCTGAAAACAGTTGCTAATTAGCAAGTTTTGTAAAAAAAAAAAAAAAGAGATTGGGAAACCAGATATCAAACCAGCCCTTGAACACTCAGAAAATAGACTGGCTTCTAATGAGTAGAAAACACAAGTTCTTTTAACTTATTAAATTTGAAAAGAACACTAATGAATGTAGAGGGATGGTTTGGATGGAGCCTGCTCTGTGTAGGTCCTTCATGTAATTGTTAGAGATTTCATAAACCAGATTATGCCTGAGGTGGGGGAAATTCTATATCCAATTCAGATGACTCATTGGTCTGTTACAGAAGTTAAAAAATGGTTTAGTGTGGCCTTTCAGAGACGTATTATTACTGTGATGCTTTTTTTTGTGTGTGTAAGCATTTTCAGTTTTATTGTTATAAGTTGCTGAAAACTATTTCCTTTGTATTTTTGAAAGTTTAATTTTGACACTGATATTTTTTACTAGAAGAGAAATTTCTTCCTAGTATCATTTCTCAAAGTGGAGAGTTATTTTAAAGCTAGGTATTAATATTATTATTACAGTAATACTTCATGGTTTATAGCCCTTCAGATATGCTATGCTTTCACAGGCACGTTATCCTTCCTGCTTGAACCTCACAACCCCTAGAAGTCAGTATTGTTTTGCCTTTTTTAAGCTGTGAGAAAAGATGACTTCTGAGTTAAGCCATATAGTTGAATCTAAGAAAAGTCTTCTCACTCGTGTTTAATAATCTGCTGGTTTTCTACATTGCCTTTTTTTTTTTTGTTAGAAGCACACTAAATCTAATCTTTTTTAAAATTTATTTTTAATGAGAGGAGAAATTGCTTTACAATATTGTGCTGGTTTCTGCCATACATCAACATGAATCAGCCATAGGTTTACATGTGTCCCCTCTCTCCCATCTCACACCCTCTAGGTTGTCAGCAGTGGGTTTGTTGGGTCACGTAGCAAATTCCCACTGGCTAGCTATTTTACATAGGGTAATGTCTATGTTTCAGTGTTATTCGGAGAGATATTATTTCTGGGTGAACCATGACTACTCTTATTATCATTAGACAGCTAATATTGAATTGTTGTAGTTGGCCAGGCTCTGTGCTTAAAAGCTCTTACATATATCCTTGCATCTAATCTTCACAATACTCATATATAGGAAGTGGATACTGTGTTGTAACCACTTACAGTGGAGGATGTGAGGTGTAGGGATATTAGATCATTTGCCCCAAACACGGCTTGGAAGCAGTGGAGCTAGCTCAGATGTGTCTGTCTTGAGAAGCACTGTGGCATCGTCTAGAATTAGGTCTGTAGGAATTGTCCGACATGTACAATTAATTCATGGGGTATATTTCTACAGCTTCCATTTCTGTCCTTCTGTCCTCTTTGTCTTTAGTTCTTTGCCTTAAAATCTATGTGTAAATCGTGCTAATTTAGCACCGTCTGTCATGACCCCACTGTGACTTGGTTCTTCCTGTGTCCCTTCTGATTGCTTTAGATTAACACACATCTGCCTGGAAGCTTTGTCTTTCTGCATGTCTTTGGAAGAATTAGAATCAGTCTTCCTGCCATGAAAGTGTCTCAGGCAATTAAAAAAATTTTTATTTTTTTTTTCATATAATGATGGAGTGTTGACTAATTCTCCTTTCTTGTAAAATGCTTTGCATAGATTTTGTCCCTGCACCCAGCTGTACTTAATGGTATTGACCAAAATCGTTTTCAGAATTAAGATGAAGAATTTTTTTGGATTCACATCTTGAAGCTCCTTTCAAAACTTATAATTTGGGGGAAAAAATCTCTTATGAAGGAAACATGTTTTTCTTTTGCTAAGCCAAGTGATGCTGCACAGCTGGGAACCTTCTGGGTAGGGAACCCTTAGCAGAACAGAAGTCGCCTTCCTTCACTTATAGCATTTAAAATCATCCACCATCTCCATTCACATCTTCATTGTCATCTGGCAACATATCTGAAGTCCCTGCCTATGTAGCATTTTGCATATCACTAAAGTGGGGGTGAGGGAATTTTTGAATGTCTCTGCTCACTGAAAGGAAACATTAGTTTGGATTAGACCAGACTGCATTTTAAAAGACCAGGGTAGCTCAGCTGTTCTGAGGAGGCCCCTCTAGATTCCAAGAGGCATAAATTCCAAGATTTATGATATAAGTTCTAATTTTATGCATTTTCTAGATATTGAATAGTATTTTTGGCTTCATTTAGAATGTACTTAGTATATTTATGCTTATTTCATAGGAACTAACACATACTTGAACAATCTTGAATTATTTTAATGTTCTGTGTTTGTTTTATCTTTGCTTTTATAATATTGTTATGTCTCAGTTCAGATTTAAGAATGCTGATCAAGGCTGTATGTGTGTGTGGGTGTGCTCAGTTGCTCAGTCATGTCTGACTCTTTTGCAACCCCATGGACTGTAGCCCGCCAGGCTCCTCTGTCCATGGGATTTTCCAGGCAAGAATACTGGAGTAGGTTGCCATTTCTTCCTTCAGGGGATCTTCCCAATTCAAGGGTCAAACCTGGGTCTCCTGCATTGCAGGCAGATTCTTTACCATCTGAGCCACTAGAGAAGTCCATAAAATATAAATAAATAAATAAATATATATATATATATATAATTGTTATATATATTTTATGGTCTTTGCAGGTATCTTAGTGGTAAACAATCTGCCTACCAATACAGGAGACACAGGTTCCATCCCTGGGTTGGGAAGATCCCTGGAGGAGGAAATGGCAACCAGTGTTCTTGCCTGGAAAATCCCATGGACAGAGGAGCCTTGCGGGCTACAGTCTGTGGGGTGGAAAAGAGTCAGACATGACTCAGCAACTGAGTATGCACACATACATTTGTGTTATATAATATATAACAATGATTATCCTCAAATCTGTAGTGTCTAGAAACACATTGGAGTTGAAAAGTAAGGATAATTGACTTCTTTTAACTGTTTATGGGAGACATAATGCCATAGTAGTTATATGTAACATAGAAACACAGGCTTGCTTGCTTGTAAAAGGAATACACTTTTGTTCTTTGGCAAGTATCAAAGTATCCTAGTATAATTTGGCAAGTATACTAGGATTTAGTATCCTCATTCTCAAAATGAAGGAACTGACAACTTCTGACGTCAGCTGTAAATGGATTGAATTGCCCTGTTAATCTCTTGGGTCATGCAATTTAGTGTATAACTGGGGTTAGCCCGAGTGTTTCCAAAGCAAGATTACTGGAAGCTCATTCTCCAGCTGTTGGGTTCGGAGATTATTCAAGAATGTTGCCCTGTCATTTGGATCTGGTTTGCTGAGGAATAAGCCAGCATCGTTATATGAGGCCATTTTGCTGATCGAGCCCCAGCCTAACAACTGCATCCTCTTCACCGTTCGGTTGGGGAGCCAGCGTCTTGCTTCAGGTGCCTTGCTGGACTTCTGGAAAGTCTGAGTCACAGGCTCCTAAGGACAGACACAGCAACCCTGTTTGTCTAGACAGCATTTTCTAGACCCAGATCTCAGCTCACTTGAATTTGGCAATCAAGGATTTACATGTAGTCTTTTTTTTTCTTTCTCATTTTCAAGTGATTTCTCTTTTTATGTCTTCCTAAGTTCTGCTCTTTTCCAACAAAACTATAGATTGACACTGTACAATGTTGTTGTTTAGTCACTTAGTTGTGTCTGACTCTGTGACCCGGTAGACTGTAGCCTGCCAGGCTCCTCTGTCCATGGGATTTTCCAGGCGAGAATACTGGGGTGGGTTGCCATTTCCTTCTCCAGAGGCTCTATCTGACCCAAAGATTGAACCTGTGTCTCCTGCATTGGCTGGAAGATTTTTAACCACTGAGCAACTAGGGAAGCCCTACAGTGTACAGTGGGCTGCCTTTAATCTTCCTCTGCCTTGATTTTCTCAACTGGAAAATGGTGATACTAACTTCAGCTCCTTCATCTGTTTTGGGAAGAAAAATGAGATAACTGATGCCATAAAGTTCTTTTTAATTTAGAGCAGGAGGGAAACTCAATTATAATAAGAATCTTGTATCTTTATTTTTATGGGGCATTTACAATGTTAGCATTGAATACAAATCAGGGAGGGAAATCTCATTTTGAATGTCGTTGATAGAATGATGGCCAAGAAGGTATTAGAGGTGCATGCAAAAGCTAAGAAAATGTGTTTAAAAATGATGAACACCAAGCCATCTAATATTTCTTTTCAAGAAGGAGAATTAGATGGTGACTGTAGGGTGTAATAAAAAAAAATAATGTATATTTTGGGATTTTCCAAATCTATTCTGTATATATCCTTTTAATTTGATTTCAAGAGTAAAAGTGTTATGTAATGTTCAGGAATGTTTCTCTATGTGGGGAGCTCTGTATGGTTCAGTATGGTAGCTACTAACAACAAGCGGCAACATTTTAACTAAAATTAATTAGAATTAAATTAAAATTTTAGCTACTCAGTCACACTAGTCACATTTGAAGTGCTTAGTAACCACACATGGCTAGTGGCTACAGTATTGAAGAGTCCAGATGTAGAGCATTTCCAGAAGATTCTGTGGGATAGGACTGCTCTAGAGAAACTGAAAAAAGGGAAGGTAAATTCCCTTCTTCCTCTTCCCCACAGCTGCATTTTATAATCTCTGGCCTTATATTATTATATTGTAAAAGCACAGTTGAAATTTTATGAAGGGACACAAAAATCCTGGAACCAGTTCTTTGCTCTCTATTTGCTTTTCTTCCATAATTATTTTCTTACGTAAGTAACAAATTACCTAGACCAATCCAGTAGTCCTCAAATCATGTGCCACATTCACTTGTTTTATAATTATTTCACAGGCATAAACCAAACTGTTGCCTCTAACAAAATAACTAATATATTCCAAATCCACTCTGTCCACAAATCCATCCGGGCTCTACCATCAAACATATATCCAGGATCGGGCCCTTTTTGTCCACTCCACTGATCACTCTGGCCCCAGCCATCATCACCTCTCTTGTAAATTATTGCTGATGCAGCCTGAATGGGTTCTTGCTTCCCCTCCTGCCCTTTCACCCACTTTCAAGCCTGTTCTCAACAGAGAGATCATTTTAAATATCAGGTCACCTTACTCTTGTACGCAAAATTCCTGGCAGCTTCTCCTTTTATTCCAAGTAAAAGCGAAAATGTGGACAGTGGACTTTAGGTCCTCATGGGTCTCACGGCCCCCTCTGACATCACCAGTGCGTACTCCCCTGAAGCTACAGTAAGCTCTTCTTTCTTCTCCAATTATCAAAAGTTTATTCTTGTCTTGGGCTTGCCTGGCGGCTCAGTGGTAAAGAATTTGCCTGTCAGTGCCAGGAGACGAGGGTCCAATCCCTGGGTTGGGAAGATCCCCTGGAGAAGGAAATGGCAACCCACTCCAGTATTCTTGCCCGGAGAATCCCATGGACAGAGGAGCCTGGTGGGCCCCAGTCCATGGGGTCACAAAAGAGTCTGGCATGACTTAGCAACTAAGCAAAATTCTTACCTCAGGAGTATGCCGTTGGCTTTTGCCATTTCCTCTGTCTGGCCCACTTGTTCAAGATGTCCACCTAACTCATTTCTTCACTTCTTTTAGTCCTTTTTCAACATGATTTCGTAATGAGGTCTCACCAAACTATTTAAAAATGTCACCAACACCACCCCTTCTCCAGTCCCCATACAACCCTCATTCTTCACTTCCCCTACTAGGCTTTTCTCCACAACACTTATCACCATCTGACATACCTCAGTGTGTGTGTGTGTGTGTGTGTGTGCGTGCGTGCGTGCGTGCGTGCTTTTCTTCACAACACTTATCACCATCTGACATACCTCAGTGTGTGTGTGTGTGTGTGCTTTTCTCCACAACACTTATCACCATCTGACATACCTCAGTGTGTGTGTGTGTGTGTGTGTGCTTTTCTCCACAACACTTATCACCATCTGACATACCTCAGTGTGTGTGTGTGTGTGTGTGTGTGTGCGCGCTTTTCTCCACAACACTTATCACCATCTGACATACCTCAGTGTGTGTGTGTGTGTGTGTGTGTGTGTGTGTGCTTTTCTTCACAACACTTATCACCATCTGACATACCTCAGTGTGTGTGTGTGTGTGTGTGTGCTTTTCTCCACAACACTTATCACCATCTGACATACCTCAGTGTGTGTGTGTGTGTGTGTGTGTGCGCGTGCGTGCGTGCGTGCTTTTCTTCACAACACTTATCACCATCTGACATACCTCAGTGTGTGTGTGTGTGTGTGTGCTTTTCTCCACAACACTTATCACCATCTGACATACCTCAGTGTGTGTGTGTGTGTGTGTGCGCGCTTTTCTCCACAACACTTATCACCATCTGACATACCTCAGTGTGTGTGTGTGTGTGTGTGTGTGTGTGTGTGCTTTTCTTCACAACACTTATCACCATCTGACATACCTCAGTGTGTGTGTGTGTGTGTGTGTGCTTTTCTCCACAACACTTATCACCATCTGACATACCTCAGTGTGTGTGTGTGTGTGTGTGTGTGTGGTCTGTCTCCTCCCAGTAGAATATACACTGTTTGAAGGCAATGCTTTATGTCTTTTTCATCTTTAGTGTCTGCAAGGTAGACCCTCAATGATAATCTAATGAATGAAAGAAAGACTTAAGTGAATGACAGTTATGATAAATCATGGGCTTTCCAGGTGGTGCTAGTGGTACAGAACCTGCTTGCCAATGCAGGAGACATAAGAGACCAGGGTTCGATCCCTTGGGTGGGAAGATCCCTAGAGGAGAGCATGATAACCCACTCCAGCATTCTTGCCTGGAGAATCCCATGGACAGAGGAGGCTGGCAGGCTGCACTCCATGGCGTCACACAGAGTTGGACACGACTGAAGCGACTTAGCATGCACATGATAAGTAATACCAAAAAGAACAGGATAGATGCATCGAAAAGAGTACTTTTTGGGAACCCAAGTGTGCTAGTTTAATGAGATTCATTTTAGCAAGAGACACAGAAACACAAAGACACACCATCCAGCATCATCTTTCCTCTACCCTGTTCCCCTCTGAGAGGGCTCTGGGATGAGGCTGCGCTCTCTGAGGGCTCTGCCAGGAGCCTATAGACTTCTCCTTCCCACTCTTGAGGGGCCACATAGGGGAGAGTTTGGACCAGGGCTGCAGGAGTTGTATGGGGACAACTTTAAAAAAAGAAGGACTTGGGGCTCCAGCTGGGCTGATCCTTCAGCAGAGTAACCAGTCCTTCAAGATGACCATGACACTCGAAGGCAGGAAAAAGGGTCCCTCTTGGTTGTGGAGCTGGACTCCACGGGTGTGTGTGCTGAGCGAAGGGGAACAGAGCAGGGAAGGGGCCAACCATAGTTTGCTGCCTTAGGAGGGAGGTGATGAGCTATAGAAACAGAAATCTAGAAACATGGAGGCAGAGAGTTCCCTTCCTGCACTGGGAAGCTGGTGATGCCAGACTGGGGCACCGGCCTGTTTTCTGGCATAGCTGGGGAGAAGGGAAAGCTTGGCAATGGTCGGGAGCAAAAACAAACAAAAAAATTAAAGGGATCACTTACAGTTTGCTGGTTCCCACTGAGGCTGGGAGGAGGAGACACAAACAAGCAGAGAGTCACTTGCTCACTTCTAGTTAAAGGGCGGAGCAGTAGCAGTGTTCAGGGGAGGCCAGCTTTTCACTTCCTCCCATCGTGCAAAGACTGGGTTTAGCTTCAAGAGCTCTGCCCCCAGCTTTCGCTTCATCTTGCAACTTTGAGCCGTTTGGCACAATGCTCGGGTGGGGTTCTTTGAACAGATGAGTGATATTCCTGTGTTCCCAGAGCAAAAACGTTTCTCCGTATAGCAAATTTCATTTATCTGAAGCTTCAAGAAGGAAAAACATGCTCTATTTTTTAAAATAGGTTTCCTCTTTTTGCCATGTCCTTTCATTATGCACTGGTTTTTTAAAGGATAAATTTTCTTCTGTTTAAATGGTCTATTAATTGTCACTAAAATAACATGTGATTTTTTTCCCCCTATATTTTGTGTGAAGTCTGCCTGTCAGTACCCCAACCCACCCTTTGTAAATTGTTTTGTTGATTTAACTGTTTGCTCTGTTGGCACAATCAAGGGCAAAATCAAGATCTAGAAAGCCTTAGGACACCTGAAATCATTTATTGGAATGGATTTTGCTTTCCCTGCCTCCATTGCTAGAAATGGTATTGCCAGCCTGTGGGAGTTGCAGAAGACTAGAGTCTTTCTGGAGTGAATTTATGAGTAAAGTTCTTTGAACACAGTAGGCAAAAGCAGGGATGTCAGCATTTGGCATTTCTAGAACTTTCCTCTGTTTAGGTTATCTTTTTCTTTTTCTATTTCTCTTTCTTTTGGCAGCTGAGTTGGGCATCAGCTAGTATTAATGTATCTGTTTGAACTGGGTTGAGGTGAGCTGCAAACAACAAATTTTCAGGTACTTCCCATATAGGATATGACTATTAAATAGGAAGGATGTGTCAATTATGTGGTAGGCATCAGGAATAATGAGGCAAAACTGAATTTTTACAATTGGATTCACAATTATAGCAACTTTTTTTTTAACCTTCTGAGATCTTGCATTTTCATAGCTAGAAAGGAGGTAAGGAAGAGGAGTAAACCTTGACAAAGACAGATATGGTCCCTGCTCCCAAGTACCTTACAGTCTGGTGGGGATGGTAGATATTAAATATATAACTCCACTAGTAATTAAAATTGTGATAGGTATTACTGAGGAAAGGAGCAAATACTGTGAGAATATATGATCGGGAGGCCTGCTGTAGTCTGGACTTTGTTAGGGAAGTTCTTTAGGTGGGGCTCTGAAGGATGAGTAGATGTGATCAGGGGAAGGTAAAGCAAAGAGGCAGAAGGAAGAACGGTTGGAGCAGACGGTGGGACCAGCAGAAGGCCAGTATGGCTATAACTGGAGGGGATGGGGTCGGGAAGGAGAGGGAGTGAAACGAGGCTGCAGGTAGAGGCAAGGACCAGCGTAGTCATGCGGAGCCACTAAAGAGCTTGAGTAGAGAAGTGATAGGATAAATGATTGGATGTTTAGAAGATCGCATCAAGATCCTTTATGGGCAGTTGATTTGATGAGGCAAGATGGCTCTGTGGGGAGGCTGCTCAAAGTGTTACAGGAGCAAGATGATGTTGGCCTGGGGTAGAGTCATTGTATTGGAACTGGAGAGAAGTGAGTGGATTTAAGAGATGTTTCAATTGCATTGAACTTGGTGAATGACTGAGATTCCATTGATGATGCCTGGATTTCTGGCTTGAGAAGCTGTATGGATTGCCATGGCTCATTACTGAGCTCAAACGCTTAGTGAGGAACAGATTCTGAAAGAAAGATCACATGCTGAGTTTAAGGGTTGAAGTAGAGTTAGAGCTGATAATTTAAGACAGGTTTGGGCTGCACAGGAACTTGGGAGTCCTCTGGGATTCACTGAAGTCATGGGAGAAAATGGAAGGTAGCAGGGAGTGGGGAATGGACATGACCAGGGAGGTGGGTGGAGAAATCAGTGGAAAAAAGAATTCAAGCACAAGGGGCTATATCAGCGTTAAGGTGGTATCTAGTTCGGCTGTGAAATCTAAGTCAGCTCTGCCCATTACTAAGGAGAAATCTCATTAGGAAATGCTGAAAACTATATGTGGGGCTTAGCAACAAAGAGGTGGTTGGGACCTCAGGGGAGCTGTGGGGACAGAAGCCAGTTTTGAACAATAGGTTGCATTCGAGGCAGAAGAATGAATCAGGTACAGATCCTTTTTTGAGAAGTTAGGAGCAGGGAGGGGGTTAGATGGAGCTACAAGAGGGGTGTAGAATCCAGGATACAGATCTAGATCTTGGGAATCCTGTATCTGGACGTTTAGATATGGAACAGAAGACATAGTTACATAAACCTCTGCAAATGTGGGTGGGGTATAATCCAGAGTCAAGGCAAGGGGATAGGCATTTACCTCCAGCAGTTCAGAAGAAGGGGACAGATGGAGCCTCAGGAGCAGGCAGGTGGGGAGGGTTAGAGTGGGATGGTCAGCGGTACCATTCTGATGAAGTCTGTGTACTCAGTGGCGCAGGAAGGAAGCAGAATCAGTTTGTAGGCTAGCTCTGTTCTCCAGCTGTGCCTGGAAGCCACCATGGCAAGCCTGGGATAGGCAGATGGGTGGGTTCATCCAGGGTTGAGGTTTTTCCTCTGTGGGAGTAATGAAAGGACAGGGAACACACAGACTGAAGGTATTAACAGTAGAGGAATGATTTCATTGGGGTTTTAATGGGATGAAGATGGCTGGGAGGATGTAGGATGGTCAGTGACCAGCAGTGTTGGGGTAGTGGGCACAGCTGAGTGGAGGAAGACGCATGTACTTTGCTAAGTGTGCGGCGTGTGTATGAATCACCTGGGGATCTTATTAAACTGCAGATCCTGATGCAGTAGGTCTGGATTCCCAGATTATGCATTTCTAACAAGCTCCTAAGTGCTGCTAGCCCCTCTGGTCCTTAGATCACACTGAAGGAGAAATGAGAAGGTGGTGGTCCAAGAATGGGATGCCTGAGCTGGGAATCATAGAGCGGACAGATAGCACAGCCCAGGGAATGACTAAGTGGACCACCAGAAGTTCAAAGAATGAGACGGGCCGGCTGGTCATCAAGTCTCTCAGGATGCGTGACAGTGATGCTAGCACTTACTGTTGGCAACACTGTTCTAGGCACCTCAGGTATAGTCTGTTGTTTAATCCTCACAACGGTCTGCCATGAGGTATTGATACCCATGATGATCCCTTATTTTACAGATAAGGAAAGTGAGACCCAGAGAAGCCTTTCCCCAAATCACCCTCACTTGTGAGTGGAGGAGTCAGGATTCACACTGTGGCCATAAAATTCTAGAACATCTTCAGAGTCCAGTGCCCTTATGTGAATGGATGCATTGCTTATCTCTGATGATGGAAGCTGGAGGGGGGATGGTATATAGACATTTTTAGCCAGATGTTAGCATCATCAGTGAATACAGTTAAGAGAGTGCTAGGGTTTTGGTAAACTATCCCTTTTAATCCTCATCTAGAGCCATACCCATTTTACAGGTAAGAAAAATAAGACTCAGGTTATGTAGTTAAGTGGGAGAGATGGCAAGTGAATTCAAATTGGTCCAAAGCCTCTTCTTCCTCTGTATCAGGTTTCACTCTTATCACCACCCAGACATGGAAGTTCTTTTCTAATTCTCAGATAGGCTATAGTTACCATGGGAATAATTTCTTCCTGCATTGAAAGCTGCATCCTGGAGATGATGTGTGGTAAACAGGTGACTGAGTGGGAGCCAGGGCATCTGGGCTTGGCTCTGTCTCTGACTAGCAGGTGTGCGCATGTGTCTATAGGTCTCAGTTTTTTTTAATCCCTATGGATCCCTTTCAGAGCTGTATTCAATAAGTATGATGTCAGTTAGAATGACTCCTTTCATACTAATGTTTACTATAGACTTAGCACTTGATAACTTGATAGGTAATCCCCGATTCTTACACAAGGTTAAATATTGTCTCTGAATTAGAAATAAGGATACTGCAGCCTGGAGACTTACAGGAACCTGCCAACTTCCTCTCTGCTCACAAAATGCTGAAGCTGGGGTTTCTCTGAGGTTTTTGAATCCAAAGCTCATGTTCTTGCTATCCAAGCTTGCTTCCTCAACCTCTTCTGTATCCTCTTGCTTATGGGTGTAGATGGTGCCATTAGCCAGCTTTATCAAACTTTCAATACCTGGACCCAGAGAAGAAATGCATTTTATGTTGATTTTGAGAAGCAACCCCCCTGCATGCACGTCAGCATGCGCGTGCACACACACACACATGCACACATACACATACACACACACATGTGTACCGTGTGCACACTGATACCTCTGAAACAGAAGTTTCATGAAGCAATGCTTATGGTTTGTATTAGCAATGCTCTTAATTTTCTTTTCACTTCCAGTTCAGTTTAATCTATTTTATTAATATGCTTGTTAAACTCTACCGAATTGATTTAACTACCTACCAATGGGCTGTAGCCCTCAGTTTGAAAATTATGTGCACATCCGGATTTCTCAATATAATTACTCCAGATCTTTACCCCCTGCCTCTCCCTGTTTCTTCTTATGGAATGTAATGAAAAATATCTCTCGACCTGATAATTTCTGTAACAGTGTTAAATCTAAATCAATGCTTGCCCTCACCCATCTGCCATCCATACATCTGTAGAGTGAAAAACTATTTCATATATTTGTCCTGAGAGCAGGAATGAAAATGTATGCTTTTTTTCTTGCTGAAAATACTAATTAACAAAAAGTGAAGAATGAGGAAGTGACATTTGTCCCTCCTGGACTTGAGAAGATGGGGATAGAAGAACCTCTCTTGTGGGCTGATAAATTGAAAGGGTGTAGGGTGGGGAGGGACCGCAGTATTAGAATTCTGGTAAATGATGAGTGAAACTTACTTCATGTTCATCTGTGCCATATAGCTGTCTAACTACTATTACCGTTGGACTTGTCCAAGGCTGTGTGTTTATTGGACTCCTTTATGTACCAGGTCTTGTTCTGAGTACCTCACCTGTTATCTCAGCAGTTGTATTGTCTCCATGTTTTTACAGGTGGGGAGACCAAGGCATGGAGAGGTTAAGTGACCTGCCCAAGGTCACACAGCTAGTAGGGATTGGTCTCGGGGGGATTCATATCCAGGGAGGCTGCCCCTGGAGCTCATGGTCTTTATCATTAAGCTGTAACTGTCACATCTTTCAGGTAATTCTTTGTTAGGCACCATGCCCAGAACAGGGTTCTCACTTCTGGGTTTTGAATCCTGAGAAGAATCACACAGGGAAGAAAAATGGTTGGTATCCATTCACTCCACAAGGGCTGCCAGAAGGGACTTACCACTTGAGGGAAGAAGTTCTTGCTTCTCAAATTGGTAGGGTTGATTTAGTTTCTTTCTCTCTTGAGCTCTGGTTTTTAATTTAAAAGAAAACCAACAACTTTCAAAAAAAAAATGAGAGCTACCCATTTCCTTTAAATAAATTTATTTGTGCTTAAAATTTCACTGTCAGAGAAAAAAACAAAAATGGGAACCCTGATAAATGCAGACAGTTGTTTGACTCTTCCTGGTCTGTTTTCTCATCTTTAAAATAAAGGAATTGCATACGCCCATCCCTAGATCCCTCTTAACTGTGATCTTTCGCTAGAATTGGGTGCTAGTGACTCATGACATTTTCAGGAAGAGACCAGCTGGCCCCATGTTAGGGAAACAGGAGAAGGTTTGTTAACGTGACCTTTGCATTCATGTTGTATGTTTTCTATATGTTTTACATGACTGTGATTCTACTGTTGGTGAATTCATTTAAACCATAAACATAACAATGGTGACTAGCAGGGGTTCCTTCCCAAGCGTGCCTCGTGCAGACCACGGAGACCTCAGTGCTGAGAGGTCTGGGCAGAAACTCTGTGCCAGGTGAGTACCTTAACGTGACCTTCCTGGACCTGGCACTAGGAGTTAGATTCATCTTCACTCTTAGCCTAAGAAGTGGTCCCATTCCAGGGATTATGATCACGCCATTATTCTGCCTTTAAAAGCATGTCATTATCAAAGAATCAGTACGACCCATTCCAGAGTTTTGTATCAGACAGTGCTTTGAAAAGAAGATCTGAAATGTCAATGACATCAAGAAGACTTGAAGTTGTTTGAAAGTAGCCGTGTGTTCATCCGTGGGAAAAAATTAGAGATGCTTGTTTTCTTTCACGCTTTGATGAAGCCTTACAACTTGCAATAAAGGGACTGTGGGAAGAATGAAGCAATTGTTTCTGACAAGCTGTATGTAAACATTGCATTTCTGCATAATGACATAAATAACCAGGTGAAAAGAAATGGATTTGCACAGGTGTTAGAGTACAAAGGTTTCCCCTGAAACTAGACATCTGAAGACAAAAACCCACCTCCAGTGGCTCTCTCCTGCTACCCGCCAATTGAGGGAGCATCTGTCCTTCCTGGAAGGAGAGACCCATGGAGGAGTTAATTCCTCTCAGCAAGTATTTACTGGTGACTTACATTCCTGGCAGTCCACGCAGAGCAAAGAGAAGCAGGGTCTGAGAACTGGGCAGACCCACAGTGGGTCTGAGCCATAACCCAGCGTGTAGGAAGGTAACTCAGACATCTGTTCCAACCCCCTTATTTTAAGCTTGGGTGACTTGAGATCCACACAGATAGTTAACTTGTTCAGACTCAGGTCATTTGTCTAGCTTGAGATCAGACCCAGCCTAAATCTAGGAACTCTGTTCTTAGTATAATTGACATGAGTAATATTATTATAATATTGTAATATAAATAATAAGAAACACCTGCTTTCCATACGCTGGCCCCTTCTGTATGCTGTCAGTACTTTACATACGTTTACTTAGTGACACGCAGTGACTCATTTAACCCTCATGGCTCCCTGAGGTATACATCATTGCTTCTATTTTACAGAAGAGGAAACTGAGGCAATGAGAAAGGGAAGTAGTTTGCCCCAAGTCACGCAGATAGTAAATGGTGACGTTTGGATCAAAACCCAGGCAACCTGATCCCAGAGTTTCCCCTCTAAACCACTAGGCAAGGGGTCAGCAAACCTATACTTTCTGTAAAGGACCAACCGGATAGTAAATATTTTCGGCTTTGTGAGCCATAAGCATCTCTGTTGCATCTGCTCAGCTCTGTCTTCGTAGTGTGAAAGCAGCTGGAGACCACCAGTTAAATGAATGGGTGTGGCCGTGTCCCAATAAAACTTTATTTATAAAAACAGGCGGGGCTGGATCTGTAGTTTTCAGATCCTACACTGGACTATGCCACCTCCTAGGGCACACTTATAAATGGCATTAGGAGAGATACAGATGTCTGAGGAGTGTGGTGATCTGGTTTTACAAGGCATTTGGGGCCAGAAATTGCACTAAAACAGTATGGTTTTTGTATTCCTTTTGGGTCTAGTGTCCTGCTTTGGCCAGAGAGAGTGATGGTCATCAAAGCCGTGTGCAGTGGGTTGTTAGGAGGCTGAGAGTCAGAAGAGGCTTTTTATTCTCCCTCAGCTTTCTGGTGACCTTGCACAAGTCCCTTAGCACCTGTCACTCAGAACTCTCCTCAATGGTGATAGCATTCCTTGCCACCTGTCCCTCTCCTTCTCTGAAGTGTATGTCTTGGATTAATGAAGTCTTGTCCGAGATGTACTTGGAGCTGTGAGTTTGGGAGAGAGGAAACGTAGTAAGTGACAGTCATCGTTTAGCTTGCTTGCACATGAGCATTTTGGGGATATGGGACCATCGATCTTACGTTTGGCAGGAAGAGCCCAGTTTTAAATGAAAGGCACTTTTGGTAATGTGCGGGAGAGAATGTGGACGGAGGGGCCATAAATTTATGTGTTGCCTATGCAGTGGTAGACTTTAGGTAATGGCATTCTTTAGAGGGTGAAACATACTTATTTCTGTTTTTAGCAAGTGTGCAATGAGAGGATTCCATGGCCTACCTCATTATGTATCATCTCCATAAGGAAATTTAGGCTTCTCTGCTAAACTGTGCGTCTTAACATGAGGGAGGATTTTTATAAATGTTTCCAAGTGAAATTTTGAAGTTAAAAGTTGAACCAAGAAGCCTCAAAGGGAACCAAGCTGCTGCTTGCATTTCAATGAAGGGGAGAGGAAATTCATTATAGAGGTTGAAAATGTGGTTTGCATGCTAAGACTCTGGTGGAAGAATGGGCCTCCCGGACCGGGTGGGAGGGAAATTCTAGTTTGCCCTTTGTGGTTAAGGTTTCTTGACTAAGTACACATAGACCTTCTAATGCTCCCCCTGCCTTTTTTTTTCATTTTTTTTTAAAGCTTTGTAAGAACATTTTTCTTCAAGTTTAAAGATACATATTGAACTGAAAATTTCAGCTTGTCTCAGAATCTTTGTTTTTTTTCCCCAATTGTTTGTTTTGTTCTCTTGACAAAAACTATTTAAAAATTCAATAGATGTTAATCTTTGGGAATCTACACTTAAGATGCTCTCACACCAATTAAATTGATATATTCAGTGGAGATGTTCTTGGTACTGGGCTAGGTCTCTATTAATACGGTTGTATCTTACTGTAAACAATAGCATCAATCCTGCAGAGCAACATTCTTCTGGTTCTACAGGTGAGCAGACTGAGAAGCTAACTCTGTGAGAGTGAATCAGCTAGAAAGTGGCAAAGCCATAACTGGATTCTGTCTTCCTAATTCCAAAACCCCAGCAAGTAGGGCGACCAAACGTCCTAGTTTCTGGGATGCAGGATTCTCAGAGCTAAAACTGGAAATGGAGATTGTGGTCACCCTGCCCAGAAGAGGCTTGCTATCCCAAGTGTCAAGGGAGTGCTCACTCATGACCGGGAAGCACGTCCTCATATACCACAGGGGGGTTTTCCTCTGTGATGTCTCCCCTTACCTGCTGGAAGCCACGTGTGTGCACCGTAAGACCTCTAGGGCCACAACTCCTAGGGCATCTTGGCCCCAAAGAGGAAACCTAGGAGCCTGAGTTCGTTGGGATTTCCAGCTTGCTGCTGCTGCTGCTGCTGCTAAGTCGCTTCAGTCGTCCGACTCTGTGTGACCCCATAGATGGTAGCCCACCAGGCTCCCCTGTCCCTGGGACTCTCCAGGCAAGAATACTGGAGTGGGTTGCCATTTCCTTCTCCATTTCCAGCTTGAATGTAGCCCTATTTATCAGTCCAGTTTGGGTTGATAGAGCAAAAGGCACAATTCTTAGAGTGGTAGCATCCATAGTTTTGCACATGTGCTTCAAAATATTGCTATGCTCTTGTGCTCACAAGTGAGCCTATTGTTTGAAAGGCTGGGTAAGCACTGGAGAATTTTACCCCTTCTATTCCATCTCCTTCCAGGCTTTCTAAGGACAATTCGTTTGCCTTTGGGGATCAGATCTGACCACCAGAAATGGGGGCCAGCTAGCACAAAGCTTCTCCTCTCAAAGCCTGAATGTTTCTTTTCAAGCAAATGATTTTGACCTGTGTCCAGCTGCCAAAGGGCACTGTGTACTTAGGCTGCCTTTAAAATATTTCTAAAGAAAGGTTGGCATGCAGGGCCACAGATTGTGAGCGCTGTTGTTGCCAGAGTGAAAGCAGAAGTGATCATTAGAACATTATGCATCTACATATGGTCAAGAGATTGCTCTTTACGCAAAAGGTGAATCTGTGTGAACACACGTTTTTTTTTGTTTTTTTTTTTTTCTGTTTTAAAAAATATACTGAGCCAGGGCCCTGTCAGTGGCCCCTGGAAACCCCCCTGGTGACTTTCCAGGAAAAGACAGATCAAAAGCAGGCAGGGAGGTCACTTGATGCTTCAGCTGACTTGTGGGAGATGTTATTCTCCAAAATGTGATGCTTGTAAATGGATGAAAAGGCCAGCCTGTGCCACCGTGCTGGGATCACTGCCGTGTGTCAGTTACATGGGTGCCTGTTTTGAGATTAGTTTTTAAGACTTAGTCATTAGATTCACACAGGGGACCTTGTAATCACTTAATTACCGGTGTGCTTGCTGTATAATGTCAAAAGATGCCTTGTCATTTTTATTTCATGTTTTGTTCAAGTTTCTCTGTGACTGTCCCAAATGAAATACCCTTCAAGAACAAAGTATTTCTTCTGTGATGGGAGCCTGTTTCTGGGAGAAATAAGATACAAGCTCTGGTTGATGAGCAGAGAGAAAGGGCCAGGAAATGAGGGCAGAGCAAAGGGGATGGGAACAAGAGGAGGGGGAAGAGAATGAGAAGCTGAGGTTGGGTGTGGTGGGCATAGCGGTGGCCACAGAAGAGAGGAGAAGTTGAAGGGAGGGCTGGGCAACAGTCCAGGAGATGCACAGATAAGCTGAGAGAGACACATGTAGAATCAGGTAGACAGATCCAAATAGAGACACACACAGATTAACCCACGATCAGAGAGAGGCCCTGGTCTACTGGTCTGGACAGACAGTTAAGAGTGGTCCTTGTTCGTATGTTATGCAATCATCCATCATCTTACTGATGACACTTTTACCTGTTTGCATCTTTCTGGCTTTAAAGATCTATAACTCATCTGTGTTTGTATATGTGCAGACTATTGAGGAAGCCGGCTCTTAGGTGAGATTTGAGAGCCTGTATAAGTAATTAGCATAATCTCTGGGGCCAGACCATCTGTTTGAATCCAAGCCTTGCCACCTACTTGCTTGGTGACTCGGGCAAGTAACATAATCTCTGTATCTCAGTTTCTTCTTAAAATGGAGTTAATAATAGTGTTTACTGCATTGGTTGCTGTGAGGGTTAAAGGAGATGATGTATGGAAACCCGTGGGACCATGGTACCCCACAAGTATCGGCTGGTATTACTACTGTACTTGTAAAATGATCCTGGATGTTGTGGCACCAATTTTCCTCTGATGGCCTGTTCACAGAGGTTAGTATGCTCTTCTGGCTACTGAAGAGGCTTCATGTTCCCATCTGGGGCTTTTGGCACTGACCCTTATTGCCATCTGAGGAGAGAGTGAAAAGGTAGTCATATGCTGTGAATAAAGAGTTTCAGCCTCTAGTCCAGCTCTGGTATGGACTACCTATGAGACAATTTCTTTGGATCTTCTCTCAGATTATGGTCTTTCACTAGGTGATTGATATTGAGTCCTTTCTGGTGTGTGAGTTTTATGATTTGGCTATTATTTTACTTCTATGCAAAAGTTTTGTGGACTTAAGATTCTTGAAAAGATCAGAGATTGATTATACAAGAACCACTGGAATGAAGAAGTGTGTGTGCTGCAGTATACTGTCGACCCTTGAGCAACATGAGTTGAGCTACACATTATATGCAGATATTTTTTAGTAATAAATACTGCAGTACTTACTAGACAGTCCGTGGTTGGTTGAATCCTCAGATGCAGCCAAACTATAGATGCGAAGGGCCCACTCCACTATAAGCTATATGCAGACTAACCCCTGAGTTGGTCAAGGGTTAACCATAGATAGATAAAAGGAAAGGATGAAAAGTCTGACTTCCTGTAGACATGCTGGTCATCATGACTGTTGACATTATTTCCATTTTTAAACCTTTTCTGCTAGAGGGGGAGCAGAGTTTGAAAAGGTGCTACATCAAGATGTGCTGTGGAATGGAATATTATTCAGTTATAAAAAGAATGAAATATTGCTATGTTATAGCCACACGGATGGACCTTCAGTTCAGTTCAGTTGTTCAGTCGTGTCTGACTCTTTGCGACCCTGTGGACTGTAGCACGCCAGGCCTCGCTGTTCATCACCAACTCCTGGAGTTTACTCAAACTCATGTCCATTGAGTCGGTGATGTCATCCAACCATCTCATCCTCTGTCGTCCCCTTCTCCTTCCGCCTTCAATCTTTCCCAGCGTCAAGGTCTTGTCAAATGAGTCAGTGCTTTGCTTCAGGTGGCCAAAGTATTAGAATTTCGGCTTCAGCATCAGTCCTTCCAATGAATATTCAGGACTGATTTTCTTTAGGATGGACTGGCTGGATCCCCTTGCTGTCCAAGGGACTCTCAACAGTCTTCTTCAACACCACAGTTCAAAAGCATCAATTCTTTGGTGCTCAGCTTTGTTTATAGTCCAACTCTCACATCCATACATGACTACTGGAAAAACCATATCTTTGACTAGACAGACCTTTGTTGGCAAAGTAATCTGTTTTTTAATATGCTGTCTAGGTTGGTCATACTTTTCTTCCAAGAAGCAAGTGTCTTTTAATTTCATGGCTGCAGTCACGATCTGCAGTGATTTTGGAGCCCCTCCAAAATAAAGTCTGTCACTGTTTCCTTTGTTTCCCCGTCTATTTGCCATGAAGTGATGGGAACTGATGCCATGATCTTCGTTTTCTGAATGTTGAGCTTTAAGCCACCTTTTTCACTCTCCTCTTTCACTTTCATCAAGAGGCTCTTTAGTTCTTCGCTTTCTGCCATAAGTGTGGTATTATCTGTATATCTGAGGCTATTGATATTTCTCTCGGCAATCTTGATTCCAGTTGGTGCTTCATCCAGTCCAGCATTTCTCATTATGTACTCTGCATATAAATTAAGTAAGCAGGGTAACAGTATACAGCCATCAGTACTCCTTTCCCAATTTGGAACCAGTCTGTTGTTCCACGTCCAGTTCTAACTGTTGCTTCTTGACCTGCATACAGATTTCTTAGGAGGCAGGTTAGGTGGTCTGGTATTCCCATCTCCTGAAGAATTTTCTACAATTTCTTGTGATCCACACAGTCAAAGGCTTTGGCATATTATGCTTAGTGAAATAAGACAGAAAAATGATACCACTTAGATATGGAATCTAAAAAATTATATAAATGACAGTATATGCAAAACAGAAACAAATTCACAGATGCAGAATGCAAATTTGTGGTTACCAATGGGGAGAGGGGAGAAGGGAGGGACAAACTAGGGGTATGGGATTAGCATATACAAACTACAGTATGTAAAATAAATAAGCAACAAGGATATGCTGTAGAGTACAGGGAGTTATACTCACTATTCTGTGATGGTCTATAATGGAGTAGAATCTGCAAAAATTCTGAGTCACTGTGCTGTGTACCTGAAACTAACACAATCTTGTAAATCAACTGAATTTCAATGAAAAAAGATGAAGCGTGGGGTAGGGTCTTAGTTCACAGAAGGTAAATTTTCATCCTTTAAAGCTGAGTCCTGATTTTGCAATTTAGCACAGGTAACCTGTTCGTCCTAAGCGAGTGACTACACTGACTATGCCTGTCTCTGGCGCCTTTTATCTCCCTTTCTATTACTGTCCCAGCTTCTTCCAACTGTCAGATGTTCACCACGGAACCCTGTGTGTCTCAGTCAACAAAACTGCCTCTTGCCCTTTCCCTAAGGCAGCCAAACTCTTCTTCCTGCTTCCCCCCTGGGTAGTGATGCCAGTGTGGATGACTGAAAAAATGTAGCTCTCCAGGTCATTCTTGGATTTGAAAAGAGAATTCCTTTAAACTTGGAACTTTGAGGAAGATAGTGTTTGAGCTGGGAGCTTTGAGAGTCTCCTCCCAGTCACAGGCCGCCCGCTGGGCTGTACCTTTCTACCTCAAATCTAAGTAAATTGCCAGGGTCTAGAGTACCCAAAGGCATGATTGGGTTGGAATGTGTAAAGGTAGCCTAGTGGTGAAGAACATAGGTGAGCTGACTGACAAAGTTAGGTAGGAATCCTATTTTTGCCCTTGGATACATCAGAGTCTCAGTTTGTTTGCCTGAAAAATGGGGGAAATAGTGACAAAGAATATAGTCATCGAGAGGATTAAATGTATTAACGTATCCAAGGATGTTTGCTCATTTATGGCACATAGGGAATGCTTGTATATAGTTGCAATGACTCAGGGCTATCTTCCTGAGCACGTGACCTGTACAGTTGCACAAGGCATCCTTCTCAGGGGGGCCCTGTGCTGGGGTTAGTGCTTTCTGTCACTGTCTTAAAATTCTTCATAATTTTGAACAAGGGCCCTGAAGTTACCTATCCAGTCCTGCTACTCCTGGGCTACCTTTGACCTCTGCTCACTCATCTGGTCCCACTTGTTACACACCTCTCCCCTTTCTATTGCTTGTTGTTTTCTCGGGCCTTAGTTAAAAGAAAGGATCTTTTCTTTGGGAAGAGAACTGTGGTTCACAGCCTCTGGAATATTCAGATACAGATATCTTTTGTTGCCTCCACTTTTAGAAGTCACTGATTAAAGGTCTTTTAGAGCACATCCCCTCTAAAGTCAAATGGCAAAAATTACCCCAGGTAGACAAGAACCCTGTGAAGACGTGTGATTGAAGACATTTGGGTGGAAAGTCTTGCAGTGTGCCCTGTCCCTCCCCCTCTGCCTTCCCCATGCTCATTATCAGACTCTCTCAGCCACTGTCGGGCTATGTCCCTTTGTCATCTTTCTCACAGAGGGTCCTGACTTGAGTTACTCCCCATAATGGTGACCTATGATTATTCAAAGCAGTTTTCTAGAAAATATACCATTTCTGTTTGGAGTTGGGAGACTAGAGAGAGGCACAGAGCAGCCCACAGGCATACCCATGTATTCACCTTCTGTGTGTGGATGAACAGGATAAGCCTTGGTTTGAATCTAGATAAATCCTATAACAACTTGGTCCTCAGGTTCCCTGACTTATGGTTTCTAAATGTGGTTGCTCAGTTGCATCTGACCTTTTGCAACCCCATGAACTGTAGCCCACCAGGCTCTACTGTCCATGAAATTCTTCAGGCAAGAATACTGGAGTGGATTGCCATTCCCTTTTCCAGAGTATTTTCCCAACCAAGGGATCAAACCCAGGTCTCCCACAGTGCAGGAAGATTCTTTACCATCTGAGCCAATAGGAAGCCAGTTTTGTCCAAATCTAGCATTCTTAGACTAGCACACGTGTGTTAGTCACTAAATATCAACTTCGGGACAGGGGAGTTCTTTGGAAAATCAAAGACAGGTCTCCCATCAGAACTTGAGAAGTGTTGGGATCCGCTTGCTTTCTTTCTTGCAAAGACACCCCCAGGCCTGCCTGGACCTCTGGGTTGCAGAGCAGCACATTTGGACACTAAAAGTGGTGGGTGGCCAGGGAGCTCTGCTCCAGGTGTGAACTAGGAGTTCAGACTATTCCCAGCCTTAGTATTCTCTAGGGCCCCTGCTGGGCAAGAGGGGCCTATAGGTATACGGGACCCCATTGGCTATCTGTATGTTCTTAGCTGAGAATTGGAATGGAAACTTCCATAAATGTGCTCTCTAGGACTGAGACAGGCATAGCAGAAAAGGAGTCAGGGTTGACTTCTTGGGACAATAGCCTGTTTTGCTGCCTGTGTGTCATGTAAATGTTATCAGCTAGTGGACAGAGAACAGAAAGCAAGTGGGCAACCTCGGGTGGCAGTTGTATTTTGGAAAGCATGAATGAGTACTTGGCTTTTTCATTAAGTTTGCTGTTGAGATAGTGGGGCTCCTCCTATGCATGACATCTATATTTTAGTATCTCTGAGCCCTGTCTTGCTTCCTCAACTGGAGTAATCTGTGGCTCTTTTGGGCTGCTGATTGATTGCTTGTCTTGAGATTTGGCAACTGATCTGTTCAATACAGCCCTTCATTCAGTGATTCTTAGGGTAAAGTTAATACTCCTACAAGGTCAATAATCTGTTCCAGCTCACTTAGTCTTTCATGAAGCCTCAGGAGCCCCGTATCTAATGGTCTGTGGGTCACACCAAAGCCCACCAGCCCACTTTCTGGTATTGATACTGATGCTGCCACTTCTGTCTTACAGGTGCTCACGTCATGCCGTGCCTTCCTTGTCACAGCACGAATCCCCACCAAGGTGAGTGTCGATGAGTTTCCTCCTTCCAACACACGTACACAGCCCAACACATCACGCACTGGCTTCTCAGTTGCATAGACTTACGATTTAGGCCAGTATGTCCAGAGTTCTCTTTGCACAACCTTATTTTCCTTCCTTCTCCCCAGAAAGCGTCTGTAGATCTCCTTTGTCCCCCTGTGTAGAGCATCCAAGAAAAGCAGCAAAGCATTTCATGCTCTGTATCCTCGGGGCTGGTGAATTTCAATGATTTTCCTCTCAACTGGGGCAGGGTTTATACTTTCTTCAAGTCTGGTTCTTATTTCCTTGGGTCTAATAATGGCGCAATTTTCTAAGGCTTTGACAGGTGGGGAATAACCATCCTAACTCATAAAGAGTATATGACCGGAAATGTAGCCATCCAGTCCTCCTCCATGGTGGAGGACTCTGATGTGGCCTCTAAAAAATAAGTAAAAATATAGTTTTCAAGGTGTTGCCTCTAGAAAATAACATGATACCACTGGTTCTTTAAAAAAGACTAACATCTTCCATAAGATGTCCTTCATTATAGGGTGCAAATTAACATTTGAACTGATAACTGGTGAATTAGGCACCACAATCGCTTCTTTTATTTCCTTTATGGTCACAGAAGGGTTTTGGCCTATTTTATAGGATATGAACTGAATGGTAACAAGAAATTGGGATTTTTTCTTCCCCTAAAAAGATAATGATAGCTACATTTATTGAATATTGTTTTAGTAAATAAGATGATCTCCCTAAAAATAAGTTATGAAAGCCATGTGGTAGGTCTCATTCTTCTTCTTACAGATGAGGAAACTGAGGCACAGGGAGGGATGGTGGCTTGCCTGAGGTCAGGCTTACACCAGTTAGTGACAGATACATGGTTCTCATCAAAGCATGGGAGCAGGGGCTTTACATCCCTAAAAGTACCTTGTTATCACCAGAATTTAGTTAGTTATCTATCAAGTATATTTTAAGTACATTATCTCACTCAATTCTCACAGTAGCCTTGTACTATTAGAAAAGTACTTGTAGCTATTAGAAAAGAGCTCAAAAACTACAGAGCTGGCTTATCTGAGTATTTGCAAGTAATGAGTTGGAAGAGATTTAGACTCACTAGCCTCCTCTTTTCCAGAGAAGGCAATGCCACCCCACTCCAGTACTCTTGCCTGGAAAATCCCATAGATGGAGGAGCCTGGAAGGCTGAAGTCCATGGGGTCGCTGAGGGTCGGACACGACTGAGCGACTTCACTTTCACTTTTCACTTTCATGCATGGAGAAGGAAATGGCAACCCACTCCAGTGTTCCTGCCTGGAGAATCCCAGGGACGGGGGAGCCTGGTGGGCTGCCGTCTATGGGGTCGCACAGAGTCGGACATGACTGAAGTGACTTAGTAGCAGTAGTAGCCTCCTCTTTTCACCTTTCTACTGAGCTGAACTTGCCTCACTTGCCAACAAACCCAGGAAGATGGGGAAGGTTGGAAGATGCTTTCAGCCTCATTGAACTATGATGTTTGGGTTGCATCATGTTTCTAGTCCTTTCTTCTTAAAATTCAATATTTAGCCACTGTCTTGTGAATACTTTCTTATGTGCTGGCCACGGTGCTGTCATGAAGTGGACCTTGTAGGACTGACTAATGATTTGCATGATTTTCGCTGAATTTTGAGAAGGTGCCAACCCAGAGTTTGCTAATCAAAGGCTGTGGCTACCTGATGTCTTTTTTCTTTCTAATCATGCAAATGTTAAATTTCACACAGTTTCTCTAAGGAATGAGACTTTATATTATCCCACCCCTTTTGATAATACAGAGTGAGACTTTATGTTTATCATGTGTTATAAATGAAATCAGTTATTCTGTAAATGATTTTGGACTAAATTACCTGTATGCTAAAGTACCTGAAGGCAGGCTATAAGGAAGTGAGTTAACCATTATTGTACTGGTGAAAAATTAATTAAGGAAGGAAAATAGTCAAGCAGTCTATTGACTGGAAGGCTCCTGAATGATATGTTTACCCTAATTAAAAATGTTATCACCTCTTGAAGAGTCACGTGTCTCCCTTCTGTTGCCCCCTCCTTGCTCTGCTCTTGAGCAAATGGCCACTTTCATTCCATGATATATATAACATTCACACCGGCCTGGCTAGGGCAGTTTGGACATTGGTTCTGATTTCTGATATTGTCAGCATCACAAAGAAAGAAAGGCAGACCTTCTCTCAGAATGACCCGCGGGCAGGCTGCCCTGGAGAGAAGGCTGGTTTTCATGTGTCACAGCATACCTTGGTTAAGAAGCAGAGCCAGTGTCAATGACATTCATTTTTCTGGGGAAATAATTATATTCAGAACAGTAGTGTACAACCGCCTCTGGTTTTCACACAGGCTTCTTCTCTTTTCTTCGGGGCTGATTAATTAAACATTTTCTTTTCTCTTTTTATAGTAAAATGTACCTCATACGCAGTCAAATGTACAAAATAGAAATGTGCAACTCTGTGATTAATCACCGAGCAGAGACCTCTGCAGCCACATGCAGATGAAGAAATAGAACTTTGCCATTCCCCCCAGAAGGCCCCAACTCTGCTTAGGGGGATGGGGAGTGGGTTATTGTTAGGGGAGGGTCCGCAGGAAAGCTGGGTTGGAAGATGACCCCATGTCAACCAGGCAGTGGAAGGGGTCTCCCACTGGTCAGAGGTTTACTAGTTGACAAGAGCACAGTGCATCTGGGGAGCTGGGTTGTGGGCCCAGGACTGAGGAGGAGGCTGTGGAGGAAGGGAAACTGGCCAGAAAGATGGGCAGTCATGACACAGGTCACTGCGTCCAGAATAGTGGGAGTTCCCGGAGGAGCGAGGGAGCTGTTGATAGCCTGGGCCCATTCCTTCCTCATACCTAACCGATTCCTAGTGTCTGTGGCTCTCTCAAAGATGCCCCAGGTCTCCTGCAGCACGCCTGTGTCTCCGCTTCCTCACTAGTCCCCCTGCCTGTTTCTGCTCAGTGGTGTTCTTTAAGCTATCTTCAGGGTGGCCTGGAGTCAGGGGAGGGTCAGTGACAGGGGTTGAGAGCACAGGTCTATTAAAAAGAGCCGTGGGTGAGATTAGAGAGAATGCCTTGGACCTGGTTATAACATCAGTCAGTGTGTCTCAGGGACTCCCTTCCTCACCATTCATTGATTGTTAAGATCAATAACCCTTGATTGTTATGATCAATAACAGACTCAGCCTGTCCTCCCTTCCTCATCCCCAAAACTGCAGAGTCTGCTTCCCATTTCAGTCTTGCCCTCATTCTCTGAATCCTTCTGTGCCTTTGCAGATTCTTTTTCTTCTGCCTGGATTTCCTTTTTCCGTTTTTCTTTGTTGGACACACTTGAAGTCATTCTTCAGGGCCTAGCTGGAATGTCTCAGTGCTTTCCTGGCTCCCTGGCACTTGGCTTATTCCAGGGACAGCCCTGAGGCGCAGGAGAAGCATCTTAACTGACCTCCAGCTGACCTCTCCCAGCCAGACTGACCACAGCTGCCCATGCCAGCCCCGGTGATGCTGACTGCTGCCAGCTGCATCTTTGTAGCTGCTAGGTTGTAAGAGAGTGCAGGTCCTCCCAGACACCTGTCCCCACCAGTTGAATGAGATGCCCACTAAGAGTCAGTGGTTTGTTTCCAAACCTATTCACAGCAGTTACAATTACAGTTTTAAATTAAAGAAATATGTATTTCACATTATCAATGAAATAGGCTGTAAAAAGAGAGAGCATCTATGAAGTATTGAATGCTGATCAAGTAATTCACTTAAAATATTACTGTCATGTTAAGGACCAGGCATCTGTTAAAAGCCAGGGGCATGGGGAATATAACAACATAGAGAACTTATACCCTCATACTGCTTTCCCAGTGTCTTCAAGTTCTCAGTCCATTTTAAAGAGCTTACATTCAAAGTTGGGTGCTCTGCAGTTATGAGCGTGGCCCACAAAGGAAATGCCTTTGAAGGCCAACCCAAGGGGCTTAACTCAAAGAAGAAACTTTGGCACTATGTCCAAGGCTGGCAAATAAAAATATGTTTATAAGATTTAATTTGAAATAAACGGGAAGGTAGAGATACACTTTATTTAGAAACGAATTCCTGCTTTAAATGAGTTTTCAAACCTCACCAAGTATTGATCTTGATAACAATAGGGAAGAAGACATCCACTCTAATTGAATGTTTAAGAGGTGCCTCCAAGACTGCATTTAACTCTGGGAGGACGAGATAAATGTGTCATTTCTCTTGCCCATCTTGGCACATAGTAGGCCTTCTGTAACTATCTGTTGGCTCAATGATGTGAATGATGAAGCAGTGAATTTATCTTTCTACTTCCAGCCCTCATCTTCATACTTCAAAGCATTTAACTGGAGATTCACGGGTCCTCTGTTCTAAAATTGATCCTACCAAATGTATAAAGGTACAGCATAGCACCAGCAGGCAGAGCTATGGGTTCGGCTCTAGATGGGTTCTTTCCCCATTACTTTTCTGGTTTTAAACCAAGAGAGTGAAATAAACTTATCCAGCTCAGTTCTGCCCATTGTCTTTAGTCCTCGGTTCTGTGACTGTTTGCTGTACTCAGATGAAACACTGAAAAACTGGGAGAAAGATTAGTGGCCGTTTTCCAGGAAAAACAGGCAGAGAGTGAGAGACTGGAGATATTTTGAAGAAAAAGAAATGCTGATTATAGGAGAAGCGAGGAAGGAGCATGTGCTATTAAAATAGAAAGGAAATAAATCATAATTTATGCATATACAGGGACAGAAGACTTTTATTTATTAATAACTGTGTTTCATTGGAGCACAGATTAAAATTCCTAAATACTGTGTTTTCCTAAATCCATTTAAAATAGGCACTTTAATGAAAGACAGTGGAAAGAATGATGACTCCAATAAGTGGTCAGAATGTAACCCAAAGGGGTAAGGGTTTAGAAAGAAGGGAAAACCAAAAGACACAGGATGAAAACCAGTGTCTTTATCCTGATCTGATTTGCTGAAGCAACGTCTGAAATAAGAGAAAAAAGTCTATTTAGATGGCTCCCTTCATACAGTCATTCCTCAGTAAATAAATAATGGAGTAGAAGTACAGAAACTTTCCATGGGGTTGGTCCTTGGATGGAATTTTAAAAAGTCAGACTTGGCATTTCCTTTTGGCCCTTTAGGAAAGTTACTAATGCTTTTTTTGAAATATGATAGGTCAAAGGTCATGTCATATTGAATGAATGGAGATATTAAATCAGCCTACCTTCAGAAGATGTCCAATATTTTGTTTGCACTTGGACTATTTCTAATTGTAGCATTTTTCCTTTGAATTATAGGTTTTAACACCCTTATTACAGGTCTGTCTTTCCTCCCCCTCCCTCAATTGCAGCTCGAGGTAACCTTCAGCTACTTGGAGATTCACGGTGTCATCTGCAGCAAGCCGGCTCAGGTGGGTATGAACAACCTGTTTGTCATTATTCCAAGGTCAGAACCTTTCTTGAGTTTCTGAAACCAGATAATACCTTCTGTTTGGTTCACTAATGAAAGTTTCTTGAGATAATGTGGAAAAACAAGATAAGGGAAAATGGAGTTTTGAATGAGGGACTGAACAGGGGCTGGGTGGGCCGGGGTCAGGAGTTCGTGATAAAGGAAGCAGTTTGTTCTCCTTAGTATGGAAAGACCTAATGAGCTCTTATGTTACCTGGCAATGTAGATGTGAGAGTACTGTTCCTTCGAAATGTACAAGTTTTAGCACTAAAATTTCATAGCTATTCTACAATACTATGTAAGATCTTTCTGGGAATAGAGTGATTAAGAGAATTTTTTGATATTAATAAAATATAGATTTTAAAGGACAACTTTATTGAACTGTAACATGCAGTCAACTAAAGTGTGCAGCTTGATAAGCTGTGACATGTGGAGCCATGAAACAATGACCACAATCAAGATCCTGAACATATTCATCACTCCCATGCATCACTCTCACGCATCTTAGTAAACATTTCCTCTTGCCCCTCCTCATCTGTAATCACCTATAGGCATCTGCTCTCAGCCACTAATTTCTGCAATTTTATCTGAGTAGAATCATAGTGTGTGTGCTTCCTTTTAGCCAGTGTATTTATTTGGAGAATGATTGATTTTGTTGCATATCTCAATAGTTCGTTCCTTTTTATTGCTGAGTAGTGTTCCATTGTATGACTGTATCACAGTTTATCATCCCTTGATGGACATTTGGGTTGTTTTAGCTTTTGGCTGACAAGCAAAGGTGCAGTGGGCATTTATTTACAAATCATTGATTGGACATTGGCTTTTAGTTTATGTGGGTAAATATCTAGGAGTGGAATGGCTGAATTGTATGGTAGGTGTCTGTTATCTGCAGGCTACTGTCCATGGGGTCACAAAGAGTCGAACACGACTGAGCGATTTCACTTCACTTCAAACTGTTTTCCAAAGTGGTTGTACCATTTTACATCACCACCAGCACTGTGTAAGAGTTCCAGTTCCTTCATATCCTCCATAATACTGGTATGATCAGTGCTTTAAATTTTAGCCATTTTAATAAATTTGTAGTTTTTAAAATTTGTATTTTCCTAGTGACTAAAGATATTGAACGTCTTATCTGTTAATTTGCTGTCATGTATCTTTGTTCAAGTGTTGGTTCAAATATTTTGCCATTTTAAAAATTAAGTTCTTGTTCTTTTACTGGTTCTTTGTATATTTTGGATACAAATCCTTTATCAGATATATGATTTGTACATATTTTCTCTTGGTCTGTGGCTGGTTTTTTCATTTTCTTTACAGTGCTTTCCAAAGAGCGGAATTTAAAAATTTTGATGAAGTTCAGTTTGTCTGTTTTCTTTCATGGATCATGCTGACATCATATTGAACAAATTCTTGATTAACTTAAGGTCACAGATGCTCCATATCTTCTCAGGTGTTTTATAGCTCTAAGTTATACATTTAGGTCTATGATCCATTTTGAAATATTAATAATTTCTGTATATAAAGCAATATGTGGATCAATTTTTTAATATATATATTTCTACTTGTTCCAGTAATGTCTGTTTGAAACTGTCATTTCCCCACTGAACTTTGACTTTTGTTGAAGATCAACTGTACACGTAAATGTTGCTCTCTTTTTCTGGTCTCCTTGGTCCCTTTCATCCTGTCCGTCTAGTCTATTTGTATGATCGTGCATTGTCCTTATGTTGATCTTGCATTGTCTTGATTACTGTGGCTGTTATAGCAAGAATCGAAATCAGATAGTGTTAGTCCTCCAATTTTGTTCTTTTTCAAAGTTGTTTTAGTGATTCTATGTTCTTTGCATTCCGTATGAATTTTAGACTCAGCTCAGTTTCTCTACAAAAAGGCCTGCTGAGATTTTGATTGGGATTATATTGTATCTATAAATCAGTTTGGAGAGAACTGATGTCTTAATAAAATGGAATCTCTGATCCAAGAAAATTATTTCCCAAAGGTGTTAGGTCTTTTAAAATTTATCTTGGTAGTATTTTGTTGTAGCTTTCAGTATACAAGTCTTATATATCTTTGTCAAATTTACTGATATAAAGTTGTTCATAGTATCCACTTGTTAGCATTTAATTATCTGTAGATTGTCTTTCGTGATGTTGATGATTTGGTTCTTCTCTCTTTTCTTTTCATATCAATCTGGTTAGAGGTTTATCAACTCTTTTGATCTTCTCAAGGAACTTGCTTTTTGGTTGTATTCACTTTTCTCTATTGACTTCATTGATTGTTTTATATTCCATTGATTCTTACTCTGATGTTTTTATTTCCTTCTATTTAATTAAAAAAAAAAAAACTCTAAAGAAAATGTGTATGTGTGTGTGTGTAGTTTGTTGATAACGTTCCTAAAAGAAATTGTCGAAATTGTCACTTTATGTTGATTGAGATTGCATACAAATCCTTGGAACATTTCCATAGTTCATCTTAAAGCAATGTTTTATCCTATCTGTTTATCATTCTCCAGGAACTGGAGTTTGGAAGGAAAATTATAGCTCCATATGTTTGCCCAAATGGGCAAACATATGCAGGAGTGATCACTCATGAATGATGACATAACCAGGGCCTTCCTGATGGTCTTAATTCAGGAATGTTTATGTTTATGATTTTGGGGTTGTGGTGGGAACAGAAGGGTGGTATTGAAATGTCAATGCCAAGGTTATATTCAGAATATGATTAGACTGTGCTATTTAATTATGAGAAAGGATGTTAATACAGCAAGACCAATTTTTGCATGTGGCTGCTGAAACTGATCTTACCACACTTACGGTGCTGTGCCTTCAATATGTCCAGCATTCAGAGGAATGAGGGTTAAGGCAATCTGCCTCAGTCCCATGGAGCTGTTCTGTCACTGTAAGTACCACAACAGCAGCTCTACAATGTCACTTAAGTCTGACTGTATGCATGGTGTGGACCTTGAAAATAAAATCACTATATGGTGAAACAGTGGGACTGTTTTCACAAAGGAGCCAGCAATCCAGACACTGGCAATATGAGTCATTTAGTGGGATTCAAAATTTGATGTTTTAAAATTGCCTGTGGTGCTTTTTAAAAATACCGATGCCTCAGCTATTGGGTGTAAGACAGGCTACAAGGATGTGTTGTACAGCACAGGGAATATAGCCTATATTTTCCAGTAACTATAAGTGGAGTGTAACCTTTAAAATTTGTATAAAAATGAAAAAGATGTACCTCCAGCAGCCCTACTCCCTCCTCTGCCACATAGACACACTCTCACACATATTCACTCACGACAGTTAGGATTCCATATGTCTGAGGTGGGCATTGGTTCTGTTGTGTCCCACAGGTTGACAATGAATAACCCGTGTTACCTCAGGACCGTTGATGTTGCTGGATTTTTTTTTTTTCTGATGTGAAATCATAAGAATGATGGCATCTGCCTGACTACCCTTGAACAGAACATTTTTTTTTTAGTGTTTTCTGGGATTTATTAACTTTTCTGTCACTGCAATTTTATCATTTAATTATAGTAAATTTTGATAAGATTCAAGGAGACATATGCATTTCATGATATATTAGTGAGAGTGAGTGAACTTCGTGCTGAGTTTGTGAAATGTGACTTTTACTATTCTTTTCTTCCTTCCTGTGAAAATGTAGGAGAGCGTCATCTTATTTTAGAAGTCCCCACTCCAGTACTCTTGCCTGGAGAATCCCAGGGACGGAGGAGCCTGATAGGCTGCAGTCCATGGGGTCGCTAAGAGTTGGACACAACTGAGCGACTTCACTTTCACTTTCATGCATTGGAGAAGGAAATGGCAACCCACTCCAGTGTTCTTGCCTGGAGAATCCCGGGAAGGGGGAGCCTGGTGGGCTGCCGTCTATGGGGTTGCACAGAGTCGGACACGACTGAAGCGACTTATCCTTATCCTTGCCATAACACTTTCTGGGGTTCAAGTTTTCTTGCTGTCATGGTCGATAAATAGAGATCAGTGGTTGTATAGTTTCATAGTTCTAGCATTTTTGGACCATTTTTTATACAACTGAAATAGCTGCTAAATTTTTTTCCTTTTTTTTCATTATAAGGTTGTTTGCTGTGTCATAGAATGATTTTGATAAACCACCTATGGCCATTTCCGTTGCAAGAAAAACGCTTCACAGATCTGTTGGCTGGGCTTTAGTAAGAACATTTTTCTTAAAGATTACTCAGGTGGTTCTAAGCAAGAGGTGGAGTGGGGTTAGAAACTTGAGTCTTAAATATTAATAGGATACTAGTGTTCATAGTGCTGACTATTATTTTAAATGTTCATTGGACTCAGGGAATATATTCTGCTAGGTGTCTAAGCAGTAATTGTTTCAAACATTCTGTTTTAGCCTCAACTGAAGTAGGAGGGCGAGGGATATTTGAGAGGGAGTTCTTTTTTCTGATGAAATGATTTACTGTGTTGGTCTCACCTCTATCACTTTGTTGTCATCTTTACAGTATGCAAAGGTGGTGACATATTATGCAAGGCTGGATGACTTTTATGTGAGGTTGAACTCAAAGGCCTCAATTCTTCCCACCTGTCACCTTTTTTCCTTCCCTGTCATTCTATTCAATCTTGTACAATTAAGGATGATTAGGTGTTAAGATTAAGTGGAATTTAGAATAAGCTAGTTACTAATTATCCACACCCAAACTGTGAACTGAATAGATGCACTAGATGTGATGAAAGAAGTAGTACATTATAGTGAAAAATATAATTACCTGTTGTGGGAAGGTTGGGGGTGGGGTGTGGAACATAGACAAGGAGGTTGCATCACAAAGTATCTGGCTTTTTAAAACATACGTATGCCCAGATAGGTGTGTATGAAACATCAGCAGCTTTAGCCTTACTCAAGACATATCACTGAAGTGTCATGTAAGTAACTACCTCCATGTACAAGAATGCTTGCTGCCTTTTTTGGGATAAATATCTCTTGGACCAACTGCTACAAGACCAATGAAGTCTTTGTCTAGAGAATTTCAAATGCAGTGCTGTAGTGAAAATTGGGATTAAAAAAGTGCTTTCTATTCAGGGAGCCAACTAACCGTTACAAAGTTGGTATGGATTAAATACTTGTTAACAGATTCCTCTAAGGGTACTTATGAAAAAGTAACATTTAAGGACTTAAATTACTTAAGTCTTTTTTATTTCATTTTGACAAATAAATTGGATTGCTTTTTCTTTTAATATAAGCACTTTGAAATACAGATTATTTTTTAAAATTCAGCTGATTTTTTTGTTTTTGTTCAGTTGCTAAGTTGTATCCAAATCTTTGCAACCCCGTGGACTGTAGCCCGCCAGGCTCCTCTGTCCATGGGGTTTTCCAGGTCAGAAATACTGGAGTGGATTGTCATTTCCTTTTCCAGGGGATCTTCCTGGACTGGAGATCATTCTTTACCACTCAGCCGCCAGGAAGCTAATTTTAGGACAACCTAAATTCCATGGGCAGAGGAGCCTGGTGGGCTACAGTCCATGGGGTTGTAGAGTTGGATAGGACCGAGCTGCACATACAGCCACACACACACAGTGAATCTAAAAGCTTCTTTTAAATCCAGTTGTTTAGTTGCATATTAAGGGTAGAGTTTCCCCATCATATTTTTGTACAAATTAAGTAGCAACAGGGAGTAGATATACAAGGATATTTTGATGCAGTGATCATCAAAGGGATTGCATTTTATATTAATATTTTTGAGATCCAAGATAATGGTATCTTTTTTCCTTTCAAAAGAAGTGACTTGAACAACTTTTTATTTGGAATGTGTTTCTAGTCAGTCTAATGTCTCTCTTGTGACCTACCCTTTCTATCAGGTTGTTTTATTCTTATTTGTAAGCCTAGCTATATGAACTCAGTTTAGCATTTTGGTATAAGTTTTGGACATCTCCAGCAGCTAATTATAGAAATGAGTCTTCACCTAGCATGAATTTTATTAACCTGTTCCCTCTGTATAATCCTTTCCAAATATCCTCTCTCAGAAAAGTTGAAGCTTTTATAACACTTGATTTTTCTTTTGTTATCAGGGAAAAGATTTTACCCTTTTACTTAAATATCTCATGATGTCTTGTTTTTAAAGCATGTTTTCGAAAAATGGAACTACCAGCTTGTCCTCTGGTATTCACTGAAGGAGGTATTCTTACACTAGATGGTAGGGATATAACAGACTTTGTAATTTGTAAGTCAAGGTAAAATCTTGGTAAAAGGAGAAGTCACCCACAAATGTGGATATTCACTCTCCATCATTGAGGGGATCTGTTTGAATCTGCAGTTTGGCCCTTAGAGACACTTGCTTCAGTTTCTGGATATTTCTGACAACAACTCTACCCAGACAGTTTGTTGAGTCTTAAAATTAAGAGCATTATTTTAAGAAATTGCTTCTTAAAATCTGGTATTCGATTAGTATATATCAGCATTAACACAGAAGTATCCTGTTATGCAAAGTTTCAATTTCTGTAGTTTCAGTTATCCATGGTTGACCATGGTTGGAAAAATGGAAAAATCTGGAAATAATTCATAAATCTTACATTTCATGCTGTTCTGAGTAGTCTTACATACATGCTGTTCAAGCATGTATGAAATCTTGCACTGCCCTGCCTCATCCCATCCAGGACTTGAATCATCTCTTCATTCAGTGTTTGTCACACATTAGTCACATGGTTGCCAGCTAGGTTATCAGACCAGCTGTCACAGTATTTCAGTGCTTGTGTTCAAGTAATCCTTATTTTATAATGGCCCTGAAGCATAAGCATCATAATATTGGCAATTTGGATGTGCCAAAGAGAAGCCAGAGTGCTCCCTTTAAATGAAAAGGTGAAAGTTCTTGACTTAATAAGGAAAGAAAAAAATTATATGCTGAGGATGCGTAGATCCGTGGTAAGGACGGATCTTTTATCTGTGAAATTGTGAGGCAAGAAAAAGAAATTTGTGCTATTTTGCTGTTGTATCTCAAATTGCCAAAGTTATAGCCACAGAGTGTGATGACTGCTTAATGAAGATGGAAAAGGCTTTAAAGAAAACCATTGACAAAAAAAAGAGAATCTAATGAATGAGAGAAAATATTTGCAAATGATGTGACTGATAAGAGGTAAATATTGAACATATATAAACAGCTCATACAGCTCAACATCAAAAAAACAATCTCACTAAAAATTGGGCAGAAGTGAATAGGCGTTTTTCCAAAGAGGAAATGCAGATGGGCAAAAGGCACATAAAAAGATGCAAAACATTGCTATCATCAGAGGGATGCAAATCAACACTACAACGAGATACCACCTCACACTTGTCAAAAGGATTGTCATCAGAAAGAATGCAAATAACAAATACTGGCGAGGAGGTGGAGAAAAGAGACCCCTCAGACATGATCAGTGGGAATGTGAATTGGTGCAATATGGTGGTTCCTCAAAAAACTAAAAGTAGAACTACCATAGGATCCAGGAATTTCACTTCTAGGTATATATCCTAAAAAACCGAAACAATAATTAGGAAAGATCCATGCACCCCAGTGCTCATAGCAGCATTATTTACAATTGCCAAGGAATAGAAGCAACCTAAGTTTCTACCAACAGGTTGAAAGGATAGCAGAGATGTGATGTGTACACACACGTGCACAAGCACGCATAGTACACTACTACTCAGTCATAAAAAAGAAGGGAACCTTGCCATCCGCAGCAACGTGGACGGACTTGGAGGGATCATACTAAGTAAAATAAGGACAAACACTGTGTGGTATCACTTAGGTGTAGAATCTCAAAATTACAGCAAACTAGTAAATATAACAAAAAAGCAGACTCAGAGCTGGAGGAGAAATTAATGGTTACTAGTGGGAAGGAGAGGGAAGGAGGAGGCATGGTATATGGGGAGAGGACTAAAAGGGACAAATATTAGGTAGATATATTGTGCAGCGCAAGAGAATATAGCCAATATTTTATTATAACTATAAACGGAGTATAAACATTAAAAGTTGTGAATCACTATCTTATATACCCATAACATATAATATTGTACTTCAACTATGCTTCAATTAAAAAAAAAATGGAAAAGGCATTAAATTTGTACTTCAACTATGCTTCAATTAAAAAAAAAGATGGAAAAGGCATTAAATTTGTACAATAAGATGTTTTGAGAGAGACCACATTCACATAACTTTTGTTATAGTCTGTGTGATTCATGGGGTCGCAAAGAGTTGGACACGACTGAGTGACTGAATTGAACTGAACTGATGGTTATAATTGTTTTATTATTATTGTCAATCTCTTAGTGCACCTGATTTATAAATTAAAGTCTATTATGGTTATGTATATATAGGAAAAAATATAGCATATATATAGGCTTCAGTCCTGCCTGCTTTCAGGCTTCCACTGGGGGCCTTGGAACGTTTCCCCAAGAATAAGGGGGGTGGCTACTGTATATAGTTTACACTATTTAAAGTGAATAAATTTAAGGGACTGGCCTCCTCCTTAAGCAGTGTCCCACCCGCTCGTTGCAGATGGTTGTGGAAACTGAGAAGTGCAGCATCTCCATGAAGATGGCGTCGCCCGAGGACGTGAGCGAGGTGCTGGCGCACATCGGCACCAACCTGCGCAAGATCTTCCCCGGCCTCTCCCCAGTGTGAGTTCTCCCGCGACCTGGCCCTCCCTCAGAGTGCAAACAGCCTTCCTCTTGCCCTTCATCGGGTTCCTCTCTCCTGCTTCCTTCGTCTTTTAAACGTTACACATCAAAACCCTGGCTCAATCCTGTTTCATGCCTGAGATTTTCTATGTGACTGTTCTTTAAAGAGCTGCAGTGAGGAAGGAGTTTGGTATTCCTTTAACTTCTCCTGCTAAGACTAAAATACAAACTTAAAAAAAATTTTTTTTTTTGTTTATTGGAATATAATTGCTTTACAATGTTGTGTCAGTTGCTGTACTACCAGGTGAGTCAGCCACATGTATACATATGTCTCTTCCTCTTGGGTCTCCCTCTAGGTCATCACGGAGCACACAGTCTGAGATTTACCCTAGTATGAATTTTACACACAGCTATTAGCAGAATGTCTGGGGCTGAACGCTCTATAGGAAGGCATCAAGTATCACATTAATGAAGAACTTTATTTTCTTCATTTTCCCTATTTTTTTTTCTGTTCAGTGAGAGGAAACTTACAAACAAAACTGAACGTCAAACATAGCCTCTTTTATTTTCCCCTCACTTTTCTGAAATACATGTTAAGGCTAGAAGTAAATTTCGCCTGGACATGTCCTCATATTATTTTCTCAAGCATTTTAAACCAGGATTATGTGCTTGGGTAACAGAGTTTGTACTTAGGGAGTTCATGGGTTGTTGGAAAAGGGGAGTTAGATTGACTGAAGGGAAAAGGCAGCTTTCCTACCCAACATCAACTCTGAGTGTCTTGTATCAACTCTGAGTATCTTGTGACTTTAATGTTCTGCTTGTACTTGTGAAGTTCCTTAATTGTATGCCACGCAGTTGGCCTGGAAAATGTATAATTCTATTGGTGTTGGTTGGTGTGACTAGAGAGATTTGAAGAAGGGGGTAAAATCTTTTCATCTATGTTCCCAGTAGTCAACGCTGTCAGGAAGGGAAATAGATCCATTACATGAATAATATAGAACAGCAAAAGAAAATAGGTCCCCGCAAAAGAAAATGACCCATTCATAGTAAGTTGGAGAATATGAAACTATACTTGGAATGCTCAAGCCTTGTGTGAGTTATTTGTCCATCAAATGTATCACCTGAGCTCATTGTGGGAACTTTGGGTCCTCAACCCCACCTACTTCCTTGCTCGGGTAGAGGCTGATCATTGAAGGAGAGTCTGAACAGGTATCAGGAGCTGGCCGAATCAGGACAAACACAGCCAGGGCCTCAGTTCACATAATCCGTTCTTGAATAATCTAAAGGTTGGCTATGTATAAATGAAATGATACCTGCCAGGAACTGAATTTCTAGTTTTACTTAAATCTAATTTTGAAAATAGCATCGATGATCAAAGTCAAATATATAGGGCTTCCATGGTAACTCAGTGGTAAAGAATCTGCCTGCCAATGCGGGAGATGTGGGTTTGATCCCCAATCTGGAAGGACCCCATATGCTGCAGAGCAACTAAGCCTGTGCACCGCAACAATTGAGCCTGTGCTCTAGAGCTTGGAAACTGTAACCACTGAGCCTGCATGTCATAACTCTCCGTGCCCTAGAGTCTATGCTCTCCAACCAGAGAGTCCACCTCAGCGGGAACTCTGTGCACCGCAACTTGAGAGTAGTTCCCACTTGCTACAGCTAGAGAGAGGCCAGCACATCAGCCAAGACCCAGCGCAGCCAAAATAAATACATAAATTAAAAGCCAAACATATAAAAATAGTATATAAATATCTATAACATACGACTAGTCCCCTTGAGTACAGTCAGAATGCAGGTAGGGAAAAAAATGAAGAAGTTTAATTAAAATTAAGGTTTTGCATCAGAATCTCTGCTGTATATATATATGTTTCCCTCTTCCCCTTTCCCTCCCTTACATCTCTCTTCTACTTCATTAAATAAGCAAAGTTTAATCTTCACATAAAATAAAATTTAAATAACATCGAGTCACTGTTAGCATTGTTTTGTCAACATTCCATCTTTGCTGTGTGATAGTCACTATCATTGGAGGCTTCATCTCGAAGGCAATGATACTGGGAGGAAACTAGGGGAAATATTTGTAGCAAGTGTTGTTTAATCCTTTTCACAGAGATGCTTGTAATGGCGTTTCCCTTCAGGAAGTTGTTTTGTGTTATGGCCTGCAGGACCCCTGGCTGTTCTCTAAAACCAAGTTAGGTTTTTTTTTTTTTTTTTTTTTAAACATTAAATTAAGTCATTAGGATGAGTTAGAACTAATTTAGAAGATGTTTGCTTGAAAACATAGATGAGTGAAAAACATAAGGAAAGTGAACCATCCTTAGATTTCAGAGAAAGGAAAAGCTCATTTAATTTGGGATGTCAAGAAAATAATGTTTGATTTGTGTCTGTTTTGATTTGTTTGGGCTTCTCTGGGGGCTCAGACAGTAAAGAATCTGCCTATAATGCAGGAGACTCGGGTTTCATCCCTGGATCCAGAAGATAACTCTGAAGAAGGGAATGGCTACCCACTCCAGAATTCTTGCCTGGAGAATTCCTTGGACAGAGGAATCCTGGCGGGCTACAGTCCATGGGGTCACAAAGAGTCAGATGCGATGAGCAACTAACACTTTCACACTTTTTCCTCTTTGTTTTGAGAGGTTGACTGTTGTTGTTGGTGGACCCCAGGGAGAGTTCTGTGAGAGAAATGGTAGAGGCTGGAGGCAGATGCGAGGGCAGGTGCAGCTGCAACTTTGCTTGCCTTAGAAGGACTGCAACTAGCCTCTTGGAGTTAGAATTGAGAGACTGCAGATACCACTGTGAGACAAAGATAAAGCTGCCTGCTGCTGCTGTTGCTGCTGCTGCATTGCTTCAGTTGTGTCCAACTCTGTGCGACCCCATAGACGGCAGCCCACCAGGCTCCCCCGTCCCTGGGATTCTCCAGGCAAGAACACTGGAGTGGGTTGCCATTTCCTTCTCCAATGCATGAAAGTGAAAAGTCAAAGTGAGGTCGCTCAGTCATGTCCAACTCTTAGTGACCCCATGGACTGCAGCCTACCAGGCTCCTCAGTCCATGGGATTTTCCAGGCAAGAGTACGCTGCCTGGAGAGGCCCAAATAAAAGCCTCTGGGATTGGCTGTAGGGAGCTAGTGAGGGCTTTTCAACTTTAGAATAAAATGACAGCTAATTTTAAGGGTGAGTCAGTCTTGTAACACTGCTTTATGAGCCTGGGGGAAGAGAGCCCCAAAATGGAACTGAAAGGTATCAGATTGTCTGAATATTTTGGGGGGGCAAGACTCTAGGCAGATTAATGTACTTCTCCATGCCTCAGTGTCCTCCTCTGTAAAATGGGAATAATGATACTCATGCAGTTTTGTGAGGATTAAATTAACTTCTGTTGACTGCTTAACAAATGCTCCACAAATCTTAGCTGAATAGCCTGCTATTGTCTTTACCAGGATGAAAGCCTCCATGTGGGGAAGGAAATAGGTGATGTTTGTAGGGAGATTCTTTGATGTTTATGAATTTTTAAATTATTTTATGTTTGTGTGTAAGTTGATTGCATTTCTTTAATTTGATTTTTTATTGTTAAATGTGGCCAATAACACCCTTTTTTAGGTAAGACAACAGTAACCTCCTAACATGATTTTCTTCTCAGGCTTTCAGCATGTTGGATTATTCTTTTTTTTTTTTTTAATTTAATTTAATTTTTTAAATTTTATTTTATTTTTAAACTTTACAATATTAGTTTTGCCAAATATCAAAATGAATCCACCACAGGTATACCCGCGTTCCCCATCCTGAACCCTCCTCCCTCCTCCCTCCCCTACCTTCCCTCTGGGTCGTCCCAGTGCACCAGCCCCAAGCATCCAGTACCGTGCATCGAACCTGGACTGGCAACTCGTTTCATACATGATATTATACATGTTTCAATGCTATTCTCCCAAATCTCCCCACCCTCTCCCTCTCCCACAGAGTTCATAAGACTGATCTATACATCGGATTATTCTTCCATATACGTGACAGTGTGAAAGTTGGCTGGGTATTAGTGTCAGTAAGTTAGGACAGTGCGTCTTTACTACCATGATAGAAATGATATTGCAAATCCCTCTTCAAGTCAAAAGCTGGTTAAGTTCAAAAAGGAAAAGGAAAGTGGAAGTCACTCAGCTGTCCGACCTTTTGTGACCTCATGACCATACAGTCCATGGAATTTTCTAGGCAAGAATACTGGAGTGGGTAGCCTTTCCCTTCTCCAGGGGATCTTCCCAACCTGGGGATCAAACCCAGGTCTCCCGTATTGCAGGAGGATTCTTTACCAGCTGAGCCACAAGGGAAGCCCAAGAATACTGGAGTGGGTAGCCTGTCCCTTCTGCAGTGGGTCTTTCCGACCCAGGAATCGAACCTGGGTCTCCTGCACTGCAGGCAGATTCTTTACCAACTGAGCTATCAGGGACGCCCTAAGTTTGAAAAGATGAGGTTATTATGAAGAGAAGAGTGGCAAAATGGGAGTTAATGGGTCAACAATGGAAAGGTGCTTTACAGACTCTGGCAGTTTCTATACTTTTCTAAAGAAATAGGTACCCCTTTGTGGTATCGTTTGTATCAATAAAACATGTCCTCTTCTGGAGACAGCTGCATGTTGTATAGGGTGAGCGCTGGAAATAAATTTTTGATAAACCAATTAATTGGATAAAAATAATTTTCAGATTTTTTTCCATGTCAACAATGTAAGTGTGAGCTTTGCATAGAGAGCAGGCATGCTTGTCACTGAGTTCACTGTTTTTGCCACATGAACTATTTTCTGACTCTTGTGTAAATTAAATGCACATAATCCCTGGTGGCTCACATGGTAAAGAATTCACCTGCAATACAGGAGACCTGGGTTCGATCCCTGGGTCGGGAAGATCTCCCGGTGAAAGGAATGGCTACCCACTCCAGTATTCTTGCCTGAGAATTCCATTGGACAGCGGAGCCTGGTGGGCTGTAGTCCATGGGGCAGCAAAGAGTCGAACACAACTGAGTGACTAAGAACACACAATGTAAATGTAGTTGGTTCAACTGTGTAGTGCCACCTATTAGTAAGTGGTAGGGTGTATTCCGTGGACAGAGGAGCCTGATGGGCTGCTGTCCGTGGGGTCACACAGAGTCGGATATGACTGAAGCGACATTGCATGCATGCATGCATTGGAGAAGGAAATGGCAACCCACTCCAGTATTCTTGCCTGGAGAATCCCAGGGACAGAGGAGCCTGGTGGGCTGCCATCTATGGGGTTGCACAGAGTCGGACACAACTGAAGCAACTTAGCAGCAGCAGCAGGATGTATTAATACATGTCCGTTTGCTAGGATTTTGGTTGACATGTTATGACATTTATTCTGATAGCAATTTCATGTCTGTCTTTCTGTCTTACATGCATGCCGTGTGTGTATGTGTGTGTGAGCATGTGTGAGCAGGTGCCTTGTGGTGCATACACAGAAGGCTCTTTGCTGTTACTTTGCTGCAGGCATAACTCATGTGGAATAGATTTTTCCTTTTCTCATTTTCTGTGTCTTGTGTTCGATATGAAAGAAACAGTTGCTGCCTTCTGGATGTTTAGTTCTTATGAGTTTATCTCTTGTGTAAATAAATACACTTGTTTCATGACACTCTTTTAGTCCCTGATACCTATTTTTTTTTTCACTTCTGAAAAATAGAAAAATGAGAACTGTTACAGAAGGAGAGCTACTTGGAAAAGCTCAGACAGATACTTTGGAAGGGTGGTTTTGAAGGCGAGGGAAAATGCCAGGTGTAGCCTCCTCAGGCAGGAAGCCTTTCATACGGATGTCTATACCAGCTGCTTCCCTCACCCTCCAGGTGATTTCTTCTGCCCCCAAGGGTGACTCTCTGGTGCTGTTTTGGGAATAAAATTAGACTCTGATTTCTGAACCAGATTAATTTATTTGCCACTATAATCCTAGGCTGCCATCTTCCTATTTCTAATCCTTCCAGCTTCCTGCCTTTTTTCAGTTTTTGACTAGCCGAATTTCATCCTGTGTGTCATTGAAACAACATGCTTTACAGTTCAGCCGAAATAAAGCAAGATTTTAGAAAAGAAATGTGATTTCAGATAAAGCCAGACATAAATCTAGTTTAGTGTGTCCATGGTTTACTTAATTCATCTGTGTAAATGCTTCTGCTTCCAACTGCTCCACTCTATCTTTGCGTAAAAGCTGGCTTTGCTTTCTTGTGGCCAGAAAATACCAGAATGATGGTACTGAAGAGGGTGAACCATTCAAATTGCCAGATTCTGTCATATCACTTTCATTAGGAACATCTTGTTAAACCCACAGTTGCCTCCAAATTGAGAACTTTCAGAATGGTGGGGGTTAATTACAGGTGTGTTCAGGTGAAATGGTGAAAAATTCTGCTGCATTAAGGGGATATCATAATTTACACAAGAATTTGAAGGAGTTAGTAGCATTTGACTTTAGTTGGTTATATCTGCACATGCTTCAATCATAAAGATTATAAAGAAGTAGGAGTATTTTTCAATGCTAGCAGAATGCTTGTACTTAAATGTTTGAGTAGGTATTTGAGGTTTTCTCTAGGAGTAGAACAGGCCAACGAGGCAACTTGTCAGACTCCAGCACATTTTATCTGGAATATTCATTCAATCAGAAAATGGAAGTGACTGGGAACATTTTTCTCTACAAGGTGACTGGAATTCATAAGGGTGAGAGTTATACACATAGCCATGCTTTTAACTCATTAAAGATTAAAATAATGTTCAACTAGCTTAAAAAAAAAGATTAAAATAATGTTTGATATGACTTAGTATGTTTATGTCACCACTTTGCATCCAGGGCCTGTCATGGTCCTGGGTGATTCCGAACTGCCAACAGCCTTCCTCACAGCCTGTGACCTCTTCCCTCCTCCCCACTTTACCCCTGATGGACACACCCTCGACCTGTCCTCTCCTGGCACGGCTTCTCCTGGGGGTGAAATCATCATTTCGTCATCTCTCTTGAACTACATACAGTCTCTAGTCTTTCACTTTCTCTTCCTTGGTACCCATACTTGGACTTTTGGGGGGCCTCCTGGCCGTGGATCCCTTGACTTTTGCCCTCTTTCCACTTCTTTCTACCTTCCCTTCCTTTCCTGTCCACCAAGCCCCACGGTGTCCATTACTTCAGCAGGGCCCTGTCAATATCCTCCACTCCTTCTGTCCCCACTGTGTTCCTGGCTCGCCTGCCTGGAAAGCCTGCCTTGTTGCAGCAAGCAGACTGCCTTACCTCCACCCACATTTGGGCAGCCGGGAGGTGCAGGAGAAGATCCCACAGCTGTTCAGCTTGCTGCCACCAGCAGTTCGGGACCTTCACTTTCCCTGGGCTCTTAACAGTCTCAGGAGGTTCTTTTTCATGTCTCAAGTTATTTACTCTCTTTCTTTCCAAAGTTTGCCCTGGCTTCTCCCTGACCCCTGCACATGTTTGTTTCCAGTGCTGTCTGTTCATCTGACACTCCTTGTGTAGTCTCTATGAGGCTCCTCTCCTCCTTGCCTGGAGAATGAAACCCCCCACCCCTTCATTTGACCTCTGAGGTATCCCCTGTGACCCGGTCCCCACTTAGCTCCCAGACTTCTCTGTCCCCTCCTCACTGTTGCACATAATTTGCTAACAGATTTGAACTGCGTTCAGTCTCTAGTAAGCACACGCTCCCTGGGATTGTAGTCCAGAGGAAGAGAGAGCAAGCAGAACAGCTCTTCCAGGGGGCAATGCTCAGGTTCCCGATGGATGTTTGTACTATTGAAGGATAAAAGAGGAGACTTGCACTTTAGTTCCTTGAAAATTAGTAATTTATATTTAATATATACATAATCTCATAAATTATTATTATTTTTTAGGTAATTTATTAAGTGGAACACACCAGTTTTTAACTACTCTAATAAAATTAATGTTATGAAAGAACTAAATGACATGGAGACTATTTGCATTGTTAGATACCTTTAATTGATTATTGTCTATAGTTCTCCAGCTCCCTAGTCTCAAAAAAAGATGGAATTATATTTACCAAAATGAAAATGATACCCATTCTTTAAAAAAAAAAAAAAGGTGTATCACAAAATAAACTTTTGAGTGCAATTCAGAAAACTTGATTTTTGAAATGTGGTGTTGTCGTCATTGTTGCCCTTACAGAAGAATCATGAAAAAAGTCTTCATGGAGCCATCTGAGCGACTGGCCAGCCTCCAAGCTCTGTGGGACAGCCAGACTGTGACTGAGCAGGGCCCCTGTGGTGAGCGTGCCTTTTAAAACCAAAAAATACATGCTTGGATGGATGCCCTTTTGCCAGGAAGCTAAGTCTATTCCTAGTGTGCTACCGTAAAGGTACAATTACTTTTAAGGTGTAATTAGCACCGCACCGACTTTAGATTGGTGGACAAACGTCCTATATTTAAGCTGTATTGCATCCTGCTATGTACTTACTATAAAACACGGGGGAGACTCTCTGCTGTTTTCCCCAAACGGAAAGAATAATCAGCATTGTTAACGTCGGCCATATTTAAGCTTTTAAATTTTACCTTAAAAATCATTTGGTCGAAAACCTGTCACACTTCTGTTGTCTGATTCAGGTGGATTTTCTCAGATGTATGCCTGTGTTTGCGACTGGCTTGGATTTTCATACAGGGAAGAAGTACAATGGGTAAGTGTATCTGTATGCATGCATGCACACAAACTGTCTCTCACACACCTGGAGAATATTCCAGGATTTGGCTTATTTCTCCTCCCCTCCATTCATTGCTTGCTTAAAAATCTTCCTTCTTCAGATTACATAAAAATCTGCCTGTGTCATTGTCTGATTCTCTCTGTGTCTCTCTTGCATCTCTGATCATTTGCGGGGACTATTTACATAACTAAATTGTTTCAAATAGGATGTGGATACAATTTATCTGACACAAGACACCAGGGAATTGAATTTACAGGACTTCAGTCATCTTGACCACAGGTAAGCTACTTATTTTTTCTTTCCTTTTTTCTCTCCTGATTTTGCTTTCAGAGCTGACCTTGTCTGTCAGTACTTACCTATGTTCATTATCTCCAGAGAATCCTTTCCTGAGGGGAATCAGGAGAACCTAAGAATCTCTGAATTTTGCTTTTTCCTGTTTCCTATGTGTTATTCACTATAAAGAGTTTGGAATGGGGGGGGGGTGCATGAGTGTACCTCAACTTATAAACTGTGGAAACAATTTAATTCTTGGGTTCTCATGCCAGCCCACAAGTCTATGTAATCTACCCTGTATATAAATTCTAGTACTATTTTGCCTAATTACCATTTAGAACATTTTTCTATGAGGGAACTTTGTGCTGAAATCCTAACAAATGACTTTTAGTTGACAATTTCTTTCTGTAACCAGGATGGCTAGGGTTTATATGTATATATTGGTGGAAATCAATTTTCCAGTATCTACCTTAATCATAAGGTAGATGATCATCCCCTCTCCAGACCTTATCTGGTCACTTATCCCAACCTATCTCAATCTTCTCAACCCTAGAGATGGTGCTGCCTATTTGTGTGTGTGTGTGTGTGTTAGTCGCTCAGTTGTGTTTGACTCTTACGACCGCATGGACTGTAGCCCAGCAGGCCCCTCTGTCTATGGGATTCTCTAGGCAAGAATACTGGAGTGGGTTGCTATGGGCAGATACGATAGCCCCATTGCAAGGAATCCCAGCTAAAGAAATCTTTTCTCTCTGTTTGGAATGGAGAGAGAAATCTGAGACTCCATCTGTATTTTTCATGCCAGTGGTCCCCAACCTTTTTGGCACCAGGGGCCAGTTTTGTGGAAGACACCAGTTTACCTCCTTCTATATGGCCCAGTTCCTAACAGGCCACAGACCACTCCATGGCCCAGGAATTGGAGACCCCTGTTTTAGGCCATTTGGACAATTGGAATTATAAAGAGGCTGATTGCCTCTTCTTACTGCTAGCATCTCACCCCCCAAATACCAATGCCACTTACCTGGCAGGAAATCCAGAGTTGTAGCAGGGTCCCTAAAGAGTTGTAACCAACTGAGTTGAGCAAAGAAGAAGTATATAGGGCAGATATGACTTGTCTCTGCACACCTTGGGCCTGTGGAGGACAGTGAAGCAGGCTCAGTCGTGTCTGTAGATACAGCTGAAATGCCTGAAGCCCCCAGTTCTCAAGCTTGGATATGACTGTTTTTTTTTTTGTGAAATCGGCAGTTTTCTCCTGCTTAGAGCCATTCTCCCTCCTTTTATATTTGCAGGAATGTCATACTCCCCATTTAGGCAAGGTGTTTTCTGTGTAGCTTATGAAAACGTGAACTGAGAAACAAAAAGGGAAGATATTTTACTTTGTGTTTTTTCAATAAAAACAGAATAGAGCATATAGAATAACATTAAAATAGGTAGGCCTACAGTATCCAATCTCTAGTCCCAGGATCTCTTTATATTCTTAAAAGTAGTTGTGCTTTTGTTTATGTGAGTTTTATCTTTTGGTACTTCTCATATTGGAAATTGAAACTAAAATAGAAAGGTTAAGTCCTTTGAAAATAACATGTTGGCATATAATAAGTTTATGTTAAACCTATTTTTATTAAAAAATGGGTTATAAAAGTAACTTTTCTGCTAACATAGATACCATTTTTATAAACAATAACTATATTCCATAACAAAAATCAGTCAGCAAGAAAGGTGGCATCAGTTTACCTTTTTGGCAGATGATTTTGATTTCTGATTTAATAGAAGGCAGCTGGATTCTCATATCTGCTGCTGCATTCAGTCCGTTAGGAAATGTGTTTTGACTGAAGAATTAGGAAGAAAGTCCAACCATATGCAGATGTGCAGTAAGGATGGAGTATTTTTAATCACCGTTTCACATGATTACTTGATGTTCTCTTTTGATACTTTACCACAACTCAGCAAGTGTTGGAATCTGAAGCCATTATCAGTGAACTTCACTCTTTTAGAAACTGTTGGTTTACTGAGTTATGCATCGCATGCAGATATTTCACCATTGTTCAATAGTGGGGAGAAACAAAGGCATTTTAAAACTATCACCACTGATCTTAATCAAAAAATCTTTAAGAATGGCAAGGCTTGTCATGCTCATAGTGGCAGATAAAAGTTTCCCAACATTCAAATTCTTGCTTTAGATATAATTTTACTATTGGAAGAAAGTGCTACCAGGTGATTTCCTTGCCGTGACTGGCTAACTTCTTACATTTTAGAGAAAATATCCGCCAACTCCTAAGTCTGAATAACCATACTTTGTCATTTTTTTCCATGGTGTTCCATGAGAAAATAGAGCTAGTTTTGCCAGTAACACTAACACTGAATGTAAAGAAATACTTTACATTGAGACAGTTATCACTTCGGTATATAGAGGAAGCAGGTTGTGTCGACTTCTGTGTTGTTGCACAGAGTATTTAAAAGGCATGTACTCAGGGGCTGAGATTTAATAAAAAGAGTACTTTTTACTTTTTCATCAAGGACGTTTTTGTAAATATTTATTTATTTGGCTGCACCAGGTCTTAATTATGGCATGTGGGATCTTTAGTTGTGGCATGCGGGATCTGGTTCCCTGACCAGGGATCGAACCTGAGCCCCTGCGTTGGGAGTGTGGAGTCTTAGCCACTGGATCACAAGGAAAGTCCCTCGTCAAGGACATTCTTAAATGACATTAACCTTCATTTGTGTGGCAGTGAAGAATATAGAGACAACTAGCACAGCTTGGTGCTACTGCCTTGGTTTGTGCTGAGGCACCAGCAGCTTTCGCCACCGTTGCTTTGGCACCATCCATGCAGTGTCAACATGTTGGAATGGACACATTTGTTTTAGTATTAGTATGAAGGTTTCTTTGAACTTGTGAACCTCTGAGTGAGTCATGAGGTTCCTGGGGTCCATGGACCATATTTGGAGAACATCCAGTCTGTAGGAATAAAAACATGTAGGGCAGCCTGAGGTGTTACTTCAGCTTTCATTTATTATATCCTTCATGATTTTTACACTGTTAATAGATTATACGTAGCATCAGTGCTAAACTTTCCAGTTAATCCCCTGTGCTTAATTTGGTGATTAAACTACATCTAACTGCTGTGCAGTGTGTGCTTGGTCATGTCTGACTCTCTGTGACCCCAATGACTGTAGCCTGCCAGGTTCCTCTGTCCATGGAATTTTCCAGGCAAGAATACTGGAGTGGCTTGCCATTTCTTTCTCCAGAAACTGTATGTGGAGAAGCTACCAAATACAGTTACTTGAAATAGGTAGAGTACTATCCACATCAAGAATCTTTGTCAAAACTTAGAATTTTCCTATGAGTAGATTTTTCCTAATTCCTTAGCTGGAGAATTTTTATTTCACCACTAAATACTGCATTAATGGGATGAATCTATAGAACTTCCCAGGTGGTACAGTGGTAAAGAATCTTCCTGCCAGTTCAGGAGGCGCAAGAGATGTGGGTTCCATCCCTTGGTTGGGAAGATCCCCTGCAGAAGGAAATGGCAAACCACTCCAGTATTCTTGCCTGGAAAATTCCTTGGACAGAGGAGCCTGGTGGGCTATAGTCCGTGGGGCTGCAAGAAGTCAGACATGACTGAGCGCAAGTCATCATCTACTTTTCTTACTTGCTTAAGGGCTTGAAGAACTTTTTTTTGTTCCTGAGACTCTGAATTAGAAACTGGAAACATTTTCTAGAGAGGGCCAGATAGTAAATGTTTTAGGCTTTTTGAGGCAAACAGTCACTATTGCAATTATGCATCACAGCTGATGTAGCTTGAAACAATTCTAGACACTGTAACTGAATGAGTGTGACTGTGTTTCAATAAAACTTTCTTTGCAAAAATACATGTTGTGGACTGTAGCTTGCTGACTCCTGCTGTAGATCAGTGGCTTCTGATGTGGGATGTATATAACCAACGGATATGCAAGATGAGCTGCAAAAAACATTATTGTTGACTCCTTTTAAAGTTTATTGTCTTAGTTTTATAACATACATAATCACAATTATATATTTAGTATATAATAACTGAATCTTAAAAATTCAGAGTTCTCAAAGCTTTTTAACCACAGCGAGCTTGTTTAATAAAAATGGAGACCACTGCTCAAGTCGTGTCTGACTCTGTGCGACCCCAGAGACGGCAGCCCACCAGGCTCCCCTGTCCCTGGGATTCTCCAAGCAAGAATGCTGGAGTGGGTTGCCATTTCCTTCTCCAATGCATGAAAGTGAAAAGTGAAAGTGAAGTCACTCAGTTGTGCCCGACTCTTAGTGACCTCATGGATTGCAGCCCACCAGCCTCTTCCATCCATGGGGTTTTCCAGGCAAGAGTACTGGAGTGGGGTGCCATTGCCTTCTCCCCCAGTCCTGTTAGATGGCCTGTATTAACAGTATTTTTCTAACCAAGTTGCAACCAGTTATGTTGGATGAACATTTCTCTATATTAGAATGAGCATGCTTACTCATGAAGGAACAGTCTGTACTTAAAGGGCACAGTAGTTTGGAAGAATTCATAATGGCAGAATTTGAGTGTGATATGGGTCATTTGAGAGGTTTTACAACAAGCCATGTTGGTACTTTTCTCATTTGGGTATGAGTTAGGGAGAAGAGTGGAGGAATTAGAGGTGCAAGAGGAAAGATGACATGGGTTGCATGTTCTGGAGTTTTTTAGAAAATACAGGCAGTAGTTACCAAATGTATCAATGAATTTTCCACTGTGGCCGTCAGCTCCCATGTATCTCTATTTGATCATAATTCAGATACAAATAAGCAGTTTTGTTTACAGTTTACATTTATTTAAGTGAGATTCTGCATGCTTTTATATGTAGCTGTCCCTGAACCTGATCATTTCAGCTGACTTCCTTCTGGAAAGCCATAGACCTTTCATATAATCAGTCTGAATGTTCTCCTGATTGTCTATCACTCAGAGTTTTATTTTCTCATCCCATTCTTTCTCCCCATTGCATTTGGTCATCAGAGGTAGAAACATCCATTCTTAAGGGTCCTTGAAATCATTAGTGCTCCCACAACAGAAGTTTCATGAGGGCTGGGCTCTCTCTGTCTTGTTCACACTATATGACTCGATGCTCTGAAGTCAAACCAGTGGCTCAGGGAGGATTTTCAAGGGAAACTGAACTGCTCTTGGGGAGTAGATCTGAATCCTGGGAGGCTGAAGGGATTAATTTTTTAAAAGTCCATCGGATTACTCAAATACCTTCTTTCCCATACTCAAGTTGATCATTATTCCTGTCATGGCACTCTTCAGCCAGCTTTGCTCTATGTTACCTACTCCAATCCAGGGCTGAATCCTGTCTGGATTCCTATAAAATTCTGTGTGTTTCTTTCAGTTCACCCACCCAGATCATTGTCTTTTTGCACTCAGGAGTTCGTAGCTTCCTTTTTCTAGGACCAGCTCAGATCCAAAGTGGAAGGTCTGGTTGTTGTGTGTGGTACTGATGTTAATGCTGCAGATCTTGTAACAGGGAAACCAAACGTGGTATTGGCAGCTTTATCATCTGGAACACAGGATGGAGGAAACAGTAATCCCTATGTGACCCCATCACAACTCCTAGGAGATGGATTTGGAAGAAGGTGTGGGTCTAGGGACGGGGCGGTGCCCTTGTCATTATTCTCATCACAGAGACCTTATTAACTGTGAGAACTGTACACACTTATTAACTGTGGCTCAGATGGTAAAGAATCTGCCTGCAATGTGAGATACCTGGGTTCGATCTCTGGGTTGGGAAGATCCCCTGAAGAAGGGAATGGCTACCCTTCCCTGTAGCCCTTACAGTTCATAGGGTCACAAAGAGTCAGACGTGACTGAAGTGACTGAGCACACACACACGCACTAATATATTAGCACAGTAGTGCATGTATATAATTTATAGATAAACACAGATTTGGGGGAGATGTGTTTTTCTTACAGAAAAACCCAAACAAAGTTTTTGGTCAGTCGTGTCGCAAAGACTCAGACACAACCGAGTGATGGTTAGTCGTGGAAGCCTTTACAGGAAAAAGTCATGAAGTCACTTTTGGCAATTTCCATCCAAGCATTGCCCAGGAGAAAAGGGCACTAAGCCAACAGAGTTTCAGTATATTGACTCCTTTGTGGATAAACCTATTCCTATTTTAAGATGAATTCATCAGCTATTTAAGTCTAATACCATTAAAATTTGGATTTATCTAAAAAAAAAAAAAAAAAGTAGGACCAGAGACCCTATTGTTGCTGAATAAGCATTCAAGTGTGAGGATGACAGCGATCATGCCGAATCCAGCCAGTTAGTCTCTGGAGAAGAATAGGAATTAGAAAGTGCTTGGAAAATGTCCATTCAGTTATTATTCATAGCTTCCAAATTTTTTTTTAAGCACATTCTTAAAATTTGTTCTAGGTTAGGTTATCAATGGGCCAAAAAGACGCATAGATTGAAGAAGGCTTTGTTATACATTTCTCATGGGTGCTCTCAACAGTCTGTGAGCTGACATGTTAAAAATGTAATTACACTGTAATTTGGAGCGGCAGGGAATGATGAGGGTAGAGGTAGTGGTGCTGAAGAGAAGAGAATATATAGCTTTAACCACATCGATTTTTCTTGTTCCCTGAAGATTTTGCAGAGGAGCTAATCTTATCCATCCTCTAAAGACTCAGCGACATGCATCATTGAGCCTAAACTTGGCTCATGAGAGCCCAGCCAGCAGTTCATCCCTTTCAGATTCATGTTTTTGTGTTGTCATATTTGATACTCATCAAGGTGACATTCACGCGCCTGAGACTTTCACGGAAGAGTTTGGATTAATGTTTGGCAAGGTTGTCCTGAAGCACTGGTTTAATTCTTTCCTAATCTAAGCTCCTTGTCTTTATTCTTGCTCTCACTTAAAAAAGGAAGAAATGCTGTTTGGAGTGTGGAATCAGGTGTGAAGAGCCTTAGCTTCTGTTTCCATTCTTGAGTGAATGAGTGAGTGAAATCACTCAGTCGTGTCCGACTCTTTGCGACCCCGTGGACTGTAGCCCCCCCGGCTCCTCCATCCATGGGATTCTCCAGGCAAGAATACTGGAGTGGGTTGCCATTTCCTTATCCATTTCTATAAATAATTCTATAAAACAGTGGACTCCAGCCTGGGTCAGATGGACTGTGTGGTGAACACAGTTGATATATAGAAGAGCGTGGAGAAAGTAGTAGAACATATTTTATGCTTATTTTGTTCTTCTCTATTTTGTGTGTGTGCATGTATTTTTTTTTTAAATGAGCCCCCTAATTGGCTCGGAGAAGGCAATGGCACCCCACTCCAGTACTCTTGCCTGGAAAATCCCATGGACAGAGGAGCCTGGTAGGCTGCAGTCCATGGGGTCGTGAAGAGTTGGACACGACTGAATGACTTCCCTTTCACTTTTCACTTTCATGCATTGGAGAAGGAAATGGCAACCCACTCCAGTGTTCTTGCCTGGAGAATCCCAGGGATGGGGGAGCTTGGTGGGCTGCCATCTCTGGAGTCGCACAGAATCGGACACGACTGAAGTGACTTAGCAGCAGCACCTAGTTGGCTCAGTGGATAAAGAACCTGCTTGCAATGCAGGAGACACAGGAGATGTGGGTTCAATCTCTGGGATGGAAAGATCCCCGGGAGGAGGAAATGGCAACCCACTCCAGTATTCTTGCCTGGAGAATCCCATGGATAGAAGACTATGACAGGTTACAGTTCATAGGGTCACAAAGAGTCAGACGTGACTAAAGTGACTGAGTGCACACACACACACTAATATATTAATACAGTAGTGCATGTATATAATTTATAGATAAACACACAGATCTGGGGGAGATGTGTGCTCAAAATACTGAGTTGGCCAAAAAGTTTATTTTGGTTTTTCTTGCAGAAAAACCCAAACAAAGTTTTTGGTGAGCCTGATACTTTCCAGTTAGGAGTGAATGGTCAAAAAATTTAGAGGCTACTGGTTTAGGCCTCTGGCATTGTCCTCATCTGTAAAGTGTCTCACATTGGCATGTCCTTCACAGAGTCAGTGAGTGGTCCAATTTATCATTTAATAATCTATAGGACATACTTCTATATAAATTAGAGTATCAGGCAGGATTGGTGTTCCATGACATCTACAATTTTTTAAAACTCTCTAACTCCTAGTTTCCAACTAGATATAAAGGAAAAGAGTCTAACTTATCCCCAGAAAGACTATCAAATGAATATATCGGGAAAATATGTCTGTAGTTCTGAGTTTTACCAGCCTTTCTGGAAGAGAGCATATTTCACTGTGTGCACACAGCAAGCAGAAGAGTGGCCAGACTCTGCATTCTTGCATGAAATACCTCCTGCAAGCTTGTAAACATTTGTAAGATTTTTTGGGGGGAGCTCTTCCATTCTGCGGTGTGTGGATACACTACAGATGATCACGATGTTGTTCATTGGATTTTTACTCTCTATCTTTGTGCTTTTCTGACATCTATTTTGGGGCTTGCTGGACATCTTTCAAATTTGTTTGTTGATGCTCTCCTGGACTTTTCACACTATTTAAAAGTCACAGTGTTTTTATAGTTTCAACGAGGAGAGGCAGGCAGTGGGGAAGAAAGACTAAGGAGGGAAATCTGGCCCCAAAATAACAACTGGAAAAATTAAATTCTTACTAAGTCATATAGATCAGAAAGATTAGAAATTCTAATTCAATAGATTATCCGGAATCGAGAATTGCAGAGAAATTTAGCAAGTGATTGAGACTCTGAATTGCTTGCCAGCTTCTTTGTTTTTGCATTTTAACTTCTTTTAGTAGCCCTCAAATATGAGTTTATTTTTGATGTCCAGAGGAGCAAGAACACAGTCTTTTTGAGACATCACCTCAGAATATGTCTTAGGATCGGCTTTCAAATTAGGAGCTAAGTGGTTGTCCAAATGTGATGAAAGGGGTTTGGAATTTTTGGTCTGGAAACCCATGGATATAACCACCCTGGATTCCCCTGTAGAGTAGATTGAAGACTTTTGACAGTATGGAAAGTAAGTGACTTATTAGTGAGATGATAGCACAGTGGTTAAGATAATCAGGTCATAGGTCACACCGCCTGAAATCCTGTCTCTTTCCAGACTAAACTTTGTGACCAGCTCTCTAACCTCTCTGCGCCTTGGGAGAGGAGGGTGGGTCTCCATCTGTGGAATGGATGACAATGCCTCCCTCCTGGGGTTATTAATGAATGTACCGCTGCTGCTGCTAAGTTGCTTCAGTCGTGTCAGACTCTGTGTGACCCCGTAGACGGCAGCCCACCAGGCTTCCCCATCCCAGGGATTCTCCAGGCAAGAACACTGGAGTGGGTTGCCATTTCCTTCTCCAATGCATGAAAATGAAAAGTGAAAGTGAAGTCGCTCAGTGGTTCCCGACTCTTAGCGACCCCATGGACTTCAGCCTACCGGGCTCCTCTGTCCATGGATTCTCCAGGCAAGAGTACTGGAGTGGGGTGCCATTGCCTTCTCCATAATGTATGTACATGCTAGTACATAAAAATGTTTAAATGAATGTTTGCTATTTTTATTTCCTTAAAGACTTGCCCTGTTTTTAAATAAGCAACTCTATAAAGTGACTAGTTTTCTTAACTGAAAGGAAAAGTTTAAGACTTATAAAACCTTTTATTACAGAAAATCTTTGATGTTCAGAGATTGTTTTATGGTCTTTTCTGTGTTGCTTCTGTTTTGTTAGTTGTATGCTGGTATTTTCTTCTAGAAAGATATAAGTGAAAAACTTGGTTCTTTTGAGTTTTAAGGGAAAGTTTGGATAATTTGAGGTGTCAACTGCAATGAGAAGTAAGAACCCCAACTTTTATTACCAACCCCAGCTAGTAGCTAGGTTGACAACACTACCACACCAACTCTGTATGTAGTACATTTACATCAGGAAAAAGTTAAGGTGTAGGAGCTGTCTTGTCTCAATTCAGCAGAGTATTAAGAAACAGTTCAGCCCCATGACCCCAAAGGATATTCACACTGGATCTTCCTTTTCAGTATTTGCAGTCTTAAAATGTTTTTGCTCCCACTTTAAGGGTCACATGAGATCATACATGAAAACACTGTTGCCAGGTTGCCAGTACTCATCAGAGGCTTCCCTCAACTGCTGTAACTCTTCAAGGCTAACTTCAGATCAAAAGCCACATGGTAATGAAGAATCCATTAGGAGGTCAAAGCAAAACATCAGTTCAGTTCAGTCACTCAGTCGTATCTGACTCTTTGTGACCCCATGAATCACAGCACACCAGGCCTCCCTGTCCATCAACAACTCCTGGAGTTCACTCAAACTCATGTCCATCAAGTCGGTGATGCCATCCAGCCATCTCATCCTCTGTCGTCCCCTTCTCCTCCTGCTCCCAGTCCCTCCCAGCATCAGAGTCTTTTCCAATGAGTCAACTCTTCGCATGAGGTGGCCAAAGTACTGGAGTTTCAGCTTTAGCATCACATAGTGGGATGCAAAATAGAAGGCGCAAACTGATGGTAAAAAGCTGTTAACAGCATCCCCCCATGAGAAAATCAGTCAAGACGACCAGCCCAAGCGTGTGGAATACTTTCTACGTTATGTAATATAATCAGTACATTATAAAATATAATCATTATGTAGTAATAAACACTACTTAATGAAAACATAGGAAAGGATTGGTCCTGAGCAACACAGACGCTGTCAGGGAAACCCAGGGAGTTCTTTGCAGTGCATTTGCATTTCCGGCCTCATTTACGAGGAGACCCGAGGCGTGTTGAAGGTGTTTCTGGAGAATGTAATTCGGGACGCGGTCACCTACACAGAGCACGCCAAGCGCAAGACGGTCACTGCCATGGACGTGGTCTACGCGCTAAAGCGGCAGGGACGCACCCTCTACGGCTTCGGAGGTTGAGCTGCTGCCCCTGTGCTGTGTGTGACGACAATCTCTGCAGTGCAGTGATATCAGTACAACATGTCAATGCAAATTGAGTCTTTATCCAAGATTTGCTTCTGTGCCCACTTGTAACTGTGCTCTAAGAAGGCCATCCTGGAAAATGAACTCTCGGAAATGAAATTAGTTACTTACATCTTGTGTATTTTCTGTTTAAGTGGGGCCTAATCAGAGGGTGAGGGAGACAGGCACAGGGAGAGTGGGCTGACAGCTGTCACACGATTACCTGGTCTAACCTGGTGTCACACGGCGACACTGGTGGACATCTCCATCTGTGTTGTTTCCAGTGTTTGACAATTATGAATATAGCTGTTATGAACCATAATACATACATTTTTATATAAACGAAAGTCTTTATTTCTCTTGGGTGAATACCCAGGATTGAGATTGCTGAATCATGGTATGTCTTATTTTTGTCATTCAGTCACTAAGTCACGTGCGACTCTTTGTGACCCCATGGACAGGTGGTTCTGTGGTAAAGAATCCGTGTGCCCATGCAGGAGATGTGGGTTCATTCCCTGCGTCTGGAAGATCCCCTGGGGAAGGAAATGGCAACCCACTCCAGTATTCTTAATGAGAAATCCCATGGATACAGGAGCCTGTTGGGCTACAGTCTGTGGGGTCGCAAAAGAGTTGGACATGACTTAGTGACTAAACAACAATGGTAAAAGTGTAAATAAAACTTCATAATAAGACGTCGTCAAACTGTTGTCCACCTTGAGCGTGCCATTTGCTTTCCCAACAGCAGTGTATAAAGTTTCATTTGCTCTGCACCCTGGTTAACACTTAACATTGTCACTTTTTTTTTAAAAAAAGCAATTCAGTAGGTTTCCGGTGGCATCTTATTTTGGCTTTAAATTGCATTTCTCTAATGGCTAATAATTTTTAGCATCTTTCATGTGCTTATTTTTGGAGAAGGCAATGGCACCCCACTCCAGTACTCTTGCCTGGAGAATCCCATGGACACAGGAGCCTGGTGGGCTACAGCCCGTGGGGTCGCTAAGAGTCGGACACGACTGAACGACTTCACTTTCACTTTTCACTTTCATACATTGGAGAAGGAAATGGCAACCCACTCCAGTGTTCTTGCCTGGAGAATCCCAGGGATGGCGGAGCCTGGTGGGCTGCCATCTATGGGGTTACACAGTCAGACACGACTGAAGCGACTTAGCAGCAGCAGCATGTGCTTATTAACCCTCAGTGTATTTTGCTTGATGAAGTATCTGTTTCGATCTTTCTGCTCCTTTAAAACACTTGAGTTGTTTCTGTTTATGGACTTCTAAGAGTTCTTTATACATTTTGAGCAACAAGTCCTTTGTCAGAAATGAGATTTGCAAATATTTTCTTCCAGAATATGGTCATCTTACCTTTCTTTTAATAGCATCTATTACAGAGTAAAAGTTTTTGATTTTGATAAAGTCCAGTTGATTTATTTTTTTCTTTTATGGATCGTGATTTTGGTGTCAGATCTAAAACCTCTTTGATTAGGCCATTCTTTGCTTTGATGACCATCTCTTCTGGGATGGTAATGTGTTTCTCATCTAGAAGGCTCACTTCCTGTAAGGATCTTTCCTGACTGAAGTCTTTTCATAATTGTGTCTCTTATTTGCACCGTAGGGCTGCATATTCGCTCTATAGCAGAGGGGTTATTTCACTCTATTATAGTTGCTTTTATTTTTTGCTAAGCTGTGCTAGGTGGTGAGTATCACAAGGGGAGGGACCATTTTGCCATGTTCATTGTTGCCTCAGTCCAGTGATTCATGCACAGTGGGTGGCACTCATCGAACAAATGAATGGAGTTGCTGGGCATTTTCGGGTTCCTGTGCCTTTGTACGTTGTTGTTATTGTTTAGGCACTCAGTCCTGTTCTACTCTTGCGACCCCATGGACTGTAGCCCCCCAGGCTTCTTTGTCCATGGGATTTTCCAGGCAGGAATACTGGAGTGGGTTGCCATTTCCTTCTCCCGGGCATCTTCCTGACCCAGGGATCGAATCTGTGTCTCCTGCATTGGCAGGCAGATTCTTTATTGCTGAGCCACCTGGGAAGCCCAACTTTGCACATCCTGTTTCCTAATTACTCACAATGCTCTATTTCCCTTTCCCTGACTGGTTGGCTCCTCCCTATCTCTCAAACCTTGCAGACCCTTCCCCATTTGCTCCAGGCTGAAGTATTCATGTCCTCCAATGGTCTTAGGGCACTTGGAACACGCTCGCTTTTTCTGTGGTGCTGCAGATAGCCGAGGTCTTTCCACCACTGGAAGACAAAGAGTTGCTCGTATTCGTCACTTAACCCTCAGAGCCTAATATCCCTACCCAGGACTCAGCAGTACTCAATAAATGTTTATTGAATGAATTATGATGTATATTTGTCTTTTTCTAATTTATTTTTGACATTAAAAAGCCTAGGCATTAACATAATTTAGAGAAACGTTGTGGGCAGACCACGCCAACACGCATGAGTCCCATCATTTTTGTAGACAGTTTTTGCTATAACAAAGTTTTATACCATCCATAGGACATAGTTTTATAATTCCTTTAGGTTATGAATATGGATCATTATAGACAAATTTGAAAATATAGTACAAGATTTGTGTTCAAAAAAATTCATATCATCTTTAATGCTACCACCCAGGCAAGGTGTCTGCATAACATTTTGCTGTACTTTTCTTCTGGGGGGAAAAAATGTGTCTATATTTGTGAGCATTTATGTCTATTATTTTATATGTCATTTTTACCAGTTACGCTCATTGACTCTGATCACACAAATATGCACCTGGAATGCTGTGTATTTTTAAAATTGAATCTTGGACTCCAAGCATTTCTGGTATCATTAAGAATTGGATTTGACTTTGAGTGTAACAGAATATTTTCAAGGTTTTTACATGTCATATGTAGGATGATGCTGCCTACCCACTGCTTAACGTGAAACCTGATCCTGTTAATGATGTGCCCTTTAACTCCTGAAAATGAATTCATTATGACAAAAGCCAGCTGTACTTCAAATCTCATCAGGTGACATAACACACAATAAAGAGGTTTTGAAGCCTAGTCTCTACTTGACATTAAGTCCACAAAAGGAGATGCAGTGAGAATGATTTGCTATCATTCCTGAGTGATGAAGTAAGGGAGAGGACTCTCAGATAACATGGGCTTTGAGGGCCCTGTATTATAAGGTGGAATTCACTCTGAGAGAAGCTACAACTGTCATTAGACATCAGGGAGAAATGCCGAGACTTGTTCTGAGCGATTGGTTGGTGGAGAGAGACGAGAGAGTGGAGACCCTAAAACCACTATGGCAAGGGTAGTTGTTCTTGTTTTTTAATTTGAAACTTGTTTATTTTAATGTAAAACTTAGCAAGTTTAATAAAGAGGCTTTTTGCTGGAAAAGATGGCATAATTCTTTGGCTTTTTTTTTTTTTTTTACCACCTGTGGATGCTCATTTCACCTTTTAAAGCAAATCTGATGAAACTACACACACGGGCTTTAGAAGCTGGGTTTTGACTGTAGTGGTGTCCAAAGGGACCTACATTTTCACTGTAGGTCTCTTAGCATCTGTTTCTTCATCTGTAAAATGCAAACAATAAAACCTTCTAAGGTTGTTTTGAGATTTAAATGAGTTAGTCTATGTAAAATGCCTATCATGGGGCCTGGTACCTTGAAGTTTGAAAAAATAGTGATTTTTCAGCTGTCTTTCCACCTTCTGCCTTTCATTTCTGTTTCAGTAAAAATTTGTGCATTTGCTACTAGTGATGCCCTGAGGATAAAATTGGTATTGCTTCCCTGTAGCCAAAAATCTAAAGAAGACAGGAACGTGGCTTTCAAAGAACTTACAACCTGGGGTGATAAGGAATAGATGTTTAAACATCAAACTATACTATAAGGCAGAATAAAATAAATGCTAAACAGAGGTGTAAATAATGTGCTGGTGGTGGTGACCTAGGGAACTTATAGAGGAGAGGATTATGATATAGGCATTGAAGGATACATGGATTTTCATAGCTGAACACAGCAGGAAAAGATAATTCTGATTGTGAAACTGCATGATATGTTTGAGTAGTGAATTGTCTGCTTTTTGGCTTGAGCATGAGTGAGGGGCATGTTGTGTAGAGGTCAGGCTGGAATGATAGTGTGGTGGCTGATCTCTGACGCGAATAGCTTCACTCCATGGCTGAAGAACTTGTATGAAGCGTAAGACAAAAAAGCAAAAACCCAAGCGACAGAAAAACACTTGGGCTATCTCATGTGTATAATCAGTACTAAGAACTGCAAGAAAGATACCAAATGGTTGTAGGATGCTTGCTAATAAGCATTGGGGATCCCATCTGATGTGACTTATTTTAAGACTGGTACTGTCCTTGCTTGCCATATAAACTCCTCTAGCCAGAGAGCATATGATATACTTGATGAAGGATTTATGAAGGAGCAATGTAAAGAAATAAGAGTTGTTAGTATGGAATTGGGAGAAGGAATGGCAACCCACTCCAGTACTCTTGACTGGAAAATCCCATGGACGGAGGAGCCTGGTGGGCTGCAGTCCATGGGGTCGCTAAGTGTTGGACATGACTGAGCGACTTCACTTTCACTTTTCACTTTCATGCATTGGAGAAGGAAATGGCAACCCACTCCTGCGTTTTTGCTTGGAGAATCTCAGGGACAGGGGAGCCTGGTGGGCTGCTGTCTATGGGGTCGCACAGAGTCAGATGCGACTGAAGCAACTTAGCAGCAGCAGTATGGAATTAGACATAAGCTATCTCTTAGAGCAAGGAGGGTCTCTAAGCAAACACTGCTACCAACCTCTTTTCCTTTGGAAATAGAAATGAGAGTCCATAGAGGTAATTTATCTTCAACTTTAAGGAATTCTGTTTATATCATTCTGAAGGTCTGTCCTAAAGTATGTAATTATTGTTTAGGGGTTGCAATAGGTTTAGCTGAATGTTGTGCTTGTAAATAATAGAAATTAACAAGTGGACTTTGATGTTATGGATTAAAAATCAGACATCAATATGGCTATTGTAAGAGATGTTCATATATTTTGTTATTTCCACTTCAGGGACTTAATACCTATAATTGCTGCTCTGGAATACAATCAGTGGTTCACTAAGCTGTCCTCTAAGGATCTAAAACTGGTAAGTAATTGAAAATGTTGCTTAGCTTTGCTGAATTTCAAAAACCTGAAAATTATAAAAAACAAAAAACAGACACATATTTGTTTTTCAACGATATTGGTGAGCTGAATACATGTTATTTCTAGGGAAATATGTTCCTATAAATGATCTGCAGAACATTTTACAAAGTTTGTAATGGGAGATGCTTCAGAAAAGTACTTCCTCATGTTTTCAGCTGCTTCAGGCAATTTTAGATGATGAACAGAAAGGCACATTTAGTGGAGCCGTCTGTATACCCTCATTCCACTGGCAAAAACTATTAAAGTTACATTTGCACAGCTGCAAATAACAGATTTTATGTTCCTATCTTGCATTCCATCTCCACAAAGCTTCCCTTTCTGAGAATTTAGGAAAACATTACCAAGGTAGAGTTGGTCTGGAGCTTTGATAGCTAACATTAATTTTCTAGATGAGGTTTTGGGCAGATTTACATGTAAGCAAAATGAAATCAAAGTGAAATCTGTTAGTTTTTATAAGACATGGGGGAGCCAAAGTTTTGGTCTGTTTTATTAGTAGAAATAAGATGCTCTGTTGGGCTGTTTTTTGTTTTTTTTTTTGTCCCCACAATTTCAAAGCAGCCATTTGGACAGAAGCTTATCCATGAGTTAGGTTTCTGCTGCTTCATTTGAGCATGGGAGATAATTTAGATGTTTTAATGGAGACTCTTAACATTAAGTCTCCAACTTTCAGAGGTGATAGAAACTAGGGGGTTAAGCTTTTCTGAGTGATGGGCATCTAGGTTGCTTCCATGTTCTGGCTGTTGTAAATAGTGCTGCAGTGAACATTCAGGTACATGTATCTTTTTGAATTATGGTTTTTTCAGGGTGGCATATGCCCAGTAGTGGGATTGCTGGGTCAGATGGCATATCTCCATAGTGTTCTGCATAGTGACTGTATCAATTTACATTCCCACCAACAGTGCAAGAGGGCTCCCCTTTCTCCACGTCCTCTCTAGCATTTGTTGTTTGTAGATTTTTTGATAATGGCCATTGTGACTGGGGTGAGGTGATAGTTCACTGTAGTTTTGAAGGAATGGAGATGCAGATGTAAAGGTTTTGTAGATATAGTGGGGGTGGGTGGAAAGAGGATGGGATGAGTTGAGAAAGTAGCTTTGACATATATTACCATGTGTAAAATAGATAGCTAGTGTGAAGTTGCCATATAACACAGGGAGCTCAACCTGGGGCTCTGTGATGACCTAGAGGGGTAAGTTGGGGGTGGTGGTGGTGGGAGGGAGTCTCAGGAGAGAGGGGAGATATTTATGGTTATAACTGATTCGCATTGTTGTATGGCAGAAACCAACACAACATTGTAAAGCAATTATCTTCCAATTGAAAAATTTGAAAAAAATTTAAAAAATTTCCAAGTGAAGAGATAAGATTTGGATTGAGACCTGGATCTGTTGAAAGTGGAAGGTTGAGATTTCCTGGTGGCCAGTCTGCTGAACTTGCCTGGGGTGTGAGTGGCTTAAGGCGTTATAGATATAAACTTGGGTGGAACTCATTTGGGGATTATTAAGAGCCAATGTGGTTGACAGTAAGAATGTGGGCTTAGAAACAAATCTGGGTTTCAGATTTGGACTCTTATTACAGGGCTATGTGACCTTGGATACATTATTTGATCTTCCAGGGCCTCTGTTTGCTATATCCCTGTTACTGGGAGCTAATTGGAACTCATGTCTTATTTATCTCCATTCAGTGGTTTATCAAAGTACGTGGCTCATAGTAGCTACTCAGTAAAAGCTGGTTTAATCAATAGATGTCAAATGACTTTTGTTGAATGAATGAATGGACACAGCAATGTAACTCATTTGCAGGTTATTGAGATGAGTCAATTTTATTTATATATATAAAATATATAAAATTATAAATTTTATAAATATATATATATAAATTATTATTACATATATAAATTATATATATATAGTGGCGGTGCTCAGTTGTGTCTGATTCTGTGACTCCACGGACTATAGCCAGCCAGGCTTCTCTGTCCATGGGATTTTCCAGGCAAGAGTCCTGGAGTGGGTTGCCATTTCCTCCTTCAGGGAAACTTCCTGGGATTGAACCTGTATTTCTTGCTTCTGCATTGGCAGGCAGATTCTTTACCTCTTTGCCACCTGGGAAGCCCAAATAATTTATATGGAAGTTCTAACACAATGTCTAACGTACTACAGGCATTTCACAACTGTCAGCTGTCATTGCCATCCTCACAGTCAGATTAGCAAAGAGGCTGAGAAGTGAACAAATGGGGGAGCATGAATTATGGAAACTGTATCAGCTAAACAGGCGGGTGTCAGATCAGTGATGATGGAAGTACGGATGGTGACCCCCAGGGAGTGAGTGAGCAGACAGCCGTGATGGGAGACCTGGAAACAGAAGCCTCTCATTTGCTGTTTGCAGGGATGGGGACCGTTTGCAGGGCTGAGCCAACAGAGATTGCAGGTGTGCGAGGGGAGCCATTCGAGGAACGAGAAGTAGATTAGCCCGGGGATTGTGGGATCAGAGAGAACAATGCTTTGCTACCAAGTTAGTTTTCCTGGCTCATTCAGACGTTCACCTAAGCCCGTGATTTTCAAAATGGGGCACAAGAGAGCTCTGAGGAAGTTGTGGACATCCCTCTTTAGGAAGTTATCTGAAATCACTGGTATCAGGCCATTCGAGCTGCTGTTCTATCGTTACTCCTCCCAGGCAGCATCTCTTTTTTAAACGCCTTAGGTGTTTAGGAAAGAAAACACGCACGTAATTATTTCAGTCTTGGCCAGACAAAGCATGTACGTGCTTGTGTGCTTTTTTGGATGCCCTGGGATGGTGGGAAGTGGAAGACAGGATTTGAGGATTACTGCCTTCTCTGCTTTTCTACTAACAGATTTAAACACAAAAATGAAAATGTGTATATTTTTAATGCTTAGCATTTAAAAATGAGAAATACTCTTGGGGATATCTCTCTGCAAGTTTTCAAAGAGATTAGCGGTTTTTCCATGTTTGTTACCCAAAGGTATAAAGGAATGATACTTTGCCTTTGATGGCTATTGCAATATGTAATCTTGAAACATTTTCTAATACTTGGTTTATTTGAGGCACAGGAATGCATTACACCTTCTTCAGCTTTTTTAAAACACAAAGTGTAAAAAGAAGGGACGTCTCAAGTTATATGAATTCTCTGGGTTATTAAAATTGCTTCTCGCACAACAGAAGTCTCCTGTGCTTACTGTCCCACAGGAAAAATGTGACTTACATGCTTTATGCTGATCTTATGAAGTCTGTTAGCAGTCACTATTCCAAATTTAAGTAGAAGGATAGAGGGTTTTTTGTTTTTGTTTTTTGTTTTTGAAGATATGCCAAATACACAATTAGGGCCAAGGTTCTGGACTCATAAAATCTCAGTAGAATGGGGATTTTGCTCAACTTTCTTTTTTATCATTTAGGTAAGTCAGTGAGCATCATTAGGTCTTTTAAAATCTTTTAAAAATTATGTGCTTGGACCAGATACGGTATGTGGTTCCTCTCAGTTTCAAACTTCCGTATTTGTTTTATTTTGGACTAGTTCATTTGTAATTTTATAGTAATTTCTCCAGTTTTCATGCTATACATTTGATTTTAAAATAAATATAAGCTCTTAGAGAGTTATCATATTGTTAAAAAAAAAACTTTTCCTTAAATCTGTAAACAAAGTGCTGAACATGCAATAAGACATTTAGGGAAGACTACTGTAATGGTAACATTTTCTTGGTGTCCAAGTTTGTGTGTGTATCTCTTTAAAATATCCATGTATATTCTTTGTATATAACAAATATATGCAAATAACACTTTTCATGTAGTTGGCATTTAATAAAAGGTAGCAAAATTAATGTAATCATGAACGACTTATCACACATCTTCCCTACTGGCATGTTGAAGAAAAGTTGGACACACTTTTCCTACATTTTCTTTAATAAATTTTAATTACAGTAATAATTTCCAATGAGTAGATGAAAGCCTTGCTTCACAACTCAGCTTTGGTAAATTACTTTTCTAGGTGCTCTGAGGTAGCCCTGGAAAGGTGATGATACTATGGATTATTTCTGGAAATTAGAATAATCTTCACAAAAACATGTCTGAGTAATCACCTTTTATCATAACACAGAATAAGATCATTTCCTCTAGTTGTATATTGTAAGGCGAAGAATGGTACTAATAAGGGGTCAGCATTTTGAAAATCACCACCGTCAGCACAATATAAATTGCAGGCATTGGGTCACTTGGAATTAATTTTCCTCTCCCCTCATCAATCTGTGGGTCACATTAGAAACCCAGGAATAGTATGAAGGCAGCATTATAAACCCAGAGGAATCAAGCAGGACACGAGAATTATAAAAGCTTTAAATTCTGTGCCTCTTGGTGGTTTTCCAATTCATTTTTCTAAAGGCTACTTGACTGGAGAATTTGTGCTACATTTTATGCTTTTCCAATAATGGTTAAGCCAGTTGGATATTCATGATCTGATAAAGAACTATAATATTTTATGTACTATTTCAAGAAAAGAAACTGCTCTATTGTATGCTATACCACACAAAATGATTTCTCTCTCTCTTTTAATAACATAAAAGATTTAAAGAGACCTTAAGTTATGATGACATTTAAAAATCACTTTTCAATGTCTGAATAATTTTAAGGTCAGGAGCTACCTTAAGTTTAGTTTTGGAATAAGGCAGGATATAAATAAATATAAAGCATTAATAGGTAAAAATTTAAAAGAAAAAATTATGCACGGTTCTACCAGGGCACAACTCTTGATTTCTCATAGTCCCCTCAAGACTTTTTGGCTGCATATATTAGCCATTTCAATTGCTGTAATCTTTATTAAACACTTCATTTTAATTATGTATTTTCATTTAACATTATATCCTAAGCATTTAAAATATTTTGAAAGACGTGAGTTTATGACTACATAATTTTTTAAAACATGAGCTTTATTAACACGAGATGATTAATTATTAAAGTCTTTCTTATTCCTTACCTTAGTTTAGAGATTACTTACTAGTAGCAACATTGTAACACCTAACATTTATCAAGTGGTTATTCAGCCTCTCTTTTAAAGTACATTAGGTCTTTAAATGTTATCTATAAAAAGAATAATAATTAACAGCTTTTAATGAAATGCACATAGAGGGCTTAGCTCAGGGCCTGGCACATGACAAGAACTCAGTAAGTAGAGTTTCATCATCAGCCTTATCACCATCATCACTACCACTCAGTCTTTGGTTTTTATTTTGGGTATCACTTTCTTGGGGATTTCTTTTGGTTTTCCCAGGATTGCATGAAATCTATGTGCTTATAGCACTGCCAACATGCCTATTTTCCTGTCATAATTGTGTATTTCCTTCTTGTCTGATTGCCTTCTGGGTGGTATCTTTGTGAAGTCAGGGACTTTTTCCTTTATGTTGTTTTGTTCCCTGAATCTTCATCAGCAGGATGTGTAGGAGTAGTTGTCAACTCATAGGTTGTTGATTGGATGAATGATTTATTGAAAACTTTGTAGCTGCAAGGATTTATGATGGTGAAGTGAGGTCGTATTCTGACTTACGATATGGTCAAAGAATATTTTCTGTTACAGTCCACTGATGTCTGTGAACAGATCTTGAGGGTGGTGAGCAGGTCCAATCGACTGGAAGAATTGGTGTTGGAAAATGCTGGACTTAGAATGTGAGTATTTTCCTGAATGTATGAATGTGTTGCTGTAAAACATTTTGCCCTTTCTTCTATAATTAATACATGGTTTTGAGAAAAAAGTTAATGATATCACCTGTATAGTGTTTTCTCGTCTTAAAAAAAAGTCCCTGTGATCCCCATCATTATTACAAAGTTCAAGGATTTTATCTTCTTTTGTGGTGTGTCACATGGTATCTTTGAGGGTATATAAGGATAATGCTTAAGAGCATGGACCCTTGGGTCAGATGCCTCATGTCTTTGGGCAAGTTGGTTCAGTTCTCTGTACCTCAGTCTCTTCATTTTTAAGTTGGTGATAGTAGTGCTTACTTTGTAGAACTATGGTTGTAAGGATAAATGAATTAATACAAGGAAAGTGTTTAGAAAAGTTTCAAAATCTTTCATATTAGAGATGCTATGTGTTAACTTTTACTAGTACCATTACTCATAAATCGTAGGAATAGTAATGGCACATTTCATAGGATGTTACTGTTTGGCTTTGATCTGTTTCAGCCATTTCTCTCCCCTTTCAAATTCACACTTAAATAATCTTCATCTAGTGTGGTTCAGTAACAATACCCAAGCCTTACTAGGGGCATGGGACTTTGAACCCGCTGGAGTAAAGACGTCACTGCTACTAAGTGAGGAGGCTTGGCAGTTTCATAGTCATAGCACGTAACACATTATTTTAAGTTAAACACACCTAAAATAGTGCTTTTGACTATGAGGTGATTGGATGGCATCACTGACTTGTTGGACATGAGTCTGAGCAAACTGGGAGTTGGTGATGGACAATTGACATGCTGCAGTCCATGGAGTCGTAAAGAGTCGGACATGACTGAACAACTGAACTGAAAATATAGTGCTAGCAAATATAGCCTTCAAATTCAACAACAATTAGGGCAGTCACTTCTGCCTTCCTGAGTATTGCATGAAATTAAAACTGATATAGGGAATAGCCTATTGTGATTTTTGTGAAAAACAATTCAATTCAGGATTTAAGTCACAGAAGGGCCAAAAGTACTATTAATAGCATTCTTTAATGTATCTTTAAAGGAGCAATTATACATTTTTCTTTGGAATGAGGTTCGGACTGATCAAGATGAACCATATTCTGGCTATGACTTTATGGATTCTCTAATGAGGAAATGTACTCGTGAACATAGATTGATTCTTAACAAATATGATATATAGATTAATTGTAAAGATTGGTTCTTAACAAATATGATATATAGGTTAATACTGTAAAGGCTCCTCCTTTTTTTAAATTTCACTGTAGCTATTCTAGCATTAAATTTTCTAATTGAGTCGTTTTACACATTGTGTCTTAATGTTTGTTTACTTGCAGAGATTTTGCACAAAAACTGGCCAGTGCTCTAGCACATAATCCCACTTCGGGGCTGCACACGATTAACCTTGCTGGCAACCCACTGGAGGATCGAGGTACTGTAGCATTTACATGACTGTTGATGCCAGAACTGTAAGAGGATTAGGGAGTTTTCATTTAGCCATGCCTGTGAATAGTGTGTCTTAGTTGTAATTATATTATAAATGCTCTTGTTGGCTTAAATTTTTTCCAGCCTCTGGTGAAAATACTCACGCTCCTGTATGATCTTACAGAAAAATCCAAATGAGCTTTTTGGCTGACCCAATATGATTGTATCAGCTGACGAATAGTTTTTGGAATTGATCCAAGTGGAAAGGAGGATATTATTTTTTAAACGATTGTATTGACTTTTTCTTGCTGGGTAGCAAATTACCACAAACATGGCAATTTAAGATTACATAGATTTATTATCACACAGTGTCTTTGGGTCAGTCTGGGTACAGGTTGACTGGGTTCTCTGCTCAGTATCATGAGACTGAAGTCAAGTCAGCTGGGGTTTATTTGATCTGGGGTCTTCTCAGGCTCACTGGTTGTTGGCAGAATTAAATTCCTGAGGCTGTAGGACTAGGTCATCATTTTATTGCTCCTTGGCAGTCAGGGAGCACTTCCCGTGCCTGAAGACTGTGCTCACGTCCCCACCACGTGGTCCCCTCCTCTCCCAACTTTACTGTCTGCCTTGCATTCCAGGCCAGCAGAAGCACAGCTCTCTGATGCTTCACTTTCTTGTAGACAGGTCACCTGTTTGAGTCAGACTCCTCCAAGACAGTCTCCTTCTTGATTAATTCAGAGTGGACTGATTAGTAACCTAATCACAATGTGATATCCTACCATATTCCTTTTTTTCCCAGTTACTTATTTTGTAATGGGGTATAACCAATTAACAATGTTGTGATAATTTCAGGTGAACAGCAAAGGGACTTAGCCATACATATACATGTATCCATTCTCTCCCAAACTCCCATCCCATCCAGCCTGCCACATAACATTAAGCAGAATTCCCTGTGCTATATAGTCAGTCCTTGTTGCTTATCCATTTTAATTTTTAATTTTTTTAGTTTTAAAAATTTAATTGAAGGCTAATTACTTAACAATATTGTAGTGGTTTGTTATACATTATCCATTTTAAATACAGCAGTGTGTACATGTCCATCCCAAACTCCCTAATTGTCCCTTCCTTCTATCCTTCCCAGCAACCATAAATTCTTTCTCTATGTCTTAGTCTCTTTCGGTTTTGTAAGTTCACTTGTATCATTTCTTTTTAGATTTGTGATAACCCATCATGTTCTTTGGTCTACCCCACACACTTAAATTATGTAGGATGTATTTGCCAGGGATAGGAATCTTGAGGACCAGCTTACAGTTCTGCCTATCACAGATGTCTTTTAATTTTTAATGAGATTTGAGTGTGAGAATAGAGAGGAGTTGAAGGACTAGATTTCATGAGGAGGCAAAAGAAGGTTTTATTAGAAGATGTTTGCATGAGTAGAGGGAAGAGTGAGTAGCTTTAGAAAGTGAAGCCTGAGAGTTTGAATTCTCAGTAGGAGAACACTGATGGATGAGATTTAAGAAGGAGTAGCTTTATCTCTAGAGGGGATACTTTGTTTTCATTGTGTATTTATTACAGATGTTTTCCAGCATTGTTGACTAAGGGCCTTTCATCTCGGGATGTTATATATTTGATGAGGGTTAATTATTAAACTGAGCTGAAGATCCTGGTATAGATACTCAGTTCTGTATTTTTGTTCCTGTTACTGACATTGTTCTTCATTGAAAGATACCCATGTGGCATCCAAGGAAACATTTGAAGAGGAACTTCCTAGCACCTGAAATAGTGAATCTAAAGGAAGGTTGAGACTAAATTGGAAAACTAGATCACATGAAAGACACTCTCATAGGTGTAAAAGGCAAAGCTGAAAATACTGGAAACGTAACTCTGGAACAGGAGTTTCTCTGGGGTTTTAGTATTTTCTTTAGGAAAAACAAGTGTTCTCTCTACTAGTCAAATGCTACCAAGAGGTGACTAAAACCATGTAGATCACCTTTTATAGACAGTAGGGCTGTTTTGCTTTTGTTTTTAGGATGGAAGGAACTCAATCATGTTTGTCTCCTGACTGGACAGAATCAATGATTATTAAGTGCTGGTCGCTAGGAATGTGAAATCCAGAGTGTAGTAAGGGACACTCCTTGGTCATCAGGGAAATGCAAACTCAAACCATACTGAGATATCACCTCACAACCAGTAGTTGAGCTATCATCAAAATAAGTGTTGGAAAAGATGTGGAAAATGGGAACTTATGCATTACTGGTGTGAGTGTACAATGGGGCAGTCTCTTCGGGTGCTGTTTAGCCAAAAGTCAAACACAAATTTACTCTATGACCCAGCAATTTCACTCTTAGGTGGTCCCCAAGAGAGACGAAATGAATGTCCACTCAAACACTAGTGAATGAGTGTTAATAGAAGTTCATGGTTGCCCCAAAGTGGAAACCTAAATGCTTATCCCTGGTGGGGGGATAAACAGAATGTGGTGTATCTGTACCGTGGAACCCTGCTCCACAGCACAGGAGAACGAGGTGCTGGTCCTGCTGTGACATGGGTGAACCCCAAAAATATATTTAGGGAAAGAGACCCCAAAGATCTTTCAAATTATTTGGGCTTGGGAGGCTGAAAGTGAAGTCACTCCATCGTGTCTGACTCTTTGCAACCCCATGTATTGTAGCGTACCCGGCTTCTCCGTCCATGGGATTTTCCAGGCAAGAGTACTGGAGTGGGGTGCCATTCCTTTCTCCAGGGGATCTTACCCAGGGATGGAACCCGGGTCTCCCGCTTTGTAGGCAGATGCTTTTAGGGGAAGAATGAGTCTGGGGCTCTTTATCTTCCTGTGGTGTGCCTCGTATGCCCTGAGGCGCAGCCCTCCTGGACAGCCTTATCTGTTGACTCCTCATCTTGAGTTTGAACTCCTGAGATAGCAGTTCCTTCCTTCTGTTGCACTGGAATTAGATATGGATGTCTCTGTACCAGCCTTACTTCTCATTCCTCCTCCTTGTCCATCATTCTCTTGTAATCTCCTAAGACACACCACACCTAGCCCAAGACCTTATATGCAATCAATAAATATTTTCTTTAAATTGAATTTCACTTCATAATAGAATTCCTTTTTTTGTCACTTTTAAATTGGAGTTGAAAACCATGGTGAAGTTTATCAAGATTCTTTTGTGCAGAGTCAGAACCGGTGTGGAGAGATGACGTGTCCCCGCCTTTTCCTCCACTTCCCTACCTGTGTGACCTGATCCTTGTACATCTTTCTCCTACCTGCATTCCCAGGTGTGAGAACCAAGAATCATTCCAAGCATGTTTTCCAGAGCTTCACACATAGATGCCGACTCTCCAGGGTGTTTTCTGCTCACTTACACTCAAGCCTTGACACTCCTGAAAATATTTTCTCAAACTAAGGCTTTCTGTGTTTCTGCCCCTTCTAGATTCCTTCGTTGCTATGTTTGGCCAGAGCTCTTGGACAACTGCCAGCACCTGTATTCCCCACCTTTTTTCCATTCTTTGGACTGAGCCTCCTGAACACAAATTCTTTACAGGCTTTTTTTTTTCTTCCATCCAGGCTAAATACCTAAAGATGATTGGTAGCTTTTCTGCTCCTGGATGGGGAGTCCACAAGAAATCCAACTGAATGTAAAATATTTATAGAGACTTCAAAATAGGGGAAAATGGTCATGACTTTTGTTTCTGAGCTTTTCACTGAAAAACAATAAAAAAGCATGGGGGGAGGAGTGTGCAGTTGAATTGTTTAGTCTGTAAAAGAGGCCAAGCCTGGGAAGATTATTTACAAGGAAACGCAAAGAAACACAAGGCGGTTTGGCAGCCTAGAATGCTGAGGAATTTAAGTACCAAGTAGAATTTGATTTTTGCACCTGAACCATCCTCTCAGGGCCTTATTTGGAAACTCTCAGAGCGGAAGCTTGGCTCCTTGCATTGTGATATGAATGTTGATGCAGCAAAGCCCTGATATTTACAGCTCAGCCTCCCCGTCAGGCTTGTGCTCAGAGGACAAGCAGCCTTCTGTTGTTAAGGGGCTGCTGGTGGAGGAGGTTGAAATATGATTTAGTAGGAGGGGGGTCGTGTGTACTGGCAGTGCTTCCAATGCTGGATGCCCTGCTCGTCGTGCTCTGCAGGAGCCCCACAGGGCAGCGAATGGACCACACGCATTCATGAGCTCTTCTTATCCCAGTTGCAGGGCCAGCCAGTTCCCCAGCTTCCTCTTGGCCTCCTAGTCCTGTGTGTTTTCAGACTGTAGGTCAAGACCTGGTAAGCATTTTAATAAAAAGAAGAAATGGAACACAATAGAAAATATCAGAGTGCATTGTTCAGGAAAACTGGGGTTTTAGTTTTTGCTTATATGTCTATGTGCTTATTTTGGTATGAGCTTCCTGTACCACAATGTCAAATCTCTTTCTGTATGTGGGTCATGGTAGAAAAGGCTTGAAACTCCCTATGCTTACTGCACTTTATTAACTAGCTCTGTGTTGAGTCCTCTGGACTGACCTGGTGTCTGAACCAGGGTGTTCCGGTCATCGCCTCCTGACTAATGCTTTGGATCTGATGACTTTTTGGATTAAAGTGGAGTGTTTTGGGAAACAGAGCTCTTCTCTCTCCACTCGTTTCACACACTTTCCTTCTCTAAATGTCACAAGCTCTGTGTTCCAGTCTCCCTGGTTACCGTTCCCCGTTCCCCTCGATTTTATGATCTTAGCCTCGTCAGGAATGTCTGTCCTGATTTCCTCCCCTCACTTTATTCTAAATTGGATTATTTTGTTTAAAGATGATTTAGAATCCTGTCTTGAAATGTTTTGCTTTTGGAAATGTTGACCTGATGCACCCAAGTTGTTTTTTTGCTGACCATCTCGTGGTGGCTCTGATTTGATCTGAATAAGACAAGACAAATGGATTCTAGAAATGCTGCTTACATTTGAGGGCAGGGTAGATCCTTCATATTTCAGTGTGTATCAGTGGGTTTTAGAGTCAGAATATGTGGGTTCAAATCTGAGCTTCTCCACTTTTCATCTGAGTTTCCTTGGACAAATTACCTAACTTCTCTATGCCTCAGATTTCTCTAAAATAATAATAGCACCTCCCACAAAAGGGTGTTTTAAAGATTAAATGAGAATACACATAAAAGCCGTAGGAATAGCAGTGCACCGTGTCACATACTGTGCACTCAATACGTGTTAACTTTTACTGCCACATTTGACTCAAAGAGTAGCCTTGTGAAGTTAAATAGTGCAAATGTTGCTCTCCTTTTATGGATCAGGAAGCTGTGTTTACATAATTTGGAAAAGCTTACAGAGTTCTACCTAGTACTGATTGTTCAGACTGATTGTTCATGAGTGATCAGTCAGTCAGTCTCTTCTACTGTCTTTTGGATTTTCTGATTTGGCTGTCTCCATTTCCTATGGAAGTAAAAGGAAATATTTGTGTATGAGATTTGGAAAACATTGGCTTATTCCACAGCATGTCGATATATTTTCTTAAGCACTTTGATATTTAAAGATGCCAGGTTTCTATGTGACAGCTATACAACAGAAAGTACTTTTCTTTAGAGTCATGATTTAGCCATATTTAACTGATATCTTTGTGTTTACAAAGTGTAAAACAATATTTTTAAAACTGCATAGATTTAGATTTTAGGGCATTCAAAAGTTAAGTGTATTGACTGTTTTTTCCCACTAGTCTTTTATTCCTGTATTCCTAGTTCTTCAATCTCTTCCTCTCAACTTTATCTTTGAAATGGAAATACTCCATCATGTTTTATTTATCTTAAAAAATATTTTATTATTTGTTTTGTTTATTTTTGGCTGTGCTAGGTCTTCATTGCTGCATGCAGGCTTTCTCTAGTTGTTGAGCAGGGGCTACCTGTGTTGCGGTGTGCAAGCTTTGCACTGTGGTGGCTTCTCTTGCTTTGGAGCACGGGTTCTAGGTATGTGGGCTCAGTTGTGGCACACGGGTTTAGTTCCTCCGTGATAATTGGGATCTTCCTGGACCAGGAATGGAACCTGTGCCCCCTATATTGGCAGGAGGATTCTCAACCACTGAACCCCCAGGGAAGTCTCTTATATTTTTTTTATTTAGTTAGTTTTCTTAGTGTTTCTGAACTCTCCAGGGAAGCCATTGAAATTAGTAGAAATCTAAAGATTTTAACTTTCACCTGTGTTCTGACATCTACAGTGTTCCAATCTATATGCTTTCTAACAGCCAAGAAAGAGTCATTTGTTTCCCTGATCATGTTGCTAGAACTCCATGGGCAGAATTTTGTAAAATTACCAATATTATGCTTTCAGTCAACAAGGAGAAGGGGACAACAGAGGATGAGATGGTTGGGTGGCATCACTGACTCAATGGACATGAGTTTGAGTAAACTCCGGGAGTTGGTGATGGATAAGGAGGCCTGGTGTGCTGCAGTCCATGAGGTTGCAAAGAGTCAGACACAACTGAGCAACTGAACTGAACTGAATCAACAAGGACCAACTTTAAACCATTTTTTCCTTACCATGTGAATCACACAAATTCTAGGATATTAAAATTTTAGAGTTTTATATGTAATTGGGTGGCACTAGTGGTAAAGAACCACCTGCCAATGCAGGAGACCTAAGAGACGCAGGTTTGATCCCTAGGTCAGGAAGATAGATCCCCTGCAGGAGGGCATGGCAACCCACCCTGGTATTCTTGCCTGGAGAATCCCCATGGACAGAGGAGCCTGGTGGGCTACAGTCTCCAGGGTTGCAAAGAGTCAGACATGACTGAAGCGACTCAGTATGCATGCATGCATGTTACTGTCATAGAGTTTTAAGTACATGCCTGATTAATGGGGTAAAACAGCAATGTCAAATTTAATTTCCTGTCTTTGTGAGTTAATAACTTCTGATTCCAAATTAAAATTCTAAACATTTTATAGTTACTTTTTATTAGTCATAAATATTTTGAAGCAGAGAGAGCTATAATGGTTTCCATTTTGAAAGGAGAAATAAAAATTAGACCTTTTTTTCCTTCTAAATTTGGCACAAACTAAAACAAAAATAAATTACAGGAAGGGTTATTCATCCAGTAAAGTCTCCAGATGAAAGCTGTTGGTGATAAATTTTGTTTTAATTCATAGCTCTGAAGGCTGTGTGGCTTTATTTGGGGGGCAGGATTGAATAGTTTTTGCCAGAAGTTAAAAAGTCTCTTCTGTCCTTTCTTAGTGGGGGAAATGTTTTCTCGATGATCAGCTTCTTCCATGGCGCTATTTAGTAACTAACTTCAGGAAATACAAGGCAGGTGAATTTTTTTGTTTTTCCTAAGATTTTGGCTGCCAACCACTCTCAATTTATTCTTGTTGCTAAGACCCCATTTCTGAAGTCTGCCAAAGTGGAGGACTTTTTATTAAAAATGAATTCAGTTCTTTTATTTTTGAAAAACTGAACAGTAACTGACCTCATTTATGCCTTTCATTCCATTAGCACTTAGCAAGGGTATTTCTTAAAAGAGGAAATAGAATGTATTTATGATTTGTGGATGCCTAGGAAGCTGAAACAAAACATTTTGTCGAGAAAGAACTTAGTAAAACTTAGTCTAGAATTAGAGAAAAAAATACTTTAACCAGACAGTCTTGTGTTTGAGCCTTTAGTCCTCTTTTACCTTTAATCCTGCTTTTTTCATTTAAAATAAATGATCAAACATGACTTTACTTACCTTTATTCTAACTTAGGAGCCTCACCTTTTATTGCTTTCATTACTTAGGGTGTGATAGTTCTATTTCTAGAGAAAAGTAGTACTGTTATTATTTATTCCTTTTTAAAGGAAAGTTTCTGATTAAGGATTGAATAGAATGGTGGATGTCCTTGCATTTGGTTGTAGGCATTTGCAGTTTTATGTGTTGAGTAGAGTTCCATGTACTACAGAGTAGGTTCTTATTAACTTTTTTTTAATAAATGGGTGATTCTTATAAATTGGAGTATAATTGTTCTGCAATGTTGTGGTTGTCTCTGCCGTGTATCAGCGTGAATCAGTCAAAATTATATACATTTCCCCTGTCTTTTAAGTTTCCCTCCATCACCACTCCACCCCTCTAGATTGTCACAGGATGCCAGGCTGGGCTCCCTGAGTTAAACAGCAGCTTCCTGCTAGTTATCACTTTTACCCATGATGGTGTCCTTTCTTAATTTCTCCTATAGTTATCTGTTCTATACAGGGTTGGTCAAAAAGTTTGTTCAGGGCTTTCTGTAAGATGTTATGGAAAAACCCAAAGGGCCTTTTTGGTCAACCCAATATATGGTAGCGGGTATGTGTCAATCCCAATCTCTCAATTTATCTTCCCCTTCCCCCTTGCTAAATATACAGAAATTTTAAATTTTAATGAAGTCCAACTAATCGATGATACCTTTCACGGACTGTGTCTTTAGTGTAGTATCTAACAAGTCATTGCCACCCAGTCATTTAGATTTCCTCCTCTGTTATCTTCTGTACCTAAGTTTTCTGAAGTAACTTGTATTCAGTGAAGTATAATGTATATTCATAAAGGTCTGTAAATTCCAAGTTTAGGTCTTAGTGAATTTTTCCGAAGGGAATGCTGTCACGCAGCCACCATGAAGGTCAAGAAGTAGGACGTTATGAAAATGCACGGACTTGTCTGTGTATTCTGCCTTCTGTTACGATAGATTAGCTTTATTTATTCTGGAACCTCACCACTATAGAATTATACAATGCATACTCTTATATTTGGCTTCTTTTGCTTTTGGTTGTGGAGAGGTTTTTAATAGTAGATTTATTATTTTCTTAGATAGGGGATGTTATTTCTTAAGTAAGTTTTGCTAAGTTGTATTTTTCAGAAGGATTTCTTCTGCAGTGATACATTTTTTGATCTGTAGTTTTTTTTTCTCTTACACCCTTCTGTTCCATTTGTAGTGTTTGTAGGATCTCTTCTGGTGTTCTGTTTTCATTTCTGATTTTAATACTTTGATCCTTCTCTTTCTCTCTCTCTTAAAGTCTTGCTGGGATCTATTAATTTTATTTTTTAAGAACATACTTTGTTAAATTTATTTTATGACTGCTTTGTATTCAATTGAGGTCTTCCCTTTGTTATTTCTTTCCTTCTGTTTATGGAGATGAAATGGGGATTAATTTATTGTTGCTTTTTAGACATTGTGAGGTGGATACTTAAATTATTAGTTTACAGCTCTTCTTTATTCACTTGTGTATTTAGAACTATAGACTTCACTCTAAGCATGGCTTGAATTGTATACCCCAATTTTTTTTAAATTTTATTTTACTTAACTTTACAATATTGTATTGGTTTTGCCATATATAAAAATGAATCTGCCACAGGTATACATGTGTTCCCCATCCTGAACCCTCCTCCCTCCTCATACCATCCCTCTAGGTCGTCCCAATGCACCAGCCCCAAGCATCCAGTATCGTGAATCGAACCTGGACTGGCGACTCGTTTCGTATATGATATTATACAAATTTCAATGCCATTCTCCCAAATCATCCCACCCTCTTCCTCTCCCACAGAGTCCAAAAGACTGTTCTATACATCAGTGTCTCTTTTGCTGTCTCGTATACAGGGTTATTGTTACCCTCTTTCTAAATTCCATATATATGCGTTAGTATACTGTATTGGTGTTTTTCTTTCTGGCTTACTTCACTCTGTATAATAGGCTCCAGTTATTGAATCGTATACCCAATTTTTGATGTCTTAATTTAAAATATTTAAATCAATTCATTTTACAAGAATGTATTGACTAAATATCAGACCTCTCCCCTCTTTGTAGTTAACACTATGGTTTAGAATATTTAAATCTCTAGACATACTTTTAATTAAAAAACCTTTTTAACAGTACTTAATCCAGTGATTGTCAGACTTGTTTGGGAAATGCTGTGGGAGACAGGCAGGGTCTCCCAGTACCTGCCATCCTTGGGGAAACACCCATCTAAAGGCTTAATCAAGCTGAATGATGTTTAGTTTATTTCTAGAGTAGTACTTATTACTTGATAAAATTTATATTTAATTTGGGGTTATGTGATAGGCAGCAGCTAGCACGGTAGTTCCTTACTGTGGGTAAGGAGAGAACTGGGGTCTGAGAACCAGTCTATGGGACCTTACAGTTAATACTGTTTTAGGATGTTTCTCAAAACATGCCCCTGGGGAGGTCATAACTCAGGTGAAGCAGGGGGTTGGTTGAAGGCCCTGTAGGACATACATTGATTGTTTATCTGTTACTTACTTCCTCCCAGAAGAGAGTCTACACTCATTGTAATCCTTAGGTGAGTGAGGGAGTTTTCACAATCTCACACCCTGATCATTAAATTTAGAAACCACTTGATTTTTAATACTGTAAATTCCTTGGGAGTTATTTTATGTTTCCAAACCTACCTTCAAGAAGGTAGGTTAAAACATGCTCTGATGCTTTGTCTAAGGTTGTTAGCTGTAAGCAAATTCAATACTGGAATTCACCTGCTTAAAGTAAAGCTGTTATCTGAATAATGCCACATTGTTTTTCTTGACAATAATTAAATAGTACACATCCGCCCACCCAGAAGAGTGATCAACTCATTAAGACAGAGGCTAAAAAGAAAAGGAGGGGAAATGACATCACTCTTTCCAAGACTATTTGCATTTGAAATAGCACTCTGAAGAGAGGATAACACTTAGTCCAAAGAAAAGCATCTCTACTGGTAAAGTTTTGATAATTATTATGCCTTTCTCTTACCCTAGCTAGGAGAGAAAGTAAAGGAGGCATGATAGTAGATGACTAGAAAACAACTAACGTTAGGAAAAACAGGCACTTAAATTGGAGTCAAACTTAATTTTCAGGCATTGTAAAACAAATGCAATCCTGACAACTTAAAAATTCTAATGATCCCTTTCTTTCCTTCCTTTCACAGGTGTGTCTTCTTTAAGCATTCAATTTGCCAAACTCCCAAAGGGATTAAAGCATTTAAATTTGTCTAAAACCTCATTGTCACCTAAAGGTACAGTATATCTTACTTATTTAACTTTATTTACTTAACTTTGTATCGATAATGTATTTACTGCCCCATGCTTCCTTATACATGGTTAGAATTATTACTCAGTTATGTATCTGCCTTTAGTAATGTAGTTGATCCTTGAACAATGGGTTTGAACTGCCGGGTCCACTTACATGTGGTTATTTTTCAATAGTAAATGCTACAGTACTGCATGATCCACAGTTAGTTCAATCTGCAGAAGTGGAGGAACTGTGGAGACAGACAGCTGGCAATTAGTTATGCGCAGTTTAATCCTCGTGTTGTTCAGGGGTCAACTGTATGTGTATTGTAATGCTCTGGCAGTTTTAAAGTAAAGAAGTTATCTGATTGAAATTCTGGTGTTCTAAAGTGAAATGCTTTCATACTGGAGAATAATCTGAATGTCCACATGCAGTCTTCAACTTTTTCAGCTTTGAGTTGCGGTCCTGCCTCCTGTTCCTAAAGGCAGCTGTTTGTGTTGTGTTGTTGTTGTTTTGTTTTTGATTTAGCAATTTTTTTTTTTAATAAAATATAGTTGACTTACAACACTCTGTTAGTTCCAAGAGCATAAGATAGTGGTTTGATATTTCTGTATATTCAGTTCAGTTCAGTTGCTCAGTTGTGTCCAACTTTTTGCAACCCCATGGACTTCAGCACACCAGGCTTCCCTGTCCATCACCAGCTTCCAGAGCTTGCTCAAACTCATGTCCATTGAGTCTGTGATACCTTCCAACTATCTCATCCTCTGTCATCCCCTTCTCCTCCTCCTTCCATCTTTCCCAGCATCAGGGTCTTTTTTAGTGAGGCAGTTCTTTGCATCAGGTGGCCAAAGTATTGGAGCTTCAGCATCAGTCCTTCCAGTGAATATTCAGGACTGATTTCCTTTAGGATGGACTGGTTTGATCTCCTTGAAGTCCCAGGGACTCTCAAGAGTCTTCTCCAACCCCACGGTTCAAAAGCATCAATTCTTCGATGCTAATGACTATTGGAAAAACCATAGCTTTGACTAGATGGACCTTTGTTGGCAAAGTAATGTCTCTGTTTTTTAATATGCTGTCTACATTGGTCATAGCTTTTCTTCCAAGGAGCAAGCGTTTTTTAATTTCAGTGGCTGCAGTCACCATCTGCAGTGATTTTGGAGCCCAAGAAAATAAATTTTGTCACTGTTTCCATTGTTTCCCCATCTATTTGCCATGAAGTGATGGGACTGGATGCCATGATAATCGTTTTTTGAATGTTGAGTTTTAAGCCAACTTTTTCACTCTCTTCTTTCACTTTAATCAAGAGGTTTTTTAGTTCCTTTTTGCTTTCTGCCATAAGGGTGGTGTCATCTGCGTATCTGAGGTTATTAATATTTCTGCCAGCAATCTTGATTCCAGCTTATGCTTCATCCAGCCTGGCCTTTCACATGATGTACTCTGCATATAAGTTAAATAAGCAGGGTGAGAATATACAGCCTTGATATACTCCTTTCTCGATTTGGAACCAGTCTGTTGTTCCATGTCTGGTTCTAACTGTTGCTTCTTGACCTGCATACAGATTTCTCAGGAGGCACCTAAGGTGGTCTGGTGTTCCCATCTCTTGAAGAATTTTCCACAGTTGGTTGTGATCTACACAGTCAAAGGCTTTGGCGTAATCAATAAAGCAGAAGTTTTTCTGGAATTCTCTTGCTTTTTCTATGATCCAGCGAATGTTGGCAATTTGATCTCTGGTTCCTCTGCCTTTGCTAAATCCACCTTGAATATCTGGAAGCACATGGTTCATGTTCTGTTGAAGCCTGGCTTGGAGAATTTTGAGCATTACTTTACTAGCGTGTGAGATGAGTACAATTGTGTGGTAGTTTGAGCATTCTTTGGCACTGCGTTTCTTTGGGATTGGAATGAAAACTGACCTTTTCCAGTCCTGTGGCCATTGCTGAGTTTTCCAAATTTGCTGGCATACTGAGTGCAGCACTTTCATAGCATCATCTTTTAGGATTTGAAATAGCTCAACTGGAATTCCATCACCTCCACTAGCTTTGTTCATAGTGATGCTTCCTAAGGCCCACTTAATTTTGCTTTCCAGGATATCTGGCTCTGGGTGAGTGGTCACACCATCGTTATTATCTGGGTCACGAAGATCTTTTTTGTATAGTTCTTCTGTGTGTTCTTGCCACCTCTTCTTAACATCCTCTGCTTCTGTTAGGTCTATACTGTTTCTGTCCTTTATTGAGCCCATCTTTGCATGAAATGTTCCCTTGGTATCTCTAGTTTTTCTTGAAGAGATCTCTAGTCTTTCCCCTCCTATTGTTTTCCTCTATTTCTTTGCATTGATTCTGTATCTTACCAAAGGATTACTACTGTTTGTGTTTTTTTGGTTCATCCTTGGAAAGACTTCTTTGCTATCACACTCCCCCTGCCCCCACATACACATAATCCTGTCAGATGGACTGTCTGGTGTACAGAAAATGGTTGGGCCTAACTGCAGTTACATTCATCACTCTTGCTGTACCCGCTCTATTTCCTGTCTTGGAAGTTGCCTTTCTTTCCCCAGGTTCTTTCCTGACTCCACTCACCATCTTCCCATTTTCTTCTGTTCTGTTCTTATTTTGCTATATTGTCCCCTTTATAACACTACTACTAATAATTGAAATCTTCCTGCATACATCATGCCTTTGTACTTGAAAAGTTTTTCTTTCATCTTGTATTGGAAAAATCTCCATTCTTCCTTCTGTGTTTCTCTGTATGTCTCCTTTACTACTCACACAAAACATGTCACTTCTGATATTTCTGGTCACCAGATATGTGGACGTTTCCCCCCCACACCAGGCAGTTCTCTGCAACACCAGCTGGGTATCCTATAATTCAGCTCAGTATCTACCTGGAGATGACGTCAAATCCCACAAGTTAAGGGCTCTGTCCCACAAGACTGTTATGCCCCCAACACCCTCCTCTCCCTCCATGCCCTTTACATGCCTATTGACAAGCCCAGGTTATCAGAGGTTCTGAAGTCTCTCTAATTTGCTAGAGTGGTTCACAGAACTCAGGGAAGTGCTTATTACACTTACTAGTTTATTTTTTTTAATTATTTTTTTAAAATATAAATTTATTTATTTTAATTGGAGGTTAATTACTTTACAATATTGTATTGGTTTTGCCATACATCAACATGAATCCGCCACAGCTGTACATGTGTTCCCCATCCTGAACCCCCCTCCCTCCTCTCTCCCCGCATTTACTAGTTTATTAAGGGTAAAGGATCCAGATGATGAACAGCCAGAAGAAGAGATCCACAGGGTGAGGACTGGGAGGGTGCCAAGCACAGGAGCTTCTGTTCCTGGAGATTTGGGGCGTGTCACCCTCCATGTGCCGATGTGTTCATCAACCTGGAAGCTCTCAGAAGCTCTCCAGAACCCATGGTATGTTCATGGAGGCCTTATCACATAGGCATGATCAATTATTAACTGCATTTCCAGGCCCTCTCCCCTTTGTGCAGAAGTGTTGGTGGGTGGGAGTGGGGATGGAATTCCAAGCTGCTCATTGTGGCTTGGTCATTCTGATGACCAGTCCCCATCCAGGAGCCCACCCAGAGTTGCTGCATTAGAACAAAAGATGCTCCTACTGCTCTTATCACTTACGAATTTATAGGAGTTTTGGGAACCCTGAGTCAGGGTCAAAGACAAATATCAGAACAAGGGATGTTTCTAGTGTTTTTATCGCCCAGGAAATTACAGGGGTTTGAGGAGCTCTGTGCCAGGAACCAGCAAGGGGGGCAGAGACCAATACATATTTTCTCTTATGTCACACATCTCCAAATATTTTTAGAGAGCTTCAGTATATTTTACAAAACCCTCATCTATGATCATCTCTTCTGACATGTCTTCCCTATTCCTGAGGCTTCAACAGAATCACTTACTTTTTCCTTTGTGTCACTTCTAGGTCATATCTAACATCATTGTATGAATTTTGTGTTTTCCCTATGAGAAGGGGGCTGTCTTTGCCACACGTGTGTGTTTCTTGTCTCCATCTCTCCAACACCTGATATAGTGGTGCTACCCAGTGTGGGTGTAAAATGAAACTTTCTTGAGTAATTTGCCACTCCTTAACATATGGCTGTCTTTTGAGGACAATATGTGTAGTGATTGCCAGTTCTCCAGCAGATTGTCTAGGCTTGAGTCCTAACATTTTTACTTAACTACAAATACATTAATACATCTCAGTCCCTTGATTCCTTAGCAACCTCATTTATAATATGGAAATTTGAGTCTCTACTTTGTCAGAGGTGGTGGGATTAAATGGGTTAAAATGTATAGTGTCATTTTTGGCACAGAGTGCCATGTTGTCCCTGCCACCATCATCTTCCTCCTTCCCTCCCTTCTCTTTCCTTCCTCCCTTCCATCATATAGTGTTTTTCCATCATGTATTTTTATATGTTCCTATTTTGCCCAGGACAACCTCAGTGTCCCCACCCACAAATCTGGTGAATTAGTGCTCCTCCTGGAAGACTCAGCTTCTGTCTCCTTTTCTCTTTGAAGTCCTTCTCAGACAACCTCCTCTCACCACCCCCTGCAGAACTGGATGCCCCTTTCTCTGCATTCCATAGCACTTTGTAAATCCCTCAACTTCAGTGCATGTTTCACTGTATTTTGGTTGTGTCCTAGCCTGCAAGGTTCTAGCTGGCAAGGGTCTTGTGTCCTTCATTGCTGTGTCCCTGGCACCTGGCACTGCATGTTCTCACTGCTGTGTCATGGGTGAGTGGGTAAAGCAAAGTGGTCCGGGAATGGTTTACTATCCATCCGTTCCTACTTTATTCCAACCGTGCAGTCATGGTGAGTGAGTTGAAATTTGGGTTCGTTCCATTCATGCCATGATTGTGTCCACATGTTTAAGATGAAGGGACAAAAGTAACTTTCCGAAGGGAAACAATTCACCAGGAGCCAGTGTTTTCTGTCCTGATGCCTAAAGCCATCTATAGATCTGAAAGCTAAGATGTAGTCCCTTTCTGTTATCAGTGTTCTACATCAGCAAATCAATTTTATAAAAACCCTTTTCCTGATGATTATCAGTGCATTACATATTATGGTACAGACTTCGAAGATTCTGAAAAGTATGACTAAGAAAGCAAAAACTACTTGCAATACGAGTACCAAGTCAATACAAGATTGTCACTGTTGACACTTTGGTACTTGTTCTTCTGCACTGTTTTGTGTCGGTAAGTAGTTTTTTTTAAATATAAATATCTACAAAAACACACACATGTATATATGTGATTATACTATTTTATGATATGTGATTACTGTTTCGTAAACTTCTTCCCCTATCCCCCATAGTAAATTGTGATCTTTTGTGTCAGTAAACACTTGGTCACTTTCAATGCTATGTGATAGCCCAGTGTATGCAAAATGTCCCCTCACTTATGCACATAATCTAATATTGTACATGTAGACCGTTTTAAATTCAATAGTGCAAAACACCCTAATATGACATCTATATCTAATCACCAGTCATGAGTTAATTTCTTCTTTAGGATAAAATTCTTGTAAGTAGAATTGTGAGGTCAGAGTTTGTATAATTTTTAAAAAGCTGTTTCTGACATGTATTGTCAAGTTTGTCCTCCAAATATTTTGTACAATCCTCTTTATACTCTCACCATCAGTGGATATTATTCTTTCTTTTTTATTGTTTATCAAGCATATGAACACACATGTTCTGATATTTTAATTTTAGTTTCTTCAGTTATTGCTTAGTTGGCTTTTCCCCCTTGTTCCTTAGTCACTTATATTTCTTTTGGAGGAAGTTGCTAGGTCCCCTCCTTTGTTACTCTTCTATTTAAAGGGTAAATTTTTTTCTTGTAAAATCATGTATCACGTGCTTCATAAGTCTAACTCTTTCTTAAGGTAGAGGTTTTTTTTTTTAAACTTGATATTTAATATATTTGTTCATTATTATTAATAGAAGACAGATAGAGGGACGTAACAATCTTTGATCCTTCTGAAGGCAAGCTTGGGTCCTGAGGTACCTGAGAGATGCCCTCTCCCTCCCAGTGATGGGAGTGGGCAGGTTCTTCAGCTTCCCCTGAATCAAGACAGCCCCACATGCCCTCCACCCTTTACAAATGAAGATCCACACCTTTATCTCTTTTCTGCAATAAAATATGTTTGAGAATTAATATTGTTTTATAACATGTGACCCAAAGAATTTTAAGTCATCCTTCCTAGGATGTATATCTTGAAATGCTGCCTTTTAAAAAATTGATTTCTTAAAGGTTTTCAGTATTCTTGCAGACTGTCACAAAGGATCTGAAAGGTCTGTGGATTTAAAATAACTCAGATTAAATTGCACTTTTAAACTTTTGCTGAATTTGACTAACATATTTTATTTCTGTGAAAACATTTATATTCATGACTCCATAATTCAAGGCAGATTTTTTTTTTTAAATCTCCCCATGACATCCACACTGTGTCCAAATATCCTTTCTCTTCCTCAGATGTGAGCTAAGTGATAGTTTTCTGGATTTCTAGTAAATGTCCTGCTGGTTGCCAGATTATGTCAGTGCAGGGCCATCTGGTACCACCTTTTTCCAGCTGTAAACACTCCAATAATAAATATGAAGAATGGTCAAAATCACTAGATAGCCAGAATTGAGAATAGCATGAAAATTTGTGTGTAGTTTGGGTTGGAAGAGCCCTGATTCTTTCCATCCTATATTTTTGTAATTCCCTGCCATTACTGTGCTTATTATCCCAGGCCTCACGTGGAATGGGCTCAAGAGGTAGGGGAGGAAAGCCTTCATTCTGTCTCAGTAGCTTGAAGCTGAGCTGATAACACAATTCTCTCCCAATTCTAATCAGACATTGGCCAACTGCCAAGCACCCATATTTGTCAAGGAGTGTTTTGCTGTCAAGACTAATTTCACCTTCTAATTTCAGAATTTATTTATTGAGTTTTTTTATACCTCACTAAGGTCATAATTTTAAAAATTATTTTCTTGATGAAAGTCTGATGTTTTCCAAATGTTTTGGACTCAATTATGCCATTACAAAATACATTGGTACTACCAGTAGCAGACAAATTTAAGGAAGTTGGTCATTTGAACAATCATAAAGTTACCTCCAGAAATCAACCTTTTCTAGAGGCTATCGCAAGTTCCTTTTGTTTAACAGTATCAAATCTGCACCACCTTCACTGCCAAGCCCTTGGCTCTTACTTCTTTGATAGTATTCAGTTCACTTCAGTCACTCAGTCATGTCTGACTCTCTGCAACCACGTGGACTGCAGCACACCAGGCCTCCCTATCCATTACCAACTCCCAGAGCTTGCTCAAACTCATGTCCATCGAGTTGGTGATGCCATCCAACCATCTCATCCTCTGTCATCCCCTTCTCCTCCTGCCTTCAGTCTTTCCCAGCATCAGGGTCTTTTCCAATGAGTCAGTTCTTCGCATCAGGTGGCCAAAGTATTGGAGCTTCAGCTTCAGCATCAGTCCTTCCAATTAATATTCAGGACTGATTTCCTTTAGGATGGACTAGTTTGATCTCCTTGCAGTCCCAGGGACTCTCAAAAGTCTTCTCCAACACCATAGTTCAAAAGCATCAATTCTTCAGTACTCAACTTTTTTAGGGTCCAACTCTCACATCCATACCAGAAAAAACATAGCTTTGACTAGACAGACCTTTTTTGGCAAAGTAATCTCTGCTTTTTAATATGTTCTCTAGATTGGTCATAGTTTTTTTCCCAAGGAACAAGCATCTTTTAATTTCATGGCTGCAGTCACCATCTGCAGTGATTTTGGAGCCCAAGAAAATAAAGTCTGTCACTGTTTCCCCATCTATTTGCCATGAAGTCATGGGACCAGATGCCATGATAATTGTTTTTTGAATGTTGAGTTTTAAGCCAGCTGTTTCAGTCTCCTCTTTCACTTTCATCAAGAGGCTCTTTGGTTCCTCTTTGCTTCCTGCTGTAAGGGCCGTAAGGGTGGTGTCATCTGCATATCTGAGGTTATTGCTGTTTCTCCCAGCAGTCTTGATTCCAGCTTGTGCTTCATCCAGCCTGACATTTCACATGATGTACTCTGCATATAAGTTAAATAAGCAGGGTGACAATACGCAGCTTTGATAATACTGACCTCACTAAATTGTGATTATTCAACTGTCTCTGTTTCCTACTGTATGGCCTTTGAGAGGGTGAATTATTCTCTGAGTCTCAAAAGCCTATGCCTGCTATACAGTAGCCTTTAAATAAAGATTTGTTGCATTGAATAAATCCTTGCATAGCTCTGGCTTTTCATCATGGAATTTATTTAGCTTCTTTCCTGATGGTCTTTGAATTTTCTGAGGGCAAAGAATGAGTCTTATTTACACATACCTCCCAATCTCCAGCATTTTATAAACATGTTATGAGCACTTAATAAATGCTGAGTTGATGGCCCAAGAAATTCTTGCATGTATTTAAGTAAACTATTTTCCCCTCTGTGTTTTGAAGTCTTCTCTATACAAACCCAGATGCACACTTACCATCAAGAAATGGCTCAGTAGCCTTTATCAGATGCACACTGGAGTTGGTTCTTTGTACCTCTCCAAAGCTGAAGGATAAGATAATAACCTCTTCATCAGTGCCACACATTCTAAACTTGGAGCAGAGAACTGCTCTCACGTGGGGCTGTACTTGTAATGCTCAGCTTTTTTCTTTTTTTTTCTTGAAGTGCCTCTTGGGGTTCTGCACTCATGAGCAATTTTGGCCTGACCCTTGCCCCTTATCTGATGAAGAAATTATCCATGTCTGGACAAAAACCCCATCCCCTATTTTAGGTGGCTAAGACAGCCTGGGATTTTCAAGAAGAATTTTAATGAAAAAGAAAAACAAAATGATTTATAATAGTATACCCAATTTAGAAATAGTTTTATTTCCAAAATGCACGATTTGGAACAATGGACTTTGAGTAGAAACAGAAAAAGCATTGCAGTATCCCACATGCCTGTTATCTAAAGAATAATCATCAGTGATAATTGTGTGTCTTGACCTCTTTAAATCTCAGGGAGGGAACAGTCCTTTCTGGGCTCACATTTTAAAGTGTCCTGATGAAAATCTACCTACCACAAGGTGCTAAAAGGCCTATTTCAGTTCCTATTACCCAGAGATAGTAGACCATACCTCTCTCTTTGCAGAGCAATCTTGCCTCCTCATATATTCATCCATTTATGTTAGAGTTGACTTGAATCATTTATGTTATTTTATATAAATAGTGTGTAGAGTGATAATTATCAGTTTTTCCTTTTGATTGCTTGTTCCATTGTGTACAGAGCATTTTCTCTTTGTAAAGTCTGTTTCAATCTAAATTTTGCCTTGAATATAATGCATTAGGCAGAGCAGTACATTCCTAGATTAACTTCCACATACTTTCAGTAGTCTAAAGTATCTGACTCTGAATCTGCATCCTTTTAATACTGTACATTAAGGCAAGAATCACCTGGCAGGATTGAGAAAGGGATAAAAATGATCAGTTAGATTGTTTGCATCATTCTAAGACTTCAAAGTAAAATCTTCTCCCTCCACACCATTAGAAGTGGAACAGGATGAAGCTGATTCCATTTCATTCTCCTCCTCATCAGTGAGTTGGTTGTCTGTGACTGACTAACCTGTTCTTCTTGAGAAGATGTCAGAAGACCATCCTCAAGCTGCCTTTTGGGAATGGTGCTTCTGGTTAATCTCAGTCCTGCCTGTTGATGGGGCTGTTGGACCCTTTAAAGAAAATCACAGAACTCATTTTTGTTCCTGGAATGGAAACTAAGCTTCATCTTGTTATTGTTGCAGGGGTGAATAGCCTTTCTCAGTCACTGAGTGCCAACCCTTTGACCGCCACCACCCTCGTCCATCTGGACCTCTCAGGGAACATCCTTCGCGGAGATGACCTCTCGGTGGGTTTTCTTTCCCTTCCTGCCATCTTCCATGAAACTGTACTTAATAAGCCTGGAATAATTTCTCAACAGGGCTTTGTAATGTATTTTCCCACATCTCCTTTTATCATGACATCTTAAAATCATTTAGTTATGAGCTTATAAGTGTTTTAGAGAAATATTCAGAGCTTGCCTTCATTAAATGTAATCTATCTCGTACATTTTTTTTCCTTCTCTCACTTAAGGTTGTTGAAGTTTAAATTCTTTCTGCAAATACTTAGTCTGAAGAAATTTTTTCTACATTTCAAAGCATTGTTGCACCTGTTAAAATTGTCTGATAAGAAAGATTAGAGGTGAAAAGTGAATTAACTTATCATTGAATAATATTATTAGGAAGACCAGTGGCTTTTAAAAACATAGTTTGTGAAGGAAAAGGATGTTGGGATGAACTTCAGTCCAATGTTCCATGAATACAGTAAAGAAGGGGAGGGTTAGGGGTCAAACTGGGGCTACTTTTGAAAGTTTGAGTGTGAAGGGAAAAGTTTCCCTTCAGTGGTAACAAGGTTTTTCATGCCTCTGACTCAGTAATATCAGCGTTTGGCAGATCTTGTTGATAGAGTGAATTGGGAATCATCTCATTGTCAGATGGGGTGAATGGTCCCCTTCCCTTTGGTCACCAGGATAGAATTTAGAATAAATGCTCCTTTATCAAGGGGGCCTATAGTACCTGGACCTCTTCAAAGGACCTTCATTTGCATCTCATTGCTTTATGGGAGTGAAAAATGCTGTGACCTGTATTCCCATTTCTCTTCTGTTTTACTTTCCTTGTAAGACAGGGAATGTTGCCACAGTCCTTTTTGTAGTTATTTGCTCTCCCTTACACTTGAACTCATTTACATAGTCCTTGCTTCCTGGTGTGCCATGACTTTTTCAGTGTGTTGTCCAACCTGAGTTGTGCCTTTCCCTGGCGATTCATAAATCTGCTCCCTCCAAACATGAAACCAGGGGTCTGCTGGGAAACCGCCAAAACGTTACAGTGGCACACTAACAGAATCGCGAGAAAAAGTGGAGCCTGAAGATGAAACAAGAAGGGACATCCATAGACACCTAAGACAGCCAAGGAGCTGGCCGGGAGTCCTGTCACAGCGGGGCTTCTGGGGAAGGGCAAGTGGAATGATAAGGCCTGAGTGGCAGTGGGCTTCTAGCCCCTACGTGCTGAAGTTCTGAGAGCCATTCAGCTGGTGCTTCAAGGGATAACCCAGCCTAGCAGGGCCTACTGGAGGTGTTGGCCAAGTAGGGTCTTGTCACCACTTGAGGGTGATTAGAGCTCCCCCAGCTGGTGACCAGGAGTAAAATCGCAGTGCCAGGCAAAGAGAATCAGATCTTCGTTAAGTGAGAAAAAAAAAAAAAAAAGATTTTTCTGAATCAGAATTTTCATAATACAGTACATTCTCTGTGTCTGAGTATTCTAAAATACTTTTAGTCCAGCCTGTTGCTCTTCTGAATTCCTTAGTAGAGAGGAATTTTCTCAACCATCTACAGCTATGTTGCTACACTCAGGAATCTTTGCCAAGGACTAGGACGTCTCAGTGTAAGCTTGTTTGTTTTTTCAAGTCTTTCAAGGCATCCACTGAAGCGAAGCAGAGGTTAGCTATTTGCCTGGTGGCAGGAGCTTGGATTTGGTTTGCTGTTGGTGGCTGTTGGCAGTTACTACTCACATAGGCAATTAGAGAATAACAGAGTTATTAATTTTATTGTTCTGATAGCCTTGTACAGGGATGAGGGGATCATTTATGCATTGTGACTCCCTAGAAACTGAAGTGTCTTAGCTATAAATGACATTTTAACCCCCCTCCCCCCCCCAAAAAAAACAACTAATCGTGTTGTCAGGCACTTTCTTGTTAGATTTTGGAGGTAACTAAGGATATAAAAATTTTTTTGTTGACCCAAAAAGAGAATATATATTCTGAAACTACCAGCCTTTGTTTCAAATTCAAAGTAGTGGTTCCTTGAACGCTTTCAAAAGTCGTTAGTATTTTGATAGGGTGGCTGCAATTCAGGTGGTATTTCATTCTCAACAGTTAAAATCAATTAGCACGGTCCCAAAATAATATAACAAAAATAGAGCTAATCAGAAAAACTAAGTCATATGTAGCAAAAAGGGGGTTTGGTAGCCAAGATTCCATTTGGCCTTTTTTAAAAAAACATGTATAATTTAAAATATTCTTTGGATTTTTGCTCTCAGGGAAGGTAACAGAATGACAAAAAATTCTGCTGATCCTCTTGGGAAGAGTGAAGCATGATCCTGGGTGGTTTTGGGGCAACTTTATTTAAAATATTAACTTGCATTGTGTGTGGGCATGTGCCTGTGGGCATGTGTTTTCTGGATCCTAATATATTTGGTTTTTATTTTTTATTTCAAGTCCATGTACAGTTTTTTGGCCCAGCCAAATGCCATTGCTCATCTGGATTTATCCAATACTGAATGTTCCCTGGACATGGTAATATTTTTTTTATATTGCTCAAGGGGTCTCAGAACAGCTATTTATAAGATGGGAAACAATGGGCTTTCTCCCTAATAAGATATTCTCTTAGTCTTAGAAATATTTGAAAATAAGAGTGATTGTTTCTTTCCCAGGTCTGTGGAGCTCTTCTGCGTGGCTGCCTTCAGTATTTAGCTGTGCTCAATCTCTCCAGAACTGTGTTTTCTCACCGGTATGAAGTCATTCCTGCTATTATCATCATCTTTTAGGAGTGTCTTTCTCTCAGAGAACATTGTAGTAAGATGAAAACAGTAATAAAGGGTGCATGTTGTATGTGAAAGAGGAGATGGTCCTAAACCATTATTGATGAATAATAGACCTTGCAAGCTCAAATTTTTGTTATGTCTTTTCTCCCTGCATGACAAGGTTCTTATCAAGAACTCCAGCCTGCCTATCTGAACTCTGTAATAAGGTGCCATTTCTCGTATGTGGACAGGCATTCTCTCTAAATATGGTAAAAATCCTTTTAGAAACGTCTGAAGGTGTTTCTCAATAATGCACTTTGAAGTAAGTCTCAACTGTGTCTGGGAGGCAAAGACAATAGTCAGCCTAGAGCTCTAGTATTCTGATTTGTGGAAGTGGCCGGCCAGCCTCAGCGCCTCACTTCTACCTTCATGTAGAATTCTACAATTCATGTAGAATTGTTTGCAAAACCAGGCAGTAGATTAGAAGTAACAGATATTCACACACAGCAGAAGCAGCAGCTTAGAATGGGAGAATGCAGAAGAATGATGAAAAGTACATGGGCTATTTTAGATTTGGTATTCTACTATCATTTAATGCATTAATACAATTCAGCACTCAGCATTTGTTACCACAAGTCATAAACAATATCAAAGTCATGATATGCTCTTTAATAGCATGGAAGACTGCCTAATATTATCTCCTCTTTTATTGGCTCACCTTTTTAAAGCTTTATATATTCCAAGGGATAATAGTCACTTTGTTGGAAAAAATCAGAATTAAACATGCTTTCTTCTACAATTATGCCTCATAAATAAGTTATTCTACATTTTAAAGTACTCCTGGTCCCTTACTTTAACAGTGATGTAAATCTTTAGGATAGCAAAAATATACCACAAATACCTCAACCAGATATGATCAGAAAGTGTAAAGTGTAGGAGATAAAACAATGGGAGAAGTTGGGAGTTTTCTTAGGTACTGTATTTCAAAGACCTTAGAGGGTATTAAGTTGACTGCCCCATCAACCCATGAATTTGAAGAGAGCTCATGAAACCATGCTTTAGTGGAGCTATGATAGACTGAGGAATTGGGTTAGAAATGATATTATAGTACTATAAGGATCTTCATCTAATCAGCTCTTTTATGATGATTGGTTGTCAGTAGAGCTATTAAGCTTGTAGAGCGAAACTGCTAACAAATTGCCTTGTCTTCCAAATGAGAGGATGTGATTACACTGTTTAATACCCACTCCCTTACCTAGATGTAATCATAGGAAGCCCCTAGTAAATTATGTCAAAATTGCTGCATTTGCACTGAGTTGTAGATTGTTAGCCAGTCTGTTCATACTGTGATTCACGGATAATTTCAGAAGTGTAACAGTCAGGATAGGTCAGGTTGTTCCAGTAACAAATGATTACCCCCAACCCACCACCCTTTCTATAGCTTTCCACAACCGTGATCTTGCAACATGTCCGTTATGGGCCGGCCACATCAACTTCACGCTGGGAGGCAGAGCAGCCTCTTTCTAGAACATTGACAGTCACATAGCAGAGGAGAAAGAAGGATGGTAACACACACAGTGGCTGGTAAACCAACTCTCTGGAAATTGCACACATCACTTCTGCTCACATCCCATTCACCAGAGTAGCTAAGCCTGCCATTTGTGGGGTGACTGATCATCATCCTTCAGAAATGGGCAGTATTTGGAAACATTAGAACATCGACACCAATACGATGTAACAGAAAGAAAACTATGTTCAAATAAAAAATTAACATTTGCTCATCAGAAAATGAACCTGAGTGTTCAAGCTTATATCCTTCTGATATCTGAAACCAGAGTTGTTTGAAACATCTGGAATGTATTCTACCAGAATTCTCTTTCTTCTTGAATTTATTTTCATCCTCTCAAATAGAGATTCTTGCTGCTTAGAATAGAAAAATAGCTATTTTCTTCTCAAATAGCCCGAAATTGTCCTGTTTTAAAACCTTTCTCAAATATTGACAGGCTTCCTAGACCTCTGCATAAAATGTTGTTGAATAAGACACGGTTGAGCTGGACTTCTAGGATGGCTTCCTCCCTGAGATAGTATGATTCCCTCACAGAATATGCATAGCTATCGTTAAATGAGTGTTGACAGGGCATCAGGCTAAGTGCTTTACTTAGTGAATCCTTTCAACAATTCTATTGGATGGAACAAAATAAGCTAAGCATTGATATTCCAATTTGACTCTGAGATTTCATTTTTCTTAAACCCTCATATTGTGGTGTTGACTCTGTCTTCTTGTTGAGTTGTATGATTTGATCTACTTCCCACTGGAATAGCAAGCAAGGGGATATATTTGGAGGTTATAACCCTTTCCTTTTGCAGTTTTGTCTTTTTTCTAATATTTGTCCTGAAATAATTAGATTTGTGGTATGGCTATAAGAGCCGAGTAGGATATTCGTCATGCAGGCTTCTTGCCAATCAGACTTGACCTCCAGTCTCAATCTTGGCGCATCTGAGACCTCTACATCTGAAAATATCGCCAAACACAGGTAGCGATCCTTAACAATCTGATGTCATCCAGTGGGAAGGCTCTTTAAGTTGGTGAGAAATATATGTCTTCTTTGACTTATTTCCTAAAAACTCAAATATGGAGTTTCCTCGAGATCTAGAAATAGAACTCAATGAGTTCCTTGGCTTTGAAGAATAGAAATAAAATGTTTTAAAATTTAATGACATTTCTTAACCTCTCTTACATCACTTTAAAAAGTAGACTGAATTTACTTTCAGACTTTTTTTTTCTTTTTACTTTTAAATTTCTACTGAGGATACAACTGATTCATGGATTATTTCACAGTGTCTGAATTACCAATGAATAATTTTGCCAATAGGGAAGTGGGGTGTGGAGATGGAAGGTTAAGTGTATGACTGTCATGATTTGTTTTTCAGGAAAGGAAAAGAAGTACCGCCGTCTTTCAAGCAGTTTTTTAGTAGTTCTCTGGCTCTGATGCAAATCAACCTTTCAGGCACAAAACTGTCTCCTGAGCCCTTAAAGTGAGTGGTTAATTCATTTTCTCCAGAGCTTTTAAAGTTCAATTTGTTATTATGAATGTGTTTGAGGGAAGGGAAAAAAGACATACAATCCCAAGACAGTCAAGGCAGATGAAAATGCCTTTTACTTTGGGTCACAAAGGAAATCAAATTCTTTTCGAGTACATTGTGTGCTATTGATATTATTGTATCTTCTAGGGGAAAAAAACTTTCTTTGGTTTGTGACCTTGGCATTAGTCACTGATCTATAAAAGTGCTTCTGGATACCATTGCCTTTATACTGACCTCTGTTCAGTCCATTTTAGGTAGACTCTTGTGTGAATTCTAAATATTTCTACTAACAATAATAATCAAACTATATGTACTTGTGTGTGCAACAGAACCAATTTTTAGGTGTTTTGCTTTCTGGTTACCTGGGTATCTATCTGTTTGGGTATTTTTACTTGGCAGGCAACTTATTTTATGGATGAATAGCCCCAGTGGACAAGTAGCAGTGAAGTTGAACTTGTTAGAATAATTTCTTATCCCTGAATTTCTGTTCATCATTGCCAGAAATAATGAAAAGGGCTGTAGAATCTAATTTCTCATTGAACGTATTTTCAATTTTAGTTATGAATACCTATATTATCAGTTATGTTCAAATGTGCACACAGATTTCTCCTTTCCCCACCTAACATGTAAATCAGCATTCAGTTTTCCCCTGTAATTTGTGTGAAATGTTAAAATCAATGTCTGCTATTCATTTTACTGAACATTTTTTTCAAATTAATTTGTAAATTCCCTTTTTAAGCGCTGTGAAATTCTTGATAACAGTATTCTGCAAAGTGCTGTGTGACTAAAACAACAGAGGCCTTGAGAAAGAGTTGATCTATAGCTAAGTGCTAAAAAAGACAACCCAGAGGGATGGTATGGGGAGGGAGGAGGGAGGAGGGTCTAGGATGGGGAACACATGTATACCTGTGGCGGGTTCATTTTGATGTTTGGCAAAACTAATACAATTATATAAAGTTTAAAAATAAAATAAAATTAAAAAAAATAAAAAAATAAAAAAGAAATTCTGATGTTATAGCAGGCCTTTTAAAAAAGTTTTAAACTTTTTGTTTTGTGTTAGGGGTATAGCCAATTAACAATGTTGTGGTAGTCATTTCAGGTGGACAGCAAAGGGACTCAGCCATACATATACATTTTTCTATTCTCCTGCAAACTCCTCTCCCATCCAGGCTGCCACATTACATTGAGCAGAGTTCCATGTGCTATACAATAGATCCTTGCTGGTTATCCATTTTATTTTATTTTTTTTAATTGGTTATCCATTTTAAATATAGCAGTGTGTACATGTCCATCCCAAACTCCCTAACTATCCTTTCCCACTACCCTTCTCCCTGGCCTTTAAAAAAAAAAACAAACAAACAAACAGAAAAAATGGAATCTGTATATTAGAGATCTCTAAATATAACGGCTGCAAATAGTAAAAAGCCATGATTAGGCTATTTGTGTGGATATGAATAAAGCTATGAGAATCAATATTCTGAAGGGGAATCCCTTATAACTTAAACACACTTACTCATTTGATTGATATTTATCGAGCATTTACAATGGACTGTGTTCTGGGGGGCACTGAGTAGAAAGCAAAACCAGATTTGATATTATTGTATCGTATCAGCATGAAGTTAGCATATTCAAAGTGGTTTTAGTGACAGGTGCATGGTATACTAATTCTTCCAATGTTTTTGGTCCTGTAGAATATAGAGTAGTTCTTCATTGATCAGGGCAATTGATTTTATAGAATAATCCTCACCACAAGAACATGAATTTACTTGTACTTTATTATAGATATAGGCTTATAAACATTTGTATTTAAAAGTTGTTTTGTCAGTGTTAAATATTGTGACCTCTTATTAGTTATGTGAATGTTTAATAATAAATCAGTCCAGGCAGACCTCAGATATACTGCAGGATTGGTTCCAGTTTCCTGCAATAAAGTGAATATCACATAGTGAGTCACATGAATTTTTGAGTTTCCTGGTGCATATAAAAGTTATGTTCATACTATACTGTGGTTTATTAAGTGTGCAGTAGCATTATGTCCAAAAAATGTCCATATCATAAATAAGAAACACTTTATTGCTAAAAAAGGCTAGCTATCATCTGAGCCATCAGTGAGTTGTAATCTTTTTGCTGGTGGAAGGATTGAAATATTGTGAGATGGGACACAGAGGCGAGAAGCAAGCAAATGCTGTTTTAAAAAATGGCACCAGTAGATTGGCTTGACACAGGATTGCAGCAAACCTCCAATTTGTTAAAAAAAAAAAAAAAAAAAATGCAGTGTCTGTGAATTGCATTAGGATGAGGTATGCCTACGGTCTCTTCAGGTCTGTATTTTACCCTGTAAAATTTTTAACATGAAGAAAAGGCTGATGGCTCAAGATTCTATAAACAAAATTTCATATGTGCATTTAATGTGAAACTATAATTTGAAAAGAGGTGCTTGGGATTACCTGTGAGAGGATGAGGATGGAAGGGAACTTGCAAAACACTGCCCTAAGCTGGACGCAGAACTGGGTGCGTCTCCACAAACTGTCACCTGCTGTGTTGACAGCAGCCATGGGAAGGTGTCATTATCCCTATTTTACAGCTGAGGAAATTGAAGCTCAGAGAAGCCAAGTTTTGTCAAACTCACTGTCACAGATTGGGTTTTTTGGGAAGCAAAGTTAGAGATGAAAATTCACCTGTAGGATTTTATTAGGAAATGATTTTGGAATCCCACCTGTGAGGTGCAGGGTGGGCGGGAAGGAGGTGGGATGGGACAGAGGGGAGGTTGAACTGGGACTGCCACAGTGAAGCCCTCAGCCCGCCTGATGGGAGCTTTGTTGTTGGAATGACCCTGAGCTGGGTGAGGGGGCTAGGCCTTTATACCCCTGTGTTGATCAGTCCTTGGATATAGGCTGCTCTTGGAAGCAGATGTGACCTTGAGTGAGATACTTTTCTGCAGCTGAGGCAGCTCCCATAGAGGACCGATGGTCGAGGGGGCTCTGGGGAGGAACACTGCAGAGTCCACTACTCCAAGGAAGAACACAGCTGTGAAAAAAAGCAGTTACTCTCTTTGAGCAACCACTGGCTCAGGCCTGTTCCTAAACCACATTGCATCCCTCTGTACCGGGTGGGTGTAGGGGGTGGTGGTGGGAGACCCTCATTTCTTACAGGATGGGGAATTCGTAGCCATAAGAAGGGTAAAAAGGCCCCTTCTCTTGAGAGTGACACTTTAAAGTTTGGACATATCCATATTTTATAGAACTTCTCCACTTAACAGATCTTCCCCACTATGACAGATCTGTCAAAAGCGATACAAAGAGAGTAATTGCTTTTTTCACAGTTGTGTATTTTCTTGGAGGTTGTTTTTCATCCACATTAAAGTATTTTAAGGGGTTTTAAAGAAGAGGATGACACTGTTCCTTTAGTGTTTCCTAAAATCTCTGGAACAGAGTGGTTCTCGTGTGTCCCAAGCCTGCTCCCTGCTTGAGCATCGCTTAGGGAGGCACGCGGCCCCATTTACGGCTTATACTTCTTCTTTCACACCCTCTCCCCTTCTTCCCTGTACCACCCTCCCTCCCTGCCACGTGGTCCCCCTTCTGCCAACCCCATAGCCCTGGCCAAGTATTCTTAATAGAACCATTAAAATGGAGGGATGTGCTACTCCAAAATTATAACTAGTACCACATATCCAGAGCTTTGGAGATGAAATACAAATTCTTCTCTTAACCAGTTTTGCACTAATAACTGAAGACCAAGAGGATCAAACCACAGAGGCAGTTTACACTGGGTTAAAAGAAACAACACGCCTTGTGATAAGAGTTTTCCCCAGTGTCTGCTATGCTTTGCTGTAGTTGCTCTCTTTTGCTTCATTTTACTAGGGACAGTTTCTGTGGGTCATTTATTTTCACTTGTCTCCTGAGTCATTACCTTTTAATCAGTGGCCTTCCATAGTTAAGTATGTTAAAGGACACCATTTATTTTCTTGGCCTTAACCTACATGTCAGAAATAGGAAGAATGTTCCCTCCATCTCAACATTATAGTAATACAGTGTTAAAATACGTGGCTAAACTTAAAACTTAGAAATGTAGGAACCTCTTTGGTATTGTCCTCACTCTCCCATTTGCTGATGAGAACCCGAGACACAGAAAGGAAAAGTAATGTCCTTCAGGCCACCTTAGTGATAGCGTCGAGACCCGAGGACTGGCCTTTTGGTTTCTAGTGTCTCGATACTGCCCCCAAGAACGGGAGAGAAGTTCCTTCTGAGGAAAAGAGAAACACTTGAAGAAGTGATTGAACAGAGAGGCATGCCCACAGATGAGATGTGCCCAGCCCTTTGTCGTAGGACAGTGTTTGGGAAGGGCCAGTGAACTGGACTGAAGGAATAAAGAGACACACACTCCCTTCAGCCTTCTTACCCACAGGGGTGGTTTTCATAGCTGGAAGTAGCCAAGTTCTTGTGCTCTGTCCACCTCGGGAACTTTCTGTCTCAGAGGATGAGGCCAGAGAATCACTAAAGGGGGAAAGTCTCAGATACTCTCGCATGAAAACATCTCCTACCTTCTCACCTCCTCCTCCCCTGGGGCGTTTTTGAGTCACTGGAACACTGATAGCGGCTAGTCATCACCCCCAGGTGGCAGCTGCCTTGGTTCTGCCCTCTAGTCACCCCCAGGTGGCAAATGCTCTCTAGCATTTACGACTGTCTGCCTTGCATTATGGTCATTCACACACACATTTGTTTCCTTTGCTTGAGAGTGGGACCCTTCTCATACGCATCTTTATGCTCCTCACCAGGCTTATTTGAGGGTCTCTCCTGCTTTTGCTGTAATTAATGGAAGTGGGTGCATGTGTGAAATTTTTCTGTCAAGCCTATTCAGTGGTGTTGGATTTTATTGAACTGACTTGTGAAAGTGGAGTCAATTCATCCTCTTATGAGATGCACAGGATATGTCCAGTCTCCTCCATAAGCAAATAAGAAACGTCTTTGCAGAGTGGCAATGGGGTTTATCCTGTGACCAGCTAGTAGAATAGACAGACAGGATCCTGTTCTCAAACTCAAGGCTTGTACCTTATCTCCCATGTCTTTACACCCTTACCCATCCCATATCTGTATGTCCTTTCATCAACTCATCCAGTATGACCTCACATCCTGGAATACTGTAGAGCCTGCCTTCCCCATTAACATAACACTTAGGGAAACCAAGCTTCACTTTGCTATTCTAATAACAATTGCCTACGAATATTCTAAACATAATTAAAGGTGTTCTCAAGCAGATGCAGGGGGGAATTTATCTGTGATGAACACAATTTAATTTCAGTGTGCAATTAGGAGCACTGTTGGTTTATTTGCATAGGCATGAATAGCAACCCTGTCGGGTTTTGCATTTAGCAGGGTTGACCTGCTCCGTGTCAGACGGAAGAATGTGACTGTGTCATTTTTATCAGGGCTTTCGGTCGGTGGACATGCAGTTGGCATTTTGAAAAGTGAGATGGTGCTTGGCGCTTGACTCATTATGATTCAGAAAAGTCCTTCGTTCTCTAGGCTTTGTTCAGTGTGCTTACAAATTTTTAGGGCAATGTGTGGAATTTTTATCTAATGTGTGTGTGTGTTTCCTCCTCCCAGAGCGCTGTTACTGGGCCTGGCTTCTAATCATAACTTGAAGGGAGTTTCTCTTGATCTCAGCAACTGTGAGGTAAGAGCACCTTTAGACTATGTACTGGAATAGATAATAGTCTGTAAATCGCTTTGTCTTTTTCTTGGAAAAAGTGTAATTCTGTGACTCCAGAGGGTATACATGAAACAGGAAAATACACTTTATAGAAGTTTCTGATGTTCTGTGTTTTGTGAGTTTTATCTAAAAATAGTTGTGGAACACTATTCAGAAAGCACTCAAATGTGCTTTTAATGACCTTTTCCCCCTCCCTGTCTTCTTGCCAGTTGTTTAAGTATTTTGTGATGACACTTTGAGTTAATAAGCATTAAACTAGCTTTACCATCAAGAGAAGTAGACCGTGAAGCATTCCTCACAGAGGCCAGATGGATACAGCCTAACTTGGACTTGGAGAATGTGAAAGGGAAGGTCTTTGGTCATTAATTTTGCTTTTTAGTATCTTGATTTTAAAACAAGAAAATTAAGATGCTTATCAAAATTATAACAACTCCAAACACTTTTTCTATCCAACTACACACAGAGGAGAATTGAGGCTAAAAGCTTCTTACATTTCTAGAGTGTACCTGAACTTTTGCACTGTCTTGAAACTTGTAGTTTGTGTGGAAATTAGCAAGAAAATACCTCAGGACAGACTGTCCAGCCTCTTCAGAGCTATGCTTTACCTACCATGTCGAACCTGGTGTCTTTTCTCAGGGCTAGAGATGGAAGGCTCTTCATTCCTCTTCTTGGGTTTTTATGCTCACTCTTCTCTCTTCGCGGTACATTCCTGCCATGTCCCTCTTCTTCCCCAAGGCTCCTCTTTCTTTGAGGATCTAGTTCAGGTCCAGCCTCCTCTGTACCTGCATCAGACGCGTACTATTCGATCCTAGTTTGGCCATAACTAGCTATGCAGTCCTGGGTGAATTAGTTGATAGCACTACCTCTCAATTTCTGTGTCTGAAATGAAGACAATATTTGTGCCTCTCCTGGTAGGTTGTTAGGAGGTTTAAAGAGCTCTTTGAAATATGCTGCTTAGAACGTCTAGTACCTATGAAGGTTGCTCACTGTTGTTGCTTATCTGTCTGTAAATTTCTTCCCTGACTGCTTCAGCACTCTGGGGTCTTATTTTCCCTAATTGTCTAGTACTTAATGATGGTGACGCGCATTTGGACACTGAACAACATAGTACCTTGTACAGTTATGAAGCTAGCTCCTGTATGCCTTCCCAGCTAGGCGGTGACTTTCTAGACGGCAGTATTTGTAGCTTACTTTGCTTTCTGTTTCCCTTAGCTGCTAACAAAATGCTGAGCACCAAGGCAACTCCACACTGAAGATTAATACTTTTCCTCTCTGAAAATTCTAGAAACTGACAGGTCTGAAATCAGCCATATAAATTGTTAGTGCAGGATTTTTTTTTTTTTTTTAACAATTTTGAGCTGGGGTGAATGCCAACTGTGTGTGATTTACTAGTCTTTTTGTCTGTTGGGGTGAAAAGAAGAAAAAAATCTTAAAAACCTAACTTGGTATTGTGAAATTTTCATGTGTAAGTCTGTGTGCTCTTTTGTTTTAAAGACAGACCATAAAACAGAAACCATCTCTGGTAGTATGAATTAATTATTTCCCAGCACTTTATTAAGGCATGCCAATAATAAAATTTTTTATGAAGGAAGGAATGAGAGCAATGGGGATGGAAAGGGTTATTCTATCAAATAAAAAACAACTTATATAATGTTGCTCGCTCTGTTACGTTAAAATACAGAATTGGCAATGACCCATATGCTTTACTATCCTGATTAAAGTTCATGATTGCTACCAATACAACATCATTTATTTAATTCTGTGATTAAAACTGAAAAGGACATAAGTGATCATCTGATTCCCGTGCTTATAGATGAGGAAACTGAGGTCTAAAGAAGCTGAAATAATCCAACTAATGGTAGAGTCCTAATGAAAGTATGCTTTCCTGATTATTGTTAATACTAGTAATGATTAGAATATTATGTGATTAGGCATTTTCTTCTCAAATAAGTTGATAGGTACCATACGGATGAAGAACACTGTGTTAGATTGTTACACAGCTTGTTGTTTAAACTCCTTTGTGATCCTATTGGAAATAACTTTGAAAGACAGCTGTTTTTGGTGAACCATATAAAACTGACATTTTTGTAAGTCAAAAATGGCAAACTCTTGGCAGTTTCATATGGATCCACCAAATGGCTAGTAACCTTTTTTCCTTTGTATTTTTTTCTTATTAAGGCAAGAATCAGATACTGATGGTAGAATTGGCTATTATTTTGATGATAATTCTACCTTCATTTTGGCCATTCATTTGTGAATTATGTGATAAAATTGTTGTAGCCATGTGTTCCGGGAAACAAACTCACTCAGAAGGACAGTGCAGATAGTGGAGTGCACTTTATTACACCGGTGAGCCCAAGGCAGAGTCTCCTCTTAGCCAAGGACCCCAACCAGTTTTTGTGAAAACCTTATATACTCTAAGTGTACATGCCCAAACCCACCTCCCCAAATTCCCTGAAACTAGTCTGAACAAAGGAAAAGAAAGATACAATCAAAGTTAACCCATGATTCGTATGCCTTAAGCCTAGGTAGTTAACAGTGGACAATTATCAATAGGCCTGTGGTCATACCCTAATAAGCATCATAGAATTTATGATTCTCTTTGGTTACATAGATAATTAGGGTATTCTTTTAGGTGACAGAGAATCTAGGTACGAGCCCTGGGGCTCTTCCATTCGGGGGGGTCTAGTTTTCCAGTTGGTATGTCATTTCCATAGATACTGGGCATAGCTCAAAGTCCACAGTCTGACCCAAGATGGAGTCCTGCTTTCAAGATGGAGCCTCTTCTGTCTGTTTCCTTCTTCAAAATGATGCTACTGACATGAGGACCCATTAATGCTACCTTAGTGTCATGTTCTTCCACTGTCTTACAGCTTGAATCACAGTACTGGTGACCATGTTTGTCAAGTCACATGTTACGTTGCTTCTTACAGTAGTTAATGAAACACAAAATTACAGTTGACATTTAAACAACACGGGTTTGAACTGCCTGGGTTCACTTATACATGACTTTTTTCCACTGAATACTTATTATAGTACTATATAATGGTTGGTTGAATCTGCACATGGGGAAGGAAACTTGGATATTGAGGGTCATCTGTAAAGTTTGTACTTGATTTTTTGATTGTGTGGAGGGTTGGTTCCCTTAAGTCCCCTCATCCCCCAAGTTGTTCAAGGGTCAATTGTATATATCTCTCTTGAAAGTGAAAGTCACTCCATCATATCTGATTCTACGACCCCATGGACTATATAGTCCATGGAATTCTCCAGGCCAGAATACTGGAGTGGGTAGCTGTTCCCTTCTTCCCAACCCGGGGATTGAACCCACGTCTCCTGCACTGCAGGTGGATTATTTATCCGTTGAACTACCAGGGAAGCCCCTATATATTTCTCTTAGGTTATATCTCTGAAATGGTAATTTATATATCACTAGGTTCTAAATTACCCTTTGGTATCGCACCCTGCCAGCAAGGATATATTGAACTGATCATGTCAAACCACATTTTGTCCTTGGAGAATCCTGCAGTATTCACAGTTTTATGTGAGGAAATTTCCCAGGATTGAAGTTATTTTTTCATTAAAAATAAAACCCCTGGAGAAGAAAAGTGACAAATAACAGAGGGATGGTATTTTACATTTAAGTCTGTAATATTCACCACCTCTTTTTAAATGGCAAGTGTTCTTGAGGAAGGAATATGAATTATTAAAAGTTCTCTAGATTTTAATTTACCTTGCTTCTGTCCCCATTATGAATGCTTTTATATTAGAACTATTCACTTAGAACTATGAGTAACAGCTGAAATATTCCTCCTTCCTTGAGACCACACTTCTCTCTTGAAAGAAATGTGATTGTATTTTTAACATTTTAAAAAGTATTGAGTGATTCAGTTACATTTACTCCTCTTTGATCTTGCATTCTTTTAAACAGTGCTAGTGTGTGGGATCCAAATGAGGGTAATTTAAAAACCAGTTTTACATGCATACATGCAGACACAGCCTCTAATTATGCAAATTCATTTAAAAGGATTTTCATTTACAGTAATGGAAAAGCTTTTACTGTTTTGGGAAAGCTTTAAGCTTTGGGGGAATTTTAGGCATCTAATAACCTGTGAATTCAATCGAATGTTCTTGGCAACTGAAGATCAGTTATTTTCTTATTTAAGTTTTGGATTTTTGTTTTGGGAGTCTATTTTAGTTGCAGTGTTTTTTTCTCACTCTGCTTTTTTATGTTGTGTGTTGATAGAGACTTCTGCTTCTCTGTTCTTATTCTGCTTACTGCTGATAACATTTTTTTTTGTTTTTTTCTCCTTGGGCTTCCTTAGCTTGGCCACTGTGTAAGTACTTTATGAATCAATAAATTAGGCTATGTTGACATTTTAGTACCGGAAAATGTTAGTATTATGGGTTTATGCTACAAATATCAGTTAGGAGTATTTGTAAAATAAACAGAGTTGAGCACTGAAATCTCATCTTCATCCTATTTTCTGTTTTCACAAATGGAATATTTTTTCTATACATTATAATAAGTAGAGATTTTCTTGTAGAAGTTTGACTTTTCAACAGAGAAATCATTAGCAGCAAATAATGAAATTGTAAAGACTTATGCTTATCTTCTCAAAAGCATAATATTTTCATGTTGTGAAAAGCAGATTATGTTCCTTTGAAGTGTTTGCCTAAATTGTTTCTTGCTTTAATATTGATATGGTCTACATATAATGCTCAGTGCGACTTGAAGCAGTGTTGCTTAAATCTATTTGTGAAGAACCTGGTGGTTGTTGTTTTTTAATTTCCACTCTATCATAAGCCAGTACTTTGGCAAAAAATATAATAAAAGTAGCCATAGTTCCACCCGCTGGGTTCACAGCCCTTCAGCTGTGGAGTTGGCTGGTCTTGGTTTCCTTGGAGGAAACCAGCCTCCAGGGAGGTCGGGCTCTATGTGACACTCCCCTTCAGAGCTCACATTGGACATCTCACAGTGATCTGCGGTCACCTGAAAAAATAGAAAAGACTGAATGTAAACACCCCCGCTAAAAAAAACTGAATAAAGTGATCCCAAAGATCTGTGCAAAATTCTGCTTAACATATAAGCAGCCAGGAAAATTGGCAGGTTTTGGTCCAGGGTTCCACAGACATATTGCCTGTAAAATAGTGAAATAAGGATTCCTTAAATTTTTACATCAAAATGTGAACAAGTAGAAAGTGTTATCAATTTGGTATAGAATCTTAAAATAAATTTCATTTTCTTAAGTGAATAGAGAAACTACCATATCCTTTGGCCCATAGTAGGTTCCCAATAAATGGTAGTTTCTCTTATTAGATCATAAGTTTCCTAAACAGAGGGCCACAGCTTGGAAAACTGCACCCTGCACAATGTTTTAACGTGTAGTAAGAACTCAGATAGTTGCTAAATGGGAAACAAAAAGATATTCTGACCTTGGTAAAATGTGCTTTTGGTTTTTGGGAAAAAGATGAAAATGACTTTTTAGGTTTTTATTGTCTCCTTCAGTTGTTTTGCTATTATATGATGGAGAGTTATACCTGAAAGCTGTAGTAATCAGATATAACAGTAGTGATTTCTCACGTATAAAGGTATTCGTTAGATTTCCAAAAGTCAGAAATGAAGAAAATTCTTGTGGGTTGACAGAGATTGTTTTGCTTTTGGTGATGCAGGGTGATCTCTGTCTTCTGTTTCTTTCTGTAATGATTTTCAGACTTATGTGGAATGGGACATAATGACTAGTGGTTGGCCCTTTGCATTGATGATTTTTTTTTTTAAGTTGATAAGTTTTCTCTTTTTTCTTTGGTGCTAAGTTCAAGGCTATCTCTCCTATTTTTAATTTTTTGGTTTCACCCCTCCAGTAGGTGACCACTTTCCCCTGTTTGGTTTGTGTTTCTCTAGCTGAGATCTGGAGGTGCGCAGGTACTAGAGGGCTGCATTGCTGAAATCCACAACATCAGCAGCCTAGACATCTCCGATAATGGTAAGTCAGAAATTAGAGAAGAAAACACATAGAAATATTATTTGAAGGAAGTTAGTAAAGGGAAAATAGTCTAATCCAATCTAGATGACACCTTAATAAAACTGATATTTCACTCCTTGATTAGAGGACTATTTTTTCTTTTTCCACGATTTTTATAAGTATTTTTTTTTCATGATAACTATAGCCATTTATGTTTTAAGAGAGTATATTTATGGAATAATTTCATGTCAAAGTCTTAAGTTTGTTTCATGGCCAAAAAGTGAAAAGTCTATGCAGTAAAACAATTTAGTTAAAAAAAAAGATCAGCAATATATTGATAACAATCTGAGTACAACCTTTTGTGTTGGACTTGGTAGTAATAAATTGAGGCCTTATTTATTTATACAAAAACCTGTTTCATTAGCTTTATTTCTACTGGTTATAGTAACATGTGAGTATGAACCTGCATAGGCAAGCATGCTGTATGAATTTGCATAGACAACTTTAACTGCAATCACCTCCCAGTGAACAGTATGTCAGAATCTTCTCTCACAAAGGTGTGGAGAGAGATGAAACTTTCTACTGTCATGTATCACCATTCCTTACTGACTTTATTTAGCCCCTGGTTGCGCAAGAGATTTAGATACATCTTTGTGGAGAATGAATTTATCCCCGTGAAATAATAGGACATAAAAAGAAGGCAAAAAGTTCCTGGGGTCGGGGGGAGGAGAGTAGAATCCTAGGGATTTCAGGACAGTACAGAAAGTCATCCAACTGCCTTGTGCCTTTGTTTAATTGTGTTCTCTCTGAGAATTTATTTATCCACATGTGTGTTGATTTTCCATTTACTCTGATTCTTTTCAGGTTTAGAATCTGACCTATCTACCTTAATAGTGTGGCTCAGTAAAAACAGATCAATACAACACCTGGCGTTAGGCAAAAATTTTAATAATATGAAATCCAAGTAAGAGTTTTTTGCATTTTTTATATGACAATGATGAAAATAACCAGCCTCCTGAAAGCTTTTGATTTGATTCCACTGTCCACATCTTTAAAATCTCTTTAGAAATCTGACACCTGTGTTGGACAACTTAGTACAGATGATTCAAGATGAAGAATCAGTGAGTATTATTTTCAACACTTTTGCCTAAAACCTTTCTTTCTGTTGCTGTTCTTACTGATTTTGTCCAGTGGGTTAGTGCTGATATGCTTTCAGATAATTTTATCTCTGCATACATTTTCTATTATTTTTTAAATGCAGTAAATATTCATGTTTTAGCACAGTTATAGAGTATACTTAAATTTACTTACTTTCACTTTATTCAACTAATCACTAATTAAAGGAAGATTGAAATGTACATTTACTCCTAAGCCCATCTTTCAATAAGCTGTATTACTTACTAGCTTCAGCTAATACACTAATCTACAGGTATGAATTTTTACTCTCTAGTTGACTTTATGACTTAATCTCATGCTGAGAAACATCATATTGCTAATTTGAATTTCATCCAGTAATTATGCAGAATTATAAGAGACTAAGAAAGTTGTTCCCCGATTTAAATTGTGTCTAGAGCTCTAATAATCCTTATATTTTTATCCCCTTTAATTGTTCCTGGCTAAGACTTTGTTCATGGTGAAGAAATTTAATTTCAAATAGTATCCTATTTTGCTATCCTTAGACATGCATAAGAAAACATATTTTCTGGACCAAGTGAGAAGCACTCTACCATTAATTCCTTTCATTGAAACCGAGTGTATCACACCTTGTATTTTACTGATGCTCTTTAACATTTTGTCCATTTCCTGTCTTAGTCCTCAGACACCAAAGAGCTTATATGGTTCCTCAAATCCAAATCAATTTGTATAATGAAGATTCATATTATTTGTGTTGGGTGATAGTTGCTTTTGTAGGTCATAGGAGTAATTTCCTATGTTAATCATGTGAGATGTGTCACATTTTTTTAAAGTATGATTTTCCCTTTTGAATTTGTATAGGGTAATAGCAAATTCTGCTAAAACTGTAAGCTAAGTTTTCAGAGAAAGCCATGGGGTCAGGAGAGATGGAGGCGGGTGCTTTTCCTTGCCTGCCTTTGCCCACATCTCTTTGTGGGGCTCTGATCTGAAGGGCAGGAGAAAATTCTGCTGTCCTGACTCTTCACTGTGTGGATGTAATTTCCAACCTGTGGGCTAGAAATGAAACTCATTGTTATTTAATGAATTCAAGCACTGCTGTTTGTCCTCATTTGCCAATAAGCCCTATATTTGGTTACTGTTATACTGGGTTATTGAAGTTAGAGGCATAATTAGAATGTAATTTATACTTTTCAGAATTTATGCAGTTTGTTTTACATATTAATTTGACTTTCCACCACCTTGCTGTATTTGAGATTTTGATTTCCCAAAGTTGGCCCAGTTTTGAAAGATTGGAGAAGCCAGTATTGCAGAATCTACAGAACTGTGTTTAATAATCATTCCCAAATATTTGTTTCTTAGCACATATTTTAGGAAAATTTATGTTAATTTCATGTTTTGCTTATTACACAAGGGTCTTTAAATTCTGTTCCTATAATTTTCAAAGTCTCGTACTCAAAGATAATCTTGATATTTAAAGCACACCTAAAAACATATTTGCAGATGGTAAAATTTGATATATAAATGTAAATTCTGTCAAGTTATAAATTTGAGAAATGTGCTGCTAGTAACATACAGTGAAAAGCCTTTTATGTTCATGTCATAGAAAAGTAGGTGGCTTTTTCAAAAAGCAATTACCTTCTTTTTTTTTTTTCTCCTACTTCAGAATCAGTAATGTTCACAACAATTTGAAATGATTAGGAGTTAAATCTTGTGACTATAAAAATTCCATCCATAACTGGCACCACTGGGCTGATTTTTTTTAAAGGTCTTTACATATAAAAAGGAAACTCTTTGCTTTTTACATTATGACCTTGTGTCTGTAGAGCTTGTTCTTAAACAGCCCATGGAATACTTTATTCGCCCAGTATTGCACATTATGTTCACTTGGAAAATCCAGACATACAGGTTCCAGTGTCGCCTGCAACTCTAGACAGTGGTTGTCAGGCTGCAGCAACCACAGTCAAGGGACAGTAACATTGAGGGGCCAAGATGACAGAGACTTTTGTTTTGAAGTATTACATACAAATCTATGCTATGACCAATAGAACAGTATGTGTTTGTCCTGGGAGTGCCTATTGCAAAGAGACAGGTTGCCAGATTAAGCATGTTCAGCTCTGAACAGGAACAGTAAGATTTCAAGTAATCATGTTACCTGGAAGTGCAGTAAATCAAGAAGGGATGACCTTATAAATATGCATGCAATTCTGGCTGTTCTATTCACATTAATGACTCTGCCTATTATTTTTAAGTGTTAACTGGGGTGTATTAGAGTTTGAATATAGTACTGGAAGTGGTGCTCACCAGCTTGGAGACTTGGCAGCTTTCCAGTATTAGGAAGAAGCTATAATATATCATTTTTGCAGGAGTTGAATAGAGCTCATTGAAATGATGGGATTACAGCTTTTTATTAAAACACCATTGCTTACATTTTCATTTAAAACATGAAGTTTCCCGAGTCTGAAGCATCTTTTGTTAAGTTTCTTCCATCTACTTGAATGTAGAATCTTAAGAAAATTGAAGCCACCTCCCTAAGCCTACCTGAGTCTAAGATTATTCAGGCTTTGGGGCTGAAGTTTCAATTGCCTTAGCACTTATTATGTCATTTAACTTGAAAAAAATTGATTCTAACTAATATTAATAGCGTTTGATTTTAATATAGATATATTACATTTAGAAATTATGGTCAAATTTTGATAATAAGGATAATCACAAATTTTGATAATAAGTACACTCAGGAAAAGTGTAATCAAATGCATAATGCCAGTTTGTAAATGTATGAGTCTTTAAACTGTCGACACTGTCTTCCTGCCTCTTGGGCCTTTTGGTAGATGTGCCTTGAACACGTGCTCTATTAGAAGTCAGGGGCTTCCCAGGTGGCACAGTGGTGAAGAATCTACTTGCCAGTTCGGGAGATGCAAGAGACCTGGGTTTCATCCCTGGGTTGGGAAGATTCCCCTGAATGAGGGAATGGCAACCTACTCCGGTATTCTTGCCTGGAACATTCCATGGACAGAGGAGCCTGCTGGACTATAGTCCATGGGGTTGCGAGAGTCAGACACGACTGAGCATACATGCATGGGAATCAGTGTTTATTGGTTGAATGGACGTGAATACACCCCAGGATTTATGGTGGGGGATCCCACAGACCACCAAGGCACATCTTGATAACCCAAGTCCTGTGGGCCACCATGGAACCTGGTCATAGATGATCCTAGAAGCTGCTTCCCAGTAATGTCAGAACTGCTTATGGAGTTAGGATATCGAATTGTTGAGTATAGTGGAGCCAACCTAGACTACCTCAAGCAACCCAGAAGACATCCAGATCCCCAGGGAAGTCTTAGTTCTGACTTTTAGAGCAACACTGGTTTTAAGTCCAGAAATTCTCACCATCTCATTAATTCAATTATGGCTGAAGAAGGGGATTGAGAATTTAAATGCCCACAGTTCTAGGAAGGTGACATAAATAAGTAAGTGTGAGCAGGGTGTAAGTAGGGAGCACCTTTCTTTTTTCTTTTTTGGTCATGTTCTATGGAGACCAAACAAAACCTGCCTCTAGGCTGAGTGGCTTTTGTGCTCAGTAGCTAAGTCGTGTTTGACTCTTTGCAACCCTGTGGACTGTAGTCCACCAGGCTCCTCTGTCCTTGGGATTTCCCAGGCAAGAATACTGGAACAAGTTGCCATTTCCTTCTCCAAGTTGCCATCTTCCTGACCCAGGGATTGAACCTGCATCTCCTGCATTGCAGGCAGATTCTTTACCATTAAGCCACCTGGGAAGCCCCAAGTGGCTTTTAGTCTCTGGCTTAAATGGACAGTGAGTGGTCACTATACAGCTTATGGTAATGAAAAAGTCACATACATTTGACTTTTTAAAAAAAATTGTAGGTATGCTTTTTGATTGGATCTTATAAGAAAAAGCTAACAGGGAAGATCAAAAAGATGCAGGAAAAGCCAACAGAGGCTTTGTATTGTGAGGAGTTAAAAACACAGAATCGGCAAACAGACTGGTTCCTGTTCAGCTACTTTCTGTATGACCTTGGTTGAGTCACTTAACCTTTCTATTTCTTCTTTGAGAATAGGGGTAATAATACCTAATATAATATTGGGCTTCCCATGTGGTGCTAGTGGTAAAGAATCTGCTTGCCAATGCAGGAGATGTAAGAGATCTGGGTTCGATCCCTGGGTCAAGAAGATCCCCTGGAGGAGGGCATGGCAACCCACTCCAGCATTCTTGCCTGGAGAATCCCATGGACAGAAGAGCCTGTCAGTCTACAGTCCATAGAGTCACAAAGAAAGAGTTGGGCACGACTGAAGTGATTTAGCATGCATAATAATACCTAAGTATTGGATTATTGGGTTGATTAAATGAGTAAACACATGTAAAAAGCTTAAACAGTCATTAATCATAGTAAACGTTCGATGAATGTCAGCTATTATTGATCCTGGCTGGATATTTTTACATTTACTACTACTGGTAATTTAGTACCAGTATTCCTCTATTGGGCTTCCCAGGTGACGCTAGTGGTAAAGGATCTGCCTGCTAGTGCAGGAGACATAAGAGATGCGGGTTCGATCCCCGGTTTGGGTAGATCCCTTGGAGGAGGGCATGGCAACTCACTCCGGTATTCTTGCCTGGAGAGTGCCGTGGACTGAAGAGCCTGGTGGGCTACGGTCCACATGATTGGAAAGAGTCAGACACGACTGAAGTGATTTAGCATGCATGCATCATTCCTCTACTAGTGTTTTAAGACGCCATTTTACCTTGCCTAGAAATAGATCAAAAAGGATAGTGTTGCCATACTGAAGCACAGACATTTTTGTGCAGTATTTTTATTTCTTCCCATCCTCCACTTCAAAGAGCTGGCATCTGCCACTCTGGATATCTTTCCACAGCTTCCCTTAGAGGAGAGGTGGGTGGTATTCAGCATTGACACAAGCTCTTCATGTGTGACTCCCAAGGTCCAGAACCCTTGGATCCCATTCACTAGTGCCTTTTAGCCAGAAATTTCCAAAGTTTCCACCTTGTGCTTGTGCAGTAGGTCCCACCCCCGATGGTTTCCCATGAAGCAGGTCCCCTGAGCAGTGGCAGCCCTGATGTGACCGTGTGAGTGCTATCTGGTGTTGCCTCCACAGCCTCTGCAGTCCTTGTCCCTGGCCGACTCGAAACTCAAGACTGGGGTCACCATCATCATCAATGCCCTGGGTAGCAACACCTCCTTGACCAAAGTGGACATCAGTGGGAATGGCATGGGGGACATGGGGGCGAAGATGCTGGCCAAAGCACTGCAGATCAACACCAAGCTCAGGTAGGCAGGCCGGGCACTTGGCCCCGATGGGTGGATGCTGGTTCTCAGGAAGGCCTGGAGGGGAGTCTGACCCACAGGCACTGGGGACCTGCTGTGTCCATGTGAGCCTGAGTTTCCAAGGAGACCAGCTGGGGAGCGGAGACGACAGCTTCAAATCTTCTGTCAAAATATAGAGGAGAGTGTTCCCAAATTTAGACACAGTCATTCCTTCACACTGCTCTTTTCAAGATTTCCATTGTGAGGTGAACCCGACTGAGAACCATTGCAGTTTCCTGTTTCACAGCAGCGTTGACAGCTGACAGATGTGAGGGGAAAGGAGGGGCTTGGGGACAATGCCAAACATGCAGAGCTGGGAAGACGGGAGGAATTACATGAGGGGCTTCCCAGTATTGGTTGTGAGCCCAGTGTCTTATCTTCCCTTCCCACTCCTGCCGACATAAAGACCTAAAACCCAAGGGATCCAGGCAGTCCACTGGGTCAAAAAGGCAGGTTCATCCTGGAAGCCAACTCATCTGTTCATTGGTTTTCATTTGTAGTACTTCCCAAGCCTGGCTTTTCTTAAGGATAAGCCATGCAGTAGCTACTTCTCTTAGGGACCAGTAATGTGGTAACCGTATTACCATCCATCATTTGGAGATTTGGTTGCTACCTAGCCCAGTGGTCTGGTGAAAGAAGAGTTAATAATTCATACTGTTCCTCAAGGGCTCTTTCTTGCTATTTCCCTGGCTCTCTGGTATAAGTCAGAGCCTGTACCTTCTGTCTAAATTGAAGGCAAAAGCCCCAAACTGCAGCAGTTTCTTTGAAGGCCAGTGTGTATGTGAGGAAGGTCATTGAGGTTAGGAAGAGAAAGCAATTAAAGGCTGTGAGTCTGGGAGCATTCAGACAAATAAAAAGCCATCTCATGTGTCAGGTGAATTGACAAAGCCTAAAATACTTCTGAAGTATTCACATTCTGAAAGGAGAGTAATACTTTTCTTCCAAAATAGATTTTGTGTTTAAAAAGTAAACAACCTCCTTAGAGTACCCGAGGTTCTGCCAGCAGAGTGAACTTGGTTGCTGGGACTGTTGGTCACACCACATCAGGGCAGTGATGAAACATCAGAAAATACCAGATGGTCTTTCTAGCTGTTTACAATAGAAAAAAAATCTCAGTATCTGAAATTCTCTATGCTGGACATGAGACTGTGTAGCCTCTTACATAAATAGCTTCAGCCTCAGACTTCAGTACTAGGATGGTATTTGGAGAATATGTTGGGGAGAATATCAGGAAGTCAGGATTTAGGGTTTTCTGGCTGGTGTTAGGCATTAGGTGATATAATGGTAAGTTAATGTGTGTGCTCTTGCTTTTAAGTTTGTTTTTTTTTTTTTTTTTGCCATCCTCCTTGAGCAGAGAATGGCTTTGGAATCTAATACTGGGGGAAATGCTCATCCTTGCTTTGTTTTAAACAACGCTGAATGTTATTCCTTGTGCTAAACTACCTAGACAGTGTTGCCTATGAGAGATGTATCTGTAGTGGGAGAATCATTTCCTCCATTCCTAACTATCTGATCATCTTTGTGATTTGGTTTCCAAACAGGACTGTTATATGGGACAAGAACAACATTACCGCACAAGGCTTTCAAGATATAGCTGTTGCTATGGAAAAGTAAGTTTTACGTAGGACTTCCTTCTAGAAAAGTAGAAAAGAACCAGTGGTGTTTGTGTTATCAACGGGGTAATACGAGTGATGATAGATTAACTCAGACCCGGACTGTCCGAGTCTCAGTCTACTGCTCACCAGCCGTGACACCTGGGAATACGGAGACTTTGTTCTGGTGTGAGTTTCTTCATCCATAAAATGAGGGCATAGATGCTCATTCTGCCAAAGTCGCAGATATCATGGTGGAGGCCCACTCAGTGCTCGCCTTGCTTCTTTCTCCTTGTGGTTTTAAACCTATTTCCACAGGGTCTTGCTTTCTTGCCCAGATGACAACTCTGAATCCAGTGGTGAGAAAAAAGCTGGGCTCCAGAAAATAAAGTCAAAGTGAAAGTCACTCAGTTGTGTCTGACTCTTTGTGACCCCATGGACTCTACAGTCTGTGGAATTCTCCAGAATACTGGAGTGGGTAGCCGTTCCCTTCTCCAGGGGATCTTCCCAACCCAGGGATTGAACCCAGGTCTCCTGCATTGCAGGCAGATTCTTTACCAGCTGAGCCAGCAGGAAAATAAAAGCGAACTTGAAGAAGTGGCAAGGGCAGGGCTCGCTCGTCTCATTTCTCTTAAAGGCTTTCTTTATTACCTTTGTAACTAAAGTCTGCAATTATTATTTATTGTCAAATTTACTATCCCAGTGGAAAGAAGAATACAAATGTGGCCGGAAAAAAAAATATGCTAGGGAAAAAACAAGCTCTTTCTGAGCTTTTCAGCCTTCATATTATATTCTAATGGCAGAAATGATCAAAGCAGCTGTATAGCATTAAAAACGAGAGGTTGCCAATTGTAGGACGAAAATTAGGGGCCAGGGATATAGGAGCTGGTGCCCTGGGGAGGGGAAGAGGATGCATTTCCCAGGTTTCCCTCCATGCATGGCCCCTTATGTGGAGCTCTCATGACCAGTATGATGACCTGGATAAAACCGTAGGCCTGGAATTAGGAGTTCTCCATTCAGTCCCTCGTTCTATCATCAACAAGCCTATGATCTTGAACAAAGCATTTCACCTCACTGATTGATTTTTTATATATATATAAAGTGAGAATTCAGAGTAAATTGTCTTTAAGTACCTTCCAATTCTAAATCCTGTGGTTTTCCTTTAGCCAGAAGGTCAAAGTTGCTGCCACCTCTGCTATCACTAAACAGGGATAAGGCAGCTTATACCATCAGTCACCATGGCCACCCTTCCTGGGAGCCTTCTGTGACTGCACAACCTCCTATAATTACACCTATTGCACCACAAAACCTTTGAAAGGAAACAGTTATTTACCAGTCATCGCATTTGGGTACTAACAGCACAGCTGCCACCCTGATGATTTTGCAGACTGCCAGCCAAGACAGGTCTGTGAGAAGCCAAGAGTAGGGCTCCCTGGATTACAGTCTCATATATTCTGAGGTCCAAGATGCCAATGGTGTGAAACCACATTTGGTTTAAGTAAACCATGCTGGTCTGAAGCATGATGCAAAGTGGATGAGGGAAAAGAAAATCATCAAGTGTGCCAAAAAAAAAAAAGACGTATTGTCCCTTAGTTTCAGTTTTCTGGCTCCTCTTAAGTCAAACAAAAGCAATTTTGCTCAAGCAAAGTTGAGGTAAAAATGAAAGTTACAGAAATAACAGCCTTGTCTTTGCTATTTATTTTACTTTAAAGTCACCCTGTAAGTTGGACTGGATGAAGAACAGTTTTTTTTTTTTTCCCCCATTAGGTAACCATCCAGATGACTGCTATTATTAAGATGACTGTTTATTTTCTTTATTATTTATTCATTATTCACACCTGTTTTAGGACTTAGTTGTTAATTTATTTTTCCAGTAGAAGCCATCTAACCAACCATAAGAATCATACCTCAAGTGCTGCTTCTTGTTTAGAGACCTAAAATAAGCCAGCTGTGTGAAGCCTATGCCTCAGCTGCTAACATGTGGCCTACCAGGTCAATATTCTGAGTGTCTTGTTGTAGAAACACATACATTTGGGGTGGGAAAGAGAAGGCGCCCCCAGGGCTTGAGTTTGTGGAGGGGGAGCAGGTGTGGACATTCATCCTGACCCACAGCACTTTGTAGCAAGGTCAGGAGCAGAGGCCAGAGTGCAGCTTTAAGTGTTCTCATGCAAAAATGACTCACCCTTGCATTCCTGTGTCAACTGGTCAGCAGCCCTGAGGTAATAAATAGACCCAGAGTTGCTTTACCTGGTGTCAAGAGCCTGGGGTTCTCGGGGTGGGGTGCAGACTGCCAGGCCCTCAGAGGTCAGGGTGTTGAGCCAGGCAGGAAGGTTTTCTAGACAGTCACTGGTCTTGGACTCGCTTATTTAAAGGAGCCCAGAGCCTGAACAGACTGTTATTGTGGATGCTCATGTCCTTGGCTTGGCAAGCAAATGTTTTGGTTCTATTTTGGGGTTTTTCTCTACTGTTCGGGGCCTGTCATCCATCATCAGGGGTCATCAAGGTACCTTCAGATCTGTTGGTGATCGAAATCCAAGTGAGTGAGTTGATCTGGACATTTCCCCGTAGCCTTTCTCTCAGTCCATCTCTGCAGTTTCAGTTTGAAAGTCCTGTCCTTGCTGTAGTTGAAAGCCAAACGCCAAACAACAAAACCAGTTTCCTTCAGATTCTGTCAGTTTTGCAGACAGCGTGACGAGGTCACCCGTGGTGTTGCACACGTGGATAGGAAAGAAGGCGGACCCTATAATCATGGGGCCTAAGATGTTCCAGTAGTTTAGAATTTTCTAAGACACTTTGGCAATTCTCTTTTCAGATTTTTCAAAAAAGAGTGTGGAATTAAAGTAATAGGAAGTTATTTTTAATAAACAACATTTTCTCCTTTTTTCTAGGAACTACACATTGAGATTTATGCCAATTCCTATGTACGATGCTTCTCAGGCCTTAAAAACAAACCCTGAAAAGACAGAAGAGGCTCTCCAGAAGGTACTGAAGGATCAATAGCTTAATTATAATAAATTCACATTTGAATGGAATTATGTGAATAATAATTTTGAATGTATGAACAGTACTTTGTATTTTACAAAGCTATTTTCATATTTGTATTCTTGTGATTATGACTGGCATAATGCATGACTGGGGGAGGAATAAGATAAGAAAGATTAAAACTTGTGAACATTAGGTGGAGTGAAAGAACATTCTTATAACATCAGCATGCCAGAGCTCAGGCATGGATAACTTCCTCTTTATCCTTTAGAGAATGTGTAGAAATCCATGTCAGCTAGCACATCCTTCATCCTCAACAGCCTGAACCTTCCCTTCCTTCTTCATCGAGAAACAGGGTATTGTTGAGATCTCTGTCATCTTTTTCTATAAATGTGTCGGAATCCACACCCATTCCCGCTTTCTTTCTGGTGACCCCAGAGGAGGGTGGGTGCTTTCCCTTAGAAGCCCAGCCATCCATGGTGCCTTTGACCCCAGCATCTCTGCCCTTTGCTGGTAACTTGCCCTGTCAGTCATTCGTTCACTCTTTCATGTCTTCATCCTTCTCTTTCTATGGTTATGGCTACCTTTGTATCTACTTAGGATATGCTCAAATATTTCCCATCTGACTCCACATTCATCATGCTATTATTTGGGGAATCTCCTAAATCCTTCTTCCCTCTTTGGGCTTTCCTCTGGTGGTGCCACCCTCTGTCCAGTCTCCTAAGTTTGACTTCTTTTTCCCTATATCATCTGCAGCCAATCTATCACCAAGTTTACTAACTGTGTAGCATAAATCTCTTCATTTACTCTCCTTCCCTCTATTCCTATAACAGATGCTTTTGTTCCAACCTCATCCTCTCTCACCAGGATGGTTACATCTCTTTGTCTGTTTTCCACGCCACAGTCAAAAATAGCCATCTTTCTTCTTGGTGAATTTGATCAGACTAAAACCTTCAATCCAGTCCTCCCCAGAGGCTTTTAGGATAAAGCCTAATCTCCTAAGCTTGGCAAGAATTTCTACCCAGGATCTGTCTCCTATTCACTGTCAATTTCATCTCTTAACCACCCCATGGTCTTTGTTTTTCTCTACTTCAGGGAACTTGATAGAAATGCAGATTCTTGGGCCTCAGAAACTGAGGCAGGACTTAGCCATCTGGGTTTTTCTGAGCTTTCCTGATGCTTTCTAACATTTGAGAATCACTGCTTGAGTCTAGATGATACTCGTGCTTACCCCATTACTGTACATGTCTGTTGAGACTGAAATCCAGGGTCAGCCTATCCAGGAAGACTTCTCAGAGTCCCTTTCCCCCAGTAGGTAGGTGGTTCTTCCACTGGCCTTGTGACATTGTTTTAAGTTACCTGCCTCCATTTTTTTTTCGCTCCCAGTGACTGAGCTCTTTGAAGGCAGAGCCCGCATTTTTCATCTTGTTTTATTCTCAGAAGCTAGTGCAGTACCTGGTATGCACGCTTAGATGTTCTTTAGATGTTCAGTGAATTAAGGGAGTAAGGTTGGGAGTTGAGGAAGAGGAAAGTGTGGGGTTGCAAAAGAAACCATCTAAGATTTGTGTTCAAAAGTTCCAAGTCAGACTCTTCCCAGCTATGTAAGTTCTGTAAGTACTTAGTGTTTCTGAACTTTGGTTTCTTCATCTATATAAAAAATAAAGCTACACAATAACAGTGTTTAGCTGACACTTAGAATATAGTTCATGCTGGGGGCCTGACACTATATTAAATGATTTACATAAATTAATACTTGTCAACTTTAAAGTAAATCCATGAGTTTTGTTCTATTATATCCTCATTTTATGGATAAGAAAACTGAAAGCGTGTCTAATTTGCCTAAGGTCTCCATAAGGATCAAATGAGGTGGTGTACATGAAAAGCAATTTGTCGACCATAAAGCAAAATACAAATGTTACTTATCTTTATGCTTTCCTAAAGGAAATATAACAGAAGACATATTCTATAGAGATAAGGTTTCTGATTTCAGATTAGACATGCAGAGTTTGCAAGTCATCATTCCCAGTCTCTCAAGAAAAAAGCTTAGCAGAAAATGAGTGACTTTTCTTAGGTCTGCCAGAGAATTGAGGTGACATGCAAACTGTCACCCTGGAAATGGTAATACAGAAACTCAAAGCCAGGATCAGCTTACCAGGAGCAGAAGCTAGTGGAGCCAGTAACTCAGAGGAATGCTTAAACAGCAATTGATGACTTGTTGCAGGCTTGGTGTGGACTAATTTGAGAGCTAAAAACTCTTAGAGGCTCAGTCTTAGGTAGGCTCTGACCCTTGCCTGGGTTTAATTATAAGAACCCTAACATGTTATCACAGTGAAGACTGGAGGATAATTCACTCACGTTTCTGGCAGGGGGATGGGAAAAGGGAACCATTTTGAAATACAGTTAGAACATGCTATCCTCTGTAACAAAAGCCAACCCTCAAGAGAAACTATTCTATGAGAGTCTTACCTGACCTAGTGAAAGGCAGACCACTGTATCCCCTTCCAGCTTTTTGTTTCACATAGGGAGGGGGGAAAAAAGAGGGCCAAGAAACACTTATAAAGGTTACAGTCCAGGGACTCAGACCTTTTTTTTTTTTTTCCTCAAAAAAAAAAAAAAAAAAGCCTAAATTTAGTCTTAAGGTTATAGAATGTTTCCCCTCCCTATTACATTATATCACACATCAACTATAATAACAGTGAATTACAACTGAGCAAAGCTGTAAGACACTATTTAAGGAGGCATTTCTAGGGAAACCCCAAAATAGCAGGAGAGACATAAACAGGTTGATAGAAGAACTTAAAGCCCCTGACATACACAGTTACAGCAGACATTCAACACAACCCAGTTTCTAGCTGCTGCTGCTGCTGCTAAGTCACTTCAGCTGTGTCCGACTCTGTGCGACCCCAGAGATGGCAGCCTACCAGGCTCCCCTGTCCCTGGAATTCTCCAGGCAAGAACACTGGAGTGGGTTGCCATTGCCTTCTCCAATGCATGAAAGTGAAAAGTGAAAGTGAAGTCGCTCAGTGATGTCCGACCCTCAGCTATCCCATGGATTGAAGCCTACCAGGCTCCTCTGTCCATGGGATTTTCCAGGCAGGAGTACTGGAGTGGGGTGCCATTGCCTTCTCCGAGTTTCTAGCTGGATGAACATAAAAACTTCACATTAAAAGATTGATGACCTCAGTGCCTATTACTAGATACATTATATCTGGCTTTCAACAAAAAATGACAAGGCATGCTAAAAGACAAGAAGAACCACAGTGTGAGCAGCCAAAGCAAATATCAGAACCAGACTCAGATATGACACAGAGTTTGGAATTATCAGACAGGTCATTAAAACAATTATAATCAAATATGTTATGGGCTTTAATGGAAAAAGTAAAAAAAAAAACATGCAAGAACAGATAGGTATTAAAAGCAGAGAAAGAGGAACTAAGAAAAAAAATCAAAAGAAAGTGCTAGAAGACAGAAATGCTGTAACTAACAAAAAAATGCCTTTTATTAGCTCATCAGTGGGCTGGAGACAGTGGAGGAAAGAATCATTGAGTTTGAGGATATGTCAGTAGAAACTTCCCTGAAAAAACTTTGCCACTCAAACATATTTTTTTCTAAAATATTTCCTCCAGACTGAAATGCAAAGAGGAAAAATAGAATAGGAGGGAAAAAGAACAGAATATTCTAGAACTGTGGGAAAAATTACAAAACATTGAATAGCCTTGTAATAGGAATATCAGAAGGAGAAAAAAGAGAAAGGAACAGAAGAAATAATAACTGAGAATTTTTTGAAATTAATGACAGAAACCAAACCACAGATCCAGGGAACTCAGAGAACACCAAGCAAAATAAATACCTCCCTACCCCCCCACCTCACCATCCCCCGCCCCGCCAAAAAAAATCAACATGTAAGCACATCGTATTCAAACTGCTGAAAATCAAGGAGAAAATGTTGAAGGAGGACAGGGGAAAATACATCTTGCATATTGGGAAATAAGGACAAGAATTATATCAGACTTTGAGTCAGAAATCATGCAAACAAGAAAATAGAGTGAAATACTAAAGTATTTGGAAGGAAAAAAAAAACAGACTGGAATTCTGCATCTAGCAAAATTTTTCTTCAAAAATAAGAAATAAAGACTTTCTAAGTGGTGTTAAAGGGATGAAAGGGAGAAATTGGCAAGACTGTCATTAATGTACCTGTACTACTTGTGAAATGGACAGCCTGGGGTTAATCTCAGTATAACTTACAATTGGCCCACCTTATCTACATCTATGGGCTCAACCAACCATGGACCATGTAGTGCTGTAGTATTTACTATTGAAAAATATCTGTTTACAAGCACACCTGTGCAGTTCAAACCTGTGTTGTTCAAGTAGCAATTCCAGTGTTATTTGAAAGAAGAGTTGAATTAATTGTAAATGTACTTTGCAGATACTAGGGCAACCACTAAAATATAATTCTTTAAGAAAGGAGAAAAAAGTGGATCATATATAATGCTTAAAATCAGAGAAGACAGAAAAGGAGAGGATAAAAAAAGAAAGAACAGAGTATGCAAATAGTTAATTAAAAAATTTGTGTTTTTTAAATGAAAATTGTTGCCTTTAAAGCTCATATTTATTGTTTTCTTTTCCTATAGTACTTACTATGCTTTTATATATTCCATTTTTTATTGTCACAGAACCCTGTCCTCTTACCCTTTAATTTTACTCTATTGAAGAACAATATTGTGATTCTGTATTCAGTCTTTATTATTTTAAAATATAAGATTCCTTTATTAAAACACATGGTTTTTTGCCTATGTGCTGCTGCTGTTTTCAGCAGTGAGACTGAAGGTGTCTAACAGACTCTAGACTGTCTCCCAGGTCACTGCTGCCCAGGGGTACTGGCAATGTGATAATGACACTCTTGGCTCTCCCCTTTCCATTTGACTTGAGTCAAGCCCCGTCCTGTCCTGGTTTTCTGCCTTGGCACCTAAAGGTGCACAGAAGGAAAATTCACCCTGTTAATTCAAGATGCAAATGCTTTTCAGTGGTGATGTGTACATGACTGTTTTTAAAGACTCTTAGCGTTGTCTTTCTTCTCTCCCTGTACTAGCTGTTAGAAATGAGCTTTGAATACTAATTTTTTTCTAAAATCCTCCGTCCAAGCTCAGTCTGTGAAGCCCGGTTGGTGCCCCTGGGGCAGTCCTGGAAGTGCCTGGGGCTGCCTTGGGTGCACTGCCTGTATGTGAGCGGAGCCTCCTGAGTAAACAAGCTGATCTCAGAACTGGCCCATGGCCAGGGCTTAGTGAGGCCAAATGTAGAACAAGTAACAAAGCAAAAGCACCCCAAACTAGGGGGCAATGTGTGTCTGCCAGTTTCAGGCAAGAATCTTTTTTTAGCAAAGACATTCTACCTGATGGTAATGTCACCTTGGAAAGAGATGACTTCTTGGGAAGCAGCAAGAGAAAATTAACGTAATATAATGTCATGGTATTAATGTGTCACTTTAATGATGCTCCATTTCAGGGATCTTTCTGTTTTATAATTTCTTCATTTATGTTTAGTATAATAGTACATTTTGCTCTGCTTTGCAGTTTCCAGGGATGATAGTAATTATAGTCTGTTTTAATTGTTCCTAATTGGTATTAAGTAGTAGTCATTTTAGCATATGCAAAACTAAAATGAAAATGTAATAATGCTGAAAGCCTCATAGTTATTAGACGTTCTTAGAGAACTATAGTGACAAATTAGAAGCCAAATGGTTAAGTTGCATTAATAAGACAAATAAAAGCAACAACTTAAAAAAATAGATGGCATACTTAGTTATCTCAGATCATTCTTTAAAAAAACACCTTAATAGGTATTCATTATCCCCAATAGTTTATACTACATTTTTTTTGCCCAATGTGTATATTGTTCTTCTTAAATACTTTATTCCAATCTAGTTATCATTTGTATTTTTGAGTTTTTCATAAAACATTGTCTATGTATAAAAATATAGATTGTCAAGTAACTTTAAGACTTCATTTTCTGTAGGAATCCATTTTCTAATTTTTGATACTTTTACTAAAATCATTCCTATTTTTAAAAATACGTGTAAGCCTGGTAGATTAAGGAAATTAGTATATAGCTTTGAGATGGACCAGCCTGTATCCTTCCAATTTTGTACCTGTTTTTTCCTTTAAAGAATTTTCTGAATGCTGGTGAATTCTACCCCTGGAATAAGGCCAAGAGGTTCAGAAAAGACCATTCATATTCTGTAGGGGTACTTATTTAGCTTCTGAACTGTTTATTGGTTAAAAATTTATGACAGAGAAAGATTACAATCATGTGCAGGAAAGTAATGAAAAGGCAGTAAATGGGGTGTCTAACCCTGCAGGCAATTAAACATTTGCTCTTCTTTGTCAACTACTGAGTCACATAAAAATCACCCCTGTTACCTGCAAGTAAAATTTCTAACTAAGAACACCTATAATGCATCTGATAGTCCATTTCCCCATCTCGTACATGCTGTGGGGCCAGGGCACTGGCAGGATGTGAAAATTAGTTGCTTGGGTCTTCACTTCAGCTGCTGGCTGTTTCACTGATGACTTTACTCTCTGCTGAGTTAAAATGTGTTCTTGAGAGAGACCTGTGCTTAATTTCCAGATAGAAAACTATCTGCTCCGGAATCACGAGACTAGAAAATACCTTCAAGAGCAGGCCTATCGCCTCCAGCAGGGCATTGTCACCAGCACCACGCAGCAGGTAAGAGGGACCAGTCTTCTCCCAGTGCCAGTGTTCTTCCTGCTTACGCTGAACTGACCCTTGTAAGAGCCAGAGACCAAGGATTTTTATCATTTCCCATGGGACAGTAAGAACCCATTTCTGAAAATGACAACAAATGTAAGTAGAGTTTGGGGGAAGATGTAGAGGGAGGAAAATGTAGGTTAATTCTTATACTAAATATACAGTTTCCATTGTTGACGATTTTGTGCATTTTAAGACTGTCAGTAAGGTGATGGTCAGTTGCTAAGTTATGGACATAATGACTCTGACCCATGGACTGCAGCATGCCAGGCTCCTCTGTCCTCCACTATCTTCCAGAGTTTGCTCAAATTCACGTCCGCTGAGTTGGTGATGCTATCTAACCATCTCATCCTCTGCCGCCTCCTCCTTCTTTTGCCTTTAATCTTTAATCAAGGTATTTTCCAGTGAGTCAACTTTTTGCATCAGGTGGCCGAAGTATTGAAGCTTAACTTCAGCTATAGTCCTTCCAGTGAATATTCAGGGTTCATTTCCTTTAGGATTGACTGGTTTGATCTCCTTTGCAGTAAGATGTGATTTAGATTTATATATAACTATTAGGAACCCTAGATTATAGATGATAAAATCTGAGGGTAATCAGATTTAATACTTTGGAGACCTTCTGTTCCATTTCTTCTACTCCATTTCACTTCTCTGAGTAGGAAACAAATTCCGAAATTCTTCTGAATAATTAAGAATTTGTTGAATGTTAATTAACATGTAAGTGCTGAAGAGAAACTATTCTTTTCTTTTATTTCACTCCTTTTCTCTCTACTCAACTTCAAAAAAGTGTGAAATATTTTCCTCCAAAAACATAACCAAACCCAAAGATCATAAAATATTCGAGGAAAATCTATAGGATGTCAAAGAAAGAAGATACACCAAAGAACTGAGCTCAGATGGTTCAAAGTAGAGCAGAGAACTTAACAAAAGTTTTTTTTTAATTTAATAACTTCAGTGGGATTTGAGAGAATATTATATACATAAAATAGGAATTAGCTGCTGTGAAAAGGAGTAATCAGAGGACAGGAAACAATGCTTAGCAATTGAAAATATGGAAACTGTAATATAGAATTAAATTAACTGATAGTGCACAAATTAAGCTACTTGTTTGGTAGAAAACAGGGAAAATCTGTATAACATGCAGTATGACAGATGAAAAATATGAGAGAAAAGTAAGTCCAAATAGTGAATAGATTAAAAATGACCAATAGCCTTCTAACAGGAACTCCAGAGGTTAAAAAGAAACATCATAGAAAAAGTTAAAAGAGTAAAAATAATAGAAAAGCATTTCATATGAATGTTGGAGTTGATATAACCTATTGAAATAGATCTAGAGGGATGAGTAAAGAACCATACTTGGTGAGAACACTTAGAATAAAGGGAAACAAAAACAAAAACACACCATCTTAAAGAGTTACAGAGAGAATACACAGGTCATCTTACAAGGGAACTATCCTAGAAACAAATGAGGTTCAGCCATTTTATCAAACAGAGTGAGGGCAGAGTAAAATTATATTTGGACAGTAATTAGAAATTTTACCCCCAATATTCCATATGAAAAACTGATTTTTTGAGGAAATTCTCTAGCAAAACAGAAGAAAGTATCAGTTCAGTTCAATCGCTTAGTCATGTCCATCTCCTTGCGACCCCATGGACTGCAGCACACCAGGTCTCCCTGTCCATCACCAACTCCTAGAGCTTACTCAAACTCATGTCCATCAAGTTGATGATGCCATTCAACTTTCTCATCTTCTGTCATCCCCTTCTTCTCCCACCTTCAATGTTTCCCAGCATCAGGGTCTTTCCCAATGAGTCAGTTCTTCGCTTCAGGTGGCCAAAGTATTGGCATTTCAGCATCAGTCCTTCCAATGAATATTCAGGACTGATTTCCTTTAGGATGGACTGGTTTGATCTCCTGGCAATCCAAGGGACTCTCAAGAGTCTTCTCCAACACCATAATTCAAAACCATCAATTCTTCAGTGCTCAGCTTTCTTTATAGTCCAACTTTCACATCTATACACGACTACTGGAAAAACCATAGCTTTGACTAGATGGACCTTTGTTGGCAAAGTAATGTCTCTGCTTTTTAATATGCTCTCTAGGTTGGTCATAGCTTTTCTTCCAAGGAGCAAGTGTCTTTTAATTTTATGGCTGCAGTCACCATCTACAGTGATTTTGGAGCTCAAGAAAAGAAAGTCTGTCATTGTTTCCATTGTTTCCCCATCTATTTGCCATGAAGTGATGGGACCAGATGCCATGATAATCGTTTTTTGAATGTTGAGTTTTAAGCCAGCTGTTTCATGCTCCTCTTTCATCAAGAGGCTCATCATTTTCTGCCATAAGGATGGTGTCATCTGTGTATCTGAGGTTATTGATATTTCTCCCGGCAATCTTGATTCCAGCTTGTGCTTCATTGAGCCCAGCATTTTGCATGATGTAGTCTGCATATAAGTTAAATAAGCAAGGTGATAATATACAGCCTTGACATACTCCTTTCCCAATTTGAAACCAGTCCATTGTTCCATGTCCAGTTCTAGCTGTTGCTTCTTGACCTGCATACAGATTTCTCAGGAGGCAGGTCAGGTGGTCTGGTATTCCCGTCTCTTGAAGAATTTTCCCCAGTTGTTGTGATCTATACAGTCAAAGGCTTTGGCGTAATCGATAAAGCAGAAGTAGATGTTTTTTCTGGAATTCTCTTGCTTTTTCTATGATCCAATGCATGTTGGCAATTTGATTTCTGGTTCCCCTGCCTTTTCTAAATCCAGCTTGAACATCTGGAAGTTCACGGTGCATGTACTGTTGAAGCCTGGCTTGGAGAATTTTGAGCACTACTTTGCAAGTGTGTGAGATGAGTGCCGTTGTGTAGTAGTTTGAGCATTCTTTGGCATTGTCCTTCTTTGGGATTGGAATGAAAACTGACCTTTTCCAGTCCTGTGGCCACTGCTGAGTTTTCCAAATTTGCTGGCATATTGAATGCAGCACTTTCACAGCGTCATCTTTTAGGATTGAAATAGCTCAACTGGAATTCCATCACCTCCACTAACTTTGTTCATAGTAATGCTTCCTAAGGCCCACTTGTCTTTGCATTCCAGGATGTTTAGCTCTAGTTAAGTGATGATAACCACCATCATGGTTATCTGGGTCATTAAGATCTTTTTGGAAAAGAGAGTATACAATATGAGATATAAATAAGAAACTGTGCCAGAAATGAAATCATCGAAGTTATAAAAGCTGAAAGAAAGCTTAAAAATATTGCCACTTTGGGGCAATCTGCTTTGAGCTGCAGAATTAAAAGATATACTATTACATGTATTCCTCTATGAATTCCATAATCATAATTCTGTACTGTGGATTTTAGTGGATTTAAAATTTTAATATCAACTTAGACAAGAAGGGAACACCTAATTATTATTATACTAAAAAATATGTAAATGCTGGAAATCTTAATGTAAAAATAATGAAACTAAGGTGTTGAAGAGGGAGAAAGATGAGTATAAGTATACTAAAGTTTTTGTTTTACTTTTTATTTATAAGTATACTAAAGTTTTAGTTTTAGGATAATCCTCTCTAATTCATCAAAAGTCAAAAATACAGATGTAAATCTGCTGTTTGAAATGGAGGTCACCAAAATAATTTAAAAGCAGAGGGTTTTAAAAATTGTTTATTTCAAAAATGTTCATTTCAGTAGATTGAGAGGAACCAACTGGTAGGAAAAGTTTTATTACTTGAAACTCCTTTTTATTGCTTATTCTATTTTCTTACCTGTACAAATATCATTTTAATTTTCGCAGTGTCTTTGGTTTTGGCATCAGGGTAATGCTAGTCTCAGAGAATGACTTTGGAAGTATTTCTCCTCAACTCTCGGGAATACTTTAAGAAGGATAAGTGTCTGTCTATTCTCAGTGTTTGGTAGAATTCACATGTGAAGCCATCTGCTCCTGGACTTTGGTTTGTTGGGAGATTTTTTTTTAACTGCTCATTTAATTACTGGTAATTGGTCTGTTCATATTTTTTATTTCTTACTGATTCAGTCTTTGGAGAGTGTATGTTTCTAAAAATTTATTTCTTCTATTGTCCATTTTATTTGTGTATATTTGTTTGTTGTTGTTTAGTTAAGTCACGTCTGACTCTTTGCAACCCCCATGGGTTTATAGTCCACCAGGCTCCTCTGTTCATGGAATTTCCCAGACAAGAATACTGAAGTGGGTTGCCACTTCCTTCTCCAGGGAATCTTCCTGACCCGAGGTTCAAACCTGTGTCTCCTGCATTGGCAGCTGGATTCTTTACACTGATTCACTTGGGAAGCCTGTATTTGTTGTAATCTCTCATGACCCTTTGTATTTCTGTGATGTTACTTGTAACTTGTCTTTATTTCTGATTTATTTATTTGAGCCCTCTTTCTTTTTTTCTTGATTAGTCTGGCTAAAGATTTATCAGTTTTGTTGATATTTTCAAGACAGAGCACCAAGATATCTTTTCAACAAAGTTATTTTCAAAGAACTGGTCTTAGTTTCATTAATCTTTTCTACTTTTTTTTTTTTTTTGGTCTCTATTCCATTCATTTCCGTTCTGACCTTTAGATTTCTTTCCTTATATCGTGTTGGCCAACACTAACTTTGGTTTTGTTATTTCTCCTTTTTCTACTTTTTTTATGTGTAAAGTTAGGTAATTTACTTGACATTGTTCTTGTTTCCCAGGTTAGGCTTGCATGGCTATAAACTTCCTTTTAGAACTGTTTTTGCTATGTCCCACGGATCTGGGGTCATTGTGTTCCCATTTTCATTTGTTTGCAGTTGTTTTTCTTTTTCATTTCCTCTTTGACTTCTTCAGCCTTCCATTTGTTGTTTAGTTGCATATTGTTTAGCCTCCACATGTTTGTGGTTTTTTGTAGTTTTTTTTTTTTTTCCCCTTGTAGTTGATTTCTAGTCTCCTTACTGTTGTGGTCAGAGAAGATGCTTGATATGATTTTAGCCTTCTTAAATATATTGAGAATTCTCTTGTGGCCCAGCCTGTGATCTATCCTGGAGAATGTTCCATGTACTCTTGAAAAGAATATGTATTCTACTGCTTTGGATAGAGAGCCATTTTAATTTTTTGTTATTCCTTTTTCTTGAAAGAGAATGAAAGAAAGGTGTCCATAATAAATTTGTCATGTATGATCTTTCAGGTAGGTAAAATTATATAGATGACTTTGTATACATAGAGATTCATGAGTGTTCACCAAAATGTACATAATGGTTATCTCAGGTTTAGATAATGGTTATCTCAGATTAGGTTGAGTTCTATTGTCTTCACAGTTTTGTTTGAATGCTTTATAGTAAGCATGCATTATTTATATAAAAAGTATAGCAATATCTGTTAAGAAAATCATTAATTATGAATATTAGTGAAGTAACAGGGAGTTTGGGGAAGGGAAATATTATTTTTGACCTTACCAATGCCTTAAACATCTAAATTTTTTCCTATAAGGGACTAATATTAGCTTTTAGTACTTTATGGTTTACTATTATTTCCTGGTTTTAGTGTTTAACATTAAAAGCAGTGAGAAAGGTAAAATCTTACACTGTTGCCTTTGGTTCCTTTATGAGCTACCATAACATTCAATATCCTTTTAACTTTTTCCCTCATTCACAGGGGTTTTGTTGCTCATCCAAAAAAATTACTGCCGCAACCTTTAATGCTAATTTTTAAAAGTAAGTTTCATCTTCTCAGTCGAGAGGAAATTATACACAGGAGGCATATACAGATGTTTAATTCTGTAGGGGTGACATCGCTCTGAATTATTCAAGGCATTATGTAGTAGGTATATTGCCACCTTTTCACTTTGGGGATTTCTTAGGACATGATGATTAGCAGTTTTCAGACTTTAATTGTTTCAGTCGCCTTAGGAGAGATTTATCTTCTCCTTATTGAAACTTCTTATTGAAGTTTCCAGAAATAGGAACACAGAAAGAATAGGCCCTCTGTGACTACTCCTGCTAACCACATAGGCAGTCATCATTCCCGGGTGACACTGAAGGGATTAAAATGTGTTTTAATGAAACACTGAAGTCTCATAAAAGTTCATATATTTGTTTTTGTCTCTAGTCTTTGTTTGGGAAAGACCTTCACAAGACTCAACACTGTACCTATGCTTTTGATCTCTTATTTTCATCTTATAAATGCTCTTAATCAAGAGCCAGCAAACGTCTATAAAACAACCAAATAGTAATTAGCCTTTACAGTGCATATGGTCTCTGTTGCAACTGCTCAGCTGTGCTGTGATAGAGTGAAAGCAGCCATGGACAGTATCTGCACACATGAGTGTGGCTGAGCCAATAAAACTTTATTTATAAAAACAGGCTCAGAATTGCCTATAGTTTGCCAGCCTCTACTATGTCTTCTCTTTTTTTTTTTAAGACAATTTTATTGCCTAGAGCTATTTACTCAGCACATTCTCTTTCCTTCCTTTCATGTGCAGGTTTTTATACTTGCTTTCCTGGCTTCTTGCTACCCATTCACTTTACAACCTTCTGGAATGTGCCATCTGTCCCTATCTGTCTGCTGAGATGAGACTCAATGGACCTGGTCACCAAGTCAGAGGCCTTTCTCCCTCTTATCTTTTGATGAAAGGAGGCTGTATGTGTAGTGGTCTGACTTGGGGTCTCAAGTCAGATGACCTGGTTTTAAGTACAGATTCTGCTATTCCTTCTTGGTTGGAACTGATGTTAGTCGCTAACTAACCTCTTTAAGGCTTGATTTCATCTCTAAAAATGGGAAAGATGACCCAAAGAAGGTGCTCAGATGATTAAATGGGATAATGTGTGCAAAGTACTTGGTTCCTCACCAGTAAACATCGTTTGTTGCTAATTTTTTATTATCACAATTGCCATCATTATTATAGACCATCTTATCTTTCTTGAGATACACTTCTTAGTTCACTGGGTAGTATGCTGTTCTGAATATCGTTCTGTTGTTCTCTGTCCTCCTTTCTACACAACTCTTTCTCCTTTCATCTTCCAAATGCAATCCTTTTTCAAAGTTTTGTACTTAGTGCTATCTAATCTACGTCTACCATTTTAACTCTCTCGTGTGGATGACTCCTGATCTGTCTCCTCAGTCCCTGTTTTCTGTAAACAGAAATTCCTGTTTTTCAGCTGTTTGTTTAGCATCCCCATCCAGATGGCCCTCTGACAGCAAGGTGAAAGACCAAACTCATCCTTTGGAACAGCTGATTTCACCATTTCTCTCAGAGACATTGTCATTCACTGAGACTAGAACTCCTGGAGTCCTCTTGGGTGCCTCATTCGCTTTGTTCATTCAGAGTCACTATTCACTGCCCATTTATCTTCAAAGTGTCTTTTACAGCTTTTCTTTTCTTTCTATTTCTACTGCCTGACCTTTTGCTAAGGCTTTTTATTAACTCCTTCCTGTGTCTTTTACAAGCATGGCAAGAACCAGTTAATCCATCTTCCATGTCTGCTTGTGCTTTTTTTTTTGTTTGCTGTTGTTGTTTTTTTGGTGTCTTTGTGCATTTTATAGCCCATTTTCTTTGTATCAGGGAAGCTAATACAAAGCTAGACATTGTGAGTGTTAAGGGATTTTTAGATACTCACAGTTGTGGGAGGAGCTGGGGGGATAGATGCTCTATGGTTTGCATGCAGTGGTTGAACTCGGTAGCCTGAGCCTGAGTCTTACACTATCTTGTCTTAGCTTAACATTCCAGTCTGATGTCCCATAATAAAATGCCTCTGTTTCTAATTGGGAAATAGGAATCCCAAGTGTCTGAGTGTGCCATTGCTTATGTTCATTCTTTTACTTAAAATGCCCTTTTCTTTTCTCAGTTTGTAGAACTGTTTCAGGACCCAGTCTAAAAGCTACCTTCAGCCCCAATTAGTTGTAATCTCTCCCTTGACTGAAATCCTTTAGTACTTCTCATCACCCATTTATTCATTGAATAAACACTTATAAGGATTTGTGATGTGGCAGGCACTATTAGAGGAGATGGAGCTTTGATAGTGAACAAAATGTGTCTTTGTGGATATTACATATGCAAACTTTATATCTTGTTATGGTTAATTGTGAATATTTCTTTCCACTCCCAGGTTTTTATGTTGTTTGGTGGCAAAGGGTGTATCTTATTTAGGACTGTGTCTCATTCATGCTAGGTGTTGAGTTTATTTCTCTTGAATCAAATAAAGAAATAGACATGGAGGAAGATAAAATTTTCCACTGAATAAGCTACTTGCTTCCCTGGTAGCCCAGACAGTAAAGAGTCTGCCTACAATGCAGTATACCTGGGTTTGATCCCTGGGTCAGGAAGATCCCTGGAGGAGGAAGTGACAACCCACTCCAGTATTCTTGCCTGGAAAACCACACGGATGGAGGAGCCTGGCAGGCAAAACCCCATGGTGTCACAAAGAGTCAGACACAACTGAGAGACTAACACACACACAGTAAGCTATTTGCTGGAACTGAGGACAGTTGTGACAAAGTGCAAGCAACCAAAGATGGCATTTTATGGCTAATGGTTCTAAGTTCTGCACTTGGGTTCTATAGCTCACTATATTTGGAAAAGCCTAAGTGGTGAAATGGCAACCCACTCCAGTATTCTTGCCTGGAGAATCCCATGGACGGAGGAGCCTGGTAGGTTACAGTCCACAGGGTCGCAAAAAGTCGGACATGACTGAGCGACTTCACTTTCACTTTCAAGTGGTCACCATCAAGTAAGATACACTGTATGATTTAGTTGCCAAAGAAGCCAATTTTGATTTCCACCACATTAATGAAAGTATAATTTGTACAGTAAGAAAGATGATAGCCCTGTTACTGTGTTACAGTCTATTTTATTTACCCTCATGTTGTGTGAGGGTTTTAGATAGAAAATTCAGAGGTGTGCATGGGGGAAGATGTGATCACACAGTGGTGTCACTTTGGAATGGTCAAAGAAACTGGGACTGTTAAGCCTGAAGAAAAAAGATTAGAGATGAAAAAGAGAGCTGTGTTCAAACATGAGCAAGATTGTCACATGGAAGAGAGCTTATAACTGTTCAGAGTGTTCTCAAGGGGGAAGATATGTGACCTGTAGAAGGACATGGGAAGACAGATGAAGACTTAAAGAAGACCTAGTCCAAGAATGATTGAGTACATTTCCTTGGAAGGAAGTGAGCTTCTTAAATTATGGCAGTTAGCAACTTTCCTGGGTTGCTTTAGAAAAATGGAACACTTTACTAGGATAAAGTAGAGTTTAAAATGAAGAGCTCGAGTGCCGTCATCTACCTTGAAGTCTTTGATGGGATAGCCCAAGAGATGACAGTATTTCAGACTGCAGTCTCCTTTGTTTTTCTACATTTGTGTACCGTTGGGACTTGAATATGAACTGAGAATCTGAATCCTTTGTTTCCTGTTTTCAAAATTTTCATTTATACTCTGTGTAATTTTTCTGTGTCATCTTAAATAGTTTAACTTTTCTGGGCCTTGGTTCTTTAGTTGTAAAGTCTCTGAATGTGATCTGTTGGGCTTTGCCAAACTTTAGCAAGTATATGTTCAGAAGAATCTTGGAAACTTTCGAGATTTTATGTCTTATTTGAGTCAAAGAATGAAATGTTTGTTTATTCTGGACGTGACTTTGAAAGTTCCACTTAAAGATCATTTTGCTGAATTCATTTAAACCTTCTCTCCTTAGTGAGTACTTAATGGCACACGTGTCAGGAATCTCTTTGGTCTCTCATGATTATTAAAGATGATTAGTTTTATCATAGTGCCACATCGACATACCTCTCAAATTAGTCTTTTGTGGCCTCAGATCTGTATCAGTTCCCTTCTTTGTGTATCAGAACCCAAAATGTGGTTCATTTTGTCTCTCGAAATTAGATATTCCTTCTTAGTGAGATATGAATTATTGATAACCCTTTTTGCTTCAGGAAGCACAGATCAATTCAGTAGTTGGAAGAGTTGGAATTTATATCAATTAAGAAGATTTTTGAAAGCATACATTTAATTCTCTACAGGGCAAAGTAAATGCATAAAGTTAAAATGTGAACCCTGCCTACAAGCTTAGATTTTGGCCAGGGAAGATAATTATTCCATGGCATACATTATTCATGTCACTTCTTTTTCCTGTAGGAGTTCCAGATAGTTTACTTATGTAGCCTTAATACATTTTACAGTCATAGGAGCTGTTCTTCATACATTAGCATTAGTATTACTGACCCTTTGTCAAGAAAGTAGGTGCTTTGAGTGGTGGTATTTTACAGGAGTGTCTTCATTATACACTAGAAAAGAAGATGGGGTAGATGTTATGAACCTGGTTTTGTAAAGGAGAACTGGTGATACTCTAGGAAGTAGACATGAGCTCTGTCCTCAGACCATCAGCCTGCTGAGCAGTGTTGTAAATTTTCTATTACTGTGGAATTTGTTGGGGATGGAGGGTTGATTTTGCCTTCCTATAGTTGTTATTTCAAATAATTCAAAATAAATAGAAAAGTGTGAAGTTAAATAAAAAAGAATATTATTGGAGTGTCACCTCTGCCAAATCTGCCCTTCTTGGTATGATAGGGTCTCTGGTGGATAGATATAACTTAAAAATTTTTTTACTTATTTATTTTTGGCTGGCTGGATCTTCATTGCTGCATGGGCTTTCCTCTGGTTGTGGTGGCTACTCTCTAGTTGCAGGGCATGGGCTTCTCACTGCAGTGGCTTCTCTTTTTGCGGAGCATAGACTCGAGGGACATGGGCTTCAGTAGCTGCAGCTCCCAGGCTCTAGAGCACAGGCTCAATAGTTGTAGCAGGCTTAGTTGCTCTGTGGCATATGAGATTTTCCCGGATCACGGATCGAACCCCTGTCTCCTGCATTGGCAGGTGGATTCTTTACCACTGAGCCACCAGGGAAGCCCCCCCGCCCCTGCCTTTTTTTTTTTTTTTGAAAAATAGACAACCTGCAGCTTTGATCAAAATACTGGAGAAACTTTTAAAACCACACCGTAGTTGTCTTTTTCTTCAGATGTCTTAGCTTTGTTCATGTTTGTCTCTATGCATACAAATATCATAGAGCATAATCTTACCCTTCTGTACTAGTTTTTGTCCACAGTATTTAGCTGCCACTTCCCTTTGGGTTTTATGGTTAAATCCATGAAACAACTGAAAGTGATTCAGATGTAATTAACCTGGGAGAAGGACCTTATAGTGATAGAAACTAGATGTTATTAACTTTATTATTGCCTATGTTAATATAATCAAACTTCAGCTTATGCTTTTATGGTGGAAAATCATATGATATAATTGAAATAATTAAAAAAATTAAATTTCCAGGGATGTTTCCATAATACTGGGACCAACTGGCTTTGGGCATCATTTTGTCATCATCTCAACTGTCTCAGAATTGTACATCTCCTTTTTCTGTTTTTTCAATGCTGAACACCATGTTTGACTTGTAGAGGGTACTCAATAAAAATTAATAAAGGAGAGTTACCATCAAGCAAAAAAGTCACTGAGTAGCTATGAGATTCTGAATCATCAAGAAATATTCAGTTGTGTTTTACATGCTGCATTTCCTAAGGCAGGAAAGGGGACCACAATGCCATACACATTTATCCGGAGTTAATGTTGCCAGAGGTTTCTTGTAGAAACAGACAAATTAATAATTGCTATAAGCTGCCTTCTCAAAGCTTCCAGTTAGGAGACGTTTTCATCCTTGTTCATTCTGTGTTTCCTTCTGTCTGAATATTGGCTGTGCTGACTGGGGTGCTTGCTGTCATTTTTATGGTGTGGAGCAGATGATTGACAGAATGTGTGTCAAAGTACAAGATCATCTCAACTCCTTACGAAGCTGTGAGGGAGATGCTGTCCAGGAAGATTTAAAATCAGCAGAAAGACTCATGCAGGATGCCAAGAACTCTAAAACGGTGAGTTTAACTTCTGGCTATGTGAGAGTCTTCTGTAATGAAAAAGACTTTTAAACTTCAGTTTTAGAAGCTACTTCTAACTTGTTTTACCTTTCTACTCAGTTTCAAGGTTACTAACAAGTGGCAAAGTGAGCTGAGTTAATCTTCGCCTCCTTTCTGTACCCCCATGCTAGTTACTAATAATCAAAATACATTCGTCCCTCGGAATCTGCAGGGTATTGCTGCCAGGACCTCTTGCAGATACCAAAATCTGTGGCTGCTCAAGTCCTTTATATGTAAAATGGCATAGCCCAGATGGGCCTCTGTATCCAGGGGTTCCACAGCCTCTGATACAGATGGCCGGCTGTATAGAATTTACAGCAGGGGGTGCTGTGACTCACAAACGGTGTAATCAAGTCCTGCGTAACCTCAGAAAGGTGGCAGGAGTTTCAATGAGTAACAGCTCCTTGGCGGTATACTGCCAAGCTGATAGCATGACACTCCCTTCTGTCACTTGTAGAAGGAAGCTTCTTTCAACTTAGAATTTTTTCCCCAACTGTGACTTCATAGAGAAAGGACTAACTGGGAATCAGAAAGCCTGGGATCTGGTCCAGGCTCTTCTATTTGAACCACACAATCATTGAATTTTATGAGTAGGAAGAAAACTATGGATTAGTCAGATGCTCTCACACCCCAGATGAAGACATTAAGGCACAAACAGGTAGGGTACTATTCCTTTGCTCTCAAAGCTGGACCTGTTCCGATCTGTGTAAAGGGTCTTACATCAAGACTATCTTAGATTATCCCTAATATTTCTTCACCCTTTTTACTAACTCTGCAATGACTTTGGTGCTTATTTAAATCATTATTTAATTATGGAGATGTTACTTTTATTTTTCTTACAGCTGTTACCAAATTTATACCATGTTGGTAGTGTATCTTGGGCGGGAGCCAGTGGTTTGTTATCCAGTCCAATTCAGGAGACCCTGGAATCAATGGCCGGAGAAGTTACAAGAGTTGTTGATGAACAACTCAAGGTTTGTGGTTTCTGTTATTTTGGAAAGTGACATTTTTGTGCCTTAAGTGTGCATGATAGCATTTTGTACCGTGCTACTCTATATTTTATAGATGTATGTGTAGTGAAGTTGAATACTGTGTCTTTTCCACCTTCATTTATAATTTTTGGAATAACTTTTTTGCATAATAAGATCAAGTAAAACCTATCACATTCAATTTTGTTTTTGATGGTAAATCTCTGACTGTATTTCACATATGACAGGTTGCCACTGATGGGAGAATGATTGATTTCTGCTTAGAAAGATAAGTCTGATTCATGAAAAAAATATCTTCTGTTGTTACGTTTGATTTAGAGACTGGGAGAGATGACAGGTGCTATGCTTATAGCACCAAATTGCTGCTTGTATGGAAAGGTTACCACTAGGTAACTAGATAATAGTCTTTGCAAAGAGCTGCTTGAAAGATTAGGAAAGGGATTTAGAATGAATAACAAGGCACCGGAAGTAGCAGAGACTTGTCTAGAGGCTCAGAGACTGAAAAAACAGCCTCTGAAATTTAAGTGGAGAGAGTAATGTAAGGCCAGTGTCTTAAGGGAACTTCAAGAAACACCTAGAGCGGCAACATTTCATTTTCAAAAAGTTTCATCATTTCCAGCCTGCCTGTTCAAGGATGCCATATAAAGACCTTGTCTAAATTTCTGTGTTTATTTGGTCCATTTTCTTCTGAGAACACAATTTCTATAACTCGGATTTGATATGCAACTTAATCATAACTTTGCAACATGCTAATTACTCTATTATAAATTAAATTAGCACAGAATGTTGTGGATTACTTAGGCATTTAAGTCACTGTCTTTCTGTGCGCATAATGCAGAGAGACTCTTGAGTGTTCTTTTTATTTTCTTTGATGGTGGTTATTGTGAATACATTCTGAGCAAAGACAAAGGGGTAGAAAAACAACTGGTTGGATGGTACAGAGTTCTAGCAGGTCTGCTGCTGCTAAGTCACTTCAGTCGTGTCCGACTCTGTGCGACCCCATAGACGGCAGCCCACCAGGCTCCCCCGTCCCTGGGATTCTCCAGGCAAGAACACTGGAGTGGGTTGCCATTTCCTTCTCCAATGCATGAAAGTGAAAAGTGAAAGTGAAGTTGCTCAGTCGTGACTGACCCTCAGCGACCCCATGGACTGCAGCCCATCAGGCTCCTCCATCCATGGGATTTTCTGGAGTAGCCTGGTGGGCTGCAGTCCATGGGGTCGCTGACGGTCAGACACAACTGAGCGACTTCACTTTCACTTTTCACTTTCATGCATTGGAGAAGGAAATGGCAAGGTCAGTTGTTACCTAACAGCACTCATTTTATCCTCCATGAAGGATCAGATATGTTAAAAGGTTACTTTCTTACACATTTAAAATAAAGTCATCTCTGTTGCTTAGTTAATTCTGACTGTAAAAAATGAAACTACTCATTGTGAAATATTTAAAGAATAAAAATCACTTGAAATCCCAGAGATAGCATTATTCTTAATATTTTGGTGACTTTCCAAACATTCTGTGTCTGTACAATTTTACATATATGTGATCATACTACACATACTTTATTTATATTTGGCACAATATCAGGAAGACACTTCTAGATTGGTGAGTACTCATCATTTTAGTGGCTGTATGGTGTCTCATTGCAGAGACGTATCAGTGCCCTGGGAAAGCGGCAAACCTCCTCTGTGTCTTTCCCTTCACGCAGAACCCCTCACATTTGACACCTCTGGTCACCAGATGCGTGGGTGTTTTCCCCAATCCAGCCGGGTGTCCTACTGTTTAACTCCATTCAGACACTATCTACCTAGAGATCCCACTGCTTAAGGGCTCAGACCCTCAAGACTGCCCCCGCCCCACTTCAGATGCCAACTGGGAGTCCAGGTTGTCACTGAACTCCTGACCAATCGGTGATAAATCCGAGGTCCTTGTAACCTCACCTCTAGGTCCATTAACTTGCTAGAGTGGCTTCCAGAACTCAGGGAAACACTTATTTATGTTTACTAGTTTATTAAAGGATATGATAGAAGATATAGATGAACAGCCAGATGGAAGAAATGCTCAGGGTAAGGTGTGTAGGAAGGGACTTAGGGTTTTCGTGCTGTCTTGGGGCACACCACTCTCCCAGCACCTCCACGTGTTCACCAACACAGAAGCTCTGAACCCATACTCTTAGGGAAGTTTCATCATGCAGACATGGTCTGTCATTAACTCCATTTTTAGCCCTGGTGGGACTGAAAATTCCAAGCTTCTAATCATAACTTGGTCTTTCCAGTAACCAGTCCTCATCCAGGAGCTACCCAGAGTTACCCCAATAGAACAAAGACATCCCACCACCCAGGGAATTCCAGTGGTGTCAGGAGCCAGGATCAGAGTGCAAATATTCGAACAAAATATTGTTAGTGTTCTTATCACTAGTGTGATAGTTTTTATCTCCTAGTGTTCTTATCACTTAGGAAATTACTAGAGTTTCAGGAGCTCTGTGCCAGGAACTGGGGGTAGAGACTAATATATATTTTCTATTATCTCGTGGCCAGCGTAATTTATTTTCTAATTTCTGATTAATCCTATTAGAATAGATTCATACCGTTGATCCATTCCTAGGTCAAATGGTACACACGTTTTATACATCTGTGTATATTCACAAACTGTTCTCCACTAGTGCACCCAACTGCTTGTTTTGTCACATGTCACCACTACTAAGTGTGTTAACCTTTTAATATTTGTTAGGGTAATGGGGTAAAAAATATCATTTTGTCCTTTGGATTTCTTTAATAACCAGTAATACATCAAATAATTTTATTATCCATTTGTATTTCTTATTTTGTAAATTACATATTTGTATCTATTGCCTAATTTTTTCCTTTAAAGTACTGGTAAGAACTCCTTACATGCTAAGAATGGGCTGGCGTTTAAATCAGCACGAATCACGGCAACTGGAAGTTTCCCATCAAGTGGCTTCTAAGGGGCACTGGTTTCAGTTAGTCTAAGCCACGAGTTATCCCTTGAAACCTGGGCCCGTTTCCTTCCCAGTGCACTGAATGGTTGGAATTGACTTGCCAGTCATTCTTGGGAGGGAGTAGAAGGCAGAGGTCTAAACTAAAAGGCATTTGAATTTTTAAAAGCCTGAAATAATAACATTTTTTAGACTCAAAATATTTTTCTGTAAATAGACATTCCCCACATTTCTTGAGGCTGACCTTTCTGACCCCTTGTCATGGTCACCAGTGCTCTCCGCTCGTCACAGCTTCCTTATTTGCATGTGGCATTGCCTGCTTTTCTCATTCTCAACTATCCCTGAGGTCCAGGCTCCCAAATGCCCTGCTTTTTCTATTCCCCACTCCCTTGTTTTCTTTACTTTCAGTCGTTTTGAGTTGCAAGTTCCCTTCCCTTCAGGGACTTCGGGCATGAATGGAAGCAAATCCTCATCACAGCATCTTAATTAAATGTTACTCATTAATTTCCTCTTCACTGAGTTCACATTCAATTTTTGATACTTTCAGCAGACTGTAGGCAGGGATTTTCTTTTTTTTTCTTTCAGTTTACCTGACAAGTGAGCATCATGTTACAAATAAATAATCCCCATTTGTCTATTGATAAAGCTTTCTAGCACCTTGATTTTCTTAAAACTATGTAGGGAAAAATGCATTTTTACTACAATCAATGTTCAGTTTCTTAAATAACTATATTCTTATTTATTTCACTAGTAGTACAATATTTTACTTGCTTAAAAAAAGAATCCTTCCTCTGTTTCTGAAATTGAGTAAAATGTTATACTGTCAAAAGCTAAAGTGAATGGATTATTTTGTAAAAGTATGTTTTTACTATAGTGAATTAAAAAAAAAAGGGACTAGCAGGCCTGGATTTGTGGCCTGGGTTTGCTACTAGCTGTTTGCTCTAAGCTCGTTGGCACCGAGCTTCCTTGTGCAAGACTGTTTTGGTGTCAACATAATTAGGGAGATTTTATCCTTAATATTCGCTCATCCTGTGTCTTCTCCAAGGCTTCCCAACCCAGGGATCCAAGCTGGGTCTCCCACATTGCAGCAGATTCTTTACCATCTGAGCCAGCAGGGAAGCCCTGTATCGTGGCCAGTGGTACACATTCTGAATTCTAAATGAGAATAATTTCAAATAGCTCTTTGAGCCATCTTTCAGAAAAAAATAGTAGTTCAGAAAAGCCAAAGAAACTACCGGAAGAGCCAACTTTCTTAGCAAACTTCCTGGAGGAGAAAAAAGGCAGGAAGTGGGGAGAAAGTCCTCCTTTGAAAAGAGGTGGTATTTTCTCTGAACTGGTCTCTTTTAGGTATTTTTAAATGACAGCTCTCCTCCTGCCCCCCACCCCTTGTTTTTGATCCTAACATTTATTCCCAGAGTAATCTTAGGTGAATAAATAGGATCTGAACGTTTTAACATAAGGAAACTTATTTTTCCCTTCTGGACTTAACTTTTAGAATGCTTGTTTTGGCCTTGAAAATTCTTCATTTCCCCCAGGGTTTCAACTGTGAAATACTTCCCTGGTAAATATCAGGTTTACTGAGGAAATGAGGCCTGAGGGGCGTAGGTTGCATTTTGGCAAGTACTAACTCAGTTTGCTGGGAGAGTTCTCTGAGTTTTCTTCTTTTCCTACATTTTATATTTTCCAATGCAAAAGAAACAGATTCTAGAGCACTTCAGTGTGGAAGTTGTATTTGCTTGTAACGAATGACAGCTAGTCCTTTGCTCACTGCAAGAATATTGAGTGTAACTGCCATGTAAAGGATATTAACCCAGTTTATTTTACAGATATTCTAGAGGATTTCTAAATACCATTAATTGTTTTCACAGTTAAGAAATATAGACCCTTGGGAAGATACTGGCAAAATAAAATCTTATGGCTGCATTTCAAATGCAGGGTGTGCTCATTCAAGTTGTCTGAAGGGAGTACACATTGACTAACAAAATAGAGAATATGTAAGAAAAGTTAAGAAATGTGGAGAAAGTGAGAAAATTTAACATAAGCCTGCATTAGATTTCCACGAGGAAAGAAAAGGTAAAGCCATGGATATTGAAGAATACAATTTGGTGTGCAGAAGGCCACAGGACTTGAAAGGAGATGCTGTTTAAGCACCTAAGCTGGGGGTTGGACGCAAAGAAGTGGTCAGTGGCTGCATTACAAATTTATCCTGTGATTCTCCCCTCTCGCCTCTTTTTAAAGCTTTCTGTTTATTTATTTGGCTGTGTTGGGTCTTAACTGCAGCACACGAGATGTTTGGGTCAGGCAGGATCTTGCACTGCGGTGCACAGACTCTCTAGTTGTGGCACTCGGGCTCACTTGCTGCACCTGTGGGCTCCAGAGCATGTGGACTGTAGTAGTTGCAGCTCGTGGCTCTCTAGTTGTGGCACCTGGGCTTAGTTGCTCTGTGGCATGTGGTATCTTAGTTCCCTGACCAGGGATTGAACCCAGGTCTCCTGCAGTACAAGGCAGATTCTTAATCACTGCACTACTAGGGAAGTCCCTCTTTCTCCCCTTTCTACTAGCTTGTCACCAGAAAGTCCACCATGCCTGCCTTTAGGTACCATTGACTCAAGGGAGCAGGGGATGAAAATTGTAGGTAACGAAGAGAGAAGAAGGGACACTCCTGTGGGTAGTGGGCAGGGCATTGGGAAAGGGTGGTTGGAGGAGGAAACAAGAGTAGAAGACAAAAGGCTTGAGTCCCCACATCACTTGTTCCTTGAGCAAGTCTCCTCCGAACCCTGATTTTCTTATCTATAAAATGAGTTTGCTAAAATCTGCCCCCCCACAGGATTATTATATGGATCAAAGGAAATCGTGGATGAAATTACTTTGTAGAGCATAAAGTGCTATATTATATTGTTGGCCAATGTGGGACTAGAGGTGGTGGTAGGGAACTAACTGCAAAGTATCTGTCGAACTGGACGCCCAGGACAAGATGAAATTCCTCTCTGTAGGGTCGATTATGTGACGGTTGATTTGTAGGGCAGAAAGAGACCTTAGAAAATAATTTTGTAGGTGAGAAAGCAGAGATCAACAAAGATTATTCACTTAATGCTACTCCCTCAATATTCCATAGAAATTTCATGTTAAGATCTGCATTGGAAGCCAGGCTTCTTCTCTGGAGTTCATTCCAACCAAATAGCATCATCATGCGGGGGGACCTTTCAGAGAGTCATGGTTGTGTTAATGAACATGATAGAAGGCAAACAGCACATTGATACGAGTGGTTGTTCTTATCAGGAGTGCAGGATTCCATCTGGAACAGAATGTATTAATTTTAATGCCAACGATGAAAATGATTTGTCTTAAACTGACTCATTTGGCATCACTTGTAGCTGTCTTGGAATAATGTACTAAGTCAGTGATTAGTCAGAGTTGTAACAGGGACAGAGCACTGTCAGCATACAAGTGGCTTTTGGAAATTTCTCAAGTGACTGCCTCCCACCTCTCCTCTCCTGCTTTTCACAAGATCTCTATAAACATCCTGCTGCTCTCCTGCTCGTCGTATGGTGTCATGAGAGATTTTACTGTTGGGATTATGCTCTGCATGTGAATGTATGAGCAGAGAGACTGGGATTTCTATAATGATGCTCCATTAGTCCCATTCATACTGGAATAGTAATGGGATCAAGCTTAACTTTCAAAATCAAGATCTCATCATGAAGATTAGCATCTCTGAAAACAGATTAATAGCATTATCTGTGATACACTGACCCTCTGTTGTATGCTAGACATGATACTGATCCCTTTACATATGTAATATCATTTAATCTTCAAAACTCCTATGAGACAAGAACTTTTTTCTTTGCCATTTTATAGTTGAGTAAAGTAAAACTGAGAAATCAGTAGCTTAGTCCAGTGTCACTCAGCTAGGATTCAAATTTAGGACTGACGCTAACTCACATGCCCTTTCCATACTTAACAGCCATTTTATCCATCTCAAGCAAATCGTTTCATTTCCCTTAGCTCACATTCTTCAGCTATAAAATGGTGATCACATGAATAGCTTCTCTGCCCATCTTCACAGATGTTGGAAGGATAAAATGTGCAGAAACATTTTAAAAACTCTGAAGTGGTATTTAAGTAGGTTTTTAAGTGTAATAATTACTAATGTTTATAAAGTGTTCATGAATATTTTTATTATTATTCATTTTTTGATGTTATAGCAATTATAATTTTACCGAACACTGAAGCTTTTCTTTTAAAAGAGGAAAACTAGCAGTATTTAGAGTGGTTTGCTACTACTGCTCTTTTGATAGAGATATTAAATGATTCACCCTGATTTGAGGTTTCTGATTTGTGAAATTGCACAGGAGTTCAAACTTGATATATTTTCCGGGGACATCTGTAACTTTGTTAGCTAATACCCAGGAGGTCAGTCTGGTGTGGCGTAAATTGGTGTATACGTGTCTTTCTATATCTTAATTGTGAATGCCTCTGCTTTAAGTAAAGCCAGCACACTATCACACTTCAGATGCCAGCATGAAGCCTGGGCAGATCTGCCAAGTGTCTGATTTAAAGTGATTGCCTGAGATCAGTGGTCACCCAGCAGTCACAAGTCATCCCGGGACAGCTCTGAATCCCGTCTCACCCTGGGACTCTGTTGTGTCCCTGCCCTCCGAGAACTCGGCGTCATATATAGCCACCTTTCAGTTTTACGGCAGGCGCCTCCGGGTCTGTGTCCTCATCTCTCTCTCTCTCCGCTTTATGCTGCATTGCAGGCGTTGCTTGAGTCCATGGTTGATGCTGCCGAGAATCTCTGCCCCAATGTGATGAGAAAAGCCCACATTCGACAAGACTTGATTCATGCCAGCACTGAAAAGATTTCCATCCCACGTACCTTTGTTAAAAATGTCCTGTTGGAGCAGTCTGGAATTGATATCCTTAACAAAATTAGGTAGGTTTGTAATGTTCATAAACCGAGGCGCTGCAGTGTTTGTGAATGCCATTGAGGCAGCTGTGAAGGGTGTCATTGTTGGCTTTATTCATACAGAATGTATGTAGGCGTGTCTAAGAGGCAGTGACTGTATATAGAGATAGCCGTGCATAAATGTGAGGTTTAATACATTTCCAAAATTAGGTGACTGCAGCTATGCCTGCCTTACTGAGGAATAGAAAGTTGTCTACCCTTTTTTAAGAGTTTTATTTTTTTAAGAGAGGGGTGCATGTTTGTAAGCCTTTTTTTTTTTTTTTTCCTACTCCTGAAGCTTATCTTTCACCTTGATAAATCTAACTTTTGAAGACAGAGATTGGTTTGCTTTCTACCACCATAATATTATGAACCATAATATTATGAACCATGCACAGCCCATAAATAGGCAAAGAGGCCCACCGTGACGTCACCATGTTTTCTTTTGGTGGGTCTGTGATACTGTGCATGTGCTAATGGTGCTCTGGAGTGTTTACATAGATTCCTGCTTGATAAAATTTGATATCAATTGATAAAATTGATAAAAGGTATAAATATTTAGAAGGTGTTGGTTGCTAGCAAACTTTCCTGGATTTTTACATAAGAACTCTGAGATGACCACCAGTATTACATTATACAGCTCAGGTAATTCTCATTATATTTTCTAGTTGGAAAATCAGAATGTGAATACATTCAGAAGCATTTAAAATTTCCCATTTTAATCACGTCCAAATCTTGATAAGAATAATTAGATATAGCAAAAATAACAGCTTCTACCTGGAGAATTGAGAGTGGTGGTGATATGTAATATAGCTCAATGACAGCTGGCAAGAAAAATGAGAGTTAAAACCAAAATATTCAAAAAAAAATATATCATCACAAAGTAGATGTCGAAGGCTGATAACCTTAAAGCTAGACTGTAGAACTTGGAGGGTTTTGGAATTCCGCAGTAACTAGACAGTCTCAGGGCTAAGATGCAGCTGTGGGGGGGGTGTGTGTGTGTGTGTCTTTTAAACAAAGACCCTAATGCCTATTCAACTGAATTGTAAGACAGTTGGAACGACTTGAGAAATTAAGGTTTTCAGAGGGTTTATAGACTCCATTGATTAGTGATTTTATGAACTCTAGCCCAAGTATGCTTACATATTTCTGTAACCTCTGGTTTCAGAGTTTTTATTGAAGCGCTTTAAATATTGAGAATAAAAAGCTGTTGACCACCATTTTTTCATAATAGTGGATTGAACTACCAATAGATCATATTCAGCATTTCCTGGATTACCAGATTCTGTCAAATATGCTCATTTCCCTTGAAAAATGGGCAAATTCTAAAAGTTGAATAGCAGTACAGAACTCCTCACTTCAATAAATCAGATGTATGCCCACCAACTCCTTACTTGGCTTTTTATAATGCTTTATGCTGAGTACTGATAAGATGAAAATATGCACATGCAGACTAAGTTCATCATTTCCTCTTAAACATTTTACAAACTGGAAATTCAGTCAAGAAAGTAGAGCATCCAATAGCAAAACAATAGAACAGTCCTGAAGCATTAAAAAATAATTGCTTTTTAAAAAAGTTTTATTTTAGGGGGTGGTGGGAGGGAGGGTCAAGAGGGAGGAGATATATGCATGATTATGGCTGATTCACATTGTTGTACAGCTTAAACCACATTGTAAAACAGTTATCCTCCAATTACAATTAAATTAAAATTTTTTATTTTATATTGGAGTATATTTGATTAGGGGGCTTCCTGGTAGCTCAGTTGGCAAAGAATCCACCTGCAATGCAGGAGACCCCGGTTCAATTTCTGGGTTGGGAAGATCCGCTGGAGAAGGGATAGGCTACCCACTCCAGCATTCTTGGGCTTCCCTTGTGGCTCAGATGGTAAAGAATCCGCCTGCAATGTGAGAGACCTGGGTTCTATCCCTGGGTTGGGAAGATCCCCTGGAGAAGGGAATGGCTACCCACTCTAGTATTCTGGCTTGGAGAACTCCATGGACTATATAGTCCGTGGGGTCACAAAGAGTCAGACACAATAGCTGTGTTAGTTTCAGGTGTACAGCAAAGTGATTCAGTTATACATATACATGTATCTATTGTTTTCATTTTAAGAATTGTTTTTTGATGTTATAATTTGAAATAAATTATCCCTCCCAAAGTCTGAGAGGCAGAGGGTAGGAAAGAGAGAGAAACTACTGACTCTCTAGTCTTGGAAAGAAACAAAATTCCCAAATATGCCTAAAAGCATCAGAGGAAGTGCTTGTTAACATTGAATTCCCAGGCCTTCTGGAGGTTTGGGGTGGGACCGAGTTATCTGTATTTTTAATAAGTGACCCGGGTGAATCTTATCAGTGGACACCTCTGGAGAATAATAGGGTATTAGATAAACCAAATAGCTAGGGAGACCTTGGTTCAGAGACAGGAATGAAAGAAACATTCTTTTATCTTTAGCCCAGGACAGTTTTTACTGTTAGCATCAAAACGTTGGTGCTTCCCCTCTGCTCTGCCATCAGAAATGTTTCTGAAGAGACATGCAATGCAAATGATCACCTTTCAATTAGGAAGGTTTTCCCCTGTTACACAAATATACTTTCAATTTCAGTTTTAAGATTAAATCATCTTATTTTGATAACTCTTTTCCTTGATGAAAAATTTTTAGTATTATTGACTTCAAAAGTAGAGTGAAATTATGTGACAATGTTGAAACGTGGGTATGTATCTCTCCAGCACATTTACTTTCAATGTATTTGTGCTTTTATGCATATTGGTACATGTGTGCCCAGTTATTTAGACTGAAGACACACGTGGAAGTTGAATTCTTGGGAATACCAAATAACTAAAATGCCAGCCCTCGGATGGAAACCTCAGTGGCTGAGTTATTTATTAGTAAAAACTACAAGCTGCTACTTCCTGTCTGGGCTTCCTTTTAAGGTTAGGCAAGAGGCACTAAAACTAAACATTTTGATAACTTCTGTTCATAAAAGGCAAGCGAACAGTGAATTTGTAACTATTCAAAGTACAGTGGCAAGTCAGAGCATTTCAATAAGGTACCATTTGATTGGTTAAAAAATTGTTTAAAAGGCGAGGGATATACATATAAAAGAAATAACCAAAGCTTCACAACCAGACTATATTTTCTTAATTTACTCCAGCCCAAGTTTGTTTTCATTTATGTCAATGGATGAATTGTTCTCGCTACATGGTACATATGGTTTCCATTAAGTTTGTCTTTATCCAGATGTTTTTCATTCCTACCATTAAATCTCGAATTTTGAAACTGCAGAGGCAGGTTGACATTGGTAAAGAAAGTCTATTACCTGTGTGTTTATGGCAGTGTTTAAGGCTGATTTTTGGAAATCCTTAGCCCTGTTCGCACATTCTTATATGCTATTTTCAAAGATAAAAACAGAATCACACTTGACCTTATCAACATAGCATCAAGGGTGGTGACTTTTTCCCTCTTGCACAAATTAAAATGCCACTCTGTGCTTTTGATTTTCACATAGTGAGGTGAAGTTGACAGTAGCCTCCTTCCTGTCTGATCGAATCGTGGATGAAATTCTGGATGCACTTTCACACTGCCATCACAAATTGGTGAGTGCTGTGGTCATTTGTACGGGACAGCCTGGTTCATTCTGTGGTGATGCAGGGCAGCCTCCAGCGTGGGAATGTGGTTGATTTTCTACATTTTATTTCTTTGTAGCTTTATGGGTTAAAATCCTAGTTTTCCTTCTTCTTCTTCATTGTTTCCAGCTGTTCTAGAGCATGTTAGAATTTCTCCAGAGGGAATGGCAGGGCAAAGCAGAAGTGATAATATCCAGAATTGTTGTTCATGTATAATAAACACAGGTCAAAAATTTGATGGGAGATGATGTTGGGACTGAAGTCTAAAACTGAGAGCTTCATTTTAAAGATTATAGTTGACCCTTGAACAACACTGGGAGCTAGGGGCAGAGACCCTCCTTGTAGTCAAAAATCCATGTATAACTTATAGTTGACTCTCCACATCTGAGGAGTCCACCAACCCGGATTGTATAGTATTACACTATTTCTTACTGAAAAAAATTCTCACGTAAGTAGGCCCGCATGTGTCAAACCCATGTTGTTCAGGGCTCACCTATGTATTTATCTGTGCTTTTTGTTTTCTGATATGATTATTTGATAACAGAATATTCTTAAAAACATGGCAGAAATGAATTGTCCAAAGAGTGAAAGAATTAAATGGACATATTCTAGTGAATGATAACCATCGAGTGTCTAGGCCTTTGGATATAACCAAGGTGAAAAAATAAAATTTTCTTCATTTACAGACTGGTTCCACATCAAGGTAGAAACTCAGTAGAAGTATTTCCGGTGTCAGTGCATATGAAAAATGTATCAGAAACTTCATGCTTCTCAAACTCTGAGGCACAGATGAAGGTTTTATAACTGGCTATGTTTTGTGTCTCAAAAATACTAGCGTTATGATGCAGTAGAAATCTCCCAAATAAGTTATGACAGTGTTTTCTCCAGAGAAAAATTTCAAGTTAATTGTGTAGGCTGAAGATACTCAGTTTTATGGCAATGAATTGTTGAGTGAGTGATGGTGGAGAACACTGGAAATAACAGGAGCAGCAACAGCTTCTGAGGAGGAGGCAGACAAAAGGAGTATTTTGAAAAATTCATTTGAGAAGAATATACGACTCTTCTCTAAGATCTAAAAGATAAGATAGACATCTCTAGCTATTCAAAGTATTGCCTATGGACTGGAGCTGGCCTGCTAATGAAGGGTTACTAGTCCATAACAAGGTAAGTTCAGAAACTAAGAGGAAGTGTGAAGAAACTTCTAGAGCAATTTGATGTGACAATAATATACAAACACATATTATTTAAAAATTTTTATTATCAAATGTTTTTTTAATCAATTTTTTTCAATATATTGGCTTATGGCAAATTGGAAGTTTAAAACTGATTCATCACCCAGAGATTTTAAGAAGCTCTAGTTTGTAGTTCATGGCATGATAAAGAGCTATAACCTTGTCAAGAGATCACAATTCAAACTTTTTTTTAATAAGCAGAAACAAAATCAATAAAGCATCCTTTACAGAAATAGCTTGTTGATAACCATAGCTCTAGGGATGGCCTCAAAATGCATACTTCAAGACGTAAATACTAGATGTATCAGCGTGGCTGCACATGAGAACTACACTGAAAATTTGAACTTTTTTCACTGTTTTTGCTTTTGTCCTTTGAAGAAGTTGGTAACTCAGAGTATTGGCATTTTCTTTTCATAAGCAAAAAAGAATTGTGTGAATGCACTTTTGTTTTGAATTTCTTACTGTTGATTTGGATAGTAAGACCACAGCTTAACTGCTAAGTGAAAGAAATAGTAACTTCAAGATGAAACACTACTTTCAAAGACAGTCCAATAACACTGTTTTCTCCAACTTTAAGTTTAGAAATGTTCCCAAAGGTTCCATGGAATTGTCAGCTGGTTCTCATCTTTGCAGAGCTCCTGGTGATGAATCAGCTCAGCACCAGAGCTTATTAATTTCAGCCCAGTTTGTTTCATCTCTGACCACTTTTTTAGGTTTATCTAAAGCATAGCGTTGGTAATTAATGTCACATAAAATATAATAATTATTACATGAAAACAAAGAAAGCTAGTAATACTTAAAAGTTTGTTAGCAGTTTCTTTCCTTTTGGTCCTTTTATAATAAGAGAGGTTGGAATCATTTTATTTCTCCTCATTATGTACTTTTGAGCACGAAACATAGAAATTCTTTCCAAGGAAATATGGAATAAAAATGAAAAGAACACTTCCTACTTTCTTTTATCCTAAGTGGTCTCATTTTCCCAGTGTAAGTTATTTTTCTGGTTTAAATTTTTCTTATATTTCCACCAGTAATGTTGATGGCAACAATATTGTGCTTCACTTTTTAATTTACTTTATGCTTATCATAAGAGCAAATTGACTAGAACTGAATCTTCTGTATGCTAGTAACATTATATAAATAAAGGTAGCTTCTCTATACAGAAGGCTGGAGGGCCTCCTGATGGATATAATTTTATGATTGTATTGAAGATTGAAAGTTGAAAAAAATCACACCAGTCTCCTGCAAACTGTTCGTAGTATATCTTTTGGAAAACAAAAATATGTGCCTACTTGGTGCATATCTACATGAACATGGCAAAGATATATGAATTACCTTTCAAGTAAAGTCTCAAAAGATGTTTGGAAGGAGGTTTTGTCATTTCTTGTTTAAAATACTCCACCTTCCAAAGAAAGAGGATAAAAGAGATAACTTAACTTCAGCATGAATTTATCGAGTTGCCATTAACCAGGTGTAGACATTATTCTTCACAGCGCCCTCTTATGGAAGGTATCTGCTGGAATTCAGTTGGTTGTCTTGACTCTCTAGGCTGACCATTTCAGCAGACGTGGCAAGACCCTTCTTCAGCAAGATTCCTTGGAGATGGAGCTTGCTGAGGAGAAGCCGGTTAAACGCTCCATCATCACGGTGGAGGAGCTCACGGAGATAGAGCGTTTGGAAGATCTAGATACCTGTATGGTAAGACACAGCCTTTGGCCACACCATTATCTGCTTCACTGGATTTGCTACTGTCTTTAAAAAAAAAAAAAAAAATCTCACCTTTACAAACCAGACCAAATAAAACTTCCCTGCAAAGACAATTCTTTCAAGAACTTGTTGCTGTACAGGGTCTGCTCTACTAATGAAGCTGATAAAGCTTAAGCCTTCAGCTTCCCACGAAGGGCCTCTCACTTTATTTGTAATTTTGTAAAACTTTTCTTAAAGCGTACCCCTACCCACCCAACCACCCCCCACCTCCTCCCAAAAAAGAAAAATGGTAAAAATTGCAGTGCACATAAAAATTGGATATCTGTCGCTGTAGCCATGGTGGGACAAAATTCCTAAATTAGGAGAAATCATTTATTTACCTTTTAAGAGTCATTTGTGACAGGAAAATATCTTTAAATAAATAAGCCTTCAACAAAAATGTGGGGAAGGTGATTATCTCTTTGTTGGTCTTATAGGTTTTCATTTTTTTTTAATGTCCTACTTCTTCCTGTTTTTTCTTTACATAATTTTGGGGTACACTCTTAGATCTGCATTTCCTGTTTAGTTCCTATTCTCTGTCATTGACTTGATATATTTTAGAAGCTGGAATATGATGCGTTTGCTCAGTGCATCCATCTGGCTATAAAGCTAGAGTATTCAGTTTTATGATATCTCATTTTTCTGGGGACAGTTTGATGTCACTTCTTATGTTATTATTGTAAACTTTGTGTTGTTAGTATATTTCTCATTTTACCATTCAAATAGTTGTATACACCTCTGTATTCAGTATGTTTTCATTCTCCATATTTAGTGTTTTTATGTTTTACTAATATACTCATTTTTAGTAATTTCTTATAGTCCAAGAGGGTGTTGGTGAGACTGGGTTTGGTCTACTTATGTGCCCAAATGTTTCTACATCAGCTTCTGATTTTAGTAATTTTTCAATATAGCCATCATAAAGGAATCATGAGTGCATACTAAGTTGCTTCAGTCATGTCTGACTCTTTGTGGCCCCATGGACTGCAGCCCACCAGACTCCTCTCCTCTGTCCATGGGACCTTCCAGACAATAATTCTAGAGTGGGTTGCTATTTCCTTCTCTAGGGGATCTTCCGACCCAGAGATTGAACCTGGCTCTTCTGCATTGGCAGGCAAATTCTTTACCACTGAGCCACCTGGGCTTCCATATAAACTATTGTGATCATCTTTTAAAATCTGTGAATAAAATAGTTAAATGCCTTCCAGATAAAACCTTACGATATACAAGGAGACTGGCAAAAAAAAAGCCTAAAATATATCTTAGATTTCAAGTAACATTCTAGTGTAACTAAAGATGATAAATAATTTTCCATTTAACTGTATAAATATATAAATATATTTCGTCTATGTGGAGGGAATTGCACCAAGTTTTTTAAAAATTGCTTGTCTAGTATAAAACATTAATAAGTATTTTAAATTTTGTTTACATTTTGAGGCAAGAGACACTATGTTATCATAGGGTAATTATTCTAGAAAGCTCTTTGCTGTTGTTTAGTCACTAAGTCATGTCTGACTCTTTTGGGACACCATAGACTGCAGCCTGCCAGGCTTCTCTGTCCATGGGATTTCCCAGCTTAGGCTAACCCTAAAAGAAAAGGAGTTTAATAGGAAAAATATTTGAATTAAAAATTAACTCTACATATCATGTTTCCAGCCAAAATTATCTGGTTCTGTGTGAGTTGGAAAGGGATATAGGGAACATGAGTTAGTAAAATGTGTGTTGTTGAGTTTAGAAGTTATGTGGTTTTGGATGATGAAGTATTGGTTAAGAAAGATTGGCTTAGCTCCTGTAAGGATGGTTTTAAATTGTATAAGTTTGGTTTTTGTTTGATGATTAATTTGCTTTTGTTACTTGAAAGGAAAAGAAGTTGTTCTCCTTAAGTGAAGTGGGTGGGGTGAGGGTGGGGGAATAGGATCATTTTTTAAAATTTAATTTTATTGACATATAGTTTTTAAAATTTAATTTTATTGAGATACAATTGATTTAACATTGTATTAGCTTTAGGGATATAATCTAATGATTCAATATATGTATATATTGTGGGATCATTATCACAGGTTTAGTTGACATCATCTCCACATATAGTTATAATTTTTTTCCTTGTGATGAGAACTTTTACAATCTATTCTGTTAGCAACTTTCAAATATGCAATTCAGTATTGTTAACCATAGTCACTATGCTCTCTCTACTTTGTATCACCAGGACTTATAACTGGAAGTTTGTTTGTACTTAAAAAAAAAAACACCCCAGATGCATGACCACCATGAGGACCATAGGGCAAGGCATACCCAGTCCTGAGTTGCTTTCATTTTCTAGGAACGGTCTGGTTGCCATGACACAGAAAGAGGCAGGAGTAGATAGAGATCTCTTTGTCCTTCACTCTAAGGATGATCCAAGTTAGAAGGGCGGTATTTTCTTGATTCAGGTGGCTGGGAGGCAAGCAGGTAGGGCCATTCCTGCCATAAGCGCCTGTTGAATCCTAGGACCAGAAACAGGGCCTGTGGTGTGGAGTATCTTGTTGAGACAAGGCAGAGCTCTCGATAAAGAAAACAAATACTTGGGCAGAATTTCTAAGCCATAAAAATAGCATTTTTTTCCAGTTCTAAAAATTATGTCTTTAATCATTGTTTTAACAAGGCTAATGAATTGGTAAGTAGCCAAAAACCAGAGCTAAGTTTGGTGTTGTTTAATGAAAAAGAACATTTTTGTGTAGAAAGTGCAAGTCAATGGATTTTGTGCTGTAAAGATTTCCTTTCTACTCTCAGCCTAACCTTTGGGTCTAAGCCACCCAAAGATACTCCCGTTTTCACAGTGGCAATTAACCCCAGGTGCAAGGATCGGTATTCTAAAGAAAATCAACTTGCTAAGCTCTGGAATTCTTACCCTGAACCTGTGAGTGGTACAAACTCACAGCTGATTGGAAAAGAGTAGAGCATTAGATTTACCTTTTTAAATTGTATGTACTTCCACCTTTCATAATCAAAGAAACAAATCATTTTTGTTTATCATTGACATCTACCACCAAATATTTCAAGTTGTGATCCTTGTGTAGTGCCACTGGGGGAAAAAAAATATGAAGTATGTACTGTAAAGGCAGAGACCTTGAATTGGTGATGCTTTTCTAAATGAGCCTGTACATTTTCTTTGGCAGCATTTAGATAGATCTTAAGTGATCCAGGAAGTTGGGACACAAGAAAAACTGTTGGATAGAAAATTCTCAGAAGCATCTAAGTGCAAGCCTACAACCTTTCCACCATGGAATTATACGTTCCTGGCAGGTAGAAATTGTGCCACACATGGAGCTAGAGCACTGCTGAATGTGACTGCTCTGGGAGATGCTGTAACTTTATTACCTACAATGTTTGTTTGTAGCCCACAGCCCTGAGATATTCCCCCCAGGACATTCCAAAGTAACTGCCTCATCACCAGCCTTCTGCTTATAGTTAAGAGACTGTTAACGGATCCTGGCATTTTCTGTTTGTGATGTTCATGATATCTACTACATCTATTTTTGAACATTTCTTTAACAGACATAGTGGAGATTCTGGGCATCTCTCACTCTTTTTTTTTTCCCCCCTCTTCCTGGGTATCTTTATGTTGTCTTCCATTTCTCCCTGGTCCAAAAGTCAATTCCATTTCAGTGTGTAAGTCTCTTTAAAGAACCAATAGTTATCATCACACTAGGGAAGGTTCAGAGCTGTAAATTAAACGTTGAAATGCATATTATAGTTTAAGGATTGTCTTCATGGAGATGGAAGCAATGATTGATCTCTTAGAAGGAATTTCTTCACTTAGTCAACACCTATTAAACTTACACTTTGAGGGCTGAAATAGAGATTGAATGACTTGATGAGGCCTGTTGTCTGTGGGGAGGATGACTGAGAGCTTCTAATCAATCTTAACTTCATAAAATCGAAGAAAAAGGCTGTTTAAACAAAATGGCAGAAAGAAGAATCATTTCTTAAAACTCAGTCTCTAAATAATTCATTTTTTTCCTTTTAACTAGAAAGAAATGAAGAGATAATTTAGTTTACCTGGTGGGGAGGAGGGACGGGTAGAACAAGAACTATAGAATAACTTGAAGAATTTTTCAACCTGTGTCCATTCTCATAGTCCCAGAGATTCTGATAACCCTTTAACTCCAGAATCACATGACTTGAAAAATCTTCCTATTTATTTATTTTGCACTCACCTAGCACCTGTGACATGCTAGGCACTGAACTCCTTATTAATAGTAGCCAGCTTAATTCTCACGACAGCCTGTGAATGATAGGTGGTGTTAATATCTTCTGTTTAGCAGATGAGGAGGCTTAGGCATGAAAACATTAACTTGGTCGAGGTGATCTAAGGTCACCCTGGAGCAGGCCATGTGGGATTGCACATTCGACCAATCTGTTGTAATCTATATATTGATTTCATATCTATATTTCTCACAATCAGAATTAAATTCCAAGCTAGATTTAAATAGACTGCATTGTTTTATACAAAATATCTGCTTACTGATTCTATACTAAATTAATATGTGAACAGAAACAGTGAAAAATGTGTGTCATTTCACCATAAATGTAAGCTTATAGTTTTTAAACATTACTGGAAACAACTGTGTCAAAAATCTGACTCTCAGTTGTGTTATCCAGTTGTGAGAAATGAATCTGTGCACTTTTGGCTTACCTTGAACATTCTGTGCCTCGCCATGTGTAATTTTGTTGGTGACAGTGATTAATTAGTTTTCCTATATGCGCCTTATCATTTCAGCACACACGCCTTGTGTGTTAAGCTGAAATGTGTATTTACTTAGAATCTTTATTGTCCGTAGACCATCTGTTCTTTCCCTGCCATCAGGTCCTCTTAGGAAATCACTACTTCCCATCGTATTTTTCAACTGTGTTGTCATTGGCCTTTGGGGGTATTAAGGGATACAGTTCTCCTTCTACTGATTGGCAATCTCTACATGTTTAATTTGTTGCTATATATAGTTTCCTACCTTAAAAAATTGCAGAAGTTTTAGGTTTCAGATGATGTGCCAAGTGGTGAAGAGCCAGTGTCTTCTCCTTAGGCAGAACTAGCTCACTAATTGTATGTGCTTCTTTCAATTATTTTAATGAGTGTCATACGCATTTTAAATCAAAATATATTCATACAGAGGAACAGGTAGTCTGCTTACTGCTCTTTCCTAGGAAAACAATTTTAAAAGGCTTGAATTGTTACAGAATACATCTTGTGAATCCTTGCTCCAATGACAAAATGGCAGTTATTTTCCCTTAACATTCAGCCTCAAATATCCATATATAATTTTAAGCTTTTTAGCATAGATTAATATTCAATGAATATCCATTTGTCTTGGTCAACATGCCATTTTGTTTTTAAGCAAATCACCTCATTTTCATGTACCTGCAGTTGTTAATTGAACTAATCCATTAGCAGTGTTGCCAAGCACAGACTATTAAGTCAATACCTCATTTAAAATGAGTTGCTCTGATGTTGTGCACAGAAGGTCGTTCAAGTCCTAGTTGTTTCCTTTTGTAATTTTACTTTATTCTGTCCTTTTCATAGTGATACCACTTTGGGGAAATGGAGGCTTAGCTTTTTAACTACTAGAAGGCAATGTATGAAAACCTCTTAATTTCCAGACTTTAGACTTCAGCACTGTGATACCATTTGTGGTAGTGGTGGTGGTGGTTTAGTGGCTAAGTTGTGTCCGACTGTTGTGACCGCATGAACTGTAGACCACCAGGCTCCTCTGCCATGGGGTTCTCCAGGCAAGAATACTGGAGTGGGTTGCCATTTCCTTCTCCAGGGGATCTTCCCGACCCAGGAATTGAACCTGGGTCTCCTGCATTGCAGGCAGATTCTTTCCCAACTGAGCTATCTGTATAATCCAGCTAAAATATATGTTTCTTAAAGTTTCTAGTAGTTTTTGGGGGGACAACCCTTTGAGGAAATGCCAGAAGCACATTCTAGATCTCATTCCTTCAGGCCTGAGGTCTAGAAGGGCCTGCACAGAGATACAGGTGTGGTGCCTCGGAGGGTCTCTGTAGACTCGGCCCCTTTGTTTCCTATTGTTTTGGGTCTTACAGCATTGCTTTTACTGTGGTGCTTCCGCATCATGTCAGTGACTTTCATGAAGGGCAGCTTTAATAAATACCCCTGTAAAACTCATTACCTCATGTGCTCTTTATACCATCTGTACCACTGTTGTGGGCACTGTTCAGTTTCATCCTGATACCTTGTTGCACATCTATGCAGAAGAAATTGCAGGTCTTTGTCAAGAGGAGAGAAAACCCGGAACCATTAGTTCGCTGTGTTGGATAGACGCAGTGAATTTTGCTATGACTTGTGCCTGCCTTTTGCTCTGTAAGTTGAGAGACTCAGAGCCCAGTGTGTGTTGACCTATTTAAAAGGGTTCTGAGCCTAAAGAAGTATAGGTTGTTGTATTCAACCTTAATTCTGGCTTCATTTTCTCCTTTCTTTATCCTAGTTTACTCATTAAAAACATGGAGCCTCCCTGGTGTGGTCCAGTCACTAAGAATCTGCGCTTCCATTGTAAGGGGGCACATGTTCAATCTCTGGTCGGGGAACTAAGATCCCATATGCTGCTACAGCCAAGAAATAAAAGCAAAGCAACTACAAAAAAAACAAAAAAACAAAAAAAAAACAACAACTTGCTGTTCTGCATGAGCCTCAGCTCCCTTTTGGATTGAGGTGAAGTGAAGTCACTCAGTCGTGTCTGACTCTTGGCCACCCCATGGACTGTAGCCTACCAGGCTCCTCCATCCATGGGATTTTCCAGGCAAAAGTACTGGAGTGGGGTGCCATTTCCTTCTCCAGGATTGAGGTGGCTTTCCATTAACACAGTGAAATGTGAGATATGGTAGGAAAGGGCTCTGATAGGAATGTGCAGGTTGCTATGGAAGCACAGAAAAGGGGTGCCCCGCCCAGCTTAGGGGAGGGGTGTTGTCAAGGAAGGTTTCCAGGAGGAATTTCTAAGCATCATGCTTGGCACATAATAGGCCCTTAGTAACTGGTGATATAATAAGAGATGGTATTTGAAGAAGTTGGCTGGGAGGAAAATAAGTAAGTAAATTTAGCAGAGAGAAGAACACGCACAGAGTCTTGGAGTGAGGAGACAGCATCACGATCTGAGAAACTATTGTGGGATTATGGTATGATGGGAATAAAGGGTGGCAGAGAGGAGAGCTGAGGCGGCTGGAAGCCATATTGTAAAGAGCCTTACGGAGCTCGCTAAGGGTTTACTTGTTTATATATTATGTATTTATTTTTAAGGCAATACTGAAGATGAGACGTGTGGGAGAAAGGGCAGATTTTGGCGGAAAAGACATTAGTGAGTTGTGTTTTGATCGTGTTGAGGATGAAGCGTCTGCAAGGCCCTGCTGAGACATCCACTAGGGAGTCCTAGAGGCGTCTCTGGGCCTCAGTAGCCAGGGCTGAGTTGGTAGGTGAGCCACGCACAGCCTTGGCATGGAGGCACTCACCAGACACTGTCCCTCAGCTGATTGCTGCCCCTTCAGCTCTGTAGGCACTTTTCTTTTCCTACATTCATGACATTTACCTCAATTTACCGTGAGCTACAGACGTGTATATTCATCTGGCTACTGGTCATCTCAGTTGTATGTCCACTGTCTGTCTAAAACAGAACAGAACCTCTGAGGTTCTGTTAATGAGAATGTTACAGGTTGTGTCAGTGATCCAAGCTCTCTGAAAACTGTATAGGAAAACAAGGAGAAAACCATGTACCTACTGTGTCATGCGCTGTGCTTTGTCTCGGCAGCCACATCTGGTTAACTGTTTTAACCCATTTTTCAGATGAGAATCTCAGAGCTTAGAGACGTTATTACACTTGCCCCATATTATCCTGCTGGTTTAAGGGTAGTCAGAGAGGAGGGCTCAACTCCAAATGACCCAGTTTCTAAGCCCTCACCCTCTCTGCTGCATCCCTGGTCTTTGGGACAGACCAGGTCACTAGAAGGAAAGGTCCAGGGAAGGTTGTGTTGGGGAAGCGCCTTTTCATGGAAGGTTTGCACCGAGAGAGAGTTAGGTGTTTGGTGTCTCTGACTGCAGGCTAGTCTGTCCTTTCAGGGTTTTACTCTTCCTCTTAGTGAACTTGGAGGGATTCTAGTGTATGGTAGCAAATCCACACCTCTTCAAACACTAGGGCAAGCAGTGACTAGAGTTGTAGGTGTCTGAACTGATGGGAACAAGCAGCACAAAGAAAAGAGGGCTTCTGCCTCTGGAAGCGGCATACAGAGAACACAAATCAGAGAACTGATGATCACCATCAGTTCAGTCCTGCCTACTCAGACCATGCTGCTGGCCTTAACTTTCAAGTGGACAGTTTTCCGTCTTGACTAGGAAAATTGGAGGGTTAGCCAAATACCTCCTGAAAATCAAGGCTTGCTAAGGAGGGAATGAGTGGGATGGAATGTTTTGGGCTGAAATCTGGGAATGACAGAAGTGACTTAAAATCTAAGGTGGGTAAGGAAGGAAAAGGAGCACAGAACTCAGCCTCAGACTTTGGATTATCTAAGTAGAAGTTGGCTAGACTCGAGAGCCTCAGTGACTTAATCTCTTAATTAATTCTAGTGATAGTTTAGAAACACTAATTGGGGTTGGCATGAGTTAATCTTCATTCTTTAGCTCATGTGTGGAAATTCAGAGAGGAAAGTGAAAAGTGAATGTCACTCAGTCCTGTCCAACTCTTGTGGCCCCGTGAATAGTCCATGGAATTCTCCAGGCCAGAATACCGGAGTGGGGTAGCCTTTCCCTTCTGCAGGGGATCTCCCGACCCAGGGATCAAACCCAGGTCTCTCGCATTGCAGGTGGATTCTTTACCAGCTGAGCCACAGGGCAAGCCCAAGAACACTGGAGTGGATAGCCATTTTCTTCTCCAGCGGATCTTCCTGACCCAGAAATCGAACCTGGGTCTCCTGCATTGCAGGCAAATTCTTTACCAACTGAGCTATCGGGGGAGCCCTATCCAAGTACTCAGTCTCCCTAAATGTACCTCAGGGGAAACCACTGTCGCTGCTGGAATTTGATATGAAGGATTTCTCATCTCAGGACTGAGGGGAAACCTTTATCACAAGCCTATTCTTTAGTGAAATCAAAATATAAAGTATGTGGTTTAAATATATATATGCCTGTGTGTGCGCTGAAGAAAATCATTCTGCACTTCATATTGAAAATCACACTTGGAAATGAGACCAAAAATTTAACTTCCATGCTCCACATAAGACTGCATTTCAAAATAATGAATCTGCAATTTAGAGAGTGTTACTTCGAGAATCCATTCAGAAGGGATGGTAATCAAAGTAGTTAAACTGAGCATGTTCCAAGTCAGAACAGATTTTTCAGAGTTTGAGTGGTAATAAGTCTTCTTTACCTGAAGTTCTATTTAAATCAAAGGGTTAAGAGTTTCCTTCCTTCTATCCATCCATCCATCCATGCGATCCAGTGAGAACCAGACCTCCTGATTACTGATTGATGACTACAGCCCTCCAGTCAGAATCTTCTCAGGGTTTGAGATCCTCCTCTAAAATCACCATCCATTCTTTTTACCTGATGCTACTGGAGTTTACCTGACTCAGGTTTTTTAAAGCAGTAAGGCAAATTATTGTAGGATTTAACCTGGTTTGTGGTGGTTAGACTTAGTGTTAAGTATTTTTGTCGTCTACCTGGAGCTGATGTTCTGGGTACAGAGCAAATGCATTACATTAAGCATTTTAAGCTTATTTTGATTATTCGTCATGATGTCACTGAGCTGGTATCCATTCTGAAGGAGAGCATTTTTCTCCTGTATTCCTCATTCTTGCCTTCCATTATGATGTGGATTTTCCAAAAATCTAAACTTAAAATACCTCTTTTAAGTATAATACTCAGAGGGGTTTTCCTCCATAGTTTATTCTTTTACAATAAAGACCATTTGAAAGTATTATTCAGCTTTTTATGACTATTGGAATAACATTATGGTTAATGGGTGCAATTAAGTACCTAAGGTATTTTCCCACTTTCTCTCTTATAATGCTATAAGGGGCACGTACCAGATGCTTGTGTTAATAAGCACTGTGCTTCTGTGCCCATCAGTGCTAACACTTGGTCTCCAGGTAAGAGATTTGCTTCAAATTGGTATCAGGTGGTTTCATTCTTTGGCCTACTGTTAAGAAAAATGTATCAAATTATATCCATTTTCTAAAGAAAACATTCAAGTGTGAAATTTCACTTCCCCATCAGTTGTAAGATTAGTTAAATGAATAAGAAGTGAGGTTGTTTCCTATTTCCAGGAGAAAACATGACAAAAGATAAAGATTTAATTTTCTTACATTGAAAAAAAAAATTGTGCAGATCTAGAAAATAAGGAAATGAAACACATTCATTTAAAAATAGTACTTGACGGTCATCTTCACAGCAGTTTCTCATCAGTACAGCTCCCTGAATTGTTTTTAACATCATGAGGCCATTTTAACTTTTATATGAAATGAAATTCGGGATATAAAAGTTAATGAGTGTGATGTGAATAGCTGGATTTAATACCACGTTCAGTAGGAAATGTGGCGCCTCAGTAAATCTCTACACATCCTTCCTCCTTTTGTCCATTGATTTATTGCAGTTCTCTCAGAGTTATGGCTTCTGTATACTGACTCTTCCTAGATATTAAAGATTGTTGCTCTCCAGCAGTCATCATAGGAAGGATTAGGTATCTCATTTTCTCAGTAAGATTTTATACCGCCTCAAACTTTAACAAGTAGACATGCATAAAAATTGCTTTTTAAACCAGAGACGTGATGATACTGTTTGGTTAGATGTTTGAGGGTATATATTAATAATGACTGAGTTTGGGTTTCCCTGAACATTGACGCATCTGACAATCTGGTAGGACATATTTAATTTTTATAATCTAGTTCATTAAACAGGGATTACCCTTATCCATTTTTAAAGTGCACAGGAAAGCACAAGATGACACTAGGCTATCTTGAATCAAAAAGCAAGCAGTGGCTCAAACCCAAATCATTGCAAAGGATACAAAATCCAGATCAAAATGGCTTCTGCTGGGATACTCCCTGCAACAAAAATAATGACAGTAATAGTTTAGGATACTTTGAATTAAAGTTTATGATAATACTAAGAAAAGAAGAGAGGATGGTACAGAGGATTTAGAAAAGGGAAATTTGATGCTTACAGAGGAATGGCACCTAAAATGTAGGGATAATGTTAAAAGTAGAAAGTGACAATTTTATAGCTCTGTTTGTATTCCTTCGTTCAGGCCAGGATTGTCAGTGGGGTTTACAAATGGGCTCATCTGCATAAATTGAAAGTATCACCTTGTAGAATTAATATTAACTATCAAGAGACAAAGTACCTTTACAAAATACCAAGGTACAAGGTACCTTGACACTGGAAGAGTCGGGAGGTTCCCGCCCTACTGAAGTGATCAAATTTAGTGTCACTAACAGCGGAACAACTTGACCTGGGTACCACCTGTTGTCATTCAGTCATTCATAGGATCATTCATCTGGCATTTGTGTTTAAAAAAAAAAAAGAAATTTCATCTACCTGAATCTAATTGTGGGGAACAAGCAAATATTGAATGTGGGAGAGTCTGTGAAACAATTGGCCTAAATTCTTCCAGAAAGTCAGTGTCATGAAATTGGTTTGCATTTGCTTGTTTAACAGGCATTTAGATTGTTCCCAGCTTTTGCTGTTATAAGTGTAGTGCTTAGGAGTGCTCCCTCTCCCCTCAGTTTTTCTCCTTGGGAATAGAAGAATGAAAAAATGTTACTGTTACTAACATTCATAATCTCTGCCAGTTATTGAAGTGGGGGGGGGCATTGACTGGCACTTACATGCCAGGCTATGTGCTAAACACTTTATATTCATTATCTTATTTAATCTTCACAACTGTTTATTTCACAAACTAGAAAACTAGGTCTGGGTTTGCCAAAACCTTGGCCAAAGTTCCCCTTTGGTGATTAAAGTTCCATGATGCGAGTTCAGTTCTCGGATGATAGCATCTTGAGCATGAGATGCGCTCTTGGGAAGGGTGACCTCTCTGTACTCACTAGTCTTCCCCTTGCCCTGATGGGGAGACACTGAAGTCAGTACAGGTAAATGAGTTCCAAAAGCTATGCAGAAGGAGTGGAAAACTGATGGTTTTTATTCCTTTGAAAAGCTGACATGTCTGTTGCTATGGTTTCCCTCTTCATAGACACATTTTTTTTGCTTGCCTGTCATTTTAGAAGTTGAACCAATGGAAAGGTTCCTCACCTTCACTTATAATGATCTTTAGGGAGATAATTGGGACAGAGCACTTGTCATGTTGAATTAACCTTTCACAAAGAGGAAGTCTAAAATTACCTATGGGGCTTAACCATCAGCTATAACTCTTGTACTATGTATCCAGTGTCACGCCTGTTAAGAAGCTTTTGAGGGGATGTATAGTTAAGACACGGAGAAGGTGATGGCACCCCACTCCAATACTCCTGCCTGGAAAATCCCATGGACAGAGGAGCCTGGTGGGCTGCAGTCCATGGGGTCACGAAGAGTCGGACATGACTGAGAGACTTCACTTTCACTTTTCACTTTCATGCATTGGAGAAGGCAATGACAACCCACTCCAGTGTTCTTGCCTAGAGAATCCCAGGGACGGGGGAGCCTGGTGGGCTGCCATCTATGGGGTTGCACAGAGTTGGACATGACTGAAGTGACTTAGCAGCAGTAGCAGCAGCAGCAGCATAGTCAAGACAGGGGCAAGAGTCTTTATTTTGGGCAACTCAGGAATATTTGAAAATACATTTTTACCTTTTCTCCTTTCATTCAGCAAGGATGTTTTCAATCTAATTCAAGTTATCATAAAATGAGGTATATTTGAAGAATGCTGCCTAAAAAAATAGGAAATCAGAAGTCTGAGGATTGAGACTTTTTTGGGATCTTGCTGATGGAAGCCTTTCTGATAATACTGATGATGATAATAATGGTGGTGATGGTTATGGGGAGCTTTTTGTGTACCACCCAACTGTTTGCATTTGCAAGTTCAGGAGTCCTGTATTTTCATCCAGCTGCATGTTGAAAACAACTGACAAACACAGAAGTGAGCCCTAGGTTGATGGACTAGGTGTTTTCAGGAAATTTGGAAAAGATTCCTCCCATCTTCATACGTGGTTTTCATAAAGCCTGACATGCTGCAACAGGACTTTTTGGGTTTTGTTACTTTTTTAAAAATTCTTTTATAAAATTTCAGAATGCTAAGATGCCCTAATGACTATTAGTAATGATGACCAATGAGGTTTTAAAATTATTTGAGAGAGTTAATGTGAAATGTAAAGTGACCTAAATTCACACTAAGGTATAAGGTACTGTCAATGTTAATGACACTTTAGGTAGGTAACTGTGAAACCCTGGCATCAGATTCTTGCCTAAAATGCTTTGGTGACTGAGGGGGAGAGAGAACTCAAAGTTGCTGCCTCACAGTGGGCAGGATATAATGATGTAAGGACACCCCCAAGAAGGGAGGTTTTCACGTACCTGTGGGCACACTGTCCCCACCTTGTTGCTGGGACCAGCCCTGTGGCTTAAGAACCAAACCCTGCATGGCATTTGCTAATGTTCATCCAGCATTCTGTCCACCACATGCCTTTGGAGATACAATGTCTCCATTTCCCAAATGGGATTAATACCTTACAGGGTTGGTAGATGGCATTTTGCACGCACTTAGCAAGAGGTAATATCTCTAAGATTTTCTGCAGTTTTCAAGCTGTAATTATGTTATGAAGAGCTTATGAGCAGCTATGCTTATGAAAAGCTAGCCTCACGCTAATGATAGTTTGGCTTCATTCTTGCCTCATTCCTTTGCTATGAAGGCTTTTTATGTAGCTTTTCTGTTTGTGTATGGTGTCTCTCCCTCCCCCTTGTAATGCTGCTGCTTTATCTCTCTTCCATTCATATTTTTTTTCCTTTCTTTTTGCTGCATGGAGACTCTCTGCTGTACAAGTGTAAGTATTTTTTGGTGGCTCTGCAGATTCTGGCTGTATTAGTTTACATTCTTGTGCTCCATTTGCTTCCGTGCTGCCTGGCTGATCTCCCAGCAGACTGTAGTGTCGTCATCCATCTGTGGATCCGGAATAAAACAGGCAGCAATTTAGAGACAAGATTGGATTTTACAAGATGGTTCAGCTTCGCAAAACAGGCAGTGAATTTAAAAATATTCTCAGGGATGTGCCTGAAAGCAAGCAGAGTGTTGATGAAGAGGGTATGAACATTGAAAAGGAGAAAAGTGCTTATTCCATTCATGTTTTTAAAAAAAGTACTTAGACTTCTAGGGTTTAAATTTCTAATTCTTGTCATATTACTTGTTTTCCAGATTAGTAGAAAATTGGCATCATAATACCTTCTTGTAACAGAAAAATTTTACTGATCTACTTTACAACTTAAAAAATTTTTCTTTTTAACCTCAAGGTAAAGAGAAGTAATTCAGGATTCTTGAGCTTGGAGTAAGAGTTTTTTTTAAAATTATTCTTTGCACAAACTTGGTAAAATAAACACAGAAACTACTCCATCTTATTTTTGTGGTGATAGAGACAATTTAACTCTCATTAAAAAAAATTGGTATGTCTAAGAATTATGTGTTAAATATGAGTTTAACAGGAAAAATATGTGATGGTGTTTATAAGGTTCTAACAGTAATCCTTAACTTATAGTAAAAGTGGGTATTGAATTCCATGGAGAATAGGTATAAATCCATTATAAAAATTGAATCAAATGAGTAAGATTTCCAAGCAGTATAGGTATTGTGCTGCTTTTTTTAGATGCTTTGAGAATAGAGCCATTCATTTCATTCACTGCCTGCCACCATGGGGATTTATTGATATTTACGATGTCAGAATAAGTCTATGTTTAGAGTCTTCCTTCTAAATTACATCAAAAGGGTTTAACACATTGTTCCTTGTTAAACACAAGTTTAACAAACTTGTTCATATTTCCCGCAGATGTAAACATTGAAAATTGCTTATTACTCTTAAAATTCAGTTTTAAAGACAAAGTAATTTTGTCTGGGCCTGAAGTAATAGTTGGCAGTGTTAATCCTAAATTAATTTGTGAAGGATCCATTAGGCGTGTATGTACCTCTTCTGCTTCCACTGTTGATCCCCTTTATTTGTTGGGCACTTTGTGATTTTTCTGATCAGAAAATACTTAGGCACTGATAAATGTCCAGGAACGGTAAATGAGGACTAAGAAATAGTTTGAGAAAAGTAGCCCTTTTATTTTGGTCCAAAAACTGAAGAGAGTAAATGTAAATCTGGAAGGTAAAACCAGATTTTTTTTTTTCCAGGATTCAATTCATCTAACCAACAGGTGTGAGGAGGAGGAGGCAAGGGTACATAGAAACCATGTTTCTGGAGAAACATACAATATGTGTTCCTAAATGTACACTTAGGTGGATAATTATAGCTCATTCTTATATTCCTCTTGTTTTAGTTTATATGTAATAGAACCTTAGGAATAAGCCAGTAAGATTCAGCAAGTCCATATTGTCCATTAAACTGTTAAGGAAGAAACAGTTACAAAGAAAATAAAGAAAAATATGTAGAAATAAAATTCCTTTTTTTGCTTGTTATACTTAAACCCATATTTATTCTTTTTCATGAAAGAAAGAGATGGTAAGAGTTCATCCATCAGAAGAAACGTATAAAATCAGGTTGTATTCTTAACATCAATTGTAGAAACCAGCCTGATTGTAAGCCCTGCACATTTGAGCAAAAGGCCATCAGCCATGTCCAAACATGGCAGAAAGTTAGAACTCACAAATGTGTCAAACATAAAGAGTTTTATGCAAAATGCAATGGAAGTTATATTCTCTTGTAAAGAGCATATGAAATAAAGCAATGAAAATGCATTAGAATGCATGCTTCTGATATTCAAATTTCATAGACTAGGTTTTGAGGCATTGCAGAGCTAGACCAAGAAAGGCAAACTGGTTCCTTTGATTAATGTCAACCATCAGAAATCCTAATGATGATTTTGTATGTTTCTCAATATGTCTATAAAATTAGATTGGGTTGAATGACCATTTATAGATAGGCATCAGTTTGTAAATGAGTTTCTATCTTTGCTATCTAATGTATTTGTATTCTTATATGTAATTCCATATTTCTTTTATATATTTAAAAATTATGATATATTTGAAATGTCATTGTTATGTTTTGCATGTATTCGGTATTCATTATAAAAGCTAAATGGGGAAACTGATCCAGATTATTTTTGCCCACAAATTCTCTTATAAATATAATCAAGAGTCAGAGAAAAATATTGGAAGACGTCTCCATGCTATGCATTTTTAAAGTACTTTCCTATTTATCTGTGACTATGTAAGTGAATTGGCTGGAAACTATATCCCAATCTACTTCTTGATCCTTCTGCCTATCAAGGTTGTGCACAAAGTGGATAGAATACTAAAGAAGTTTACATGACTAAATACAGCATGTATTTTGGTAGTTTGTGTCTCCTTCAAAATTATTTTTAGAGATTTCACTTAAGAATAGACTAGTGAGGCTTCCTTCAGCCCACTGCAGGGCCAGTTTTGGGGAGAACTACCTTGAAACTGGATTCCTTTCCAGTTGCATTAGATTGATTGTGTTTCTATTGAACCTGTAAAGTCTATGTTTTATAAAAAGATATTCTTCTGATTGTCTGCCTTTAAAAAAGAAAAAAAAAACCCTTGAAAGAACCAAATCTGCTAGTTTCATTGTATATTTCAGGAAGACCAGTCTAGATTTAAATTCTATTGCTCATCATTTTTTAATCTCCCTTTTCTCTCAGTAATATGTAATAGCAAAAGTTTTATTATTAAAACTGGCATAGAATCATCAAAACTATAAAGCTCTTTGCTTTAAAGATCAACAAGAAAATTTATTCTTCGAACTGAAGAAAGGTTATCAACCTTGTGGATTTTTTTTTTTTGAGAAAGCTTTAGATGACAGCCGACTAAGTGAAATGAAAGTCTACAAACTAAGTTCTTTGAGTTATGGTATCTCTCAGTTTTCACCAATACTAGTTTCTAGGATCAAACATTTAACATTCGTAAAAGCCATCCACTTGTATACTGATAACAAGTGGTGAGGTAGGAGGGATGCTGGGCTGACTTTTATAGCTGGCCTGGCCCTGGCCCTGCTCCTGTTCACTTGAATGGTGGTCTTTATCATCTCTGTGACTCAGTTTCTTCATTAGAATTTGTTTGTGGAGGTGATGACAAAGGTCCCTTCCAGCTTTGACAGGAGTGATTCTGTTGAGGGAAATGCTGATGTCTTCCTTGGATTTGACTTTACACAATCAACAGTTGACACCAATGCTAGAAAACAGGCTCTTAATAAATTTCAGCCATGGTTTGGGTTTTAGTCTCTCTTTTTTAAAGAACAAGCAGGATCAAAGATGAGAAGTGGCAGCAGATACAGACATGGCAACTTTCGTTGGTCTTTGTGGTCTTTACCCATAATATAAAGATCAAAATTTTGGGGGGAGAAATGTGAAACGAAGCAGTTAAATAACTTAGATCATTACAATGACAGAGTCCGGTGTTGCTCACATTGCTATTGCTGTGATAATGAACAGTGAATGATCATGCTTTCAATTTTTAGCAACTGATTTTTACAGTCTTTCCTTCTTATTCATTGTATCTGTTTTAACATCCTCATGTGAAGCTGGGAGTTATATTTATACTGTTCATTGTTCTTTTTAGCCATAAAAATAGCATTTAACTGATTAGGCCTGGGGGAAAGAAGAAGTGGACTGTATATCATTTGAGAAAATGACAAACATTTAGAAATGTCTCAACTTAGTCTTTGTAGTCAGGTTGTCAGAGGTCACCAGCCATCCTCTAAAAAGTAAAATACTGAGCTTAAAACGATTGGTCCCTAATATTCCTGCCCCGCCCTATACCTGCCAGATGTTTCTAAAGTTTGGAGGTCAAGTTTTCTGGGAAAAGTGTCTAAGTACTTTCTTTATTTTATTGGTAGATGACTCCTAAATCCAAAAGGAAGACCATCCACAGCCGAATGCTGCGGCCTGTTTCCAGGGCTTTTGGTGAGTATTCCATTTTGTCAGTCATTTTCTTGTAACTATGAAACACCCTCAGCAAGGACCCTGGACCACTTCAAGGGTACTTTGCAGGGATGCTCTAAGTGAAGAGGGTTAAGTGATTTGTGAATGGGTGTTTGCTATTCCCTGATAGACTTAAAATTACTTTTAGCAAATTTTTATCCATCTCCATGCAGTAATCTTCAGCCTGAGGCTTTACTTTCTTTTAGAAATGGAATTTGATCTAGATAAAGCCCTAGAAGAAGTGCCCATTCATATCGAAGACCCGCCTTTTCCATCCATCCGACAAGAGAAGCGGAGCTCAGGGTTTATCTCTGACTTGCCCTCCGAGGAAGGAAGGAAGCTGGAGCACTTTACCAAGTTAAGACCAAAACGGGCTAAGAAGCAGCAGTCCACGCACCCAGCGGTAGGTGGGCTGGTGGCCCCTCCCTGTCCTCCTCCAGGGAAAACTGCAGAGTCTTATAAAAGTGCCTTGTATATGTGAAAGCTTGTAGGTAAGGACATTAGAACCTCTACGTATGTGTGAGATTCACGCAAAATACCTCACTTGGTGCTCAACATTTTCAGAAAAGAGAATGCTGGAAAGTTTTCAACCCTTTCGAACAAAGTTGCCCTCTTGAAATCTTTATGAAAGTATCAATCATGTGGGTATAATAAACAGGCTACTCTAAGGAGTTGTATAGTGTATGGGTATGAAAAGATGGAAAATAAGTACTGAAGAATTCATTTGTGATTAAAAATTGCTTGTGTTTGATTTTGGAGGGCCCCATATACTCCTCCACCTCTGTGTTCTGGCCTCCTCTGGCCCCCTGGCTTTTGATAACCCACAAGCTGGGAGGACCATGTGAGTGGCATGCCTCTCAATACCCTGCTCTTTACTCAGGGGACAATGGAACTGTTTGTGCTAATGAGGCTTAATGCAATTGACCCCATGTCTCTCTCTGGTTAGTCTCTTCTCTCCTTTGCAGACAGACTCCTTGGAAAAATTGGTCTATGCCTGTGGTGCTTCTTCCTCACCTTGCCATCACTCTGCAACCCACCAAAGTCTGCACTCTGTACCTGTCCACCCTCAAACTGCCCTGCTAAAGGTCACTCTTGACCTAATCCTGTGGGCCCTTGGCAGCTGTCAGCATGCTTGACATTGCAGCAGTTACTTGACCCGGAAAGCTCCATCCTTCGGGGCCTCTGAGCATCACTCTTTTCTATTCACCTCTCCAGTGATGCCTTTGCTGCTTCCCTCTGCCTAGCCTGTGAGCATATTATTTGTCTGGGTGATGCCATCTGAACCCATGGCTTTGGTCTCCTTGTTGTTGACTCCTGCCCCCTCTGCTGAACTCTAGCTTCAGATATTCACCTGCCTCCTGAACTTGAATGTCCCAGAACAACTCACGTTCAACAAACTCAAAACTAGGAGCCTTTCTCTATGAACCTGCCCTGCTCCACAAGGAGCATCACTGGTGAACAAGCTAGAAACCTGGATATGATCCTGACCACCATCTCCCTGCCGTCAGCCCCACCTGCTCCTCCTCTTCCTCCTTGTCATCCCTGTAGCCCTCGCTCTCATCCTGTGTTTCAGACCTCTAGTGATATAGCCTTTTGGTCATGGCTTCCTCTCTTCCCATTCCCTCATCCCTCCACCCTTAGCTCCTGGACGGATAACTACTCATCCTGCAGACCTCCAATGAGGCACAACTTCTCCCTCCCTGTCTCCACCTCTGTACTCGCACACAGGTGGGGGTGCACGACTCTGCAGAAAGCTGTTCTCGTATGCTGGCTGTGCACAGTGCACAGCCTGAGCAACTGTCCATGGAGGCCCTGCTCCCCCAGTGCCTGACGCTTTTACTCTGTTACAGCCCTCGCTGTACAGTGTTTGCACACTGTAAGCATGGCCTCCTCCTTGTGTGTAAGTTCCATGTGGGAAGTGTGTGGTTTATCATCTGTAGTTGTGTGTTGAGCACTTAGCATGAGTTTAGAACGTAGCAGGCATTCAGTACTCATTGGATGACAGGTGGGTGACTGGAGTCGTAAATGGAGAAAAGTCACAACCAGTTATCTGAGTGGTCAGGCATTTGCTCATATCAGATCCAGGGTGCTCGTATTTGGTTGCTCTCTCATTTGATTCTGAATAGCTTGACATGGTTTCAGAAAAACAAATTTTAGTGAATTGTTTTCTTTTCCAACTTACTTCTTAGTGCACTATTACATATTCTTTGAGGAATAAACTACTCTCTCTCTCTCTTTTTAAACAAGGGAAAAGCCTTTTCAGATAGGGAAAAGACACACCACACACGCCACATTCTACTTGGTTATGGAATAAGTGGTTCCTCTGGCTCTTTCCTTGTGGAGAGTCATTAGCAGTACAACATATATGTGACACAAGGGCTAACTTTCCCCTTAAGTCGGTGACTCTGGGAAAGAGAATGTTTTTTTCTTTTAGTCATTTGAGAAATGAGAAAGAGGGAAGGGAAGAGAGCGGTGGCAGAGTTTTGGTGGAGGAATGTACTCAGGTCTATTCTAGAGAGATCTTGACCTTGTCCACAGGAAAGCTAGGATTCATAGGGTCAGCACACCCCAGGGTGCTCCATCCTAGGGACGCATGTTGTCCTCAGATAACAGATTACGGTCCTGGGTCTGAACAGATCTCGCTTCTTGCCAGAGGCTTAGCGAGTGTACAGTTTGCTCTCCCTTGGATGCACAGAGTGTGATTTTCAAAGCGCTTTCACATTGAACTCTGCGAAGCTGCCACACAGGCCCCAGCACCTGCATCTTCCAGTGGAGGGTGAGAAGGTTGCAGCATTTAGCAGCAGCAGTCATTTAATATTGGTGTTGTTTTGGTTTTGTTTGGACAGACTAGGTAGCCCCAGCCCACCCTAAGTCAATCTTAGCTTTTCTAGAGCTTGTCCTTGATGCCTAATGCCCCAGTGGGCTTTTCTGGGTATCAGAATTCTCAAAGCCCAAGTACGGAGGCTGTTCTTAATTTGAACATTTCTAATTCTGAATGTGTGGGTTTTTCCCTCCTACACTGATTAATTCTTCAGCTCTCTGGACACAACTGGCTGTCTACAGGTCAGTTCAATTTTGACTCCTCAAGTCAAGGGCTCGGGGGTACCCTCACTTCAGATACCAGTCCCAGGTCGTCTCCTGTACTTCTGACCAACTGTAACTTCATGGGGGGTTTCCATGCTCCCTTCCTTTGCTTAGATAATTTGCTAGAACGGCTCACAGAACTCAAGAGGAGATTTTGCTTACTATTACTGGTTTATTATAAAGGATACTGTCAACTGAAATGAAAACCCACAGCGTGAGACCTGTGAGTTTCAGTTCTCTTTGGAGTCTTACTGAGGACTATAGCCTGGGGATAGCCTCTCAGAAAACTGCTCATAGAGGTGGCGGACGTCAGCAGCAGTAGAAGGTTGCTGCTGTTCATGAGGTGCAGATATCTTAATGATTTCAGTACTTTTCTAAGTACGGGAAGATGCATGAAATTAGGTTGAGAAAATTTTCTCGAAAATATTGGTCTGAAGTCCTATTCTGCCAATTTTTCTGAATCACAGAGTCTCATTCCTGATTTGCACCCTGAACTCCTTTCAGGGTGTGTTGAAGGGCAGTGACTGCAGTGGCTAATGGCTTAATTCCTATAGAACCACAGGGCCAGAAACAATCTTAGTTGGCAGTTGTTGCCCATATTGACTAATGGGATGTAAATCAGAGATTCCCACGATCCTTCTTGGGTATGATTAATTTGTTATAGCAGTTAATATACACATTACATACTGAATTACCCATTTATTATAAAAGGATGTAACTCAAGAACAGCAAGCTTAAGGAGAGATGTCAAGGAGGGGCTCAGCGCTTCCACACCCTCTCCAGCATGTCACATTCCCTGCATCTCCATATATTCATTCACCCGGCAGCTCTCCCAACCTTGTCCGTTGGGGGATTTAAGGGAGACTTCATTATTCAGTCATAATTGATTAAATCACTGGTCATTGGCAATGATTAAACTTCCAGACCTTCTCAGCTCCCTAAAGTTCAGGGGCTGGGACTGAAAGTTCAACCCTCTAATCATGTGGTTGGGTCTCCTGGATATCAACCCCCATCTTTAGGTGGTTCCAAAGTCACTTCATTAATGTAATCAAAGCACCTTTATGGCTCTCATCAGGAAATTCCAAGGGTGTAAGAGGTCTGGCTAGAAATAGGGATGAAGATGAAGTATGTATTTGTTGTTATAGATCACTACATCACAACTATCTTCATAAAGTTAGTTGAGGACCTTTCTCCTTTTTCTCCTCTCCCGTTTCTGGAGCAGAGTTTGCATGTCATATAGATTTTCTGTTCCTCTCCTGGAAAGCCACCTGGGCTTTATGTGTTACGAGTGCACGTAATGCTCATTGGTGGATTTTTTTTTTTTAAACTAGGGATTTGATTTCTTTTGTTACAGATCTGTTGACAAAAAAATTAATCAACAGTCAATCTAAGAAAGAAGTGGAAAATTTTATTTGCAGCAACCTGAGGATTATAACCTGGGAGACAGACAGTCTTTCAGGACTGTTCTGCTGTTAGAGGTCAGAACACAGTTACATAAGTTTTTGAGACAAAGGGTTATATGTCAGATGATGTACTGACAGTTCACACAATCCAGGCCTGCATGTGCAAAGAGAAGTGGGCCATCCTGATCCCTTATAAGATTATCTCCTAAGTAGGTCTGATTAAGGTAGATTCATAATACACTCTGGAGGGGAGAGAGAAGGTCCAAATGGGCAGAGAAAAATTTTATGTTTAAATTTTTCTTGCCTTACCAAAATATATGAATTTTATTTCATCAGATCTATTCAGATTACCTAATTCTCCTTGATACCATTTTGGTAATTTCTATTTTTCTAGGATATTGTCCACTTAGTTGTTTCTAGAATTCTTATGAGTCTTTAATCTCTTTTGTATCAATAGCTCTGTCCCAATTTATTTCATTTCTAATATATTTTAATGCTTCTATCCTAATTTTGCAAGGTCTCATTTACTAAAAGTGAAAGTGATAGTCACTCAGTCATGTCCAACGCTTTGTGACCCATGGAATTCTCCAGGCAAGAATATTGGAATGGATTGCCATTCGCTTCTTCAGGGATCTTCCCAACCCAGGGCTTGAACCCTGGTCTCCTGCATAGCAGGCAGATTCCCTACCATCTAGGAGTCTTTTTCAAGGAATTAGCTTTACTATTCCTCTCAAGTTCATTAATTTTTGTTTTTGTTTTTTTTAATTTATTTTACTTCCTTTTGGATTCCCCTTTTCCTGGCTTGATTACTTGGCTCTTTTCATGTTTCTTACTGTCTAATACATGTGTATAAGATTTCATGATTATTCAACTCACTAATTAGCACTCTTTGGGTTTTTTGTTCAGAGTCACTAATGTACCTAATTGTTCTTGCTTCCTGCCCATCTCTCTCCATCCGGCTTGTGGAGACATTAGGAGAGATCTGACAGCTGCCTTGTCAAAATCCAGGCGCATCTCCTCCGGTGTTGCCCTGGTGCATTCATCTTAATAATCCAGGCAAAGGGAGAACAGAGGGTGGTCTGAATTGTCTTTAGTCTTCATAATCACCGGCTTATCTTCTAAGCATTCACAAGTTATCCTTTTAGCATTTACTTATATATACACAGGCGATGAGAAATCTGCCCTCTTTCTTTCTCAGACACCAACAACAACCACTTGTGATTTTATTTGCAAAATCCTTCCTCTAAGCACAGATGCAGTGGGTTCCAACCAGCGCAGGGATAAAGTTTTCTGCACTCCCTTCCCACCAGCTCTGCTCCCCTTTTTAGTCTGAAATTTATAATCCTTGACAGAAAAGACCAAAATCAAATGGAATTTTGAGAACTTCTGATGTCTATATGTCCTTCCCTTTCATTCTGCTGGCAATTGAGCTAAGGCCGCAGGTGTGTTTGGCCTTGAACCCCTCTGAGGAGCCGCCTATCATTTCAGTCTTCAGTGTTTCTGCTGCTCTTCTTGCAGGCTGCTGACACCTCTTACTTTTAACAGGTGCATTTACAGCTGCATCTTGCTCAAGGTCTCCCAGTGATACTGAACTTCTCAATCTCTCTGCTCCTAGTCTCTTTATTTCTAAAATGATAGAGTTGGACCTGGGGTCTCTAAGGTTCTGTAAAAACTGGCTGGTCCTGCAAGATGGGAAAGCAGACTGCTTGTTGAGCTCAGCCTGCCTCCATCTCCGAAACCTGTTGATTGTTCATGTCCCCAGAGACCTTCTGTGCTAGCTGTGAATTGTTTCAAAGCAGGAAAAAAGAAAAGGGCTGAAAGGAGAAATTATACTTGTAAAAAAACTGCTTTTCCCCCTCAAAATGGGGAGAGGAATTTGAGAGGCAGCCTCTGAGGGGAAGTGAGGGTGTTGTGGAAGGATGCCCTAGGTTACGAGCATGTATTCTGGGGTTGTACCCTTGTCATCCATCACTCGGGTGACCTAAACAGGAGCCCCTCACACTCTGAGCCATGGTTTGATCTGGGACTAACCACAAGGCAGGATAAGACTATGTTTCCTTTTCAGTTCAAAGGGTAGGTATAAAGACAACAGTAAAAGCACTGTGCAAACTTAGGGAGCGATTATCACTGTAGAAATTCCAGTCTTCTTTTACAAAAGGAGAAGTTACATCCAAGCTAGCTCTGTGCTACTTTGTCTTTTGTAATCAAAACAGAAGTTATTCAATGAGCTGCTTTCCCTCCATAACTGCATTATTGAACTTGGCTGTTTCTCTGCTCTCCTGCAATGCACAGGAAAGCCTGGCTCCACTATAAAGTACCATTCAGACGAAAGGTATAATTGTTTTCACATTTCACAGGGTTCTTGGTCTGTTACCTGTTATCTGCTCACTTTTCAGCATTTTACAATCGTGAACTCAAACACACAGCTCGTTTCCATAATGGACCTTGCCAGTGAACGGAACGGATGGTTGTTTAAAGCTAATCATGGGTCTTTTTTTTTTTAAAACAATGCCTGTGCAGACAAGAGCCAGCTTCCCTAGAGGCAGCTTGAGACTTGCAAATCAAGATCACAGAAAGGAGTTTTCCCACCACTCTGTGGCAAGATATCCAGACCAGATATCGCAACCACATGGGAATCTGTCCTGTGCCCAAGAGAATGGGCAAGATACATGCTCTTTCTCAATGGCCCACAACCTGTCTGTGTGAAATATTAATACACTTTCGCAGACACAAAACCAAGCATGTTATTGAATTCACTGAGTTGTCCATTCAAAGACAAATGCTAGAGTGCTGAATGACTTTATAGCTCCTCACGAGCTTCTTTCCTGAGACTCAAGCTTTAGGCACCTGCCCCTGGATTTCCACAGCACCTCAAACAACACTGCCTGAGATTACATGCATCATCTTCTTCCTCAAATCAGATCTCTGAACTATGTTCCCTAGAATCATGCTGTCATCTACCCAGCCTGGAAACTTCAGCCTCATCTTAGGCAATGTCTTTTTCTTTCTTTCTCAATTCCCTACTACTTAGTCCCACACCTCCCTCCAGATTAGACTAAACAATCACAGAAGTCTTTCACTGTGTTCTTGAATAGAATTTATTCTATTCTCCAATATATCGCCTTTTCCAATATAGCCTTCATGTTGCCCCAGAATTATCTGACCAAAACAGGTTGGGTCATGACACTTCTTCAGGGCTCCCTCTCACCTGCAAAATAAATTCCACGCTCTTTAATATAGGATTCAAGGGTGTTCACTGTCAGACCTTGTATTATTAGTTGGAAAGTATTCATTTATGAATGAGAGATCTGAGAGATGCTGAACTGGAAATGACTTAAGCCATGAGAAATACTTATTTTCTCACTCAACAAGAAATCCAAAAGTCTCGGGGTCTGGGATGGGTTTATTCAGCACAGCATAAGCATAGCTTCCACTGTTCTGCTCTGTCATCCTCAGCATGGTGGCTTTTATCCTCAGGCTCAATTCCTCTTGAACTCCAGGTGATTGCCATGGCTCAGACGTCACATCCTCTCTCATAACCATGTAGAAAAAAATACATCCCTTCTTCTGCAGGAAAACCTGCCCATGAACCCCCTTATATCTCACTGGCCAGACGTATATCACACCAGTCACAGGCAAGGAGATAGAAGTACTGTTTAAGTATTCACGTCTTGAAATCAGAGTTCTTTCAGCAAGAAAGAGGAAGCAAGTGTGAGTGTGTGTGGGTGGGTGTGTTTGGAGTGGCCGCTTTCAGTATCTGCTAGGGTTTATACTCAGCAGTTTACTCTGTCTATAAGCCTCAGGCCCCTGGTCACTGGAATTATTACTGTTCTCAAAACAGCGTGTCATTTTTTCATGCATTCTCCTGCCTTACCAATGTGCCTGCAACGCCTTCCTGTGCTTCAAGAACACACGACTCTTCACAGCCTGTTAGGTTCCAAGCTGCTTCCAAGACAGCACTACTCAGCCTCAGTCCTTCAGCAGGTTTTGTGTTTATAGTGCATTTCTCACTTTGGTTTCTTTCTACCTTCATTTCTACATTTGACTTCTATTCCGGTAGACTATAGGGCCCTATCTCCATCAGTTGTGTCCTTGCCATGGCCTTTGTGTGTCTTAAATCTAGTGATACATATTGAATGTAAATTAATATCACACCTGTTTGGTTTGCAGGGCTGTGCTACCAGCATAGTCTCCCAAGATGGTGAGCAGAACGGTCTTATGGGGAGAGTGGATGAAGGTGTAGATGAATTTTTCACCAAGAAGGTGACCAAAATGGATTCCAAGTGAGTTCAGAGTCATTTCACTAATCACACCATTTAATTCACATTTAAATTACTAACAGTGATAATTTTAAACTTAGTATGTACTAAGGCTCTTATTTCATAAGTATATAAGATAGACATTTGACAGAGGGTTTACTTTTCTGGTGGTTTGCAAGACCACCATCAACTGGGAACTTGTTAGAAACGTGAATTCTCAAACCTGTAGCCCAGACCTACTGAATGAGAAACTAGAGGTGGGGGCTGACAACCTGTGTTTTAATAAGCCCTCCAGGGTATACTGAGACACACTCAAGTTGAAGAACCACTGTAATATCTAAATCAGACCACAAAATGTATCTCCCCAAGAGTTTTTTTTTTTTTTTTTTCCCTTTAGGGCTTTATTACATTCATCTGGATGTATCTCAGACAATGAGATACGTTTGGCAGGCTGAAATTACTAACAGTGGACCCTTGAACAATGCAGGTTTGAATGGCTTGGGTCCACTTATTTGTGGATTTGTTTCAATAGTAGATACTTCGATACTACACGGGCCCTGGCTGGTTGCATCTGTGGATGTGGACAAACTCGGATACTGAGGACTGACTGTGAATTAACTCCCTCATTATTCAGAGGTCAACTGTATTTTTAAATTCCCCGTGTTTATAATTTGATATGTCTGGGAGCACACATCATTCATTGCTAAGTAGCACAGCTTTACCAGAGTCAGAACGACAACAGAATTAGTAAAGAGGCTTCAGATTTAGCCTCTGAAAAGTTCTGTCTGAATTTTCTTATTACCAAGACAGAGTTTCCTTAGAAGTCAACTCAGTGGTACTTTTATTAACAGCTTAACTTGAAACACTCAAGCCTTTAAGCATGACTTGTACCAAGTTATTTAATCTCCAACTAAATGCAGATCCACTCCCAAGTACTGAATAAGGATTTGTGTTGGTGAAATGTTCTTCACCTGAGATATCAAATCCAGGAACTAATTTAAACCATCCTGATAAGTGGAGGGTGGGCAAGCCAGGCACAGGGAAGGAAAACTGGTCCATTCTATAGATTGATGTGCCTTATCTTGCCTTTGCAGGATGGCGAGGTGGGAGCAGGTTAAATTTTTATATCCATAACAGTATAACTTACTGAATGTTATAAGCTTTAGGACCCAATTATTTATCTCCTTTGACACTGGCCTTGAAGCTTGCCATACTGGGGAAAATTCTATTCTCTCCTTCAAGATCCAATGTAAATATCATTTATTCTTTGAAGCTTTTCCCTGCCTCATTTCCTCTCCTCCCCAATTAATAACCCTTTGTCTATTGCTGACTTGATACTTTTTTCTTTTCATCTTCCGCATACATCTGTTAGAGCAACATAATCCCCTGAGGGTTTTTTTGTTTTTCTTTTTTACATTGTGGGGAATGGATGAACATAGTCTTAATGCAAAAGGTTCAGGAAGTACCAACATAAACTGAGCCAAATGGGGAAATCCCTCTTAATGATCTGTTTTCAAATCTTTTCTTCCTATAGAATACTGTCCTTCACCAACAAATGCCTGGGTCTGATTTCTCATTATAACTTCGTGTCTGTCAAAGCCCATAATGTATAATCTGCCCTCAGTCACTCTTGGTTGAATGAATCAAGACAATCTTGGCCTGTATCTGTATAAACAGATAATACTGTAGGCTCTCCTCGTCCCAAACTTTTGATGTTGAATTAGTGGAGCGGTCTGTGCACATTCAACTCGGATCATATGTGTCGTCACTGCCAGGGGGATCTCCTCTGCCCTTAAAGTCACCTCCTCCTCTAATAAGCCCAGTGAAAGTTGGGCAAACTTTATAAGGTATAAACCCCACTTTCTACAAAGATACTGCTTTAGGAGGATTCTCTTCATGTTCTAGTACACAAATAGAACTAGGTGCATCAAATTTCATCAAATAATGATGGAATTTATTAGAAGTTGTGATTTGTTTCATTTCTTTTTGTTACATAAAAACAGATCATTGTCAGTTTGCTATGTAGAGGTCCAGGCATAGGTCAAACCATCAAGTAGTATGAAGGAAGTTTGAAAATCGAAGTTCAACATGCTCCTTGTAGTTTAAAATCTCAGAGGTGTTTTAAGGTGTTTTATAAAAAAGAAAGAAAAAAAAACCTTGTTTCTTTCCCTACTCCCCAGAGGCAATTAATTCCTATTCTTTTAGCTGTTTGTTTCCATATTTCATAATAACTTTTTTGTTGTTGCTATTTATTTTTCAAATAGTGACCATAACTAGTGGCTTCTTACTATAGAGGATGATAATGTAGCTCCTACAGTATAGTCTGACCCTACTGTCCACCAAACGCTTGCAGGCAAACACACATACACTTCTATTTTTTCATCTTTTTCTTACCCCTCCCTGCCTCAACTCTGAGATTTTCTCAGTTTTATCTTCCAACCTTGAGTTTTCCATTTCCGCTATCACATTTTTCATCTTAGTTAACTGTGTCATCCTCTCCAGTACTCTTGCCTGGAAAATCCCATGGATGGAGGAGACTGGTGGGCTGCAGTCCATGGGGTCTCAAAGAGTCGGACACGACTGCGCAACTTCACTTTCACTTTTCACTTTCATGCATTGGAGAAGGAAATGGCAACCCACTCCACTGTTCTTGCCTGGAGAATCCCAGGGACGGGGGAGCCTGGTGGGCTGCCGTCTATGGGGTCGCACAGTCAGACACGACTGAAGCGACTTAGCAGCAACTGTGTCATAATTGTTGGCTACATTAGTATTTCATGTTTACTTCATTATAAGCATGTAAATGTTCAGAGCTGTTATACAATATGCAGTGATTATATTGCCTTTCCAACTTTTTATTTTCCCTGGAGTTAATAATTGTCCCCTTTTGAATTTGCTTAGTTTTCCGTATACCTGTCACTGACATGCCTTCTAAATCTCTGTAAAGGTATGAATGTTCTCTCAATCTCCTCACATCTTCTCAGTTTCATCTTCCTGGGCACATACTTCACTACTGTCTGACCATTCCAGCCTGGCCTTTAGGTCTGGTCCCCTGCTGTCCTCCTGGGGTCCCCACTTTGCCATCTGTTGGGGGTTTCTCCTCACTCATTCCTGTGTCTTTCCCGTTTCCTTTGGCTGGGTCATCCTCTTCCTTACTTCACTTTTGTTCTGGGGCAGCAGCATCTCTGGTTATTTGCTGAAGAAGGAAGTACAGGAGGTGAGTTTCTGAAACTCACATGTCTTGCATTTTGGTTAATACTGTGACAGCTACAGAACTTTAGATTGGAATCCATCTTTCTTTAGAATTTTGAAAACCTGGTCCCCTTATCCTCTCACTTCTAATGTTGCTCTAAGAATCCAGTGTCATCTTGAGCCCTCATCCTTTGTTTGTTGCTTGTTTTTCTGCTTCTCAGAAAGTATCTGGGATCTTCTCTCTGTTCTTAGTATGTTGACATCTTATGGTGATATGTTCTATGTGGGTTTTTTTATCTTGTTTTGTTAAAACCCATTTGTTAGGCACTCATGAGCCATTTCAATTTGGAAATTTGTGTCCCTTGATTCTGGAATTTTTCTTGAATTATTTTTCATAATTTCTTTGCTTCCTTTTTCTCTATATTCTTTTACTTAAACTTCTATTATTCAAATTGTATTTCTTCTCTTTATCTGCTAGTATTTAAAAAAGAAAAACTGTTTTTCTTGTATTTCTTCGTCTTTTTCTTACCCCTCCTCCCCTCAACTTTCTGGGAGATTTTCTCATTCTTATCTTCCAACCTTGAGTTTCCCATTTCCACTATCAAATTTTTCGATTATTCTTGTTTCATGGATTATATTAACACATATACCTCTTGTATACATGGGGGATACCTAGGAACACTAACTCCCTGAAATGGCCCACAGCACCACCTTACATACCATCTTCAGCTAAAGACGGAAGAGAGACTGTTAGGGGATGTTATTGTGAACCAGGTAAACAAAGGGTAAGGTTGTTATGCAGGTGTGAGTCCTGGTCCTTCTCTGTTGATAAATTTCTAGGGATCCAGTTATCCTGCTTCTCCTAGTATGGAGAGGAATACCCCCTTACAACATGGTGATTTTCTGTATAAATGTATATTTCTCTTACAGAAGAGAAATTTCCCCTGTGTCTGCTGTTCCTTAAAAGTAACCAGCCTAAAATAATGCTATGCCACAAGCATATTATGGGATGGCACGTTCTGTGTCCCTTCACCTGAAATCCATTTGCTTCTGGGCCTTCCCAACTAATACTTCAGGGGTCAGCTTTCCCAGATTTATGAAGTCAGTTTCTACTCCTAACTGTTTTGGCTTCCAAACTATTGTTTTTGCTTTTTCTCCTCTCTGGTGCTTAGGCCTTTTTTCTTTTTTAAAAAAATTCTCCTGCTGGCATTTTCCTGGGGACTCAGAGGAGATACATGGGTGTCCTTCCAGCTCTTAGTAAAAAGCTCTCATGATACTTGCCATTCAGCCCAAATCATTTACTGTCTCCCCATCCATTTCCCAGGTTTCAGGATGTTCAGAATATTCTGACAAACTTCTCCCAAAGATCACCAGCTGCTTTTTCATGTCATTCCCTCTTTCCGTGGTATTACATTTCTTTTGGTTTTGAATAGTGCTTTTTATTTTTATAATTTATTTTTACATTTAAGCAAGGATCTGGATCATGGATCCCACTTAGGGTGGAATTTCAGATGTTATCTAATGATTGTGGAGGGATTACACGTGCTTAAGGGAAAATCTGGGCCTTTCCAGTGCCCTCCAAATTAAATAAGGCAGTCACTCATCTATGCCATGAGTGGATCTACCTTTTCTACAAGTTCTTACTAGTGGAGAGGCACTTGACTAGAGCATTTAAACAGAAAAAACTCACCTCTGCTCTCAATCCTCCCAATGATACCTTCAGATTCTCATTCTTAATTTTTATGTGCCTCAGGTTCCTCACCTGTGGATATGATGATAGTCAACCTTCCAATTTCCAAGTCAACTTTTTAAAATGTTTCAAAATTGTTGCTATATAAGCAGCCATCTCCTTATTTCTGTTTTGAGTGACTGTTGCTGAAGCTTTAATTACAGTACACCCAACAGGATTTTCTTTTGAATTATAGGCGATGGTCAGCGAGGGGCTCAGAGTCCCACGAGCTTAGTGAAGGAGGAGATGAGAAGAAAAAACGTGACTTTCGGAAAACTGGCTTTCTCAATTTAATCAAACCCCGGAACAAACCTGAGCGGTCTTCAACAGTCTTGACAGCAGAAGAACTCTCCTCCCCCAAGGCGGGAGTCAGAAGTCCAGCTGTGGACGCCCCCAGGAAGGACACAAAGCCAGCCGAGCACAATGGCAGTGCTGATCGGGTGGAGGAGATCAAAACACCCGACTCCTTAGAAGAAAGTCAAGGGGAAGACGTGGGGAAGGTGGACCGGAGTGACAGCAAGGGCAGCCCACAGGGAGGGCGAAGGTACGGGGTCCAGATGATGGGCAGTGGGCTGCTGGCGGAGATGAAAGCCAAGCAGGAGATGAAAGCCAAGGCTGCTTGCTCACTGAAGGTAAGGGAGAGGGTCTCTTTTGACTTGGTTGTCTTTGTCATTTTTGTCTTCACGCCGTTTTTATGGGCAAGACAGGTACAGGAAAACAGCCTGAACTAAATAAAAATCCCCAAACAAATGGCTCTTTCCTAAAGGACGCAGAGCACAGACAGGACCTGGCCATGTTTTTCCACCAGCACTAGGGTCACGCGCTCCTGAAGAGCCTCAGCCTTGGAAGGTCAGGCAGTGGCTGCAGGTCCATGTCTCACCTGCTCAGGTGCTCCTGTGCCTCTCACAGAAACACGTGACAGCTGTGCCAAGGGCGTGCTCCACTCTGGGGAAAGACTGTTGAATCCAAATGGAGACCCAAGGGTCACTGGAGATAGGACAACTGACGGAGGCAAATAAAATGATTGAAACCAGATTCTAGTTCTAACCAGGGAGATCTGTTTTTCAGTTATTTTCAGAGTTTATGTCCTTTTCCAAACCTGAAAGTTCCTTGCTAAATTCAAGGTTTAAAAGGCAAAGTATTGTTAGAATTAATTGAATATTTGACTATGGAGATATGTTGTGTTGCTATGAAGACACATTTTATCATTAAAAACTGCTGAGTACCCCCAACGCGATGGACATGAGTTTGAGTAGGTTCCTAGAATTGGTGATGGACAGGGAAGCCTGGCGTGCTGTAGTCCATGGGGTCGCAAAGAGTTGGACACAACTGAGTGACTGAACTGAACTGAGTACCCCCAAATCTGCATTACTTATTTCTGAACCTCTTTTAAAGGTATAAGTTGTGTATTTATTTTTCGTCCCTTTTTTAACCTCTATATTTTTCCTGCCCTCAGGAAAAACTCAGGTTTTGGTGTCTGTGCACTATCTTGAGCTCTTTTATGTTTATAAAACTGGGTTCTCCAACTTTATTTAAAGTATCAGAATAAAACAGTCCATCTTGATGAACTCTTGATTTTCAGAAAGTAAGTGGTTATACCAGGACACAGAGGGCTTGTTTTATATTACTTCTAAAGATACTGATTGTTTCATTAAATCCTGCATCCCACATGATTTTACAGCTGTTCATCATAGTTCTTCCCCCAGCACCACCACTGTTCTCTAGCAATTTTCTATTTACAAATCCCTCCTAACTCACTCATTAGCTCTCAGAAGAGAGTTGGGATAAAACTATATTCTGTTAACTCAACAAAGGGAGGCACGATGCGGCCTTCACTGGCCAGAATTCTGAGTAAATACTGTGACCACATCTTTGATGAGTCAGATGCCCAAGGAAATGTTTACATTTTAGTCTGTTTTATAGACTTTATAACAAGGAATGTGCTGTTTTGACTAATGAGCTGTTTATTTTATACTGTTTCCATCGATGAATATAGCTGTCTTTTGGTAGAAAGATGAGAAGTGCTGGAGGGTTTTTTCCCTTGTGCTTTGGATTTGATAAATAGATGGGCTCCAAGTGACAAAATTCTTAGGATTTAAGTTGCCCAAAACATACACCAATGATCTTAAAGCGCCATCTAGCGTTTCCTGTAGTTTTGTCTCAGCAGCAGAGCCTCAGGGAGACGAAGTCAGGCACAGTCAGTGTCACGGCAGGAGAGTTAAGGAGCCATTATTTGTTGCTACTTATGATGTGCTTTGTTCTTTCTCTTGACACTTTACATAACTATGCACTTTTGCGATGGGGTGCTTGAATTTTTTAGAAACTTGGGAACGATGCTGTCTCCCAGGATTCTTCCAGCCTGACCTTGAGCAGCACAGAACGGTTGGATGGAGGTGGGGCTGGTAAGTCAGGCCACTGCCATCACCCACTTAGGACAAACTATTACCTTCTGGTCCCAGGAGTCGCATGTGATTGACAGAAGGGAAATAAAGATGGAGAGCAAGAATGGACCTTGACTTTCCCTAGAAGACCACAGCCCTTCACCTGGCCCAGCTCCACTTAGGGGCTCATTCCCACCACGATAACTTAGCACCTGGACAAGGCACCTTTCCTGATTCCACAAAGGGAAAGAGATTTCCTTGAGAAGAACTCCTAAACGGGGGGCATTTGGGGAGGGGAAAAAGAGAGGGGACATGGCTGATGAAATCAATTATTATTGGAGTGTAATTGACTTAGAACACCGAGTTAGCTCCAGGTACACACCATGGAGATTTGATATTTCTATTACAAAGTGATCATCATGCTAGTTACCATTTGTCACCATATGAAGTTATTACAGTATTAGTGACTGTATTCCTTCCCCAGGCTGTACACTTCATCCCTGTGGTACACTTATTTTGTCTCCAGAAGTTTGTGCCTCTTAATCTCCCTCACCCCTCTACCCCTCTGGTAACCACCTGCTTGTTTCCTGTATCCATGAGTCTGTTTTGCTGATGTTTTTAAAAATAAGCCACTTATAGTATATAGCAGGGAGCCCTTTTAATTGACATGAGGGAATGCTCTTTTCTCTCAGCTTGAACATCCATGAATATTCAACATCCTTTGTCCCTTTGACTTTTTAGGTGTAGTAAGAGAGTAAGAGACCTTAGATGGAAACTGGAGAGTAACTTGTTAATTACCTCATTTTGCTGTTTGACATTCTTGTGTTGAACTTTAATAAGGAAAGAGACTATAACTCATGTTCAGCCAGTTTATATTTCCTTGTTATCTGGATAAATTAAGGCAGCAGGAGATGATGCTCCTGGAGTGGTTCTCACTAAATGTGAGGTTTGGGACACAGTCCTCCTCTCCCAGAGCCTGCAGCCCAACTCCAGAGTGTCATCCAGAACAGAGGTGCCTACGGTTGGTTATACTGTACCTTGTGCCAGATCTAAGGAAGATCTGAGTGCTTCAAATGCGTTGAGACCTGCTCTCGCCCCTGTATGCCCCTATGGGCATGTACCCTGTTAAACATGAGGCTTGTCATCCATGGAATAGTCAGAAGTGATCAGAAGAGTGCCATCGAGTTCACTGTTTTTCTACCAAGAATTGTAGTTTTCCACCAGCATGTTTTGATTCTGAAAACATGCCAGAATAGCGTGTTTCTGTTCTAAAATATCTTTGGTGACAGATACAGAGAACAAACTAAGGGTTACCAGTGGGGAGGGGCTGGGAGGGAGGGGCAAGACTGGGGAAGGGGATTAAGAGATACAGCCTGCCAGGTACAAAATAAGATACAGGCTATAATGTACAGCACAGGGAATATAGCCAGTATTTTATAACTACATTATAAGGAATATAGTCTATAAAAATATTGAATCACTATGTTGGACACATGAAACAAATATTGTAAGGCAACTATACTTCTATTAAAATAGCTGAGAAATTATAAACAGCTATAGAAGTCTCTAAAGGATTGGTTTCTTTCACCTTTGACTTTTACAGTAAAGTGTGCTTTTTGTGCCCGTTTTCATTTTAGTGCCTAAAGTGCATCCAGAGAACCGCTTCGGTTTGGGAACCCCAGAAAAGAATGCCAAAGCCGACCTCAAGGCGGAGGCGGTCTCCAAGCCCCGGAGCTTTTCCAACAGGCCCACCAGCCCGAAGCCCCTCCTGCAGGCCCCCAAACCCAACCTGGCGGCACGGCCCACCATTCCGCAGAAACCAAGAACTGCCTCGCGGCCTGGTAAGGACTGGTTTTTGCCGATTGGGAAGTAACACTATGACCAGGTGGCTTCCCAAGCTGGAGGGCCTGGACCTCCACACATGGTTTCCAGGGCGTCTGGTGAACATGACTGGGGAGGGGGAGGTGTCTGCAGGAGAGGGCCATGAGAATCCTGCTAAAGTGACCGCGGCTGAAGGGCTCCTTCATTCAGCACCCAGGTCACCCACTCAGGGACCATCCTTGCACTCAGGGCTGTGGGTCGAAGGCAGGATGGTGAAAGCACCCCTGTGTGGTGCTCGCCCCCTGGCGGTGCTCGCTGTAGCTTTCTGCAGGCTGAGTCCAGGTGCTCAGACCCTCGAGAAAGCCACAGGTTAAGGATGAGAGCCATAATTAGGGAAAGCGTAAGTTGCTTTTTATCCGTTTTCATCTGTTTTTATCCGATATCCTGTGAAATATTTAGGGTTTAGAACAGGGCTGGGCAAACTATGGGCACACCAACAGAGGCACACAGCCCCCACTGTCCGTGTGTACACACACACACCCACACCGAGAATTAACCTTGCCGGTGACAGAGCAGAGAAAGGGAGTGCAATTCAGTTTTTCCTTTCAATTAGACTGAAACAGGACAGCCTTCAGAAATAACAGACGAGCTGTTTTGCCATCTTTTTATCTTAGCAGGTCATTTAATCTCTCCAGTTGTACAGTGTTCACAACAGTCCTTTCTGGTCTTCAAAGTCCATGATTTTAAGTTATTCTAACTGACCTCAGTAAGTATACATAGGTACATGCACCCCTACTCCTGAAAGTACAAATCTATATTATATACATATGGTGACCACTGTACTGGATTTGAGAGCAGGTAAAGTCAGTGGGTTATAACCATCACTTATTTTAAGAAAATCAAATGGCCTTTGAGGCAGAAGGAGTATTTAGTCTTACACCTACAGTCTGATTTTCAAATATCAGCTCACTGAAATTCTGAAACGGAAATTCGGTCTGCAAGGTATATTCATATCTGTAGATTTTTAACTCTTTGTAATTTTTAATTTTTCTTTCTATTGTTTGTTACTTCACTGGGCTATGAAACTAATTTTTGGCCAGAAAAACTATGATGTTTTAAAAAAGATTATTAGTCATTTGTATTTAAAGACTAAGCCAGCTTATGCTTTAGGAATCCAGTTTGATGGGTGTCTTTGTGTCTCCAAAGAGGACGTCCCAGACTCTCCATCCAGTCCGGGTTCTCCTAAAGTCGCTCTTCTTCCTCCCGTCTTGAAAAAAGTTCCTTCAGACAAAGAGAGAGATGGCCAGGGCAGCCCGCAGCCCAGTCCCAGGACCTTTTCCCGGGAAGGTAAGATATTTTTTTCTCTGCATTAGCTCTCCCCAAGGAGAGTCATTTCTAGAGAAAGGAATTCATCTTGGTTAGAGTCTGTCAGTCAGCATCCCTTGGATTACATTTTGGAACCAGAGCAGACTTGATTCAACATTGTTGGTGACACTGGGTGTTAAAGACTGTATACAAAGAGTAAAAGTGTAACTGAGTCACTCAGCCCAAAGGTCTTGGTAATAGTAATCTCTAGATGCTCCTGAACTGACCCCTCGTGTATTAGGAGTGCCAACAACATTGTTTTGTGACTGACTGGCGCTACCTGTAGGTTTATAGGTTCCACTATTTCTCAGAAGAGCTCCGCCTGGTGGTCAGTTGCTGTCACTATGGTTCAGGAGTGGCTCACACAGGCTTGGGAAACGTGGTGGATGGTTAGCTTGTGTGGTCGTGAAGTCAGATGATCCTCATTCTCAGGAGTGTCACCTGCATGGATGTTCTCAGAGCACTGTCACACCAGTTTGTGTCTTTTCTGTTTCTTTTACTTTGCTGGGGTGGGAGCAGAGCAAGATAACCCCAGGGCTTGAATGCTTTCTCCCAGAATCAGATCAAATATTGCTGTCTGTGGAGGCGAGGTGTGTTTGGGCTGACTTTTGCACCCCACCGTGTCTCTCTCCACTTCTCCCATTCTGTTCAACGTGCAGTTACGTCTGTCTATCACAAAGTCTAATTGCCAACTCTAAGCCCCACCTATTAAGAAATTATCTGGAGCCATCGTCGCCCATGTCCAGATAGCTCTCAGCGTGGTTTGGGGTTGCTTGGTTTTATTTTAGATTGTTTGATGCTTTAGAATTCTTTGATCGCTCTGATTGTGACATCTTCCTACCTTGGCTCATTTTCTTTTGGGTTGAAATTAATGGAAAGTGTTTCTGAGTACTGTCTTTGTTGATTGAGAGTCTCATAAAAAATAGCACAGCCTGCTTTCTTATCTCCATTCTGCAGATTTATTTGATGTGTACAAACTTCACTCACCTACTGGCTATAAATTAAAGAAGGTGGGGATTTTTGACCAAAGCTGATAAACCAGTCTGTCAAACAGAGAAACTAAAGCCATTGAATGATGGCTGACAGAGTCATTTCACACTGGGTGATCAATAAATACAGGATTCAGTATTAGAGCCACAGCCTTTGAAAGCCTTGGTCTAGAAAGAGGAATCGGTGGTGTCAGGTCAGAGTGACTGCCTGCTCAAACCGCACAGTGCCTTCCCCATCCTACCCTCATTTGTTCCTTTCTGCAACTGCTGTCTTTGTGTCTTTACTTATAAGGAAGCTTTGAAAAATGTCTGAAAGAATTTTGTTGGTGAGAAATGGGAAGGCATGGAGGAGTAGTGAGGGTAAGTAGGAATGTTTGTCTTGTCAAAAGCAATTGGGAATATGGATGGATTGAAAAGAAAAGGGCTGAGGGCTGAACAAGAAATAATTGCTTAACGTTTTTGAAAAATGATGTTTTCTAAGATGTCTAAGACGAGGCCCAGAGTAACCCACCAGTCTCCTGAGTTAAAGAGTGTGTCCATGGAGCCTCTAGCATTAACCAAGAGGGTGAAATACTGGATGCTACAGGCAGGTCCTTGGCTGCTTGGGAAAATTAGGTGTTCTTTCTATAGGAACTTAGGAATGAATGTGTTGCTTCTCAAACATATCAGGGCTTCACAGGTAGATACTTGATCCCTTCCCCACTCTCCCAATAGCAAATACTATGGATGGTTCACACCCCGCATCTTCCCCGCTGAAGACTGGAGAGCTATGGAAATCACTGCTTTCCCGTTTGGGATCCAGGATAATCTCTGAGATCATTCTGATGGTGTTGCTTGAAACTGAAATTGGACTCACAAATATACATGAGGTCTCAGAACAGTTGGTAAATTCAGAGGTGGTAACGTTTTGATTTCAGTTTATTTTTCAGCTTGTCCACTAAGCTGGCCCAGGAATGAGAGCCACTTGTGAGCCCTCTTTTCCTGTTGTTCCCATTCCTACTTTCTTGTACATTATTCATGCCGGTTACTTCATTTCCTTGTTCTGTGCCTCCCTCTGGACTAGCGTGCCCAACTCATTTCTGAATCAGGTAAACGGCTGTGCTTCTTCTGGATTATTCCATAGTGAATGTGAATTTCGTTAATCCATCTTGGAATTGAAATAGTAACGCGGGGGCCTTTTTGTTAGTTATATTTAGGGGGCAGACTCGGAGCTCACCTCATTTTGCACGACATTTCCATAATGTTGGCTGTTGAATTCTATAGATAATGGTGTGTCTGTTCAGGACCAACATTGGAGGTACCTTGAATCTTAAGTGGGGTGGGTAAGCTGATATTTAAGTTTTAATATTAATATTTTTTAATATTAATGTCAACACGTTGATGTATTTGCTACTATAAAGGGTAAAATGGATCCCTTTTCCTCAGTAGTGCAAAGAGGAGATTATTACAAAAGGCATTCAGATCATGACAGTGGCAAGCCTTCCGGTAGAGGGAAAAGACCTTCAAAACTGTACTCCACCATTGCAGAAGAGGAAGTGAATGCAATTGGGCGCAGGAAGTCACAGCCAACACATGGTTAGAGTCTTCACTTATCATCGCTCACTGTCCCAGAGCTTATGAACTGGCACTAACAAAAACAAACTTGAATTGAGTAACTTCTGTCCTGGGACTGGGTCAGGGATTGTTTATACAGTTGGTCTTTTTTTTTCTCTAAATGGCAGCAGGATGGTCCTTCCACTGGGGGGCAAAAAGTATTGACTTAAAAAACTAAAAACAAATTCTTATGAGGAGGACCAAGTTACTTTGGATTATGGTGACTTGTCCTTTCAAATTTTTGTGATCATGGAGGTTGATTTTTCTATTTGGGGTCATGTCTCCTAGTCTCTTCCGTTCTCTCTTTACTCTTCTAGCAAAGGATACAGGTGATCTTTCAGTGGACACTTTGTAACCCTATAGGAAGAAAGGAAACACACCAATTTACTTTTCAACCTCTTATATCATTTTACAACAGTTACCCAATAACTGTCTTCCATTCGACACTATACATCCTGTAAAGTTCTGTTCAGATGAGGACAGTCCCAGGAAATGGATTTTAAATCAGCTTTTATCTCCAGTGGGAAATTTTAGAATAAGTACTGCTGACTCAGGAAATGGTTTTTCTATGACGAAGTATTCATCATCTCCCTGGTTAATAGGTTTTTATAAATATGACTTAAAGTCTTTTAAAGGAAGTTTTAGTATCATAGAAGAAATATTAAATATTTTGATATCTGAAGCTTCTTTAAGGGATTTCTTCCCTTGGAATAGGCTTTCCCCCCCCCCCCCTCCCTGTAATACTTTATCAGATGGTAACATATGAAGGTAGGTGGCTCCAGGGATAAAGTGCCCGGAGTTTAGCCATAACCCCACACCCTTTACTGCCTCTTCAGAAAGCATCCCAGAAGGCAGGTCAGTGGAAGTGAACTTAAAATAGGGATAATTTCCGTTTACTGAAAAAGGCTAAACCATTCTCAAACCTTTGATCTACCTTATAGCTTAGTAGCCCAGTGAGTTATGACTTCTCAGTAGGAACTGTTGTCTTTGAGGACTTTCTCTGACACAGTTAAAATCAAGAACAACGGAGCAAGCATCTACCAGTCTCCCACCAGCAACAGCATTGGAGTCAGCCTTCTTGACCAGATACTGTGAGATAAGCCATGTCCTCTGACTTGCCTGGTGGCCCAGCACACACTAGCCAGGTGACAGGGTGGCTTTAAGGACATGGCCCACTGCATAAAGAAAGCAACATTCTGTTTGGGCTGGGTAGCACCTGCCCCAGAGGAAAACAACTGACTTATTTCTTGATTTTTAAAGGATTTCCTGTGGTAGGTGTGTTCATAGTCACACAGTTACATAGCTTCTCTCTGCAAGAGATTTTTTAATGTTTTCAAGAAAATCTGTTATCTTCAAATCATATAAATTACAATAAGACATTTTCTGAAGAAAGAGAATTTATATTAAATTAGAAGCTCTATATTGTCTCTTTTGATAAGGACACCCAAGGTTACCTAGATGTTGCTAGATTTTGGAAATTTACATTTGAACTCTTGCATCAGTTGACTTATAATCATTTGTTGTTAACAAAGCACCCTTCACGCAATGTAATGTTCATTTTTCAAGAGACCACCAACAGCACTTTATATATACAACACATGGATGGAGAGCCCACCTGCCAGTACCACACTGATCATACAGTGAGGTTTTGAGTTAGAGTAAAAATAAGATGAAGCTAGAGAAAAGCCAGATCCTAGAAAGGCAAGAAATTCTCTCTCTGAATTTTTTTTTTTTTTTTGATGACCTCTTTGGTTTAAAACTCTCATTGTGATGGGCTACGTCAAATTTTGATGGAATTCAATAGGACCATCTTGATTTGCTTTCCTGCCTAGATTTCTTGAGCTATGAACAGGAACCAAAAGCATAATTTTTAAAGGACCTTCAGTTAAAATAATCTGACGTACAATATTTTAATCTTGTTTTGTTAGTGCCGATTCCCAGCACTTGTCTTCAGCCCTGAGAATTGCATAGCAGTCTGCTTTCTGAATAGTTTGGTTAACAAATGCAATTAGCAGAGCAATTCTATTAAACCACAGTGTGTAGTTTTCTTTCAGTATTTTAAGAGCAGCTTTGTTTATGCTAAAACAGCTTTCTCACCTTCCTAAATCATTTCTCTCTGAAACAAACAGAAGCTATTGTTCTCAAAGCATGCTGCCTATTTTTATCATGATTATTATGTTTTAATTATGTGGCTATTTTAATATTGGTTTGACAGGTAAAATGCTTGCTTTCTTTTCCTGGAAGTATGTGTAATTGCATCTTTTGAATTTCATATCATTCTCTACGTTTAATATAAGCTGTGATGTCTTCATTAGAGTACGTCCTATTTTCTTCAAGAAAAGAGTTGGTTTTGACATTGTATGCATTGTAATGTATCCTATTTGGACAGGCCATCCTATTCTGAGATCCCTATAGTGTATCACTTGCTTCTTCCATAATTCAGCCTATAGCCAACAAATATTTGGTTGTGGCTAATAATCTGCAACCCAGTGCTATGTTCCCCATTTTTCACCAGATCTGGGTTCTACTACCTCTATGTGAATTCTTCAAAAGAAATTTAACAGTTCATTGACACTTTCGGTGCCTGTCAGAAAATATTCCAAAAAAAAAGGCCAACTACAGATGATTATTTTAAGGTCATCATGTTTTTCTCCCGAGAAATATGAATGTCAGTGGAGCTTAAAATAGAGAAAAGCTCAAATTTTTATATCTCTAATTCTGAATTTATATGCACATTTCAGATGCTCTAAAATTAGCATATATATGTATTTGCATATATATATGCAAACTCAGATCATCTTCAAGAATGACAGACTTCACATTTGAGCCTATCAGTTATCACCACTGAAGAGAGGATATGAATATACATAGAATGTTTCTGTTGAATAAATTGCCTTTTTACTTAGGTATCTTTTATAATTTTATTGGTACCTGGAATGGTAATACATGTGTATAGACACATATAGAGAAGCTCTTGAACTTTGATGTATGACTTGTTGCATTAAAGAAGTGTAGTAAAACAGTCTTTAAAACAGTTATCAAGTCAAGCAGTAAATCAGGCTGCCTAAGAGAAAGTTTCTCTAAATTAGTAAAAAGTCTGAATTCAGAAATACTGAACCTACTTAAATATAATTGTAATTTTGTAATTACTGTCCTAATTATATGCAATCAAATAATGCTGCCTAAAGGCTGGAAAACAAATGACAAAGAACACACCTCCTACTAAGGTTGTTTGCACTAGCAATCTGGACTACTACCAAGTGCTTTGGCTTTGTGCAAACAGTTCCTTGGTCTCACCATGCCTCAGTTTTCCTGTCCAAGAATGGTGCCTTACTTATGATACAAAGAAAATGTCAGCCTGGTACTAGACTCATTATTACATTCACAACTGGTAGAGTTAAATCAATGAAAGTGAATTTTTTAGAATGAATTTTTAAATAATGTCACCACCATAGTGAACTGCATTGGCAGTCCTCCAGAAACAGCATATCATTATTCCTCTCCGTGACTGTGTCAGGCAAATTAGAAGTTTTGCTTTCATGACTGGTACCAGGTTGGCTCTATGTCACCAACTCAGAAATCAGCCTGTTAACTTGTGCACACCCCCGCCCTCCCCCGCTGGCCTGGAGGACTTAGAAGCTAGTGTCACTTGGATGGAGACTGAAGGACAGTCTTACTTTTTGCAGGAAGATTCCTGTGTTGGATTGGTACTCAATTTCGGTTAGTCCTGGTCCAGGGTTCTTGGTTTTTATCTGTGACAGAAACGCATTTGATTGCAGGAATTTCTCCATTTTTAGAGGGTATTCTTGATGTCATATCATGTGACATCAATTAGACCTGGGATTCTGAGGATGTTATAAATATTGGATGAAATTTTTTAATCTAAGAAAGCAAGCTAATACGTTTGCTCTGAAGATAAACGAGCAATATATCAGCATACTTCTTCCTTTGAATTTGTAGTGTTGGAAACCTGAGTAATACTTATTTTAGTTTTAAAATGAATGAGATTTTCTAGCTGATTTCACTAGTAATCATCTGTTTTGAGATTAGGTTATTGCAAAGTATTTCAAGATCAAAATATAGTAAATTTTCTCTGCTAACCCCTGTTCATAGTACACACACACAGAAGTTCAGAACTTAAGTATTGAGTATTACTATCAAATTACTTTGTGAAAAAGGGAAAATTATTTATAGAAAATTACTTACCTTTTCTCCCCAAACCTGGCTTGTTAACTTTCAAAGGACCAAACACATTTTTTTTTTTGTTAACCCAAATCAAGCTAAAATAAAACATCAATATAATATTCTTTGTTTTTCCCCCTCCATCTGAGAATTTGCTCAAAACTGTTGGGTAAAAAGTCAAGTTTTTTAAAAATTACTTTTTATCATGAAATTTTATCCTTTTAAGAATTTTGAGTAAATTCAATGTAATTAACTAAAATTTAAATTTTTATTGTGTAGAGATCAGAATCTGGCTCTGACAGCAGGATTGGCAAGAGAAATACTTTATTATGTTTGCATTTTGCCTATTAGGTTTCATGAGCTTTCACTTCCTAAAACAACATTCCTTAGCAGATGAAACATTTAAATAGCCAGTTCCTGGCAAGATGAGTTTTTTTTAACATAATGCTAACATTAAAATGATTCAAAGCATCAAATGAATCCTCTTGGTTTTCCAGGACTGGATATTTAAACTTCTGAGTAGTGAGGTAGCTGCACTTTTTCAAGCCACACAAAGTGCATGGGGTTTGGTATTTTTAGCTTTTAAGTGATATCTCTACAATAGACCTGGTGAGTAATATTTAATAACTCTTAACAGCCACGCTGGAGTATGGCATCTGGACCTTTTCCAAGGTACAGTAGCAGAGAAGCTATGACCTAGTTGAAAAGAACATGGATTTTGGAGAAAGATTTAATTTAAATCCTGATTGCAAGTTTTATAGAACCTACCTAGTAGTTGTGGGCAGTAACAGTGATAAAACAGAGCGCCTGGCAGGACACATCACGAAGGCTCAGTCTGGTGATTGTTCTCCCATCACTGCTTTGTAGATCCCCCACGTTCATATGTGATTAGAACAGGCAACAAACATGCAGTTGTTTTTTTTTTTAACCTGAAAGCTGTTCCTAAAGGTTTGAATAGAGGCAGCATTAATTCATTTCCACAAGACTTTATTCCATTTCCTAGAGAGTGAAACTGAGGTTTTCTGAGACACAGAAAGGCCTGACAGAGATCACTGGGGCGCCTCCTCATATCCTGTCCTTGAAGCAGGGACTGCCACCCCTAAATCGTGTGCAGAAGGCAACGGATGGAATATCTGTCCAGCAACGCCACCTGTTTCCTGTGCCGCATGAACGGGCAGCTATGACCGAGGAGGTCCCCTGGGACAGAGTGGCTTCCGGGTCCTCCCACCCCCACCCTCCCCTGCTGGGGTCCTCACCCTCAGATGGTCAACCGCATCTATGAGAGGCTCACCCTCTCATAGACTGGGGTTTTCATGTTTTTCTGTGTTGTTTTGTTGGTTTGTTTTTGATTTCTGTTTAGAGTCTTGAAATGTACTTGGAAAATTGTTTCTGAGAAAGTTCATCTCAAACCCTTCCACACTCTTCAGGGCCCCTGCCTATCTCACCCCACCAGCATCTCCTTGTTCATCAACTGTAACGACTTTCTTCCCTTCCTTTCAGTGTCCAGGAGAAGCTGGAGCCAGCAGGCCCAGGAGTGTCAAGAGCAAAAGCAATGGGCCTCCAGTAAAGATGGCCAGCCAGGCAGCAAATCCAGCGACTCTGGGGAAGAAGCAGAAAGAGAGTATATTTTTGTGTAATGGTCACCCACGCAGAAGTCTTCCTGTGAGGGGTGCTTTTGTTAGCCATCAGAGAGGAACCAAGGGCAACATCTCTTTCTTCTTCTAAGCATTTGTCTCTTGGTGCTTTTTTCTTTCTCCTTTTTTCCTCGAGAACCAAAACAAATCCATTTCTCGGGAATCAAAGCACAGGTTTGATCTTTCCCAACCCTTGGCATTTGATTTCTATGCATTCCTTCATCTGCCTTCAACAAATGCCAGCATTATCCCATGGGCCCTACTTGAATTTCTCTGAGGCAGCTACAGGTTGCCCCGTCAGATGAGTGTGGGGAGGTAAACGAGGTAACTGGACACATACTCATGAGTAACACCATCCAGCTGACTGTGGGGTACTGCTGCATGTACCTGTGTCAAACCTGCACTTGACTCATAGAGCAATTTATTCTTGATGTATGCGATTGCACACTGTAATTAACAGAGCACACTAATAATTTGTATAAATTATATATATCAGATCTTGGGTATGGTTTTTACATTCTCCCATGGGGAACTTCTTCCTTCCCGACGTGGAATTGTACATTTAAATTTGGTACGGTGACCTTTGTGATACCACCAACAAGTGAGTTAAGAACCGAGTGAAAGGCCCATGGCTGATTCTACCATGCTCCCAGATTAATGTATATAGTTGATTGGAATGAGGTTTTATGAATATTCATGTTTTTTGAAGGCCTTTAATTTCTGTTCTGCATATTAGCTTTTAATGTGTGATTAAGAGAGAATACTTTGACACCTGTAAAAAATCAAAATACTACTTTTTAAGACATTTCACAAATATTCACTTACATTACAGGCTGAGGTATTTTATTCATATGTATATTTATACCAATAAAATGATTTTACAAGTGGAATTTTGACTTTCTCCAGTGATTTTCTTTTAGTGAGGATTGGCTTGTGGTGATGAGCTTTGTTTTCTAAAACTCCAGAATAATCACAGTTCCCAGATAATCAAAAACCTATTACATTCTAAATAAATGCAACTTGCTGATTTCATGGCCTGCTCTTACCTTTGGGGAAAAGATGAAATTCATCAAAACGTTTTCAGAGTCCACAAGAACCCACTCATCAGGCCAGATAATGGAGTTGGGGCTGGGGTCTCTCTGAAAAATCCCAAGACACTGTGAGATGAGCAGGACGACTGCTGGGAGGGGTCTGGGAATCTTCACCGAATGAGAAGTTACAGATCATGGTTTTCCTATTGGTGCCATGTGCAGACCCTTAACTAAGAATGAGGCTATTGGTAATTCACACTCCATCTCAGGTATACCTAACAGGGGCTCAAAACCCAGGAATCACTTTAAGGATGCATTCTTTGTATAGTTAGACTGGGCAGGCTGACCTTTCGTTTTCCCTTAGTTTAGCGTTGGATGGTCTGGGTCCACTTTCCACCTGCTGTTTGGCCAATGATTGGTGAGGCACGCGTCAGGTGTTGTAAAGAAGTCAATGCAATTAAAAAACGGCCACTGAAAATTCAGGAAGAGGGAAACAGACACCTGGTTAATTAGAAGGGGAGATCCACCCTGTGGCAGGAAAGGTGTCGCACATTTGACCCTGCCCCGTGCTGGCTCATTTCCCTGGGTGCTCCAGCTGCTGCTGTTCACAATCCACTTTCTCTCACACTGTGTGCAAAACAGTGTTCCTAGGGAAAATTCTGCAAGCTTGAAGGGAAAATAATGATTCATTTTATCTTTGCAAAATAAAATGTATGGAAAAATTACAACAAAACCGCAAGAGGCAGGACAGTCCTGATTTTGCAGTGTTACACCCGTCTTCGATCCCAAATGTGTGGCCTTACCTGGTGGTCCAGTGGTTGAGGTTCCATGCTCCCAAGGCAGAGGGCCCGGGTTCAATCTCTGGTCAAGGAACTAGATCCCACAAGCTGCAAGTATGATCTCATAACGCTGCAACTAAGACCCAGCACAGCCCATTAAAAAAAAAAATCCTGAGTGGACAAATCCTAAATTGAGATGGCCATGAAAAGATTTAGCATGTTTTGCTCTGGATTAAAAGCACTACCCAAGTGTGACCCTGCAGTAGGAACCACGTGGTGTTCATTTTCAGCCGGTCCCTCTTTTTCTGCAGAGCAAGAATGTTAACCAACGCCTTCTCTGGCTTGTTGAAGGAACCCAGTGGGAGGTCTTGGTGGAAAGTTGTAGATTGAGTCTGACCCTCATTTCCACTGTATAAGGTGCTAAGAAAATGGAGGTTTCAGACCCTCAAGGTTATTACTACTATGTTTGGGGTTCTGCTCTTCCTAAGCTACACAGTCCACTAGAAACCTGTATTCCCAGTACTCACGTCTTTAACCCAGAACCCAACCCCTTGGCCAAACTGCTGAAGACCAGAGTAGGAGACAAAGGAGGGAAGACAAAGGAAAGCGAAAGGATGAAGGGTGTGATTTTTTTCCCTTAGATTTTGATTCTTCTTTCTCTCTCCTGAGTTTTGACTGGACAAAACAAAACTATAAAATCCATGCTATGGTCTCTTCAATAAGTGGTGCTGGGAAAACTGGACAGCTAAATGTAAAAGAATGAAATTAAAACACTTCCCTATAATATACACAAAAATAAACTCAAAATGGGATTAAAGAACTAGGTGCAAGCCCGAAGAGAAAAACAGCAGAACACTGACATCAATCACAGCAAGATCTTTTTTGAGTAATGAAAACAAAACCAAACAAAAGGGACCTAATTAAACTTAAAAGCTTCTGCACAGCAAAGGAAACTGTAAACTGAACAAAAAGATAACCCACAGAATGCAAGAAAATATTTGCAAACAAAACAACCAACAAGGGATTAATCTCTAAAATATACAAACAGCTCATTCAGCTCAATGTCAAAAAAGCAAATAACCCAATCAAAAAATGGGTGAAAGATCTAGACATTTCTCCAAAGACATACAGATGGCCAACAAACACATGAAAAGATGCTCCCAACAACACTAATTATTAAAGAAATGCAAATCAGAACTACAATGAGATATCACCTCACACCAGTCAGAATGGCCATCATCAAAAAATAAATGCTGCAGAGGATGTGAAGAGAAGGGAACCTTCCTAAACTGTTGATGGCAAAGTGAATTGGTACAACCACTATGGAGAATAGTATGGAGGTTCCTTAAAAAACTAAAAATAGAGCTACCATATGATCCTGCAATCCCACCCCCGGGCATGTATCTGGAGAAAAACAGGGTCTGAAGGGATACTTGTACCTCAATGTTCATTGTAGCACTGTTTACAATAGCCAGGGCGTGCAAACCATGTAAATGTCCACTGACATAAGGGTGAAGAAAATGTGGCACAAATATGCAGTGGAATATTATTTGGCTATTAAAAAGGATGAAATAATGCCATTTGCAGCAACATGGACGGACCTAGAGATTGTCGTACTGAGTAGTTAGAGCGATGCATAAAACCACTGCCTGTGGTTCCTGACCTGGCCTGCCGGACCACACCGCCCATCCCCCCGCAGCCCTCACAGCTGGTGCTAAGTGCTGTAGAGGCCGTATAACAGACCTCAGGGTTAGCAGTGGTGCCCCTCTCTAGTAGGGGGCCCGGATTACTTACCTTAGTCCTCTTAGGTAAGTGGACTCTTAGGTGGCCCTCTTAGGTGGGGCCAGGGAGGAGAAGACAGGTGAAACCTGTTAAGTCCTTTTCGAATCCTCTTTGCCACAAGGTGGCAAACCCGAACCATGGGGACTTAGCTGCCAGTCTCAGGGCCACAGGAGTGGATACTGTGACGAGGACAAAAATGTTATTGTCCTGACCAGTAGCTGGCCACGGTCCTTCGGTAGTCAACTGCTGAACTTGGATGGTGTTGACCAGTTGCCTCTGGGTTACCATGGTGTCAGCACTGTGACCAGCGCTCCTGGGAGGTGTCCACAAGATGAAGGAGTGGGTTTCCCATCTCAGCTGTTGAAGCAGCTCATTCACAGCCCAGCAGTGATGGGGTTGGGAGGCAGGGGGAGATGCTGGTGTGCGTCGTTCTCATCAGCCCACTCCCGAACTTCATGGCTGACAAAGTGGATTCCCTGGTCACTCCTGATGTCCATGGGGGTCCTGTATGTTGTGCATCCAGCACTTCTAGCCCCCAACAGTGGTTTTATGCCTTGCTCAACCACCTGGGTGGGCGTTTTATAATGTCTTCACCTGTTGTGACAGAGACATCAATGGTATATTGGTCAGGGTAGCTTACGCATCTGAAGCCAGGTCCTGGAGCAACAGCCCAACTGTGTGGGGCAGCTGGTGAGCAGAACAGGACAGCAATCTTTGCTATGGAGGAGTGGGGTGGGTGGGCAGGCTGCCATTTATAGGGGGAATTGACATCAGACTGGCTCATCAGTAACCAGGGAAACCAGCAGCGGGGGTATGTCCTTCACAGCCCCTCAGAAAATTTTGTTTCTTGAGATAAGGACATTTATGATTTACTCTCCTAGCAGCTTTCAAATATGCAATACAGTACTATTGACCTCAGTCCCATGCTGTGCATTATATTCCCAGGAGTCTTAGGGGGTCTCTGTATTAATCATGTCTTTTTATTTTTCTAAGACTCCTAGTTGGAGGGGTGATGCGTGTGGGGAGAAGGTCTGCTTCTATAGCTTCCTATGAGAGCAAACTGATGGTCCCTTAGCAAACACTTGAGTGGATGGATGGGCCGGGCCTACAGACCCTAATGTCCAGGTGGAAAGTTAGGCCTTTGGGGTATCTCCCCAGCACCCGGGTCTTTTCCCATCCTCCTCCATATCCCTGGTCCTCCTGCTGGGCTAGTGGGTGGGAAAGGGGTTCAGTGTGCCTGGGTTTGTGGGTTCTGTGGACCTCAGAGGCCCAAGGAGAACAGCAGAGGGTTGGAAACGAGCACCCCTAGTGCCCCTGGGTCTGATGGCTGTCTTACCATCCAGGAGGGACCCGAGAGGCCTCGGGGATTGAATCTGTCCAAGAAGGAAAGCAATCAACTCAGTCCTGTTGCAGAAGAACTGCCCACTCTGGGAGGATCACCCTGCAGACAGCTTGTCCAGAACAAGTTTTGTCAGCCACTCTAACCCTTGAATAGCTTAAAAAAAAAAAACAAAAACCCTCTGTGTCACTGAGTTCAGTTGAAAAAGGGAGGAGGAGATAAAAACAAATAGTTCAGGGAGCCTGAACATGTTAATGAGGTTGATTCTTCCTGGAAAGGGCAAGAGGAAGAAACTTCCACTCCACTAAATCCAACTTTATTTAATTGAAAACTGGCCTGAAGTTAGCTTTCCAATCAATCCTGAAACGCAAACACAGCAAGACCCCGAGGTGAACAAGGGGAGGTGGGCAGATCCCAGACTCCTGGCACCAGCAGTGAAGCACAAGGAGCCATAGTGACCATGACCGACACAAGGAAAGCAGCAAGAACCCATGTGCACCACGTGAGCGTTTCGCAAATTCACACCGGCATCCTGCTTTTGAAATTCCAAGTGTTCAGGCTGTGGACACAGGGATAGGTGACCACTAGCAGGTAAGTGGCCCCCTTGAGGGTAGGCAAGGCAGCGGCCAGTGTTACTACATACAGCAAGGATCATCGTGGACTAAGAAGAATGAAACGTACCTTACTGTCACACTCCCATTCCCGGGGAGGCCCAGCTTGGATGAGGAACCACGCAAGACACCCAGAGACTGGAGGGATGGCACATCCCTGATGACAGCATCAGACATTGCATTTCCACAACCCAGCCTGTCTCACTGATTCCATGGAATCTGGCTTCAGAGCATATTCTCTCCTCTGTTTCCTGACTTCTGAGAACATCTCTAGTACTTGACCAGCTTCTTGCCACCAGTGATGGCTTCTCATTTGGTTTTTTGTTCAATATTTTGCTGAGCACTTATCATGCAAGGAGATGGTCTGGGTGCTTATCTGGTAAAACAGCTCCCATCCTTTGGCTCGTGGAGCTAACAATCTAAAAGAAAAGACAGAAAATAAGCAAGGAAGTTAATGAATGACATCATGTCTCATATAAGTGCTCTGTATGGCAGAGGAATAGGCAGTGATGGGAAGAGAGATTTTTTTCTTCTTACCCTACTGTTTTTCTATTAATTTACACTCCCCCATTGTGATGGGTGATAGGAGGCACCACCCAGATCTCCTTTTGAAGTAACAGATTTATTACTTCAGCTGCTTGGGGGGGCTTGTCTCAACTGAAGACAGCTGACTTGCCCAAGGTCACACCCCTTCCCTGGTGACTCATCTGGTGGCTGATCAGTGCAGGAGCATGAAGGCCCAGCCTTTCCAGCTCAGAACAGCTGTGAAAAGTGACCCCACCTTCAGACCCCTCCACAGGGTGGGCTGAGGTCTTCACTGAGACAGTATCACTGCTCCATGTCTCCCTCTGCCCCATCCTGGTGCCCTCTTCCCTCCTTTGATCCCAAGAACACTTCCCAGTAACCCTCCTACACACCAGTCTCCATCCTGAGGTCAGCTTTCTGGTGAACCCAATCAGTGACAACTTTGAACGAGATGAATTTAAAGTACTTCATGTAGTTATGTTGAGCTTATTTAACAGAATATATTATAGTTCACATCAAATAGTCATGGGGTAGACCACAGAGAGCCTCTAATACCTCCGGGACTGTAAGCCCGGGTTCCCTCCCCTGCAAACACTACCATTCTGTCTCCTTTCCAGGAGGTCCGAGAGACTGGAGGACCTGCTCTTCTCACTCAGCCTCTTGGCATTTCCTGGCCTGAGGGAGGATTCTCTTGGCCCCTGCAGTCCCTGTAGGAGAGCAGCCCCATCTTCCAATAGCAGAGACTGCAGAACTTGGTTCTCTCTCAGCTTCTCTCCGGTGCCACTGCCATCTCTCTTTTCCGCCTTGAAGAACTGGGCTGTGAACTCTTTATTAACCATTAACAAATAAATACATACAGGGCATCTGCTGTGTGCCAAACACTAGGCTATGAAGCTCCTCTCCTTGGAAACCACACCTGGTCCTCCTTTTCCAGAGCCGCCCAATGCAGAGGTGCCCCCAGAGAGCTTACGCCTCTTGGGAACCTTTCAAAGTTGTTGGCATTGATTGAGGGGCATTAATCCCTTTATCATGAGTTTGCTGTTTCATTTCTATCCATTTCATCTCCCCCCGCCCCTCTTATCCACAATAACTTCCTCTTCCCACGGGCTTCCCCACCTCTCAGTTTTCTTACTACCCTCTATGCTGCTGCTAAGTCGCGTCAGTCGTGTCCAACTCTGTGGGACCGCATAGACAGCAGACTACCAGGCTCCGCAGTCCCTGGGATTCTCCAGGCAAGAACACTGGAGTGGGTTGCCATTTCCTTCTCCAATGCATGAAAGTGAAAAGTGAAAGTGAAGTCGCTCAGTCGTGCCCGACTCTTAGCGACCCCACGGACTGCAGCCTACCAGGTTCCTCTGTCCATGGGATTTTCCAGGCAAGAGTACTGGAGTGGGGTGCCATTGCCTTCTCCGACTACCCTCTATGCTATATGCCAATATGATGGTCTTAGTACTCTAAAGTTTCTGGCCAAAAAAAAAAGTTTACAAATACAGAATAATTCACAATTTGTAGGTGAAGAAACTGAGAAAGAGAATAGTTAGGGACCTTCTGAAATTCCCTCAGAGATGGAGAAAATGATACTAAGAAATGTGAACATTAACTGAGTTTGGCAATACGCCAGGCATTTTACGTGCCTTGTTTTGTTTGTTTAGTTGCTCAGAGTTGTGTCGGACTCTTTTGTGACCCTTTGGACTGTAGCCCACCAGGATCCTCTGTCCATGGGATTTTCCAGGCAAGGATACTGGAGTGGGTTGCCATTTCCTTCTCCAGGGGATCTTCTTGACCCAGGGGATCAAACCCAGGTCTCCAGCATTGGTGGGTGGAGCAACTCTGTGAAGCACCCAGCATGATCATCCCTATTTAAAAATAAAGAATTTAAGATTTAAAGGAGTTGAGTAACCTACTGAAGGTCACACAGTTTGTGATCCATTCTAATGCTAAAATCACTTCTAAGCACCAAGCTATCTACCAAGAGGAAGAGCCCATCTGATTTCCAGTCTGGAGTTCTAGAAGGCAGGGGATGAAGTACTGGAAGTACTGGGAAACTGCATGGCTGCATAAGTCCCAAGGTTTGCCCCATTACACTGATGTGAGTAGGGCATCCTATCTGTTGCCTCCCGCTGTGCCCCCTGCCCCTCCACCAAAAAAAAAAATCCTTCTTGCCTGGAATTAACTGAGTGAGAGAGCCCAGGATCCTCCAGCATTCCCTCTGTGGTGAGATCATCCTGTGGAGAGGTGGAGGGAGCAAGGCCCCACTCCAGAAACGGGGTTATTTTACTACAATCAGGAGCCCCAGGAGCCCAGAACAGTCAGTCTGGTAAAAGCACTTACACAGCTTTAATGCCAGTCACCTGTAGAGAAGGAGCATTAATTAGCTTAACACTCCCTCCCCAGGAAAGTCAAGGAAGCGGCTTGCCCATTTGATGCATGTGGGCAGCAATCAGAGGAGCCAGCCTTTGATTTCTTCCCCACCTCCACCCTGCAAGGCTTAGCCTCACCCCTCTTTGTGATTAGGTCCAGACAGCTGGGGGCGGGGGAGGGGGCATCAAAGCTGTTCAACCTAGGTTGTTTCATAAAGTGGTTTTTATGAAGACCTGGAGAAAAGGTTGCAAATGTATATAGTTTCTTTAAAAAAAAAACCAAAACACGGTGCAGGTAGTCTCTCCCCCTGACTTTTCAGGCCCACAGCCCAGGACATGCGAGCAGGGAAGCCAGCAGGGCAGAAGGGCAGCCTCACGTGGGCACAGGGACCACTGCTGGCTAGTCTGTGGGGCTGGAAGAAGAGACTTGGCTTTTCTTCCACATGTGGAAGGTGTCCAGAGTAAACTGGGCATTGAGATGCTCTGCGTGCCCAACAGCTCTGCCACCTGCTCTCAGCACAGTCCAGGTCCTGGGCTCTGGGAGCCGGGAGTGCAGCATGGCCAGTCCTTGCGTGATGGAGCCACTGTATTGGCTCTTCTTGCTGATGAGGTGGCCGTCATGGATGAGGTGGTGCACAGCCCTGAAAACAGAGGGTGTAAAGAAAGGAGGGGCTGTAGGGATCAGGGACACACGGAGAGTTTGGGGGCAGAGATGTGATAGAAACTACACTTGTCCTACAAGTGGAAGAAGAGATGGGAATGAAAGCAACATGGGTGGTTCCCCCAACCCCCAGCCATCCCACCTAAGTGCTACTGGATCTAAATTCACAGATGAGTTTCCTCACCTGGAAATTAGGGGTACTGATTACCCACCCATTAGGGTAATTGCAAAAATTGAATAAGAATTTTTAAAAAGTGAAGCAATGTACAGAGAGGACCTTTGGATGTGTCAATATGTAAAAGTGCTCCTTTTTTTTTTTTTTAAATCTCCACCAGATGCCCACACTCCACTCCTGAGCCTCAATTCATTCCATCCCAACACTGGCTTAAGGATGACATAGGATGGAGCAGGGCACAGCTACTTTAGTAAAGTACTGGGGTGGCCAAAAAGTTTGTGAACCCAAACGAACTTTTTGGCCAACCCTAGGGAATATCTAATGGTTTGTTTTTAGGTAACATCAGGTGGTATGACATGTGAAAACAACTCAGTGAAAACAAAACCAAACCCATGACTGCTACAACAGAGACCTAATTCCTTATGCTGTAAAATCAGAAGCTCTAACCAGGAAAGGGTTTGGGTCACTATCATGGGAATCCAGGCATTTTAGAATGGGAACTGCTTATTTTTCCTATAGGAAAAATGCAGCTTAGTGTGGACCCAGCATACTCCAGCATTTAGGAAATTTTCCTCGTCCATAATGATACTGAAGTCTGAAGTGAGACAATGCAAACTCTCTCTACCCCAATTCACAGATAACAAAGCTGAGCTGCTCTGCTAGAAAAATCAGTCTTCCCAGCCCATAAATGCCCAAAGGGCAACTCTAGACCTTCTTCCCTAAATTACTGAATCAGGAGTGAACATCTGACCCACAGAAAACCCAACAGGTTCTCTCAACAACAGTTTGGGAAAATGAAAAAAAATTAGTTCAGGAGTTGGGATACTATTGCCTGTTAGCCCAATCTGGCAACACCCACCAGTTGATATGTTAACTGTGACTGTCTGTGGTTGTTGACAGCGATCCACGGATCCACAAAGTCTAAACTATTTACAGTCTGTCCTTTACAAAGTTTTCTACTTCCTGAAAGAGAAGGTCAGACAGACTTGGATGCTGTGACCACCATTTGGGGGTGGGAGGGTCATATGCATTCAAAACAGAGGCAGCTGTGCTCAGAGGCTTGTAGGGAGACAGGAAAAGAGAGAGACTATGCAAAAGAGCAGATAAGGGCTAAGCATCTCAGAGGAGAAAGGGCAGATAGGGCCTGACAACCTTCCAATATCCATGAGACACATGGGTCCTGCTTGAGACACATGCTCCCTCCCTTTGATAGACTTATATATCCTAAAATAAGCCTTTTTTACCGAAACTAGCTTGACTGTGGTTGTTCCTTTCAACAAAATGAGTCCTAAGTCAGCTTAGGGGCTGGCATGTGACTACAGTAAGTATGGGCCAGTTAAGCTCTCTGAAACCATTGCTGACTCCCTTGAGAATCAGTGGGACACCTTTACAGTTGCTTGGAAACAGAAAGTACGTTCCCGAAGTCCAGGTTTATGAAGCGGTAAACAGTCCCGTGGAGGCCAGGAATACATCAGTGAAGGTCTTCATCATTGTGGACTAGCAGAGCATACAGGCCACCTGGTCCTGATGATTATTAAACAGTATCTATTAGATACGAAGCCCTTGACAACAGAAAATTGATTTATCACACAGTATAGTCTATAGTAGGGTCAGCAGAAGGACAGGAGGAACTGTACAGGCCCAAGATGGCATCAGTAATGCTAATAATCATATGTCAAGTGATAGAAACAACCATATTACTTTGAAGTAATAAAAACACAAAATTATTTAGAGTCGGTAAATGGGAAGGTGATCCAATAGCTCGTGAAAGTGTTAGTCGCTCAGTCATGTCTGACTTTGCAACCCCACCGACTGTAGCCCATCAGGCTCCTCTGTCCATGGGATGCTCTAGGCAAGAATACTGGAGTGTGCAGCCATTCCCTTCTCCAGGGGATCTTCCCAACCCAGGGATTGAACCTGGGTCTCCTGCATTGCAGGCAGAGTCTTTACCATCTTAGCCAAAACCTTCCTTTCTCAACAAACCAGAAGACAAAAGAGAAAAATCTAATAATTCCAATTCTTAATAGCATAAAAAAATCTGTGTCAAAAATGACTGTGAGGAAAGTAAAAAAAATAAAAGTGGCAAACAAAATTGTTTGCCACTTATATCACAGACATTGGCTACGTTATTATTTATTTAACTGAATAGTGTTACTGGCTTTCTCATCCTAAAGAAGAAATCATTGTTGACTTTTTAAATTAATTGCTATAGTTTACAGGTATGATTTTAAATCTGAAAAGAAGCTGCAAATGGCTGGCAGAAGTCAGGTTGTAAAATAGAGATTTTGTTATTATTGGGAAAAGATCATTACCAGAACTTCAGACTAAGATAAGGAACTGAGCTGATGTGGGAAGCCCACCCTCTTATATTAACCACACCGAACACCCAAAACCCAGGAACCAGAAAGGGGTCTACCTTGCCGTGTATGTGTATAAGAAAAGCACTTCCTTGTTGGACTGGCGGGTTATCCAGTATGTAAGACAGCCTCCATAAATAAGGGGCTTGCATGGGACTCTTATCAAGATGAGCTCATAGGCAAAAATTATAAAGCAACAAGGAAACTCACCACTAGTGACTATAAGCAATCTGAAGGGGACTTAAAATAAGGATGTCAAAAATTTGCACATATTAAAAAAAGAATCCCCAAAACAAAAATAGGAATTTAAAGAACAGGCATTTTTTTCAAAGTCAGCAAAATCATTGTAGGGCTTCCCTGGTGGTCAAGTGGTTAAGAATCTGCGAATATAGGGGACATGAGTTTGATCCCTGCTCTGGGAAGATCCCACATGCCGGGGAGCAGCTAAGTGCCTGTGCCACAACCACTGAGCAAGCACTTTATGAGTCGCACCTACTGAGCCCATGGGCCACAACTCCTGGAGCCTGTACACCCTAAAGTCCACGTTCCACAATAAGAGAAGCCACCGCAATGAGAAGCCTGTGCACTGCAATGAAGAGCAGCCTCTGCTTGCTGCAACTAGAGAAAACCCACACGCAGCAGCAAACCCAGTGCAGCCAATAAATAAATAAAATCTTTAAAAATAAACAAAAAAGACTGTTGTAGAGGATAAAGGCGGCTGCAAATTTTTACAACGCCTCCCTTTGAAAGACATAGTCTGGGCCAACCTTGCACCCTGTTTTGACAGATAGCATATGGCAACAGTGATGTTACATAACTCCTGAAGCTGGACCTTTAGGGATTTGTAGCTGCTGTATTTTTCTCTTAGGATGATCCATTTTGGAACCCAGGTACCATGCTAGGAGAAGCCCAAGTGAGCCATGTAGAGGAGAACTGAGGCATCTCTGTAAACAGCCCCAGCTGAGCTCCTGGCTGAAAGCAATACCAACTACCAACCACATGAGGAAGGCCATTCTTTGGACTTTTCTGGTCCAATCAGGGTGATCTCACCAAGAGTGGCAAGATAAAAAGATTTATCTTTTGATAAATCTAAGGCCAAATAGCAGAATTATAGTAAATGACTGATGCTGTAAGTTTTGAAGTGGTACGTTACCTAACAACAGAGAACTAAAAATACCACCATGGAGAAGTCACAGATCAGATGAAAAAATGAGCCTTACCTCCACTGCTAAGTGTCTTTGGGTGAGCTCCAAGGTGGATACCAGGCAAACTTTGGCTGGACGGAATTTGGAAAGAATGTTACTCTGGAAGGGAGCCCTAGATGGAACACAGAGCATGACATACGCAATGCTGAGTAGGGAAATACCTGGCAATAAGCAACAGAGTTGAAAATGAGTTCTAAGTTAGCCCATTAAAAAAAAAAAAGTTTCCATCTTTCTAAATTCCATATATATGCAGAGAGCGGGGGGTGGGGGATGATTTGGGAGAATGGCACTGAAACATGTATAATATTATATAAGAAACGAATCGCCAGTCCAGGTTCGATGGAGGATACAGGATGCTTGGGGCTGGTGCACTGGGATGACCCAGAGGGATAGTATGGGGAGGGAGGTGGGAGAGGGGTTCAGGATGGGGAACATGTGTACACCCATGGTGGATTCATGTTGATGTATGGCAAAACCAATAAAATATTGTAAAGTAATTAGCCTCCAATTAAAATAAAAAATAAAATAAAATAAATAATAAAAAAGTTTAAATGACTGCTGTTTTGTATCAGAAAGGTTTATCATTTTAAGTAATTAACTTGGATTTTGTACTTTAGTATTTGAAACTTCACTTATATTACATGTAGGCAAAAAATAATCAATGACTAAATATGCTACTAAGTTAAAAGAATGAATACTTTTGCAGAGAATTCACCAATGTGTAAATCACATACACTATTATCTGCTTCTCTTGGTTACTCCTCCTTAAGACCCAAACTCCTGGGCCACAAACCTCAAGTCATCTGTTTTCAATCTGGTACTGATTATCTGCTGCCAGCCACTGTCCTGGACTGCCCTGCTAATCTTGCTCAGTACTAGGCATTCATTGGGCAGGCAACAAATATTTAAAGAATTGAGCAAAATTGTCTTCTTGAACAAAGGTGAGTTCCTAGGGCCTTGAGGGCTCTCAATAGAACAAATATTCCTTATGTACAAGCTAGGAGCTTCCCTGTAACTCAGTCAGTAAAGAATCTGCCTGCAGCGCAGGAAACTCTTGTTCGGGAAGATCCCCTAGAGAAGGAAATGGCAAACCATTCCAGTATTCCTACCTGGAAAATCCCATGGACAGAGGAACCTGGCAGGCAACAGTCCATGGCATTGCAAGAGTTGGACATGACTTAGCAATTAAACCACCTGCACAGGAATAAATTGGCCATTTTTAAAAGCTCTGTGAACCCAGATCACTCATGAAAAAGAATTAAATCACCCCCAGTTAGAGATCACGGGTTATAAGCAACTACAAGTTCTGTAAAAACTATTAATAGTAATATGGCAGAACTTTCACTAAGAGGTGAGCAAGAGAGCAAGTATTTACTTCCCTAAGAAGCCTGGCTATCGGGTCCATGAGCCCTTAGTCAGGCACCAATGTCTGGCCCTAAGTTCAGAGCATGGAAGTCCATCCATGGCTGCAGTGGCACCCGATTCTGGTCTCAATGGCGCTGTAATGATAGAGTCACGGAAAGATCTTGTCCAGTCAGACAACTGGAGAAATGAGCCCAAGCCCCTGGCAGAGTCCTGAGCACCAGAAACTCAGCAGAGTGGCCTGGGGACCACTTGGTCCCGTTTTTGTGTGTGTGTATTTAACCTAGATTTGTATATATTTGTTATATATATAACCTAGATTTGTGTATATAACAATTCATATAGATTGTATGTATATAACCTAGATTTGTGTATATTTAATCTAGAAAAAGAGTAAGGAGCTAAGAGACAGCTGTCCTTAAATATCTGGAAATATGCCATGTAGGACAGGTTTCTACTGTCCTTGGTATATTGGGTGTGGCTTGATGGGAGTGGCTCAGGGCTCTGTGTGGAGGGAGCAGGGGGCTGACTTGACTCAGGTCAATTTCCCAGAGTCAGGGCTCTCCAGATGTGGAGTGAGTGGTTGCCTCAGGTGGTGGGAGTTTGTTCCTTGGAATTTTGATTAGAGGCTGGTCAAAGCACCTACTGGGGACAACTAGAGGGAGATTCCTAAGGTGGGCATGTGAAGGAGGAATGCTCGCTCTCATCACTGCACATGTCCACAGAGCAGAAGTGATTTCCACTCCAGAAAAAATATATTTCTATGCCCTAGAAGGAGAGACATGAAAGAAATAATTCCAATTTCTCTCCAGAGGCACATGTATTTCCTCTCACCTGCCCAATGAAGAATTTAGTGACTTCACCAATTGTTGAATTTAGGGAAGAGGCTGTATTAGTCTACTCAGGCTGCCATAACAAAGTATCACAGATTGGGTGATTTAAACAACACATTTTCTCACATTTCTGGAGGCTACAAGTCTAAGTCAACCATCAGGGTTTGTTTCTGGTGAGGGCTCTCTTCCTGGCTTGTAGATATGGCTGCCTTCTCACTGTGCCCCGACAACTTGCCTTCCCTCTCTCCTCTTTGTATACTAATCTCTCTTCCTCTTCTTAAGGACACTGATCCTATGGGATTAGGGCCCCACCCTTATGATCTCATTTAACCTTAATTACCTCCTGAAAGGTTGTATCTCTGACTATGTAACATTAGGGGCTAAAACTTCAACATATGACATTTTGGGTGGGGGGGTGGGGGGGTGGGGGGGGGCGGGGAGGTGGTTCACAATTCTGTCCATGACAGGGGCTGAGCATACTAATGCTTCAGCTCTGCCTACCCAAAGAGGGATACACTCTGTACACTTTCCTACTGCATGATAAGCTCAGTAGGGCAGATTCTACTTATGATGGGGAAGCCTGTGACTGTCCAGTTCTTCCTGCAGCAGGTAAGTACCTTTCATTTGGAAACTGGAAAATATTAGGAAGTCTGTTGTGCTCACATCTTAGCCACATCCTCCATTCTAGCTTTTATCAATAATAAGGCTGGTATTTTTATCTTCACTTGCCTAACTGCATCTTACTTTTCAATTGGGAGGGGGAAAGGGGGAGTATTACTTAATGAATCCCTAAAACCAACAAGGCAGGAAGCTAGAAACAGGACTTTCCTCTAAAAGCACACTGTATTTTATATCTAAGTTGTAGTTCCTCCTGTCTATCTGGAGAGAAGCCCCTCGGAGCTAGGGTTTTAGACACTAAATACATTTATGCTTGAAATAAAGATTTTTTTCATTGATCACACTGCCATTTCTTTTAGAGCTATCATAGAAATATTTTGTATCCAGCTTTGCTTTGTATCAAGGATATTATCAGTCCAAGTGATGTCAGTAAAGCAACTGAAATCTCTCCAGGTAAATATTGATGTATCTCTGAGCTTCCTAAAAAGGCAAGCTTCTCAGCAGTGCTTATCATCTCATGAAGTACAATCTGTTCAACTTAGAGGCAGATACCCCATAAAAAAACAAATGAATCCCTGTTTTGTTTATTTGAGGGGCTTATTAAATCTGACTCTCCCATGGAGTTTTGGGTAGGTTTCCAGGAAAATATTAAACTTTCCCTGACAATAGACTTGTTTTCTTGATATTTTCCCCCCAAATGCATTCATTCATGGGAAGATACCAGCTTAAATTAAGTACATTAGTTTAGAAGGCTAGTCTTCCTGTGTATGGACAAAATTCTTCCTTTCCTTAGAAGAGCTCCTTCAGCCCTTCCTTTCCTTAGAAGAACTTCTTGGGCCCTGCTGTGTACTTAGTGCTGGTTCTGGACATGGACAATACACACTCACCCTCAATCCTGTGCTCTAAAGCCACTTTGTTGTTGTTTTAGTCAATAAGTCATGTCCAACTCTTTTGTGACCCCTGGACTTAGACCGTCTGGCTCCTCTGTCCACGGGATTTCCCAGGCAAGAATACCGGAGTGGGTTGCTGTGCCCTCATCCAGGGGATCTTTCTGACCCAGGGATCAAACCCACGTCTCTTATGTCTCCTGCACTGGCAGGCAGGTTCCTTACCACTAGTGATACTCGGGAAGCCTCTAAAGCCATTTACCTTTCTCTAAATGGATAACCCCATTTTCCCTGAGCATAAGCCTTGGCAGGCACGTTGATGTGCACCCAGAAGCATCACAGGTTGGAGAGGACTTTATGTCCAAGAGGCCCCAGCTGAAATGAGAAAGACACTTGAAGAAAACAAACCAACTGAGTGAGGCCCTGTGATCTTCATCCTTTACCCAAGGAATTGAAAACCAGAGTCATGTGTTAACTGTAATTATAAAAGAGATCCTTCAGGATGTAGAATCTTTATTGCATAGTCCTTGGTTGGTCTCTTAACTTGCCCAAATGCCAACATGTGCCCAGTGTTGGGCCTGGGAAACTGGAGGCAGATGACATATGTCAGTTATTTTCCCTCTCCCTAACCTTCTGTGGACATAAAGAAAAGGACACAAGTCAGCAATCCTGGGCAATCTTAGGCATCCCATCTCTCTGGGTCTCATTTTTCTCAATCCGTGTTTTCCAAATTTTCTGGATGATTAGACTCTGCTGAGTAGTTTTGAAAATACAGATTCCAGGCTCTTGTTCTAGGGATTTTAATCTATCAAGTCTGGATACAGGTCAGGAATCTTTATATTTAATGAGCACTCCTAAGCCAACACTATGCTTAGGCAAAGTCTAGAAAACACTGAATTAGATGCTATTAAAATCACTTTCCCCATCTACCAGTGGAAGTCTTAGGTGGATCATTTGAAGTCATCATGAGAGTTGCTTTCAGTCCAGCCCTTCCCATCGTTAGCCATTCAGAGGACCTAACTGTGTGGAGCACACTGACGTCACTTTTTCCTAGTGGGGGCTCTGTTAATAGCAGCAATCAAGATACCATTATTAAAAGCCCAGATTACCTGGTAACTACTTATTCCTTCTGGCATCTTAATCCACCAGCTGGTTTTATTCAAGTCTTCAAAGCTTTGCAGGAATGTTTTATCCTGTAATAATAGCTCTGAAATTCAAGGATAACAAAGATGAGAGACTGTTATGCATACATCATTATTCATGCTTTTATAAGTATGTGTGACAAACACACTTTAAAATTTTCTCTTCTCCTTTACTTTTGTTTTAGTTTCAGGCTTCTACTCTGTACTGTCAAAAAAAAAAAATACCACTGGGTAGAAGAATTTTATAAAATTGAAAAAAAAAAAAAAAGAAAAAGGAGGGAAGAAAGAAGGAAAGAAGCAGCTACATCAAAGCTTTTCACCACTGTAAGCACTGAGATTTAAAAAACAAAGTTTCACACTTTTTAATTTAGCATTTATTTGGAGAAAAATGGAATTCTTGTAAAGAATCTTGGCATTAAGAACTTCTTAATGATTCCTGTTTTTAATAATGTAGATAATATATGCTGAGTGACCCACACTTTCAGACAAATGGTGAGTTTGTCTCACCATATGGTATGTCTCACCATACCAACAGACTTCAAAAAAAGTGTTATTAAAAGATGTACTCTAGGAAGAATAAAATTAATCCTAGATGGAAGTTGTGAAATACAAGAAGTATTAAACAAGCAAAAACAACGACAAGCATATAAGAAAATCAACACAAATTTTGGCTAGGAAAAAAAAATTCTGTGGATTAAAAATACACTTAAAATACGTAATAAGAATGGCATGTAAGTTGGAATGGGATGAAGAATTCTAAAATGTTCTAAAGCTTTTGTGTTGTTTGGGAGGGCTGTAATTTATTAATTTTTATCTTAATAAGTATGCATGTTGTTATATTAATATCTATGATAAAAAAGAACTAAGACAGAAAAGGAATGTATAACTTCCACATGAATAAATGGGTAAAAGTGAATGAAGTGGGAAAAAAAATTATCAACTTAAAAGTAGAGAAGAATGAAAGATAAGCATACAGAAGTCAGGAAAAATAAAATAAATCCAAATATGTCAATAATTATAATAAATGAAAATAGCTGAATATTCTATAGATACATCAAGAACACACAAGGTGATGAAACTAAATGGAAGGAGAGAGCTACTTCAAGCAAATACTAGCAACAAAATGCTGATGTGCCTGTATTAGTATTAGATAAAATAGATTTTAAAAAAGCAAAAAAAAAAAAAAAAGAGAGAGAGAGAGAAAAGTCATTACATAGTAAAAGGATCAATTCACCAAGAAGTAATAATAATTATAAATCAATATTCACATAGGGACATTCTCAAAATACATAAAACAAAATAAAACAAAAAAGGAAATAACTATAGAAAGAACAAATTCATCATCAGAATTTTAACATCCATCTTCATAATTTTTAAATGAAGGAGGCAAAAAAATCAGTAAATATAAGTGAATCTGAACAGCATAATTATCATATTTAATTTAACGAACATACATAGAACACCTCACCCAAAATTGAAAAATTTACTTTTTTAAAAGTATACCTGGATAATTTATGAAAATTACTTTACAAAGGACCATAAAGCAAACCTCAGCAAATAGTAAAAGATGGACATTATAGACCCCATTATCCATCTACAAGGCAATTAGATTAAAAATCTGTACTGAAAAGATAAAACCACATGTATCTAGAATTTAGGAAACATTTTAATGCATGTGTCAAAGGATATGATAGTGGATATCAGAAAAAAAGGTATTATTAGACAGAAACCTAAAGCAGTACTTAGAGGGACATTTACAGCTTTGACATGATTAAATTAAAAAGAAAGCTGCAAATTAATAAGTATCCATATAATCAAATTAGGGGAAAATGCTTATTAAAACAGCAATGTCTTGTGAATGAAATTTACAAGCCATTTGGGAAATATAGTCTACTCTGTGTGATCACCTGGACTTAGCTACAGCTATCACTGATTCAGTAGGTACTAAGCATCAGACATGATACTGAATGATATAAAACCTCCATAGTATTTAGGAATATAAACTAGAGGGGGAAGAACTGAGAAACAAAAAATATTAAAGAGCTGCACTATGTTTTTGTACTATTTAATTTGTAATATGATACTCTGAATAAGCAGAAAATACTGTAGTCTCAGTTTATTTTAACAGATTTGGAGATTTTGAAGAGCTGGCTTTATTTTACAAAGTCTCCTATAATTTAGTGACATACAACACATTAAGAAAATGCAGGATTATATGGTGCAATACAGAAATATTTAGTCACTGTTAGCAATGGCAATACAGATACGGACAGAATGAAAGGACAAAATAGGTGATTAAGTAGTTAATCCCAATAGGGGATTGTAAGAAAAATAATGGAGACTCATGTAAGTTAATGATTACTTGAGAAAGCAGGCTTGCTTAGCAACCAATCCAGGCAACAGTAGCACAGGACATGCCCCAAAATAAAACAATGGCGTCATGAGTCCCACATCCTGCCCAGTGAGCTCAGTAAGTTAATGATCCCTAAATGTTCTCTGAACACATAAAAAACAATCACTTGTGGACCAGCTTGACCACCCAGCGGCAAGAAGACGCCCCTGCTCAACCTGGAGGAGGAGCTGATGGAAAGAAAAACAAAGGTCTTTCTCCTCCTCCCAACTTTTCCTTTGATTATAAAACTGTGGTCCACTAAGTTCTCAGAGCACTGTTTCTCTCCCACTTGTTAGTCTCATAAGCGTCCTAGTCTAATAAATCACTTATCTACTCTTTTGCCCTTGCTGAACTCTTCTCTGCACTGAGACATAAAGGACTATGGTATGAGAGCTCTTCAGAGCACCCCCCCTGAAATGATACTAATTAATTTCAACAACACCCTTAAAATGATGTCATTCAAGAAAGCTTAATGACATGGAGAGGCATTCATAATAGTGAAACAAGCAAATTACAGAGCAATGTAATCCGATTTTTGTACACATTAAAAAAAAGATTGGAAGGATATACACTAATATCTTATTCTTAGATATCTCTGGGTGGTGAAATTATGGGGGAATTTTTATTTTATCTTTATAATTAGACTCTGTATTATTCCTGTAATTAAAAAGAAACCATAAAAGGTATATATCTTTAAAAAGCAGTAACTCTTATTTCCGGCATTTTCTTGCTGTCAGGTTTCTTCTAGTTGACTTTTTTGTCCTTTAGAGCTGATGTAGCATCAAACCAAGGCAATCTCTTTGAATTCTAAGGTCTACTATGCAGTCTGTGAGATGTCTCCCATATTTGAATGTTTAATAACTATTGGAAGACAATATCAAAGAAGGCATTGTTCATATTTCCCACTAGAAAGTTCATTTTGAGTTTGTAGAAAGATTCAGATATTCTAACTCAAAGTTTAATGCATGCATCAGGGTTAGATAATTGTTTGAAATTAGAAACCACTGATGTTTCTTGTGCAACTAACCATCAATTAGCTATGCTAATGAGAAAAGCAGGAAATGATTGCAGGAGAAAATGAAATCAGCAGGGGTAAAAAAGAAAAACAACTCACTGCAGTCCTTTGTTTTAGCCATCAGTTGTTAAAACTTACCAAAGTGACACAGGCATTTTTTTTTTTTTTTCAAGAGACAGAGTATTAATAAAAATAAAAAAAATTACTAATTCCTTAGAAGTCTTTCCCTTTTCCAGATTGTCCTTCAGAGAAGCCATATCTAAAGAATAAAATGACCAAAATATAAGCAGCAGGAAACTTAGAGACAAAAGGCTAGTTAGCAATTCTAATCTCTAGGGGAGTTTTTATAAAGTATCAATGCAGAGTCCTTGATGCAGACCATTTAAATCAGAATCTCTGTGTAAAGGGCTAAATTAATCTATAAGTTGCATAATTTATATCTCGAGTTAATTCTAGCTGTTTTGTATTGGTACCCTGAGTTCTCTGGTTGGACAGTCAGGGACTCAGGTAAATCACCTTTGGTTGGTTCACCTCCATTCCCATCACTCCAGTCCCAGGCAGAACATTTTCAGTGAGAAACTCTTAAAAGCGACTTCTGCTGATCCAGGATCTTTAGATACCTTCCTAATGACTCTCTTCCCTGTCAAGATCTGGAATTTTCCCAGAAGGAAATCTTTACTTGAGAGAATGCAAAGTATCACTGCCATGGCTGCTATCTGGATACAAAGAAAATGAAAATAAGTCACTAAATGGAAATTACAACTCCCCAGAGAGCTCCACATGCCAGGCTCCTGGAAATTGGTCTGAGTTCCCTTTGTTCTTCAGTTCCAAGAACAGCAGACCTTGTAGTTATACTTCTTTCTCTAGATATCACTTTTACAACTTTCAAAAACTGTGTTTGAATTACATGCTTCTGTAGAAAGTTTTAAAGTAGAATTACAAATAACAAAATTAAAATCTTCCTCAATCTAGAGATAAACATTTACATTATTAGTGTACATTCTTCCATTTTTTTTTCTGTGTGTAGAAACATACTTATTTTAAAGGTTTGGGTCATGAAATATGTGCGTTTTTGTAACTTTTTAATCTTAAACCTATGTTCTAAGCATTTTTTTGTGTGTTGAGCTTCAAGTTTTCTGTGTATGCAACAAAGCCTATCGTTGTGATTCACCATCATTTATTTAACCATCCACTATATTAGACCTTGATTATCACATCTGACATTTGCCTTGTTTTCCCTTTTTTCCTATTTACCAGAAACCAAGATCAGTCACAAACCTGGTGAGTCCATGCTTGTATTTCCTGACTGATGTTTGACACTATATCCAGTAGTTTCCCAGGACCACACATGATAGGAAGATATATGACACTAACTCCCTTAATCTATCCTCCTGCCTTGCTCTCCAATTTTGGTATCTAACACTTTCCCCAAGAGTGATGATATTGTTTTTCCTCCTTTAACCTAAACTACACTCCTCAAAAATCCTGAAGTTTACATCACCATCTTCCACATGTGTGTGCAGGGAAGAGTCATCATTTTAGTATCTAACCCACGCTGAATGTGTACTCTGTTTTCCATACTAAGAGGTGCATATGTATTTTTTAATTTAAACTTTATGACAGTAATACAAAACAAGTCCTACTATTATCTCTATTCTGCAGGTTGAAAAGTGAGGCTTCTTTCGAGTAATTTGACTAACATCACAGCTAGTAAGAGGCAAAACTGGCCCTAAACTCAGACCTGTTTGCTTCTAAATAATTTATCATTATTATTAACATCCATATTTATTCAAATTTTCTTATTTTTTGCCTAATGCCTTTTCTATTCCAGGATCCTACCCAGGATACAATGCTACATTTAATTATCATGTCTTCTTAGACTTCTCTTGGCTGTAACAGTTTCTCAGACATGCCTTATTTTTTCTGAGCCATTAAGGAAAAAAAAAAAATATATATATATATATATATATATATATATATATATATATATATATATCACCTTGTACTCTATAAGACCATAGCAATTACAATTTATTGTGTATTGTTAGGGCTTCCCTCATAGCTCGGTTGGTAAAGAATCCACATGCAATGCAGTAGACCCTGGTTCAATTACTGGGTTGGGAAGATCTGCAGGAGAAGGGGTAGGCTACCCACTCCAGTATTCCTGGGCTTCCCTGGTGGCATAGCTGCTAAAGAATCCACCTGTAATGTGGGAGACCTGGGTTTGATCCTTGGGTTGGGAAGATCCTCTAGAGAAGGGAAAGGCTACCTACTCCAGTATTCTGGCCTGGAGAATTCCATGGACTATAAGTGTCTCTTTAAGTGTCTTCCAGTTGCGCTATTTCAAATCCTAAAAGATGATGCTGTGAAAGTGCTGCACTCAATATGCCAGCAAATTTGGAAAACTCAGCAGTGGCCACAGGAATGGAAAAGATCAGTTTTCATTCCAATCCTAAAGAAAGGCAATGTCAAGGAATGTTCAAACTACCATACAATTGCACTCATGCTCAAAATTCTCCAAGCCAGGCTGCAGTGGTATGTGAACCGTGAACTTCCAGATGTTCAAGCTGGATTTAGAAAAGGCAGAAGAACCAGAGATCAAATTGCCAGCATTTGCTGGATCATCAAAAAAGCAAGAGAGTTCCAGAAAAACATCTACTTCTGCTTTACTGACTACCCCAAAGTCTTTGACTGTGTGGATCACAACAAACTGGAAAAATCTTAAAGAGATGGGAATACCAGACCACATGACTTGCCTCTTGAGAAATCTGTATGCGGGTCAAGAAGCAACAGTTAGAACTGGACATGGAACAACAGACTGGATCCAAACTGGGAAAGGAGTATGTCAAGGCTATATATTGTCAACCTATTTATTTAACTTATATGCAGAGTACATCATGTGAAATGCCAGGCTGGATGAAGCACAAGCTGGAATCAAGATTGCCAGGAGGAATATCAATAACCTCAGATATGCAGATAACATCACCCTTATGGCAGAGAGCGAAGAACTAAAGAACCTCTTGATAAAAGTGAAAGAGGAGAGTGAAAAGTTGGCTTAAAATTCAAAATTCAAAAAACTAAGATCGTGGCATCTGGTCCCATCACTTTATGGCAAATAGATGGGGAAACTATGGAAACAGTGAGAGACTTTATTTTGGGCTCCCAAATCACTGCAGATGGTGACTGTAGCCATGAAATTAAAAGATGCTTGCTCCTTGGAAGAAAAGCTATGACCAACCTAGGCAGCATATTAAAAAGCAGGGACATTACTTTGCTGATAAAGGTCTGTTTGGTCAAAGCTGTTTTTTCCAATGGTCATGTATGGATGTGAGAATTGGACTATAAGGAAAGCTGAGCACCAAAGAATTGATGCTTTTGAACTGTAGTGCTAGAGAAGACTCTTGAGAGTCCCTTGGACTGCAAGGAGATCAAACCAGTCAATCCTAAAGGAAATCAGTCCTGAATACTCACTTGAAGGACTGATGCTGAAGCTGAAACTTCAATACTTTGGCCACCTGATGCAAAGAACTGACTCCTTGGAAAAGACCCTGATGCTGGGAAAAATTGAAGGCAGGAGGAGAAGGGGACAACAGAGGATGAGATGGTTGGATGGCATCACTGACTCGATGGCAAGCTCTGAGCAAGCTCGGGGAGTTGGAATGATGGACAGGGAAGCCTGGCATGCTGCAGTCCAAGGGGTCACAAAGAGTTGGACATGACTGAACAGCTGAACTGACTGAACTGAATAAGTGTCTGCAGTTCTCACAGAAACCTTCTGAAGCTATTAAATCCTCATTTTATAGATGAGAAAACCGAAGCTTAGAGAGATGAAATCCTTTGGTGCAGGTCACAAAGCTAATAAGAGCTGGAGCTGGGGTCCTAACCTGGAACTGTCTGATCAGGAGTGTCATATTCTTTTAAAAAAAATATACTAGTTTAGGTGGCTTATGCACACATGCTTTTAAAAAATAAAACTGAATGTTAATATCAGAGTTAGAATGCCATAAAGATCTATATTTATTCTAACTTTATTACACAGGCTCAGTCTAAAGATTTCTCAACAAAAAGTTCTAAGCCTATGGCCCAAAGCCAGCAGTGTCACTCAGTTTACTATTTCACAAAGCATCCAGTCAAGTTTTGAACAATTCTGATCATTAGATCTCTGTGCTCCTTGAAATGGCTTTTGTCCTTTGGTCTCAGTGTGGCCCTGGGGAGCCAGACACAATCATCTAAACTTCTACCCCAGAACTCTGCAGTTGGCCACCATGTCTCCCCCTAGAAAATCTTTTCCTGGAAGAGCACTGCATAGTATGAACTTCACTCAACATCCTAATATCCTTATTTAGACCACAGTTCCTTGCAGAATCTTTATTTAGATCCAAGTCTTTATAGTGCATTTTATCTCTGCAATGTGCATGTCCTATACAATCAGACCTCAGTAATTGCCTTTCGACAGTCTCCTTGCTTACTGGTAATCTATCACCACCATCACTATCACCCCTCTCTCCACCTCACCCCCACACTGCATTTCTAAATCATCAGGTCCAAACACCAACTCTTTAAATGGGGGGCTCTCTATAGAAAACCCCTTGAGACACACGTTTGGAAGGTAGTGAAACTTAAGGGGGATGCTTTCTCTGAGTGTGACACACAAGTTAAAGGGAGTGAACCATGGACAGCCAGAAACAGCTTTCTCCCTGACTTCCCCATAGCGCTACAGCAGACAAGAGCTCCTGGGCGGATTTGCCCAGGACAGACAGCACGTGGGGCGGGGCAACGCACTAGGAACAGGGCGGGTTCTAAGCAGCTGGTTTCCCTGAGCGGTGTCTGCGGTGGGGGCTTGGCGACTGCACAGTGTCGCCAAGGCGCCAGCAGCCACCCTGCCAGCTACCCTCGTGCCCGCCCCTCAGGTGCTCAAAGCAAATCAGAGAGCGAAAGAAACAAGCGAGGGTGTCAGACGATACAGTAAAGGAGTCTTGATCAAAGTTCTCTAGGGGTCCCTTTCCAGCCGGTGCCCGCGCTTCGTTGTCAGTACCATGGACAGCGCCCGTGAACCTACTCAGGGGAGCTTGGACGCCGCTGGCTTCTGGCAGGTCTGGCAGCGCTTTGACGTGGAGGGTGAGTAAAACAAGCCAACTGTTTAGTCTTGATGAAAGGACCTAGAGTTCCTCCTTCCCCGTACATCTTCCCTGCAGGAGAAGTTGTCTTCCAGCGCGGTTAATGCAATATACCTAACAGACATTTGGTATACTGCAGTTGTACATCTAGATTATCTTGTGAAAGTTCAGGGTGGGAGGAGAGACTTGAATCCCACCACTCTTTCCCAGTCTCTGTGTGTGTGTGGTGATATAGATATCATTGTATATATTAGAGGCTTGGGGACTGACACCCGGGTATCTGAAGTCAGTTCTGGCTTGTTTTTACTCCAATCTGCTCATTTTCATGCAGTGACTATCTGGGTAACCTCTTGTCTCTTAGAGGGTGAATTTTTAAAAAATCTAATTTCAACAAGACACTACCCCCACTCCACCAAAAATCTATTCGAAAAGAACTTAACATTTGCTTTGCCATCATTAATAAACATGAAAATATCTAAAGCATGTGTTTTAACCCTGAAAACTAACATTCAACACTTACATCTCTTAAACTTTTTGAAAACTGCAAAAACCTTGGGTTAGAGTTTATTCTAAAACTCATGTTTATTTGTGGATTAAAATTCATGAATAGCTCTCCTTTCCCAAATATTTATATGAGCCCCAGCACAAAGCATTTACTCTTGACTGTGTTATTTGCTATTCAAATCCATGTCTTCTAGAGTAGATGTTGCCACTTAAAGTTGTAAAAAATAAATCCATGGGGATTTTATAAATTTGAGATTGAAAACAAATTTAGATATTAAATGTTAATTACTAAATGCCATGTTATTATATGTAAGTGACTATTATTTATGTACATCTTTTTGCATTTAGAAAAAGGTTACATAGAAGAGAAGGAGCTTGATGCTTTCTTTTACCACATGTTGACAAAACTGGGTGTTGATGTAAGTATATTTGTGCCACTAAGCATTAATTTGTCTCTCAGTGAGTTACAAAAAGCATCCAAGTCGTATGTTGATTTGTACAATACGTATTAATCCCATCTGACCTCTTTTCTTCCTTGCATGCAATTTTTCTCCCTCTCCTAGCAACATAGAGGGATTTAGGTAGGTTTTATAAGAGGTTCAACTGCAGCATTAGATGTGCTGGCCACTGACTTTTACTGTGACATCTGTCATCCACTATTTCAACTGTAAATTAAAACAAGTCTGTTTTGAATGTCTCCTTGGTTATATCTCTGCTAATGGGTTTAAATCTAGAGATAAGGTAACTCACTTTGTTCAAAAAGGTGGAAAAGATGTTGAGAGTGTTAAGGTGCTGAGTGTTTAAGTGCATTGGATATTACTTGGACAGCAAACCACAAATAAATCATTTAGAATAATTTTTTCCATTATTCATTGTTAGAAAAGTTTACAAACTTATGAAATGGTAAACCAGAAAATAATAAACATACTCAGAGCCCAAATATAAATGTGAACCAATCTATCCAGCATTTGTATCCTTCCCTGATGGTAAATCTGGCCTTGAGAGAGGCAGATTAACTTTTGATGAGCCCTCTACCAAAGCAGAGGAGAAACACACAAAAAGACGTGCCAGCATGGGGTTGGGGGAACCTGATAAAGATTCCATCGGGGGATGCATGGTAATGGGAGTAGCTCTGGAAACAGTAGCATTTAAAATGAATTGTGGTAATAGCTTATCTTCAGATATAATTGTTTACATGGAAGAGTACTGGAGTGCATGACACTTTCATGTCGGAGCCCAGTGAGGGGAACAAGCAGCTTGGAGATGGCGTTTCTGAGTTGGAGGGAGGGCAGTCAGCTCAAAATAAACAAGGCTGCCATCTGCCTCCAACAGACACACAGAGCTCTTATGCTGTCTCATTTTCAGTCCTTCATCTCAGGTTCTCTCATTTTTCTGTCCATTTCTGTTTCTTATTTTGTGTTTCATAGCTATCATCTTCCATCATCTCTTGCCTTTCTGTGATTTCTGTCTCTCATCTCTCTCACTTCTCTGGTCTTTATTTCTCACATGTCTCTCCATTGGTCTCTGTCTCTTTATTTATCCTTCTATCTTCAGTCGTTTCTCAAGCTCTCATGGTGCCTTTCTCGCCCTCTTTTTTCTTCTCTCTTTACTGTCATGTCACTTTGTCCTTCTTTTATCAATATAATTTTCTCTTTTCTCTTTCCTTCCCTTATTTCTCTGCCTCTCTCATTTCTGCTTTGCTCCCACTTTCTGCTAGCTCAGATGGTAAAGAATCTGCCTGCAAGGCAGGACACCCAGTTTCAATCCCTGGTCTGGGAAGATCCCCTGGAGAAGGCAATGGCAACCCACTCCACTATTCTTGCCTGGAAAATCCCATAGGCAGAGGAGCCTGGCAGGCTGCGGTCCATGGTTGGAAGAGTTGGACACAACTGAGCGACTATACATACTACTATAAATGCAAAGGTTCGTGGCATTCCAGAACCCACGAGTCTGATACCATTTTGTCAAACATGACAGGAGTATTTGAGGAAAACAAAAAGATGAAGGCAAAACCATTCAAAGTCTTAGAATAAACTGGATGGTGAAAAAAAAAAAAAGAAACCCAGAGACTTGGAGAAAACAAGTCACACCTTGTGTGTGTGTGTGTGTGTGTAGCAGAGTTTTATCAAAGTAAACAAAGGGACAGAGAAAGCTTCTGACATAGACATCAGAAGGGGTAATGCTCCCCAGCCAGCTAGTCTTATCAAGGCCTTATATACTTTTTTCAGACCCACTCACACAACACACATCTTAAATTAACAAGATTAGAATTAACAATAGAAAGATCTTATCAGACCCACTCCCATAATAAACCTTTTAACATGACAGGATTAGTCAGAAGGTTCTTGTTAAGGAGAAACAAGTCCTCGAGCAAGATCCATTGTTATACTGACTAAGACAAAGAAATGTAGAGAAGAACTTTTGTCCTTTTCTCCTTCTTGAGAATTCCAGACCCCTATCTCCACTTTAAGAGCCCCAGACCCCTTTCTCCTCCTCGGGGACCCCTGGCTTCTTATCAATCTGCCTAGGAATTGACTCTCTCATTCCCCCTTTTTCTTTTAGGAGAAATATGTTGCCACGGGAAAGGGGTATTTCTGTTCCATAACTTCTTCCTGCGGTTGAGGGGTGTGGTCCCTAAAATGTTGAGGCAACATTTTCTCCTAATCCTCATATTGAGGGTCTTTGATCGAGGGGCCCCAAGTAATAGTTGGAGGAGGTTATGGCACTCACAGGAGCTTAGACAACCATTTGTAACTTAAAAGCTTTCAGATGGTTAAAAACAAACTCAGTTTTACAGTTACAGATGTAAGGCAAAATAGCCGTTAAACCAAGTTAAAACCTAAACAAAATAAAAAGTCACGTTTTGTCCATAGTTAAGGTACAATATGTCACACCAGTCCATCTTAGAATTGTTAGATGTCATCACAGAGTTGAAGAAAGTCCTTTCCTCGAAGCGGAGAAACCCACCATGGGAAGTCTTCAATTGAGGAGGGGAGTGCTCCGCAGACCCAGCAATTATGCTGATTGTGGAATGCTTCAAAGGAATGAGCCCAGGACAGGAAGGCACTGTCTTAAGGGTTAAACGGCAGACTCAGGACTTTTGGAGTCAGCAGAAGCAAGCCCACATAGACTCTCAGGCCCATCTCGTTTCCTGGCTCAAACAGCAGCTTGTTTGACTCAAAGGCTGGGTCAGGAGTTAACCTCCCAATAATGTCTGTTGAAAAGCTAAAAGCTGAGTCACATAGTTAATTTTAAGCTTCAGGATCTATGACAATATATGTGCACAAAAACAGTCTGTCATAGAGACAGTCCCTTCTTCTTAGGGGCAGTTCAAGCCCTCATTAAAGCCATGGCTAAAACTTTAAGCCAACTGTCTTGTGTTTCCTGACTTAGCTTACACGGATGTCTTTTAATAATGTCATTAGCTTTTTCAAACTTTTTCTCAAGATTGGAGTCTCCAGGAACAGTGTGATATTCTACTTCTAGAGCTTTTGACACCCCTTGAGTTACAGCAGCTTTAAAGGCAGAGCCATTGTCACTCTGAACTTTAGAGTTTAAGATCCCACTTATATCATGAGAAGTCAGTACAGTAAGGTTTTGCCCATTCATTAACCTTGGGCTTTAGTGAATACTGCTTTTGATGTGAGAATAGGTGAGGGTCATTGAGCTTGATAATGACAGGAACAGCATTCTGTGCTCGACCCATGGTTTTTCCATCAGACCACACTCTAGGATTAACATTTTGTTCAATTAATGGGAGAGAAAGAGCAGGCTCCATATTCATGAAAACAGAGGCCTGGACCTTGCTCAGTATATCCCTCCCCAGAAGGAGTGAGGGAGACTCGAGTATGAACAGAAACCCGTGAGAAAACAGCACAGTCCCAGTTGCCGCTTAAAGGATGACTGACATAATAATGTTTGGCTTATCCAGACAGCCCCATTTCGGTAGTGGATCAGGAGGAAAGTGGGCTAGGGGCTTCAGTGAGCACAGAAAAAGCTGCCCCAGTGTCCAAAAGAAATAGACTGATGGGCCCTCCGCAGTTGTTAATACCTGGGGCCTACACCTTGGAGGGCAATCCCTTCTCCAGTCTGGTCCTTTGCAGACCAGGAGCTGGGGGTGGATTAGATGCCTGAGGGCAATCCCGCTTGAGATGTCCCTCCTTTCCACAGTAATAACAGTTCAGTTCAGTTGCTCAGTAGTGTCCGACTCTTTGTGATGCCATGAATCGCAGCACGCCAGGCCTCCCTGTCCATCACCAACTCCCAGAGTTCACTCAAACTCATGTTTATCGAGTCGGTGATGCCAGCCAGCCATCTCATCCTCTGTCGTCCCCTTCTCCTCCTGCCCCCAATCCTTCCCAGCATCAGGGTCTTTTCCAATGAGTCAACTCTTCTCATGAGGTGGTCAAAGTATTGGAGTTTCAGCTTCAGCATCAGTCCTTCCAATGAACACCCAGGACTGACCTCCTTTAGGATGGACTGGTTGGACCTCCTTGCAGTCCAAGGGACTCTCGAGAGTCTTCTCCAACACCACAGTTCAAAAGCATCAATTCTTCAGCCCTCAGCTTTCTTCACAGTCCAACTCTCACATCCACACATGATCACTGGAAAAACCATAGCCTTGACTAGACGGATCTTTGTTGGCAAAGTAATGTCTCTGTTTTTTAATATGCTATCTAGGCTGGTCATAACTTTCCTTCCAAGGAGTGTCTTTTAATTTCCTGGCTGCAATCACCATCTGCAGCCCCATGCAATCCCCATCTATTTCCCATGAAGTGATAGGACCAGTTGCCAGGATCTTAGTTTTCTGAATGTTGAGCTTTAAGCCAACTTTTTCACTCTCCTCTGTCACTTTCATCAAGAGGCTTTTGAGTTCCTCTTCACTTTCTGCCATAAGGGTGGTGTCATCTGCATATCTGAGGTTATTGATATTTCTCCTGGCAATCTTGATTCCAGCTTGTGCTTCTTCCAGTCCAGCATTTCTCATGATGTACTCTGCATAGAAGTTAAATAAGCAGGGTGACAATATACAGCCTTGACGTACTCCTGTTTCTATTTGGAACCAGTCTGTTGTTCCATGTCCAGTTCTAACTGTTGCTTCCTGACCTGCATACAGATTTCTCAAGAGGCAGGTCAGGTGGTCTGGTATTCCCATCTCTTGAAGAATTTTCCACAGCTAATTGTGATCCACACAGTAAAAGGCTTTGGCATAGTTAATAAAGCAGAAATAGATGTTTTTCTGGAACTCTCTTGCTTTTTTGATGACCCAGTGGATGTTGGCAATTTGATCTCTGGGTCCTCTGCCTTTTCTAAAACCAGCTTGAACATCTGGAAGTTCACGGTTCACGTATTGCTGAAGCCTGGCTTGGAGAATTTTGAGCATTATTTTACTAGCATGTGAGATGAGTGCAATTGTGCGGTAGTTTGAGCATTCTTTGGCATTGCCCTTCTTTGGGATTGGAATGAAAACTGACCTTTTCCAGTCCTGTGGCCACTGCTGAGTTTTCCAAATTTGCTGGCATATTGAGTGCAGCGCTTTCACAGCATCATCTTTCAGGATTTGAAATAGCTCCACTGGAATTCCATCACCTCCACTAGCTTTGTTCGTAGTGATGCTTTCTAAGGCCCACTTGACTTCACATTCCAGGATGTCTGGCTCTAGGTGAGTGATCACACCATCATGATTATCTTGGTTGTGAAGATCTTTTTTGTACAGTTCTTCTGTGTATTCCTGCCACCTCTTCTTAATATCTACTGCTTCTGTTAGGTCCATACCACTTCTGTCCTTTTTCGAGCCCATCTTTGCATGAAATGTTCCCTTGGTATCTCTAATTTTCTTGAAGAGATCTCTAGTCTTTCCCATTCTATTATTTTCCTCTATTTCTTTGCATTGGTTGCTGACGAAGGCTTTCTTATGTCTTCTTGCTATTCTTTGGAACTCTGCATTCAGATGCTTATATCTTTCTTTTTCTCCTTTGCTTTTTACTTCTCTTCTTTTCACAGGTATTTGTAAGGCCTCCTCAGACAGCCATTTTTCTTTTTTGCATTTCTTTTCCATGGGGATGGTCTTGATCCCTGTCTCCTGTACAAGGTCAAGAACATCCGTCCATAGTTCATCAGGAACTCTATCTATCAGATCTAGGCCCTTAAATCTATTTCTCACTTCCACTTATAATCATAAGGGATTTGATTTAGGTCATACCTGAATGGTCTAGTGGTTTTCCCTACCTTCTTCAATTTAAGTCTGAATTTGGCAATAAGGAGTTCATGATCTGAGCCACAGTCAGCTCCTAGTCTTGTTTTTGTTGACTGTATAGAGCTTCTCCATTTTTGGCTGCAAAGAATATAATCAATCTGATTTTGGTGTTGACCATCTGATGATGTCCATGTGTAAAGTCTTCTCTTGTGTTGTTGGAAGAGGGTGTTTGCTATGACCAGTGCATTTTCTTGGCAAAACTCTATTAGTCTTTGCCCTGCTTCATTCTGTATTCCAAGCCCAAATTTGCCTGTTATTCCAGGTGTTTCTTGACTTCCTACTTTTGCATTCCAGCCCCCTATAATGAAAAGAACATCTTTTTGGGGTGTTAGTTCTAAAAGGCCTTGTAGGTCTTCATAGAACCGTTCAACTTCAGATTCTTCAGTGTTACTGGTTGGGGCATAGACTTGGATTACTGTAATATTGAATGGTTTGCCTTGTAAATGAACAGAGATCATTCTGTCATTTTTGAGATTGCATTCAAGTACTGCATTCGGACTTTTGTTGACCATTATGGCTACTCCATTTCTTCTAAGGGATTCCTGCCCATAGTAGTAGATATAATGGTCATCTGAGTCAAATTCACCCATTCCAGTCTATTTTAGTTTGCCGATTCCTAGAATGTTGACATTCACTCTTGCCATCTTCTGTTTGACCACTTCCAATTTGCCTTGATTCATGGACCTGACATTCCAGGTTCCTATGCAATATTGCTCTTTATAGCATTGGACCTTGGTTCTATCACCAGTCACATCCACAACTGGGTATTGTTTTTGCTTTGGCTCCATCCCTTCATTCTTTCTGGAGTTATTTCTCCACTGATCTCCAGTAGCATATTGGGTACCTACTGACCTGGGGAGTTTCTCTTTCAGTATCCTATCATTTTGCCTTTTCATACCGTTCATGGGGTTCTCAAGGCAAGAATACTGAAGTGGTTTGGCATTCCCTTCTTCCGTGGGCCACATTTCCCACGCAATTATGAAATGGCCAAAGAGACCAGGAAAAGCTGACCAAGAAAGGAAAGTTCAGTCCACACGCTTCGCCCATTTTTGGTCGCTCCCCTCGCAGGACCTTGGGTGTCTCTTGGCATTGGCAGGTCGGTATAAACCCCCAACAAGGCTCCCCTTTTTGGGGCTGCCTTTAGTCATTACAAGACACTGCAAAACCACAGAGCAGGGCTCATCACTTGATTCACACAGAGTGTCATTCATTCACACAAGCACACAGAAGAGTTAGTCAAGTAAAGCAGAAAACGTGTATACTGAGAAAGCAGAGAGGCTAGAGCTCTGAGTGTTCTTACCTTGTCCTGAAGATCCAGGATGAGCCCCCAAGATGATAGCTTACAGTGAACAATGTCAGATTTGTGATCACCAAAGAAGGTTTAGCTTTGGGACCAGGCTTGATCACTCAAGAGCTTTTGTATAGCAGAGTTTTATTAAAGAAAACGGACAGAGAAAGCTTCTGACATAGATATCAGAAGGGGTTGGAGAGTGTCCCCCATCACACCTTTTCAGAAAGCTTCTTGCTTTAGTGATTTAAAGAGGAGGAAAGTTGCTCTCTTTTCTGAATACTGAAAGTAAATACTCTCAGTACTGAAACTTAAAGTGTCTTATTTTCAGTCATGGGGTGAGAGGTGGAACTACTCAAACACTAGGGTCTGCTCTAGGCTGGGGACATGGCTGTCCTCTTCTGGGGCTTTGGCTGACTTTAGAAGCAGTGTTCCCATTAGTGAGGGAGAAGATGGGTGCCATCTCCCATAGCTTGGCTGTTCTTACCTCACCCCTGCCTCCTATCTGGTTTGGGGCCTCACCTTCTCACACATGCACAGGCATGGTCCTCAGAGCAAAGGAAACAAATGACTTGCCAGTGTCTCGGGCAACTGTGTGCTGTGCAGGCATTCCTGAAGCCAGAGGTGGAGGGGCTGGAGGTTGCAGAGTCCTTAGGCTAGTGGAAATAAAATTCTGATGTACCTAAGAATTATATTTATTTGTTAGATGTCTGCATCTCCTCTCACCTTCAGGGACAGTACATATCAGGGAGTGGGTTGTGATATAATCAGGCCAGTCCTGCTGAGCTGTGGCTGTAGCCCCAGGCACCTCTCCTCAGCTCCTGGTGAAGGAGAGGGCTTTTGGAGCCAAGGGATAAGCTGTTTAAACTGTTAGTCAGAAATTTCAGAGGCATGCCCTCAGGGAATATGGCTAAAGGGACCTTCACTGGGCATTCCACGCTACTGGAACAACCACAATTCAGGAAACCATTCCTAATTCTGGACTCTTTTTTCCTGCTGAGAAATGAGTAGGCCCTAAGTACGTCCTTAACAAGAAGGCATGTTCCTCTCAGCTGAGGGACAATCACCATTTGTGACACCTACTTCTAATCAGTGATGCCCCAGTGAGTCCAGAACCACCAGCAGGGAGGCCTCCATGACCAGGCAGCCACTCACTCTGGTGTTTAGACATGGCGGGCAGTTCATCAGAGGCCTGACTAGGGCTACTTTCCTCCCTTGATTAGTGAGAGTCACACAGACCTTGGGAGAAGGAATTTTAAGATTTCGAACAGCAAGCTGCCTGCTAGTCAATCTTGGAGAAGCAGCAGCTTGTAATGACCTGCTCCTCACAGCCTCTGAGGGGACTGACTTCATGGAAACATCAGCCAGTCTTGCTGCTGGCTGTTACTCACTATACCCACCACACTGGCCCCTCCAACTTTTTTTCTTTTCAAATGCTCAGAACTGCCTCTGAACTAGGTCTACATCTAGCCAGTCTGTTGCAGAGCATCACTTTTGGGGGCTGTGTGCACATTCTTCATGTACAGATTGCCACACACGCTGAGACTCAATGCTCCAGAGATGCTAAGTACCCTCTTGGGACTTAGAGTCTCCGAGAAGGTGGGCGGGGTGGGTGCTGATTGGACATAACAACAGAGGGAACCCTAGACTCTCTTGCTTTAGGTTCAAGGGACAGTCATGGACTTTGGGGTTAGAGGTCTGAGAGGACAAGTCAAGTTCTGTGCCTTCAAACTAAAGGTAGAAGACCAAGCTGAAATTCAAAGTGAAGACCCACCTTCTTAAATGATTTCTCTGTATGATGCACATACACACCCATACAACAGACCAACCACACAATCAATGGTGCCAAGACTAAAGAGGCTAATTTCTCTGTACTTAGAGGAGTGTCAGATGAGGAAACCTGGTTGGCAGGAATACCATGACAGTATTAGGGAGAGTCAGTTTAGTCTAACTGATCTAGTCTGGAGTCTAGGCATCTGGCACTGTTTGGGAGTGCCTGTGACTCTCAGACTCTGCATTAAATACATCCTCCACTGTTGATTATATATGTCATCTTTCTTTGTAATAACCCTACGGTCCACTGATGAAGAAGAATTTAATGTGTGGAAAAAGCTGTACAAGGAAGGGATATGTCACATCTTTGGTAGTTCAATGATTACTTCTTTGGTTTCCTCTTTAATTATTTTCCCCTTCTAATTATTATTATTATTTTTGGAGAGTCCAAGATTAAGAGAATGAACTATGGTAAACCAAAAGCCCAAAAGAGCTGGACTTTTCACTTAAAAATAGAACAAAACATTCTTGGGAAGAAAGTTTGTATGTTCACTACAATACAATCTCTTGTCACAAAAAATATAGAAAAATGTTCAAATTCATACTGTCAACACTCTAAGTTTCTCTTCATTCATATATTAGGAGCTCACTAGCTGTGCTACCTAGTTTGGATTCTGATTAATGGTTATTTAAGAAATCTCCATCACCTCTCTCTTGTCTGCAATTGGTGAGATCTTTTTCAATGACTAGGGAACTTGGTTAGACTAATGTAATTATCAGGCTGTATACTCCGAATATTTGATATCCTAACTAACATTCTTGGAATCCCAGTGGCTTTAATGTGGTTCTCTCTGGCCCACTGTAGGATGCAGTCAAAGAAGAAAATGTACAGAAGATGAAACAACAATTTATGGCTCCCCACGATGTCTCTAAAGACGGCTGCATACAGATGAAAGAGGTATCTTTTATGACTGTACCTTTATTGACAATACCTTCTTGGGCTGCAATTTTCTCTGCAGAATACAGAAAGTTTTACATTTGACTGGGAAATTAGAACCCTCTGCAAGGCAGTTGAATTAGATAACACTTTTGAAGTACTCGCTTTTCCTTTTTCATCAATCTTAGTGACAAGGATATCATTTTATTTAGGTCAATCAATCTTTATACTTATTTTATAATTGGGTAATTGATATGCTGGAGGCTTTTCAGTTACACAGTGTCCTGTTCAAATTCAACCTAGACATAAGGAAAAACTTACTGACAATAAATGAGTTCAAATTTCAGCATCAGTTCCCAGGGCGGACTGGAAAGATCTACCTCTGAACATCATGAAAACAAAACAGACAGCTGGTGTCTTGACTTCAACTCAAACCACACTTACTACGTACTTAACTAAAGCAAGGAAATGCATTAAGCATGCGGTACCTCACACAGCCTGTCTTTGAGCCTGATTATTTTCTCTTCCAGTTACAAAAAGATTCACAGTTTAGAATTTCCACACATATTATGTTACTCTAGAGTAACGTATTGTATATTATTGTATTGTACATTGTATATTATATTTTGTAACAGTAGCTACAAAAATGGTCATCAAACATTATCCCTATTTTACTGATGAGGAAACTGAGTTATCCAGCATCATATGGCCAAGAAGTGGCACTGGTCTAAGTTACAGGTATGAATCTATACAGGTTTATTCTATAGAGTTACGAGTTACGAATCCATACATAAAAATAAGCTACTATGAAACTAACATATTTATTTCATAGTCAAAATTGCCTGCTAGACATATTATCTGAAGTCTGAAAGGCTAGTCTCTTGATGCTGTCATACTTGGTCAATATTATTGATGAAAATAGTAATTTTTCTTCAGAAAGTTATGATAATAAAGCAAGATAATGTCTTCTTATAAAAAAATAGACATGTTCACCAGAAGGCTGCCTTCTCAGAAAATGAATACACTAAACTGGATATTTATGAGTGTAGTTGTTTCCAAAATTTTCACTAAAAGGCAAAAAATTATATAACCAATAATTCCATTGCAATTGATGTAAAAGCAGCAATGTATTCATTAATGGAAATGTAATTGCAAGTTTCAGGTAAAAGTACTGAAGTATTTATAATGACATGTTCACTGTTGCATCCTTCTGCTCACAGGACAGAGCACAGTGCATAGGGGTGCTTAGTAAATATTTGTTATGTGTGCGTGCCTGCTCAGTTGCTCAGACATGTCCTCTTGACCCCATGAACTGCAGCCTTTCAGGTTCCTCTGTTCATGAACTTTTCCAGGCCAAGAATACTGGAGCAGGTTGCTACTTCTTACTCCAGGAGATCTTTCCAACCCAGGGATCGAACTCTCGTCTTTTGCATCTTTTGCATTAGCAGGTGGATTCTTTACCACTGCACCACTTGGGAAGCCCCAAATGTTTGTTAATAATAAATGAAACACGGCAAACAGTGAAAAACTCTGCCATTATCTTTCTTACCAATTTCTAAAGCAACTGGGAACCTGACAACAACTGTGACACCCATGCTAAACATTCTATTATGGAGTCCTGCTGATGGCATAATTGATGTTATTTGTAGAGAAGCTGATAGTATAGGACTGTTTTGGTCCCAAAGCCCCTTCAAAACTCCTGAGTCTGTGAGTATTAAGAGTAGTAGCAAGGTCTCTCCTACTGTCTCCGGCTTTATCATTGACTGTTAGGGTTACTTCAGTTACAGGTAGTTGTGACATACAAATCAGCCCATCTGCACACATTTTGGGCTTTCCTGGTGGCTCAGATGGTAAAGAATATGCCCGCAATGCAGGAGACCCGGGTTTGATCCCTGGGTTGGGAAGATCCCCTGGAGAAGGGAATGGCTACCCACTCCAGTATTCTTGCCTGGAGAATTCAATGGACAGAGGGAAAGAGCAGGGAAAAAGAGATGACGTTGCATATGTAGAAGTGTTTATATTATTGCATCAGGAGAAAAAGGAGTCAGAGGGCTACCATCTTCCGGCATGGAGATCTGTGAGAAAACCCAGTGGGGTACCTAGACAAAAGAGCCTAAACAAGATCCAGGAGATAAACTGAGGATCCATCAGAGTTTCTAGAGAGGATTTATCAAGCTTATAAGCACTATATAAAGATTCTGAGGCTCCTGGGAAGATAAATATGATCTTCATCAGGCAAAGTGCCCCAGAGATTAAAAAATTATAGAAATTAGAAGGTGTATCTGAAATGAATCCTTAATTAGTAGATGTTGTTTTTAAACTATTCAACAACAGCAAACAATGACAGAAGATAGAGATATGAAACAGAATGCAGCTTTTTTGGTAGCAGCGTTGAAAGCAAGTAACCTAAAGGAGGGCTTCCCAAGTGGCTCAGTGGTAAAGAATTCCCCTGACAAAGCAGGAGACCCAAGTTCAATCCCTGGGTCAGGAAGATTCTCTGGAGAAGGAAATGGCAACCCACTGCAGTATTCTTGCCCGCCAGGTTCTTCTCTCCGTGCAATTTTCCAGGCAGGAATACTGGAGCAGGTTGCCACTTCTTACACCAGGAGAATTCCATGACAGAGGAGACTGGTGGGCTACAGTCCATGGGGTCACAAAGAGTCAGATACGAATGAGCATGCACGCACATATTTTAGATATTTTAGCACAAAATAAAATGAGAAAGCAGTCACAAGTAAGAGCCAAAGTGAGACTAGAGGATGATCTCTGTACTTGACTTGCCCAGGGCTCCTCTGTGCCATTCCAGATAAATTGAAGACAGAGTGGGTTCTAATTAGGGCCAGTGAATTACATTTTAATTTGGTTTCTCAGCCTGTGCCACTCCATATGAAAAAACACTTAGTCCTAAAGAGTGGTTCTCAGTTCCAGTTGACCCTGTATGGGTGGGTAGGAACAGCACAAAGAAAAATGGTGAAATATGAAACCTTGGGCCAGAGACTTCATCTCTGAGAGCCTCAAGTTCATCATCTAGATCCACAGTGCAGTTACCATTGACTAAGTTTTTAGTAAGTACCAGGGACTCTGCTTAACAGTTCATAAATAGTGCCTCATCTTACTTTTAGTCTTCACATAAACGCCAGGATATAAATATTATATCCTATGAGATAGTTGGATGGCATCACCGATTCAATGGACATGAGTTTGAGCAAACTCTGGGAGATAGTGAAGGACAGGGAAGCCTGGTGTGCTGCAGTCCATGGGGTCACAAAGAGTTGGACACGACTGAGCAATACAACAATAACATAAATATTATTATCCTCATTTTACACATGAGGAAATTGGGGCACAGAGGCATCAATTAAATTGTCCAAGATCAAATAATAGGTGATGATAGAGAAAGAATTTGGATCCACATGAAAGCCTATCACATCCTGCACTGTGCTGCCTCCCATTAGTAAACAGGGATCTTTCTATTTGCTTGAAGGACTGGCATGATGATTTAATGAGATGATAATGAAAAGCACATCACCAGTGCCCCTGCCAGGTAGCAGGTACTCAATATATGACAGCTGTTGTTCACATGATACACCCTTCAGCTGACTTACATCCAACTAGAGAATATGAGTGGGAGTGTGAAATAATTATTCGTACAACCTACCCAAAGTATTTGCTCTGGAGTCACTCTGTGGCATTATACAAAATGCCAAGAGAACAATGACAATGATTATAGAAGGAATGCCTGTGGTTTATGAAGGAGAACGGAGAAGACAATACAGACTCAAATACCCTCAAATACTGCAACCCCATGGACTGAAGTCCACAAAACTCCTCTGTCCATGGGATTCTCCAAGCAAGAATACTGGAGTGGGTTGCCATTTCCTTCTCCAAGGGATCTTCCCGATCCAGGGATCGAACCTGGGTCTCCTACACTGGCAGGGAGATTCTTTGCTGTCTGAGCCATGAGGGAAGCCCACAGAACAATTCATAGGACATATAAAAATTATTTGGGGTACTTCCCTGGAAGTCTAGTGACTAGGACTTCACATCTCTAATGCAGAGGGCCTAGATTTCACATGCTGCTACTAAGAGTTTGCACGTCACAATGAAGAGAGATCTCGAGTGCCACAACTAGGACCCAGCACAGCCAAATAAAGAATATATATATTAAAAACGACAACGACGACAACCCTGGTGGTCCAGAGGTTAAGAATCTGTCTGCCAATTCAGGGGACACAGGAAGATCCCACATGCAATGGGGCAACTGAGCCTGTGTACCTACACTACTGAAGCCCCCGTGTCTACAGCCCATGATCTACCACAAGAGAAGCCACGGCAATGAGCCTGCACATTGCAACCAGGAGTAGTTCCTCAGCTCGCTGCAAACAGAGAAAGCCTGCACAGCTATGAAAACCCAGCAACCAAAAATAAAGAAAAATGCCAGTTTACTTAGCACAGTGCCTGGCTCACAGTAAATGCTCAATAAATATTAGTGATTGTTAATTCTAAAAAAGTTATTTGGTATTTTTCTTTTCTAATACATGTAGTTGTTAATGCTGGAGCTTCTTAGATAAAGTGTGGAACGTTTTAAACACTAACACATTTATTATTAAATGATGATTTTGGATTGTAAGCTCGTAGAAAATAGATACACATAGCGTTTCATATCTAGTAAGAGTGCCCAATACTTCTTGAAAGAATCTGTGACTGTGCCCCCAAAATGACAATTGAGGGCACAGAACTGCAACATGAGCTCACCACCCTGAGAGTTCTAAGTTGTTCTGCTCTCTAATATGTGGCTCTGTGCCTTTTACCCAGGGAGCACTGGTCAGTGTCACCAACTGCTATTTCTCCCCTTTTCTTTAGCTTGCCGGCATGTTCTTATCTGAGGATGAAAACTTTCTTCTGCTCTTTCGCCAGGAAACCCCCTTGGACAGCAGTGTGGAGTTTATGCGGGTGAGCATTTGGTTGTATCTCTATGGAGGCCAGGATCCCAGGCACCTGCCATGGCTGCCACCTCCCCTGCCCACTCCCCCAGGGAGAGCTGCCCATGGGACAAAACCACGCAAAGAAGCCCTTGGTGTTGAGCCTGGACTGTGGCCCCCAGTCTCAATGTGCTCCCTCAGTGGGTTGACCTAGGCTGCTCCTGAGCTAACAGACTCCTTAGCCTGTGCTAGAGGAAGGCAGGTATCTGAGGAATGTAATGGGAGGGGAGGGTGAGGGACGTGGAGCCCAGAGAATACCAGCCTGCCCAGAGCCCTGTGAGCTCCAGCAAACTGCTGCCTTCTGAGAATGCAGGCTAGAGATCAAGATTCCATGGGCAACTTCATTGTTGTTTAGTCACTAAGTCATGTCCCCATAGGCTGCAGCCCGCCAGGTTCCATGGGATTTCCAAGGCAAGAGTACTGGAGTGAGTTGCCATTTCCTTTTCCAGGGGATCTTCCGAGACCAGGGATTAAACCTGGGTCTCCTGCATTGGCAGACAGGTTCTTTACCACTGAGCCCACCAGGGAAGCCCCTATGGGCAACCACTTAGTTTTAAATGTTGGTGACTAATTCTAGATTTGAAGGCATAGTATGGTCAAAATATAACTTATTAGAGGGCCGATCCAGCCAGCAGCTGTCTCTCTGCAATCACTGTGCCTGAGTGAAAATCAAAGGCAGAATCAGTGGCTCCTCTTTCAGCCTCTAGGTTGTTGTGGTCCAGGCGCGGGTTGGAAAAGAATTTCCAGACATGAGTCAGAATGAGAGGAAAATAAAGATTATTAGAGTGGGAGACACTGTTAGAACAGCAGGCCAGCTCAAGGGAGAACTGACGTTGAACAGGGGTCCTTAGTCCACTTTTATAACCAGGGTACAAGGAGTGGGATAGGGGTTTGGCAGGTCATTTGTTGATGGGATGAGGCATGTATACTGGGTGGGGGAAGAGGAGGGCAAATACCTTCTCCCTATGGGGTAGGAGGGGAGACAGGTTATACTGTTCCATTATAGTTACAACATGGGGGAGGGAAAGATGCTAAGGGTCTGGTTTTTCCGTTCCTGCATTCCAAGACCCTCCTTGGTTTTATCTGCTCTTTCATCCTTGGGTCATCACGTTCCTCTCTATATTTTTAGGGCCAATTCTTTGGCCCCTTTTGATACCCTGCTCATGTCTAACTATCTACCTATTTCCCTTCTCAGGCATTTGGGAATCCAGTCTCAAAGAAAAAGGGGCGACGACCACTCTGACTTCAGGCTGTACAGGGGCATTGTGGGGCTCTGGGTTCCCTTTGCCTGCTCTCTATCAGGCTGCATTTACGGAGGGAGATGAGAGTGAATGGAATAAGGTGACTTGTTTCAGCACTGTCTAGGTGTTGGTCAGGGAATATTCTTGTCATGCTACTACTTGGAGATTTGTTGTACTCTAGAAGAAACAAACTTAACAAGAAAATTAAAGGTACGTGGCCCAAAGATTAATAGAAGTAGAAAAGCTACTCAGGGGCTAGCCAGAAGAACCAGGCCCAGATCTTTGTTCGTGACGTTAATGTTTCTCTAGGTACGAGAAGGTGCAAGGATTTGGGCTCATAAAATCTTTACCTGAAAACATCTAACTATCTGAAGGCCGGTTCTTGTGGGTTTTTTCCAGAGCACAGAGTGCCTTATTTCTGATCTCCACCCTGAACTCCTTTCAGAGGATGTTGAAGGTCAGCAGGTTGCAGTGGTCACGAAGTAATCCTTGTACAGGCAGCTGGCAAGTGACAACTTCCAGTCAGCAGGGTCCCTTCATAACCACATATTTGACCATGCTTTGTGGGCATTTCATGGCCATTGTGTCCTGCGGTCCTGGGAAGGCTCTTTCCCAAGTCTAACAAAGATTCCATTAACAGGCCACTCAGTGTGCTGTTACTAGACCAGGCCTTGTGAGCAGCAAAAGTCTCTGGACCATACCTGTCTTACTAGCCTCTTGGTCCAGGAAAATATTCCCTCTTGTTGCCTCTTCCTGAATCTAGAGTTACTTTGTTACAATCATTGATCTCATATGGAACTACATATCAGCATTTTATCACAGGCTCAGTCACACATTTGGTAACATAAAAAACAATCTTCTGAAACAAGTAACATAGAAAATAATATAGCTAGCAGTTATTAATAAGGTCACAAGCAAGAATTTAAGAACTTTCATTAGGTATAGCTCAGTATACCCCGGGTCATCTGACTTCACTTGTTATGTGACTTATCTATCAGTCAGTTTAGTCGCTCAGTCGTGTCCAGCTCTTTGTGACCCCATGAATCGCAGCATGCCAGGCCTCCCTGTCCATCACCAACTCCCGGAGTTTGCTCAAACTCATGTCCATCGAGCTGGTGATGCCATCCAGCCACCTCACCCTCTGTCGTCTCCTTCTCCTCCTGTCCCCAATCCCTGCCAGCATCAGAGTCTTTTCCAATGAGTCAACTCTTCGCATGAGGTGGCCAAAGTATTGGGAGTTTCAGCTTTAGCATATAGCCTGATGTTAATCTCCTGGTTGTACATCATGGAACGCCTGATCTTTATCTGAAGACTGATTACTGAGATATGCTTTAGAAACAAACTTAGAGCGTCTTTTCTAATAACTTAATTAATTAAACTTTTTAGCAATATAACATAACAGCAAGGAACTATCTCAGAACTGAGTCTTAGTAAACACTAGACCTTAATTTGGAGAAGGCAATGGCACCCCACTCCAGTACTCTTGCCTGGAAAATCCCATGGATGGAGGAACCTGGAAGGCTGCAGTCCATGGGGTCGCTTAGGGTTGGACACGACTGAGCGACTTCACTTTCACTTTTCACTTTCATGCACTGGAGAAGGAAATGGCAACCCACTCCAGTGTTCTTGCCTAGAGAATCCCAGGGATGGGGGAGCCTGGTGGGCTGCCGTCTATGGGGTCGCACAGAGTTGGACATGACTGAAGTGACTTAGCAGCAGTTCAGTTCAGTTCAGTCACTCAGTCGTGTCTGACTCTTTGTGACCCCATGAATCGCAGCACGCCAGGCCTCCCTGTCCATCACCAACTCCCAGAGTTCACCCAGACTCACGTCCATCAAGTCAGTGATGCCATCCAGCCATCTCATCCTCTGTCGTCCCCTTCTCCTCCTGCACCCAATCCCTCCCAGCATCAGAGTCTTTTCCAATAAGTCAACTCTTCGCATGAGGTGGCTAAAGTACTAGAGTTTCAGTTTTAGCATCATTCCTTCCAAAGAAATCCCAGGGCTGATCTCCTTCAGAATGGACTGGTTGGATCTCCTTGTAGTCCAAGGGACTCTCAAGAGTCTTCTCCAACACCACGGTTCAAAAGCATCAATTCTCCAGCGCTCAGCCTTCTTTACAGTCCAACTCTCACATCCATACATGACCACTGGAAAAACCATAGCTTTGACTAGACAGAGCTTTGTTGGCAAAGTAATGTCTCTGCTTTTGAATATGCTATCTAGGTTGGTCATAACTTTCCTTCCAAGGAGTAAGCGTCTTTTAATTTCATGGCTGCAGTCACCATCTGCAGTGATTTTGGAGCCCCCAAAAATGAAGTCTGACACTAGCAGACCTTAATTAACAAAACTAGAAACTTAGTTTAACAATTAACAAAACTTAATATTCAGCGAAACATGATATTTTCATTATGAAGGCATTAACCCTGTAGCCAGGGAAGGCTTTAACCCATCAAATAAAAATGAGGTTTGTCAGGGTGCCAGGAAAAGCCAAGCAGCTCTCTTGGATTTCTTATAGCCCTGACTCTCTGATTTTCAGCTATTTTTCACCCATTTCTAATTCCCTGATTTAGGAGTAGACTGTGGCCATGTTTAAGGACATCAGGATAGCAAAAGTCTAACAGTGAGGGCTTATTTTTGTAGAAGTAGAATGAGCTTTGTCTACATGTACCATAACCTTAAATAATGTTTATTTACTTTACCAAAGTAACAAAAGATTTTAAAAACAAATATAAATCACTTAAACACAAAGAAATTCATAATCTGTTATTGAAAGCTTCATTCTAAGAAAACTTTGTTCTCTTAACAGAGAGTAGACTAAATTCCAGTCTGTTACCAGTTTACCAGATAACAGTTAATCTTAGAAAAGTCTTTTCCATAAATCTTGAAGAACTAGCAGGATTTTTCTAAAGGCATGAGAGTGAAACCATAGAAGGCATGTTTAAAATCTAATTAAATTGCAACTGGCAAAGTAGCCTGGTCATTGCTGTGACTTGTAACACTTTAACATGATAACTAGAATTATAACTGACAACATTTTACCAGGACATACCAGATTTTCATGAATTTCACATAATTTCTAGGATATCTATATAAGTAACATCAACCATACAATATAACCTGAGAAGATTCATCACTCCTCCAACAATACATCCCATGTAATTTAACGTGTCAAATGAACTAAGTAATTTAATAGCTCTTTTGGATGTCTCAGGGGCCCTCTGAGGCATCCCAAAGTTAGCTAGAAGTCAAGTTATTTAGGAAATTTTGTTGATAAATATCAAAAGGGTTTATAACACTCAATCAGATAAGATCATATAGATCACTGTGAAACAATATATTCACTTATCCAAAGTAACAAAGAAAATTTCAAAGGTAAACAGAACAGAGCACTTCAGAGGTAAAGAAACTTAAAATCCATTATCAAAGGCAGTTCAACATCTCAAGAAAACTTGTATTTATGCACAAAACTCTTCCCTTTGGGGTCCACTTTTCATAAAACCTTCTTATCATGTTCTGTACCCATTACTTTGTTCTCCCATCCTGAAACAGCCACCTGTAAGTCAGACCTACTTCCCTTTCTCTTCAGAAAATGTAATTTCATTTCTCATACCTTCTTGACTGAAAACACACATCCTACTTTCCTTAAGCAACCAAGAACTGACCTTATATATATTAGCATTCTATAGATTGGTGAACATAAATACCAGTGATAATTTCTAAAAAAAAAAAAAAAAATTCTAGAGAACATCTCAGGATGGCATCAAACATTATTCATTAATAGTCCAAAATCTCTTTGGTTTCTGTGTAAGAGGAAGTTAGTGTTCAATAATGAATGTTTCAGAATCTTATTTTATTTGGAAATGACCTAGCTATTCAACAAACTTTTGTCACGTAGTTCAGCACAACTCTAGAAATTCAAGTTACCCCAATCTGGCAAGACTATTTTAGACATTTCTAAAGTATACTTATTCTTAATAGTTTAACTAAAAGCTCTTGTCTCATTTAGATTTTTCTTTTTTAAAAGTTTCACTCGAGTTACTTTCCTTGCTGACAAACTTGTAACAGATATAACAATATTTAACTTATAATAAACCTAGGCACAGTGAAAATATTATGCTTAATGTTAATGACTCTTAGACATGTCTATATTAGATTAGCAAACATTTATACTAAATATTTAATATTGAATATTTCCCAGTTCATGTGAATCTGAAATTCATTTAGGTTAATTTCTCGTGTTTAGAATTGTCTGGTTTGTAAGTGCTTACTTTTCTTTAAGCCAATTAACTTAGAACTCACAACTTCAGCAATATTAAAAAAAAAAAAAAAAAAAAAAAAACCCAAAAGACACACACTGAGACATACATAAATCCAGACAGACAGAGATCTCAGTTTTCCGCTTGAGATTTAAAATGTCTCTGTGACACTCACCCCCTCCCCCACCTTTTTTTTTTTGAAGTTCTAATTTGCCCAAGGCTGAGGTCTCAGGTAAAGTGGGCTGGGAGCAACCAGGTGACTCCCCTTTTGGCAATTCCCTGAAATGTAGAAGGCACTCTTGGGATAGCTCAGAGACAACACCTAGGCTCCTGTAAATCAGTCTGGACCGAAAACGGAAAGAAGTGAACGTCACAGGGAAGAAGGCTGAGGAATCTGCCTTACAATCCTAGCGGGGAGACGGTGGCCAGGGATGATGGTCTCTGTTTGGCTTCAACCACTATGTGCCTGACATGGTGCACGGAAGTTGTCTTGCTGGGGGCGGATGCCCTTGTGGCCTGATCCGTTCCGTGTCCCCCTTATTCTCACAAGGGAGTCTTCACGTGGCAGGCACCGTAACAGCTTTTAAGTGCCTGACCTGTGCCCACACAATATTGGTTGGCCTAGTCCTTAGTTGGAAAGAAGACAAAGAAGAGACCCTCACCCATTCGGGTGCCAGCTACTGGGGCACAGTGAGCAGTGGGGCCTTTGGAACACACCACAGGGTAAGCCTGGCCAGAGTTCCTCAGTTGCTTCCACAACACTTGACTGTTCGCAGAGGGTCCCTATAAGAAAGGAGAAGTGAGGAGGTGGGGGAGGAGACTCCAAGGTCCCCGTATGGGCCACCAAAAATGTTGTGGTCTGGGCATGGGTTGGAAAAGAATTTCCAGACATGAGACAGAATGAGAGGAAAATAAAGATTATTAGAGGGGGAGACACTGTTAGAACAGTAGGCCAGCTCAAGGGAGAACTGACGTTGAACAGGGGTCCTTAGTCCACTTTTATACCTAGGGTACAAGGAGTGGGATAGGGGTCTTGCGGGTCATTTGCTGATGGGATGAGGCATGTATACTGGGTGGGGGAAGAGGAGGGCAAATACCTTCTCCCTATGGGGTAGGAGGGGAGACAGGTTATACTGTTCCATTATAGTTACAACATGGGGGAGGGAAAGATGCTAAGGGTCTGGTTTTTCTGTTCCTGCATTCCAAGACCCTCCTTGGTTTTATCTGCTCTTTCGTCCCTGGGTCACCACATAGGTGTTACTGTCCGTGGGTGAAAAATAGGCCAGGGAGGACAGAGCAGGGCATCTTAAAGGCCAGAGCGGTAGATTTAGGACAGCTACTACACCCAGGGCCCTATTCCTGAAAGACCTTCCAAGTCCCCATTTAGGAGATAATAACTTAGCACACTTCTACACTACTTTATCTTCTTGTCAAATGGAAGTTATGAAAAACTGAACAAGCATTTGCATAAACAATTCACAGAAAAAAATCTGAGTAGACAATAGATATATAGTGGGAACCAAAGAAATGCAAATTAGAAACAACTAAGTTTTACTAAGGTGGTAAAAATTTTAGAGGGATTAACGAAAAGATGAAGCACTGGCAAGGAAGCACTGAAACTGTTGCTTATGCTCTGCTGGTAGGCATGCACAGTGGGATAATCTTATGGAAAGCAGTTTTGCAAAAATGTAATCAGGATCCACTAAAATTTCATCATCCAGAGTTAATTCTAAAAATCTACCTTTTGACTTAATAGTCCTACTTCTTCAAGCATCTATATAGGAATATAATCAGAGATGTAGACAAGTTTTCAACGCTATGATGTACATTAAATATTCCAGTGTTACTTAGTATAGTTATAACTGAAAATAACATAAATGTCTAACAAGGAAGGAAAAATGGTAAATTATGATACTCGCTCATTCCACAAATACTTATGAGCACCTGCATTATGCTGGAAACTGTTCTAGGCCTGGAGATTCAAGAAAGAAAAACCCCATTGTGGAATTTTACGGATCACCGAAGATCAAGTTTTCAAAGAATATTTAATGAGAAGAAGGAAATGCATTACAGTGTTATGAAACAAAATTATATAAACAATATGATCTTAATTTTGCTTAAAAATTTATTTACCCTTAACATCAGTGTAACTAAGATAATGGGTAAATACATGCAAGATAAATATTGGTTGTTTTTAAGGGATAAGATTTAGGATGATCTTTAATTCTTTGTATTTTTGCATTTTCCATCTTAGAATCACAATTATTTATAAATTATTTAAATGACATTTTGAAAATAATTTCAGTTGTACTTAAAAATGCTCACAGAAAATTTTAAATGAAAAATAATAGACCACTGAAGTATATAGCCTCTATGATCCCCCTTCATTATGTCACATCTATAACAAAAATACAATGAAAAGGAAAGACATAAAAATGATAAGTTGTCCTCTCTGGGGTAGAAATTTCTGAAGATTAGAGTTTTCTTCTCTTTGTATTTCATTAATTTTGTACAATGAATATGATTTCATTTTACAATAAGTAAAAAAGTATTAAAATGTTAGGCCTGTATAGGCTTGAATAATCTTGAGAAATGGGAAAAGGAAATAGCATTATGGAAACTTTTTTTGTTTAACTTTTTCCATTTTTCCTCCCTCCCTTCTAGTTTGTCAATTTCTTCTGCAAAGATCTTTCTCTTCCTCTATCCAACTTAAAAAAAAAATATGTTGGAAACCTGAATTCTTTTTCTAAAATTAAATTTGTTATAACCAACTACTATCACACATATTTTAAGAAATTCTACCTTAATATATTTATATTCCCCTTGACCTATAGGACCTTAAGACACTTTAGTGTTAGCATGTATCAATCAACTCACTAGCCGTTATCATCCAGAATACTAGTTCTAGCTTGTTTTCTTTAATCCCATAAATTTTAAGCTAACAAGATTTTATGTTGCCATTTACCCAAGTGTTTCCCATTGTCTTTGTACACCATTCCTTTTTTACCTTAAATTTTCCTTCTTTGAGTTCTTCCTACCTGGAGTATATCCTTTACTGAGAATCTGATGGTAATAAACCCTGCTTTAGTTTGCCTGGAAACCTCTTTATTTTGCTTTCATTCTTTCAAGATGGCATGTGTAGCAGTCACATAAAGATCTTTGGTTCTCCAGTAGTTTAGTTGTAGTAAAGTTACAAGATAATTTCGATGGAAAATATTTGGTGAACAGCATAAAAAAAGCATGTAAACTTTTTATTATTTGAAATTCTCATTCTTAGTTCTGATATATTCATACCATTAAAATTAGGATATAAATCACATTTAACCAGTTGATTTTCTAAGACTGGCTAGATTCAGGCAGAAATATTGGTGACGGGGACTGAAAGGAGCAAAGTTTCTGAACATTTCCCAGGGAACATCAGCATCAGTAGTTCCTACTATCCTTGTAGGATATTTAGCTCGGACTCTGGCTCTGGTCTAGAACTAAGGTCCCTGCAGTTGGTGACTCAGGTAACCCATTCCACGTCAATGGAAAAATCTGTCACTTAAAAAAACAAAATGAAACACCTTAGTGCTACTTTTTCATTTTGTATAGGAGTTAGGGAACTTGCCAACTTGTGAGGCTTTAATATGCAATAATCAGAGGTGGTCAAAATTACACCATTTACTAAAGAAAGCAGTTCAACGCTTCCTTAAAAATATTGAGCTCTTCTGTCTTCCAGTTTAAGTAATTGTATCTTCAGCTGGATGAATGCTGTTATTGAACTAATGAAAGGGTTGGCTTGTTACTGGGAATTTTCAGAGATGTTTTATTCCCTTTGCCCAGAGCCAAGACCACACAGGCAAGATTCCTTAGGGATGTTTTCTGCCATGCAGTTTTTTAGGGGAAGTTCACCTTTTCATTATGGTTATTGCTGTTTGGGGTTTTAGTCTTATTTAGGTGTTTCAGTTTGACTTCCCACCTTGGGTGGTCCCAGGGATCTGTCTGCCAATGCAGGAGATACTGGTTTGATCCCTGGGTTGGGAAAATCCTCTGAAGGAGGAAATAACAACCCACTCCAGTATTCTTGCTGGGATAATCCCATGGACAGAGGAGCCTGCAGGGCTATACAAACACACACTACCTTGTGTGAAGTATCCTGATAAAGCTACAGGCTAACTCATCAGAGATCAGGAGATGTACCCAAGACAGACTTTAGTTTCTGTCATCTCAGTTTCTTGCCAGCTGAGCTACATATTTAAAGAGTTGTTTGTAGAGGGCTCTGCATCTTTAGGAATTTAGTACAAAGAAGATTTCTTACTCTGCCATATTTTCTCCCACTGAAGGCCATTCCTTCATATCTTTCCACTTCAAACTTTCCAAGAGCTCCCTTTCAGTGAGAGTACTGTGGTCCTCCCTAAGTGGCTGTAAGCGAATGCAGGGAGTCATTTCTAGTGAGTTCTGCCCCAAAAGAGCTGTCACCAAAGAAAGCCTAAACTTCTCCACATAGTTTTATTTGCACCCAGTTAAGTACTGTTATCAGATGCTGAACCTTAGTAGACATCAGCATAACTTGAACCCAAATTATCTGAGGATAAATGGATTATTGGCTTTTATGTATTTCAGATTTGGCGCAAATACGATGCTGACAGCAGTGGCTTTATATCAGCTGCTGAACTTTGTGTAAGTGTTGCTGGGAGCTGTCTCTGGGCGAACGGCAGGTTAGCTCATCCCTGGGAATTTGATATGTGTGTATCATGAGCTTGATTTCTGTGTTTCCAAGAAACATGGAAAAGAATTTGCTAATTTTAAAAAACTGATTCGTGTTTAGAAGGTTTAGAAACTGTAGGTGACACTGATTGCTCTCTCTAGGAAAGACATAATTGAGGATTTATGACATCTTTTTATGCTTCGAGCTGTTCTCTGGGTTCCGTTTAAACAGTGCTCCTTTCAAACTGTGACAGCCCTGCATTTTGAACTTCTTGCTTGATAAAAAGCATTACATTTCCTCTCTAAAACAAGCAAATGACAATTCTAAAAAGGAGCCTCTTGAGATTTTTAGGTTTATTTGTCACTAGATAAAATGCAGCTCCTCTCTTGATCTCACAGAACTTCCTCCGAGACCTCTTCCTCCACCACAAAAAGGCCATTTCAGAGGCTAAGCTGGAAGAATATACTGGCACCATGGTGAGTAACTGAGCAATGCGATCTCTATGAAGACAGCTTCCCCACCGTCTCCCCAGGGCCCAGAAACAGCATTTGGAACAAAATTAAGGTCTCTGTGAGTGTTTGCAGACTAGACAAATGCATGAAGAGACCTTCATGGCACCCCACTCTAGTACTCTTGCCTGGAAAATCCCATGGATGGAGGAGCCTGGTAGGCTGCAGTCCATGGGGTCGCTAAGAGTCAGACACAACTGAGCAACTTCACTTTCACTTTTCACTTTCACGCATTGGAGGAGGAAATGGCAACCCACTCCAGTGTTCTTGCCTGGAGAATCCCAGGGACGGTGGGGTCTGGTGGGCTGCCGTTTATGGGGTTGCACAGAGTCAAACACGACTGAAGCGACTTAGCAGTAGCAGCAGTCTCTCTCTTGAGATGAGACTGCATGCATTCGAAAGAGAGCTGCTCACCTATCCTTGGGGAGACCAGTTAATATCAGGTTACTAAGAACCAGTCAGTAATCTCAAGTTATTGAGGTTAATCCAAGTCACACAGAAACAAGGAAATGTGGACCTAGACAACCAGGACCAAACACACGGGAGCCACCCCCCCACCCCCCGTCCCTCTGTCCCCCACCCCACCCCCGGCCCCTGCCCCCCATGGATTATTCTACTCATTTAGTACATTCGTTTAGGGCAATGGAGAGTCAGAAAGCTGGGAAATACATATTCCACCTTTGCCAACTATAGGTATGACCTTGAGAAATGGTCTATTGTTTACTTCAGCTGAAAAATGGGGATTAATAATACCTAATTGCTACGAGGGCAAGTGAGTGGATGCATATGAAGTGCTTTGCAGAGCATCCAGGAAATAACCAACATTCAATACATGTTAGCTCTGCCTGTAGCGGTTGTTGTAGTCCTTGTTGTCATTACTTCCTTTTGCCACTTATGCAATCATATCCTAAATGACCTGAGATTATTTTAGCATCAAAGCTCCCTGGAAAATGGTGAAGTAGGAGAAGTTACCTTTGGTGAATTCATTCTCACATTCTCATTCAGTTCCTAGCTTGAAGCTTTTCTCCCAGAGCTACTCTATAATAATCTGTATTGAATCTAATCTGGCTTCTCTACCTTTTGTCTCCCCTAAATCCCTTCCCATCCCCAAATGTGTGCTTCATTCCAATCAACCTTTGCAGGTTTCTTAATTAATAAGCAAGAAAACTACTGATAAAGGTATAATTGCTTGTGCAATTGCTATACTTACTATAGTAAGAGTTCTTAAACAGACTCATCTTACTGAATCTTCTGGTGAACCATCAGGGCTAATATCACGGAGAAGAGTAATGGATCCCTGCTAAAATGTGTACTACAAGGTTGACCTATTTAGGCCTTTAGTCGATGCTTCCAAATACTGTATTATTTCTAACAACTCTTCTATAGCCTTGGCATTGTTCCTGCTATTCTGTATATCTGATGGTTGAGGCTTAGAAAGGGTAAGTGACTAAGCTACCACCAAGTTAATTTCCTAAACTCCTTCTAAAAATCTGATTAACTGGGAAATGATAAGTTGTCTAGCCTAAGGCACCAGTTAAACTGGAAGTTGGGCTCGCCTGGCTTTCAGCCCTGGATCTTCTGGCTCTCACTCTGTATCCCGACAACTATGAATGCTGTCTTCCGCCAAGGGCACAGGCTCTGGGAAGGAAGAATGTGGTCTTGACCATGACAACTTAGAAGTGGCCTGGATGGGAGCTAAGCCGATGCTCAGGACAGACTCACACCCCAGGCCAGGAAATAATTTGGCTTCCTACTATGTTGACCTGTTTAAATAGCATGCATAATGCTGTTTGAAATCCTTTGACAGGCTTAGCGTTAAAGAGTGAGCGGGAAATCCCTGAGAAGCAGGAAGCAATTTCCCACCTACCCGTGTATCTCTGGTTTCCTTTTGTCCTAGGTTTCTGTGAAACTCTCTAATAGCATGAATACTCTGAAAGACGAAATTAGACTGAAACTGCTTGCGAGAGAGAATAACAAGGAGATTACTCTTCCAGTTGGGCATTTTTTCAACATTGATTTAACATTATGTTAGCTCTGGCCGTTGTTACCTTGCTTTTATTAACTTATAAAGCAGACCTTAGGCAGTGAAATGCTTGCACTAAGAATCCCCAGCAGATTTCTAGCATTTCTTTGAATACCCTAACTCCGAGGGGCTTCCTCCCACCTCCAACTAGAATACTAAGCCACTATTTTCTGACTTTTAAACATAGCTCAGCTATTTTTTCCTTACTTTTCTCCACCTGGTTCTTGCTCATCCTTCAAAATTTAGTTAGACATTTTGCCCTCTTCCATCATCTTCTTCTATAGTGGCTCCAAGTGCTTCTCCTCTGTGCTCCTATAGTATCTTGTGTATTTCAATGTCTTAACATCGTAGTCATCTGTTTAATTCACTTTGCAAATATCCATTGAATACCTGCTATGCCTGTGGCACTATTCTAGTCAGCAAGGATTCAGCAGTGAGCAAAACAGAGACACTAATAATAAACATAATAAATAATAAATTACATTGCATGATAGAAGGTAATGAGTGTCAATGGAACAAATTAAACAGTAGACCAGATAGTGCCAGCAGGGCAGCTAGGATGGGAGATTGGGGAGAAGGTATGATTTTCAACTGGGTGGTCAGGGGTGGCCTTTCAAGATGATGCAGCTTGAGAAATGACCAAAGGTGCAGCAAGCAGGGCCCCTGGGTCAGAGGTGTGCCTAGGATTTCCAGGAACAGAAGGAGACCAGTGTGGCTGGAGCAGAGTAAGAAAAGATGACACAGAGGCCAGACCAAGTCAAGCTTTGGGGGCCATTTTGAGAACTTGGTGGTTTAGTTGGAGGGAGACGGAGGGTTTGAAGCAGAAGATGCCATGAGCTGGCTTTTGTGTTGAAACACACCTGAAACAGGCAAGGAGGGAATCAGGGGGACCTGTTAAGAGGCCACCCCTTCATCCAGGCGAAAGGATGGCAGCTTGGACCAGGGCTGGGAAGCAGAAGAGACGAGAACTAGATCTGTTTGAAGATGGAATCAGTAGGATTTCCTGATCAGACAGCTAAGAGTCAAGGGTGACACTGACACTGTTTACGGATCTTGCACTCCACTAGCCTGTAATTCATCTGGGGCAAGGTGGCATCTTATTTGCATGTTCTTAGCCCTCACGTGGAATCTGGCACACAGTGGACTCCCTAATGAATTCTGTTATTACCTAATAGACAGCTAGGAATAAACCGTGACAGTGTTAGCAAACTTTGCCCTTGGGATCCTCCTGCTTCTCTTATGTGTGTTCCTCATGACCCTCCAGCCCCAGCGTGATTCCTGCTCCCTCTTGGGGTGTCTTCCATACTACATACTGCACATAGCAGCATTTTGCGCAGATCTGACCATCCTCCAGCGGTGTTTTGTGTTCTGAAATTCTCCTTGTTCTCTTTCCTTTTTTAAAACCTGTGGCGGATTCATGTTGATGTATGGCAAAACCAATACAATATTGTAAAGTAATTAGCCTCCAATTAAAATAAATAAATTGAAATTTAAAAAAAAAAAAAAAAAAAACCCAGATCCTCCAGGGCAGAACCAGAAAGGGTGCCTGGGAGTGCTGGGCTCCATCCTTAGGTCTCTCACTGGGATCCTTCATCACAGAGTCATCCAGAGAGTGGGGATAAGCCACATTGAGCCCAGTGTATGGAGACAGACAGGGAGATGGGAGCCCCACGCTGATGACGGCAAGTAGGATCTATAGGAGTAACGGCTAGAGCTACAGGCAGCTGAGGAGACCGAGCAGAGCAAATCCAGAAAAGACAATCGGAGCAGGACAAGCCTAGGATTTGTCCTCATGGACTTGGAAGTCACGTCACTGTGTTTTTTCTTGAGTCTGAAGTGGTTTTTCAGGTCTGAGGGGTAGGGTCTCACAGTGACGGAGAACACCCGCTCCCTCACCAAAACCCCCGCTCTCTTAATGCTTTTCTCTCCAGTTAGAATGTGATCTGGTAAACTAGTTCACACAAAGATGTGAGTTCACTCCTTCAACAACTATTTAGGGACAACCTACCAACAAAGATATGGTCTCTGACCTTATAGAGTTTTCCAACTGGGAGAAAATTTGATTAAAAAAACAAAGGGAAAAGGAGCAAAAATTCTCTCTGGTCCCTCCCTTCCATCCCCGCTGTGCATGTCACTGCCATACTGTATCTACCCGTAAGTAGCAGCTGAGTCCAATTTTCCCTTTAGTCCTTAAATACGTCGACATCACCTTAAAATGCAATTAAACTATTTTTTAAAAGTTTTCCTGATTAAAAAAATAATGAAAACAAGATGCATTACAATGAAGCAGCAAGTCTAGAACTTTAGGAAAGCAGGACGAGAAAAGTTAGGTGGTCAAAAGGGAAAGGCCAGGGGAGGGATAAATTAGGAATTGGGGATTAAGAGATACACACCACTATATATAAAACAGATGAACAACAAGGACCTACTGTATAGCACATGAAACTATTTAATATCTTGTAACAACCTATAATGGGAAAGAATCTGAAAAAGAATATATATACACATATATAGGCATAACTGAATCACTTAGCTGTATACCTGAAACATTGTAAATCGACTATTCTTCAATTTTTTTTAAAAAAAGAAAAGGTAGGTGAACAGAATTAAAGTTAAACTTTTAAAAGATGCTTCCTTAACATGCAGTACTTTATTTTCATTGAAAGCCAGTGTTGTTCTGGTACTAAATATCTTAATCATAATAATTGAGACTTCCTTTTGTGCTAGGCTCTGTGCAAAGCACTTTTCAAACATCTCACTTGATTCTTACACAAACTTTATGAAATAAGTATTTAAATAAATAATCTATTTTATAAATGAAAAAACTGAGGATTACAGGTCAGAAATGATAAGGATGGAGTGGAAATTCCCAGACCCCAATCTATCTTTAAACTGTATTCAGACTGAAACACTTATGACTGAAAGTCTAAGTGCTGAATTATAAAATTGAAAATTTTCAAAAGAAGGAGGGTTAAGCTCCATGAGAAATCAAGAAGAGGTACAAATCCCTATGAATAAAATGAAGAGCAAGGTGAGGAAAAGGCCATGTTAGGAGATTAGGATTCTCTTAATATTTTGATAGATAATACAGGAGCTCTGACAGCCAAAACAGAATTTATTACCCAGAAAAGTTGATTTTTCTCCTCATGAAGTACCTAAACAATCCTGCAAACTGACATCTTATTAAACACCAAAGAGGAAATAAAGCAATGAAGGACAAAGGGAAACAAGAATGGGTTCTACAAAATTGTTCTGGAGAAGACAGGAACATTGATTGATTAAACTGGGGAAGGGAGAAAGGGAAGAAGAGTGAACTGTGGCTGCATAAAGCCCCAGGCGTCAGTCACCTCAGTCAAACACCCCATCGTAAGAGGTAGGAGCAGCGGAGCCTGTTGGGCTGCCATCTATGGGGTCGCACAGAGTCGGATACGACTGAAGCGACTTAGCAGCAGCAGCAGCAGGCAGGGAGGAGACATGTAGACTGTTTACAAAGCCGATATTTGGCTGAAAAGAGATTCTGCTCATCAGCATCAGCCCTGCAACCCTAGTTGCCCAAAGCTCTTTTCTTCACAGTCTTACGGTTTACATTTAAGAAACCTCAGGCTGGCAGCCCTTACAACGGAATGCCCTGACCTGAGGAAAATCAATGAAATGAAGACATAAACAGCAATGTACACTTTTGATGACTTTGAGCTTAGATCCAGAAGCTGAGAGTCCTGAGAAGCAGCTGAGGGGAATCCGTACGGTCTTAACCAACTTTTGAGTATCTAGGTTGAGAGATGTCCATGGACCAAGACTGTCCTGTTATTCACGTTATGTGTCTGTTTCATAGTTTAAACCCCTTGCTGCTTCTGCTCAAGCATGCTACAGTTAAGCATTCATTTTTATTCCAAACTATCCCATGAGGATAGGACCATGATCAAACTCCAGATGACCCCTCATTGGTCCTTTATGCACTGGTGAGACAGATAAGTGTCCAAGAATCTAGTGAGAGTTTCCACCCAAGGGTCTGAGTTTACCCTGAAAATCAGACCAGTTTAATGAGATTCAGGCTCATCTATTTCATTTTTCTTTCTTAAATTGCAGAGGCAATTTATACTTTTCCAATGAACAGATATGGGAACTGGGCTACAGTTTTGTTTTTTTAAAAAGGTCTTTTACATTTCCCTAAAGACTTTTGGGTACACTAACTTTTAGAAACTCAACACTTAAAAAGACTCCGAGAATCTGAGCTTTAACTAAGTGATACACCAAGTGTGAAATCACTTTACTGCTGCTTTAATGGCTTTTTACTGAGCAATGGACACAGTCAGAGCAACACTGCATTAAAGAAGTGGTTCCAAGGTTTAGCATTAAATGCTTTATTTAGATGTAACCTACTAAATGAATTCAAATTGACCCAAGTAAGGATTGGTGTATTTGAAAACTGTTTGAAACCTGAACAATGAACAAGTCAAGGCAGAACATCCAATCAGAAGAGAAGAGCTAAGGTCTGCAACCTTGTCTCACCTAAACTCCTAATTAGTGTTCTGTACAAGGAGGGAAACTATTAACAAATTTCAATTATGACACCTAATTAAGAGGGGCTGCTAGCACCTGGCAGGGGGGAGGATTAGCTGCCTGAATAGAATATTATTAGGTAATATTGAGCTTTTAAAAATGTAAGCTTATACATGTGGGACATACTAAACTCATATACCTAATTAGAGCATGGAATGTGAACTTTTGCAAAAACAATGAAATCTGTGAATGTGTCACACAAAGAGAATATCCCCATCCTCTACCCTGTCCAAGCTCTCATTCTTCGTCCTTCATGCCTGGATTATAGCATCTAACTTCCAGTTGCTTCCTTCCCTAGGACTCTGATCCAAGCCAACCTAAGACACAACTGGGCTTTTTTTTTTTTGAATTTTTATTGGAATATAGTTGATTTCCCTGTTGGTTTAGACAGTAAAGAATCTGTCTGCAATGCAGAAGACTGGGGTTTTATCCTTGAGTTGTGAAGATCCCCTGTAGAAGGGAATGGCTACCCCTTCCAGTATTCTTAGCTGGAGAATTACATGCACAGAGGAGCCTAGTAGGATATAGTCCATGGGACTGCAAAGAGTTGGACACAACTGAGTGACTAACACTTTCACTTTTCACAATGCTTTGTTAGTTTCAGATGCACAGTAAAGTGAATGAGTTATACACTTTTTTAGATTCTTTTCCCATATAGGCCATTAGAATACTGAGCAGAGATCCCTGTGCTACACAGTAGGTCCTTATTCGTTATCTATTTTACATACAGTTCAGTTCAGTTGCTCAGCCGTGTCCGAGTCTTTGCGACCCCATGGACAGCAGCACACCAGGCCTCCCTGTCCATCACCAACTCCCAGAGTTTACTCAAACTTATGTCAATTGGGTCGGTGATGCCATCCAACCATCTCATTCTCTGTTGTTCCCCTTCTTCTGCCTTCAATATTCTCCAGCATCAGGATCTTTTCAAATGAGTCAGCTCTTCACATCAGGCGGCCAAAGTATTGGAGTTTCAGCTTCAACATCAGTCCTTCCAATGAACACCCAGGACTGATCTTCTTTAGGATGGACTGGTTGGATCTTCTTGCACTCCAAGGGACTCTCAGGAGTCTTCTCCAACACCACAGTTCAAAAGCATCAATTCTTCGGCGCTCAGCTTTCTTTATAGTCCAACTCTCACATCCATATATGACTACTGGAAAAACCATAGCCTTGACTAGTCGGACCTTTGTTGGCAAAGTAACGTCTCTGCTTTTGAATATGCTGTCTAGGCTGGTCATAACTTTCCTGCCAAGGAGTAAGCGTCTTTTAATTTCATGGCTGCAGTCACCATCTGCAGTGATTTTGGAGCCCAAAAAAATAAAGTCTGTCACTGTTCCCACTGTTTCTCCATCTATTTGCCATGAAGTGATGAGACTGGATGCCATGCTCTTAGTTTTCTGAATGTTGAGCTTTAAGCCAACTTTTTCACTCTCCTCTTTCACTTTCATCAAGAGGTTCTTTAGTTCTTCTTCACTTTCTGCCATAAGGGTGGTGTCATCTGCATATCTGAGGTTATTGATACTTCTCCTGGCAATCTTGATTTCAGCTTGTGCTTCATCCAGTCTAGCATTTCTCAAGATGTATCCTGCATATAAGTTAAATAAGCAGGGTGACAATATATAGCCCTGATGTACTCCTTTTCCTATTTGGAACCAGTCTGTGGTTCCATGTCCAGTTCTAACTGTTGCTTCCTGACCTGTATGCAAATTTCTCAAGAGGCAGGTAAGTTGGTCTTGATGATGTATACCTGATGATGTATTGCCATCTCTTTCAGAATTTTCCACAGTTTGTGCTGATCCACACAGTCCAAGACTTTGGCATAGTCAATAAAGCAGAAATAGATGTTTTTCTGGAATTCTCTTGCTTTTTTGATGATCCAGCAGATGTTGGCAATTTGATCTCTGGGTCCTCTGCCTTTTCTAAAACCAGCTTGAACATCTGGAAGTTCACAGTTCACGTATTGCTGAAGCCTGGCGTGGAGAATTTTGACATGGAGGAGATGTCAGAATTACTAGCGTGTAAGATGAGTGCAATTGTGCAGTAGTTTGAGCATTCTTTGGCATTGCCTTTTTTGGGGATTGGAATGAAAACTGACCTTTTCCAGTCCTGTGGCCACTGCTGAGTTTTCCAAATTTGCTAGCATATTGAGCGCAACACTTTCACAGCATCACCTTTTAGGATTTGAAATAGCTCAACTGGAATTTCATCACCTCCACTAGCTTTGTTCACAGTGATGCCTCCTAAGGCCCACTTGACTTCACTTTCAGGATGTCTGGTTCTGGGTGAGTGATCACACCATCATGATCATCTGGATCATGAAAATCCCTTTTGTACAGTTCCTCTGTGTATTCTTCCCACCTCTTCTTAATATCTTCTGCTTCTGTTAGGTCCATACCATTTCTGTCCTTTATCGAGCCCATCTTTGCATGAAATGCTCCCTTGGTATCTCCAATTTTCTTGAAGAGATCTCTAGTCTTTCCAATTCTATTGTTTTCCTCTATTTCTTTGCACTGATCACTAAGGTAGGCTTTCTTATCTCTCTTTGCTATTCTTTGGAGCTCTCAACTTATATACAGTCGTGTGTCTATTTCACACTCCAATCCAAATTTATCCCTCCCCTGCCAGGCTCTCTTGAAATCTCTTCTCCTCCATGTCCACCATTATGCTACTGGTGACCTTACCCAGTCTCATGGTTTTAAAAAGCAGCTAATGGTGACCTCCTCCAGTTTATAGCTCTAATTGAGAGTACTTCTCTGAGCTGCTTGCACGTACTTGAATGTATGTCTCCAGTTGGATGCCCAATATGCCTCTCAAACCTAGCATATCCAGGATTGACCTTCTGACCTTCCCCTACAGACCTGCTTCATTGGGGATCTTCCTCAGCCCAGTGAATCTCCACCTTTCAAGCTGCCCCTCCTTCGGGACTTATCTGAAGTCCCATATCCTTTCTCAGTATCTTCAGTATTCTAACACATTGTTCTGTTTCTTTGTCTCAGTGTCAAGGAGATAATGCTGAATCTTATTTCAGATATTCATTTTTGCTGCTCCAATTACATTGTAAGCTCCTAAAAGCCTGTACCACCTTAGTGATTTTTGAGAGTCTCTCATAGTGCCTTGCATGTTGTTAGACACATGGTAACTATTCAACATCTGTTGCTGTTCTTTAGTCACTCAGTCATATCCGACTCTATTGCGACCCCATGGACTATTGCCTGCTAGGCTCCTCTGTCCATGGGATTCCCCAGGCAAGAATACTGGAGTGGGCTGCCATTTCCTTCTCCAGGGGATCTTCCTGACCCAGGGATAGAACCTGTGTCTACTGCATTGATGGTGGATTCTTTAGTGCTGAACCACTAGGGAAGCCCAATTATTCAACATACAATTCTTGACTTAGTAACCTGGGAAGGGGCTCTAAATCCTTTTTGAGAGTGTATATGACAACAATATTCAGACTTTTTAAAAATGAGAATCTGTTTTTAAGTAAACAAAGAAACAAAAACACCTGTTAAGGAGTGATTTCCAAAAATATTGCTTAAAAAGCAAGTTGCAAATAATACATAGAATGTGGTCCTATTTGTCCAAAAAAAAAAATTGAGAGGTATATTAAAATGTTTAAAAATTTTCTGGAAGGATACAGTCTATGAATGGTAATTATCTCTACAATAAGGACAGGAAGGACTTTTACTTTGTACTCTTTGCTCTGAACTATCTACATATTTTTGACCTTGCACTCTATCTCAAATTATCAATTAACAATTGTTAAAAAAAATTCATAGACTGTAGTCATACCTTGGATCTCTTGTTTCTGGTAAGAAGTTATGATTAACCCAGTAATGGCTTTAAATGAATTTGTATTTTACAATCACTATGGCATCTGCTGGGGCTTCCCAGGTGGCTCAGTGGTAAAGAATCCACCTGCCAAGCAGGAGACATGAGTTTGATCCTTGGGTTGGAAGATCCCCTGGAGAAGAAAATGGCAACCTACTTCAGTATTCTTGGCTGGGAAATCCCATGGACAGAGGAGCCTGGGTGGGTTACAGTACATAGAGTCACAAAGACTCAGACACGACTTAATGACTAAACCCCCACCAGATGGCATCTATATGGATCTTAAAAATTAAGATAAAGCTATTATTCAATCTTAGGAGAATGCTGGGTATAACTACAGACTCTGAGGGGTCTTTTGCCTAAGATGGGGACCTGCTGGCCTACAGAATTTTAAGGAGTGTGTCAGTAAGTCATTGTGTTCCATTTCTAGAGACTTTATAGAACCTTTCGTGTACTTAGTACTGAAAAACATTGGGATGAAAATGGAATCTTTTTTTTTTTTTTTTTTACTGTTTGGCCTTGTTGGGGCTTACTTGCAGTATGAGGGATCTAGTTGCAGCATGTGAACTCTTAGTTGTGGCATGTGGGATCTAGTTCCCTGATCAGGGATTGAACCTGGGCCCCTTGCATTGGGAACATGGGAGTCTTAGCCACTGGACCACCAGGGAAGTCCCCAGAATGGAATCCTGTCCCCATTGCCACCCCCATGAACCACCAAAGCCCTCCATGAGCGACTTGTACCATGAGCAAATGTCCACAAAGGTCAGAGGGAAACTCACATAAACAGAATTTTTTTTTTTTTTGCTTTCTCACAGAAAGAAGGGCAATCAGAAAAAGTAAATACCACATCTCTGGCATAATCTATGGCACCAGATGTTTTCTTTCATAACCAAAAATAAAGCATGTACTACATTAACCATGAGAAGTCCAGAGCCTGTAAAGCTAAGAGCCTGGTTTATGGAAAGAGTTCTTGTGACAGATAAGCTTGGATTCAAATCTGACTACTTTCTTAGACAAATTAATCTTGCTAAATTCCAGTTCCCTGCCTGTATGGCATGCATCTATTTCTTCTAAGAATGTGGTGACGATTAAATGAAATAAAATATGAAGTGTTGGCTGCTCTACAAAAGTTCACTATTAGAGTTTTAAAAATTAAGAAACTATTATGTCCCCTGCCTGCCACAGAAATTGCCAAACATTCAAAATTCATCAAATGTACTTCCATGAGTTAGTACAAACCTATTTACAAACAACTTTCTCAGTTACTGAGATCATGAATTACTAGGAGCTTACTCTCCCCTCCGTCTTATAAATTGGTCATTTTCTGAGATCTTTTTGTAATTGAATTTGGGGAGGAAGAAAATCCTGATAAATTCATATAACCAGATTAGCAACTATTCTATCTTTTCAAGATGGCTTCTGTGTTTTAATAAATTTTGTAATGCACATTTGTGATGCCAAGGTTTGGGGAGAATGGGATTTCAAATTCACTTCAAATAGTAAAAATAAATTTGATTTCGAGAGTGAGGAAAGATGAAGGAAGGACTCATATGCTTTTAATGTAAAAATCTGTTAGATTTATCCTCAGATTATCTCACTGCTTCTTCCCTGTACAGCCTCCTCATAAGGATATATTTAGAAATATCCTACACCACCAAAATGTTGCTAAGTCACAAAATCTACTCCTAGTACAACTTAGATATGTAAAAAAATGTGTCTCCTCTACCTTGCCTAAACCAATCTGGTCTTCCCCATTTTAATTTTTAATCCTATCTTGTTTAAAACTTAGTCTGACCTAATAAATTTAAACAGCCTCTTTGAGTAAGGAAGAGCTCGGCATCTTAAGACTTCTCAGCCAGACCCTTCTCTAAAAATGACATCAAGGTGGGTAAGGAGAGAAAAGTGGCCCTGAGAACCTCATGGTGAAGGGGAGGAGTCCAGGTCCCTGGATACAGTGCTCTGGTTTCCAGGGTGATGCCTCCTGACCACACAGTTGCTGCTACCTTGCAGATGCTCATGATTGAAGCCATCCTTTAATTCCTGCTGAATGCAGACCACTAATTCTCTGCCACACCCTCCTTCCAGCTTGCTGACTCAGCGACCCACCCCCATCCTCTGACCCACACCATCTCATACTCAGCTGCCTCCATGGAAGGCCTACTAGTCCTTGACTCAGCATCCAAATCCTTGGGATCTCAGAGTGTCCAGAGAAAGCGAAGCCACAGCAACTCTCCACACTCAGTGTTGTCCTTCTGTAGCCGGTGCCCTTCTCCCTCCAGAACCCCTTTCCAGTAGAGTGAGCTCACACATCTGTCTACTTCACTCTCATCTCTGCCTCACTGTCTCTCTTCCTTCCTACAGTCCTCTGAGGCTTATAGAGGGAGACTTTCTCCTGTATCATATCCTCCTCAGCTACTTTTGCCTTCATGGAAAAAATATTTCTTCTATCCTCTGTAGGAAGAGACCCTATGAGTCAGCTTCAGCCAATTTAAATATATAATCAGAAGAACAAACTAGCAAAGCACTTTAATGACTTTCAAAATGAATTCCCATTACACGTATTTCTTACAGTCCTTTCCCCTTCTGCATTCCAGATGAAGATCTTTGACAAAAATAAAGATGGCCGGTTGGATCTTAATGACTTGGCAAGGTAAGTAGCATGGAAGTGGTGTCAAAGATTCAGAAACACATTCCTAGGAGTTTAATGACAGCACTCTCTCCCTTCTGAAAGGTGAGACTTGATCTCCCAGGACCAGTGAATATCTTATGTTCCATGGCAAAGATAATTAAGGTTGCAGATAGAATTAATGTTGCTAAGTAACAGACCTTAAAATAGACTATTCTGAAACATCTGGGTGGATGCAATATGATAACAGGGGTCCTTTAAACATGGAAGGAGGTGGCAGAAGATCAGAATCACAGAGAAATTTGTTATATTGCTGTCTTTGAAGTAGAGGAAGGGGCTATAAGCCAAAGAATGCAGGCAGCTTCTAGAAGCTGAAAAACGCTAGAAAACAGATTCTCCCCTAAAACCTCCATAAGAAATACAACCCTGTCAACACCGTGAAACACCAGTGAAGTCCATTTCAGATTTTTGAGTTCCAGTACTGTAAGATATTAATTTGTGTTGTTTTAAGCTACTAAGTTTATGGCAATTTGTTACAGCAGCAATAAGGAACAAAATCAATGACAAAAAAGTCCTAAAATATTTATTCATGGGAATCTTCTTTCTCTATCCCTAATTCTGAAATGAAGCCCTATTACTCTATACACAAGCTTCTTTCCAAAGGAAAAAATGTCTAAAAACTCTAAAATATGATGTCAACAAATAGATGAGAACAGTATTCCTTGCTGAGTCCCAGGATGTTCTACTCTCTATTTGGCTTAATTTAATTCTCTCTACCCTGAACACCCAGAGAAGCAAAATTTTCCAAATTGTTATATTTTTTCTACCTTTTGCTATATATAAACTCATGATTATAAATACAACATAAATGCAAGGTTTTAGTCTTTTGAAACTGACTCAATTCCACTGAAGTACAATTGAAATTATGCAGAAAAGAGAAATAGGTAACTTTTATTGAATATAACTTACATACTATATAATTCACCCTTTAAAAAAGTGTACAATTCAGTGTATTTTAGTATATTCATAAGGTTGCTCAACCATCACCACTACCTAATTCCAGAACATTTTCACTAAGGCAGAAAGATACTGCATAACATTAAGAATTATTATCTCCTCCCCTCTCCCGCCAGTACCTGGCAACCACTAATCTACTTTTTGTTCCTATATATTTGTTTATTCTGGGCATTTAATATAAATGGAATCATACAATACGTGGTCTTTAGTGTCTGGCTATTTCACTTGGCATAATGTTTTCAAGGATCATCCATGCTGTAGCATGTATCGATATTCCTTTTTATACCTGAATAGTATTTCACTGTATGTATATACTGTTTTGTTTATATGTTCATTGGTTGATGACCATGCAGGTTATTTCTTCTACTACTTAGCTATTATGAATAATGAGGCTATGGACACCTTTGTAATGTTTCTGTGTGACCATAAGTATTTGATTCTCTTGGTTATATAGCTGGGAGTGGAATTCGGGATTCATATAGTAGTTCTGTGCTTACTTTTCTGAAAAACTGCTAAACAGCTTTCCAAAGTGGACACACCATTTTACATTCCCACCAATACTGTACGAAGGTTTGGTTCTAATTTCTCCATATTCTAACCAGCACTGATTGTTGGCATCATCCTAGTGGGTGTGTTCCTCACTGTAATTTTGATTTGTATTTCCCTGATGACTAATGATTTTGTACATATTTTCAAGGATATCTGTACATCTTCTTTGGAGAAATGTCCATTCAGATCCTTTGCCTACTTTAAAATTGGGTTAATTTTCCTTTTATTGGAAATTAAAAGACGTAGCAATGTGTGGCAATTCTTTGTAGCATATGTAGCAATTCTTTACATATGCTGGATACTATCAGATATTAGCAAAATTTCTCCCCCCATTGTATATGTTCCCTTTTTACTTTCTTGATTGTATCCTTGGAAGAACAAAAGTTTTTGATTTTGATGAGGCCTACTTCATGGGAAATAGATGGGGAAACAGTGGAAACAGCGTCAGACTTTATTTTTTGGGGCTCCAAAATCACTGCAGATGGTGACTGCAGCCATGAAATTAAAAGACGCTTACTCCTTGGAAGGAAAGTTATGACCAACCTAGATAGCATATTCAAAAGCAGAGACATTACTTTGCCAACAAAGGTTCGTCTAGTCAAGGCTATGGTTTTTCCTGTGGTCATGTATGGATGTGAGAGTTGGACTGTGAGGAAGGCTGAGCGCTGAAGAATTGATGCTTTTGAACTGTGGTGTTGGAGAAGACTCTTGAGAGTCCCTTGGACTGCAAGGAGATCCAACCAGTCCATTCTAAAGGAGATCAGCCCTGGGATTTCTTTGGAAGGAATGATGCTAAAGCTGAAACTCCAGTACTTTGGCCACCTCATGCGAAGAGTTGACTCATTGGAAAAGACTCTGATGCTGGGAGGGATTGGGGGCAGGAGGAGAAGGGGACGACAGAGGATGAGATGGCTGAATAGCATCACTGACTCAATGGACATGAGTCTGGGTGAACTCTGGGAGTTGGTGATGGACAGGGAGGCCTGGCATGCTGCAATTCATGGGGTCGCAAAGAGTCAGACACGACTGAGTGACTGAACTGAACTGAATTTATCTAACTGATGCTTTTGAACTGTCGTGTTGGAGAAGACTCTTGAGAGTCCCTTGGACTGCAAGGAGATCCAACTAGTTTATCCTAAAGGAGATCAGTCTTGAGTGTTCATTGGAAGGACTGATTTTGAAGCTGAAACTCCAATACTTTGGCCGCCTGATGCGAAGAGCTAACTCATTTGAAAAGACCCTGATGCTGGGAAAGATTGAGGGCAGGAGGAGAAGGGGACGACAGAGGATGAGATGGTCGGGTGGCATCACTGACTCAATTGACATGGGTTTGGGTGGACTGCAGGAGTTGGTGATGGACAGGGAGGCCTGGCGTGCTGCAGTTCATGGGTTCGCAAAGAGTCGGACACGACTGAGTGACTGAACTGAACTGAATTTATCTAATTTTGCTTAATTTTACAGAATTTTGTTTTGGTTGCTTCCGTTCTAGGTGTCATATATAGGAACCACTGCAAAAATCTAAGCTTCTGAAGATTTATCCTTATGTTTTTTCCTAAGAGTTTTATTATTTAAGTTTTTTACTTTTAGGCCTTTGATACCTTTTGGGTTAATTTTTATATATGGTATGAGGTAGGAGCCTATGTGGATATCCATTTGCCACAACACCATTTCTTTAAAAACTATTCTTTCTCCATTCAATGACCTTGGCAAAAATCAATTGACCATAAATGATGGGTGTATTTCTAGACTGTCTTTCTATTCCATTGATCCATGTATCTATCCCTATGATAGTGCTACATCTTATGTTGTACACTCCACCTTATCTCGCTTACTGTTGCTTTGAGTAAGTCTTTAAATCAGGAATGATTTTCAAAGGTTTGTTCAAGATAGTTATGGGTATTCTAAATCCCTTGCACTTCCACATGAATTATAAAATCAGATTATCAATTTCTTCAAAAAAGGCACCTGGGGTTTTTATAGTAATTGTGTTGGATATACAGATAAATTTGAGGCATACTGCCATCCTAACAATATTAAGTCTAATTCCTAATCATGGATGTCCTTCAATATTTCAGCTCAGTTGCTCAGTCATGTCTGACTCTGCGACTCCATGGACTGCAGCACACCAGGCCTCCCTGTCCCTCACCAACTCCCAGAGTTTACTCAAACTTATGTCCATTGAGTCTGTGATGCCATCCAACCATCTCATCCTCTGTCGTCCCTTCCTCCTCCTGCCTTCAATCTTTCCCAGCATTGGGTGGTCAAAGTATTGGAGTTTTAGCTTCAACATCAGTCCTTCCAATGAACACCCAGGACTGATTTCCTTTAGGATGAACTGGTTGGATCTCCTTGCAGTCCAAGGGATTCTCAAGAGTCTTCTCCAACACCACAGTTCAAAAGCATCAATTCTTTGGTGCCCAGCTTTCTTTATAGTCTAACTCACATCCATACATGACTACTGGAAAAACCATAGCTTCGACTAGATAGACCTTTGCTGGAAAAGTAATGTCTTCGCTTTTTAATATGCTGTCTAGGTTGGTCATAACTTTTCTTCTTCCAACGAGCAAGCGTCTTTTAATTTCATGGCTGCAATAATATTTAGGTCGTTTTTGAAAACTATAGATCAATGTTGGAAAAAATCACTAAGTCTAAGGGTCTCTTATACTTTTTCCTAAGAATTTTATTCTTTTTGATACTATTATAAGTGGAATGGTATTCTTGCTTTCTTTTTTGGTTGGCCATTACTAATATATAGAAAAACTGAATTTTGCATATGACCTTGTACCTGCAATCTTGCTGGAGTTTTTAAATGTCTACAGTGACTACTAAATCCTGTGAAAGTCTTTCCCTTCTTTAATTTTTGTACTGTATAAATTCCTGTTTTCCAAGCACATATCCTATTCTGCAGAATATAACTTGGAAATTGCCTGTCCTTTCCTCACACTTGAATTATACATTTTACTTCTAATTCAGAGCTGAAAGATCATCACATGGATTACATTTTTTGTTTTTGGGTTTTTTCCTGTTTAGGATTCTGGCTCTTCAGGAAAACTTCCTTCTCCAATTTAAAATGGATGTAAGTAGTGACACTTCTCCGGATGGGTTTGTATCATTTATGTTTCTCCACAGATTTCAGAGGAAGGGAAGATGGGCATGTAATTCTCTTACCTTCAGTTTAGAGACTGACAAAGCTCAGTGCTGGAATTAAAAGAGATTAAGGATTGTTGACTCAAAGTTTATAAAAGTTGCCTAAGACCCTGGAGGAATGGTACCACAGAAGTTTCACATTACTGACTGACATACTACTTTCTCCATACATAGGCCTGTTCCTCTGAAGAAAGAAAAAGGGACTTTGAGAAAATCTTTGCTCACTATGATGTTGTAAGTGTGCCTTTTTGATATACTATGCTGGCCATCTTTAGGTAGGAAGCTTGTTTAGTCCCTATGTGGTGTCATCCTACTCGCAGACCCTAACCTTGTGTAATGAACAGCAATCACACATGTGTGTTGCTACGTCAAGGCACCCTTAGCTTCTCTATAGTAAAACTTTGAGAACTAAGTACAAACAGACATAAGAGTATTAATGGAGAAGAGAATAAAGTAGTTTTTTCTTTTTTTCTGTGCCTTATATCCAAACTAAAAGAAAGTTTCTCCTTCTTGGTCTCTATATTAGTATGCTCAGATACAAAAGCAAATAGTTATACAAAAAAACCACACCCAATCTAAAGAAATAGGGGGAAAGTGAATTCATGTTTGTAAAGCTCTTAGAGGAGTTCCTGGCATATAGCAATTACTGTACTAGTGTCTGGTAAAACACACTAAGGAAATGGTTTTTTTTTTTTAATGATATGTTAAAGGTTCAGGATTAAAAAACCTTGAAGAAAATGGATAACCTGTCACAACTGAAACTTTAGAGAAGAAAGTAAAATACTGAAATATTTTAATATGTATTGTACTTTTATAGGCATTCTTATAAAATGGGTAAAAAATATTTTATACATGAACCATATAATAATTCTAATATGCTCACTCAATCTAGTGCCTCTTGAATTTAAAATGTGTTTTGATAATAATTAAATCATTGCTATATCATAAAGCAAAATCTTAAAATGGTAATATGTCCTTCAAAGGGTCAATGAACGTGTAATTAGCACTAGTCTGAACTGAGTCCTGGTATTTGGGAAGTAAATAAAGTTGGTATAGTCTTTAATGCTATTTGTCACAGTAAGGAACTAAAGACTACTGCTTCCATCAAAACTATTCCAAACCATTTCACTGATTACATGAGGGGAGTTACTTAGACTGAATTCTTTTGATTTATGTGGAGCATGCATGTCCTACACAGAGAACATGTTAGAACAGGCCATTTCCAAACTTGTTTGCAGTCACAAAAGAATACTGATTTGGTCTACTTGTGTAATTTATTCTTTAAGCTTTTTAACTTAAAATTATATTTGGCTGATTGGATCTTTCATCTTTCAGAGTAAAACTGGAGCCCTAGAAGGCCCAGAAGTGGATGGGTTTGTTAAAGACATGATGGAGCTTGTCCAGGTGACTTCATGAGACTGTGTAGACAGATCATTCTCATCAGGAATTGGGCCTGCTGTTTTGATTCCATTGTTTATTTGGGGGGAATCAGTAGGGCCAAAGAGAAATGATGCAGAAAATCTAGGGATGCAGCCTATTTAACAAACTTTGATCATCTGTGTATGTGTGCTAAGTCTCTTCAGTCATGTCTGACTCTTTACAACCCTATGGACTGTAGCCTGCTGTCCATGGGATTCTCCTGGCAAGAATACTGGAGTGGGTTGCCATGCTCTTCTCTAGGGGATGTTCCTGATCCAGGGATTAAACCTGTGTCTCTTATGTCTCCTGCACTGGCAGGCAGATTCTTTACCACTAGCACCACCTGGGAAGCCCTTAAGCTTTGTGAGACCCAACAAATCTCTCCTCTCTTGAGATCATTTGTAGTTCCAATTAAGTGAAGCCCCCATAGGAGCTTCTTATTAGCATCATTTGAGAGTCATCCATTTTACCAAAGGAGCACCTTGCTGTTTTATTTTTTGATTACAGAAAGTCTTCCTCCTATGGACTTGGTTACTAGAGTAACTAAAACATTTAATTAGCTATAATAAATTCCATACTTGGGATTTTCTCCCCCCACCCCCCACCTTTTTTTTTTTTAAACACCAGGGGACTGCTCCTGTTTGACCATTTCCAATTTCCCTTGATTCATGGACCTAACATTCCAGGTTCCTATGCCATATTGTTCTTTATAGCATGGGACTTTACTTCCATCATCAGTCACATCCACAACTGGGCGTTGCTTTCTCTTTGGCTCCACCTCTTCATTCTTTCTGGAGTTATTTCTCCACTCTTCTCCAGCAGCATATTGGGCACCTACCTACCTGTGGAGTTCATTTTTCAGTGTCCTATCTTTTTGCCCTTTCATACTGTTCATGGGGTTCTCAAGGCAAGAATACTGAAGTGGTTTGCCATTCCCTTCTTCAGTGGACCACGTTTTGTCAGAACTCTCCACCATGACCCGTCCGTCTTGGGTGGCCCTACACAGCATGGCTCATAGTTTCATTGAGTTAGACAAGGCTGTGGTTCATGTAATCAGTTGATTAGTTTTCTGTGATTGTGGTTTTCATTCTGTCTGCCCTCTGTTGGATAAGGAAAGGCTTATGGAAGCTTCCTGATGGGAGAGACTAACTATGGGGGAAACTGGGTCTTGTTCTGAAGGGCAGGGCCATGCTTAGTCAATCATTAATTCACTTTTCTGTTGATGGGCAGGGTTGTGTTGCCTCCTGTTGTTTGACCTGAGACCAAACTATGGTGGAGGTCATGAAGATAATGGCAACCTCCTTCAAAAGGTCCCATGCACGCATCGCTGCACTCAGTGCCCCCAACCCTGCAGCAGGCTGCTCTAACACCTAGCCTAAGATGGCTATTTTATTTAGGCAGGCATTGCAGTGGTTGGGATTTATGTACTTTAGATCATATCCACATCTCAGAGCTGTTCCATGTAGGGTAAACAATGTTTGAAAAAGTAATCTCCTCTGAGATCCTGATGAACTGTATTGACTAGCTGCATGATCCAGGAAAAATCCAGATATTTTCAATTCTTACGTTGGTGTTTTTCTATGGGACTGTGTAGCCACTGAATTTAGTAGTTTCATATCCTTCAGTTCAGTTACCCAGTTGTGTCTGACTCTTTGTGACCTTAGGCATAATATCCTTAGGGATTGCTTTTGAGGTTTGTATAGGACACAAGGATCATTTCTTGATTGGCCTAGATGGCAATAAATTAGAGTAGCAACAATTATTAACTGTTTTTGGAGTCTCAGACCTTCTTAAACATCTGATTAGAATTGTGGGGTTTTGCAGTGGAAAAATGCCCAGATACTGATTTCAGCATAAATCTCCAGATAGTTTACATATTGTAGTTAAGCAGGTATGGATGAGACTTTTTTTTATTTCTGAGGTCTAATGAGGATAACTCCTAACTCTTATTAATCCCACTCAACTGGCCCCTTGCCCCTTCTTTGTGCCCTTCACATGTTGCTCCTGTCGGAGATTTCACCAGTGTTCGCACAGTCAGAACAGTTGCTGGGTGTTGGTGTGGTGTTGCCTTTTATATGCTGATTGCTAAGGGAAAAATCCCATTTCACTCATTATCTATGTAACACCAGAATGATTTCTGTCATAGAAAGTGAGCAGTTTTTTATGGGACATTAAAGCTGCACAGCAGAAGGCCTTGTCTAACTGGAGTTTTAATTTGCTTTTGCTAGAATAAATGGGATTGGGAACCTGTTTTCCAGAGCTGTGTGGCCTCCTCTCTAGTGGAGCCACTGCCCCTAATTGCCTGTCGAGCCCAGAGGCTTCAGATCCTTACAGACTCTTTCAATTGTCTTTCAGCCGTCTCTGGGTTTGGCAATGGCTTCCAAAGGTTAATGTGAGACCACGGAAGTAAAACCTAAACCAGCAACAGAGCAGAGAAGGTAATTCTCTAGAGAAAATTGAAGGAAAAAATTTGAGACCATCTAAAAATCTGAGGTGGAAGCAGAAGTCTGTCTCACTTTTTAATGGACTCATATTGCCCCTATGGGAAATCAGAGTCTCCCCATCATTTCTGTCCTTGCCACTCTATTTCTGTGAGGCTATTGGAACTTCTCCATGTTAGTACCAGACAACCTGAGATAGCTGGTTTCTAAGGACTGGGTCAGATTGTGGTCTGTAATACAAAAGCAGTTTATAGGAGCTGATCTCTTGAGCTACAAAGTATGTACACAGTAATTAGTTACTAATGTTCTCCCCTGAAGCCAGATGATTGAAGGAGCCTTTCTTTATTGGACCTTTCTAGTCTTCCATGTTGCTTAAAAAAATATTCACCACACAATTTGAAAGATGTAGTCAAATATGACCATTGGGTCATTGAGACCCTGACACTGAGACCATTGAGATCTGATATTTCTCAGCTTCATTAGCTAGAGCCATCTCCTGTGGATTTTCTTTATTTTCATTTTATAAGAAAGGGCCACAAGGCAATTAAGCCAATATCTGTTTTAAGCCAATAACTTATTTTAAAAGCAATTTTCAAAACATGCCATGGAGTCAGCAGGGGGCTGGCTCAACTTCTAAACATAAATTCTGGACAGAATCCCTAATGTTTACAATAATCCTGAAATGGCAACCCATTCCCGTATTCTTGCCTGGAAAATCCCATGGACAGAGGAGCCTGGCAGGCTACAGTTCATGGGGTCACAAAGAGTTGGACATGACTTGAGCACACTTATTTTATAGCTTTTTAATTCTTGTACAGTCATGTATGACACATAGGTTGAATTTGTGTTAAAAAGATTATTTACCAGATCACCCTTTTCTTTAACTTCTGGAAAACGGTTCCCAAGCCTGTTCTCCATCAATGTGTTGAGACAGCAAGTCCCTGAGGGAGCAGACACCATAATTTATGCACAAGATTTTTTAAAAGACTATAGGCAATGGCACCCCACTCCAGTACTCTTGCCTGGAAAATCCCATGGGCTGAGGAGCCTGGTAGGTTGCAGTCCATGGGGTCGCTAAGAGTCAGACACAACTGAGCGACTTCACTTTCTCTTTTCACCTTCATGCACTGGAGAAGGAAATGGCAACCCACTCCAGTGTTCTTGCCTGGAGAATCCCAGGGACGGGGGAGCCTGGTGGGCTGCTGTCTATGGGGTCGCACAGAGTCGGACACGACTGAAGTGACTTAGCAGCAGCAGCATAGCTCACTTAGCACAGCAAGACAATCAACACCAACAAAACAATCTACATCCTAAACTAGAAAGTGGGAAGGCAAGACACTGAAGATTCTAAGCACCCACCAAGAAGTAGACATGTGAACAATAATATTAGAAGCCAAATAAAAGGGACGCCAGAGATGACCAAGGTATCTACCTGGAGACGATGAGAGGTCCTGCCCCTAGGTCTCAACAGTTTATTCTCTTCCCTGCTAGATACACCATCTGCTTTTCTGTTGTTCACAAGAAGATGGCTGGCAAGAGGGGACACATAGAGACCTTAGAAGGGGAAACTGCATGCACTTATATTGGCAACTTGTTATTAAAATAGAGGCCCTCAGTGGTTTCAAATGATTTGTCTTCTGTGATTCAAGCATTTCTGAGCAGTGTCATTCAGTTCTCCTGACTCCTAGTAAGTTATCAAACATTAAAAACACAACTCAAAAGGTCCAAAGAAATTTCCTTTGCATACACCCACATTCATACCCACAAGTGCCTCCCCAACACATACTTCCACACATTCAAAAATATTCCAACGCATTTAGAGGAATAATTCTTTTTCAGGCAACACGTTAAGGAGGGAAAAAGCACTTAGAATAGCCTGGTTATTTAGCAAATTAATTTTTGCTAATATGTAAATGACTACCACCTGAGTCTTTTCAAAAGAGTGCTAAAAGGATCCTGAGACAGGGTGTCACTTGCTGCAGAAAGGGTTGTAGCCAAAGTGGTTTGAGGATACTGAAGACCAAACACCCTTGCCTTGTAATTGTGCAGCAAATGAGCCTTTAATATGGAGTGACACAGGGTAGCTTGCTGTTTTCAGAACTTCTAGGCCACATTCCCTGGGGCCACTTCTACACCTGCTTGGCACTGACACCCAGGGAGCTATACCCAACAAAGAGAACCTACAGACAATGGGTTATGCCTTAGCCTCTTCATCCAATCACTCAAGAGATTATTGGCAGAGAAGTGAAGTCCATCAAGTTTAGCTTCTGGCCCCCAATTTTCCCCTCCTGATTCTCCCAGAATCCTGCCCCACTCTGGTGTTTTTTCTTCTTGCTCTCTGCCATCTGGCTCCCAGTTCTTGCTGTTATTTCCCCTTCTCTCTGTTAAAACCTTCTATCAGGGTGGATTTGGTGTCAGTCATTTACCCTGTGGGACAGTGCAGATTGGCTTGTCTTAACATGGCTGTCTAGTTGTAGAATGAAAGGTTTTGTTTCCTATTGCAGGTTTCCTAGAGCTTAACCTAGGGGTGAGGTTAGGTGATGGGAAATGTTTCTGCGAGTTCCTGAAATCAAACCCTGCGAACTCTTTACTCATAACTAGTCCACTAATTGAAGGGTTTGAATATCAAAGGGTTTGGAAATCTGATTAGTTGGTTTTTCCATTCTCTTCAGACACTGACTTTTAAATTTAGATTCATCACCATTCATATGGCTTTCATTAGGCCAGCCATTCCCCATGAGAACAGTGAGAACTGGTGAAATGAGTACTTAATTGGAGACAAAATACTTGGGATCAAAAATGTTCCTGCAACTTCTGGCATGGCAAGATGTCTCAGTTCTTTCTGAGCTTCTGTGTTCTAATCTGTAAACAAGGAGTAATCATTTACCTCCCAAAGTTATTGTGAGGGTTAAATAATCTGGGAAGAATCATTGAGTTCCATCCACTGTTGTTCACTTTTGCAGGCCTTTGAGTTTAGAACATTTTCCTAGCTGACCTGCATCACAATTCCTTCTTAACCCCTGAAATATTCCTTGGAATAAATCCGATGGGGTCTATCTGGCTCAACAACATAATTCTTTAGATTTTAATTCATTGTTACCCTTTTAAAAACTAGAGGGAGATTTCAGTATCTCCGCAGGGAGTTAATAAACGCGCCTTCTCTCATCATTGTAGTGAGACAGAATTTTGGTGACAATACTCTGCTCTAAGGCAAAATATCTTTATTGTGGTTGTGAAAAAGGCAGGTTTTCCGTACAAACCGCAGAGAAGTGATGAGGGAACAGACATTCTCTGACCTGAAGAAACAGGATGAGAATTGAACCTGGTGGCAGAAAACTAGTCCTTGGCAGTATTTGGTGGGATGAAGAGATGGAATCCTTCCTGGAGGCCTGTCTTCAGGGAGGCGCTCCCAGAAGGCTGGGTGTCCCCTAAGTTTAGTAGACATAGAGTGGGGTCAGGGTGGCATGAAAGGGTGGGACCGCCACTGACTTGCTTACTGACATGTTATTTTTTGTTGCCCTCAGCCCAGCATCAGAGGGGTGGACCTTGATAAGTTTCGGGAGATTCTTTTGCGCCACTGCGATGTGAACAAGGATGGAAAAATTCAGAAGTCTGAGCTGGCTTTGTGTCTTGGGCTGAAAATCAACCCCTAATCCCCAGATCACTTCACCTTTTGCTCTTAGCATGTTTCTGAGCTCCTGCTGGTAAAATTCTATCTGTTCTTTGCTATTGGGGACAGTAGGCAAACTTTCTAACAAATGATGTGGTGTTCTTAGGCAAGGAGAGGGACTGGAGGAGGGTCTTCGTTTGAATGGCATGGTGTTTCCCTGCCTTTACTGGAAGCCCCCCACGCAGGGTTTGTGTTATTTTCCCCTTGACCCTGGCCTTTCCTGTCCCCCTAAGGACTCAGCTGACCTCCAGGGTCTGCCTGGCTTGTCCTCTGCCTGTCTGAGGAGGTGGGGGCAGCTGAGTCCCTCTGTTTGTCCTCTTCCTGTGGGCTTTCTACTCAACAGTGTGAGGCACCTGTGGCAGTCTCGTGACTTCTACAAATAGATTCTGAAGTGGAAATAAATCTGCAGCTGGAAACAAAGGTGCAGAAATAACTTATTGTGTTGTGACCATTGCAAGGTTCTACCTGATGGCTGGCTGGAGGAACAGTTCTCTAACTTGGGGTGGGGGAAGGGAGAAGATCCTGATGGGAGCCACACCACCAGTCCTTCCATTGTTCTCAGGCGCCCAAATGAGTTCCAGTCAACAGTAGGATTTGCCCATAATCACCCCCATCTCACTGCGTGGGGAAAGACCTGAACACTCGTCCTGGGCTAGGTTTCGCTCTTAAATGCTTTGTGAACTCACATGGCCAGGCAGCTGGGAACACAAGAAATTTGGAGAAAATCTTTTCCAGGTAACCCAAGCATCTGTTACCCACTCCAACCATCCTCTTTCCAACAGTTTCCTCTAGCAAATCTGGAATGCCTGAGGACTTCTCCTGTGCCTGTAACTATCGAGGATCTCTCTGGAGGCTGTTGGCTCCCCCATGGACCAAACCCTCTGCCCTTCACTCCTGGAACTCTGACTCAGTCCCCCTGAGAGGGAGCCATTCTGTCTTGTGGCAGAGGCAGAGAATGATTCCTTGATTGTCCTGACACTTTATTTTCCATAACACCCCTAACTTATAACAGACTTTGCAGGAGTTTCAGCTTTAATGAAGTGTTATAGGTAATTCAGAAAAATTACAGAATAGCATGCTGATCATAACCCAAGAAATTCTACCACTCAAGAGATTCCCCTCACTGGTACACATTGGTCCCAACCTGGTTCCCTTTCTCTTAGGTGTCTCTTATCTCCAACATACAGATAATTAGTATCAGTAATTATTACTCATCAAGTTCTTTCTATGTGCCAAGAACTTCTGGGTGCGTTCTCTACCTTAAATAATTCAGTCCTCACCAAACCCTGTGAGGTAGATACAATCATGACACCCACCTCAGAGATGAAAAAACTGAGGCAAATAGAAGCTAAACAACGTGTCTGTGCTTGTACATCTCAGAGGTGGGGATTCAGGGAGTGAGTAATGGCCAATTTTTAAATGATGCGACAGAAGAGGGCTTTATCTCCAAAATACACAAACAGCTCAAACAACTCAACAACAGAAAACCCCAACACCCAATCAAAAAATGGACAGAGGACCTTGACAGACATTTCTCCAAAGAAGACAAACAGATGGCCAGTAGGCACATGAAAAGATGCTCAATGTCACTAATTATTAGAGACATGAAAATTAAAACTACAATGAGGTACTGCCTCACACCAATCCAGAATGGCCATAATTAAAACCGACAAACAAATGTGGGAGAGGGTGCAGAGAAAAGGGAACCCTCCTACACTGCTGGTGGGAACGTAAGTTGGTACAGCCACTATGGAAAATAGTATAGAGGTTTCTTAGAAAACTAAAAATAGAATTGCCATATGATCCAGCTCCCACACCTGGGAATATGTTCGGACAAAACTATAATTCAAAAAGATACATGCACCCTAATGTTCACAGCAGCACTATTCACAACAGCCAAGACATGGCAACAACCTCAATGCCCATTGACAAGGAATGGATAAAGATGTGTTGTGTGTATACATATACACACATGCATGTGTGGTCAGTTTTCATGTACCTTTCAGGAAACCTTGGCCCCTCCCCAGAGGTTTGGTCTCACTGTGGGGTCCACTACATCCCCCAGCAGGACATTTCTCCAAGTCTGGATCACTCAGTGTGGATTAATTCTTCATGGGAGCGTAAACAGCGTTCAAGAAACAGCACAGGGCAAGCCAAGCAGACAGACTTCTCATTGTCCAAATGTTGAGTAACTGTGTACCTGACATCCTTCAAAGAACAAACATTTCAAGGGTTGAGATGATCTCAATCCACAAAATGGGAAAAAAAAAATTGGACCTGAAGCTGACCATTATTCATTTAATTAATAACTTTCTCTTTTATCTGCATGAAGACCACCTTTGAGGTTCACTGCTGTAACTGTGGCTGTATAAATTCTTAGCTTAGGGTCCTCAGTGACTCTCTAGAGATGACTGAGGTGGAAGTGAATGGGGAAGAGAAGCTTATTCTTTTAAGGGTAACTTGCTAAGATTCATTGAGTGCATTGAGATTCTATCAGAAGCTCCCAGACTTCCTGCCCAATCATAACCTTAGATTCAAAAACCGTAGGTTTCTTTCCCAGCATTCAAAGAAAGGACTGGTAGAGATCTTAAAGTTCAATAAAGGGGTGTTTGCACCACTTAAGGAGTGAGTTCACTCAAAGACATTTTCAGTAAGTTTGAGTCACATGTTCTATAGGACATTGTGCTGGTGTGTTCATTAATGGGGCTTCCCAGGTGGCGCTAGTGGTAAAGAACCCACCTGCCAATGCAAGAGATGTAAGAGAATTGGTTCGATCCCTGGGTTGGGAAGATCCCCTGGAAGAGGGCATGGCAACCCGCTCCAGTATTCTTGTTTGGAGAATCCCAAGGACAGAGGAGTCTGGCAGGCTACAGTCCAAAGAGTCTTAAAGAGTCAGACACGACTGAACTGACTTAGCACACATACCTGTTCATTAGTAGATAGTTATCTCAGTCCACTCTGGCTACTGTAACAAAAATACTATTGAGCGGGTGGCTTAAACAACAACATTTCTTTTTCACAGTTCCTCCAACAATGAAAGGAGCAATGAAGCTCTCTGTAGTCTCTTTTATAAGGGAACTAATCACATTTATGAGGACTCTGCCCTGTGACCTAATCACCTCCCCAAAGCCCAATCTCCAAATATAAAAACATTGGGGATTAAGTTTGGGAAAGGTATGATGGAACCCCTGAGAACTGAGCTCCATGCCAAATATGCTTGTTTATTCACTCCAAATCAGAAAGGAAGAAGTTAAAATTGTCTCTGTTTGGTAATGATATGATCTTATATACAGAAAATCCTAAAGATTTCACCAAAAAACTGTTAGAATAAATGAATTCAATAAGGGTGCAGTATACAAAATTAAAATGCAGAAGAATGCTGTAGCATATAGTATTTCTATATACGAACAACAAAATATATGAAAAACAAAAAAAGCAATTCCATTTACAATAGCATCAAAAATAACAAAATACTAAGGAATAAATTTAACCAAGGAAATAAAAGATCCGTACGCTGAAAACTAACACTCTGATGAAAGAAATTGAAAAAGTCACAAATAAATGGAAAGATATACCATGTTTATCATTTGGAAGAACACTGTTAAAATGCCCATACTACCCAGAGCCATCTATAAATTCAATGCAATCCATACCAAAATTCCAACAGCATTTTCCATATAAATAGAGAAAACAATCTTAAAATTTGTACAGAACCATAAAAGATCTCAAACAGCTAAAGCACTCCTAAGAAAGAAGACCAAACCTGAAGATATCACACTTCCAGACTTCAAACTGTTATTACAAAGCTACAGTAATAAGAATGTTAGGTATGGCATACACAACAGATATACAGACCAATGGAATAGAACAGAGTGGCCAGAAAGAAACCCTCACATACATGGTCAACTAATATTTGACATGGGAGCCAAGAATATTCAAGAGAAAGAATAGTCTCTTCAATAAATGGTGTTGGGGAAACTGGATAAGCACATGTAGAAGAATGAAGCCAGATCTCTATCTTATGCCACTCACAAAAATTAACTTCATATGGATTAAAGATTCAAATGTAAAAGCTGAAACAATAAAACTCCTCGAAAAAAATAAGAGCGGAAGCTCCTTGACATTTGTCTTGGCAACAATTTTTTTTTTGGTGGTGGGGGGTGGGATATGACACCAAAGGCACAAGCAAGAGAAGCAAAAATCAGTAAGTGGAACCACTGATTTAAATCAAACTAAAAAGCTTCTACACGGCAAAATAAATAAATCTTCCATCCATGGGATTTTCCAGGCAAGAGTACTGGAGTGGGTTGCCATTTCCTTCTCCAATTTACTACATAATGTCACCTAAAATAAAAGGTTGAGTGATAGATTTCAACTTCTATAAAATTTCAGTAAAACTGGTGTGGGTAACTAGCTTTATGTTGTCCTAACATTGCAGTATCTGATCAAAATAAGCAAATCATCTAACAAGGGGTTAATATCCAAAATATATAAGAAATTCCTACAACTCAGTAGCAAAAACAGTGTGGTTAAAAAATAAAGAGGATATGCATAGATATTCTTTTCAAAGAAGACATACAAATGATCAACAGGTATGTTAAAAGGTGCAAACATTATTTTAATTTAAAAGTAATTAAACATTACTAATCATCAGGGAAATGCAAATCGACACTACAATAAGATATCACCTCACGCCTATTAGAATGCCCCTTATCAAAAAAACAAAGGTAAGTGTTTGTAAGGATGTGGAGAAAAGGGAACTCTTGTGCAGTGTTGGTAGAAATGTAAATTGGTTTACTACTCTGGAAAACAGTATAGTGGTTCCTCAAAAAAATAAAAATTATATACATTATATATAGATATATAGATTTTATAATCTTTTGGCTATCTATTACATTCTATTTTGCTTATATTGTCTACATGATATTAAAGTGAAAAAGAATTCAATTATATTTACTATATAAGGGTGAAGGTACGGTAAAGTCGCTCAGTCGTGTCTGACTTTTTGTGACCCCCATGGACTGTAGCCTACTAGGCTCTTCCATCCATGGGATTTTCCAGGCAAGAGTACTGGAGTGGGTTGCCATTTCCTTCTCCAACTTACTACATAATGTCACCTAAAATAAAAGGTTGAGTGATAGATTTCAATTTCTATAAAATTTCAGTAAAACTGGTGTGGGTAACTAGCTATACTTTGTCCTAACATTACAGTATCTGATCAATTAAGCCAAAAATCCTATAAAATCCAGCAGTTTGAATGAACTTAATAGTTGCACAAATAACAGACTTTCTTACTGAACTCATTTAAGAGTTGCTATTTAAAAACAAACAAACAGCTTCAGAGGCCCTAGTTCCAGTACACAGGCTTTTAAAAAGTTGTTTTTTGACTGCTTGACTGCCTCTTGATTGTGTGTAAGTTCTGAAGGCTTGTAAGATTTAGAAATAGCAATAGTCAGCGTATTTCTGCTTTATTCAGATAAACATATATGAGTCTCAGACTTTTAGGATAATTAAGTTTCTAACTGTCAAATCAATCAACATGACAGATAAAATCTGTTTTTATTCCATCATGGATCCTCTCTCTTTTTTCCCTCCAGGGTTAGAAGAACTAATAATTGCAACTGTGAATGTTCCCTCTCCACGTATCTAGGAAGTCTCAGCGCCTCTGGGTGGGCTCCTTTCCCTGAGGGTGGGCTCTGCTCTCCATTGCCCACTCCCTTCTCTGCTGAGGTGCCTACAGCTGGCTATTCCCTCTTCTTTACCTCTGTCTGGTCTCTAGTCTCTTCCTCCTACCTCATATCTCTTTCCCTTCACTAGCTAAAATCTATCCTTTCTTTAAAAATCTGCTCGTGTCAATTTTCCCAAATTGTCCACCAATTTCTCTCAATTTCTATCATTATTTAACCAATACTCCATAATTTGACTCTAATTCTTCTGCAGTTGTTTTAGACATCAGGTTTTGTAATTTCCAATGAAGTGATAAGCTCCTTTCAAGTTCAGAAAACCTTGTTTTAGATATCTTCCGAAAGCTGGCCATACCCTACCATAGCACACACACACATACATCTTAGTACAATGCCAAGTAACGAAATAGAAATTCACAGTTTAAGGCAAGACAAGGAAAATTCAGACATAAAATTTTTCTCTGCCCTTCTGGGCCTTCTCCTTCCTTTTCATGTGTATTATGAATCCACAGTATGTGTTAATCAGACTCCCCAGGGGCAGAAACACACGCTCAAGCATAAAGATCAAGTTTTCTCCTTCTGATGCCAGTCATGTAACTCCTTAGAAGACAACATTCTTTCTCTATCATATAGGGGGTCATGATGACTCACCACTCGCCCTGTAGGTGCAGCCAATGTAATATTTCCCTTAAAAATTGCGATTAGTGCATAACAGACTGGTCAGATAGCCAGGCAATACACTGCACCACACCTAAGGTAAGTTCTTAGCATAAATACTTATGAGTTTATTAATGCTACTGGCTACGTTACCTGCATTCTGCTTATTTTACAAGACTGTTTCTTACATTACTAAACACATGGCTGAGCCTCAGATAAAATGAATGATTTGGTGATGTGAAATGATCAAATATCCAGCTCTATAAGATCAATGGCTGTAATATTATAACTCTAGATATGGGAAGAAGCAACAAAAAGGAAACATTTCCTTGACCAGAACAGGCTAGAAAGACAGGTGGTCCAGAGACTTTTGGCTACTTTAACTCGTGTGCTGTTACTGGACTCGTGTGCTGTCCAGTAACAGCACATGAGTGACCTATCAAGGAAATCCTCGCCTAATTTGGGAATGAGCATTCTTAGCCCCATGGGACAAAGTTACCACAAAATGCCTCCCAAATTTTGTCTGAAATTAAGACAGAAAGGCTGGAGGAGATTGTAAAATAACGTTACCCATTATCTAGTTCTGTAAGAATCAAGTCATCAGCCATGCGGTCACTGACATAATACACCTTGAAAGGACTTCAGGGCAAAGATCAGGATGAGATACTTTGTGCTCTGGGAAGACTGACAGAACTGGCCCTGAGGTAGGTATTTTCAGACTTGTGACCCCAGTTTCTTGCATCTTCCCATACTTAGAAAAGCACTAATACTGTTCATTAACTAAGGTATCTGTTTCTCAAAAATAGTAAAATCTTCTAAGATGAGTTCTTGACTGCATGTACCCTTTGCTAAAATCACATATGTACTGGCCTCCCCCTTCATCTCTTCAGAAGAGTTCTCAGAGCTCTCAGAGAGACTGTCTCCTGGGTTTGGCTTGAATAAAATTTTCCATTTTTTTCTTAGATTGACTACTGATTGTTTGTTTTGGTTGACACCAGGACTGATCAGAAACTTAAAGTATCACTGTGTAATGCGAAGAGCCTGTATGTAGAGCCAGACTACATGTAGCCTGGCATTTAGTTCTAATTATGTCTGTTGCCAGGAAAAGATCCCCTAGTCTCTCTACACATCAATTTACTTGTCTGTACAACAGTCATGCTGACTTTCTATGAAAATGATGCTGTATGTTCAGGCTTTGAGCACATCCCTTCCCAGGCCACCATTCCAAATACATAGCAGTGTCCCAGCAAGCAATAATAATAAAAAAAAAAAGACTTCTAAAAATAATGCTCACAAGCACAGCAATCTTCCTGTAAGATAACACAGAGCCTGAGGTCTTGCCAAGCTCCTGATTCTAAGGCAAGAGGGTTAACATCAGGCATTAAAAGGGATTGAAGGTAAGAGTTGGTCTCACCGCTTGATACCAACAGCTGGTATTAAATACACAATACAATATTATTAACTATAGTCACCCTATTGTATACTCATCTCCAGGACTTTTTATATAACTGGAAGTTTGTACCTGATGACCAGCTTTGCCTAAAGTATAATCACTGAGACAATATCTATGCAAGAAATAATTTTTGACTGATCACAGTTGGAAGTAATTAGTGAATAGAAATAGAGCAGATAATTCACACAGAAAGTCACATAAAGACTTACTGAGATAACAAATATGTAAAAGAAGAAAGATAGTAGCTATATTGAGTCCACAACACGTCTAACAGTAATTCCAGACAAAAAGAATAGAAGGAATGATGGATGAATAAAACCTGAAGAGATAATGGGTGAGTTTTCAGACATGAAAACAGACTTGAGTCCTCAGGATAGGAATACACAATCAACGCTAAATCTAGTAAATAAAAATAAACTCACATCAGACACCTTCTAGCAAAACTGTCAAATATAAAGATTAAAATGAAAAACCTCAAAAGCTGAGAAAATGAGAAGAATATTTACTAAGTTATTATTGTAAGCAGATTTTTTTTTTTTAAATCAGCAAGTCTGGATGCCAAAGACAAGGGAGCATTTCCAAGTAAGCTTATTACCTAATCATTTCAGAAAATGCCTTTGTGGTTAAAAAGTTTTTCCATTGTTTATTCTTCATACTTTCCTGACAGTAGAAACAAAGTTAACTATTTTTTTTCTCCAATAAGTCTTTTACAACTTTAAAAACTGTACAAAGATATTTCAGATCATGGAGGGCATAAACAGGAAATGACTAAAGGTAGGCTGGAATGAATTAGGAAATATTTCCAAAGCAGAGATCGATGATTCAACCATTTAGAAGGAACACTCGGTCATCTAGAGACATTTTTTCTTTTTTTTTTAGAGACATTTTTTAGACAAAAGAGAAGGATCTGTTGTGACTCTAGTCCATTATGTCACGTTGCTAGGAAATACTCCCAGCTCTCTGTGGAGATTGACAGTGGTGATGTAAGAAAGCTGGGCAGTGTTGAAGCACACTGCATGGCATTCCTCTGATTTTTCCCCACCCGGTACTGTGTCTTGTCACAAAACTATCCATTATTATCCTCTTTAAATAGTATTAGCATTTGTCTAATTGGCCTTCCTGGAATCTAATTATTTTTAAACATTTTCTCAACTTATCTTACATAGAAATTGAAGATGATATTGCAACAGAACTGAGGTGGTCATTTTCATAGGGAAGTCATTTTCAGAGAATTATAGCTTGTATTCTGCATTCTTTAATAACTGTGATCATTAATTTGTTAGACCATGAAATGATAAACTCCATTTATTTTGCACTCCAGATTACAGTAGAGGGAATGTCTTTTTCTTTCCATACCCACTGGCTTCCCTAGTGGCTCAGCTGGTAAAGAATCTGCTCGCAATGCAGGAGACCCAGGTTCGATTCCTGGGTTGGGAATATCTCCTGGAGAAGAGAATGGCAACCCATTCCAGTATCCTTGCCTGGAGAATTCCATGGACAAAGGAGCCAGGCTGGCTACAGTCCATGGGATCGCAGAGAGTCAGATATGACGGTGCGACTTTCACTTTTCACTCACTGTAAAAGGAGGGGCAACAGCAGTGGCTTGTCTGCCATCCTGTGTTCACCTATTACCAAGAAAACCTCATGTGATGAAAATATGATCCTTTATGCTTAATTTTATTGGGTTGGCCAAAATATTTGTTTGAATTTTTCCATAACATCTAAAAAGAAAAAAAAAACTGAAAAAACTTTTTGGCTAACTCAGTACTTTATTACTTGGACAACAGGATTAATGTCTTTGGCACAATGTGCTTTCCCAGATTATAAGATCCTCTCCCTGACACCAGCCACTTTGCTGCCATGGTATCCACATGAGTGACAACAAAATTGGATAGTCTTTGTTCTTTCATACCTCCTGGAGGTTTCCTTGCATGTGACATCTCTTTTATTTAGCAAATATTTACGCATTTAATTAATACAACATACTAGCATTCTTCTAGGCAATCAGTATATAGCAGGATCAAAGACACAAAGTCCTGCTCCCTGGTCTTACATCCTGGTGTGCAGATAGCTTCTCTCTCACTCCCACCCACTGACAAGAATTTTATTTTGCCCACTAGATTCCCAAGTCTTTTAGGCAGAAACAGGATAGAGACAGACCCGCAGAAGTCGAGACTTTCAACTGGTTTACGTTGGAAAGGGCTGGAGTTGTTGGGAGAAGGACGGATCCAAAGAGGAGAGTAGGGAATAAATGAGCAGCTGTGTGAGCTGGACTTGAGGCAGAGCTTGGGGGTTTACAAAAGAGGGAAGAGAGACTGGCGGCTATGTGTGAGAGTTATGAAGGGAGGAAGACAGGCCACTGGATTTTAATAATGGAATCTCCCTTTGATGTTTACTGAGATAGTTCAATAATAATTTAGGTTTTCTTTTTCTAGTTATCAGATTGGTGTTTCCCTAAATAAATCATGCATGGCGTGGGCCACAAGGCTGCTTAATTTTAATTCAGTGACATCTGGTAGTACCCAGAAAGCCCATCTGATGTGTATGGGTTCTTCTCCTCTGAAGGGCTGGGAGCTGCTGTCTGAAACACAGCAGCATGGTAGAGAGGCATTGAACCTGAGGTCTGAAATCCTGAAGGAGTTTCAGCTTAGGTTATTTTATTTTGAACAAAGTCACATAACTTTTCTAGGATTTTGCTTCTTCTACAATGAAAGACCAAACTAACAGATACCTCAGGTTCCTTCTAACTGTAACACATACTTGATAACAAACCATGTTGCAAAATTGATAACTTAATGAATTGCGTTTTAATGAGCATAATAGCACCATAATCCCTTCCTGTTATTTGAGAATGGTGCTGTCTCTCAAAGGAGTGGGTGGTGGTGCTGTGCTGAGTCATGTCTGCCTCTTTGTGACATGATGGATTGTAGCCAGCTAGGCTCCTCTGTCCATGGCATTTTCCAGGCAAGAATACTGGAGTGGGTTGCCATTTCCTACCCACCAGTGATCTTCCTGACAGGTATCTAAGGTGTGTTTCTTGCATTTTCTGCATTGCCAGGTGGATTCTTTTCTGAAACCCAGGCCAGTGGAAATGATTTTTGGGGACACGGGTGCATCTTGAAGTTTCTAACAAGCAGCATGAATGACTGCCTTCTCTAGTTTCCTGTCTGTGTTTCTGTGTTTCAGCTCTTTAGAAAAGAAAGTCTCAGAAATGAAAAGGGAACAGGAAAGAAGGAACAACATTCCAATTTCTACTTCCATCCTGTGGCTGAGAAAACAGAAAAGTGGTCAACGCTCAACTAGTCACATGGGAAAGAATTCCATTGAGAACCCTCCTGGCTGGATTATAAACCCCTAGCTGAATTTCCACTACTCCTAATCGGTATTTTGGATCAACTCCCAAGTTAGTTTTCCCTGTCACCAGGACCACTAGGTTTGAGTCCAGGTAGAAAACTTGGGAGAATAGAGACTGTGTCAATTAACATTTCCTTTGAAATAACCACCAAATCTCAGTAGGATAACAATAAGATCAGCTGATCTTGCTTGGCTAGGCTGGCTCAGATATCTCGGGGTTGGCTGGCTGGTAGAGGCTGGCCTTAGCTTGGGCAACTCAGCTCAGCTCTGTGAGTCTCATTCTTAGGAGGCTAGTTTGGCCATACTATCCTCATGGTAACTGCAGAAATATGAGTGGGCAGGCACTGTTCAAGCTTCCTATTGAGTGGTATTTGGTAACATTTCACTGACCAAAGCAAAGCTCAGAATCAAAGAGTAGGACCAAGAGGAAGAGAGAACTACAAAATTACCTGGCAAGGGCATAGATTTAAGGGGAGAAGAACTGAAGCCATTTTTGTGACCTATCTACCATAACCCCTGAGTAAGGAAGACCTGGTTCAAAGTTTTTACGCAGCATTTGCCCCACGGGCTCCCTTTCACATCACCAGGCCCCATTTATTTACAATGTGCTCCTGTTACTCTCTCCTCTTTAAACTGGCCCACTGCTAGCTGCAGTAGATTTGAATGGTTCTGGCTTTTTACCATAGCCTGAGTTTAAAAGAGAATTTAGCCTGCTATGTTGAAAAGTGAAGGAAAAAAAAAAATCAAATACATTAAAAAATCTAATATTATTAATACCACCAATTCCCCCATATTTCTTTAGTAAGAATACCGATTATGCTTCCCCACTGAATGAAAAGCAGATATTGGTTTCTTATTTTCCTTCCCAATATCCTTGTGAATATGTAGGTTAAGTTGTTTTACACAACTATTTATATTAATATAGTCCTTAAGTCTAAAGAGACTGTGTCTTGGCCAGGAGCCCACAGCAAGTTATTAGCTGGGAAGGAGGCTGGTAGACATGTGATTCTGGATCAGACCCCAGTCTCCTACTCTCTCCTCTTCCCTCTGGTCTAATTTCCCTGCGACTGTTTTGCCAAACCTGACTCATTTCACATTAGGGTAAGTGAATATGAGTTGAACTATTACTCAAAATTAATCAGATGGGTACATTTTTAAGGGAGACAATCTCATGACATGTTTCTAATGTTGCAATATTCTAAAGGAAAGGTAAGGTGAAGTTGTTCAGTCGTGTCCGACTCTGCGACCCCACGGACTGTAGCCTACCAGACGCTTATATCCATGGGATTTTCCAGGCAAGAGTCCTGGAGTGGGTTGCCATTTCCTTCTCCAGAGGATCTTCCCGACCCAGGGATCGAACCCAGGTCTCCCGCATTGTAAGCAGACACTTTACCATCTGAGCCACCAGGGAAGTGAGCTGGGTAAATATTCTCATTTAATCTAACAGTTCTAAAAAGCTTGAGGAACCTAGGGTATGTCAGGAGAAATCCTTACCAGTTTTGACTCCTGCCAAGACAGAATTAGAAAACAATTTTCTAGTTCCCTCACTTGCCTAAAAAAAAAAATTCAAGAGGAAATAAAAAAGTACTTAACAAAATAAAAGCAAACATGTTGTTTTGATATCTGTGTCTCTCCTCCATCCCTTGCTTATGGTTTTTTGTAGAATGATAAAATACCATTATTAAAGAAAACAATAGCTTACAAGTTAACAAAGCAGTCAACATCATGGAAACATCTACTATCATGGAAGAGTAAGCAAATGCTTTCATTTTGTATTTTAATTACAGCTATTATCATTTAAAATCACTTGCTAGCAACTATTGCCTGGAAGGATGATCAAAGTTTAAAGTTGTTTTTACGAGCTAAATGGCTGCATAGGGCCTGTGTGTATGTTATACAGAAGGACAAGTGCAGGGCATCGGGACCAAACAAATGCGTCCAATGTGAAGAAAGTGCTAGGATACTTGAGATCCGAAAGGACGTGCGTAAAGAAATAGAAAACAAAACAAAAAAACAAACCTACACAGATGAGGACAAAAGTAACTGAACTTGGTATCAAGAAAGCTGGCTAAAATCTCAGCTATGTTCCATGTGTATTCATGCATATCTATGGATACTCACGCCCAACCTCTTTGAGCCTCAACCTCCTCACCTGTTAAATGGAAATAATAAATAGTAATAAGACTATGTACCTCACATGATTTGTGAAAACACTGTGTGACTGACTGAACTACTGTACATGAAAACATTTTATAAACTGATGCTTTGCAAAAACGTTAGGTAGGTGAGACAGTAACAGGGAGGAGGAAAGGGGGAGGTTTGTTTCATCACCATCTTAAGTAAGAGAGTTTAAAACAATCTTTCATGCATTATTTACAAGAGCCAAACATGGAAGCTACCCAAGTGGCCATCAACAGACAACTGGCTTAAGAAGATGTGGTAGATACAAGATTAACATACAGAAATCAGTTGCATTTCTTTACACTAACAACTAATTAAATAAAAATTAAAAAAAAAGAAATATCAGAAAGGGCATATAAACAAACAATCCCTTTTAAAATTGCACCAAAAATACTTACAAATATACCTGATCAAGGAGGTGAAAGACAAATACTGAGAACTATAAAACATTAAGGAAATTAAAGTTGATTCAAAGAAATTGAAAGATAGCCCATGCTCTTGGATTCTAAGAATATTGTTAAAATGGTCATTACTATCCAAAGTAATCTACAGATTTAGTGTGGTCCCTACTAAATTACCAAGGCATTTTTCACAGAAATAGGACACATACTAAAATTTATATGAAACAATAAAAGACCCAGAATTGCTAAAGCAATCCTGAGGAAAAAAGAACAAAGCACAACCCTCCCAAATGTCAGACAATGAGTCTACAGTAATCAAGAGAATGGCACTGGCACAAAAACAGACATACAGGCCAATGGAATAAAATAAAGCATCCAGGAATAAACCCACAGACCAATGGACAAATTAATCCTTGAAAAAGGAGGCAAGAATAAACAATGGGGAAGACGGTCTCTTCAGAAAGCGGTGGTGGGAAAGTTGAACAGCTGTATGTAAATCAGTGAAGTTAGAACACACCCTAACATCACACACAAAAATAAACTCAAAATGGCTTAAAGATCTAAATATTAAACAAGACACCATAAAACTCCTAGAAGAAAACCAAAGCAAAACATTCTGACATGAATTATACCAACATTTTCTTAGGTCAGTCTTTCAAGGCAATAGAAATAAAAGCAAAAATTAACAAATGGGATCTAATCAAACTTCAAGCTTTTGCATAGCAATGGAAACAACAAAATGAAAAGAAAACTTAGAACTTAATTTTCAAAACAGCTCATACAACAAGAAAACCCAACAATCCAATCCAAAATTGGACAGAAGACCTAACCCAACGTTTCTCCAAAGACGACATACAGATGGCCAATAAACACACGAACAGGTGGTCAACATTAGAGAAATGCAAATTAAAACTACGAGGTTACCACCTTACACCAGTCAGAATGGTCATAGTTAAAAAGTCTATAAATAACAAATGCTGGACAGGGTGTGGAGAAAAAGGAACCCTCCTATACTGTTGATGGGAATGTAAATTGGTACAGCCACTATGGAAAATAGTATAGAAGTTCCTCAAAAAACTGAAGGAGTTGCTATATGATCCAGCAATCCTACTTCTGGGCATATACTCACACAAAACTATATTTCAAAAAGATATACACACTCTGATGTTCATACTAGCACTTTTCCAGTGGCCAAGACATGGAAACAATCTAAATGTCAATTGACAGATGAATGGATAAAAAAATATGTGGTACACACACACTGGAATATTACTCAGTCACAAAAATGAACGAAATAATGCCATTTGCAACAACATAGATGGACTTAGAGATTATTATACTAAGCGCAGCAAATCAGAACGAGAAAGACAAACACCATATATTATCTCGTTTATATGTGAAATCTAAAGAATAACACCAATGAATCTGTATACAGAAACAGATTCACAGACATATAAAATAAACTTATGGTTACTAAAGGGAAAAGGGACAAATTAGTAACAGATGTAAACTACTATACATAAAATAGATAAGTTACAAGGTTATACTGTATATAGCACAGGGTATTATACTCAATATAACACCTATGATGGAATGTGATCTGCAAAAAAAAAAAAAAAAATCACTAAGCTGTATACCTGAAATTAACACACTGTAAAATGACTATATTAAAAAAAAAAAAACAAACACCAAAGTCTGTCATTCCTTCGTCGCATCCCTGCTCCACAAATCGCTTATGCAGAATCCCTTTTAGTTATGCAATATACACTTGTGGGTCCATACATCACACATTCATGCTGTAAGTCATGATTATGTAACTGTGTAGTTGTTGGGCCTCAGGGTGGGTCATCCCCAAATCTGTCTCAGTGGCATACTGATTACTTTGAATTAAAGTTACTTCAGAAAAAGGCAATGCAAGAGGAACACTTGACCCTCCTGTCTTCCTGAAAGGAGGAAATGCATCTTTCACATGGAAGGTGCCCACCCTGCATCTGAAGGTAGGACATCCTTATCTCTAGAATTCAGGGTGAAGAGCCCCTATAAACAAACCTTGTTAGTACTTTAATTTACAAACTTTGCTTACATTCCTTATAATTTACAACCCAAACCTAGTTTCTTTGTCCTGTTGATTCCATTTATTGTTTCTTTGTCTAAAAAATTAAGAAGCTGCTTGCTTTGGCCACTTTTTAGCTATTTCCATGAGAACTTCCTGTGCATGAATGAAAATGTGTTTTTCTCCTATTAACCTAACTTGTGTCAGTTTATTGCTGGTCCAGACACAAGAACTCAAGAGGGGTTGAGGAGGGCTCTTTCCCCCTCCCCAACACAGTCACAGCACTCATCCTGCCTGCATTTAATTCTCTTTTCTTTTAAACCTGATCCCTTATTCCTAAATTTGAAACAGTTTGAAACAAATCTTCCCAGGTTCCCCACTAGGCCTGCATCTAATAACAGTCCAAGGAATCTAGGGCTAACCTGGCCTGACTCTTGGTTGGAAGCAGCTGAAACAGCTGTCCAATTTGCTTAAGTTGGAACTGATTTCTGAACAGAGAACAGACTGGAAGGTTATTTTTCTATTTTACAAATTAGAATATTTGGGCTCAGAGAGGATAATTAAATTGCCTGATGTCTCTAAGCTAGTAAGTAAAAGAGCAGGATATGAATTCATTTACAAAACACAGACCACCTTTACCTATTAGAATGTATTAGAATTTTCGTTGCTGTTGCAAGCATGGGGTTTCCTGTCCTTCTGGCCTTGACCCAAGGCTCAAGTGAGCTTTGTCACACAGATTCAGCCCTTCTTTCCTCTCATCCAGAAGATAATTATGGTGATCATTTGGGGAGCAGTCTCTGCAAGCCAGAGTTGGGACTAGGATAGAGCACATGAGGTACTACTCTTGGGAGAAAAATATTAGGGAACTGTAAAAACAGAAAAAATTCTGTAGTAAAAAAATACTATTTTTAATACAATGTGGTTTTTTTTAAAAGTCATAATACACAAAACCCCACGAAGAAAAAAAATACTAAAATGTTAAAGGCAAAACCAGTAACACTGACTTTTGCCTCAGGCTCCAATGCGGCTTGTTATGCCTATGGTGCCAGATGACTGTTTTGAAGTTTTAATTCAGGGGAAGCATCCCTGCTACTTATCAACAGGTAAACAACTCTGGGCTTTCCAGGTGGCGCTAGTGGTAAAGTACCTGCTGCCAATGCAGGAGACGTAAGAGATGCGGGTTTGATCCCTGGGTTGGTAAGATCCCCTGAAGGAGGACATGGCAACCTGCTCCAGCGTACTTGCCTGGAGAATCCCAAGGACAGTGGGGCCTGGTGGGTTACAGTCCATGGGATCCTAGTTTGGACACAACTGAAGCGACTGAGTACACATGCACAGCTAGCTCGCTATCCCCCATAGCCTCAGGGGAGGTTGACTGTCTTAGCTGGCAAGTCTAGGGTGGAGGTGGGGGGTTCGCTTCCAAAAGCCTAAGAATTCAATAAAGTCTGTGGAAATGTAGAAAGGAGAAGAGGATTGAGGGGGAAAAAGAATCTTGGAGAAGCAGGAGGCAAGCTCATCTTCCCACTTCCAACAAGTTTTCCCTTTGCTGGAATAAGGTAAAAAGGCCTTTGGCTCCTAGGGCAGCTGAACTGGACCCAGCTTCAGCAAGAGCTTGGAGGGGAGACTGTCACATGTCACATCGAGGCTCTCTGTGTCTCAAGTATGGCAGAGAAGGGTCTTGTAAGCAGCAGGCCTTGGCAGCCCTGCAGACCACATAGAGTGGACAAAGGGATAAAGACCAAATGACAAACACCTTCCACATGTGTGCGCACATGCACACGTGCCCTGGAGTCAGGCTGCAACGATGGGAAAGGACAGGGATCCTTTCCCAAGCAGGGATCCTTTCCCAAGAATGCCAGAGAAATTTTAACTAGCCAGGAAGAAAGGGGTCTCAGAGTAAGACCAAAACCAGACTCATCCTAGCTTCCAGAAAATGGTGGGCACTATTCTGTATTTTCAGAACTATAAACCATAAATGAAGATCTGAACCCTGCAGTAGGACTCTAGAGACACCAGTAATTCTCTCATTCCTCTTTCTCCCCTCCATGGCTCAGCCAGAACCTTTCTATCATGCCAAGGTGGCCTTTGGCAGCTCCAGATCCACATCTTCACAACTAACTGCAGGGCCAACCGTTCTAGTTGCTTCAACAGAAATGTCCAGGCAATATTCTGGTTGGTCTGGCTTGGATCACATACTATCCCTGAGTCAGTCACAGTGGCCAGAGGGCAGGGCACGTCAACTGGTCAGGTCTAGGATCAGGAGTGAACAAACTACAAACCTGGGCCAAATCTAGCCCCACGTGGGCCCCATCAGGTCATGCTCATTCACTTAGATTGTTTACTGTTTTCATGCTGTGCCAGTAGTTATGGCAGAGACAGAAGGTCTTGCAAAGCCAAAAATATGTTCCATCTGGCATGTGTATATAATATTTATGTAAGTTACAGGTGTACAGTATTATAATTCTACATCTTATACACTACAAAATTATCATAAGTCTAGTTACCATCCATCACCATACAGTTGACCCCTTCGCTCATTTCCGCGCACTCTGATTTCTGTATCTATGAATTTTGTTTTTTTTAATCCTTTAAGATTCCACATATGGGTGAAATCAAATGGTATTTGTCTTTGACATTCATTTAGCATAATGCTCTCAAGATCCATCCAAGTTGTCACAAATGGCAGGATTTCATTCTTTTTCATGGTTGAATAGTATTCCATTATGTATATGTACCCCACCTTTTTAAGCTATTCATCCATTGATGGTCACTTAGATTGTTTCCATATCTTGGCTACTGTAAATAATGTTGCAGTGAAAATTGGGGTGCAGGTATCTTTTTGAATTAGGGTCTCCTGCCCTATACGAAGGATGAGCTAGTGATGTAACCCAGACCTATACTTGAAAAATGAGGAGGTGAGGCAAAAATGAGGCAAAGAATGTCTTTGCCTCCTCCCCCACTTTCCTTTGATTATAAAAATTGTAGCCTACTTAATCCTTGGGGCAGAGCCCCCTGGCATGCCTACTTGCACCCTTCACAAGCGTCCTATATTAATAAGTCTATTTCTTGCCTGTCACTTTGCCTCTTGCTGAATTCCTTCTGGGCTGACACATGCGAACCTGGGAGCCTTAGTAAGTCCAGGCACCAGGTTTGAGTGATTCTAATTAAAAGACCCTACATTCAAGCCTCAATCTATATTTAGGCTGGGTTTGAGTCCTGGCATCTGGGTTCAAGTCCCAATCAGAAGTGCATGGTTTCCCTAACAATAGTGTACGAAAGTTCCCTTTTCTCCACGTTCTCTCTCCAATATTTGATATTTCTTGTCCTTCTAATAGATAGAAGGCCTTCTAACAAGTGTGCGAAGATATCTAACTGTGGTTTTGATGTGCATTTCCCTCATAATTAGTGGTGTTGAACATCTTTTCATGTTCTTTACAGAAGTTTGCTGATCCCTTGACTAGGTGGTCCGCTGCTGCTGGTACAGTTTGACCTTTCTTAACGACCCTGAATGTTTCACAGTAGAGCGTCTGCTTATCAGAAAAAAGAAGGGGACTGTATAGCTGTAAAACACAGCATTTGTGTTTTGTCAGGACTAAAGACACACATTATGTAACTACCTGAAACGTAATATATACTCAATTTACGTATTTTTCTCCACCACCCTCTTCCCTCCCACACATAACCTTAGTCTTTTTTCTTACGACTATTCAGGCAGCTCTCCGCTTTAACTGGGATGGTGGGGGAGTTGGGGGTGGTCTCCGGTTTCCCCACGTAAAGCGCTTGGAAGCTGCGGCCCCATTCAAACAAGCAAAAACCTAGACAAAACTCCACAACTCCAACCATAACAGAGGAGAGAACACAGAGCAAACCACGGCCCCCATGATTAGAGAGACAGGCAAAAATAAAGTGTTACCTCTGGGCACCTTGTGCGGGGCAGGAAGCCGAACTGTAATTGACAATTACTGGAGGCTCCATGCAGACAAATCTGAGAGTTAAAACTCCACAGGGACCCAGTAATACTGTGAGCTTTACCTCCAGGAGCCCAACTCGATTCCCTCAGAAAACATGGGAGAAAAGTCCTCTCCTGCTTCCAGCATAGGGAAAGGGAAAGGGGGCCATTTTGAAGTATCCCAGAGTACTTTGCTCTTCTTAAAAGCCTGTCCGCAGGGGAAACTAGTTAACCAGAACCTCACCTGCTGGGTATCAGAGCCTAAGTGACTTCGGGGAAGGGAAATACACAACTCCTGAGGAAAAACCCGAGAAACTCTCGTGAAGTTCAGTCCAGAAGCCTAGGCTCACCAGCGGACGAGACCCGATCACCCGACTAGAGAATGCTTCCCCCACACCACACCGCCGCCACATCACTACAGGCTTATGGTGCAACAGGGGTTCCCCGCACCGCCCCCCCCCCCCCCCCCCCCCCCCCGCCTAGTAGCCCTCTCCTCGCCACCCCCAGGCCGCACAGCACGAGGTGGGCGGCGGGAGAGCAAAACTTCATCAGCTCCCCGTCACTCGCCCTACCACCTGAACTAGCCCTGCGTCATCTCCCTTCCATCTCCATCGCTTGCGTTGCTTGCGCCTGAACCACACCCCCACCCCGCCACTGAAAAGTTATCTTCCTTAAAAAAAATTGGCAAGGTATGCCAAACATCAGAAGTCAATTTGAAGAGAAGAGCAAACATCAGATCATCAGAACCAGACATGGCAGGGATGTTGGAATTATCAGACTCAGAATTTAAAACTATGATTCATATGCTAGCAGATAAAGCAGTCGGCATGCAAAAACAAATGGGCAATATAAGCAGAGAGAGGGAAATCCTAAGAAAGAACCAAAAAGAAATGCTAGAGATCAAAAAACACTGTAACAAAAATAAAGAATGCCTTTACTGGGTTATTAGTAGATGAGACATGGCTGAGGAATCTCCAAGCTTGAGGATATCCCAATAGAAACGTCACAAGCCAAGAGCAAAGAGAAGGAAGACTTAAAAACAAAACAAAACCAAAAACAGAATACCCAAGGACTGTGGGACAATCACAAGAGGTGTAACATGCTGGATCATGGAAAAAGCAAGAGAGTTCCAGAAAAGCATCTATTTCTGCTTTATTGACTATGCCAAAGCCTTTGTGTGGATCACAATAAACTGTGGAAAATTCTGAAAGAGATGGGAATACTAGACCACCTGACCTGCCTCTTGAGAAATCTGTATGCAGGTCAGGAAGCAACAGTTAGAACTGGACATGGAACAACAGACTGGTTCCAAATAGGAAAAGGAGTTCGTCAAGGCTGTATATTGTTACCCTGTTTATTTAACTTATATGCAGAGTACATCATGAGAAACGCTGGACTGGAAGAAACACAAGCTGGAATCAAGATTGCCGGGAGAAATATCAATAACCTCAGATATGCAGATGACACCACCCTTAAGGCAGAAAGTGAAGAGGAACTAAAAAGCCTCTTGATGAAAGTGAAAGTGGAGAGTGAAAAAGTTGGCTTAAAGCTCAACATTCAGAAAACTAAGATCATGGCAACTGGTCCCATCACTTCATGGGAAATAGATGGGGAAACAGTGGAAACAGTGTCAGATTTTATTTTTCTGGGCTCCAAAATCACTACAGACGGTGACTGCAGCCATGAAATTAAAAGACGCTTACTCCTTGGAAGGAAAGTTTTGACCAACCTAGATAGCATATTCAAAAGCAGAGACATTACTTTGCCAACAAAGGTCCATCTAGTCAAGGCTATGGTTTTTCCTGTGGTCATGTATGGATTTGAGAGTTGGACTGTGAAGAAGGCTGAACGCCGAGGAATTGATGCTTTTGAACTGTGGTATTGGAGAAGACTCTTGAGAGTCCCTTGGACTGCAAGGAGATCCAACCAGTCCATTCTGAAGGAGATCAGCCCTGGGATTTCTTTGGAAGGAATGATGCTAAAGTTGAAACTCCAGTACTTTGGCCACCTCATGCGAAGAGTTGACTCATTGGAAAAGACTCATGGTGGGAGGGATTGGGGGCAAGAGGAGAAGGGGACGACAGAGGATGAGATGGCTGGATGGCATCACTGACTCGATGGACGTGAGTCTGGGTGAACTCTGGGAGTTGGTGATGGACAGGGAGGCCTGGTGTGCTGTGATTCATGGGGTAGCAAAGAGTCGGACACAACTGAGCGACTGAACTGAACTCAACTGAACTGAACTGATTTAATCTTTTATACCATGAATTTTGTTGGGGAGAACAAGGCAGGTATTGTATTGGGTTGGCCAAAAGCTCCTTCAAATTTTTATTTATTTTTTTATGGAATAACCCAAAATTTTTGGCTAACTCAATAAATGGGGGCCAAAAATAATCCACATGATATGAAGCAAGAGAACAATTTTTGGACAAATATGGAACCCCTACAAATAGTTTACAGTATACTTCTCTTCCTCACTGGCAACTGTTTCCAGTCAATTAAAGACTAAAGAAAGGTATCTGAGGAGAAATGGGAAGAGAAAAATGTAAAGAAAATGACCACAATAAAAGAAAGCACGGAGATTCCCTTTTCTCCAGGCTAGGGTCTCTGAAGTCTGGTGGGGCCTATTTAGTCAAAGCAGAGTTAGTTTCCAAAAGTATGTGCCCAATGCAGGCCTCCTGTGACTTCGGACTCTAGTCCTACAGGACTCCCGCCACTCTCAAAGTCAAGGAGGGAAACATCGCTCCGAGTCAGTCCTCAGGACCAGTGGGAAGTGACAGAATTTGTCTTCATGGTTCACAGGGCACTTATTTCCATCTTTATTTTATTATCCCTTTGAGGGGTCTTTGTTTCAGAAATCCATTCTTCTCTCACATTTTCTCCTTGTTCCCAGGTCTTAGGGAAGAATCTGGTGTCACTCATTTGTGATGTTAGTGTAAACCAGGGGTGCAGAACAGTCAGGTGGCATCAGGAGTCAGGATGTATTAGGTTTATCCTGGCTAGGTATGCAAGTGGAGCTTGTGTGCGCAGTCCTGTCTGACTCTTTGTGACCCCTTGGACTGTACCTCACCAGAAGCCTCTGTCCATGGAATTTTCTAGGCGAATACTGGAGTGGGTTGCCATGCCCCTCCTCCAGGGGATCTTCCCGACCCAGGGACTGCACCTGCACCTCTTACTGTCTCCTGCATCGGCAGGCAGGTTTTTTACCACTAGCACCACCTGAGTATCCTGGCTACCTGCGAAGTGGGGGATAATGAAAGAATAAGCTCATAAATTGTTAGGGCATTTTAGCAAAATAATTTATTTAGAGACAATCTCATTTCTTGTTGCTAGTATGAGAGGCTTTGTCCCTAAAGGCATTTCAGATTTCTGTCATCAGTTGAAAGAATAAATTTGGAGAATCTGGCCTTTCCAAATTCCCCAAATTGGCAGTGATCTTCTCCACCTCAGGACAAGACCAGTCTTGACTGTGAGACTTGAGACCTGCCCTCATATCCTTCCATTGTTGTCCTCTGTTGCACAGTGTCAGCTTAAATAATGAGGCAGCCTGACTTCATTCTATCAAAAAATAATGATTATTTTCTCCTAGACAGTAAAACAAAATTTTATTTCTCTAGTTATGTGAATGCAGATGGTAAAATTGAGTGAGAATGTTGTTGTATATTTAATGGGGGAGGGAGAGGATGGCTGGCAATCCTTGCTTGACACACACTTTTTTGTCTTATTTATAAAAATCTGTGTCATTCTGAGTCAGCACTGATTACCATAGCCACAATTATAGTAATCTGCCGACAAGCGCTAATATTGCTAATGATATTGCTTTGCAGCATAATTATCTGAAAACCACTCTCAGCTGTTGCATCAGGATTACAGCATTTGGATAACTCCAAATTAAGCCAGGGGTGGAAAAGGCAGCACTTGTTCAGTCAAAAAGAGCTGGTGAAGAGGACAGCCTGCAATTAGCTCAAACAGGCTGTCACCAGGGGGCTGGCAGGCCTGGTTCACATGCCCTAGGATAGGTGATGACCTTTAACAGATGTAGATTCTCAATATAAAACCCTCCTTGAGTCTCAAGCAGATAAGTGAAGAAGGCTTTGTGCTTGGCTGCCTCATCTTTTCATCTCTCCTTGGATAAGTACCCTGTGTTGAAAACTCTTCAGGAACTAAACCAGCAGCCCCACCTGCAGAACTTGTGCTTGGGTATTCCCAAGGTCAAATCAACCAAAATCACTCCCATTTTCTCTAGTCCCTTGAACCATTTTTTGATATTTTCATTTACACTTTTTTTTTTTTTGGAGAAAAACACGACCCCCCCCCCCACCCCAAACTAGATTAAATTCATTAACTGTGAGAATATAAAGCTCAACTCCCTGCCCCAAGTCTTCTTTTCAAAACAGGCTGCCCACGAGTTTCTTGAGTTCTGTCAGTGTTCACCACAATCAGCTACACTTGATAAGCTTGAGCCTGGGAGAGGCAGACCTTCAGGTAGACATATGCAGACCAGACATATGCAGGTAGATGGACAGAGAGGGTGGGCTCAGGAGAAGAGAGAAGCCAAGAGGAGGAGGGAGCAGAAGGGCTATGCACTTACACCTCTGTCCTCAGCCCTGGAATCTCTGCTGCTGGAGGAAAAGCCCTTGTACATGCTAAGTCACTTCCGTTGTGTCTGACTCTTTGTGATCCTATGGACTATACAGCCTGTCAGGCTTCTCTGTCCATGGGATTCTCCAGGCAAGGATACTGAAGTGGGTTGCCATGCCCTCCTCCAGGGTATTTTCCTGACCCAGGGGTCGAACCTTCATCTCAGGCAGATTCTTTACCGTTGAGCCACTGTGAGGATTTCCTTTCTTCAACCTTTCCTCATGTCAATCTATCTCCCCCTTCCTAGGCATCCAGTTCATTCATCTGTGGCCTCCTCCTTTAAGTAAGTTTTGAGATGAGCAGAGCAGGTGAATCACAAAATAGAAACTAAATTAACTTTCACATTCTAGGGCCTAGGAAGCCATCAGTTACATTTTAGTCACTTACTCTTGTCCAATGCAAAAAAGTAGGCAGCTCCTTGGATCAGTCCCCTGGCTGCCTTTTAGTGATTTTCTATTTTTGCATCTTAAACAATGGGCTTGAAGTGTTGAACACAGAATCCTCACGTCATAGATGTTCAATAAATGTGAATTCACCTGCCTCTTGCTGGCAACTTAGGGCCATATAACAGTAATTCTGTGATAAATTTTAAGCTTGGCCTTCTTTGTGAGGCAGGACTCAGCAAAGGAGAGAATTACAGGTGATGCTTGTAAAGCACTGAATGGCTGAAGTCCACATAAACCTCACAAGGGATTCTTCCTTTAATGCCATAGATGGGGAAAGAGGTTTGAGTATCAAGACATTTTTTTCCAGATCACTCAGGCAGAAAGGGGCAGAGCCAGGACTCAAACTCAGGATACTGACTTAGGGCTTCATTCCCTAGGCTCCATGAGCCATAAATGTCTCCAGCTATTGCCAAATGTCCCTTGGGTGTCAAAATCACCCCTAGTTGAGAACCTCTACACTAGATGAAGAAGAGAAATAACGTATCTGAACCATTTGCTATGTGCCAGATGCTTTATTGGACTTCCCTAGTGGCTCAGACGGTAAAGCGTCTGCCTACAATGTGGGAAACCTGGGTTCGATCCCATGGGTCAGGAAGATCCCCTGGAGAAGGAAATGGCAATCCATTCCAGTACTCTTGCTTGGAAAATCCTATGGATTGAGAAGCCTGGTAGGCTACAGTCCACAGGGTCACAAAGAGTTGGACACGACTGAGTGGCTTCACTTCACTTCAGATGCTTTATTGATGTGATACACAATTTAACCTTCACAGAAACCCTGTGAGATAGGCATTATTATACAGTGTGCAAAGAAAGAGACTGAGGGGCAGAGAGATTAAGACCACTCATCTTAGAAGTAGCAGAGCCGGGCTGTGAAGCAGGTCTGTCTGATTCCCAGGCTCACAGGAATCAGAAATAATAAAACAAGATCTGTAAAGACATTTATGAGTGTTTTACAGTTGTTCTCTTAATCACCATTCTTATTTTATATCTTTCCTAGATCACAAAAGGTTGAAGTCTGAATACATATTTTAAGCAAGATGTCTGTTTTTCTCCCTTTGACTGTTAAGTACAGTATTCATAATTTCGCTATACATTTTCTCCAGTGTCATTTCAGAAAGGCACTAAAAATTGGATATATTTGCACGTGGCATGCCTACTGGCTCCCTCTGGTGTCAGCTAAGAGTCTGTCTGCTTATAAAGGAACTCATGTGTGACCACATTTCAAGTTAATGAGGAATATGTTTGTCAAAAGAGACAATTTAAAAATTCCAAGTGGCTCTTATTGATTACATCATAAAATTGTTTTCTTCAGATTTCACAAATATTCTATTAAGGGTCGAACATAACCTAAGTTTTATAATGTTAGAGAAGAGTGAATGTGAATTTATTGTTTAAATTATTTTTTAAGGGACCCAAAGAGACATTTCACAAGATAAGACTAACTGGCAAGAAAAAATGTTGTGTGTGTGTGTGTGTGTGTGGCTTCCCAGGTGGCACTAGTGGAAAAGAACCTGCCTACCAACACAGGAGACGTTAAGAGACACAGGTTCAATCCCTGGGTTGGGAAGATCCCCTGGAGGAGGGCATGGCAACCCACTTCAGTATTCTTGCCTGGAGAATCCCATGGACAGTGAAGCTTTGGGGGGCTACAGTCCATGGGGAGAAGGAAATGGCAACCCACTCCAGGGTTCTTGCCTGGAGAATCCCAGGGACGGGGAGCCTGGTGGGCTGCCGTCTATGGGGTTGCACAGAGTCGGACATGACTGAAGCGACTTAGCAGCAGCAGCAGCAGTCCATGGGTTGCAAAGAGCCGGACATAACTGAAGCGACTTAGCATGCATGTATGTATACACACACACACACATGAATGAAAATGTTCAGTCTCCCAATGATAAAAAGAAATCTAAATTAAAACAATAATATGGTAGCACTTTACACTAACACTTAAGCAAATCTTTAAGCAACACCAAATTCTTTGAGATCAAAATAAAACAGATATACTTTCATGCTTTGCTGTGGTTTTTTGGATGTAACCATTTGGAAGAGTACTTTAACAATATGCAGACAAAGCTGTAAAATCATGTACACTCTTTGATCCAATCCTATATCTAGAAGTAGTTTAAGGCAACTATTTCAGAAGGAGGCAACAGCTATTTGCTTGTAGGTGTACATTTCAGCATTGATTGAAATAATGAAATATTATTTCAAGACCATAATCTTGAATGATTTATAGAAACTAAATAAAGAAGGGCAGGAAGGACATTTGGGGGTTTGGGGGCTACAACAAAAGACAAAAAACAAAAAGTGAATTAAATTCATGGAATTGCAAGTGTATTGATATGAGAACACAATGGGCGACCATGATAAGAAAAGAGCCCAGTGAGGTAGGCAGGAGCTAGATCCTATAGCTAAGCTAACAGTAATTGAGAGATGTTGAGGGAGGTCATCAAGAAGATGTGACCACACCAGCTGACCCTTGAACTGGACCCAGGCAACTGGAGGCTCCTCAATCCTCCCCTGTCCTTGAAATGAACATTCTACCCACTGTCCCTGAACTAGGAGCTCCTTCAAGGATGCAGCCTTGAGAGAGTAATGTGTTACTAAGACTATCTGGACTATATTCCTGGCTAACCCTGTTAAGACTGCTATATAAACAAGATTCTGGTGGACAGGTGCAGGGATTGGCTTGTCTTGTAGCTGCACAAGACAAGCCTCGCACATAAGCTCCCTTGCTTATTAAAACTGCCACCCATTAATCTGGAGTGGTCCACTTCTTTTTTCAGTCTCTTCTTGCCCTCTGGCGAGGAAGGTCCTTTTGATGCTGAACCTGGACACTCTCCCCCATGAGAACACAGGTTTTTGCCTCTCCAATTCCAGAGACCATACTGGGCACTGATGTCTTACAAAGTCAAACTCAGCAAGCCTCTATCTGTGAATTATACTTCCTGTTAGAGTAATCAAACCAGTACTGAGGGGAAATACCAACTGAGAACCAGTAAGTCTACCGTCCACATGTACAATGGTCACTGTCAAACAACACAAATTGCCTGAGGGATGGGTGGTAAGGAAATAGGAGAAACTATCCAAGAACTGTACCAGTATCAGATCATTCTGATTATAACTATCAGTAAGAGGAGAAAACCCCCAGTCACCACTTTTATTTATCATCATTCCCAACTATTAGACAATTGCTTTAGCCAAGAAAGTTAACTATTGAAAATTATAGGAGTGACATTATATGATTTTCTTGCCTACTTGAAAACCTTAAGGAAAAAAAAGCTAGAAAATGTAAGTGACAGAATTCAATAAGAAAGCTAAATACAAAATTACAGTATAAAACAGTAAGTTTCTATCTATAAAAAAGTTATAAAACATTATAAAAATACTTCTTTAATATGCCCCTACAATAAAATAAAAAAGAAGGGCACTGGGATATAAACCCCATTAAATATGTGTAAAATCTATAAGAGATTTGAAAAAATCAAGGGACATGTCACCTTAAACATATATTCACATTGTTTACAGATATTCTATATAACCTTTTAATTTCCTGTACTCAAATAGGACTTCATTATAATGGAAAAAAGTATTAAGAAGTGCATTTGAAAAAGAGAACCCATAGGTTGATGCTGAAAAGTACAAAAGGCAACTTTTACCATTTGACAAAAAGTACTTACATAATGGTAGTCTTTAAAACCAGGAGGTAAAAAACAAAAACAAAAACAAACCCACCAAACATGAAATAATGCCTCACCTTACCATTAAAAAAGAAAAAAAAAAAAAAACAAATTATATCAGGCGAATAACTTGAATAGCAATGAGTCACTTTCACTTGCTCAAATGATAGCTAAGAAGCACTTTTGGCCAGAGGACAGGGTTTTTAAAAGACAAGTATAAACAAATACTGTTCAGCATCAGGGAAACTGAAAATAAATAATCCTCCTAATACATTAATGTGTTAATTCCAACACATTGTTTTCAAATTCTCCTCTGACTACTACTGATGGACAGTGAGTGGACATATAATTCAAACTGGGCCAGATCCATTCCTTTGGAAACTTAAACTTTAATTAAATCAGTCTCTAGCAAAAGAACCTGAGACTGAAATTGACAAAATAGAGCAACAGCAGGAACCCCCATTCAAATGCTCTTGAGCAAGGCCCTAGGTGATAGCCTTCTGCTTTCTGAGTGGTTGATATAAGTAGGAGTACTATCCAATCAGAGTTGATCTGAGATACCTTATTTGTGGCTTCCCTGGTGGTTCTCACAGTAAAGAATCCACCTCCAATGTGGAGACCTGGGATCTATGAGTTGGGAAGATACCCTGGAGAAAGGAATGGCTACCCACTCAAGAATTCTTGTCTGGAGAATTCCATGGAAAGAGGAGGCTAGCAGGTGACAATCCATGGGATCGCAAACAGTCGGACATAAGTGAGCAACTCAGCACAGCACAGCACATCTTATTTGCATTCATTTGCCTCTTCCTTTTATTCCAATCAGAAACTGAGTTTATTCAATGCCTTATTTGAATACACAGTATAGAAATAAGCTCTGTGGCTTTGCAACCTGCTATTTTTCTTTTCTCAAGGTAGCTGATGGCTGTGTCTCCTATTTCCCAGTCTTTCCCAAAGTTTGCTGTCATGGCCAAGAAAGGCTCCAAGTAGCCACCATTAAGATGAAAAGAAAGGCAAGAAGCACCAGAGATGTCACAGACAGTGCTATTACACTTAAGGTCCACAAGGTAGGTCTTAAAGCAGGTTCACCCCAACACTGGGATCTTTATGTGAATACTGAACTTGTTTTTGACTTTTGAGCACATTGCTGGTGAATCCATCTGCCCGGCTCATTACAATAGACTGACTATCCGCTACAGGGAATTCCAGAGAGCTACTGCCCGTTGATGCCTGGGGAATCTGCCAATTACACTGTGTGCAAGGCACTACGTCTTGTCACCAGATAAAACACCTATAAGAGAGCTTTTACAAGGACACATCTGAAAACCAGAGGTTCTTTTCAGAGCTACTCATGCTTTCTGCTTAAGAGTTGAGTCTACTAAAATTTCTTCATTTATGGGTTTGGGACTCTTCCCTAATTTAATTTAAAAAAAGGTGTTTATTTCTTTTTTCAATAAGCTTTCTAACTTGGAATAATTTTAGATTTAACATAAAAGTTATAAAGATAGTTCCCATATACCTCTGTTTCCTCTATTGTGAACATTTATGCATTTGTCACAAGCTAGAGCTAACACTGGCACTTTACTGTGAGTTAAACTCTAAATTTTGTTTGGATTTCACTCAGTTCAGCCGCTCAGTCATGTCCGACTCTTTGCTACCCCATGAATTGCAGCACGCCAGGCCTCCCTGTCCATCACCAACTCCTGGAGTTCACTCAAACTCATGTCCATTGAATCGGTGATGCCATCCAGCCATCTCATCCTCTGTCGTCCCCTTCTCCTCCTGCCCCCAATCCCTCCCAGCATCAGAGTCTTTTCCAATGAGTCAACTCTTCACATGAGGTGGCCAAAGTACTGGAGTTTCAGCTTTAGCATCATTCCTTCCAAAGAACACCCAGGGCTGATCTCCTTTAGAATGGACTGGTTGGATCTCCTTGCAGTCCAAGGGACTCTCAGGAGTCTTCTCCAATACCACAGTTCAAAAGCATCAATTCTTCAGCGTTCAGCCTTCTTCACAGTCCAACTCTCAAATCCATACATGACCACAGGAAAAACCACAGCCTTGACTAGATGGACCTTTGTTGGTAATGTCTCTGCTTTTCAACATGCTGTCTAGGTTGGTCATAACTTTTCTTCCAAGGAGTAAGCGTCTTTTAATTTCATGGCTGCAGTCACCATCTGCAGTGATTTTGGAGCCCAAAAAGATAAAGTCTGACACTGTTTCTCCATCTATTTCCCATGAAGTGATGGGACTGGATGCCATGATCTTCGTTTTCTGAATGTTGAGCTTTAAGCCAACTTTTTCACTCTCCACTTTCACTTTCATCAAGAGGCTTTTGAGTTCCTTTTCACTTTCTGCCATAAGGGTGGTGTCATCTGCATATCTGAGGTTATTGATATTTCTCCCGGCAATCTTGATTCCAGCTTGTGTTTCTTCCAGTCCAGCGTTTTTCTGTCCCAGGATCCAATACAAAATAGAGTTGACTCTTGTGCAATTCGAGTTTGAATTTGTACGCAGATACTTTTCAATAGTAAACATTACAGTGCTATGCAATCTATCGTTGCATCTGTGGATGTGAAGGAACCTTGAATAGGGATGGATGCTGACTATAAATTATGTGCTGATTAATCCCCAGGTTGTTTTATATGGCATTTACTTATAATGTCTCCTTAACTGCTCTGGGCTGACAGTTTCTCAGAATTTCCTTGTGTTTAATGACCCTGGTAATTTTGAAGACTCATATTCTAAAGAATGTTCCTCAATTTGGATTTGTCTGATGCTTTTCTCATGTTTAGGCTGAGATTATGGGTTGTTGGAAGACTAGATGAGTGAATTGCCCTTCTCAACACATCGTATTAAGAGCACACACAAACAACGTGGTTTATCACTTATGTTAACACTCATCATCTGAGGCAGTGTTCCAGGTTTCTGTAAAGTCACTGCATTCTTCCTGGCTTTTGCATGCTCCACTTTAAGTCTGGGGAGTTAAGTTCCAGCTGCTTGATGGAGGACCATCTATTTTATTTGGAATTCTTCTGTTTTGGAAAATTTTCACATATCCCTCATTTAGGCCAATCACATCAGCATTCTTGGATTTTAATATTTCATTTTAAAGTTTTTAATACCATGTTCTAAACATAATCTAGTTTTGTTCAATGTATCTATGAATTTCCTTTTTCCTTTTCAGTTTTCAAAAATTCCCCTTCCTTTTGTGCCCTCCTCAATCGCATGTCTTATCTACGTACATTAATTCAAGACCTGATAGGCTTTTTCATAACTTGATTGTCCTTCATCAACATATGGAAGTTTACTTTCATCTTTTCTTACCCTAACTCTATACTTTTCTTTGTACCTGTCTTACGTGTAGCTAAGTGTCTAAATTGACTTACAAAAAAATAACCAGTGAATTTCTCCTTGGAATAGGGCAAACTGCTGAATCTTCTGTAAGTCTGACAATCGTTCGTTTGCTTTCCAATTTTTCTTGGTGTTTATAATACAGATCAAGTGAAGGCACTGTTTTGCAGAGGCTAAATCTCTTGAAAAATCTGACCAAAACTCTGTAATAATTTCAATGACACATCATGTGATACATTTCTACTTCTAGAGATACTAGTATCCCTCTCTCCCCCACATAATGCCATTAAGGTTTTTGATGGACATTACATTTTAAGACATTTTCTCGGCATGTGTTAAGTCAGAGATTGTCAAATACTCACCAAAATGAGCCATAAAAAGGTATTAGAAAGAAGCTTTGCTCCTCTTACCTGATAAGCATCTTGAGGGCCCACAAGGAATCAGCTTCAAGGAACCTCAGGTATTAGAATGAACATTCAAATACTTTCATAGTACAAAATTTGTGGTTATTGGAGATTTTCGGCAGCCTATTGCTGGAAAATTGCAATTTACAGGCCCAGTCTAGGTCACAGCCCTCACTGATATATTTGAATGGCTCTGAAAAGAGCCTTTGGTTGCTGTCCTTTCACCAGATACTAGAATTGCTCACTAGCATTCTGCACTATGACTACTTGCTCTGTACTTTGTGATGGTGGCTCCCGGTCTTTTTGGGTAGCAGCACAGGCTGGATTTTGGGCAGGACGCAACCCTGAATAGTCACACCGCCCAGCAGCTTGTTGAGCTCCTCATTATGGATGGCCAGCTGCAAGTGGCAAGGAATGATGCGGGTCTTCTTCTTGTCATGTGATGCATTATCTGCTGATTCTAAGATCTCAGCCATTAAGTACTCCAACACCGCTGCCAAGTATACTGGCTCACCTGCCCCAACGCGCTCGGCACAGTTGCCCTTGTGGGGCAGGCGGTAGATCCTGCCCACGGGAAAGTGCAAACCTGCTCTGGAAGAGCGACTTTTCGTCTTAGCATGCGCCTTGCCATCTTGCTTCTTGTGACCCAACATAACTTTGCAAAAAGCTGGTGATAATGCATACAAAAAGAGACCAAACTTACTGGACCTATTTATAGCCTGACGGTAGGTTGTGCTTTGCTTTCTGATTGGCTGATGGCCATCTAGCCAATCAGCAAAGCTCAAGCGAATTGCCTCATTTACATACATGACACTCCCAGGTATCCAATCAGATGTTGGCCTCTTGACACGTCACTTCAGTACATGCCTATAAATACCACTCTTTCCACCCACAAAACGTCTTTGATCATTCGGCATGTGGAGTTGCTCTTTCTACTGCGAGCTGTTCATACTATAAAAGGCTGTTTAAACAGTGAAGAGCTGCTAACGCTAAGAAGAACTGATAACACTGAAGAGCTGCTGACACTAGCCATGCCGGAGTTGTATTCAAAGGGTGCTACTATCTCCAAAAAAGGGTTCAAAAAAGCTGTCATTAAAACTCAGAAAAAAGAAGGGAAAAAGCGCAGGAGATGCAGAAAAGAGAGCTATTCAATATACATCTACAAAGTCTTAAAACAAGTTCACCCGGATACCGGCATCTCATCAAAAGCTATGAGCATTATGAATTCCTTTGTCACTGACATCTTTGAGCGTATTGCTGGTGAGGCGTCGCGCCTGGCACATTATAACAAGCGTTCAACCATCACATCCAGAGAGATCCAGACAGCTGTGCGCCTGCTGCTGCCTGGGGAATTGGCTAAGCACGCCGTGTCCGAAGGTACCAAGGCTGTTACCAAATACACCAGCTCCAAGTAAGCTTGTGAAAATAACCACTTTTCAACAACCTAAAGGCTCTTTTCAGAGCCACCTAATACACTTGAAAAAGCTGGGCTCACTTTACAGTAGCTAGCTAGTAAAGATCTGTGGAATACCCCGATTCAATTCCTGGGTCCGGAATGTTCCTCTGGTGAAAGCGAAGGCTACCCACTCCCGAATTCTTGGCATTCCCTGGGGGTTCAGATGACAAAAGACTTCGCTTGCAGTGGGGAAGGCTTGAGTTCCATCCCCTGGAGAAGGGAATGGATACCTAATTAAGTATTGCCTGGAGAATTCCGTGGACAGAGGAGCCTGGTGGGCTACAGTCCTGGAGTTGCAAAGAGTTGGGACTGAGAGATTTCAGTGAGTACTAGGATTGATAGTTAAGTACTCTTCGGTTAAACACAGGTGTTACTGTGTTACCAGTGTCCTCAAAAGGCCCCAATAAATTCAGAAAAACTTGATGGTATACAACATAAGTTTCTCGGAATAATAGGAAGACTATTGGGTTTTCGTTTCTATGAATGACTTAAAAAAAAACAAAAACAAAAAACTTTCTATGAAGGGCCCAAAGCTGTGCAGAGATCTAGAAAGGGAGTGTGATAAAAGGAACAGAATATTAACACATTAAGGGTAGCTTTCTTCCACTGTTGGTGCCTAAGGAAGTTGGGATCCTCTGGGCCAGCCTAACTCTAAAGGTAAGCATGTAGGCTTTTTTTGCTCTAATGCCACACCCTTATATGCTGTTTCCCTGCCCATTACCCCTGGAATGTGGGAATACTGCCATCACCTATATTGTAATCCAACAACCTGGCTACCCAAAATTGACTAGGAAACTGCATGGTTCTGGCAGGACGACATTGCTAACTCTTCAGGGCAAGTCACGGACAGGTGACTGTGAATTTTGTTGTTTACTTTGTTTTCCAAAAAAGTTTTTAAAATTTGTTTCCCTTTTCTTCAGTCTTCAAACATTCACTGATTGTGTGTGTGCATGTGTATGTAAGAAAGAGAGGAGGTCCTTACTCTCATTGTTTCCATTGTAGTTTAGTGAGGCAGACATAAGCACACAAAGTCATTTCAGTTGACTATGAATGAGCGAGATAATTCAGTGCCTAAGGAAGGCTTTGTATTCTCTTTAATTTACTCTATAATACTTCTATCCAGATAGTGTGATGTAAATTTTGTGAGTTAAGGTTAAGCTAAACCTTAAGATTTGTTTGGTAATATGTGAAGTGTAATAGGCTGAACTATGTCCTGCAAGAAGATATGTCCAAGTCTTAACCTGATGCCTAAATGTGAGGTTTATTTGGAAATAGGGTATAGTTAAGAATTTTGAGATCATCCTGGTAAAATTTAGGGTATCCTTGTGAGAAAAGGGAGAGGGGCATCAGAGCTGCAAAGTAGAGGACCATATGAAAACTGAGGCAGGCAGAGGTTGGAGTGGTGCAGCTGCAAGCCAAGGAACACCAAAGATTGTCAGCTGCCACCAGAGGCCAGGTAAGAGACATATAAATAGAACAGACTCTTCTTTGGTGCCTCCACAAAGAACCAGCCCTACTGACACTGATACTGGGCTTCTTGGCCTTCAAAACAATGAAAATATATTTGTTTTATGTCAACCAGTTTTTGGTAATTGTAGCTGCCCTAGGAAGCTAATAAGTGGACTTTCCTAATGAGAAATTCATTCTGAAGAGATTAGTTATCATTTGACCCACTACAAATTCTTCAAAATTACACTAGAGGACTAATAGCAGAAGTAATGAGAGAAATTCAGTGGGAAGAAAAAAAAACTGATGATCAAGATGGTGTCAAGAGCAGATAAACTTGCATGAATTGAGTGGGATACCCCAGTAACTGCAGTATTCTGTGGCTGCAGAACTGGCTTTCCCCATGAAGGAATCTTAAAATCATTAGTCTAACAGCTAATGAAGATTCAGTTATCTGATCCCAACTGTATTGTTAGCAGAATTCTGCCATCTGATTTCTATGTCATCTGTCTTAGCTTTTATTGTATTTCCTGTGAAAGTCTAGTTGATCCTATATGAAAGTGACAATGAAAGTCGCTCAGTCATGTCCTCCTCTTTGTGACCCCATGGACTTACAGTTCTTGGAATTCTCTAGGCCAGAATACTGGAGTGGGTATCCTTTCCCTTCTCCAGGTGATCTTCCTGATCCTATATACATCCTGTTAAATTTCTAAATACAAACAATAAAATGTTAATTTTAATATTTTCCAGATGACATCACCAGACCAAGAAACTCAGGAACTTGAAATTTCAGCAGCTGTAGGGCATCTGACCTAATCCAGAATTTTCACACAATGCAGAAAATGCAAAGCAGCAAAATAGCCTTAATGCTCCCATATCAGACGTGGCTACTATCTTAATCTTTCCAGTTTTCAGGTCCCTTTCACTAACACCCGATTTAAAACAAACTTGAAATAGACATACGAGAGAAGGTCAAGCCATGTTCCTCATGGCACTCAACCATAAAACCTCCATGAAAACACATTTCGAGAGCTCCTTTCTTTGAATGTCTTGAGATCAGAGACTTCACTACTAGTCACATGTGACTAGCAAGTTACCTGCTTAACCATATTACAGATGGGGAGTGAAATTAAACAGATGTTAATCATTTTTCACTCTAGTGATAAGAGCCTGCCCGCATATATTAACCAGCCAAACAAAAAGCCTACAGCCCTTTAGAAACTTAAGTGGCTCTTAAAAGAGCCTTTGGGTTTACAAAGGTCGTCTGATGGCCGAAACTTTACTTTGAGCTGGTGTACTTGGTGACAGCCTTGGTGCCCTCAGACACCGCGTGCTTGGCCAGCTCCCCAGGCAGCAGCAGGCGTACAGCCGTTTGGATTTCCCTGGACGTGATAGTGGAGCGCTTGTTATAATGAGCCAGGCGCGACGCCTCGCCTGCGACGCGCTCGAAAATGTCACTGACAAACGAATTCATGATGCTCATGGCCTTTGAAGAGATGCCCGTATCTGGATGAACTTGCTTCAGCACCTTGTAGATGTAAATTGAATAGCTCTCTTTCCGACATCTCTTCCGCTTTTTCCCTTCCTTTTTCTGGGTTTTAGTTACAGCTTTCTTGAAGCCTTTTTTAGAAATGGTAGTGCCCTTTGTAGTCAGCTCTGGCATGGTAGACGCACAACTCCTAGATGGCAAAAGACTGGCACTGACTCAACGCAACGGTGGTATTTATAGGTACGGCGCTCAGATGCCCTGTTGGGCAGCTCACATCTGATTGGATAATGGGTGTGTGTATGTAAATGAAGTGATTCCAGTAACGTACTCTGACGTGATACAAGAGTATCAGCCAATCAGATAGCGAATCGCAACCTACCTGAGACTATAAACAACCCCCCGCACCTGCCCTAACGGTAACATTTTCCGTTATAACCGGTCTGCATCTTTAGTTATGTCTGGTCGTGGAAGGCAGGGTGGTAAAGTATGTGCTAAGGCCAAAACCCGGACTTCCAGAGCGGGCCTGCAGTTCCTGTGGGCCGAGTTCACCGCCTGCTCCGAAAAGGCAACTATGCAGAACGCGTTGGGGCTGGTGCACCTGTGTACCTGGCAGCGGTGCTAGAGTACCTGATGGCCAAGATCCTGGAGCTGGCGGGCAATGTGGCCAGAGACAACAAGAAGACATGCATCATCCTGCGTCACCTGCAGTTAGCTATCCGTAATGAAGAGGAGCTCAACAAGCTGCTGGGCGGTGTGCCCATCGCACAGGGCGGTGTCCTGCCCAACATTCAGGCTGTGCTGCTGCCCAAGAAGACTGAGAGTCACCACCACAAGGTCCAGTGCAAGTAACACCTCCCAAGTTGTAAAGCTAAGCAAACGACCTGAACGTCTGAAGAGAGTTGGAAAAGTACCAAACTGAAACCAAGGGCTCTTTTCAGAGCCACTTACAATTTCTGAGAAAGAGCTTAGGTTTATTAAAAAAAAATCAAGTAACTGATCGACTAGCAATACAGAACTGGCCCACAAAGCTCGTGATCTTGAGTAAATATTTTTATATTTTGGGAATAGATAGAGGAGGCTCCTGGTGGGCGGGGAGTGGGGGAGGTGGTGGGGGGAGGTGGTGGGGGAGTTAGGGGAGTGGGCGGGTTAAAGATTCCATTCTCCTTGGGGAAAAGAGCAAGTTTTAGCTTAACCCTTTATGTTTGGAGAGAATGTCAGCCAAGCAACTAGCAAACCAACATGGATCACGGCAGCTTTTTCTCTCAAATGCCTTTTAGTAAGGGATTTCCAAGAGTTCTAGGATGATTCTATATCCTGAAAGCTGTGGACATGTCAAGCCAAAAAACGAGACATAACTATTTGACAGGTAATTTTACGTGAAAAACAGTATAAATAGGTTGATTTCTTAAAGTATGGGATAAGATTTTTTATTTTGACATACCATTTTGATGGTAAAATACTAATATCGATATTACACTTGGTAAGTAATATGATTAAAACAGCTTTCTACCACCAATTATTCAGAAACAGTAGGCACTGAATTCAACAGATTTAACCACTGAAAGTGAAGCAAAATATTTTGTTGATCTGTAGCACTGCATATGAGTAAACACCCACAGAGACAACTGACAAACAGGAAAGCAGCCAAATTCAAAATTCTTGTATGAAAATGAAAGCATCTGTCAACTTAAGAAATATTTGAAACCTAAAAGTTGAGAGTTATGTTTTATTTGGTGGGACTTTTTAGGACTTCATGCCCTGGAGACAGCATCTCAAGTAACCCTGAGAGAACTGCTCCAGGAGGAGGGGAGGAGCCAGGTTATATGGGGAGGAGCCAGGTTATATAAAGTTTTGCAACAAAGGGCATGTAATCTGAACATTAAAAATTATTAAAGGAAACCAGATATCTCAAGTTAAGGAAGTTAGCCCTTTTCTATACATGGGAAGTTGCAATGGTCTGGGCTCAATGAAATCATTCCTTTGATATATACCTCAGCTTTCTGGGGCCAGTATCCCATTTTCCCCCCATATCCTAAGCTTCCTCAGGGCTCACTGTAGGGTGTGGCTGCAGTATGATGGCTGTTAGATGGCAGGTATTCTTTCCTTCCTGAGTCCTCCTGCTGCTGCTGCTGAGTTACTTCAGTCGTGTCCGACTCTGTGTGACCCCATAGATGGCAGCCCACCAGGCTCCCCCGTCCCTGGGATTCTCCAGGCAAGAACACTGGAGTGGGTTGCCATTTCCTTCTCCAATGCATGAAAGTGAAAAGTGAAAGTGAAGTCGCTCAGTGGTGTCCGACCCTCAGCGACCCCATGGACTGCAGCCTTCCAGGCTCCTCCATCCATGGGATTTTCCAGGCAAGAGTACTGGAGTGGGGTGCCATTGCCTTCTCCTGAGTCCTCCTAGGGCTCATCAACCATCTGTGGTGACTGCAACTGCTGATGACTGTGATATCCTTTGTTCTCTGAAATGGCAGGAAAAATTTCATCTCTCATATAAAAAATTTTCAGGGAGGGAGGGTCAAGAGAGAGGGGATACATGTATACTTACAGCTGATTCACATTTTGTACAGCATAACTAACACAACATTGTAAAGTAGTTATCCTCCAATTAAAAAATTAAGAAATGATTTTTAAAAATTTCCAAACACAACACAAAACAAACATCTACGTGTTTATAACTTGAAAATTCCTTAAACAACTGCAAAGTTAAAAAGGTTTTGAACATTATTTTTGTCTATAAAAGTAGACCCAAACCTATACATAGAATTACAGTGTTTAAAAATTCTAATATAGTTTTTAAAAACCTATGTTAACATATTAAAAAATTCTGATGAAATGTAAGAGTTTATGAAAAATTATAAATTGCTTAAATTAAACCTAGAAAGCAGTGAGGACTAAGATAAATGGGGAAAACAAGTCATCAATGAGCCACCATCCTCAAAGATGAGGCTTCCAAGAGTGTGTTCTTCTACATTTAAGGAAAAGATAAATCTATGGCTAATAAAATGGTTCTAAATTGTGAAAAAAAAGTTTCATTTTATATTTTTGAAGAAATATGATAAAATTTAATGAAGAAAGCATGCTACTAAATGCAGTGCAATATAAATTTTAAATAATACATAAACCTCCATTAAATATGAATAACTAACTTTGGCAACACATTAACAAGCTTACCAAACAAGAATGTAAGTCTGTTTTCAACACTGAATAAAACCAAACAAAGGGAAAATAAAGTCTTATGTTAAACTCAGGAGGCACTTAACATTTGCTAGTATGTTTAACTGAATAGTTTTTGTTTCTTAGTGGAAAACTAGTGATTACTGTTAGCAGACTTTTTCTTATCACTATATTTTAATATTATTCTGGACTATGTTAGACAAATCATTAAAGAGATATTAAGAGAATTCTGCTGTAGCAAAAGAAGGAAAATAAAATTAGGTGTCATCTTTCAGAGAAGGAGCTGTGGTCAAGTTTCAAAAAAATACCATTTCATAGGTCATTTATATTCAGTGTAATGTTACCTATAACTACTTCAAAATGCTGGTGTTAATCTCAGTTTGTGCAAACTGCTTTTTAATGAGTAAAATGAAATCAGGCTTCTTCGGTACGTGATAGCTGTTTTTCATTTATAATTTCAGAAAGCCACAGCAAATACTTAGGAAAAGAATTCATACTCCACCAGAATTGGACAGTGGAAAAATTGGAGAGAATGGGGGGTGAAAGATAAAAGAATCAGGTGAAACAAGGAAAAATGAGGCTTGATGCTAAAGCCTGAAGTGGAAATAAGTACCTCTACTTAAGTGGGTACATGAGGAGCTGAGGGGTTAAGTGAGCAATCATGCTCTAAACAGTCTACCACACAAAACAGGGGAAACTGCCTACTGCTGTGAGTACTGTCATACAACAGCTAAGCTGGGACAACAGCACTGATAGAATTCAAACACACAAATGTACATCCAATGCAGTAGAAAGTGCAAGTGAAAATCAGTCAAGTCCTGACTCTTCGTGACCCCATGGACTGTGTCCATGGAATTCTCCAGGCCAGAAGACTGGAGTGGGTAGCCTTTCCCTTCTCCAGGGGATCTTCCCAACCCAGGGATCGAACCCAGGTCTCCCCCATTACAGGCAGATTCTTTACCAGCTAAGCCACGAGGGAAGCAATGCAGCAGAGTGGGTTTCTTCTTTAAATTACAATTCACATTAAAAAATACACTTATGTGAGCAAAATTACTCTCAGAAATACACATGCATGCTAATAACTTTAAAAGGTTTTCAGAAATAATATGCCATTGCTGGAAGTGTTACAGGGAAGAGCCAATTGGCACTCCAGTTGGATCTGCTTCTTTCACTTTGTTTAACCTTTGATGAATTTTTGCTTCCCATTGCTTTTGTTCACTAAAAGGATACTGTTTATATGTAACGGCCTGCCTCAGGGAACCCTGTCCCTGGGCCTGAATTTTAAACCAAAGTGCCTTGTTCAGGACCCTGTACACCTGTGGATGTTTACAGGAAGGAAGAACATCACATTTGCTGTGCCAAACTGAAAGCTGTCACTTGAATTTGCTAGACAAGTGTGCTTGCAAATGAAACACATAACTCAAATAGATTAAAGAAAAGAGGGGAGACATTAAACATATTCTAATGAGGAACCCTGAGAACAGAAAGAAAAGCTACTGAGATTGAGCCCTTAGAGAGATTGGAATCTGAGATATAGAGACACAACAAAAACCCTGTCCAGCATGTCAGTGAATTGTTTTTGAACATTAATCTTGGCCCTTCATCACAGCAATCTTTAGTGAAATGAAATGGCCCTGTGTTTTTAATCATGGTGTCTCACTGAGATAAATACAGAATATGGGAGGCAAAGGATGAAATTTAGCAAAGAAATGGAATTTTTCTTTCTTCTAATGGTATTGATGTAGAAGATTAGATGGGCTCCAGGTTAGCCATCTACAATTGGCCTCCTGTTTCCATTTCATGTGGCATGAAGATGTGGGCTTCAGGCTGGATGCCTACAACCGTTAGCATTTCCTGAGACAAGAGATAGGTGGGCTCCAGTTAAGGTATTTACAATCAGCCTCCTGTGTGCCCTCTGAAATGGAAGTAACAACAGAAACAGGGTAAACAGCCAGTGTTCGTGTCTTGTAAACACCTTAAGGTAATAGTCATGGTAAGGACAAAGAGGGGAAAACTCTGTTTGAGTAAAGGATTAAGGGATCCTTGTCCCCCCCTCTTTTGGGACAAGGGAGACATTACACACGCACAGAAAGGCTCCTTGTGGGTCACAAGTCAAGGGATAATGCCAGGCCATAATAAGTCTTGCTCCTCCCAGAAACCTTCACTTTGAGATCCATCTTGGCTGAGGAGTGAGTGAACCCTAGAGGAGTGTCCCAGAGTAGGTCAGGTGTGAAAAAAGAAACCAGATAATTGGCTAAAGGCAGACAAAGACCTGGAAGAACTGCCCTATATAAATGACTTAACCGCCTCTTTACTGTGCTCCTCCTCACTAGGGAGGATGTCCACACTCTTTCTCTCCAGGGGTGCATCTCTGCCTTGGTTCTGTCCTAACTAAACAAATGATTTCTCTATGTGCTCTCCCACTTGTTGTTGTGCTATGTCCGTAATAATAAACTTTGTACCTGCATTTACAGTTTCTGCCTCTGGGATAAATGTATTTTTCACTGGGAGCAAAGATCTAGAGGAAAATAGCTTCTAGCCTTTAGCCCTTGCTGGTCTGGTGGCTAGGATTCCTGGTTCTTACCCAGGATACCCAGGTTCAATTCCTGGGCAGAGAATTAAGATCTTGTTTCATGCCACCATTCACTGCTGCCTTGCTGAGATCAAAAGAGGCAATTTAAAGACAAATTTAACACCAAACAAGGGGTGTGGCTGGCCCTTTGAGAGTATTTGTGGATCATTAGTACATTCTGATGGAGAAGGAAATGGCAGCCCACTCCAGTACTCTTGCCTGGTAAATCCCATGGACAGAGGAGCCTGGTAGGCTGCAGTCCATGGGGTCGCTAAGGGTCAGACATGACTGAGTGACTTCACTTTCACACATTGGAGAAGGAAATGGCAACCCACTCCAGTGTTCTTGTTGGAGAAGGCAATGGCAACCCACTCCAGTACTCTTGCCTGGAAAATCCCATGGATGGAGGAGCCTGGTAGGCTGCAGTCCATAGGGTCGAGAAGAGTCAGACACGACTGAGCGACTTCACTTTCACTTTCCAGTGTTCTTGCCTGGAGAATCCCAGGGACGGGGGAGCCTGGTGGGCTGCCGTCTATGGGGTCGCACAGAGTCGGACATGACTGAAGTGACTTAGCAGCAGCAGCAGAACATTCTGATGAGATCATCCTTTGGGGATGGTGATCCATTTTGTGGAGGAATGTTTCCAGTCCTTACCTCTACTGCCAGAATCCGTATAAAGGCAGTGAACTAGGTCAGTCTGTCACTCATGGTTCCTTTTCTTACCTCATGAGTCATTTGAAATCTTGCGATTTATCAGACCTGGATTACATTTAACTAAGTTTGGCTTCAAGCTCTTTCTACCTAGTAGGAATAAAAATGATACTGTCTTGTCTTTTCCATCTTGAATTTCACTTTCCTATATGGTCCAACTAAACCCATCAGAACCAATAATATATGACCATTATATATATATATGTATACATTATATATATAATTATATATATATTATACATACTAATGGCAAATAGCATGCTGCTGGAAATAAGAGCTAGCCTGCTGCATTCACTGAAATAAAACAATGGTATTAGATCACTGACAGTTTACCCCTTTAAAAAATCTGGCTGCAAAATTTGGGATTCCGCAAATGAATTGTCTCTCACCTTGTTACCACAGAGAAATGTTAAGTCCTACATAAGTTGTTTCATTCCTAACACCTTTCTTCTCATTCTCCTTTATCCCAACCATTCAGACTCTGTTTGGATTCTAGTTGGTACCTGTGTTCTTTCCGAGTAATCCAGGGTCTAAGAAACTCTCAAGGACCCCAGTAGGGTGTAAATCCAGTAACAAGTGTTCTTATAAGAGACAGAAGAAAAGGGACATAGAAGAGAATATTTCATGAAAGATAAAGGTAGAAATCGAAGAGATACAGCCACAAAACAAGGAACACAACAGACTCCTGGAAGCCACCAGAAACTAGAAGGGAAGCAGGGGACAAACTTTCCCTCAGAGCATCCAGAAAGAACCAATTCTGCCAGCACTTGGACTGGCACTTGGCAGATTTTGGACTTTGTTCTGCCAATATTATATGGGAACAAATTTCTTTGTTTTAAATTATCCAGGTTGTGAAAATTTGTTAACAGCTACAAATGTGTAGAGAACTTCCAAAATTCAACAGTTAAAAATATCAAACAATCTAATTAGAAAATGGACAAAAATCATAAAGGACATTTCACTGAAAAAGATACACAGATAGCAAATAAGCACATGAAAAGTTTTTCAATATCATATGTCACTAAGTGTTAGTTGCTCAGCTGTGTCTGACTTTGCCACCCCATGAACTGCAGCCCACCAGGCTCCTCTGTCCATGGAATTCTCCAGGCAAGAATACTGAAGTGGGTTGCCAAGCCCTCCCCCAGGGGATCTTCCTGACCCAGGGATAGAACCCAGGTCTCCCATCCTGCAGGCAGGTTTTTTACCATCTGAACCACCAGGGAAGGGAACTGTAAATTAAAACTACAATGAGATGTCACTATTATCTCACATCTTTTAGAATGACCAAAATCCAAAACACTGACAACACCAAACTCTAGGTGGGAGATGGAGCAACAGGAAAACACATTTACTGGTGTTTGTAATGAAAAATGGTATGGCCACTTTGGAAGACACAATTTCCTTTTTTTTCCTTTTAATTTTAACTGAAGGATAATTGCTTTACAATGTTGTGTTGGTTTCTGCCATACAACAATGTGAATCGGCCATTAAGTATACATAGGTCCCCTCCCGCTTGGACCTCCTTTCCACCTCCGACCCCATTCCACCCTCTATGTTGTCACAGAGCACCTGGTTGAGTTCCCTGTGTCATACAGCAACTTCCCACTAGCTATCTATTTTACATATGGTAAGGTGCAGGTTTTAATCCTACTCTCTCAATTCGAACCACCCTCTCTTTCTCTCTCTGTGTTCACAAGTCTGTTCTTTATGTCTACAGAAGACACAGCTTCTTACAAGAGTAAACACTGGCTATTTGATCCAGCAATTGTACTCCTAGGTATTTATCCAAATGAATTTATATATACATTCATTCACATACACAAAATACTTATAGCAGCTTTACTCACAATTGCCAAAAATTGGAAAGTAAGATGTTATTCAATTAGGTGAATGGATAAATATACTATGTTATACCCATACAATGGAGTATTACTCAGTGATAAGAAGAAATGAACTATCAAGCTATGAAAAAGCATGGAGGAACCTTAAAGGCACACTTCTAAGTGAAAGAAGTCAGTCTAGAAGACAACATACTATATTGGTCCAACTAATGACATCCTGGAAAAGGTAAAACTATAGAGACAGTAAAAAGGTCAATGGTTGTCACGGTTTGATAGTGGGAGGGGGCAGGGATGAATAGGTGGAGCACACAGGACTTTTAGGGCAGGGAAACCACTCTGTATGATGCTATAAGGTAGATACACAACATTATGCATTTGTCAAAATCCATGGAACTGTACAACACAGAGTGAACCCTGATAAAAGCTGTGGACTGTAGTTAATAACATATCAGTGGTTGTTCAGTAATTGTAACAAATGTACCACACTAATGTAGAGGGAGAATAGGTTCATGTGAAGTCTCTGTACTTGCTGCCCAATTTTTCTGCTTTTAATCTAAAACTGCTTTAAAAAATAGTCTACTTTAAAAAGCCAATCCCAAAAGATCACCCACCATAAATTCAATTTTTGTAACATTCTTGAAATGGCATAAGAAACAGAATATATTAGTGGCCCAAGAGTTGAGGAGGGGGGTGGCAGAGAAGTGTCTGTGGGTATAAAAAGGCAACAAAAGGAATCCTTGTAGCAATGGAAATAGTCAATATCTTGATTATATCGATGTCAATATCCTGGTTGTGATATTGTACTCAGTTTTGCAAGATGTTACTGAAAGGTTGTTGCTGAGCTGTGAAAGACACTGCGATTCTTGGCTTCCAAAGGAGAAGAATTAAATCTAGGGCCAGTGACGAGGCTTGATTGCTCAGAACTTTTGTGTAATAAAGTTTTATTAAAGTATAAAAGAGATAGAGAAATCTTCTGACATAGACATCAGAAAGGGGCAGAAAAAGTATCTCCTTGCTAGTCTTTAGCTGGATGTTTTATAGCTACTCAGTTCAGTTCAGTTCAGTCGCTCAGTTGTGTCTGACTCTTTGGGACCCCATGAATTGCAGCATGCCAGGCCTCCCTATCCATCATCAACTCCCAGAGTTCACTCAAACTCATGTCCATCAAGTCGATGATGCCATCCAGCCATCTCATCCTCTGTTGTCCCCTTCTCCTCCTGTCCCCAATCCCTCCCAGCATGAGTCTTTTCCAACGAGTCAACTCTTTGCATGAGGTGGCCAATGTACTGGAGTTTCAGCTTTAGCATCAGTCCTTCCAAAGAACACCCAGGACTGATCTCCTTTAGAATGGACTGGGTGGATCTCCTTGCAGTCCAAGGGACTCTCAAGAGTCTTCTCCAACACCACAGTTCAAAAGCATCAATTCTTCGGTGCTCAGCTTTCTTCACAGTCCAACTCTCACATCCATACATGACCACTGGAAAAACTATAGCCTTGACTAGACGGACCTTTGTTGGCAAAGTAATGTCTCTGCTTTTGAATATGCTATCTAGGTTGGTCATAACTTTCCTTCCAAGGAGTAAGCGTCTTTTAATTTCATGGCTGCAATCACCATCTGCAGTGATTTTGGAGCCCAAAAAAATAAAGTCTGACACTGTTTCCACTGTTTCCCCATCTATTTCCCATGAAGTGATGGGACCAGATGCCATGATCTTTGTTTTCTGAATGTTGAGCTTTAAGCCAACTTTTTCACTCTCCACTTTGACTTTCATCAAGAGGCTCTTTAGTTTTTCTTCACTTTCTGCCATAAAGGTGGTGTCATCTGCATATCTGAGGTTATTGATATTTCTCCCGGCAATCCTGATTCCAGCTTGTGCTTCATCCAGTCTAGCATTTCTCAAGATGTATCCTGCATATAAGTTAAATAAGCAGGGTGACAATATACAGCCTTGACATACTCCTTTTCCTATTTGGAACTAGTCTGTTGTTCCACGTCCAGTTCTAACTGTTGCTTCTCGACCTGCATATAGGTTTCTCAAGAGGCAGGTCAGGTGGTCTGGTATTGCCATCTCTTTCAGAATTTTGGGTGAACTTAACTCAGATGACCATTATATCTACTGCTGCAGGCAGGAATCCCTTAGAAGAAATGGAGTGGCCATCATGGTCAACAAAAGAGTCCGAAATGCAGTACTTGGATGCAATCTCAAAAACGAAAGAATGATCTCTGTTTGTTTCCAAGGCAAACCATTTAATATCACAGTAATCCAAGCCCATGCCCCAACCAGTAACGCTGAAGAAGCTGAAGTTGAACGGTTCTATGAAGACCTCCAAGACTTTTTAGAACTAACACCCAAAAAAGACGTCCTTTTCATTATAGGGGACTGGAATGCAAAAGTAGGAAGTCAAGAAACACCTGGGGTAACAGGCAAATTTGGGCTTGGAATATGGAATGAAGCAGGGCAAAGGCTAATAGAGTTTTACCAAGAGAACGCACTGGTCATAGCAAACACCCTTTTCCAACAACACAAGAGAAGACTCTACACATGGACATCACCAGATGGTCAACACTGAAATATAACTACTAGAAGTCTGCTAATTGGAGAAAGGAAATGTCTCAAAACTCAGAGACTGGCACTGGGCCCCTCACCCACAACATGCATTTTGAGATAACACTGGCACTGAGTTGTCCTGGGCCATAAAATGATTGACATGAAACTTGAAGAAAGTCAGGTTTCTAAGCAAATATATTCTCATTAACATAGCTTAAGAGAATATTTGCACAAGTAAAACATACTGGTTTGTCAATTCAGTTCTGAGTCTTAGACAGAACCACCTCGAAGACAAGAGTCTAGGGTAAATACATAGTTCATTAATATAGCTTAAGACAAACATTTCCATAAGAAAAATGCATTGGTTAGCTCAAGGTTTGAGAGAAGTTAAGTTCAGGTGGAAGCAGGTATGTTACGGCAGCGCAGAATTTTAAAAGAAACCTCTTTTTAAATTTGTATAGAGAAGGGAAAAAATCTTAACATTTGTTTGTTTCCTCCTGCTGCTTAAGAGAGAGAAAAAATGTCTGACACTTGCAGTCTACTTCCTCTGTTTGGAGACCCCTGGCCTTCCTGCCTGTTACCCTCTCAAAAGCTTCAGTGTAAAGTCTGTCTACACCCCCATCTAGAGCAGGGAGGGATGCCTACAGTAGAAAGAGGGCACTAGTTACTTTTTTTCCCTCTCTTACAGATGGGAGCTAACAATTCCAGCGTCACTCCTTTGAACTGTACCCTGAAAAACTGGGGTAGATTTGATCCCCAGAGCTTAAAGACATGCCTGATCTTCCTATGTGATACTGCATGGCCACAGTATCCACTAGAGGATGGCAAACAGTAGCTAGACTGGTTCTGTAGAAAACCAGGGAAATGAGTAAAAGTAGCATATATGTTGCCCTTTTTCTCTCTGCGAGACATGCCAGACTTATGTCCTAAGGGTATAGATTTGGATATGAAACCTTCAGCTCTCTCCTGTCCTCCTACTTTGTCCCCATACCCAGGACTCCAAACTGATCAAACTGAAAGTCAGGAAACCACCCCCCTTCCCGCCCCCCTCCAGGAAGGGTTGCCTTGGTCTTGGTAAAAACCCAAACTGAGATTCAAACTGCCCAGGTAGAGGTCCAAACAACCCCTGTCTCAGTACAACCTCAGACTACCGTGATTTCAATGGAAGTTCAGAAAATCGAAGTAAGAGAAGCTCAGACAGCAAAAACTAAGGATGAAATACAGGATGAGATGGAGGACAGGAGACAAAGAGATAAAGAAAAGCAGGTTTCTCCCATCTATCCCTGGGATCATATGTGCAGAGCAGCCTGAGAGGTTGAGGAAAAGCCTCTTCATGAAGCACCCAACAGGAGAAATAATCAATCTGTGAGAGTTAATAAGCCCTTTTCTTACCAAGAAATACAAAGAATCAAGGAGGATCTGGGAGATTATTCAGAGGACCCAGAAAAATATATTAGAGCTTTTAAGGGTGTTACTCTGCTTTATGACCTTACTTGGAAGGATGTGATGTATATCCTGGGACAATTGCTAACTTCCAACTCAAAAACTCAAGTTTTGGGGAAAGTGGTTGCCTATGGAGATGAATGGCTTGGTAATGAATCAGTAGGGAAGAGGGAAGACGAGATAGCTGCCCTCCACACTGGGAATCAGGTGGTCCCAACTATAGACCTAGATTGGGACTATAACACAGCTAAAGGAAGATGGGATCAGGGTCACTTTGTCAGATGTGTTCTTGAAGGACTCAGGCAAGCGCATGCTAAGACTTTAAACTATGCCAAATTGGCAAACATAAAACAGGAAGAGAAGGAAGCTTCTGGTAAATTCCTAGATAAACTGAGGGAAGCCCTTCACAGATTCACTGAGATTGATCCTGAAAGTGAAGAGGGAAGAGTGATGTTAAAAGATAGATTTCTCAGTCGGCTCCAGATATCCACCATAAGCTATTAAAACAGGTGTATTGACCAAATCAGTCTTTAGATAATCTGTTGCAACTGGCTCAGACAGTCTTATGGTAGGGAATATAAGGAAAAGAAAGAAAGGCAGAGAAAGACAAAGGAACATGGGAAGCCCTTGTAATGGCTGTTAGAACCATTCTTAAACAGCCTGAGAGAAATGCCCAGAGGGACCCAGGTGTAAAGGGATGGGTTTGCTATTACTGTGGAAAGGAGAGGCACCTCAAGCAAGATTGCCCTCAGGCATCTAAGCCGCTCCTGGCTCCATGTCTGGTCTGCAAGGGACCACACTGGAGGAAAGACTGCCCCCAGAGGCGTAGGTTTCAGGGGTCAGAATTTCAAGACAATCAGGACTGAAGGTGCCTGGGGGTCCCCACACAAGCTCCTGGCCTAATTACACCTGAGGAACCCCGGGTATTTATAACTGTGGGGGGCCAATCCGTTGATTTCCTTTTGGACGCTGGGGCAAACTACTCTGTGCTTATTGAAGCCCCTGGCCCACTTTCTCCCTGATCCGCTTCTGTAAAGGGGCTAGACTACATAAACGTTTTTATTTCAGTTGTCCTCTAAGCCACAACTGGAACTCTGAGCTATTTTCACAAGAATTTCTGATCGTGCTGGAGTATATTGAGCAGGGTCCATACCTCTGTTTTCATGAATATGGAGTTCTCCCTTTCTCTCCCATGAATTGAACACAATGTAAATCCTAGAGTGTGGGCTGATGGAAAACCTGTGGGTTGAGCACAAAATGCTATTCCTGTAGCTGTCAAGCTCATAGACCCACATTTATTTCCACATAAAAAGCAGTATCCACTGAAACCTGAGGTTAAGGAAGGGTTAAAACCCATCGTTGGGAATTTAAAGGAGCAGGGACTATTAAATCCCCGTAACAGTCCATGCAACACTCCTATTTTGGGTATAAAGAAATCAAATGATAAATGGAGACTAGTTGAAGATTTACAAATAATAAATGAGGCTGTAGTTCCTTTATACCCATGGTGCCTAATCCTTACACTCTGTTGTCTGAAATTCCTGAATGAGCCAAATATTTCTCAGTAATTGATTTAAAAGATGCCTTCTATTCAATGCCTTTGGCAGAGGAAAGTCAATTTCTATTTGCCTTTGAAGACCCTACTCAGCCAGCTTCTCAGTTAACCTGGACAGTTTTGCCCTAGGGATTTCATGACAGCTCCCACATGTTTGGGCAAAGTTTGTCAGGGGATCTACAAAACTTTAATAGCTCCGAGGCAGTGGTGTTACAATATGGAGATGATATTCTGCTCTGTGCTGAGACAGAGGAAGCTTGCTCACAAGCCTCAGAAGATTTCTTAAACTTTCTGGCATGCTGCAGTTATAGGGCATCAAGGGAAAAGGCTCAGCTCTGTCAACAATCTGTTAAATATCTGGGCCTAATCATATCAGAAGGGACTAGGGCCGTAGGTCCTGAGAATTACACCTATACTAAATTATCCCCTACCTATGACTTTAAGACAATTGAGAGGATTTTTAGGAATCACAGGCTACTGCTGCATTTGGATTCCGGGTTATGGGGAACTTGCCCAGCCTTTATATAAATTTATAAATGAAACTCAGCAGGCCCAAACTGACAAGCTGGTTTGGTCCCCAGAGACTCAAACGGCTTTTAAGGCTCTTCAGACTGCTCTCCTGCAAGCTCCTTCTTTGAGCTTGCCCACAAGGTCAGAATTTAATTTGTTTGTCGCTGAAAGAAAAGGTATGGCCGTGGGAGTTTTGACACAACCCCAAAAGCCTCACCAGAAGCCTATAGGAGTGTATTCCTAAACTCTAAGGTTAATACTTGGATGACAGACAGTCAGCTTCTTAAATATCAGTCATTGTTGTTAGAAGGACCAATAATTTAGCTTAAAGTTTGTGGAAACGTAAATCCTGCCACTTTCCTTCCTGAGAAGGAAAATGAAACACCTGATCACGATTGTTCCCAATTTCTAACTTTAAACTATGCAGCTTGGGAAGATCTGATGGATACCCCATTAGACAATCCTGACATGGAAATATTTACAGACGGCAGTTCGTTAGTTCAGGACAGGAAGCATAAAGCAGGTTACCCCGTGGTGACGGCTGAACAGGTTTTAGAAGCAAAATCTCTCCCCCGGGAATGAGTGCTTAGCTAGTGGAGCTTGTGGCTCTTACCTGAGCTCTAGAGTTAAGCAAAGGGCAGTGAGTAAATATCTACACTGATTGTAAGTATGCTTATTTGACTTTACATGCTCAAGCTGCAATATGGAAAGAAAGACAGTTTAAAATGGCAACAGGAGAACCTATTAAGCATTTCAGAGAGACTGAGAGATTTTTAACTGCTTTTAACTGCTATATATTGTCCTAAAGAAGTAGCTGGCTGGCTGTCAAGCCAGAAAAGGGGCACTTTATGAAACCCCATTCACTGCAGATGGCTTTGATCTGGAGAGGACCTGTGGAACAGGAAAAAACACAATATACTGAGGAAGAATTAGAAAGATATGAAAAAAGAGGAGCAAAGGTTACTAATAAAGGATGGTTACAGTCTGAGGATGGACGATTAATAATTCCTGAAAATGCTCAATGGAAAATTCTTAAGGGTTTGCACCAGAGCTTTCATTTAGGTGTTGAGAATACTTATCAGATGGCTTGTCATTTGTTTGAAGGTAAAAATGTAACAAAAACGTTAAAGAAAATTATCAAAAGATGTGAGGTTTGTCAGAAAAGTAACCCAAAGACTGAAAAGCTAGCAAAATCTGGGTTCCAACGAAGTAGAAAATATCCTGGAGAGGACTGCAAAATTGTTTTACTCATATGCCAAAAGCAAGTGGATATTCTTGCTTAAAAGTTTGGGTGGATACTTTTACTGAATGGATTCAGACTTTTCCCTGTCATAGTGAACAGGCTAAGGAGGTTACAAGAATTTTAATCCATGTAATTATTCCCAGGTTTGGGCTTCCATGGAGCCTTCAGAGTGACGATGGCTCCGCCTTTAAAGCTGCTATAACTCAAGGCGTGTCAAAAGCTCTAGGAATAGAATATTACTTACACTGTTCCTGGAGACCCCTAAACTCAGGAAAGTTGGAAAAAAAGATAATGACTGCGCAAATTAACTCAAGAGATGCAGGACAACTGGATTAAAATTCTACCCATAGCTTTAATGAGGGCTAGAACTGTCCCCCAAAATGAGGGACTGTCCCCCTTTGAATGTATTTATGGAAGGCCTTTCTTACACACAGACATTGTTTTAGACCCTGAAGCCTTGGAATTAACTAATTATGTAACTAAGCTCTCAGTTTTTCAACAGGCATTAGCAGAACTCCAGGAGGTGACTCCTGACCCAGCCTCTGAGTCAAGCAAGCCTCTATTTGAGCCAAGAACCAAGGCCCTGATAAAAACATTGGGATCTGGGGGCCAATCCCTTGAGCCCCTCTGGGAAGGCCCTTACCAGGTTATTCTTTCTTCTCCCACAGCTGTCAAAGTGCCAGGAATTGATTCGTGGGTACATTACACTTGAGTTAAGAGATGGCACCCTGACCAGAACTAAGTGATGTCATTTTATGTCTTTACTTTCTATGCTCTGACTTTGTACTTTTCAGATGGGCCTGAGAATCTATGTGAGCCTGCTTCTGCTGACTCCAAAAATCCTGAGTCTGCCATTTGATCCTCAAGACAATGCCTTCCTGTCCTGGGCTCACTCCTATGCTGCATTCCACAATCAGTCTAACTGCTGGGTCTGTGGAGCACTCCCCTCTTCATCAGTGGAAGGTTTCCCATAGTGGGCATTTCCACTTCAAGGAAATGACTTTCTCCAAGTCTGCAAATACCTTCAACAACAACAATCATATGTGATGCCTCTTCTTTATCTGATGACATCTAACAATCCTAAAATGGACTGGTGCAACACTTTATACTTTAACTATGGACATAATGTGACTTTTAATTTTGATTATACACTGTCTTGGTTTAATGATTATTTTGCTACACATAAGAAGGTAAATGGGTCTAGATTTGGTGGCTTTTTACCTGATGTTTATCAAATATGGGATGAGGTTATAAGGCTAACTCCTGAAAAGGGACATCTAATGTCTAGTACCCCAATACGCTAGGAACAAATAGAGCTGTCCCCAGAAGTTAGCCAACAACTTAATTATAATGTTTGGAAACAATTGGGTTTTTTGCCTAAGGAAACATGCAATGTAATCATTCTCGTGTTTTCCAACCCCAGTTCAGGTCTTCCCTTTGCCTGGCCAGGCACTGATTGGGACTGGATATCTCAGTCACACTGCCTTGCTCCAAACGGGACCTACTGGATATGTGTCTCTTACCTATGGGCATGGCTTCCCCCTGGCTGGATAGAGAGATGTACCCTAGTTCTAGCTTTTACTCATGGTTTCATATTTTCAGAGTTTCCAGAGAAGCCTGCTAATTTACCACACCTTAGAACTTGCTGGGCAAGGTCTGTATTTCACTGGTATGGTTATTTGGCTGCAGTATTAGTTCCCTCTCTGGGAACTACAGATGTTATGCTACAAGTGGATGCTCTGACTAACTTTACTCAACAGGCTTTACAAGATTCTCAAAAAGCTATTTCAGCTCTTAATGCTGAACAAATACAAATTAAAAAGATGGTTTTACAAAACAGATTGGCCTTAGTTATTCAGACAGCTGCACAAGGAGGAACTTGTGCCATTATTCATACCCAGTGCTGTACATATATACCTGATATGAGCACTAATGTTACTCACTTTACTAAACACATGAACAAGATGACTCAGGCTATAGATACTCCTGAAGCCTCAATTGCCTCACTTTGGGAGACGTTAACTAGTTCCCTGTAGTGGAAAACTATCCCAATTGCAATAATTCTGATTGTTCTGTTTTTGCTGTTTGCTCCCTGCATCTGTAATTGTGTAGCTGGATTTGTTTCTTGTCGCATGAAGGCTTTTAAGTTACAAATGGTTGCTCAAACTCCTGCGACTGCTGCAGCTTCCTCCAACTACTACTTGGGGCCCCTGGATCAGAGACTCTCATAATGAGGGTTAGGAAAACCAATTTAGGGATGACACCCCTTATCAGCTCAGAAGCAGTTATAGAACCAGAATGATGCCTCTTTCCCTAGGTAACCTAATTCTCCTAAAAGAAAATGGGGGAATGAGAGTGTAACAGGCAGGAAGGGCAGGGGTCTCCAGAGGAAATATGCTGCAAGTGTCATTTTTTATGAGATATCTCTCTCTTAAGCGGCAGGAGGAAACCAACAAGTGTTAAGATTTTCTCCCCTTCTCTATACAAATTTAAAAAGAGGTTTCTTTTAAAATTCTGTGTTGCCGTTAACAACACGTGGTTCCACCTGAACTTAACTGTTCTCAAACCTTGAGCTAAGGTTTTTCCATTTTTTTTTATGGAAATATTTGTCTTAATACGTATTTACCCTAGACTGTCTTCAAGGTGGTTCTGTCTAAGACTCAGAACTGACTTGACAAACCAGTATGTTTTACTCATGCAAATGTTCTCTTAAGCTATGTTAATGAGAATATATTTGCTTGGAAACCTGCCCTTCTTCAAGATTCATGTCAGTCATTTTATGGCCCACTCACTTTGTGCCAGTGTTATCTCAAAATGCATGTTGTGATGAGGGGCCTAGTGCCAGTCTCTGAGTTTTGAGACATTTCCTTTCTCCAATTAGCAGACTGCTAGAAGCTATATCCCATGGACAGAGGAGCCTGGTGGGTTGCAGCCCATGGGGTCGCTAAGCGTTGGACAAGACTGAGTGACTTCACTTTCACTTTTCACTTTCATGCATTGGAGAAGGAAATGGCAACCCACTCCAGTGTTCTGGCCAGTGATCATAGAGTTGGACACAACTGAAGCGACTTAGCAGCAGCAGCAGCAGCAGAAGCTATATAACATCTGGCTAAAGACTAGCAGGGGGGCACTCTTTCTGCCCCCTGCTGATGTCTATGTCAGAAGCTTTCTCTATCTCTTACACTTTAGTAAAACTTTATTGCACAATAACTCTGAGTGACAAGCCTTGTCATTGGCCCTGGATTGAATTCCTGTTCTCCAGTGGCCAAAAATCCCGGCGTCTTTCACGGCTCAGCAACAACCCTTCATCCTGGGGGCTTGTCTGGGATTCTTCAGGAGAAGGTAAGGACACTTGGAGCACTAGTTCTTTCTTCTCCTAGAAAACATGTTTTCTGCTGTACTTTACTAACTCTATGGTATGCTTATGTGAATGAATGACACACCTTGAGCAAAGCAAATGAGGATCCCTGATTTGCTGTTTCGAGGTGCCTCATAATGACTGAAGGCAGCCCCCAAAAGGGGAGCCCTCTCAGGGGTTTATACCGACCTGCCAATGCCATGAGACATCAAGCATCCCTGTGAAGGGAGCAGCCAGAAATGGGCAAAACATGTGGACTGAGCTCTCCTTTCTCAGTCAAACTTTCCAGTCTCTTTGACCATTTCATAACTCCCTGGGAATTAGAACTACTAACCTAATCTGTAGGATCACCAGACTTTTAAGGGACTTGTGATCTATACTGTTACTGTGTACTGTCACTTAGGTCCCAAACTCGGATTTTGGTAGTCAAGAAGTGCCTAGCCTAGCTAGAAGTTGAAAGTTCCGAAGCTAGATGGAATTCTAGCTCCAAGAGCATATCTCAGGTTAAAGGTTACTCAGATAGGAAGTACAGCATGCTTCTTCCTTTGGAAAGCTAGCTCTTAGTGGACCAGAAGAGGCTCTCCAGTGGCTTTTCTCCCAATTTCTTAGATATTCTTTCTGTGGAATCTGTGGGAATGAACTGGAAGGACTCGCCCTAATAACTTGAGGACAAAAATCACTTTTTCCTCACTGGCCAGCCCTTCACCATTTCTTTTGCTATCACTTATACTGGTGTGGTGATGCTTAGAAGGAACATAATGGTTTTTATGTTTATACCAGTCTTATTGTGGTCAGGAATATACTCAGGGTCCTGCACAGGTACTCCTGGAGATGAACGTTTCCCCTAACGGTCTTAGCTTGAAAGGCATTCCAGAAGGTTACTCTGATTGCACCCCAGGTGGCATCAGAGGCAAGCAAGGTTTTAATGGTGAGACACTGGACGTTAACCTGGGATGCCATCAGGTCTACCCCTGGTCACCTCCACCCGACCTTGGTGGTAGAACCCGGAGGGATGAGTACAGCACCTGTGTTGGTAAGGGACAGACTAAGTCTGACTAGGGAAGCAAAGTGAAAGGTTGTTGCTGAGTGATGAAAGACGCCAGGATTCTTGGCTTCCGGAGGAGAGGAATTCAATCCAGGGTCAGTGACAAGGCTTGATCGCTCAGAGCTTTTGTGTAATAAAGTTTTATTAAAGTATAAAAGAGATAGAGAAAGCTTTTGACATAGACATCAGAAAGAGGCAGAAAGAGTGCCCCCCTGCTAGTCTTTAACCAGATATTATATAGCTTCTAGCAGTCTGCTAATTGGAGAAAGGAAATGTCTCAAAACTCAGAGACTGGCACTAGGCCCCTCACCCACAACATGCATTTTGAGATAACATTGGCACAAAGTTTGACTTGTCTCTGGTCATAAAATGATTGACGTGAATCTTGAGGAAAGGCAGGTTTCTAAGCAAATATATTCTCATTAACATAGCTGAAGAGAATATTTGCACAAGTAAAACATACTGGTTTGTCAAGTCAGTTCTGAGTCTTAGACAGAACCACCTTGAAGACAGAGTCTAGGGTAAATAGATAGTTCATTAACATAGCTTAAGACAAATATTTCCATAAGAAAAATGCATTGGTTAGCTCAAGGTTTGAGAAAAGTTAAGTTCAGATGGAACCAGGTGTCGTTATGGCAGCACAGAATTTCAAAGGAAACCTCTTTTTAAATTCATATAGAGAAGGGGAAAAAAATCTAACACTTATTTGTTTCCTCTTGCCACTTAAGAGAGAGAGAAGAAATGTCTGACGCTTGTAGTCTATTTCCTCTGTTTAGAGACCCCTGGCCTTCCTGCCTGTTACCCTCTCATTACCACTGGGTGAAACTGAGTGAAGGGTACATGGTATCTCTCTGTATTATTTCTTACAACTGCATATGAATCTATAATGATCTCAAAATAAATAAAAAAGTTTAATTTAAAAAATCTGTAGAATGTAGTTAAAGCTAGCTTAGAAGGAAATTTAGCACTAAATGTTAATATCAGAGAAGGTAAAAGTTCTTAAATCATTAACCTAAGTTTCCATGTTAAGCTGTGGGGAAAAAGGGCAAAATAAGTTCAATTAAGCATAAAGAAAGAATAAAAAGAGAACTCAATGAGATTAAAACAGAAAAATCAGTGAGACAAAAAAGTCTTTTAAAAAGATCAACACAACTGAATAAGCTGTATCAAGACTGACAGAGAGAGGAAGACATCAATTACCAATCTCAAAAATCAAACAGAGGATAAAATAACAAACTATTAAAATGATAATAAGGGAGTACTATAAGCAACACAAACTAGCAGAGTTCATCCAAGATAAATTAGCGAATTTGAATATTCTTATATCTTAAAGAAATTGAAATAGCAACTAAAACATCCAGATCCACATGGTTTCATTGAAGATTTCTACCAGATATTTAAACAAGATATAATACTGTTTTTACACAATCTCTTCCAGAAAATAAAAGAAGATAAAACATTTCCCAATTCATGAGTCCAAAATTACTCTGATACTAAAATCAGACAAAAACAGTAGAAGAAAAAACCAAACTACAGACCCATATTTCTTATGAACACTGACACAGTATTAGGAAATCAAGTCCAGCAATGTATAGAGGTCAAAGAATCCAAGACTGGCTTGAAATAAATCAATGCAACTCACCATATTAAAAGTATAAAGAAGAAAACATGATTACATTGATGAATGCAGAAAAAAATTTGACAAAATGTATCATCCTTATCTTATTAAACAATCTCAACAGACTAGGAGTAGAAGAGAACTTTTTGTGTCTTATGAAATACACCTACAGATATCCTACAGGTAACATTATACTAATGAAGAGAGACTTAATGCTTCCCCACAAGGTTAGAAACAAGGCAAAGGAGGAGGAGCTAAGATGGCAGAGGAGCCGGACGGGGAGACCACTTTCTCCCCCACAAATTCATCAAAAGAACATTTAAACGCCGAGTAAATTCCACAAAACAACTTCTGAATGCCGGCAGAGGACATCAGGCACCCAGAAAAGCAACCCAAGTCTTCGAAAGGAGGTAGGAAAAAATATAAAAGACAAAAAAAGAGACAAAAGAGGGAGGGACGGAGTTCTGTCCCGGGAAGGGAGTCTTAAAAAGAGAGAAGTTTCCAAACACCAGGAAACCTTCTCACTGCCTAATCTGTGCCGAGCCTTGGAAGCACAGAGGGCAACATAACAGGGAGAAAAAATAAACAATTAAAACCTGCAGATTGCGAGCCCTACGGTAACTCCCGCAGCGGAGAAGCAGTGCAGACGCTTGCACACGCCACTAGCAAGAGGGGGTTGGCCAGGGAGGCGCGGCGTGGTCTGCATCACTTAGAGTAAGGATCTGGCCTGAATACCCCGAAAGCTATCTGAGCGAAATAATCTGGGCTAGCAAACCAAACTGTGGGATATCTACCACGCAAAAAGCCAGCCCTAACCTAAGACACCGCCAGGCCCGCGCACGGAACAAAGGACTGAACAGAGATAGCCGGCTGCAGACCATCCCCCTCCGGTGACAGGCAGCCAGAGCTGGAAGTGGGCAAACGCAGCCCCAGAGAGACATTATCTATAAAACTGTAAGCAGGCTTTTTTGCTAACTAAAACTTCTTGGGGGTCTGGAAGGTCAACATCCGCCTGAGAAGGTGCGCCGGTTGTACACCTAGATAACTGAGCAGCAGGGAGGCGATAAGTCGCAGCAATCGTGCTCACCAAACACCTCATCACCTGAGCTGCTCGGACCTGGGAAGGGCACAAAACGCAGGCCCAACCGAGTCTGCGCCTCTGAGGACTATCCGAGTGCCTGAACCTGAGCGGCTTGGACCCGGGAGATGCAAGCAGCCCAGGGCCGGCCACGGATGGTTCCCGGCGGAGCAACCTAGAGCCTGAGCAGTGTGGGCAGGGAGGCTACACGCGCCATGAGCAGGGGCAGGCCCAGTGTGGTTGAGACACTGCGAGCACACGCCAGTGTTATTTGTTTGCAGCGTCCCTCCCTCCCCACAGCGCGACTGAACAAGTGAGCCTAAAAAAAAAAAAAACAGTGTCCACCACCGTCCCCTTTGTGTCAGGGCGGAAACCAGGCACTGAAGAGATCAGCAAACAGAAGAAGCTGTAACAGAGGGAACCGCCTTGGAAGCTACAGGCAATAGATTAAACCCTGTGGTTAATACCGACTACATAGGAAGGGGCCTAGTCGGACCAAGGAACTAGCCAGAAATGAACTGACCCCACAATACTCACAACAAAACCAGAGAAAGTCCTAGATATATTTTTACTATTTTTATGATTCTTTTTTTTAATTAAAAATTTTTTAAGTCCTCTATTATTCCTTTAATTTTCACTTTCACTTTTACAACTATTACTTTGCAAAAAAAAAAAAAAGACCCTATTTTTTTTATAAGCAAACTTCATATATATATTTTTTATAATTTTTGTGACCTTGTTTTTTTTTTTTTTTCTTCTTTTCTTTAACATTGTATTTTTGAAATTCCAATCTCTACTCTAGATTTTTAATTTTAGCTTTTTGGTATTCATTATCAATTTTGTACCTATATTTTTTTTTTATAATTTTTGTGACTTTTTTCTTTTTTCTCTCTTTCTTTCTCTTCTTCTTTTATATAACATTGTATATCTGAAATTCCAAACTCTACTCTAGATTTTTAATTTATGCTTTTTAGTATTTGTTATCAATTTTGTATCTATATTTTCTTTATAAGTTTTGCGACTTTGTTTTTTTTTTTTTCTTTCTTTTCCTTCTTCTTTTCTTTAACATTGTATTTTTGAAATTCCAAACTCTACTCTAGATTTTTAATTTTTGCTTTTATGTATTTGTTACCAATTTTGTACCTTTAAGAACCCAATCTTCAGTACCCATTTTTCACTAGGGAGCGAGATTACTGGCTTGATTACTTGTCTGTCCCTTTGGACTCTGCTTTTTCTCCACTGGGTCGCCTGTGTCTCCTCCCTAACCCCTCTCTACTCTACCCGACTCTGTGAATTTCTGTGTGTTCCAGACAGTGGAGAACACTTAGGGAACTGATTACTGGCTGGATCTGTCTCCCTCCTTTTCATTTCCCCCTTTTATCCTCCTGGCCACCTCTGTCTCCTTCCTCCTCCTTCTCTTCTCTGTATAACTCCATGAACATCTCTGAGCAGTCCAGTTGTGGAGTGCACATAAGGAAGTGATTACTGGCTAGCCCACTCTCTCCTCTATTGATTCCACCTCATCTCATTCGGGTCACCTCTAACTCCCTCCTCCCTCTTCTCTTCTCTTCTCTGTGTAATGCTGTGAACCTCTCTGGGTGACCCTCATGGTGGAGAAACTTTTCATCTTTAACATAGGTGTTTTATCAATGGTGCTGTATAGAAGGAGAAGTTTTGAAACTACTGTAAAAATAAGACCGATAACTGGAAGCAGGAGGCTTAAGTCCAAACACTGACTCCAGGGAACTCCTGACTCCAGGGATCATTAATTGACAGGAGCTCATCAAACGCCTCCATACTTACACTGAAACCAAGCACCACACAAGAGCCAACAAGTTCCAGGGCAAGACATACCAAGCAAATTCTCCAGCAACACAGGAACACAGCCCTGAGCTCCAAGATACAGGCTGCCTAAAGTCACCCCAAAACCATAGACATCTCATAACTCATTACTGGACACTTCATTGCACTCCAGAGAGAAGAAATCCAGCTCCACCCACCAGAACACCGACACAAGCTTCCCTAACCAAGAAACCTTGACAAGCCACCTGTACAAACCCACACACAGTGAGGAAATGCCACAATAAAGAGAACTCCACAAACTGCCAGAATACAGAAAGGACACCCCAAACTCAGCAATTTAAACAAGATGAAGAGACGGAGGAATACCCAGCAGATAAAGGAACAGGATAAATGCCCACCAAACCAAACAAAAGAGGAAGAGATAGGGAATCTACCTGATAAAGAATTCCGAATAACGATAGTGAAATTGATCCAAAATCTTGAAATCAAAATGGAATCACAGATAAATAGCCTGGAGACAAGGATTGAGAAGATGCAAGAAAGGTTTAACAAGGACCTAGAAGAAATAAAAAAAGAGTCAATATATAATGAATAATGCAATAAATGAAATCAAAAACACTCTGGAGGCAACAAATAGAAGAATAACAGAGGCAGAAGACAGGATTAGTGAATTAGAAGATAGAATGGTAGAAATAAATGAATCAGAGAGGAAAAAAGAAAAACGAATTAAAAGAAATAAGGACAATCTCAGAGACCTTCAGGACAATATTAAACGCTACAACATTCGAATCATAGGGGTCCCAGAAGAAGAAGACAAAAAGAAAGACCATGAGAAAATACTTGAGGAGATAATAGTTGAAAACTTCCCTAAAATGGAGAAGGAAATAATCACTCAAGTCCAAGAAACCCAGAGAGTCCCAAACAGGATAAACCCAAGGAGAAACACCCAAGACACATATTAATCAAATTAACAAAGATCAAACACAAAGAACAAATTTTAAAAGCAGCAAGGGAAAAACAACAAATAACACGCAAGGGAATTCCCATAAGGATAACAGCTGATCTTTCAATAGAAACTCTTCAAGCCAGGAGGGAATGGCAAGACATACTTAAAGTGATGAAAGAAAATAACCTACAGCCCAGATTACTGTACCCAGCAAGGATCTCATTCAAATATGAAGGAGAAATCAAAGGTTTACAGACAAGCAAAAGCTGAGAGAATTCAGCTCCACCAAATCAGCTCTCCAACAAATACTAAAGGATATTCTCTAGACAGGAAACACAAAAACGGTGTATAAATTCGAACCCAGAACAATAAAGTAAATGGCAACGGGATCATACTTATCAATAATTACCTTAAACGTAAATGGGTTGAATGCCCCAACCAAAGACAAAGACTGGCTGAATGGATACAAAAACAAGACCCCTACATATGCTGTCTACAAGAGACCCACCTCAAAACAGGGGACACATACAGACTGAAAGTGAAGGGCTGGAAAAAGATTTTCCATGCAAATAGGGACCAAAAGAAAGCAGGAGTAGCGATACTCATATCAGATAAAATAGACTTTAAAACAAAGGCTGTGAAAAGAGACAAAGACAGTCACTATATAATGATCAAAGGATCAATCCAAGAAGAAGATATAACAATTATAAATATATATGCACCCAAGACAGGAGCACCACAATATGTAAGACAAATACTAACAAGTATGAAAGGAGAAATTAACAATAACACAATAATAGTGGGAGACTTTAATACCCCACTCACACCTATGGATAGATCAACTAAACAGAAAATTAACAAGGAAACACAAACTTTAAACGATACAATAGACCAGTTAGACCTAATTGATATTTATAGGACATTTCATCCCAAAACAATGAATTTCACCTTTTTCTCAAGCACACACGGAACCTTCTCCAGGATAGATCACATCCTGGACCATAAATCTAGCCTTGGTAAATTAAAAAAAAAGAAATCATTCCAAGCATCTTTTCTGACCACAATGCAGTACGATTAGATCTCTGTTCATTTATGTAGCATTCCAAAATAACAAAATTAAAGAATATAAATTAGTACTCACTTCCACCTGGTGTCCTAGAAGGTCAGTAAACAAGAAACATTCCTTTGACAAAAGACCTTCAAGTGGCTCTGAATAAAGAAAGCCTCTGGCTCTTAGTGAAACAGCCCAACAGCCTTACAGTCCTCGAGGCGTACTGCTGCTGCTGCTGCTAAGTCACTTCAGTCGTGTCTGACTCTGTGCGACCCCATAGACGGCAGCCTACCAGGCTCCCCCGGTCCGTACTAGCGGCACCTAATTCTACAACTTCCAGTGTTGCGCGGAAGACTTGACCTCACTATCACAGCTGGACTTGAAGCAAACTTGCTTTAAGTGAAAGTGAAAGTCGCTCAGTGGTGTCCGACTTTTTGTGACCCCATGGGCTGTAGCCTGCCAGGCTCCTCTGTCCATGGAATTCTCCAGGTCTGAATGCGGGGTGTGTATCCATTCCCTTCTCTAGGGGATCTTCCCAACACAAGGATCGAACCCCAGTCTCCCGCGACTGAAGCAAAGTAACACACACATATTCAAATAAAGTTTTCAAACAACCAGATCTGACTGGAGGAATGATTATAGCAGAATATAGGTAAAAGTCCCTGGAGGAGGGCATGGCAACCCACTCCAGTATTCTTGCCCAGAGAATCCTCATAGACAGAGGAGCCTGGCAGGCTACAGTCCACGGGGTCGCAGAGTCAGACACGACTGAGCGACTAAGCACAAAGCAGCACAAACATAAGTAGGACTGCCAATTTGACTCTCTGATTATCCAATGCCTGCCAGACATCAACCAATCAGAACACTAATCTTACCCTATCCCACTAGTCAAGTAGCTAAAATAGCCTGCGAATACTTCCCTCAATCATTTGTTAAGAACTGTTGTTTTTCTGCTGTTTCTATTTTGAAGGTAGGTAGCATAGCAGGTAGGCAAAGGTCTGTTGTGTCTTCGTGACTGGAAAGGAGACTCTGATACAAGGGCTGCCAAACAACATGGCAGCTACAAGTCAGGCATCCTCCGGCCTGACTTCTGCACAACCATTGCCCTGGGTGGGCCTTCAGTCCCTGGGGTCTCAGAAGAGGTGGACAGGACTTCTGACTAAACAACACAGCCAATATAACTTCTCTCCTGGACTTTAGTGATTGCTCCAAAAGTGGGGAAGTGGCCTGAGCTGAGCCAATGTTTTCTGAGATTTTCAGCAGCTTGCACATACTTCTTTTTATGAGGGTGTGAGTGAGACTAGGGTGGCTGAGGAAGTGTCTTCTGCCTTTTGGAAAAGATTGAGAAGAACAGTGGAGTGAAGGGGAGCGATAAAAATGAGTTTGGAAATTTGGGGTGAGGAACAGAGAGATCCATTTATATCCAGTCTCAGCAGGTGTGCTTGTTTCAAAGGCTCTTATCTTCTGAAGCGTCCTAGTATACTTAAGGACCAGCCTTCACTTTTGTCTTTTTAAAATGCTATTTCAGTTTGACTTCTGTCACTGCAAGAGACTGTGTTTGACAAATCCAAGCCAAAACTAACTCAGCATAATGAAAATACCACATTTACTAGCATATTGAACAAATAAGTTCATTCTGCCCTTATCTCTGCCCTTCCTTTTCCTGCAGCAACAATACTGATGTCTTTGCTCTTAATTGAAAGAGAAGTGAAAATCGGAGTGGGAGGGAGAGTAGCCAGATGGCCCTGAACCCACTCAAGAGATTTAAAGTGAATCATTGAGGGTGAAAGGAGTCAAGTAGAGTCTGAATGGATGCCTGGCACTCTTAGAATAGTGGGTATTACAAAAAGAAAGAAAGGAAACTCCTCTTGCTTTTGTCTCCAAGCTAAGATTAGAATTCCATAGTGGATGAACAAAGAGAAGGAAAATTCAAGGGGAACTATTTTATTTTCTAATAGGTGGAGAGTAAGGGTACAGACCCTATAGCCAGGGTCAATGGCAGGAATCTTGACTGCATTCCAAGTAACAAGTCACTTAACCTCTCTGTGAAATAATAGTGATGGTACTTTGTCGATTTGTTGTGAGTGTTAAAGTACATATATATCAAGTGCTTTGAACGTTGACTAATGCATAACAAGTATTATATAAGTGCTCTCAAAAGGAGCACTGGAAAGGGAGAAAACGGGAGCCTAGGAATTCTATAGTAAAGAGCATGTTCTATCTGTAGGTAACAGGCTGACAGAACTATCTTAACGAAAACCTCAGAAAATCAGTGAAAAACAAGATACTTCAGTTAAGTGGCAAGATAGGGAACTAATACAAAAGTCAATAACATTAATTATAAATTATAACCCGGTGGTGCTAGTGGCCAAGAATCTGCCTGCTAATGTAGGAGAAGTAAGAGATCTCTGGGTAGGGGAGATCTCCATGAGGAGGGCATGGCAACCCATTCCAGTATTCTTGCCTGGAGAATCCCATAGACAGAGGAGCCTGGCGGGCTACAGTCTACAGGGTCACAAAAAGTTAGGCACAACTGAACCAACACATAGCACACAGCACACATAAGTGTCTAGAAGATACAAAAAAGGAGAAGACCAAATTTTCAAAAGATACAAAACATGTGAAATGTCTACAGTAAACTTAATAAGAAAACTAAGTATTCCTAAAAGAACCAAAAGTAGAGTTAAATAAGCATGAAGGCATCCTATACTTGTGGACAGGATGATATGACATCCTAAAGATGTCAAATTCAGTATAATCCTATTTATTCAACAAACTGAAAGTTCACAGGGGAGAAAAAGGCAAGTTACCCCTAAATACATGAGAAGATATTCATTTATAATCAAAATAAAGGACAAATTAAAATTATTGGGTTAGCCAAAATGTTCGTTTGGATTTTTTCCGTAACAGCTTACAGAAAAACCTGAACGAACTTTTTGGCCAATCCAATACACTGAGATGTATCAATTCTTGCCTATCAGATGTTAAAAAATCCTACAGCCTTCCCAGCTGACAATAGTAAGGAGAAATGGGCACACCTGTACATTGCTGGTGGGAATGTAAAATGATACAGTTATTTATGCTGAGAAATTTCAGTTAGATCTAATCAAGTAACATATGCCTTAACCTTGGACCCAGGATTTTCACTTCTAAGAATCTACCTTGAAAATATGATTCTCTATATATGAATTAACAAAAATGTACAAAGCTGTTCAGGCAGCATTATTTGCAATATTTTATAAAGTGGAAATAATGTAAATGTACACCTACAGGGGAAAGGTTGAATAATTTCCAAGACACACTCACACCAGAGCACCTGGAAATGAATGGGAATCATCTTCAGGTCCTGGTAGGGAAAGAGCTCCATGACATACTGTAAGGTGAAGAAAGAAATGTAGAAAAATTGCACATTGACTGTTACTTTGGGGTAAAAGGAGGGAAATTTTGAACCATGTTCATGATTCACAGGTTCAAGAAATAAAATTACATCAAGAGGAAAATAAATTCTGAAAACAGACTGATATGCATGAAGCCAGGAATGGAACCCATGTCTCCTACATTAAAGGCAGACTCCTTACTCGCTGAGCCAATGGGGAAGATTATGAATGAAGTTCACAATACCATATTGGTAACATGAACACATAACGGTTCAGTCTGAACACAGTTCTCTGATGATACATTCTTAATGGGATGTCTTCTATTTCTGTCAGAAATTAAAAAAAAAATAATAAAACAAATAAAAAAAATTTAAATCCCCAGTTTTGTAAACTAATAGAAAAATGAAGCAACTTCTATGAGGTTCTGTGAGCCAGCATTACTCTGAAACCAAAACTAGACAAACATGTTAAGTCGCTTCAGTCGTGTCTGACTCTGTGTGACCCCATAGACGGCAGCCCACCAGGCTCTGCCGTCCCTGGGATTCTCCAGGCAAGAACACTGGAGTGGGTTGCCATTTCCTTCTCCAATGCATGAAAGTGAGAAGTGAAACTGAAGTCGCTCAGTCGTGCCAACTCTTAGCGACCCCATGGGCTGCAGCCCACCAGGCTCCTCCATCCATGGGATTTTCCAGGCAAGAGTGCTGCAGTGGGGTGCCATTGCCTTCTCCATGACAAACATAGCACAGGTAAACTCAAAGCTAATATCAGTTGCTCAAGTAGACACAAAAGTCCTAAAGAGAATAATGTAAAATCCATGCAAGTAGTTTATTAAGGAAAAATAACATCATGAAGCTAGGTGGTTGAACCTTGGAGTGCCAGTATACTTAAGGATTTAAGATGTCTTTCACCTACTGATTAAACAGGGGCTACAGTTGACTCATTAGAAAAGACCCTGATGGTGGGAGGGATTGGGGGCAGGAGGAGAAGGGGACGACAGAGGATGAGATGGCTGGATGGCATCACCGACTCAATGGACGTGAGTCTGAGTGAACTCCGGGAGTTGGTGATGGACAGGGAGGCCTGGCATGCTGCGATCCATGGGGTCGCAAAGAGTTGGGCACGACTGAGCGACTAAACTGAACTGAACAGAACATCTGGTGGTTCAATGGTAAAGAATCTGCCTGCCAATGCAAGAGATGTGGGTTCAATCCCTGGGTTGGGAAGATCCCCTGGAAAAGGAAATGGCAACCCACTCCAGTATTCTTGCCTGGGAGATTCCATGGACAGAGAAGCCTGATGGGCTACAGTCTATGTGATTGTAAAGAGTCAGACATGACTTAGCTACTAAAAACAAAACAAAACAAAACATTCACATGCAAATGATAACTGCTTTTAGCCCTCAGGAATTGGTGGCAAATCAGACAATGTTTCAAGGAATTTATGGATATGGAAATGAACAAATGAATAATTTTAGAAAAATCATATACACTTAAAAAATTATTACTACAGCAGATAATGTGTATAAAAAGTGTATGAGAGCTACTGGGTTGAGAGTCTGGTTCAACTGGGAGAGGAAGGTAAAGAAAAGTTTTCTAAGGAGAAGGTTATTTAAGCCAGACCTTGATGAGGGAATCACTAAATGCCATACAGAGGAAAGGGCAAAACCCATTGAAGGAGACAGGAAAGCATCATCAAAGGCATTGCGGTGTGGCCAGAATGGTTTCTTTGAGTAATAAAGAATCTGATATGACTAGAGATCATAGACATGCAGTGGGAAGATTTGACTGGATGGCAGCTTGGGGATGGTTGACACAAATTTTTGTGCATGCTTGTGCTAAGTCGCTTCAGTTGTGTCTGACTCTGCGACCCTGTGAACTGTAGGAGAAAAGAACCTCTAATCAAAAGTGTAGATGTTCAAAGCTTCTGAGTATGAGAGTGAAATAGTCAGATTTGTGAATTATTGAGAGACTGCTTGTATCAATAAGATGGATTATAGTGGAAAGATTGGGAACTATGAGGAAACAAAGCTAATGTGTTTGCTTGAGCCAGATACTAGGGGTTCTCTTAAGCATTCAACTTTGTCCCTAATCCCTAGAAGTTATCACTCATAGAGCCAGTGTTGTGATAGATTAAGTTCCAATGTGAGCAAACTTGCTTGCAAGGGTCAACCATTAAATTTTGGAAAATTTTGCAAACTGGTTGTTAAATAAGAAACACCATTATTAAAAATTAAATTTTATAAAACTACAATTAAATAAATTTAGAACAGGTAAAAATACACATCAATTTCTAATTATTTGCCAATGTTTACTATTAACTATGTTCTTGAGGCTATTTTCATCAACTCTACGTGAATGATAGAAATGCTATTTAATGACTTGCTATTGTGCTTTTCTTCTCAATTCTGATTTCACAGACATGCTGGTAGCTGGAAATCAGCCTGGTGGAATTTTTTACACCATGGAAATCAACAAATGCTATAAGGCAGGACTTTACCTATTGCTTTCTTGATTACCTAGATTTAAGAATGTCCTAGAGAACATGTGAATTAAAAGTGTGATATATCTGTAGCTATTGCACTGTAAAGAGCCCCAAATATTAAGGAAATATTTTCCCAGTGTTCAGAATCTATTATCTGATTCAGCAAAATAATCACTCATATCACTGACATCTGAGCAACATTCTGACATAGTTTTTTCTTGGCAGAAAAAAAAAATCAACATTTATGTTAGGACTGTATTCATTAGTCAATAGTATGAGTGACTTCTGTGATGAAATGGATAGTAATCAAGCAGTTCTTTGTAGTCTGATTTTATGATACTATTGTTGGTAATGAAATTATAAAAATGGATATTTTGTATGAAATAGCAATTCTTTCAAAATGATAGGTCTAATCTGAAACTCAAAGAGACATTTTAGCTTAAAATTTATTTCTAAAACTGTATAAAAATAGCTAACAGAATTTCATACATTAACCCTTGAGCAGTGTCAAGAGTTTTATTAACACATATGTGTATGTGTATATGTGCTTAGTCACTCAGTTGTATCCAATTCTTTTGCAACCCCATGGACTGTAGTTGGCCAGGCTCCTCTCTCCATGGGATTTTCCAGGTATGAATACTGGAGTGGGTTGCCATGCCTTCTTCCAGGGACATTTACCAACACATCACTGTCTATAACCCATACTCCATACATTTGAGATAGGTTCCTAAATGAAATAAATGTATAGAGGACAATGAAAGGCAAAGGAATACTTCATTCACTTGTTCTGTAGCCTCAAATCCTAGCTGAGGTGTGAGGCCAGATAATGGGAAAGACCGTTTTCCGTGCACTAAAGAAAATAGGAAGTCAAACATGCTCATTTTCCTCATTTTAAAATTGGAGGCTTGTTCTCAGCCTCCTGATCCTTCTACCTCAGATTTGTAGAGTAACAATCATCAAATAATAAAAGAAGATGATCTGGCCTCTTTTCAGAAAATCTGGGAAAGTTCTAAAAGCCAAAACACTTGGGCACTATTGAGGTATTGGTATTTCTCTTGAGCTACTATTCTATTTGAAAAATTGCCTTTCATATTCCATCCAATTAACAAATCCTTGGAGGCTTTCTAGAAACAGTGTCATTCTGTGAGATGCTTCAGAAGTATTAAAGGACATGCTTGGAGATAACTTCTTTAAGTCAAGACATGGGTAGCCATTCTCTTCTCCAGGGGATCTTCCCGACAGGGATCAAACCCAGGTCTCCTGCATTGCAGGCAGATTCTTTACTGTCTGAGCCACCAGGGAAGCCTGGATAATAAAGAGAATTAACTCTTGTCTACCTGGTGGGCTTGAATGTTTACCACATCTGCAAATAATAAATTCAACAAAAAGTACATCATGTCCTATCCAGTGAACTGTGTGATTCAGAGCCATGAGCATATAAACCAGAAAAACATAGTTAATTACAGCTATTATTTTGGAAAGTTAGTTGCTCTGAAAATACTTTGGTTTCTGATGATCTTTAATTAGCTTATCTGCAGCTGGAGTCCTTGATGACTGCCTCAAAGGGTTCCTCCCCCAAATCCAAGGATGATTCAATACTGGGACATCCATAAAGTGATTCACCAAATTAGTAAGTTAATACTGATAAAGCATTATGTTCATAACAAAGGTTACCAAAAATGCACTTGAAAATACTACAGTTACTCTTCAGTTAAAAACTTTTAGTAAGCTGAAGCTAACGGGATAAATTCTAAAAACTGTTGAATGAATACATCCCCAAAGAAAGCCCAGCATGTCCAGTAGTGAAATAATAGTTTTACTGTCATTTGAGTCAGGAACTTGCCCCTAAAAGTTCTTATCACCAACACTATCTTATCGTGGAATATTAGACAAAGACAGTAAGCACATAATTTAACCATGGTCAACTCTAAGCCAATTTCAGACTTTTGGATGACTTCATTGAAGGTCTAGTGTGGCTGCCAGCTTCTAAGATGGCACTCCATCACCTCTGCCTCCTAGTACTGGCACCCTTGTGCAGCCCTGCCCCCACATTATACAAGGGTTAGTCTATGGGATGCAGAAAACACAAAACAGCAGAAGTTAGAGTGTGTCACTTTGGAGATTAGGTTGTAATAGATAAAGGAGTTTCTTTTAGTCACAAAGTAGAAAAAAGAGAATCAATGGAGCTACTTATTGATTCCTAGCAATAGATTGCCAGTAAAAAGATACACTTTCTTTTACAAATTCACAGTACCCTAAAAAGAATCTTTGATTTGAATGGGGCCTCCCAAAGCTATTCACCAAAAATATCACCAATGGAGAAACACCTCTATGCCTCTTAACCCCTTGAAGCACTTCCCCACCTCCCCTCCTCCGCTGGTAACCACTAGTTTGTTCTCTGCCTCATCTGTGAGTCTGTTTCTTTTTTGCATGAAAAGACATTGCTAAGCATTAGGGAAACACAAATCAAAACGACAATGAGATATCACCTCATACCTGTCAGAAGGGCTGTCATCAAAAAGACCACACAAATATCAAGTGTTGGCAAGAATGAGGAGAAAAGGGAACCTTAGTACATGGTTGGAAGGAAGGTAAACTTGTACAACCACAATGGAAAACTGCATGTGGATTATTTTGAATTAAAGTGACCTGAGAAATCACCAGTGGAAAAAAATAATTTAAAAACCTACTCTCATCTCCTGCTTTTCCCCTAAAAGTGGAAAATAAATCTTCCATGTGAAGTCACCCTGTACCAGGAGGGTAGAATATATCACCAGACTTAGAGAATTCAAGACTAAGAAAGCTATATAAACAAATTTTGTTACTTCTTCATTAGTCAGCTGCCCCAAGTACAAGCCTCTCTGTTTTGTTACATCTTCACAAATAATTGTTTCTCTGTTTAAAAATTATATACTATAAACAACCTGTTCTGATCACTTTGGGGTCCCATTGCTATGAGAATCCACTGAGAATTAGATTTTTTTTTCCTCCTGTTAATCTTGTGTCAATTTAATCATTAGATGAGTTGAAAGAACTCAAGAGGGATAGAGGGAAATTTCCTCCTACCTGACAGAGCTAACAACAAATCCCCCATCCCAAAAAAGTATTTTAAATTCAAAATTTGCTAAAAAGGCATAATTAACACTTATTTTACATTTAAAAATTGCTTACTAAAATAAGACAAATAGGATTCCTAACATATGTGCCTAGTATATCTCAACCTAAAGCCCAATATCATGTTTGATGGTGAAATATCAGTACCATTCCCCAGAGAGTCAGGAACGTGACAAAGAATCTTTGTATCACCATCATTATTATTGATGACATTTGTGACATATTTAGGAATATTCGTCAAGGAATTTTCCAAAGAGTTGATTTATTGCATTGTGTTTAGAGGAACATCTAAAGAGAGAAATGAAAACAGATACATTACTGTACTGTGTATTACTGTGAAAAAAAAAAAAAAGCTCCTTTTTAACTACGAGGCTATAAAGTAAAACAATGTAATCCATACATCTACACCATCAAAAGCTACAGAGATTTGGGACAAACAACAAAAATACACAGTGATATTGTGAAGAAAAGTCTAAAGCTTTCTAAGAGGATTAACATGTGATTAGAAATAGCTAAGAATATAATAGCTAAGAGTAAACTTAGGCGAATCAATTGTTCCTTGAATTAAGCACATGTGCCTTCCATCTGTGTGTGCGTGTATGTGTGTGTGTGTGTGTGTGTGTGTCTGTCTGTCTGTCTATCTGTCTGTCTGTCTGTCTCTGTGTATGGTAGCTGCAGACTTCTTTTTCCCAAAAAGAGGCAAAGAGATTCTAGGAAATGTAGACAGAAAACTGAACCTCAAATTACCCCAAAATACATTTCATTTCTATATATGTAAAAAAATATAACAATATGATGAAACCAATGAAAACAACATGCTCAAAATTGTTTAGATTTGACCTGTTTCATATATTATTAATAAATATTAGAAAGCAACTCTGGGAGAACACTAATCATTAGCACACAAGGATAATCTATGATCCCAATGATTCAATATTTAGTAAATATATTAATATAAAAAGATAAATCTATGGTTGTACCACTAGATCTAATTAGGAGAGAAAAACCACACAGTTACCTGAAATAGGAAACTTTAGTATAAAGAATGAATTCAGGGAACTGGAGTAAGGACTCAGGGACTGGCTAATAGGAAGCAAAAATAACCAAAGAGTGGAGGACCAGCAGAGATAAGGCTTCCCTGGTGGCTCAGTGGTAAGGAATCCACCTGCTAATACAGGAGACGTGGGTTTGATCCCTGGGTTGGAAAGATCCCCTCGAGAAGGAAATGCCAACCCATTCCAGTATTCTTGCCTGGGAAATTCCATGGACAGAGGAGTCTTGTGGGCTAATGTTCAAGAGGTCGCAAAAGAGTTGGACATGACTTAGCAACTAAACAACTAAGATCATGGCATCTGGTCCCATCATTTCATGGCAAACAGAATGGGAAACAATGGAAACAGTGACAGACTTTATTTTTGGGGGCTCCCAAATCACTGCAGATGGTGACTGTAGCCATGAAATTAAAAGATGCTTGCTCCTTGGAAAAAAAGCTATGAACAACCTAGACAGCTTATTAAAAAGCAGAGACATTACTTTGCAACAAAGGTCCGTCTAGTCAAGGCTATGGTTTTTCCAGTAGTCATGTATGGATGTGAGAGTTGGAGTGTGAAGAAAGCTGAGCACCGAAGAATTGATGCTTTTGAACTATGGTGTTGGAGAAGACTCTTGAGAGTCCCTTGGACTGCAAGGAGATCCAACCAGTCCATCCTGAAGGAGATCAGTCCTGGGTGTTCATTGGAAGGACTGATGCTGAAGCTGAAACTCCAATACTTTGGCCACCTGATGCAAAGAACTGACTCATGAAAAGACCCTGATGCTGGGAAAGATTGAAGGCAGGAGGAGAATGGGACAACAGAGGATGAGATGGTTGGATGGCATCACTGACTTGATGGACATGAATCTGAGTAAGCTCTGGGAGTTGATGATGGACAGGGAAGCCTGGCATGCTGCAGTCCATGAGGTCGCAAAGAGTTGGACATGACTGAGCGACTGAACTGAACTGATGGAGTATAATCTATAAAATATTGAATTACTATGTTGTACATTTGAAACTAATATAGTATTGTAAATCAAATATAGTTCAGTTTAAAGAGAGAGAGAGAATCAGAGATGAGCAGACGGACAAGCATGCCTGAGTCTTATGAAATGTTTTGTTACAAAAGGGAGCAGATTCTTGATGCATGACAGAAAACCAGGAAATTCTGTAAAACAATTATTCTTCAATTGAAAAATTAAATTTAAAAAAAGGGAGAAGAATCACATGGTGTCTATTTTCACAGAAAACTCAGTGGCTTTGTGCAAATAGATATAATCAGAAAACCACAAAAATCATTAAAGTTAACCAAAATATATTAAGTTTCCACTCTGGAGAGCCTAGTTGTATTAAACAAGAGGGTGACAGAGGGAGGGCTTAAAAGACATAGCACTTCTCATGAAGAATATAATAACCCTGAGCCACCCCATAAGGCACCAGTGCTTAAACAAGGAGCATGGGCTGTCAGGCTCCTATATAAGGAGGAGCATCCATTCCAAATGGAAGATCAGGGATGATGGTGGTGGCCTCTTCTGGGCCTGAAGCATGAGCAGGATTTAATGAGCTCGATCTACTTGTCAGTGAGACAATGAAAGTAAAGTTAAAATTAAATCTTTATGCCAATAAACTCCCCTGTGGTAACACAGGGGCTAAAGGTTTAGGGTAATCATTTATCTCCTAGAGACTAGGAAATTTGGGAATGTTTAGAGAAATCGATTTGAATGGAATGAGGATCCTGTAGTCCACCTCCCTCCGGTGAGCCTTCCATCTTTTGTTCTTTAATATTCTGCTTTTGAGATGATGAGAATGGGTTTTCCCATAGAGAGCTGCTTGGTTTGCTGTTTTGCGGGTGGGGAAGAGACTTTTCCTGAGATAATTCTGAAAAGTGAGAAAGAAACCAGGGTCCCAGAACTCTAGGGAGTAAAACTCTGGGAATAAAATTATCCAAAAGGATGGCTACAGAGACCTGGAGGCAAATCAATAATTTAAAATTATACTTTTTAGAGTTAATATCACCCATTTATTGGAATTAGACTAGATAGCCTGTAGTTTAAGATTCCTAAACTGGGCTTGTTTTTATGGGATGCATTAATTAAAAAAAAATCAGTCATATCTATAGTGAGACAATAAATGTAAATTCTGGCAGAGGGAGATTTTCATAGGGGCTAACAGATCAAATAACCAAAACAGATTTGACCTTTCTAATTAATTTATGCATGGGGGAAAAGTAAAACAAAATGAAATCCCACAATGCTTTGGGAAGTAGGTAATGAGTGAAGAGTTTGGGGCAGAGAACTTTAATTTGGGGCCTATGAATAAGAGCCATGAACTGTTCTTATATATAGGAAATGCTCAGTGCGGAGACCAGACAAAGATAACATTTGTGCTATTAATAGCTCTGCCTGGTACCTTAAGGAAAAGTCTCATTCTACAGTGAACTAATCAATGGCAGATGACCAGGATATATTTAATGCAAAGGTAATAGACACAGAAACAGTCTTGGCCAGAGAAAGTGATAGGAAATTGATACAGGAATGAATGGCCCAATTTTTTTGCTGGTTCTTCCTCATTTCCTGGTCTCCAAGTAAATAGATAAGGCAAATTTATATATCTACTTGAGCCCTCTGTCCTGAACTACCGACTCATAGACACAATGCCTATTTGGCAGTCTTCCCTTCTGGATCAAACAGTCAACTCAAACCCAACATGTCCAAAATGAAACTCCTGTTTTTCTTCTGGAAACTTGCTCTCCTCTTGCTTATCTCCCCACTGCCACTGAGTGCACAGCACCATTCACTCACTCAAGCCATAATTCTAGAAGTCTCCAAAAAAATCTCCCCTTTTCCTGATCCCCCTATCCACCTCATGAGCAGTTCTTCTTGACTCTAGCTACAAAACAGATCCCCACGACAGCCCAGCCCGGATACCATTAACTCTTGAATAGGTAGCTATGACAGCCTCTTCTCAAGTCTCTTGGTTCCCAGTCTTGACCCTTGTAGACCATGCCCCCCTACAGCAGCCAAGGCAAATCCAGTCCCCTTACCTATTCACAGGACCCCACATGGTGTGTCCTCGACCACCACTTTGATCTCATCTCCCACCGTTGACCTTCTCACTCACTCTGCCCTGGTCATGTTGGACAAACTTGCTTTGTTTCTTTGCCTGGCATGCCCTTGCTCAGAGCTGCCTCTTTCTCACCATTCCCATTTCAGCTTGGATATAACTTCCTCACACAACCAAGTAAAGTAGTTAGATTTGGCCAAGTGACGCTGGTTACTAAGTTGTTGTCAGTGCTACTGTCATTATCTTCATAGCAAATGTCATTCTTACTTCTTTCATTTTGTGCCTCTCCTGGAGACTTTGCTGGAGTTAACAAGGCAGTGGAAATTGGGACAAAGCAGATACAGGGTAAGGGATGCAGGTGTGGACAATATGCTGACATCATTGCTGGTTACCAGAAAAACTAGTAAGCACTTCTGTAACAATAAGTATGGAGAGGGGAAGTTTAATGCAAACTAAGTCCTTCAGTCATAAATGCAAGAGAAAGAGCTAAGGTAGCAAAATATTCGATTTATTGGTTCAACAAATATTTACGGGATCAATGAACTAGTGGTCAGTGAACTTTCAGGTGCTGGTACACTAGAAGAGTCCTGCGAGGTATTATCATTATTTAATCACTAAGCCATGTCTGATTCTTCTGTGACCCCATGGGCTGTAGCCAGCCAGGCTCCTCTGTCCATGGGATCTCCCAGGCAGGAGTACTGGAGTGGGTTACCATTTCTTCCTCCAGAGGATCTTCCTGACCCAGGGGTCAAACCTGAGTCTTCTGCATTGGCAGGCGGATTCTTTACCACTGAGCCACCTGAGAAGCTCCCTGATAGGTATAACCTTTAGGAAAAAACGTTACTCTGAATGCTATGTCTTCGAACTAATTGCCCTAAGGGGTAGACAGGCATGATAAATTACTGTTATATCGGGATATTCAGTCCCTTCTTGTGACAGGTTTCTTGTCAGTTATAAGGCCCACTCTATTTTGCCAATGAGCAATGATTTGAATTCCAATTCAACTTTCAGTTTGTTTCTGATTTCAATATGGACTGGAGGGCTCCTTGGTCTATAATCTCTGTGTTTTAAAATGATGTAATGAGTTGCCAGTCCAGGTTCGATGCACGATACTGGATGCTTGGGGCTGGTGCACTGGGACGACCCAGAGAGAGGGTATGGGGAGGGAGAAGGGAGGAGGGTTCAGGATGGGGAACACAGGTATACCTGTGGCAGATTCATTTCGATATTTGGCAAAACTAATACAATATTGTAAAGTTTAAAAATAAAATAAAATTTAAAAAAAAGAAAAAAATAATGTAATGAGGCAACTGTTGTATTAATTAATCGCTACCCACTATAGTTGTGATGTGCACAACACAGACATTATGCAATGTTTCTATTTACACTTAAAAACAATATCATCAAAGAATCAGATATATCCATGCTCTTATGTTAATTAAAGTAGTACTCCATAGAGAGAAATTAGAAATTTTATTTTACAAGCAACTCCTGCCCTGCCCTCACTTCCCTTTACCTCTGCTCAACTCCATAACTTTTCTGATCATTTTCAGAGAGTGAAAAAGCCATTGGTTATTTTCAGCCTCCAAATAATCTCATGTGATAATTCATGGCTCCAGTCTGATGAAAAGCATACAACTCCCAAATTTTATCTAGAAGCAGAACTTCTCCTCATCTCCAGCTTGGGTCTGGTTGGGGAGGGTGGTGGTGGAAGATTTGGTTTAGCTTCTCATTCCCTTTCTCTGTCAACTCCTCTTGCCCCTCCTGGTAACTGAGGCTGCTGATCCATTTCAGGCTGGTAGTTAGGGTGGTCAGTAAAAGGCAGGAAGTATGGTTGTTCCCTGGACTCTTAAGATCTGGCACTGTGGCTCTCTAGGCTTGGGTGGATGTTCAGCATTACTCTTCTGGAGAGTTCCCTGCTGGGGACACCCATCAGTCTCTCCTTTGCCCTCTGCTCAGCCCTTACTGTTCCTCCCTCAGCCGTTGGGCATCCGGCACTCCACCTCACCTTTTGGGGAGTCATGTGGTCCCTCAAGACAGTTCTCTTGGCAGGATTTTAAAAGGCTATAACCTGGACCTCTCTAGTCATTCATATCTGGCTCAGAAGGAACCTGCATGTGTCTGTCCAGGCATCCTTGCACCTGCTGCTGTGGGAAGTCTTACAACCCTCCGATGTGCTGTGGGCCCTTCCTCTGCCCTACAGCCTCAGGCCATGAGTTGGCGCCCCATGGCCTTAGAGTCTGAGGTCTGTGTTACTCATCAGTTTCCTCCTCTCTCTCAGGCACACATAGTGGGGCACACACACACAACCTCCAGGGGACAGAAGTCAAGCTCTGGACGACCCCGTTGCAGGCAGCCAATATTGTTTGCCTTGGAGTAAGGGGCGGCATCCACCTGCTCTCTTTCATGAAGTCAGGGTGAATAAGTGACGCGCATACCAGCAACTTCCTCTAAAGAAGCTTTCTCAGGTTTGTCTCAGTTTGTGCCCTTGAAGTGAGTGCAGCAGCCTCCTCCTTCTCAAGTCTCTCCCATCACTTTAGAATAAAGGCAACACTTATTGTTTTCCTCTCAGAATAGGATATGTTCAGTCAAATTGGAATCAGGACTATGTGAATAGCCATTGACATACATTATCATGCACGAACATGGGTGCACATGGTTTTTGAAGGTGTCAGAATGAAAGATTCTGACACTTCAAACACTGCGACCTCAGTTTTTGTGAGAGTTTTTTGTTATTGCGGTTTTAAATGTATTTTTAACCATAGTAATAACTCACAAATACATTACTGTTGTAATACATTTAAACACCATGCTGTGTGCTAAGACGCTTCAGTCGTGTCCAACTCTTTGCCATGGACTGTAGCCCACCAGGCTCCTCTGTCCATGGGATTCTCCAGGAAGAATACTGGAGTGGGTTGCCATTATAGATAGATTTAAATTTCCATGTGGCCATTCCTCCCAAGGCAATGGTCCTTTTCATTCCCTTATATATATTCATAGATGACCCATGTTACCAGGTTCATGCATCTTAACTTTAAAACCAGGGCTCAGGACAATGTAGATGAGAGCTGTCACTGTCTCAGTGTTGTAAGTTTCTTTTCATCATTTTCTATTCACTTGCAAATACATAAGTTACATAATGGGATATTATGTATACATATGTTATACTTATGTAAATTTTACTATACTATACAGCAATCAAAAGGAATCCATTGAATCTACATTAAAAAGCATATAAAAAATTAAAAGATGGAAAAGTTGTAGAATCTTATACTTAATATTTTACAAACATACTTTTTTTTTTTACCTAATACGTCTTTTAAATTTTTATATGCTTTTAAAGGGCTTCCCTGGTGGCTCAGACAGTAAAGAATCTGCCTGCAATGCAGGAGACCTGGGTTCAATCTTTGGGTTGGGAAGATCCACTGCAGAAGGGAATGATAACCCACTCCAGTATTCTTGCCTGGGGAATTCCATGGACAGAGGAGGCTGATGGGCCACAGTCCATGGGGTCACAAAGACAGATCTAGTGAATTCCTTTGACTGCTATATAGTATTCTAAAGTTTACATATACTTCACTTAATTTAACTATTAATGATTATTGATTATTGTCTCTGATTTTTTACTTTTACAAATATTGCTACAAGGGGTGTCTTGGGACATACTCTGTGTGGCTGTGCAGACACCATGAAGCAGCGGTATCAGATGGAAGTGATGAAATTTGACCACGATAAACAATAGCTTATTTATTCACACTTTTGCCTAAACTTGGTGATAAAAGTCTTCTAAATATTTATGAAAGTTGATGGGTAATAAATAGAATGATATTGTTCTTTGACATCCATGTCCTTCCTTTATAATAAGGCAGAGTGCATTTACCCCATTTGTTGTTCATCTGTATTTGTCTACTGTTCTGATAGTTACCTGTTCTTCACCTATTTTCCTGTATTTTGTCTTTTTTATATTATCTTGAAAATGTTTTAAAAAAAAAACCACCACTCCTCTATCTGATATCATACTGAAATGGATTTCTTCCCTTTTGTCAATGACCTTTAATGGCAGCTATTATTATAAATAAAGCTTGTGTTTTGTATCTGACAGTGTCCTTCTGATATGTCCAGGTATAAATTTCATCTCATTGGCTTGAGACTCATTGTGATTCTTGAATCTGAGAAATATCATGTTTCATCTGTTCTGAATGAGTCTGATTCATTATTTCTTAAAGTATTGCCTCTCTCCAATTCTCTTTTTCTCCTCTTAGAATTCTTATTCAATGTATACTGGACCTTTTCACTCCATTTTCCAGGTCTGTTAACTTTGCTATCATACCTCATCATCTTACTCAGCCTTATTTGATATAATTTACTTAGCTCTACCTTCTATTTCTCTAATTCTTTCATTAGCTATGTCTAGTCAGCTAGTTTCCAATCACAGTGTCTAAATTTGTCTTTTGTATTTCAAGCAGTATCCTTCTTAAATCTGCCTATTCTTTTGTTATCTTCTTATATTTTATTTCTTCAGTTATTTTCAGTTCAGTTCAGTTGCTCAGTCATGTCTGACTCTTTGTGACCCCATGGACTGCAGCACACTAAGTTTCCCTGTCCATCACCAACTACTGGAGCTTGCTCAAACTCATGTCCATCGAGTTGGTGATGCCATCCAACCATCTCATCCTCTGTCATCCCTGTCTCCTCCTGCCTTCAATCTTTCCCAGCATCAGGGTCTTTTTCAATGAGTCAGTTCTTTGCATCAGGTGGCCAAAGTACTGTAGTTATTTAAAGGATGCTTATAGAATGTGTTTATCAGTGCAGGCTATTTTTTTGGAAGTTCTCAGCAGTTTAATCATGCTATGTGCTGAGTCTGAGGATTTGCCTTGGATGATCACTTCTATGAGTGTTTATAATTTTGGATCTTGAATTCATATTAAGTAGAGCTTCATCTTCAGTAATTCTGTGTGATCTGTGTTGAGCAAATCAGCCTAGGCCCAATTCTTCTTACTTCAGTTTTTCAGCTGAGCAAGAGTTCTCAGTTAGGACAATGTGAATTCCAAACTCCAACTTCCCAAAACATAGTTATGAATTTTTGTAACTTTCAGGAGAGGCTGAGGACAATGCACATTAGAGCTGTCACTGTCTCACTTGCTGCAAAGGGTAGAGCCTCTAACTCAGTTTTGAATTCCCTTGAGGTTTCTGGCTCTATGTCAAGATCTCTATTAATGTTGCCTTCCTGGCATGAGTCTGAGGTTTCATCCTCCATTCCCTACAAGGACCTGACAAGCCCCTGACAAAAACTGATGCTTTGTCCCCAGGCCCAAGGTTTCTGAAGAGTAAGCTCATTCCTCTAATTTTTCATTACATCCATGGAGATATCTCATACTATCTTTGAATATATGTATTTAAAAGATGCTTTCTCAGGACTTCCCTGTTGATCCAATGGTAAAGAATCTGCCAGCCAACACAGGGGACATGGGTTCGATCCCTGGCCTAGGAAGATCTCATGTGCCACAGGGCAACTAAGCCTGTACACCACCACTACTGAGACCATGTGCCCTAGAGCCCATGCTGTACCACAAGAGAAGCCACTGCAATGAGAAGCCCGAGCACTGAGAAAGCCCATGCACAGCAGTGAAGACCCAGCACAGCCAAGAATCAATAAATAAATAGTAAAAAAGATGTTTGCCAGATTCTATCTTGTATCAGTTCAGTTCAGTTCCGTTGCTCAGTTGTGTCTGACTCTTTGCGACACTATGAATCGCAGCATGCCAGGCCTCCCTGTCCATCAACAACTCCCAGAGTCTACCCAAACTCATGTCCATAGAGTCGGTGATGCCATCCAGCTATCTCATCCTCTGTTGTCCCCTTCTCCTCCTGCCCCCAATCCCTCCCAGCATCAGGGTCTTTTCCAATGAGTCAACTCTTCGCATGAGGTAGCCAAAGTATTGGAGTTTCAGCTTTAGCATCAGTCCTTCCAATGAACACCCAGGACTAATCTCCTTTAGGATGGACTGGTTGGATCTCCTTGCAGTCCAAGGGACTCTCAAGAGTCTTCTCCAACACCACAGTTCAAAAGCATCAATTTTTCAGCGCTCAGCTTTCTTCACAGTCCAACTCTCACATCCAAACATGACCACTGGAAAAACCATAACCTTGACTAGATGGACCTTTGTTGGCAAAGTAATGTCTCTACTTTTTAATATGCTATCTTGTATATCTAGATCTTATTTAGTAGATCTAGTTTTCAGGTTATTTAATCTATTGGAATCTTCCAGGTGAAATTTCAAAGAAGATTGTCAGGTTTTAACATCAAGTTGCTACTGGTAGCAGCTGAAAGATATGGAAACATAGAACTGGAAAGAAGATTATAATCCATTAAGGCAAGCCAGACCAGATCCCTCATTTGAGAAAAGCAGAGAAGTGCCATTCCCAAGACTACACATTTGGGTAGTGATAGAATCTGGACAACAAATCATGTCTCTTGAACACTAATTTAGCACTTTTTCCACTAAACATTTCCTCCTAATTCTTAAAAGAATTTGGGCCATGCTATAGGACACCTCTTTTTATATTTACTTTTATTTCAGTAGGTAAACACCAGTGTCTGGGAGAAGAGAATCAAAATGTTTAATACAGTAGAAGCCGGAACCATAGTGGGAGGTCCTGTCAATAATGATACTGTAAACATGGCTCAAGTACAAACCTCCAGGAAAGGTAAAATCGTGTACTGGGGTGTGGATAAAACTGGGATCTATGTCACTGTTTGATGATGTACAGCCTCTTCTTGAGCCTACACATTGCCAAGAATTCTATATAGCTGTAAAGCACTTTTACTGAGAATTACTTCATTTCTTGCAAGAAACCTTGAAGGTATATGGGACAGGTAGATATCAAGACACTAGATCATCAAGACATTAGGTAGAGATAAAGAAAAAAATTTAGAGCAGGTGTCAAATAGAAAATATGGAAACCAATCTAGGTTTTTCTGATACCAAGTCCAGAGACCATCCCATTTGATCTTGCCACTCATACTAGATTTAGATCTACCTCAAAGAGAACAGGCTTTTTCTTTACACCATATCATAGAAGTCACACATCCTCCTCCCTCTCAGTTAAGTTACAACTTAGTGCTTTTCAAGAGTATATCAAATAATACATTGGTGCTTCCCTGGTGGCTCAGATGGTAAAGAGTCTGCTTGCAATGCGAGACCTGGGTTCAATCCCTGGGTTGGGAAGATTCCCTGGAGAAGGCAATGGCTACCCACTCCAGTATTCTTGCCTGGGAAATCCCACAAACAGAGAAGTCTGGTGGGCTACAGTCCATGGGGTCACAAAGGGTGAGATGACTGAGCAACTAATACTTTTTCAAGAATACATCATAAGGGAAACTGTTGAACACCTTATTTTACTCTAAACTCTAAATGACTTATAACTATTTTATTCACTAATTCTCTTAAGCATATAGGCTTTTCATAAGATAAAGTTTTTTAAAAGTAAAACATTAACCAAGATGGAATGCTTTGTGAGACTCAACATTTTAGCCAGTATATCTGCTGGCAAGTCTACATGCCTTAAGGAAAAGGGGATTCGCCTAATCTTATCCATCAAAGAAGAAATCAGGAAACATGCATGCTATTTAATACTAGTCACTCTACAATTAACTACCATCTGACATTTAATGAATACTCTTTCATTGCCTCAGCTTCCTTATCTGTAAAGTGGAAGCATGTGTATCTCTAAGATCCCATCCATTTCTAAACAATAGGAGCCTATTGGATTCTATGCCATTGGCCAAATTTTCTTATCCCAACTCTCTCTCTCTAAAAATCAGTTAACTTACAAACAGAGAACTTATAAACAGTTTCCATGGCACAATATAGCATATTGGGTAAGAGTACAGATTAAGGTGCTAGACTGCCTATGTTTGCAATCCTGATTTTGCAATTTATGAGCCGTGTGACCTTAGGCAAGTTATTTAAATTTTCTGTGTCTCAGTTTCCTTATTTGTAAAAATGAGATGATAACAACAGTATTTATCTCATAGGATTTCCATGAGGATTAAATTACTTATAATATGTGAACCATTTAGAACAATGCCTGGCCTGTAGTTAAGCACTGTATAAACTTCACTATCATAATCATCTCTCATACAGTTTTTCTTCCTCAGTCTACTTTTCAGCAGTCATTGGAACTCTGGGCTAATTTGTCTAAAAGTGGAACTTAATGTGATCTTTCTAGTTTCTTCCATAGTCTTTTAGGGCATCCACCCCACCATGCTGCTTTATCCCCTGCTGACCACTTCTTGGCCCCAGCCTGTTATCACATCCGACTTAGTTATTTTGTATTTCTCATAAATGCTTATGAATAAGCCTTGCTGGCTGCTTCTTCAGTTGGCGTCCAACATCAATTTTACTCTTGTCTCTCTCTCATCTAGCCCATTCTCACTGGGCACTGCTGGGTCCTCTGTATCTCACTCTCAGGACCCTGTTGGGGCTTTCACCCAGGGCCAGGACCCCCAGAGATTACTGACATCTTTACTGGGCATGATTGTGCTTCTAAGATACTCAGAGAATCAAATCCAGGCTTTCCATGGCATGTGGGGAAATGCCCTCTCCCCCATTCTATGTCATATCTGGTCACATGGCCACAGAAGAGACTTACTTATGCTCCTATATCTCTAGAGATACTAGGTGAAAAGAGATGGACCTTCAGGTTCTGCCAGAGGTCAGGCTCTATTAAGGGTTCATATGGCAGGGTAGGGACAGACATCACCTTGACCTTCCTATCCCTTCTCTACCAAAGGCCCATGAGCTTCTGCCTGGGTTCAGTTAGATAAATGGAAGCCACTTTAGGTAATTCAAGAAAAAAAAAGACGTTTAATATAGAAGATGGAAACAGTCCATAGACTTTGGGAGGCTGGGGAAGAAGAAGTCAAGTTAGCGACTTCCAGGAAATCCTGAAGTGTAGGATGGATGGGACACAGCTAGCGATCCTGTGTAGCACACAGTGGGTGGTGTTCAGGAGAGTACCACAGGCCCAGGCAAAAACCCCGTCTACCATCACTGATCCTCCTACTCCTCCCTGCAGTGGCCTCCTCAGCACAGTGTTCAGTTCTCACTCTGTTCAGCCTTCCAAACTTTGTCCTAATGCTCTTGTAATTGGAACCCTGCTTGCATGTAGGTTGAGGATTATAGTTTCCAGGTATTTAACTATTACTGTGAAAAAGTTAGAAGGGCAGGCCTGGCAGTGATAATTAATAAACAACGCTGGACACTGCTTCCTTGCTCCCTATCAAAATCCAGCACGGAGTTAAATATACCCTGGCCTATGTTAGGAATGGCCCTGAAAGATGAGTCTGCAATAACGTTCCTTTCTGATAGTCACAGAAATCAATAAAATAAGCACAACACCTTGAGAAAATATTTTTACTTAGGTTAAAACTTGGGAATTATTCCTATCACACACTACAAATTCTAAGGCTCCTTGCTAGATTTAGTATAATTTGGATGAATTAAGGGGATGCCAAGAGGAGACAAAACTCTCATCCTTGGAGCATGGTCCCACGTTACAAGCAGAAAGGGGACGGCACTGTGAAGCCCCAGGTCAAGCTCTCCAGCTTAGATACTCTCCAGCATCTCAAGGCTGGTGGACCACAGGCCAGGTGAGGTCACCACAGACAAGGTGAGGTCTGCAGTACTGGGATATGGTGGGGAAGGCTGCTCTGTGCCCACATCTTGATGTCTCCCCCTCCACAGCTCACCAGTCTTTCTAAAGGTCTGTAGCTTAGGATCTTGGGCCAGTGCAACAGAGCAGGGGAAAACATACACAATTGCAGAACTTAACTTGGAAATTGGTGGTGGGGGGCGGGGGGGATTTTCCTCAAATTATGCAATGTCATTGTAGAATTAAAGTGCAAGAATAGCTAGTTTTCCCTGAATTGGTGAAAAAATGCCAAGGGGCCATCTTCCCACCACCTGCCTCTTGACCATATGCGTACATAATACTATCAGCACATGGCAACAGGCCTCCAACCAGTCAAGGTGGCCCAGTGCAAGGGTTATATCACACAGGAGCAAAATCACACGATTGACTTTTATAGTCCGAGACTGGAGGTATGGGTGGGAACCACAAGGGACCTATATAAATACTGAGTTGGCCAAAAGGTTTGTTCATTTTTTCCAAAACATCTTTGGTCAACCTAGTACTTTAGCACACACACATAGAAAAGGAAACAAATACATAAAAGAGAGATCACTGCATAATGAAGGCATGTCTGTCAAGTACTGAGCACTTTATATGAATTAATTCACTGAAACCTCACAAGAATCCTTCAAGCTGCCAGCATCATCTCCATTTTTCAGGAGCAAGAACTCAAGTACAGAGGGATTAAATCCTCATTTAAGGACTCATTTAAATCATCCCGGCACAAACAGGTATTATCTGGATTTAAACTACAGTGGTCTGATTATTAACCGTTATATTACATTTGTGTGCTTACTTAGGGAAATTGAAGAGTATTTTCATTTCACATTTCTCCAAGTTCTCAAGAATACTTTAAAAAAAAAAGCTTAGCATGTATGAAGTAAATCAACAGGAAAATATGAAAGAAGATGAGAAAGGTAACTAAAGAGAAAAAAATGTCACTTCAGAACTAGAACAGAATTAGTAGTAGCAAGGAAAGAAATTATCACTGTAAAAACCAAATCAGCAATGTAGAACTGAGGCTTAGTCGCTCAGTTGAGTCTAACTCTTTGTGACCCCTTGGACTGCAGCCTGCCAGGCTCCTCTATCCATGGAATTCTCTAGTCAAGAATACTGGAGTGGGTAGCCATTCCCTTCTCCAGGGGGTCTTACTGACCCACGGATCGAACCCAAGTCTCCTGGATTGCAAGCAGGTTCTTTACCATCTGAGCTACCAGGGAAGCCCCAGTAAGGAAATGATTCAAAAGATAATAGATGTGGGGCTTCCCTGGTGGCTCAGTCGTAAAGAATCCTCTTGCCAGTGCAGGAGTCGTGGATTTGATCCCTGATCTGGGAGGATCCCACAAGCAGTGGAGCAACTAAGCCTGTACACCACAATTATTGAGCCTGTGCTCTAGAGCCTGGGGTGAGGCTCTAGAACAAGGGAAGCCACTGCAATGAGAAGCCCGCACACCACAACTACAGAGTAGCCCCCACTTGCTACAACTAGAGAAAAACCCTCAAAGACCCATCACAGCCAAAAATAAACAAATAATGATAAAAAAGATAACGGGTGTGAAGAAAGCAACAAAGATTCTTCAGAAGTAAACAAAAGTAAGTTAAACATCCAGTTTACTGAGTTTATAACTTCAAGGAAAGTATATAGAAAACCAAAGAAGACAACTTAAATGTATAAAAAATGTAAGCTCAAATTATGAAAGGAATTGAAATGGAAAATATATATAAGGACTGATTTCTTGATAAAGAAGATTCTATTCAACAGCAATAAGACAATTCACTACTCGGATTGATTAGAGAGATTAAATACAGCAATCATGGGAGAAAGGGGGAGAGAAGCATTTAAAAGGTATAAGGTGCTAATTACGGGGGCATAAAGTACATGATCTTCCCTGAAAATATAATTTGTAAGTTTGAATTAAGAAATATTGTGCATCTCAAAAAAAACAAAAACAAAACTGTGTTAAAAGGTGAGAAAGTTGTTCAGAAGTTATTCCTTTTAAACAAAAAAATTGTCCCCTAGTAGATTCACTAGAAAATTCTATGAGAATTTTAAGGAGCTGAAAATACTGATATTTTCCATGCAGAAGAAATGTAAATAATTTATGGAGATGAAGGTAAAATAAAGCTCTTCACTCCTTAAGTGTGGACTGTGCGTGTGACTTTTTCCAGAGCACAGCATGGAAAGGGATAAGAAAAAAAGAGTTAACTTCACGATTAAAAAACCTAGCAAACACTACCTCAAGCAGGTAATCAAGGTTAATATCATCAGTGAGAGATCACATAGATAGCATGTATTTTTGATATGATGTCATGAAAATAGCAGTCTACCTCTATGGTCATCCTTTCAAAAAGCACGTTACTTCAGTCTAATCATGAGAAAAGCATTCGACAAGTCCCAGTTGAAGGACAATCTACAAAATATCTGACTGATATTCTTCAAAATTGTCAAAATCATCAAAAATAAGGAAAGTCAGAGAAACTGTCACAGCCAAAAGGATCCCACATGTGGTGATTAATTGGATTATGGGACCCTGAATGGGATTCTGGGACAGAAAAAAAAATCTATTAGGTGAAAACTAAGAACTCTGAATGAAGAATAGGCTTTAGCTAATAATACTAATTAATGTAGGTTCATTAATTGTGACAACTGTGCCATACCAATTTAAGATGTTAATAATAGGGGAAATGGTGTGAGGTCTGCTGCTGTGCTGCTGCGTCACTTCAGTCGTGTCTGACTCTGTGTGACCCCAGAGATGGCAGCCCACTGGGCTCCCTTGTCCCTGGGATTCTCCAGGCAAGAACACTGGAGTGGGTTGCCATTTCCTTCTCTAATGAGGTCTAGAGGAGCTCAATAACTCTGTCTGAAACTGTTCTGTAATAAAAAAAAATATTAAGAAAATAGAAAATGACTATGTATTTAAAATACTTCAGATCACAGATTGAGATGGAAAGCTTAAAACTTCCTTTCTTTACAAAGCTAGCATGGCAAAAAATCACATACACACGCATTCACAAACGACAAATTAAGCTCAGTTATATATGCTAATGTAAAACTCCAGCTAAAATAGTCACAAAATAAATCATGTGTTTTCATTAAAACAGCCTATTAAGAAGAGGTCATTCTAAGAATATATGGCCACTTGAATACTAATAGCTATAATGAATTTATATTGCTGTTGCTGTTTTTGTTTAGTAGCTAAGTCATGCCCGACTCTTGTGACCCCATGGATTGTAGCTCACCAGGCACTTCTATCCATGGAATTTCCCAGGCAAGAATACTGGAGTGGGTTGCCATTTTTTTCTTCAATAAGGAACTTATATAAACTTTAAAATCTCATCACAGCACCTTGAGTCTCTATTGTTAACCTTAATTTACAGGTGAAATAATTGAAGCCACAAGAGTTCAGAGACTTGCCCAAGAACACACAGCTGTAAAGAAAGCAGATCCAGGAGTCTGGCTCTATGATTAAAATACAGTTGATCAAACATTACATTCTCATAAAAATAAAAATAGGATAGCTTAATACAATAAAAGCATAATTCCCACCACCACCTAGCAACATACCTAATAAGTAAAGTAAGAAGTATTCCTAATAGTAGATTCAGGTACTGCATGACTGCCCATTTTCACCATTCCTATTTACTGGTGTTTAGAAACTGCCAGTGAATAAAATTATGCAAGAGAATAAAATGGCAAAAACAATCATCTATTTTTTCCCATTTTTTTGTACATAACCTCTGTATGTGTTTGATTTTCTTGTCTAAATCTAAGTGGGAAAGGGTGAAAATGACAGGGGAAAATGACTCAGTTAAGAAACTACAGAAAAGTATTTTAAAAAAGCTTGTGACTTAACTAAAGATTAATTATAAAATTCTACCTTAGCACAAAGAAAAGAGCTTGAATACATGGGGAGCCATCTCTGCTGTGGGCTAAGAGAAGGCAATACTATAAATACAGCAATCCCTCTTAATCTGCCATATCAATATGATATTGATCAAAATTCTAGTATAAATTTTGTGGATGGGGGAGGGGAGAGTTTCAACTAAATGCTGCCAGAGTTAAACCAAAGGTGGGGATCTGTCAATTCCTGGAACCTAACAAGAGTATTGCTACACAACTGGGGACAGTGCTGGCCACCCCAACTGTTTGCTCCCTTGCAGGAGCCAGGAAATGGGGCATCCACCTGCCCCAAGGACAGTGATCACACATCATGCCTCTGGGATTTCTCTCCAGGGATAGTGAATCAATTCTATCAGCTGTTGTCAAACTAATGTATCTGGACTCAACCCCAGGGATAACCTCAGAGTTCTCATGGATCACCGGCAAATTATGTGCAAGCCTGGATTATAGTACCAAGATAATGTTTAAATACATCTATGGTCTAACTAACCTTCCTTTCAAATCTCATTTCTTCTCAGCCCCCGGACATATTAATCTACCATGTTCCTGGTTACATTTGGTACTGAAAGCCATCACAGCTGTCCAAGTGGGGCACTTGGGAATCATTTCCAACAAATTCTCTCTTACTATCCATATCCAATCAATCACAACTTTCAGCTAATTCTTTCCCTAAGTCTACTTCTTTCTATTTCTGCTCTCATCAGCACATGCCAGGACACTGACTGGGAAACTCTTTCTTTTGTTTGCTCTGGCCAATTCCATATATTCTTCAAGTCTCTGCTTAAATAATGGTTCTGATGGAGTTATCCACTCCCCACCCCCGTACTCCAAGGGGTACAGGTGTTTGCTGAACACCGACAGAGTCACTTCTGCTCTCTCTGCATTTCTGCTTCACAGATGGACTGCAATCTTCTTCCACATCCAGACTTAGGAAGGGTGGGACAAAGCACCCTTTTGTAAGACTTTCTGTACCTCTTGTCTCAGGCTTTTGTTCAGTTCGACATGGGCTAGCCCTTATCCTGCATCTGTGTAATCTTTCGATTTCCACCCAACAAATGAACATGAGCATTGCCTTGCCAGTTATGGTGAACAACACAGCTCTGCCCAGTTCACCCAATGCCTCCACAGAGAGGCCACCCGTTGACTCCCAGGACAACTGGAATGAAACTCTGAACGAATCTAAGGCAGTGGTAAGTTTAATGAAACTATGGATCCTTTCTTTGACTCAAATGTTTTGACCTAAAGAGTTATGTGCTAAGATATACTATGTTCAAAGAACCGTATTATACAAAAGCATAATATGCATCTGAGATTTTATACTAGTGTCTATAAGTGTACCTAAGGATTATAGTTAGAATGAAAGGAACAGATCTTTAGCATTTAGTGGAAGTAAATTCTTCCCCTACAATGATGAAAATCACCAAAAAGTAAGTTCTACAGATTTATGTCTATTTTCTCTTTCTTCACATGTTTTTTTATTACCTTGCCTGTAATGCCTTCTTCTTTGTAAGTTTTCTTTCTTTACAGGTTCTCACTTAATTGTGTAGCTGGGGAAAGTGAGTAAGGGAAACAGTATATTGGGCATAGGTTTTACTGATAAAATTGGTAGATTGAGGAATTGGAGAGAGGTAAAAGGAAAGAGAACTGCCAATCATTTTCTTGTATCTTAAGTCCTCATGATAAAAACTGTTGAGTCTCCAGTCAAACAGTGAGTTTCTCTTTGTCATCTAGGCTGCTGTGTATGACTGGAGTCCTGAAATTCAGGGGGTCATCCTCAGCTCACTCAACTACGGCTCATTCTTGGCTCCAATTCCCAGTAGCTATATGGCTGAAGTATTTGGAACCAGGTATTTGTCTGGTACCTGCATGTTTATTACCTCAGTCCTGGCCCTCTTCACTCCACTAGCAGCTGATACTGGAGTGACTGTGCTCATTGTCCTACGGGTCATCCAAGGCATAGTTCAGGTACCAGGACCTTTTCTAAGTACACATAGAATTAGGTTCTAAAATGACCTCAGATAGCCAAGAATTAACTTTTTGTTTCAGGTTGTGTTATTAACAAGTCAGTATTCAATCTGGGCTAGATGGGCTCCACCACAAGAAAGGAGTCAACTCATCACCATTGCTGTAGCAGGTAATTGATACCGTAATTATCACCTTGTATACTCTGTCTCTTGTGGCTAAGCTGGTAAAGAATCTGCCTGCAATGTGGGAGACCTGGGTTCGATCCCTGGGTTGGGAAGATCCCCTGAAGAAGGGAAAGGCTACACACTCTGGTATTCTGGCCTAGAGAATTCCATGGACTGTATAGTCCATGGGGTTGCAAAGAGTCAGACACCTACACAGCATTGGGTGGACTGGACAGAGTTGGACATGACTTTTTAGCAACTTTCACTATGCTCTGTCCAAGTGTACTCTGCCACAGCCTATCAAAAGAAGCCAAACCTTACACCCTAAGTACTCTGTCTCCCTGCTTTACAGGAAGCTAACCTAAACTATCCTATCTTTCTTGATCATAACCAAATGCTTCCTGGGCACCAAACATTCTTGCAAGTGCTTTTAATTTCATTTTAGTCTCAAAGCAATTTTGCAACTCAGTAACATATAATTATTTTCCATTTCACACATAAGGGAATAAGAGACACAAACAGACTGATGACTTTTCCAGAATCACACAGCTACTGAGTGAAGGAGCAGAATCTAACTTAGGTAGCCTGGGTTATAGCTTAGCTTTGTATTGACATTGGTCTATAGGAAGCACATAGAGTCTCGAGTCTGACCTTCTCACCCAGAACATCCTCACATCTTCTATTTAGGGTCAGTGCTGGGCTGCTTCATCATCTTCCTTGTCGGCGGTTACCTCTGCCAGACTATAGGATGGCCTTGTGTCTTCTATATCTTTGGTGAGTTTGTGCTTTTCAAATCTCAGAATTTTGTTTTATGACTGAGACTGCTGGACATTTCTGTGATGTAGGTCATCTATGGTTAACCAAATCCTAGTAGATAATGTTCAGAGCTAATCATGTGGTGAATCTTGCAAGTGACATTTAAGTTTTAATATCCTGAGTGTAGAGCTAGAATAACCTGATGAGTTTAAAGGCATCATAATGTTCCTTCCTGCTTCTAAATTGAACCCACAAAGGACCTCAGAGGGATTTCTTTCATAAAATGCTGCATATGTAATCTTAGTGAGATTATATTTTTAGTTATGCTGTTTATTTAATGCTTCCTCAGTTGTTCAGTGGTAAAGAATCTGCCTGCCAATGCAGGAGACATGGGTTCAATCCTTGGATCAGGAAGATCCCCTGGAGAAGAAAATGGCAACCCATTCCAGTATTCCTGCTTGGGAAATTCCATGGACAGAGGAGCCCGGTGGGCTACAGTCCATGGAGTTGCAAAAGAGTCGAACACGACTTAGCAACTAAACAACAAAAATGTATTCAATACATTCTTTTAAATTTCTATTATTACAACCAGAAAATTATGGGAATTTGACCTTCGTGCATCCTCAGGTGTGTCAGACTCTTTATGACCCCATGGACTGTAGCCTGCCAGGCTCCTCTATCCATGGGATTTCCCAGGCAAGAATACAAGAGTGGGTTGTCATTTCCTTCTCTAGGGGATCTGCCCGACAGGGGTTAAACTCCGTGTCTCCTGCATTGGCAGGCAGATTCTTTATCTCTGCCACCTGGGAAACCCAATATGATGTCATCTTAGGTAAAATACTGATTGGAGTAGAGAGTCAATCAGTAGAGGCTGCAGGACAGAGCAGATCATGTGAGGCTCAGGAATGAACAATCATATAGAGATGTTGGGAAAGTTTCTGAAGATCACAGTGTTCCAGAGGTGACATTCTACCATACAAGTTTGCCTTTACCCAGCTCTGTGTGAAATCTTCCCAAAAGCTTTCAGCTAATCTTTGTGTTTGTTTGATTTTTGAAACATTCTCCGGAATCCCATCTGCAAACTGCCTGATTCCAGTGGAACTTACTGGTCTCATTGGTGTTTTCATTAGAGTATAATAGTCTTAGATCCAGGATTCTTATAACATCAGGTCAGTAATTCTGCTGAGAATAAAAGTGTATGAAGATTGTTTACTATACTATAGCATATCAGCCTTCAAAGACTCTGTCATGGAAACTTTCAGAAGGGCAGGTTACAAAATTTTCAGGGAATGAGAGAGGCTTACTGTGCTACTGGTTTTGGGAAAAGGTAAATAATATACACAAAATAAGAACTCACTAAATATTACTGAATCAATGTTAACATCCTCCATCCTCAACGTGCAACAGTGCTAATTTTCATCTCTCTCACTCCCCTCCCCTCTTGCTTTTAAGTTCCTTGATGACATGATCATGTCTTTATACTCATATTCTCAACATGTAGCAAAATGCCTGGTATATGGTGGCTGTTCTATATTTGGGAAGGACTGTATAAACAACAAGCTAACAAGTGAAGAGAAGAAGATTCTAAAAAGGGAATGAATGTTTCCACTCAATACTAATAAAGTTGAGTTGTCCAACACTGTAATAATGTATATATTAAACAATTTCTTTGCTGAGGATTAATTTCATTCTATATCCAGAAATTACCTGGGCAATCAGCTGCATATACTGTATATACTGCTGCTAACCATTAGGTGTTAGAGAGAAACAAGAAAAGATTTAATAAAACATAAACTTCGTGAAGCGTGACTAGCAGGGGGGATGCCGACTGGTAACTTCAACAGTGAGGGCATTTTCAAGCACATGGGTCGAACACACTAATAACTTTTAGCAGCAATGTACAGCCTTACTACTGGTGCATTTCAAAACCTCCCCAAACTCAGGGATTTTAAACAACCAGCACTTAGTCTCTTAGTTTTGTGGGACAGCTCGGCAGGTCTGCTCTCTGTGTCTCTCATCTGCGTTAGAGAGTGGACGAGCTGGAGCATGTTCTTCCCATGCCAATGGCTAAGGCACAAGAGGACAAGTGAAAAAATGCAGTGCTTCTTAAAGCCTAGCCTCTGAATTGCCCCATGCCACTGGTAAAAGCAAGTTACATGGCCAAGACAAAAGTCAAGTGGTAAGGAAGTACCCTCAATCTATGATAAGCCTATGTAAGGGATACGTGCAGGAAGGAGGGGAGTATGGGGCCATTGTGCTAACCACAGGAATCATCTCAAGGCAGAATCAAACTGATAGAAGTCCAATTCTGTGCTAAGTAGAACCTTTTTTTTTTTTTTCCTTTTAAAGGTGGAATTGGCTGTGTCTGTTCTTTTCTCTGGTTTGCTGTCATTTATGATGACCCTGTGAGTCATCCATTTATTAGCACTAAAGAGAAGGAATATATCGTCTGTTCACTGGCTCAAGAGGTACACTGGGGAACTCCTCTGCCATTTCCCCATGTCTGTCTGGATGTCTCAGTGGTGAAGACTTCAGTAGAGCAGAGCTTTGATCTTCAGATACATATCTGATATTGACATGTACTTTCTTCCAGGGTTCTCCACCAGGCTGGTCTCTTCCCACTAAAGCTATGATCAAATCACTACCACTTTGGAGCATTCTCATCTTTTACTTCAGTGATTACTGGCATTTTTTTGTCCTGACGTCATTCTTACCAACATTCATCACCTCTGTACTTCAAGCTAATATCAGAGATGTAAGTATGGAGAAAACTCATTCTGTTCTTCTGTTGCTTTATATATAATCCCTTCTTCTCTCTCCTACAGTCACAAGTTTAGGCCAAGGGTCTTCATGGAGGAAATGATACCTGATTCACTTGAATTCTGATTCAACTCAATGTGTCCTACTGCTTATTGGGTGCAGAATGGTATGGCTCTAGGTCAACTTGGCATTCATAGAACAGCATATTTTTTAAGGGACCTATGCAGAAATTTTTATGTTCAATCCAATCAACATTTGCAAACAAGACATTCTGCTGGCAGCATAAGTGATAAAACAATAAAAATTTGCCTCTGAGAAGACTGTGACAGAGAAGCATAAACAATGTTATGACATTAAAAGGACATAAAGTTCCAAATAGGACTTGTACCAAAAACTTGTGGAAAATGTTTTTTTAGAAAAACATTTTATTCCAGTGTAACATATATAAAGAAAAGTGTGAAAACTGCACATGTGTACAGCTGTCTATACAATATGTACACATTTTCTTTTTCTGTACACATTTTCACAAAGTGAACAGATGCTCTGAATGGCTGAAAAGAGCCTATCAATTCTGCCATCTGAGTGTCTTGAAAGTGGTAAAGGGTGTATCATCTTCTAGCTTGTTAGTGATACTTCACTAGGTCACTGAATTAGTGTTTCATTCTTATCCTTTGTACAAAAAGTGGGGCTCATCTGGTGAAACCATGCTAAATGGTCAACAAAGAACTGACCTTTCCCAAGGTCAGAGTCTAGAGAGCATACATGCAAACAGTCTGGAGGTACTGAGATCAGAAAGCCTAAGGACAGAGTAGCTATGGGTCTTCCCAAAGGAGGAAGTGGGGGCCAGCAGCAGGTAATTGATACCAGAATGCTAGGCAAAGGAATCAGGAGACAGGAGGTCTAGACTAGCAGGATGCCAGTGCTGAGAGCTAGACACCCTGAGGCCGACTGTTGGAAGTGACTGGTCCCTGGTGTGAAGTGGGGTAGGCTCTTTAATCTCAGAAGCCAAGGCTGAGGAACAGGGTAATGAGGGAATGATTAGAAGGGCAAGTTGAGACAGACAGTAGGGTTTCCCCAGCTTGAGAAATCAAGAGGTCTTGAGTCCCATTGGTCCCAGGGTATTTTTCTCTTAACCTTGATGATCCTGGTTTGCTATTGTTTTTGTCACTAGAACTCTTTGCCCACTCTTTGTTGTGCCTGACTCTTTGCCACCTCATGGACTATAGTTGGGAAGGCTCCTCTGTCCATGGAATTTCCCAGGCCAGAATACTGGAGTGGGTTGCCATTTCCTTCTCCAGGCTTTGGTTTACTCATTTGTAAAATAAACATCTTGGACCATTTGACAGTGAGATCCTTTTCATTGTCTAGATTATGTACAACAAAGGATTTTGCATTTTCTTTAATAACATTTTGATTTAGGAATTGAAATTATAACATTTACAAAAATATATAAAAAGATATGGTGAAAAATCTTACTCTCATTCCTGTCCCCAAACTGCCCTGTTTTCTCAGCCTTCGATTGAGATATGTCCCAATTTTGATGAGAATTTTTATCATGAATGGCTATTAAACTGTCAAATGCTTTTATTCTGCATCTATTGATTATGTGATTTTTACCATTCCTTTTGTTAACATGATGTCTCACATTGATTTATTTGTGAATACTGACCCATCCTTGTATTCCTGGAATAAATCTTACTTGATCATTGGGTATGATTCTTTTTATATATCATCAAATTTGGTATGTTAATATTTTGTTTAGGGTATTTTCTTCTATATTAATCAGGATACTGGCCTGTAATTTTCTTTTATTGTAGGGTCTTTATCTGGTTTTGGTATAGGGTAATGGTGACCTCATAGGATGAATTTGGGAGTGTTCCCCCCCACTTCCATTTTTTTTTGAATAGTTTGAAAAAGGTAGGCATGAGCTCTTCTTCATATGTTTGATAGAACGCCCCTGTGAAGCCATTTTGTCCTGGACTTTTGTTACTTGGAATTTATTATTTTAATTACAAATTCAATTTCATCATTGGTCTGTTCAGATTGTCTATTCCTGGTTCAGTCATGTATGTTTCTAGAAATGTATCTATTTCTTCTAGATTTTCCACATTGTTGGCATATAACTGTTCATTGTATTCATTTTTTTTTTGTATTTATGGTATTGAGTGTTATTTTTCCTCTTTGATTTCTTATTTTATTTGGGTCCTCTCTCTTTTCTTCTTGGTAATCTTGGCTCTTTATCCTTTGGAAAAACCAACTTTTGGTTTCACAGGTCTTTTCTATAGCTATTTATTTCTGATCTATATTTTATTTCCTTTTTTTATTTTTATAATTTCCTTCCTTCTGCTGACTCTGGACACTTTTTGTTGTTTCAAATACCAGATTTTGAGATTTTTCTTGAGAAAGGCCTGTATTGCCATAAACTTTGCTCTTAGAACTATTTTTTTTCCCTTGAAGGATAAATGCTTTACATAATTTTATTGTTTTCTGTCAAATCTCAACATGAATCAGCCATAGGTATACATATATCCCCTCCCTTTTGAACCTCCCTCCCATCTCCCTCCCCATCCCATCCCTCTAGGTTGATACAGAGCCCAGGTTTGAGTTTCCTGAGCCATACAGCAAATTTCCGTTGGCTATGTATTTTACATAAGGTAATGTAAGTTTCCATGTTACTCTTTCCATACATCTCACCCTCTCCTCCCTTCTCCCCATGTCCATAAGTCTATCCTCTGTTTCTCCATTGCTGCCCTGTAAGGAAATTCTTCAGTACCATTTTTCTAGATTCTGTATATGTGCATTAGAATACGATATTTATCTTTCTCTTTCTGACTTACTTCACTCTGTGTAATAGGTTCTAGGTTCATTCACCTCATTAGAACTGACTCAAAGGTGTTCCTTTTTATGGCTGAGTAATATTCCATTCAGAGAAGGCAATGGCACCCCACTCCAGTACTCTTGCCTGGAAAATCCCATGGACTGAGGAGCCTGGTAGGCTGCAGTCCATGAGGTTGCTAAGAGTCAAACACGACTGAGCGACTTCACTTTAACTTTTCACTTTCATGCATTGGAGAAGGAAATGGCAACCCACTCCAGTGTTCTTGCCTGGAGAATCCCAGGGACAGGGCAGCCTGGTGGGCTGCTGTCTATGGGGTCGAACAGAGTCGGACACGACTGAAGCGACTTAGCAGCAGCAGCAATATTCCATTGTGTATATGTACTACAACTTCTTTATCCATTCATCTGTTGATGGGCATCTAGGCTGCTTCCATGTTATAGCTATTGTAAGTAGTGCTGCAATGAACAATGGGATACATGTGTCTTTTTCAATTTTGGTTTCCTGAGGGTATATTCCTAGGAGTGGGATTGCTGGGTCATATGGTGGTTTTATTCCTAGTTTTTTAAGGAATCTCCATACCGTCTTCCATAGTGGCTGTATCAATTTACATTCCCACCAACAGTGCAAGAGCATTCCCTTTTCTCCACACCCTCTCCAGCATTTATTGTTTGCAGACTTTTTGATGATGGCCATTTTGACTGGTGTGAGGTGATCTCATTGTAGTTTTGATTTGCATTTCTCTAATAATGAGTGATGTTAAGCATCTTTCCATGGGTTTGTTAGCCATCTGTTTGTCTTCTTTGGAGAAATGTCTGTTTAGGTGTTTCCCCCACTTTTTGACTGGGTTGTTTGTTTTTCTGGCATTGAGTTATATGAGCTGCTTGTATATTTTGGAAATTAATCCTTTGTCAGTTGTTTCATTTGCTATTGTTTTCTCCCATTCTGAGGGTTGTCTTTTCACCTTGCTTATAGTTTCCTTTGCTGTGCAAAAGCTTTTACGTTTAATCAGGTCCCACTTGTTTACTTTTGTTTTTATTTCCATTACTCTAGGAGGTGGGTCATAGAGGATCTTGCTTTGATTTATGCCATCAAGTCTTCTGCCTATGTTTTCCTCTAGTAGTTTTCTAGTTTCTGGTTTACATTTAGGTCTTTAATCCATTTTGAGTTTACCTTTGTGTATGGTGTTAGGACGTGTTCTAATTTCATTCTTTTACATATAGCGGTCTAGTTTTCCCAGCACCATTTATTAAAGAGGCTGTCTTTGCCCCATTGTATGTTCTTGACTCCTTTGTCAAAAATAAGGTACCCATAGGTGCATGGGTTTATTTCTGGGCTTTCTATCTTGTTCCATTGGTCTATATTTCTGTTTTTGTGCCAGTACCCTACTGTCTTGATGACTGTAGCTTTGTAGTATAATCTGAACTCAGGAAAGTTGATTTCCTCCAGCTCCATTCTTCTTTCTCAAGACTTCTTTGGCTATTAGGGGTCTTTTGTGTTTCCATATGAATTGTGAAATTTTTTGTTCTAGTTCTGTGAAAAATGTCATTGGCAATTTGATAGGGATCGCACTAAATCTGTAGATTGTGTTTGGTAGTATAGTCATTTTCACAATGTTGATTCTTCCTATCCAGGAACATGGAATATCTCTCCATCAGTTTATGTCATCTTTGATTTCTTTCATTAGTGTCTTATAATTTTCTGTGTACAGTTCTTTTTTCTCCTTAGGTAAGTTTATTCCTAGATATCTTTTTGTTGCAATGGTGAATAGGATTTTTTCCTTAATTTCTCTAATTTTCATTGTTAGTATATAAAAATGCAAATGATTTCTGTGCATTGATTTTGTATCCTGCAACTTTGCTAAATTCACTGATTAGCTCTAGTATTTTCTGATACTATCTTTAGGGTTTTCTATGTCATCTGCAAACAGTGAGAGATTTACTTCTTCTTTTCCAATCTGGATTCCTTTTCTTTTTCTTCTCTGATTGCTGTAGCTAGGACTTCCAGAACTATGTTGAAAAATAGTGGTGAAAGTGGACACCCTTGTCTTGTTTCTGATTTTAGGGAGAATGCTTTCAGTTTTCCACCATTGAGAATAATGTTTGCTATAGGCTTATCATATATAGGGCTTCTCTCCTAGCTCAGTTGGTAAAGAATCTGCCTGCAATGCAGGAGACATGGATTTGATTCTTGGATCAGAAAGATCCCCTGGAGAAGGAAATAGCAACCCACTCCAGTATTCTTGCCTGGAGAATTCCATGGACAGAGGAACCTGGTGGGCTACAGTCCATGGGGTCGCAAGAGTTGGACACGACTGAGTGACTTTCACTACTGCTACAATACTATCATAAATGGCCTTTACTATGTTGAGGCAGGTTCCTTCTATGCCCATTTTTTGAAGAGTTTTAATCATAAATGGGTGCTGAGTTTTTTCAAAGGCTTTTTCTGCATCTATTTTCATATGGTTTTTAATCCTTCAATTTGTTAATGTGGTGTATCGCATTGATTGATTTGCATATTTTGAATAATCCTTGCATCCCTGGAATAAACCCATGGATTTGATTATGGTGTATGAGCTTTTTTATGTGTTGCTGAATTCTGTTTGCCAAAATTTTGTTGAGGATTTTTATATCTATGTTCATCACTGACATTGGCCTGTAGTTTTCTTTTTTTGTGTTGTCTTTGTCTGGTTTTGATATCAGGGTGATGGTGGCCTTGTAGAATGAGTTGGAAGTGTTCCTTCCTTTGAAATTTTTTGAAACAGTTTTAGAAGGGTAGACATTAACTCTTTTCTAAATGTTTGATAGAATTCTGTGAAGCCATCTGGTCCTGGGATTTTCTTTTTTGGGAGATTTTTGACCACAGCTTCAATTTCAGTGCTTGTAGTTGGGTTGTTGATAATTTCTATTACTTCCTGATTCAGTCTTGGAAGATTGAACTTTTCTAAGAATCTGTCCATCTGTCCATTTCTTCCAGGTTATCCATTTTATTGCCATATAGTTGTTCATAATAGTTTCTTATAATCCTTTGTAATTCTGCATTGTCTGTTGTAACCTTTCCTTTTTCATTTCTAATTTTGATGTGATTCTTTTTTTCTTGGTGAGTCTGGCCAAAGGTTTGTCAATTTTATCTTCTCAAAGAACATTTTAGTTTTATTAATCTTTAGCATTGTTTCTTTCATTTCTTTTTATTTCTGCTTGGATCTTTATGATTTCATTCCTTCTATTAATTTGGGTTTTTTTTTGTTCTTTTTCCAGTTGTTTTAGGTGTAAAGTTAGGTTGTCTATTAGATGTTTTTCTTGTTTCTTGAGGTAGGATTGTATTGCTATAAACTTCCCTCTTAGAACTGCTTTGGCTGCATCCCATAGGTTTTGAGTTGTGTTTTCATTGTTTTCTTAGAATTGCTTTTGCTGCATCTCATAGATTTTGGAGTATTGTGGTTCCATTTTCATTTGCCTCAAGGTATTGTCCAATTACCTCTTTGATTTTTTCATTGACATATTTTTTTAAAAAGTAGAATGTTCTTTAGTCTCCACGTTTGTTTTTCCTATTTTTTCTTCTTATAATTGATTTCTAGTTTCATACAATTGTGGTTGGGAAAAACGCTTGATATAATTTTCTATCCTGTTAAATTTGTTGAAACTTGTCTTGTAGCCTGACATGTGATCCATTCTGGAGAACTTTTCAAGTGCAACTTTTCAATGTGTATTCTGCTGTTTCTGGATGAAATGTCCTGTAAACCCAGCTGGTCTATTGTGTCATTTATGACCACTGTTTCCTTACTGATTTTCTGTCTGAATTATCTGTCCATTAATGTAACTGATGTGTTAATACTGTTATTGTATTGTGGTCAATTTCTCCCTTTATGTCTGTTAATATTTGCTTTATATATTTAGGTGCTCCTATTGCATATATGTTAGAAAGTGTTGTATCTTCTTGTATTGATCCCTTTATCATTATATAATCCCCTTTGTTTTTTTGTTCCAGATTTTATTTTAAAGTCTATTTTGTCTAATACGAGTGCTGCTACCACCATTTTATTGTGCTGTTTTCATGAAATATCTTTTCTCATCCCCTCACTTTCAATCTGTATATGTCTTTTAACTCTGAAATGAGTCTCTACAGGCAGCATACAGATGGGTCTTGATTTTTAACCCAATTACCTGCCCTGTATCTTTTGTTTGGAGCATTTAGCCCATTGACATTTAAAGTGATTATTGGTAGGTATATACTTATTGCCATTTTATTACTTGTTTCCTGGTTGTTTCTGTAGTTCTTTTCTACTCCTTTATTTTTAGTTTATTGCCTTGTGGTTTGATGTTTTAGTAGTATCCTGTGTTCCTTTCTCTCTCTCTCACATGCTTTTTTTTTTTTTTTTCTTCTGTATCTACTGTAGGTTTCTGATTTGTGGTTACTATAAGGCTCATGTATGTTTACCTGTATCTACTTGTTTTAAACTGGTAGTCATTTAGTTCAAATGCATTCTAAAAGATCTACAATTTTACTCCCTTCCTCCATGCTTTGTATTTTTAAAATTTCATATTTTACATCTTTATGCTTATCCCTTCACTTTTTTAATAGTTGATTTTACATTTTTTTTTTTTTTTTTGTCTTTTAATATTCATGCTAGACTATTTAAGTGGTTGGTCTACAGCCTTTACTATTTTCTTTTACCAGTGGGACTTATGCTTTCCTATAGATTTTTACTTCTTGTTGTAGCCTTTTCTTTTCACTTAGAGAGGACATTTTAGCATTTCTTTTTGGGTAGGTTTAGTATTGATTAACTCTCTTAGTTTTTGCTTGTCTAAGAAGTTTTCTCTCCTTCAATTCTAAATGATAATCTTGCAGGGTAGAGTATCCTGGTTGCAGGTTTTCCCCTTTCAGCACTTTAAATACATCATGCCACTTCCTTTTGAGACCAAAAGGAAGTTTCTGCAAAGTTTCTGCAGGAAATCAGCCAATAGTCTTACAAGGGTTCCCTTGTATATAACTGCTTTTCTCTTGCTGCCTTTAGAATTATCTTTTCATCTTTAATTTTTGTCACTTTGATTATAATATGTCTTGGTGTAGCTCTGTTTAGGTTCATCTTGTTTGGAATCCTTTGTGCTTCTTATACCTGGATATATTTCTTTCTTCAGGTTTGGAAAGGTTTCTGCCACAATTTTATCAAATATACACATTTTTGGCCTCTCTCTTTGTTCTTCTTCTTCTGGGACTCTTGTAGAACAAATCATGAGATCTCTTAAACTCTTTCTTTTTGCAGCTCTGATTACTGATTTCCATTATTCTATTTTCCAGATCACATATGCATTCATCTATATCATCTAGTCTGTTAATTCTTTTCAGTATGTTTTTAATTTCAATTATTGTATTCTTTAGTTCTGGCTGGCTCTTTTTTAAAAATATTTTTTATCTCATTAAAATTTTCACTATGTTTATTTTTCTAATTCAGATTAGCATTCTTATTACTAATTATTTGAACTCTGATACATTATTTGTTTCATTAGTTGTTTTTTTCAAGGATTTTCATATTCTTTCCTTTGAATTAAATTCCTCTGTCTTTTCATTTTGCTTAATCTTCTCTGTATCTATGAAATTAAGCAAAACAGTTACCTATCTCAAACTTGAAGGGATGTCCTTATGTAGAAGTATCCCTGTGCAGTCTTGTGCCCAGTGTCTTTGGTGGGAAAGCTAGGTTCAATGTTGAACATGAGTCACTCTTCCCCATGGTTTGCTGGTAGCTATCACGAGAGTAGGAGGTAGAACTAGAGGTAGAAGAGTTATAGCAAGAGCCAGTTGTGAGCCAGGGCTTCTCCTCAGTTTGACAGCCAACACCACACTATTTGTGTGGGGGTGGGTGGATGGGTCCCAAGTTTCTGGGTCAAAAGCCTTGAGGGTTGGTCTGATCTGGTTACATTCCTTTTGTGTGTGCTCTCCCCACTCCCAGCACTGGCACCCTCACTCAGGGAGGAACAGTGTTGGAGCAAGAGGAGCTGGAGTGGGTGCTTGGCATAAGTTGGGGTGTGGGCTGTGGTAGTCCCAGCACCAATCAGGGTCCTGGACAACTCCTGATCTGCTGCCTTCATAGGCACCAGCAATGTTCAGACGTTATGCTTAGTCTGAGCTGCCTCTTTCCCTCACAACTGCATACTCTTTTCAGGCATGGCAGCCCTCTCCTCAGTGTGGAGCTGCACTGGGAGCAAGAGGGGCTGCAGCAGGTGCTCTGCTCAGGTTGATGTGTATGTTATGCAGTGGTGGGAAACCAGCCAGAGTCCTTGTCAGTTTCAATCTGCTTCTGCCTTTTTTCGGGAGTAAGCAAGTGTGTGCATTCTCTTCCTAAGTGGAGTCTAGGTTTCTCTTTTTCTTTTTATAGTCCGGCTATCAATCCCACTATTTTTCAAAATATCAGCTAAGGGGAATTGTCCTGTTGGTGTCAGACCCCAGGGTGTAGCACTCAGTATGTGGTTCTCACCACTCACTCTCCAGGGAGCATCTCTGAACCTGTGTAATTCTCCCTCTTCTGTGTACCCTCCTAAGGATGCAAATCCTGATCCGATCACTTCTCTTCATTTCTACCCAATTCCGTGTGGATCTTTCTTACAGTGTTGGTTGGATAACAGTCTTTCTGCCAGTCTCCAGTTTGTTTTTAGTGAGAATTTTTCCACATGTAGATGTATTTTTGATGTGTTCACGGGGAGGTAAGCTTTGCATCCTCTTACTCTACCTTCTTGATCTCCCTCCTCTATAAACTTTTATATTTATTAACAAATTGCCTTCCATGGGGCATTAATATTTGGAAGTGCCTGATTCCTCTTGGCATCACCACAGATCATGTCAAAAAACTGTTGCACTCTTGCCAATTTGACAAAATTTATCTCACAGTAGTTTTACTATTATGAGGTTGGTTACCTTTTAATACGTTTAGGAATCACTTTTTTTTTTTTTTTATGTGACTTGTCTTTCATACCGTTTGACTATTTTTCTACTTAGCTTTTGTTCTTTTTAATATCTATTTCCACAAGATCCTTATATATGACATTAGTCCATTTTTTTCAAACTGAACTTAATGTATATTTTTCCTCAGACACTAAAATTATATTGGATCATTCCAGTAACTTAAGTTTTTATTAAAGGTGCTATGTATATACAGGAAAAGCTATAGATGTAGACAATCCACCCAGGGATCAATCTATGTCATGGTGGCTGTAGTGAGGCATGCACTTCACCTCAGTTTTGGTTCTCAGAGTGGGATACTGTCAGCCCTGCCATTTGCTTCTGCCTGTATCTGTGTTGTCCCTGGAGGTCTACTGGCAGATTTTCTCCTCTCCAGAAAAATCCTCAGACTCAATACCATCAGGAAACTCTTCACTGCTATAGGTAAGAACTGAGGTGGATAAAGGGGGTGGATGTGGGAAGCTTCCACATCCGCTCAGGGAAGCTTCCTATTCACTCTTTGTTCTTTTGCCCCAGGGGTTCTCTTCCCAGCTGTGCTCTTCACATCTGTTTACTGGGTTAGATCCAGCTTCAGCACCACCATAGCCTTCTTGACAATATCTTCTGCCATCAAAAGCTTCGCCCAATCAGGAGCCCTTGTCAACTTCGTGGATATTGCTCCTCGGTAGGGACCCCTTTGCCTGATCCTCACAGAAGTTCAGTTCAAATCCAGTAATCTGCTCTGACACACACGAGTAAAATGTGACATGTACTATGGGTCATAGGAAATTTCAGCACCAATCCTCATCCAAATAACTCCTGGAAGGGACCCAAAGCTCGTCAACCACTATTAAATTAGTTTTTCCAGATGAAAACAGGAGTCAGTGGCTGTACTCATAGTTCAACTGTGGGAGACTCATGCCAATCTCTTTCTGTTGGGAAATGCAGCAGTTACACAGGACTGGGTCACTGAAAGGACTCATAAACTTCAGAGGGTATGCTTATGTAAGCCTTTAATATAGGTAGAGGATAGCAGGAGAAACATTTACGTCTGATATAGGAAATATCAGAGATGACTGAGACTTCCAAATGTAGCTCCCAGGGACCATCCACGGACAGTTCACAGTCAACAGGACACACTTCATCTTCAGATAATGAACCATCAAATTACATGGGAGATACCTTGGTCTTAGGGGAGCCAATGTCTCATCCAATGAGAGATCTTTTATACCTAAAAACAAGGCTTCTTAGCAGAAGCCAAGAGAACATATAAAGTAGGTGCCAACCATCAATTTGTGCATTTGGTATAAAGAATGTTGACAAGTTAGTACACTTTATACCCCCCTGGAAATCCCAGATCCTGGCACTGGATTATATGCATCACTAGTCAGTACATTTCACTCAGGTTTGACTAAGGACCAACACAGCCCCAGGAATCCCCAGATAAACACAGAGTTGCAACAGATCAGCTGATATGAACTCTATGCTTACACAGGAATATTGCTTTCTCCAGGTACAGTGCCTTACTCAGGGCACTATCACAGATCTTTTCTTACCTGGCAGGAGCCATTTCTCCCACGGTCAATGGATTTTTGATGAGTCAGGTAAGGTAAAATGTTCTGATGATGATGATAGTCACAAGAGTCACCTAGAAAGGTCACCCAGCCTCTCATTCTCATCCTAGGCTTATCTCATGCAGAGAAATCACCACATGTTCAGGGTATGAAGTGAAGGAGAATGCTCCACTGTATGAGTTTATGCTTTATGAGTTGTTAGAAGATGAGTTTCTCATGCTAATCATCAAATTTTCTAGGAATAATCACAGCATTTCTTTGTAAAGTATAGAATAGCCAACATTCTGATTTGCCTGGGGCTGAGGGCTTTCCTGGGATGTGAAGCTGTTAATGCTAAAACCTTGAAAGTTCCAGGCAATACGGAAAGAGTTGGTCATCCTGTGTAGGAACCCAACAAATATTTATAGAAAAAATGAGCAAGATGCTGAGTAGATGACAGAGTGAAATAGCAATCTGCACCTTACACATATGTTCACCAGTGGTTAGTATACCAATTCCTCTGCCCAGTATTGCTTACTTAGTGTTTTTACACTCATACAACCTTCTGTCCTGGGAAGTGAATTTAAAGTTGTCAGAATAAACAAATTCATCTGATGACAACTTCATATGACTCAGACTTGGTACAGACTTTATGTGAGAAATATGTATATGACATTCACATGACAATCATTCTTTAAGTTTTTTGTGGTTTCTACCAAAAGCCAGGAAAATGGATAGAGAATAACCAAAGAAAGGGCTTTTTTTTGACATGAAGTCCTTTCTTTGTTTGAAGCTTCAGTTCTCTTCCAGCCCCTAAGAAACCATCAGAAAATGGCTGTTTGAAACAGAAATTCTCAAATTGCCCTTCTTTCCCTTGTTACTCACTTATTCATTCAACAAGTATGCAATGAATATTGGAATGGGCCATGCAATGTTTAAAAGAATAAAACAAAAGTCCCTGCCCTTGTAAGGTCGATATGGTAGGGGAAAAAAACAACAGAAAACTAATAAGCTAAACAAAAACATGATATACTGAATGATGGTAAGTGCTAAGAGAAAAAGTAAGGCAGGAGAGGAGAGCAGGGCATACAAGAGGGGGTGCAGTTACAGTTTAAATGGGGCGGCTGAAAAAGTAAGAATGGGAAGAATGGGAAGTAAGCAAGAATGGGAAGCAAGCACATGGGTGAAACAAATGGCTACTTGAGGGGAGTAACATTCCAGCAGAGGGAAAGGCCTGGGCACCAGAAATTCTAGGAACAACCAGGAATATATAATTTAGGGCAGAGTTGGGGGTGGGGTCAGTGGAATATGGTGCCAGAGCCTTTCTGCAGTAGGATGGACAAGAACAAGGAGACTGTTGATAACTTGTGGTTTCCTGCCTCCAGGATCCAGAGCTTGGTTGGAGAAATGTCTTCTTACTTTCAGCTGCTGTGGGCATATTAGGCCTGATTTTCTACCTCATTTTCGGCCAAGCAGAAGTGCAGGACTGGGCTAAATGCAGACATGCACCCGCTTCTGAGCGAACCGAGTGAGGCCTCAGATGCCAGCGCTTAGTTGTTCACTGTTTGCCCTCATGGACATTCCCCTTTCATACCTGCTTGACTAATTAGCCTTTCACCTTGAACTGGCTTTACTTTCTGTATCTTCTCTGATATACTATGTCATACTGAAAATGCTACCTGGAGATTTTACAAGGGATGGTGAGGGGAAGGTTAGTTATTTAACTCTAAGCTCCTGAGAGCATAGGTGTGTCTGAATTTCTATGTGTTCTCCACTCTTTTCACTGTTATCGCAACATATTTGGTAGAGACGAAATACATATTTCTTAAAATGGCACAGAGTTCCTAAAACCCTTGTTAATTTCTTGAGTGATAGGGAAGAGAGGAGAATCTTTTATTATAATATTTGGTCTTAGTCCTTGGTTCCAGACAGAAGAGCTTCTAAGATTCTCGCTAACTCTGGAGTGACCAAGGTGTCTTTGTGGTATACAAATGAGATGACTGGGGGCTGGGGGCTCTAGATAGCTTCAGGATGGGGGTTGGTTGCCAAAAGACCAAGACTTGATTAGAAGGTTGGAACTTTCAGCTGTGCCATCCCACATCTGGGGAGGGGAGAGGGGCTCGAGATTTAGTTATTCATCAAAGGCCAGTGAATTAATCAATTATGCCTACACAATAAAAATCTCTGTAAAAACCCTAACAGTGGGGTTCTGAGGATTTCTGGGATGGTAAACACACAGAGGTTCTGGGAGTGGTGCACCCAGAGAGGGCATGCAAGCCCTGCATCCCTTCCCACAGAGCTTGCCCTATGCATCTTTTCTGTTTGACTATTCCTCAGATGCATCCTTTAGTATATAAACCACTAACAGTAGGTAAACAATTTTCCTGAGTTCTGGGAGTCAGTCTAGCAAATTATCAAATTTGAGGAGGGGCCATGGGGACCCTGAGTTCTGAAAATAAACAGAAGTCTGGGTACCTTGGGCACCCACTATTTTGATTGGTGTCTGAGCAGCCGTTATCAAAATTGAATTAGGTAGGAGCTTGGTGTCCACAGAGAACTGGAGAACTGCTTGGTGTGGAAACCCCACATTTGCTGTGACAGTGTTGTAAACAGAGAAACAATTTTTCTTTAGTTATCCAGATATAAGCTAGAGAGGCTAGAGGACAATTTCTTACCAAAGCAAAAGAGGACGCCAGAACCATGGGGAGTGAAGACTGAGAATCACAATAGGACTTGTATCCAAACATCCAGAAGATGAATCCTGAGCACTACTATCAAAAGAAATCCCCAAACAATGGAAGCCACAGTATATACATCCAAAGTCCTGGACCAGGAAGACAGAGCAGGGGATTAAGTTAGGAGGGATACAGGGACATTCTGAGGCTTGGCCTGGATAGAATGCCCAGGTGAAAAGTGTCAAAGCAGAATGGACATTAAAGACTGAATCCATTTTAGGATACTCCCAGGTGGTGCAGTGGTAAAGAATCTGCCTACCAATGCAGGAGATGCAAGAGATGCAGGTTCGATCCCAGGATTAAGAGGATCCCCTAGAGTAGGAAATGGCAAGCTACTCCAGTATTCTGGCCTAGAAAATCCCATGGACAGAGGAGCCTAGTGAACTACAGGCCATTGGGCCACAAAAAATCAGACTCGACTGAGCATGCACCCACACACTCACTCTCTCTCTCTCTCTCACACACACACACACACATACATGACTGTCACTTTGCTGTGCACCTATAAATATCATAACATTGTTAATCAGGTATACTCCAATACAAAACAAAAAGTTTTTTAAAAATGACTGAATCATTTTAAGAAACATACCTGCAATGAATGAGGTGGGGTAGTAGACTTCAACTATTTCAGACAACTTGCTTTCTATGGAGGCTAGCTTTGGAATCAGAAACTCCTCTTAATACTCCAGTGCTGGGGTGCTCTCCAGGGTCAGCTCTTTCCCTCTTTCTGGCCATCATGACCTCTGCCTCACATGGTGCTTGCAGCACCATGCAGATCCCTTGAATCTTGGCGAACAAACATTGTCCAGTTTCTCCCCTATTCCTTCAAACACCTGTTCACGCCGCCACTCCTGTCTCTGATGTCCTTGCTCTGCTCCTATGCTGGAATTCTACCTGCCTTCGGAGGGCCTCATTTAATATTCACCTGTTAACATGTCTTCCAAAAATGAGTACAATTCCTGTGCTGGTTTGACTCCATCCCAAATATCTGGACAGTGTATGTGGTATATCTGCTTTCATTAATCCCTCATGTGGGCAACATGAACACTAAATAAATATTCATCAACACATAACATGGAGCAATGGCAGAGATCAAAACCAGATATAGCTTCAACTGCTCAGGAGGGTGGATGACTTTGAATCAAAATACCACTCAAATGAATGTGCGATGTCTGTGGAATGAAATCATGAGAGGTATACCAGGCTATGAGAGTGAATGATAAAGGCATATGCATGCATCTGAAGATGAGGAAGGGCCCCCATAACAAAGTTTCAATTTTTTGCTAGGATCTGAAGAACAATAGTTAATTGATACAGAAGGTGGATGGAGAGAAATATGGTATAAAATAAGAAAAGACTGGTGGCAGGAGGGAGCTGGGAAGGCCCACCAAGTGGTTTTATTCTACGTTGCCTCCTATTTGGAAGGGGAAAGAGAAAGGTCTAAAGTGCTTTTGTCGGACAAGAGGACCAAAAAGTAGTGACACACCCTGCAGGTAGCCAGGCAAAGTGATCACCTCCCACAGAGTGATGCCAGTGTAACACAGTATTCCACAGCTGCTTCATTTATGACAGTTCCCTCTGCCTAGTATGACTGTAAATTTTTACGGTTTAGGAACCATGACATACACTATTTTGTAATATCTTTAACACAGAAGATATTAGCATCTTGTACACAGTAAGTGCTAATAAACTTGTGCGTGCATGTGTGTGTGTGTGTGTGTATAAAATACTTGTTGAATCCCTATATGAGTCAACAATGAAATGGCTTTGGGGTGATATGAGACATAAGTTAGGAAAGAAATGAAGGGGAAAAAAGGATCCTATTTTGATCCAATTTTTCTTTAACTCCCTTTGTTTTACAAAACAGAATCACTTATACCCGTGGACTCTTCCTTATCTCATCTGATATTAAGATATTGAGAGACTAGGTCTGCTCCATTCCATAGCTACCACACAGTCAACTCCAGGCTCTCATCGGTGATGGTGAAGATGTTTGCCATCAGGGCACAGAGTTTCTTGTTTATTTATGAGCCAACCGTGTCTGCCTTTATTCACCTCTTTTCCTTCTCTAGGCCCTTTTATTTCTTTCTAATCTGTCACTTTTAGTTGCTTCTGAAAACAAGTGATTTCTCCCTGGGCCTGACTTATATTGGGTTGGCAAAAGGGTTTGTTCATTCAATACGTTATTCAATAAAGTTCTTGGTGAAAATGAAAAAAAAAAAAGTGTCTTTTATTTTTACTTAACACTGGACAAACTTTTTGGCCAGCCTAATAGTTTTGTCCCTTACTTTAAGGCTGTCCTTAAGTACAGAAATTTTCTTCAATTTTCCAGTAGACCATACATCTAGGACATGGAGGAGTAAGAGCTGCAAATTGTGGAAAAGCTCTTTCACAAAGTCTTAGAATAAAATCTTATCTTCTTGTGCTTGTTTTTGGTTTATTTCACTATCTTTTATACAGCAATTAATGCAGAGTAGAAGACAAATAAATCTGAGTTTAAATTTTAGATGTGTTATAAACAATACATGGACAAAAGAGATGGCCACAGCGTGTGCATGGTGGCAGGAGGTGGGGGTGGGGACTGGCTTCCTTGGAATCTCCATGTCATCTTCCTCCTTGGGTTGGTGACTGGAAGTTGATGACCCTCAGTTCCAACTCAGGTGCTGGTCCCTCTCCCCTACAATAAGGAGTTTAGTCTTAGGCTCTCTAAATACTCTGTTTTACACTAAGTTGTGTATAGAAAGCAAAAAGCACACACAATGTCACTGCTAAGTTCTGATATCCAGTGGATATAAGAAAGTTTTATATAACAGTTTGAAGGAATAGTCCCGCTTAGTATATTTTTTCAAGTTTTTTGCTTTGTCCGAATTACAGGTTATCCTAGGTATTTGTTACACTCTCTCCTCTTGACTTAAAAATGGTGCAGTTTTGTCCTCCTTCCTTGTCCCTACTCTCACAAGTTTCCATGTCAATATCTTGCTAGGTCCAGGCATGTGGTATGAAGTCACTCACCATCTGCTCTAGACCTATGCTGTAACTTGAAAACAAAGACACTGCACACTCTTGGGGTCTGGGATGCAGGTAGTCTAATATTGCTTCCCTCCCTAATAAGAACACATTTTATCCATAGCATTCACAAGGCACACTTTTTGTTTTTGACCAAATTCCCATTCTCTGTAACTAATATTATTACAAAGAAAATGACAATGAAACTTCTTTGACCCTCCACCAACCACACACACTGGTCCCACTCAGAAGCATCCCAGTCCTTTCAAAGAGCAAGCTACCAAAACCTGTGGCAACTGCAACAGTGCTGTCCGGAAAACTGGACGGAAACTCAGTTTCATCTGGCTAGCAGGTGTCCAGATTAATTCATCTGCTGTAATGTTTTCCAAAACCCAAAAAAGGAAAGTGGCCAAGGTGCTTGCTTTGGGTATCAATCAGGGAGCCTCTCTGGGCAACATGAGGAAGGCACACTTGAAACATGGCCATTCATACAAGTAGACATTTTCTGGGTTTCCCAGTAGAAACAGTTACTCTGCCTAATAATGCTCAGTAAGTACCCCACATGTGTTTCTACATGTTAGCTGAATATAAATATTTCCTTAAGGTAGGCAATCTTGATGCATTTTTCCCACAGCAGGGAAAATGCTATGTAACACAGGTATTTCACCTATGACTGAGAAAAAAGTTTGTATCCCTCACCAAAATGTCACTCCTTTAAGTGCCCATAGTCCATTGGAAGAAATAAAGGTTTCTCTTGTTTTCTCTTTTCTGGGATGGCCTATATTTGGCCAAATGTATGGTGGCTAATTCTCTAAAGAGGGTGTATAACAATGTTATATTGAAGACTAGCTATAGATGGCCATGTACAATAGCTATACAATTCCAAGTGAGGTGTTAGGGTACCTTACGGATATTATTCAGGATATGCTTTTTAAAAAATCCATATGGTTCTAAGACCATTTAGGATTAGATAAAAGTAAAAACCTTGTGAGCATGGAGTTGGAGAAAGGCTGAGAAAAAATTTTAAAACGTATGTTTTCCCCCTAAGATCAAGAACAAGACAAAAGCATCCACTCTTGCCACTTCTATTCAATACCCTATTAGAACCTATTAGGTTCTAGACAGGGCATGTAGGCAAGAAAATGAAATAAAAGGCAGGGTCTTCCTTTAGAAGGCAGTGGTAAAGAATCGGCCTGCCAGTGAAGGAGACACAGGTTTTATCCCTGATCAGGGAAGATCCCACATGTCATGGAGCAACTACGCCTGTGTGATACAACGCTGTTCTAGAGTCTGGGAGCCGCAACTGCTGAAGCCTGAGCACCCTAGAGCCCATGCTGTACCACAAGAGAGCCACTATGAGAAGCCCGTACGACACAGCCAGAGAGTAGCCCCCACTAACCACAACTACAGAAAAGCTCATGTAGCAACGAAGACCCAGCACAGCTAAAAATAAATAAATAAAATCATTAAAAAAAGAAATAAAAGGCATCTAAGTTATAAGAGAAGAAATCAGACTATATTCACAGATGGTGTAATCCTCTATATAGAAATTGTAAGGAATCACTAAACTGTTTGAACTAATAAATGAGTTCAGCAAAGTTTTGGGGTACAAGATCAATACACATAAAACAGTCATGTTTCTACAGGCTTGCAACAAACAATCCAAAATTAAAACTAATTTCATTTACAGTAGCATAAAAAGAATACATTTAGGAATAAATTTAGCAAAAGAAATGTAAGATTTATACTCAAAAAGTAAAAAATTTTGTTGAAAGAAATGAGAGAAGATTTAAATGAATAAAAAAATTGATGTTTATGGATTGGAAAACTTCAATACTGGTAAAATGGAAAAACTCCTCAAACTGATCCACAGATTTAATGCAATTTCTATCAGAATTCCAGCACTGTCTCTGTGGAAACTGACAAAGTGATTCCAAAATGGATACAGAATTGCAAGGGATCCAGAATAGCCAAAACAATCTTTAAAAAGAAGAATAAAGTTGGAGGACTCACACTTCAAAACTCTCCACAAAGCAAAAGTAATCAAGACAAGAGTTGTACTAGCATAAGGATAGACACATAGACCAGTGGAATAGAATTCAGAGTCTAGAAATAAACCAATGTGTCCATGATCAACTAATTTTTGACAAGGATGCCAAGACCATTCAGTGGGGAAAGAATAGTCTTTTAACAAATTGTCTTGGGACAACTGGATAGCTACATTCTAAAGAATGAATTTGTATCCCTAGGTTCACATCATTTACAAAAATTAAAATAGATCAAAATAGATCACAGATCTAAATGGAAGAGCTAAAACAATACAATTCTTAGAAGGGAACATAGAGATAAATCTTCACCACCTCAGAGTTGGCAATGGCTTCTTAGATATATAACATCAAAGGCATAAGCAGCAAAAGAAAAAATAAAGTGGACTTCCTATATATTGAAAACTTCTGTGTGGCCAAGGGACACTGTCAAGAAAGCAAAAAAACAGCCTCAGAATGGGAGAAACTATTTGCAAATCACAGATCTGATAAAGATCTAGTATCTAGAATATATAAACTCAACAATAAAAGACAATTCAGTTGAAAAATGAGCAGGACTTGAATAAATATTTTTTCAAAGAAGATATAAAAATGACTGATAATGCAATGAAAAGATGCTCACCATCATTAATCACTGTTTAGTTGTCAGTGAAGTCCAACTCTTTTGCAACTCCGTGAACTATAGCCTGCCAGACCCCTCTGTCCATGGGATTTCCCAGGCAAGAATACTGGAGTGGGTTGCCACTTCCTTCTCCAGGGGATCTTCCCAACCCAGGGATCAAACCTGGGTCTCCTGGATTGGCAGGCAGATTCTTTACCAGTGAGCCACCTGGGAAGCCCCATTAATCATTAGGAAAATGCAAACCAAATCCACTTCAAACCCAGTAAGATGAATATAGTAAAACAAAAAGAAAATAGGAAACAACAAATGCAAGGATGCAGAAAATTGGAACCTTCAGACATTGCTGGTGGAAGAGGTAAACAGTATCTCCACGATGGAAAACAGTAAGGTGGCAAAGACAAGTATGACAACACACCATGAATGAAATTCTGAGAGCTCTGTGTAACATACTTCTGATTCATTTAGTTGCTACTGCCAAAATCTAGGTCCCATCCTATGATTCTTCTCTCTCTTGCAGTCCATAATCTCCCTGCCATGTCTGCTTAGCTCTGCCTCCGGAGTCTGCATCTAACTGCTTCTCACCATTGCTTCTGCCTCCATCCTAGTCCACCATCCACCACCATCCTCCATCCACCAGCATCTTTGGCAATGAACTTCTGAAACAGCCTCAATCTGGTCTCCGTGCCTCCACTCGTTTCCCTAGAGACCTTTTCCTAGAAGGCAGCCAGAGGATCTCTATAAAGCATTAATCAGGCAAGTCATTCCCCTCCTCAAAAGCATTTAATTGATTCAATTATAAACAGAATTAAATTCAAACCAAGTCCTTCACATGATCTGCAGGCACTACAGGATCTAGCTTTTAACTAATTTCAAATCTCATTTCCTATCACTCACTAGATTCCAGCCCCATCACATCCTTGTTCTCCCTGTTAGGCAGACTCAGTTCACTCCCACCTCTGGGTTGTTTCCTTGCTTATTTTTGATACTTGAAGCACTCTTTTCCCTGATTGTCATGAGGCTCTTCTCATTACTGAACACAAATGTCACCTCCTAGACCTCTAGCTAAAGCAACTTTCCTGGACACTGCCATGCTACCCTCTTTCATGTTTTATATGGTCTATTAATTAGGACCTGGAATTGTCTTAACTTTCAGAATACATATATCATTCATCTTCTCTCCCCATTCCACCCCCAAAACACACACCTCACCACACACAACACAATGTAAAGCTCTTTTAGAATTAGAACTCCTGATGATGTAGCTGACTTCTCAATACTTATAAAAATGCTGTAAAAATTTGTTATCTGGTTGAATATTAGAAAGCAGGGGCTTTTAATCTCAGATCTGTGAACTTTATAGAAAAAGTTACATCTTTATATCCCCAACCTCTGGTTGAAATTCAACATTTCTATCTATTATGAATGTAACAAACCACAGTAATAGCAGTATTGATGACTGATACCATATGAAATCATATATTTTCTTATGATATTACAGTAATTAATATCTCAATATATCTCAAAATACATTGTTTTGCTCAACACTATTTTGAAATTATAGTAGCTCTATTAGGCCTGTAGTTCTCATTATTTAATGAATTAATAAAGGAGCATATATATGATCATAAACATGCTTTTAAATATCTTTGATGACTTTCAACATAACCATTCTCCTTTGGAGTTCTCTGCATTATATTCTGAATTGAGGCCCATCACAAAAAAGTTAAGGAGCCTTGCTCTAAAGGACTTCACAGGCAGAATGTATGTCCCTTTACACAACTATTATATCTGGAACCCACTGAAATACACTCAAAGATGCAAAATCAAAAAATTGTAAAGACTGGAGAACTACATCATACTCCAAATAACAAAGACTATTTGCTAAATTCAAAACAATGAGGGAGATTTGCTAAATTCAAAACAATGAGAACCAAATGAAAAAGTGACATCGGAAATCAACTCACAGATGTATACCAGACTGAAAAGGTAGGTGCATTCCTCTGGAAGTAAGAGAGGGTAACACCCAGGGCCTGGGGCTGCTATATCCTTCCACCAGGAGGAAGTGCATCTAGGAACCAGATAGACCCTTGGAATTGTGGCATCCCATGCCCTTTAGCAGTGGCTTCTGGGTTGGAAGAGAAACACGTGGCTGTGACTCAGCTCTTTCTTCTTTTCCCTCGGTTTCTTAAATGAAGATGGGAAGTGGAGATTGACCAACTTTGCAACAGTGTGTCAGTTTGACCGAGAAATACTGCCGATTCCAGAGATACAACCCCCATACACTGCCTAAAGCCGACAGCCCTTAAGACGTAGGTGAGGGAAGAAACAACAGTAGCATGTCAAAACAGAAGGCAAGGCTGAGGAAAATGTCTCCAGAACTATCACATTACCAGGGCTTGCGTTCCCTGAGCTGTCTTAGGGTCTTGCCTAGGGTCTGAAAAGCAGATTTCAACTCCTGGCTCTCCAGCAGCAGCCTGATGGGAAGATGGAAACAGCGACCAGGTAAACAGGAATATTGAAGAAATTCTATCCACAACATTTGTTGTTTGAGGAATTACAATCTCTGGGAGAATAGATCCTCTCCAGGGAAAAGTAATTAGAAAAGTCGAGTATGTTAGATATTTTGGAAGGGGAAAGAAGGCAGAAAAAGAATATGGCAAGGTAAGGGGAAATGACCACATTTTCAAAGAAGATTTAATTAGAGTATAAACACAACCCAAACTTACAATATTTCATAAAACTTCCAAATTAGTAGAGGCAGGCAAGGGAGCAGGAAGAAAAGGAGGACAGAGAGAATATAAAATGACAGAAAATGAAGTCTATTTCTAATTGGAATGGCAGTTGGAACTCAGCTAACATAGGAGACAACATTCGGAATGGGTGAAATCACTGAACCCAACTATATATCCTTTTACGAAACACATATAAATGAAATGACTCAGAAAGGTGGAATTTAAAGGCTATGAAAAAGTGTTCCCGGGAATCTAAAACAAGCACAAATGCACAAAATTTGAGGTTGCAATATCAATATCAGAAAGTCAGTTAAGAGTAAATATCATAAAATGGAAAAGGCTTTATAAAATTGAAATTAACTTGTCAAAGTATTTTGGAAATTGTAATATAATCTCAGCATATTCAATAATGACTGCTTGGACATAAACAGAAATAAGTAGAAATAACCATAATGGAAAACTCTTATAACGTTTAGTATTTAATACGTCAAATATATGCAAACAAGTAAGATTTATAGGGTCTGAGCAGTGTGATTGTTTTCATAGCTGTGCCCACTCTGTACCTTGGAAACAGAAGAGGAACTTTTGCTAATGCCTATGAAATATATCCTAGTGCTGTATATGCTTATTCGTAACAATGACCTCAGTAATTTCTATATTAAAATATTTGTATGAGATCCCATATTTTTCAACTGCTAGTTATATTCCATTCACCTACAAAATGTATTAACAAAGATGCCACTGATAGACATGTTTAATTCCAGATCCAAATTTTTGCCATTTCTAATCAGCAATCTTGAGCATAAATGCATCTTGGTGAATTTTTGTGAGTGCACCATTTATGGAAATTTCTTGGTGCTAGCAAGCTGAGTCAAGTTAATATTGGATTAATAATGATCAAATTTTCCTCCAACCATCATTTGGATCATTTCAATAATTTTGCTAACTAAATACCTTTCAATAAATTTGCTAACTAGTTATTGCCATTCAACATGAAAAAATATTTCTGTATTAATAAGTTAGTCAGGAAACTTACTACATGCACTTATTTTTTCTGTAGCTTTCTAGCCGCCCCAGTTACATTTTCTAGGTGAACAATTGTATCATCAACTCATAATGGTAATTTTACCCTTTTCCAATGTGGATTCCTTTTCTTTCAGTTTCTCTCAACTTCTCTCTTAAGTGAAAACCTTGTACATCAACCAAGATGTGGGAGTAGAAAAACCTTACCTCCTCTTACAAGCACATCAAAATCACTACTTGCCGAATAATCATCTATGAGAAAGACTGAAACCTATCAGAAAAAGATCTACAACTAAAGGCAGAAAGAAGAACCAAAATGAGATACGTAGGAGGGGCAGACTCACTATATAATCAAGTCCCATCACCGCAGGTGGGCTAACCACAAATTGGAAAATAATTATAGTCAGAGGTTTCCCTAAGGAGTGTTTCTGAGCCCCACATTGGGCTCCCCAGCCTAGGGGTCCTGCACCAGAAGACAAGCCTCTCTTCATCTGTGATGTATACATGTGCATTCTGGCCAGAGCCCCTTTACCAGTCTCTGTCATGATAGTTTCTTCAGGGAGAAAAAGAGGAGACCTTGGGGAAGACCTGGGATGACTTTGAATGAGTAAAGCAGTTAGGCTGTGCCTTGCAGAAGCTCACATCTCCAAGGAGAGCTCTACCACAAGTGCCCACAGGGGCACACCTGTTTCCTGTGTGCCATGCTTTCTGGGTTCCCTGTGGACAGGGCCTCAGCCACCACTTCAACATGAGTCTCAGATAGTATATAAATATGTCCAGGTAATTCAAGTGGTTTAATTCTGCATGTGCATTCCATTCTCTCTCCAACATTGTGAAACCTTACTATTGGATTATACCATCAGCTGATACACTATTACATCTAATTCTAAAACAACAAACATATAAAATTTCCCTGCTGTACCATGCCATTTCTCTGCTTTCCTTTAGAGGGCTGTCTATTCTGCTGTCTCCATTTCCTTAGCCACAGCAATCAGATGAGAAAAAGAAATAAAAGGTATTCAAATTGGAAGGGAAGAGGTAAAACTGTCATGATTTGCAGATGGCATAATACCCTCTATAGAGAACCCTGAAGTCTCAGCCCAACACTCTTTTAATCATGACCTTGGACATGAAAAGCAGACTATCACCAGGATCCCAGCAGTTTTCCATGTAGTATATCCTCATCACAACCTCTCCCCCTAAAAGTAATGACTGTCCTGACACTGGTATAACATCTTCTGTGCATGTCTTTATAGATTTATCATCCACAGATGTTTTATAGATTTATCACCCACACGTTAATAGACTTTAGTTTTGCCAATTTTAAAAAAATTGTATGTCTTTTAAGTCTCTGAATCTAGAGATTCCCCCTCCATCACTCTTCTTTTTTTTTTATGATTCATTTGTTTAAGACACTTACAAAGCTGTTTGGATTTGCTGATGATATCCTTAGGATTTAGTTCAACATATTCTCTGTTCTCTGTATTTTTTACAAAACAGTAGCTGTATCCAGAGGTTTGACCACATTCACTTTGATCTTTTTAGCAAGACCTCGGTGCTGGTGTGTTCTTGTACCAGGAAGTACAAAACATCTCTCTCTCTCTTTGTGATAATAGCCTAATGCTCAACCCTAGATCTCTTAATTCACTGGGGTTTGTAAAATGGGGATATTCTACATCTATCAATTCTCATTGATGTATTAGCTAAACTGATTCTACAAAGGGACATTTCTCCTACTGTTTACTTACCACTGATGGAGTTTAGAGGAAAAAAGGCACAATATCAGATTCTCCTTTGAACTTTAATGGACCCTTTGTCTCCATCATTTATTTGAAAAACCATTCTAATTGGGATCATCTTTAAAGTACCTCTTGCCAAACCCATTAATAAATTCTCAGAATCTTACATAATTTGACCCCTTGATAGCATTTGCCATGGATACTCATTCCCACCTTTTTCACTTTTCTTCTGAGATACCACATTCTCCAACCATCCTTCCTACTTTATCAAAGGCCCTTCTCAGTTCCCCTTTCAAGAAACCACCTCTCTTCCTCACTTTTAAATGTTAGAGAGGCCCATACTCCCAAATTTCTATCTCTAGCCGCAACATCTCTCAAGAATTCTAGAGCAGTACAGCCGCTGGGCTGCATGCCATTTCATCAAGGTGTCGAATAGTTTCAGACTTTACTTGGCCCCCTCTAATCCCCTGAACCTGCACCCCTTATTTTTTCCCATCTCAGTCAGCAACACCACAGTTTGCTTAGAGGCCATTTAGCTTCTTTCTATCCTGCATCCAGAGTTTCAAAATCTGCCCTTAATTGAATCACTTCTTACCTTCAGAGATAGGTGTTTTGTCTTTCTTTAGCCCATTCTTGAACTTCTGCTTTAGCAAATATAAGGTAGAAGATTAGGCTTATCATGTTATTGGCTATCATCAGGAGGAAGATTTTAAGCCAGGGAGATTCTGCATCCTGAGGAATTAAAGTGCAAACAATTATAAACTATTGTGTTTTGTAACATTTAAAATGTAGTATTAAAATTAATATAGGCTTGATGCAGGTCACTTAAACATGGCAAAACATTTTAATAAGGAACAAAAAGTTAAATTTCACTCTACAAAGATAATCACCATTTGACTTATGGTTTGTGTCTATGTACATATAACTTTTCATGTATAAAATTGCATGAATATAGTGCTAAAAGCCAAGAATGCATATGGTTTTATATTCCGAAATATCCCATAAACATGTTTGTATATTAGGAAATATTTGACTGTATCATATCTGTTACTGACTTGTAATCCAGAGTTTAGATTTATAAAATTTATAAGAGCACCTCTTATTTGTTTAAAGTTGTTTTTCACTTTTTGTTGCTATAGGCTTGAATAAGTTGGTGATTAATTACAAACACAGCAATGCTTTTGAATAAGATTTATCAAATACCCTTTCCTTATTTATGAAAATGGTTGATACATTTTCTATTTCAGCCTATTAATATGATCAGTTTCATTAATACATTTTATTAATAAATAGAGCCACTTTACTTTCTTAGAAAAGGGCCTACTTAATTATGATGTTGTACATATTTTAATATATTGATGAATTCTATACACAGGTAATTTATTTTTGGCATCCATACTCAAAGATGATATTAAATTTCAGTTATATTTCAGATTTTGATCAGCTGAGGTTAAATTTTATAAAGTTAAATGTAAAATGCATTGTGATTGCATTTTGGTCTCTGGTGTCATGCTTTTGAAGGATGGATGTCCTGTCTGAAGTTTAAATAATTATTAACTCCTATTTTACTTTAGTATCTTTATTATATCCTTTCTTCATTTACATTTGTTATCGTCCATAATTAACATAAGGGTAAATATGAGAACAGAATGTAATTATTTTTTTTTTCAAGTGGGCTCACCACTGTGTTTTTAAAGAAATCAATCCATTCCTTCTAGTTTGAGATGAAACTTTATTATAAAGAATGTGTTTTTTTTCAGAACTTGACCAAATCATCACTAGTTTCATTTAAAATATAATTTAAGAGAAGTTGAAAAGTTTCTTGCCAAACTAGACATTAAATATATTTAATTATAATGATTTCTAGAATTAAAACATGCAGAATTTGACAGCTAATAGGTAAAGAGAGTGAAGGAAAAAAAAAACCAAGATGTGTTTAGAAATTTAATGATAAAAAAAGTTTTGATAACTTTAAGTTAATAGAATTTACTGTCATTTGGAATTGAAGTACAACCTAGAAATTTAATGTGCATCTCCCTTCTAATATTTTCACTGATGTTGCTCAATAAGTGTGCAGTCTTATTCATATGGACTTTGTACAATTTTCAAAATACTCATAGGTGTTTTGCAATATTAGTTGACACTGTGCTTTTTCCACATTACGCTATCTAACTTTGATTTCACCCTCCACCCCATGCCAGGAAGATAATCACAATCTCTGTCCATAGTGTTGCATTTTTCCTCTGCATTTACATTGTGTATATCAATAATTTAGTTGTCTTGACAGGTGTGTTTGCTAGCATTTTCAGAATGCTAAACAATAGGATGGCTAGCAATACACTTTTATTTTTCCCGATTTAAAAGTATATGAGAATAAAACTTCTAATAGCTGTTATTCATTAAACACAAACATCTAATATCCCATGAATGATCTGATGTGGTAATTACCTTAACTCCGTGAAGTTTCTATGTCATCTTAGGCATTTACAGCTAGAGACACTGAGATTAAGGAGTGTTTCCAGGTCACATATCTTGTAAGTAGCTAAGACTTGAACAAGATAGTTTTGTTGGAGAAATTGAAACTGCTAAGAAACTGTTAGGCCTTCCCTTGTGGCTCAGCTGGTAAAGAATCTGCCTGCAGTGCGGGAGATCTGGGTTCAGTCCCTGGGTTGGGAAGATCCCCTGGAGAAGGGAAAGGCTACCCACTCCAGCAATGTGGTCTGGAGAATTCCAGGGACTGTATAGTCCATGGGGGTCGCAAAGAGTTGGACATAACTGAGTGACTTTCACTTCACTGTTAAGTAGCTGATTCTCAATGTTTCTAGTATTTTTGCTTAAGCTTTTTTTCCTGATATCATCATCTTTGGTTAATGTTTACTTCATCTTTTTTTTGCTGTTCTTACAAGTTTCAATGTTTCTATGTCTATTTTAGGTATGTGTGTTATATATTTTTTATTTATATAATATTTATGTATTTTATATAAATAATTTCTCTATGAGGTATGCAACTGTGGATTTCAGTTTATCCTACTTGTCATTATTGATTTTCTTAAAGGTATGAATTGCTGTATTTCTGTAAAACTAGAAAACAATCACTTTTTCTTCAAATTTAACTTCTGTCCTATTCTCTTTTCTGGAACTCCAGTTAAATGTATGTTGGGCCTTCTCCCTGAGTCCACACATATTCTATACCTTCTATATTTTTTTATGTGATTCACTCTGGATAGATCCTCCAGATAGGTCAAGATAAAGTAGGTTATACTACAGATACTAATACCCGCTCCCTAACCCCTCAGAAATCCTAGTGGCTTTTAATGGCAGAGATTTGGTTTTTATTTAAACCAAAGGTTTATAGCTTCCCCAGTGGCTCAGTGATAAAGAATGCCAATGCAGGAGATGCTGGTTCGATCCATGGGTCAGGGAGATCCCCTGGAGAAGGATGGCAACCCACTCCAACCTGGGAAATCCCATGGACAGAGGAGCCTGGAGTCACAAAGAGTTGGACACAACTTAACGACTCAACAACAACAACAAGGTTCATAGCAAGTTGACTAGAGATCATACTCCATGTCTCTTCATTCCTGGCTCCTGGTTGATGGATTTGCAGTTGCTTTTCTGACTGTTGCTAGTTGCTGTGTCAAAACAAGAAAGTGGTCTGTTGATTCTTAATGCTTGTCTTCAGAATGAACACATATCACTTTCTCTCATGTGTCACTGGTCAAAATAAGTTATATAAAATATATATAACTTCAAGGAAGTGGGAAATGCCCAAGAGGAGAACCAGAAAAATTATTGTATCTGCAATAATTACTTCCCAGCCTGCCCTCTGCTCCACAAATGGATTCACTTACCTTCCTCTATGCTAAACACACTAATTAAGAGGGACCACTCCACAGGCCCTCCAGCCCTCCCTTCATTTGCTTCAGAGCCTCACTGAAGAACATTCAAACATTCACCAGGACGTGGCTCTCAAACTGTCTGCCTAGCAGTGTGTTATCAGCATTGGTGTGTGTGTGTTCATTCGCTCAGTTGTGTCTGACTCTTTTGCGATCCCATCAATTATAGCCTGCCAGGCTCCTCTGTCCATGGGATTTTCCAGGCAAGAGTACTGGAGTGGGTTGCCATTTCCTACTCCAGGGTATCTTCCTGACCCAGGGATTATACCCACAACTCTCACATCTCCTGCAATGGCAGGCAGATTCTTTACCACTGAGCCACCTGGGGGTTGTGTCAGCATGACTAAGGACCTGTGGTTTCTGTTTGTTTCCCAATCCTCCTTTTCTGAAAGGAAATATTTATTGCAGCTATTGGATCACTATGCTACCATTATATACAGCATGATAGAACATATATAGCCCCTGGTATAGAGGGTTCTCTCCCAATGAAGGGGTGGACCCATTCTGCACTTTGAACAAGATGGGACTTTGGCTGTCTGTTGACTTCTTACAGAAGGAGTAAAATTGCTGTGCATGTAAGTTTTTATACATTTTCAGGCCTTTAAGTTGTCTTAAGAGAATTGGTCCAAATTCCTTACCTTTCCCATGAATTGAAGCAGAAGCCTCACGAATTCTCTTATTAGATGTATTTAATCTAAATTTTTAATTTTTATATTTTTAATTGCCAGAAGTTAGATTTAGCTCTTTGTTAAACCTTATGCTTCTTATATGTTCAATCCTTTTAGTTCTTTAAATATATACATATATGTCCAATATCTGATCTGATTTTGTGGTTTTTATTCTTTTCTCACATGACATTTCATTTCTGCAAGCATTTTGTAATTTTTGATTGATTCTGAAATCATATTCACCAAAACTTTATGCTTAAGAAATTCTGGAGGATGAATTTTAGGGTTAGTTTCTTCAGAAAAAAAATTGTTTACTGTTTCTAGACATCTGTGGACTACTTGAAATTAATTTCTTGGCTTATGGCATTAGGACCCAACAGAGTTTGAATTAGGGTCTCAAATCCTTGTGAATGGTTTATTGTTTCAAATGTTCACAGGAGTCTTTATTCAGATTTCCCTCTCCCTTTGTAGCTGAAGCTGAGACAAACAAGTTTCCTTACTGGGCAGAGACAACTTCAGTCAGTTCTGGAGTCATGTTTCTTGCCACCTTTTGGGAAAGTCAGCTCAGAAGGTCCAAATGAGTTCATTGAAAGGCTGAACTGGCTGAATGGGCTACATGCTCAGGAAGAGAAAACACACCCTGGTCTTTAAGAGTTCTTTTTTATTGAGGCCAGCTCTCTGACCATGGAGTCTCCATGGTTATAGTGATGTTTTCAGCCTTTCTGATACCATAAATCCTAACACATGATGGTGGGGGGCTGCCAAAATTGTGGGATAAGGAGCATTTGGAGGATTTTCCTGTAAACTGCTATTTCTCAGCTTGTAGATACATGGTAGTAGTGGTATCAGTTTATAGTCCCTAGTGATTACAGTTTTATGTCAGCATTTTCACTTTGGCTCTTCTTTGTGAGTGGTTTTGGGGGTATTACTGCTTGTGCTCTGTTTGTCTATAATAACTGAAGCTATAGATCACCCAGCATGGGCAATTTCCCCAAGGCAGCCAGTGGCTTTGCTGGTCATTTACCTCTCTGGAATCAAGCCCTTCCTTCATTTTCAGTCTCTGAAATTTTCCCTTACATTTTTTTTTCAAGGTCAAAGTGAAAGTGACCTCAGTCGTGTCCGACTCTGTTACCCCATGGACTATACAATCCATGGAATTCTCTAGGCCAGAATACTGGAATGGGTAGCCTTTCCCTTCTCCAGGGGATCTTCCCAACACAGTGATCGAACCCAGGTCTCCCGCATTGCAGGCGGATTCTTTACCAGCGGAGTGACAAGGGAAGCCCTTTTCAAGGTCAGGCATGCCTTTAACATGATTGTTAAAATTTGATAAGGCACTTAAATTTCTTTGAATATATATTATTAGGTTCTGGAACCACAGAATTCATCAAATTATGTTGGCAAAGACTGTACAGCCATTTGAATCCAGGGGGGCGGAGAAAGTATATTCAGGTGTTACAACAGTCATCGTATCAGTACAATAAATCATGGTCAAAGATAAACCAATCTAGCAAATAGTAAAGTGAAAGTCACTCAGTAGTGTCCAACTCTTTGCGACCCTATGGACTATACAGTCCATGGAATTCTCTAGGCCAGAATACTGGAGTGGGTAGCCTATCCCTTCTCCAGCAGATCTTCCCAACCCAGGAATCAAACCAGGGTCTCCTTCATTGCAGGTGGATTCTTTACCAACTGAGCTAACAAATAATAAACTTATTATTAATAGTTACTGGGTAAATAATCTGTGGCTTAAGAAGAAAAGTCAGAGTAAATGTGATGGTTGAGAAATGGTTTCCAAGCAAGGCAAAGACTAATAGCGTTTTGCCAAGAAAATGCACTGGTCATAACAAACACCCTCTTCCAACAACACAAGAGAAGACTCTATACATGGACATCAACCAGATGGTTAATACCGAAATCAGATTGATTATATTCTTTGCAGCCAAAGATGCAGAAGCTCTATACAGTCAGCAAAAACAAGACCAGGAGCTGACTGTGGCTCAGATCATAAACTCCTTATTGCCAAATTCAGACTTAAATTGAAGAAAGTAGGGAAAACCACTAGACCATTCAGGTATGACCTACATCAAATCCCTTATGATTATACAGTAGAAGTGAGAAATAGATTTAAGGGCCTAGATCTGATAGAGTGCCTGATGAACTATGGAATGAGGTTCGTGACATTGTACAGGAGACAGGGATCAAGACAATCCCCATGGAAAAGAAATGCAAAAAAGCAAAATGGCTGTCTGGGGAGGCCTTACAAATAGCTGTGAAAAGAAGAGAAGCAAAAAGCAAAGGAGAAAAGGAAAGATATAAGCATCTGAATGCAGAGTTCCAAAGAATAGCAAGAAGAGATAAGAAAGCCTTCCTCAGGGATCAATGCAAAGAAATAGAGGAAAACAGCAGAATGGGAAAGACTAGAGATCTTTTCAAGAAAATTAGAGATACCAAGGGAACATTTCATGCAAAGATGGGCTCGAAAAAGGACAGAAATGGTATGGACCTAACAGAAGCAGAAGATATTAAGAAGAGATGGCAAGAATACACAGAAGAACTGTACAAAAAAGATCTTCACGACCCAGATAATCACGATGGTGTGACACTCACCTAGAGCCAGACATCCTGGAATGTGAAGTCAAGTGGGCCTTAGAAAGCAGTACTATGATCAAAGCTAGTGGAGGTGATGGAATTCCAGTTGAGCTATTTCAAATCCTGAAAGATGATGCTGTGAAAGTGCTGCACTCAATATGCCAGCAAATTTGGAAAACTCAGCAGTGGCCACAGGACTGGAAAAGGGCAGTTTTCATTCCAATCCCAAAGAAAGGCAATGCCAAAGAATGCTCAAACTACCACACAATTGCACTCATCTCACACACTAGTAAAGTAATGCTCAAAATTCTCCAAGCCAGGCTTCAGCAATATGTGAACTGTGACCTTCCTGATGTTCAAGCTGGTTTTAGAAAAGGCAGGGGAACCAGAGATCAAATTGCCAACATCTGCTGGATCATGGAAAAAGCAAGAGAGTTCCAGAAAGACATCTATTTCTGCTTTACTGACTATGCCAAAGCCTTTGACTGTGTGGATCACAATAAACTGGAAAATTCTGAAAGAGATGGGAATACCAGACCACCTGATCTTCCTCTTGAGAAATTTGTATGCAGGTCAGGAAGCAACAGTTAGAACTGGACATGGAACAACAGACTGGTTCCAAATAGGAAAAGGAGTACGTCAAGGCTGTATATTGTCACCCTGCTTATTTAACTTATATGTAGAGTACATCATGAGAAACGCTGGACTGGAAGAAACACAAGCTGAAATCAAGATTGCCAGGAGAAATATCAATAACCTCAGATATGCAGATGACACCATCCTTAAGGCAGAAAGTGAAGAGGAACTAAAAAGCCTCTTGATGAAAGTGAAAGTGGAGAGTGAAAAAGTTGGCTTAAAGCGCAACATTCAGAAAACGAAGATCATGGCATCCGATCCCATCTATGGGAAATAGATGGAGAAACAGTGTCAGACTTTATTTTTGGGGGCTCCAAAATCACTGCAGATGATGACTGCAGCCATGAAATTAAAAGACGCTTACTCCTTGGAAGGAAAGTTATGACCAACCTAGATAGCATATTGAAGAGCAGAGACATTACTTTGCCAACAAAGGTCCGTCTAGTCAAGGCTATGGTTTTTCCTGTGGTCATGTATGGATGTGAGAGTTGGACTGTGAAGAAGGCTGAGCGCTGAAGAATTGAAGCTTTTGAACTGTGGTGTTGGAGAAGACTCTTGAGAGTCCCTTGGACTGCAAGGAGATCCAACCAGTCCATTCTGAAGGAGATCAGCCCTGGGATTTCTTTGGAGGGAATGATGCTGAAGCTGAAACTCCAGTACTTTGGCCACCTCATGCGGAGAGTTGACTCATTGGAAAAGACTCTGATGCTGGGAGGGATTGGGGGCAGGAGGAGAAGGGGACGACAGAGGATGAGATGGCTGGATGGCATCACTGACTGAATGGACGTGAGTCTGGGTGGATTCCGGGAGTTGGTGATGGACAGGGAGGCCTGGCGTGCTGCGATTCATGGGGTCGCAAAGAGTTGGACATGACTGAGCGACTGAACTGAATCACCAGAGTGACTACAGTGATTTTGCCCTCAGGCAACCAGCTCTGGGAAATGAGTTTCTTTACATGATACTATCAATTTATACAATGTTCATTCAGAATTGCCCATTTATTTATCATCTCTGTTGCCTCATTTCTTTTTCATATCTCTAATCTACCATTTGGGATAATTTTATTTTTCCCTAAAAAAAACTACCTTTAGCTTTTTTTCCTCAGTGCTAGCCTACTTTTGATGAATTCTCTGTTGTTTTTTTTTTTTGAAAATGGATGCATTTAAACTCCATTTTTTATGGCAGATTTTTTTTTTTTTTTTTGATGGACTGTAGAATTCTGGACTAGTAGTTATCTTCCTTCAACACCAGAAAAGGCATTTTAAGTATTTTTAAAAGGAGAATTTCAGGTAACTTTGTTCTTGGAAACAGAAGCCAGCCTTCATAGAATTGTTTTGTTTGGTCATTTAAACTTGTCTTTGTTCCTGATTTTTCATTCCTTTCCTGATAAAACCATGTCTTATTACTTGTATTACCACTGACCAAGTCAACTAACTATTTTGATCAAGGCACACATTAATTGTTAAAAAGCACAGAAGTCCACCTCTGTTTCAATAACCAACAGTTAAAGTTACCAGCATAATTAGTTGACATATTACAAGAAAGAAATTGTATCATCTGTGAATTTGGAGGCAATGCCTGATTTGACCAAGTTTAATATGACACAGAATCTCATACCTCACCTCTAGATGATGTCTCCTCTGCAATTTTTTATACGCATTACCTTCTTTTTCTGTACAGTTAATATTTGAAAAGTAACTACCCATGTCTTGATGTTCCTTACCTCACTAAGGATGATTCCAGTCACAGTGGAAGCAATGAGTCCTCCTGTTAGTCCAATTACATTTGTAATTCCTCTAAGAAATCCATAATATCTATACAAAAATGAATGACAATACATAAATGTAAAGTAATACAAACGCTACAGGAAAAAACCATAATGTATTGAGAGTTTAAGAGAGAGAACTGTTGACTTCCTAAATTTCCCATTCCCACTATTCAAATTCCATTAAAATGTCTGAAAAAGTATATGGATATATAAGTAACTTTCTGGTTGCACTACAGAGTCAGAAAGCTTGTAAACAGTAAAGAATATTAATATATTGAGAAAATGAAAGCATACTAAGAGTGAAAGCCAGCTAGTTGTGAAATCTATGAGAAATTCCAAAAGTGATGTGTGTTGGTAATAGGAACTGGTTTGGGATTAAGACAAAATTGAAGGGTTCTGTTCACCTGGCCTCTTCTCACCATCCCAGAACTACTGGTCCCAGTGACTGTTCCCAGGCAAGGAGCAATGATTACTCAGGCAAGGAAACCAGAAACTTGTTTATAAGCAACTGTGATTGGCCAATCCTGAGTGCCAAAACCAACCTCAGCAGAAAATGAGCACTGCAGAAAGCAGGGGGAGCCACAGGGAGTAACACACAAAGTAGGGGTCAAATCTATCAGTCATCAAGAACAAGGAAGTGCCTTTTGGAGAACAGAATCTGTCTGAACAAGAAACTAGTTCACTCCAGGACAGGGAGTCTGTGACTTTCCTGCCCAACACATTTCACCACCAAAGATTGTATGCTTTCAATTCTTCCCCTTTGTGAGAGTGAGGGCTTTTTGTCTTTTACTTCCTTGGGTCTATTCCAATCTTTCTCTACCTTTACATGTTGAGTATTGGGGTGGGGGGTGGGTGGGGAGTGTATAATTTATTTATGGGTTCCTGATCAAAGAAGTGTCACATTTGGGCCTAGAGTCCCTGGGGTATGCTTTTGCTCTGGTCCCTCTTGCTCCAGTCCAAGAATTTCACGTGAAATGCACCCCTGGCCATCCCTCTTAAGGTTGGAACTACAATAGTATTTGATTGTCTTTGAACCCCTGGCTTTTGTTTTTGATTAATGAAACATTCTTGGCAAGTGGACTTAGAGTCCCTGGATTGTGGAGGTGTATGTAGTCACAGGGTGGAAATTTGAGTAGTCTCTTTTTGAGGGGAGCTGGAGAGTGTCTTTTAATATGTGAGGAAGAACATTTATGGTTATGAGCAGCCACAGGTACAGATAGGGCAGAAACGACCAATTGTCTCCAGTATTCATTGCTTCCTTTTTTATTTTAGCAATAGAATCCCTGGGTTTAGGGCCACTTCTGCCTTTGGGAGCCTCTGTCACTTTTGCCTTCAAAAAAGGCAAAATTTATAATATTTAAATATTTATAATATTTATTATAATTTATAATACATATAATATTGTTTACAATATTCTGTTGCTTTATTATGGGCTAAAACTACAACGAACCCTTTTTCATTTCTTATATTGATAATTTTTTCTTGATCTTATTTTATTAATTTTAAAAGAAGCAACTTTGATATTGTTGGCTTTACGTATCATTTTGGGGGTTTTTTTGGTCCTCATCTTCATAATTTCTTTCCTTCTACTTTCTTTGGGTTTAATTTGCTATTTTTTTTCCTTACCTACTTGAGACACAAACATAGTTACTGATTTTAAGACTTAATTGTCTGTCAATATATAAGTTTAAAGCTATACATTTCTCTCTGGGTATGATTTTTAAATGCACCCCACATGCTTATCAATGATATGTCACATATCTTTGTAATTTAAAGTATTTTCTAATTTCAAATGTGATTTCTCCTTTGACCTAAACATTAATTTCAAAGAATGGGAGTTATCTACCGTTTGCTTTTGATAGCAACCCTAATTTCACTGTGATTAAAGAATGTATTCTGAGTGATTACAGTCATTTAATCTTAATTCAGTTTGCTTTATGATTCAGCAGTTCCCAGTGTCAAGAGTCCTGAGTGCCATGACAGTTCTTCTGAAAATCATTACACGTCCACAATATGGAGTGGTTCACCAACCTGAGATTGACAAGGTGAGAGCTTTTTATGCTCCATTCCTCATACCATCCAAACCTCAAATGGTAGGTATTTGATATGGGCAATGAAAACAGTCTTGAGATTGTTTTAATGCTGGACAATTCACTGGACAGAAATTAGCTCTAAAATTGCTCAGTCATGTCCAACTCTTTGTGACCCCATGGATAGCCTGCCAGGCTCCTCTGTCCTTGGGGATTCTCTGGGCAAGACTACTGGAGTGGGTTGCCATACCCTCCTCCAGGGGATCTTCCCAACCCAGGGATCAAACCCAGGTCTCCCTCATTGCAGGCAAATTCTTTACCAGCTGAGCTATCAGGAAAGCCCTGAGATTGTTTTAATGCTGGATGATGCCCTGGACAGGAGTTAGCTCTAAAATTGCTTCTTCTTCAGCTGTAACATCACATGGTAAAAGCATTTTGAAGTATAAATAGCTGTTGAAACAGACTTTCAATTTAATTGATTTTACATTTGGTTTAATAATGGTTCAGTAGAACCAGAACAAGATTCAGATGTCTAAATGAGAGAGTCATTTCCTAGGCAGGTTGATAAGGAGTCTAGGGGTCCCCAAAGAGAGAGGGGTCTGGAATTCTCAAGGAGGAAGAAAGGACAAACCTTTTTTCTTTCTCCACATTCCTTAGGATTATATACCAATGATGTATCCTGCCTAAGGACAGTCTTTGGATTCAACCTTCTGTTATCTTAAAATGTTAATTATGGGAGTAGACCTGGTCTTTACAAGGATGTATCTTGCCTGAGGACAGTGTTATCTTAAAATGTAAATTATGGGAGTAGGTCTGATGAGGTCTTTACAACCTCCAGACATTCTTTGGATTCATTAGAGAGTATATAACTTCATTGTCAACACTAGCAAGCGGGTACTCTTTCTGCCCCCTTCTGATGCCTATGTCAGAAGCTTTCTCTATCTCCTTTATACTTTAATAAAACTTTACTACACAAAAGCTCTGAGCGATCAAGCCTCGTCTCTGGCCCCGGATTGAATTCTTCTCCTCCGGGGGCCAAGAATCCCGGTGTATTCGCGTGATTCAACAACAACCTTTCATAAACTATACTTTAGTCTCACATGGAGGGAAATTCGCCTGCAATGTGGGAGACCTGGGTTTGATCCCTGGGTTGGGAAGATCCCCAAAGGACAAAGGATGGTATGGCAACCCACTCCAGTGCATGACCCATCCATCAGTCAAAAATAATTAAAAGCAATTAAAAAACATTTTGGAGCCTCCCTTTAAGAATGTCAAGGGGATGACAGTGCCTTCTTAATGCATCACATAGCATCTTTAGAATCCTCTGTGCTTTTCTACTCTTGCTACCCACCAAAGAGATGGTCACTACATTTCCAGGTCCACTCTATCTTACTCTATTTCCCCAACAATATTCTCATGGAACCACATCTGTGTCTCTTCTTCCTTACAGACCTTCTTTCTTGCCATCTGGGTTCTACTCAAACAAATGTAATAATTTGCCCATTTCTCAGTTCTAGCAAAGATCAAATTCCCCTAAAAGGACAATTTAGTAATTTATCCTCTAAGGGAACTCTTTTTAATAGGCAAGGGAGGTATATGACTAGGAACATTAGGAATAAGTTTCATTTAACTCATTAATTAAAAAGTTTAAGAATTGTTTGTGACACAACGTATTATGTCAATATGTTTGTGACATAATGTATTAATACATATGCCCTAAATATTAATGATGATCTAGCTTAAGAGGCTAATAATATTTCCAAATTGTATATTAGTCTATCTTCTGTGACCTTACAAAATCACCTGGCTAACATGGAATTTGGACCCACTGGAATGATGCAACGCAGGTCAAGTTCTGTGATATCCAAGCCATTGCTGGCCAAGATATTTCCCATCCTACTGACCAGGTACTAGTGAATAACATTAGGGAGGCATTGACTACATCTAGGCAGCTCTGGAGGCAGGTAATTCTAGGTACTAATCCTCCTTCTATTTATTACTAATCATGTAACTTTACATACATTCATTTTCCTGGTCTTTGGTTTCTTTTCTCATACTTTGTGGACAATATTATCTTACAGTGGGGCATGTCACATAAAAAATAATAAATGGTTGTTCTTGCTGATTAGTCACCAAGTCATGTCCAACTCTTTTGCGACCCCATGGACTTGCAGCCCGCCCGGCTCCTCTGTCCATGGGATTTCCTAGCTAAGAATATTGGAGTGGATTGCCATTTCTCCAGAGGATCTTCCTGACTTGGAGATTGAACACCCATCTCCTGCATTGGCAGGCAGATTCTTTACTACTGAGCCAACAGGGAAGGCCCCAAAATGGTAGCTATTTATAATTTTCTTAATCTAATTGTAGATACATTTTTATTTTACCTGTTTCTCAGAGTGCATATAGCCCAACTGGCATTGTGTATTCTGTATCAAATAATCCTTTTATGTCTTTATATAATTTCAAGTAGTCAGAAAACTTTCAGGCATTTTCAAGGAGGGTCTCAAAAATAAATAAATGCATACATGTCTTTGTTACTTTGGCCTTCACCTAGTATAGATCTGATGGACAAGATTCTTTACAGAATTGTGACAAATTAGAATATTCTTGGTTGATTTTTTCCTCTCTATCCCAGGCCGCAGATTTATAAAACTTCAGAGAATTCTGTTCATATTGGATCTATGTTCTCCAGAAAGTGCCAGCCCTGGACAGTGTCCCCTGGAGTTGTGCAAACAACAGAACTGCTTCCATTAGTCACACTTATTGTATCTAAAAAGGGTATATAGCACAGTAAAAAGAGGAAAAGTTTTTTGCCAACTGGATCTGGATTAAAATCCTAGGTAACATCCAAGCCAGTGGTGAGATCTTAGGCTGATAATCAAGTATCTGAACGTCAGTGTCCTTAGTTGCAAAATAAATATTACTAACTGTTGGTTGAGGAGTGATAATATATACTTTTTAAGTCTGACCTATATTGATGCTTCTTCAGAACGTCTGGCCTGTTGACCATCAATTCCAAAATAGTTGAAATCTTAAAACATCTTTATGAACTTAGATACAAGAAAGAGATTTTAAAAACCTACCTGGGAGCGATATCCAAGACATTTATGATTATTCCGCCCATAGCAAAGCTTCCTGTTGAATTAGCAAGTATCAGGAAAATTATAGTGGCATAGTAGCTGGAACTCAGGTAAAGCAGGCAGAGGCTGAAGAGGGAAGGCAGGAGAAGTCCTGCGGAATGATTCAGACAACAGTCAGGTGCATGCCAAAGATGGGGGATACCCCAAAATACTTGAACGTTTTGGCTATTTCTTACCTAGCGAGGTGAAGAGTTTCCGGATGGTGACTAGACTGAAAGTATTCCTTGTCTGGAAGATGTCTGCCATATAACCTGCTAGGACAGCAAAAATCCAGGCAAACAAATGGGGGAGGGAAGACAGCAGCCCATTCTGAGGAGGAAATGTTATTGTGAGTGAATATGAGAAATGGAATAATCCCTATACTGAAATTCAGTATTGAAAATTTGTATTGTCACACAGGAAACAATCAACATGCAACCCCAGAATTATTTCACACTACCCAAGAGAAAGAGAAAAATAGTTTTGAGGTCAGAAACAGACATCACAATCTGCTTAGTTTTCTATTGTATTATCATGGGACCTGAAAGTTCTAGATGGTAGAGAGGAAAACTAAGTTGGGAATGGGAAATGCTGTCCCTGAGGAAAATAACAAATAATAATGATAATGGAAGACATGTATACGGTGCTTATTCTGGACCAGCTGCTGTTAATCTTTGCAACAAATCCATGGTCTAATGGAAGATTACACTAAATCATATGGAGCTTAAAAGACCTTTGTCATGCTAGTCCCTAGGCTGGGTAGTTGGAAATTCATTATAGAATGTCTCAAAGTGGCAAGCCCAGACTCCATTTCTAAAGGAGTCTTTCCTGGTTATTATGGCATCAAGCAACAGAAGGTTTCAAGCATTTGTACTTTTTCAAGTCAGAAAAGCAATGAGAATGCCAGTCCTTTCAGAGCAAGACATGAGTCATGGGTTCACAGGACTCTTTGCCTCTCCCCTGTGGAGAGGATTGGTATGAGCTGTGATGGGTGGTAGACTCTGGCCAATTGACTTTCAGGGGAGGATCCCCATCCCTGCAGGGAACAATGGTATTGAGCTTTAAGGAATACACAGAGGTTGTTATTATAGGGAATGGGAGATAGGGAATCTGTGAGAACCTGGGTGATGTGTATTTTTGTGGGAGTGCTAAAAAGGATATCTACACCTTTTGTTCTGGGCAATGTTAACATAATAATTGTAAATGATGAAGTCTCTAGGTAAAGAACATCAGCTAAATAGTATGAGTGTTAAGTCGCTTCAGTCATGTCCGACTTTGAGACCCTATGGACTATAGCCTGCCAGGCTCCTCTGTCCATGGGATTCTCCAGGCAAGAATACTGGAGTGGGTTGCCACGCCCTCCTCCAGAGGATCTTCCTGACCGAGGGATTGAACCCATGTCTCTCTGTCTCCTGCATTAGCAGGCAGGTTCTTTACCACTAGCACCACCTCGGAAGCCCAAATAATATAGGGATGGGCAAGAGCTAGGACTAGAGTCATGGGAGAAAAAGACATGGGCACAAAGTCCTTCATAAAGTGAAGAGGAAAAGGTGTACTTACCTCTTCTACATCGACATGAAGCTTGTAGTCAATATATATTGGTATATAAATACTCAGAAAGGTATTTGACCAGAAAAAAGCAAAATTACAGAGGGAAATGACCCAGAGTGGAGTAGACTTCAGCATAGCTTTGATGGGCACTTTGATGAGTGTACTTGAGCTGACCTGGAAGGGAACCCATTAATCATTAGCACATTAGGTCAAGCTGGAACACATTTCATTTGGCACAGAATCTGGGAGATACCAAAGTGGAGCATGCGGGTTCTACCTGCTGGGTGAGAGCGGATGTGATGTATTCCTTCTCTCTGTTGCTTATAAATGGGTGGTCCTTTGGGTCCTCATAAAACAGAATGAACCAGAGAACACTTAAGGCACAGCCACAAGCACCTATCAGAGCAGGACAAATTAGAATTGAAATTGCTCTATCTGTAGTGAGTTTCTTTTCCAAATTGGCATTTTTCATTACTGGTCTGAGAACCTGGACCTCCTCTTTCTTTTTGGAACCTTGCAACAAGGCTTACATTTTTCATAATTTTCTTTGTATCCACACCTGCCTCTCCAAACAGAGTGAATTTTACAGAAATGGTAGCAAACCCTCTGGCCTGTCCCGATTTCTTAGCCTCTTTTATTCTCCATGTAGGATAGCTGGGCCTCCTTGCTCTTAGGGCATCATCTCTACAGATTCTTAATGTGTTCTATTGTGAGAGGAGGGTGTAACTGGGCTCATATGGGCTTGACAATCATCTGGTTTTGAGAAGTAGGCCTTAGCCCATACTCCTAAGATGCAGCCTAGGCCTTCAGGATTGTCCGAGTCTCATAAGAGTCTGCCAAATTATTTGTTGCTTTTGACTTTTTTATACTAAGGATCTGATCATAAATAATCCTCTGTTAGGATAGGGAATGTATATTGCTTAGTAGTCAGGCTTCCAGAAATGCATTTATTCATTTGACAAATATACTGGTTAAATGCCATTATGTACCATGTACCATTCTAGGTCATGGGAATGCAGCAGTGAATAAAGCAGACACGTGCCCTGCCTTTACAGAGTTTATTTTCTGATGGATGAGAGAGACAGTGAATAGTAATTAAGCAAAAGGTAATAAATGTCAGTGACCAGAGCTAGGGAATAGAGTTGTGGGGAGAGGAGCAAAGGAGCACTATGTTCAGGGAAAGTGAGGACATTGATGTGGGCACAGATACTCCAGGCTGAGGGAGAAATAAGTACCAAGGCCCAGAGTTATGAAGCCAGTGTCACTGGACAGGGAGCAAGGTGAGGATGGTAATGGATGAGGATGAGAGGTAATGAGATCAGACCATGTGAAAAGCTGGAGCCATTGTAGGATCTCAGACTTCTGCAACACACTTTAAGACAACATTAAAAGAATAGTTTGACAGTATACCATTTCCACCTCATTCTGTGACCTGAGTGCCCAAACCCAAGGCAAAATGTAAATAGACATGAACACCTAATAAATACACAGGAAATACAATATATTTCTCTAAATTACTGTAGTCAATCCTTAGAAAATTCATTTGATGCTATTAGCTTTCTTTAAAAATGGGAAAATGGATGCTCAGAAAGGTCTACTTACTTGCTCAGGGGCACATGGTTAGTAAGTGGTAACTGACACTTAAGCATGGATTATATTGTCTAGAGAGGGAAAATAGCTTAGAGGAGGAGACTGGATAAAAGCTTTGAAGAAAGACAACAGTTAGTGGCAAGTAGAAGAGGAGAATCTCTGCAAGTCTCTGCAAAAGAGATTGAGAGGAAATGGCCAGAAGGATGAAGTCCAATGCAGGGAGAGCAGGACCACAGCAACTGAGATGAGAAGAAAATGCCTGATCACCGAGGTTCAGTGCGTGGAGTCAAAGGTACAGGCACCAGGGAAAGAATGGTATTGTTGGGTTGATTGATGGTACTTGTTCAGGTCAAATGTGGACTGAAGAACTTCAGCTTGATTTATGGGCATCGAGGCTTGGACAGTTCTAACATGTGGGAGGCATATAAGGAGTTTGGAAGTCATCATCAAATGTTAAACAAACTATAGACAACAGTGCTTCTTTGATCTGGCAGAGAATTGAGGCCACAGGGCAAACCACTGCCCTCCTATCTCTAGATAGACAGACAGACAGATGCAGAGAATTACAAGTTCCCAGAACAGAAGCCCAGAAACAGAAAACTCCAATGGAACCAGTCAGTAGTAAGGTTGGAAAACCTAGCATTTGATGATTTACTGTAGGTTCAGTGTGGACAAGTTTGAGAGATGAAAGGTCTGGGTGGGAGGGGCCCAGGCTTAAGCAGACCCCTCACACTTGTGTGAGTTTTATTTCCAGAAGACCTGCCAGATTCTCACAGTGAATATAAGAATACAATCTCTTAATCCTTCTAGGAGAGGATGAGGAAAGTAGTCATTTTTAATTACATCTAGAGCATTCTATTCTTCACAAAAACTACTCAAGGGGAAATTATTTTACCAGAGCCTCACCAACTTAAGGAAAGGGAAACACCCAACTCCAGACCCTTCTTCCTGTCTCACTTAAGGAGGGGGAAAAAAACAAAACTGAGAAGAACTGGTGAAGCTCAGGGGCACAGGCTCACCAAAACCCTGAGACCAAATCATAGACCACAGAACACTGTCTCCCCACATACACACCTTACCACCATATCAGAAGAATCCTTGCATGTTAGTGGGAATCTAGCTAGAATTGCATGTCCCAAACCTTATTTAAGAAGTCTGTAGAGAAACTAAAAAAACTACAGGAAAGACAAAAACAAAGATACCAGAGGAAATTGTAGCCTCTAAAACAGAGCACACAGTAAGCCAGATTAACCTGTAGCCAGTAAAACATAAAACCTCATACTAAAGTCCTATTTATTTTAGTTCATTTTAGTGAATTTTGCTGAGCTTTCAACAAGAAAACCATGAAGCATAGAAGAAAACAAAAAAACAGTTTGAAGAGACAGAGCAAGCATCAAAACTAGATTCAGATATTAGCAGAGGTATGGAATTATGAGATCAAAAATTTAACACATGATTAAAAAGCCTGTGAAAAAGACAACATATAAGAATAAGTAGTGATGTAAGTAGAGAGACGAATTCTAACAATCAAAAGAAAATGCTTTAAATTAAAAACACTGTAACAGAAATGAAGAATGCCTTTAATGGGCTCATTAATAGATAGACATGGTTGAAGGAAAAAAAATCACTGAACTTCAAGAAATGTCCATATGGATTTCCAAACCTGAAATGCAAATAGAATAAAAGCACTAAAAAGAAATGAATATCCAACAATTGTGTACAACTACAATGGTGTAATATATGTGTAGTGGGAATATCAGGAAGAGAATAAGAGCAAGGAACAGAAAAAAATATTTGATGACTAATGGCAGTGATGAAGAGCAGTGAAACTGAGAGGATGGAAGACATAGTTTCACATTATGGGTTGGCCATTTGCTCCCTGTGAGTATCGGAGGCTCCCTGTAGATCCACTCTCCACCCTGCTTTGGCCACAGATGGCTGACTTGAATGAACATCAACAGGCCCCCATGTCCTCTGCTTTCCAGATAGATTTGGGCAGAAGAAAGTCTAAGCAGAAGATTAGAAGGAGAAACTTGAATGAGATTAGGGTGTCTCTTTCCCTAGTTATCACTTTCCGCAGCATTGCCTCAGTCTATATATACTCCCTTTTATGAAAAGTCACAGGTCCTGTCAATGTAGATATCTCTACAGGACTCTCTCCTAGTGGATTCCCCTCAACTACTCCCTTGCTTGCCCCTTTGGACCTGGGGATGGTATTAGCTTCTTTTTTGCTAGCACCAGATCACTTCTCTAATCCTGTGATTCTGCCACATCTTTATACCATTTTAAATAATTGCTTCATAAATAGATCCCTCTGCATTAAGCCTCTATATTGTTATTTGTCTATCAAACGAACATAAAAGCACTCATCCACAGTCCCTTACTGACAAATTTAAAATCAAGATTTGAAAGTGATTTTCTAACTTATCTGGAAACCCCAGTCCTTTGTAGTTTTTCATTTATTCCAATTTGTTGAGAATTTCATGTGTAACTCTAGAAACGAATATGTTTGATTATGAGATGATAGGGCTTCCCTGGTAGCTCAGCTGGTAAAGAATCCACCTGCAATGCAGGAGACCCCAGTTCGAATCCTGGGTCCGGAAGATCCCCTGGAGAAGGGATAGGTTATCCACTCCAGTATTCTTGGGCTTCTCTGGTGTTTCAGCTGGTAAAGAATCTGCCTGCAGTGTGGAAGACCTGGGCTTGATCCCTGGGTTGGGAAGATCCCCTGGTGAAGGGAATAGCTACACTCCAGTATTCTGGCCTGGAGACTGTATAGTCCATGCAGTCTCAAAGATTCGGACATGACTGAGCAACTTTCACTTTCACATAAGATGATGTACCAAATCATGCTTGGGATGTTAAGTATACATAGTATACTCATATTATGTTTGACCTGTTCTGATCATCCCTTTCCCCATGAGTTTATGTAAGGGATATGTTTCTGTAGCATCGATGTTATAGAGTTGTGAAATTATGTACAATAATGCATGTATAGTTCTGAGCATGATGTCTCACTTGCAATAAGAAATTAATGAATGTTGACTGCTCTTTTTCCTTCAATGTGATTTATTATTTTTAATATTGTTAACCTCATATAAATTATTAAATTTTGCATTTACATTTAGGTTTTATAGACCTTTAAATAATGACTTGGATTTTTATAGAAAGAGACTCACCAAAAATATAAAAGACCATGGGCCATCCCAGGGAGTCACAGATGAATCCAGTGATAAGCAGGACAATACAGGGTCCTAGTAGGAGTCCTAATCAGAAGGCACAAAGAACATCCCTAATTAATGCAGGCATCTGGAAACGGAGATAATGTAGCTTCATGGTGGCAGTGAACAACTTCTAGTGAAATATTCATATAATATCAAACACAAGAAAATAATGAAATATTTGCTTTCTTCTCTTTTTGCTGTTGTTAGAGATAAGGAAACCTTTTCTCTGTCCTAGACAGTTTCCACATATTTAAAGTGTGGATGGTTTCCAAAGCCCTTGACAGTTCGAAACACACATATTTCTTATGTTCTAGGGCAGAACATGCTACAATGAGATGACAATAGGACTAGGCATTCTAGGCCCTAAGTTATTACCTGACAAACTCAGAGCAGTAAGTCGGCCTAGTTCCAAGGGAGGAGCCCACTTGATCCATATTACTTGCTGAGTTGTTAATGTTATCCCCTGAAAGAATGATTAGAACATTTGATCTCTGACATGTTCTGTGAATTTAAACTCTAGTTTTTGCATTATCCTTTTATTTTTTTAATTGGAGGAAAATCGCTTTACAATGTTGTATTGGTTTCTGCTGTACAAGAATGTGAATCAGCCATAATTATATGTATATCCCCTCCCTCTTGAGCCTGCATCTCCCCTACTCATTCTACCCCTTTAGGTCATCACAGAACACCAGGCTGGGCTCCTTGTGTTATACAGCAACTTTACACCAGCTATCTATTTTTCATTTAGATTCATTTTCATTTCATTCATGTAGTGCTACTTTCTCCATTCATCCCACTCTTGCCTTCTCCCACTGGGTCCACAAGGCCATTCTCTACATCTGTGTCTCCATCTCTTCCCTGCAAATAAGTTTCTCAATGCCATTTTCTAGATTCCATATATATGTGTTAATATATGATATTTGTTTTTCTCTTTCTGACTTCACTTTGTATAACAGATTCTAGGTTCATCCACCTCACTAGAACTGAATCAAATTCATTCTTTTTTATGGCTGAGTAATATTCTATTTTGCATTATCTTTATACCTGGAACAGTCCCTTGATTACTCGGCATATAATGACCAAAATTTCTCCAAATTCAGCTGCCAGTGGGAGGAGCAGGGTAAATAGAGAGCTGAGAAGTAATGCAAAACCAATCATTTTCTTTAAAGAGTATATTCCAGATAAATATCCTGCAGGAATTTGGCTGATGAGTACACCATAGAAGATGGAACTTAACATGATCCCCTGGATTTCAGTGCTCCAGTTATACACAGGGTTCTGAAAGAAAAAAGGAGACGGGTCTAGCCACTCTGCAAATGATTTTCTCTAATGTTCAGGAATGTGGGAAAACTGGTCGTTCTGTCTTCCAGCTTACCTCATGTAAAATATCTGCCCTCTGCCTAATCTCCTCTGTTACATGACTTACTTATTCCTAATAACATCACTTTCTGTGTGTAATTACGTTTTATCATTGGCATCCTGAACTATAAGGAAGTTCTTGCTATAAAGGGCATCATCTATTCTTGCCCTACCTGCACAGCATAGACATTTAAAACTTGTTTTTGTTTTTTTTTTAAATATAGATGCAATTGGCATATTAGTTTCAGGTGTACAACATGATTGGATATTTGCACGTATTGAGAAATGATCACCAAAGTCTAGTTAACATCCATGACAACATATGGTTCTAGTTCTAGTTGTGATGAAAACTTTTAAGACCTATTCTCTTAGCAACTTTCAACTATACAAGATAGTGCTTTTAACTGTAGTCACCATGCCATATGCTATACCCTCAGAACTTATTTTACAGCTGGATGTTTGCACTTTTTAACTCCTTTTACCCATTTTGCCCAGCCTCCCCAGCCCCGTGCTACTAGCAACCACCAACCTATTCTCTGTGTCCAGGAGCTCGGTTTTGTTTAGATTTCACATATAATTGAAATTATACAGTAGTTGTCTCTGATTTATTTCACTTAGCACAAGGCCCTCAAGATCCATTCATGTTGCAGCAAATGGCAAGATTTCATACTTTTTATGTCCAAGTAATATTCTATTAAATATCAGTACCACATTTACATTATCTATTCATTCATTAATGAATACTTAGGATATTGTAAATAATGCTGCAATGAACATGGGATGTAGATATTTTTTCAAGTTAGTGTTTTCTTTTTCTTTGGATAAATACCCAGAAGTAGAATTGCTGTATCTTATGGTTATTTTTTTGAAGAACCTTCATACATACTGTTTTCCATGGCAACTGTAGTAATTTACATTACACCACCAGTGCACTAGTGTTCTCGTCTTTCTACATCTTAGCCAATACAATATTTCTTATCTTTTTGATAATATCCATTCTGACAGGTGTGAGGTGATACGGGTTTGAATTACATTTCCATGATAATATTGAGCTCATTCTCTTGTGCCTGTTGACAAACTGGACATTTTTCTCAGAAAAATGTCTATTTATATCCTCTGCTCATTTTTGATTGGATTTTTTTTTTTTTTTTTGCCATAGAGTTAGATGAGTTCTTCATATATCTTGGATATTCATCCCTGACCAGATACATGGTTTGCAAATACTGTCTCCCATTCAGCAGGTTGCCCTTTAATTTTGTTGATGGGTCCCTTTGCCGAGCAGAAGCTTTTCGTTTGATGTAGTCTCACTTGTTTACTTCTGCTTTTGTTGCCATTGACTTTGACGTCAAATCCAAAAAATCAATGAGTTTTTCACTTATATTTTCTTTTAGTTTCATGGTTCTAGGTTTTATGTTCCAATTTGGATTCATTTTGAGTTAATTTTTGTGTCTAAGATAGGGATCTAGTTTTTCCAACACCATTCATTGAAGAGATTGTCCATTCATCATTGTAAATTCTTGGCTCCTCTGTCATAGATTAATTGCCCACCTTATGAATGGGTTTATTTCTGGGCTACCTACTCTGCTTCATTGATCAACGTGTCTGTGTTTATAATTTTCCTTGATTATTTTTGGGATATAGTTTGAAATCAGAGGGCTTGACGCCTCTAACTTTGTTTTTCTTTCTTATTATTGCTTTGGCTATTTTGGGTCCATACAAATTGCACTGTGTGTTCTACTTCTGTAAAAAATGTAATTGGACTTTTGATAAAGATTACATCTAATCTGTAGACTTTTTGACAATATGAATTCTTCCAATCTATGAGCACAAAATATTTATCCACTTACTTGTATCTTCTTCGGTTTCTTTCATCAGCATCATGTAGTTTTTAGTGCGTAGGTATTTCACCTTCTTGATTAAATGCATTCCTGCTATTTTATTCTTTTTGATGCAATTGTTTTAATTTTATCTCTACCAGTTTTTTATTTGTGCATAGAAACACAAAAGATTTTTGTATATTGATTTTGTATCTCACAAGTTTACCAAATTCATTTATTAGCCCGAACAGTTTCCTTAGTGAAGTCTTTAGAATTTTCTATTATAATATCATGTCATCTGCAAATAGTGACAATGTTTCTTCTTCCTTTACAGTTTGGATGCCCCTCCTTTTCTACCTTGCCTAATTGCTCCAGTGAAAGCTTCTAATACTATGCTGAATAAAAGTGGTGGGAGTGGGCATCACTGTTTTTTTCCTGACATTGGAAGAAAAGCTTTCAGATTTTCACCATTAGGTATGATGTTATCTGTGGCCTTGTTACATTGCTGGTCTGTACTATGCTGAAGTATGTTCCCTTTATACTCACTTGCTGAGAATTTTTATCACAAATAGATACTACTTTTGTCAAGCCCTGCTGGCCACCAGAGCCAGGAGATCAAGGCTGCAGCTGCTAAAAAGGAAAAGGAAAAAAAAAATGGAGCACCAGAACAAGATTGCCAGGTGAATGTAAATGCTGCCCCTTTGGGAGATATCGGCTCTCTGGAGTACAGCAAAGAGAGAACACGAGGATGGCATTCACTGGCTTCTGTCCCCAAAGGGAAAGAACCCCAGAAGACCCTGGATGTGTATTAAACTAGATGCTTGTGCCTCAAGTCAACAGTTTATGGTAAGCAAATAAACCTCCTTCATAGAATATCTTGGTGCTTTTCAAACACCTGATTCCGTGCTGTGTCAAGGGGTAGGTGAGTCCATGGGCAAGCCATTTAAGAACCATTTCTCAGTTCCCTTTACCCTTGTGGGACTTGTGTTTGTGAGCCCTGTTGGCTTTCAGAGCTAGACCTTTGGGTGGCTTATCTCTTAGGCGCAGGGATGATGCCCAATGCGGGGTTCAGACTCTTCACTCCTGAGGGGGATGTCTTGCTGGGTCACCTTGCCAGGGGTTTGCAGTGAGATTGTGTCTCAGCATTTCCTCTTGGTTATGGGCATTTTCTTGTTCTCCTGATGTGTAGGAGTATTCATCTTTTGATTTTTTTCCCAGAGGAAAACCTTCCATAGGTATCTGTATATTTGGTGTGTCTGTAAGAGGAGGTGAGTCCAGAACATTTCTACAGGTTCACCTTCAACATCTCTAATACTTATTTCTTAAATATTAATAATACATGCAAACTCCTCTGTAGAATACCATGTAGTACTACATTTACTGCAGTTATTAATTTCCACTTGCCCCTTCTCATCCTTTTTCTCTATTCAGTTAACCTTGTTCACAAAACAACATATCCCCCTAACAACACACACACTGATCCCAGAGAGCAAAGTAGCAATAGAGAGAATATCAAATCATGAAGAGAAGTTCTCATGCTGAACTATGGGAATAATTGAATGGGATAATAAAGGAAAAAAGGCCATTCCTCTTCTTTCACTTGGCTCTGATGCGGCATGTTTTGTTGTCTGTCTCGGGAGTGGATTCCTTTGCTGGTTTTGGCTAGGGGGTCTTGCATAGTTTTGTTGCTTTATTAAATCTGACATAAGAAATTTTTAATATTGAACTTACAGTTTGGACTATGAGGAGGTTGCAGTATTTTTGGACTCACTGCACAGGAAGAAATTTTAATTTTAGTATGTGAGGACAAGATGAAAACTTCTTTGGAAATGTCTAAGATAGTCCCTTTCTCTAAACTGTCTATGCACTTGCATAATTAGTTTATTTTAGATAAAGAATGAATGTTCTAAATGGAACTCTTGGTTGACTATGAAATAAGCAACTAGATAGGAGCCTGCCTGTTTGTTCTCTTTTCACTGTTATCTTGCGCCCTTCATCCTGTCTCCCTTTCTCAAATCCCTGTCATCCTATAGCTGTAGATAGTGATGTCTTGTCTGATAGAAAGGACTTCCATGAGAGATTTGGTAGAAACATCACTCTGAGTATATTGAAAACTAATAGTGAGGGGCCTCTATATAGTAGCCAAGTGGTCATGGAAGCTCCAGATCTTTTTCATTGGTGGGAGGTTACTCAGAGGATGGAACAAGATGCTCTGCCATATTTTTCTAAACGACAGGTATTTTCCCAAGGAAATCAGTATTCACCTTTCCCCATATCAGGTGATTCAGCACACATTTGCTCGACTCTCCCTGTGCAGATTATTCAGAATATTGGGTTGTTTTTTTCATGGCATAAAGCCATCACTCTTTATAGTGGAGTGTAGAAAAAGAAGAAAAGTGGGCACCGTAGTTGAATGCAAACCACTCGCCTCAGATGAAATTCCCCACACCAGAAGAATAAAGCCTGAGTATTTCCATATTCAATCCATTAACTAGTTATCATTAAAGTACTCTGTATATAAATAAATTAACCTATATAAATCTTAGGAATAAATATATATACATCTGTATGAGTCATATAAATGAAAAAATAGATAATATCCCAGTAGGTAAAATGCACTAAGGGTATCAATAGATAACTTGTAAGAGAAAAAAATGGTAATGACCAATAAATATAGATCACAGAAATATAAAATGTATACATTCATTAATAAATTTTAAAGTTATCACAGAATTTCTATCAGATTGGTAAATTTTAAACAAAATAAAATAATTATATATATATTTTTTGGCTGTTTTGGCAAAGGGAAGACAGAGGATATTTCTCATTTATGTGTAACACTTTCTCATCTTCCTTCCTTTTCTTTTCTATACTCAGTGTCCCGGATTGCGTTCTCTTTGGTTTCTGTTCTCTCTTGTTTTCCTTGTTATTTGCTTTCTTTTCTAAAATGTTCTGTCTAGTATTATCGTACCAGTTTTCTGAGTTCTGTCAATTTCTTTTTTTTTTTTTTCCCGTTCATCCGCTATCTGAGCAGAGACTTCTATCACCGGGACATCTCGGCTTTGAGTACCTAAATGTGCTACACTATAATGTCCTTTCCTAGTTATAGTTACTTTGCTAGTTTTCAGGTTCATTTGTAATTTCAGTTTACAATTTAGGTCTGCTTTGGGAAAATAATCTGGTGAGTTTTCATATTTGAGAATAATTATCTATTCGATTTCTTCATCTAGTACCTTTGTAGAGGAGAAAACTGAATTCCTTTTCTATGACTCTTATTTGAAGAAGGTCAATTCTCCTGGATTACAGCAGCAGATTCCTGGCGGGGAGGAGAAGGGGAGGGGTATGGTGAATGTGCCAAAGAAAAGTTTCAAGCTTCACAGTTTGAGCTGCCCCTTCTTTTACTACAGTGAAGGAAATAAAATACAGCTTTTGTGAGTAGCCATTTCTCTAGAAAATGGGGTTCTTGATATTTAAACCAAGGCAATGGAATACCAAGAATTAAAAAAATTTGAATAAAATTGATTTTTTGACAAATTTTTTGAAGTACAGTTGACACAATAAACTGTGTATTTAATCTTTGTCATAAAGTATACAACTTCTTAAATTCTTAAATGTGTAACTTCATAGGATATAGAATTTTAGTTTGGCAGGTTTTTTTTTTCTTTCAGTACTTTAGAGATTTCACTTCTTTCTTTATGTTGGAGTGGTGTCTGATAAGAAATCTTCTGTAATTTTTATCCTTGTTCTTCTGTAGTCTTTTTCCTCCAGATTTATTTGAGATATTCTTTTTGTCTTGGTTTTCTGCAATTTAAATATGTATGTCTGGGTGGTAATTCTTGTTGTTCTTGATTAATTTTCTTTTTAGTATTTATCCTGTTTAGTGTTCTGAATTTATGGTTTGGTATGTGCCATTAACTTCAAAAAGTTCTCAGCCATTAATTTTTCAAATATTTCTTCTTTCCATTTTTCCTACTCTTTCTGATATTCTAATCAAGCACGTGTTACACCTTTTGGTATTGTCCACAGTTCTGGGATGTTCTGCTTAGTTTTTTATTTTTTAATCTATTTCATTTTAGCTTGGGAAGTTTGTGTATTCAAGTTCACTGATTCTTTCCTCACCTGTGTTGATACTACATATGAGCCCATCAAGGCATTCTTTATACCTGTTATAATTGCCATGATTTCTACTATTTCTTTTTTATTCTAATAATATCCACCTCTCTATTGACATTACCTCTCTGGTGTTGTATTCTTTTCCCATTAGACCCCTGACATATTGATTACAGTTATTTTAAATTCCCTGTAGGAATTCCTACATATGTGTCAAATCTGAGACCTGGTTCTGATGCTTATGTTAAAAAAAAATCAGGGTACAGTACATTACATATAGAGCATTACTCTTAATGTAAATAGGGGTGAAAATAAGGAAATATTTTATTTGCTTGTGTATTAAAAAAGGGACATAAAAAATTATAGTGAAAAAATAGTTTTTCCTATTTCCATTTCTTTTGTACTACATTTTCTGATAGTTATCAACCCATTACCTTCTGTAGGTGAAATTAACAAAACATGTAAATATACTGTAAGTTAAAAACATAAATAAGAAAGAAAATGTGTTGATTTCTATTTCTTATTTAAGATGTTTTCCTTTTTTCTCTTGTCCAAACTTCTCTTGCCCTTTACAAATACTGAGACATACTTTAGTCATGGGACATCTTCATTTAGGTTACTGCTGATGAGGTAGATCAAGACTTGAGTTTCTTTTTTGAATAATTACTATCATATCAATTATGATAACATTCAATCTCTACACAAATTAGTTAGCAAGATAGGATTTTAAACTTATGACTGTGTGTAATATTTTTGATATACCTTTATGTTATCCTGGAGCTCCTTTGTGGAGGTGTTGGACAAACCATGTGGCTCCGTGCTGTTCACCATGGCTATCATTGTGAGGCTCAGACACACACGCTGTGACATTATTATAACATTACAGAGGAGCAGGAAGACAGCGATTCCATAACGAACGGAACAAAAATATGGAACTGGAATGTACAAGAGAAAATATCCATCGTTAACACAGCTGAGGAAAAAAACATATTTTAACATTAGGGGCCCAAATTTCCTAGTGGCCCTTCCTAATAAGTGGCCCTTCCTAATGTTTATTTTAAAGGGACCATTTTTAAAAACACCCTGAGTTACTCTTGGAAATAAGTCCCCTGAATAACCAACAAGACCTTCCCTCAAGCAAACTACTTTATTCTCAAAACTTACATGACTAGTCTGATTGAGAAACTCATATGTGCACATTGCAGAAGAAAGTTGCATTTAAAAAAAAGTACTGTGTAATGTAATTGGCTTCCAATTAAAATAAATAAATTTTTTAAAAAGTAATGTATTTGAGCTAGCTTCAAGCTACAGTAATCAATGCAGTGTTAGTGTGAGACCAAACAAATTCATCTATAGGAGAAAATAGGGAGTCCAGAAAGAGAGGAATATATATGATCATATGTTTTTGAATAAATGCACTAATGCAATTCAATGGAAGATACTAGTCTTTTCAACAAATGGCCTTTCTCAAGAGAAATAAAAATACATATCTACAAAAGGCTTGTACTGAATTGTTTATGGCAGCTTTATTTAAAATAGCTGGATCTTTGGAATGGATGAACATACTGTAGTATATTAATACAATGGATATTACTCAGAAATACAAAGGAAGGAAACACTGATACACTCAACAATCTGGATGAATCTCAACAAACATTTGCTCAGCTAAAGAAGCTAGACACCAAAGAGTGAATACCATTTTTATGCATGCTATTTCTATGAATTTTAAAAATAGGCAAAATTAATTTATGTGGCTAGATATTAAATAACAATTCCCTCTTGGTAAGGAGGGCAAAGGGGCATCATGGGACTTTAAACTAATGTAATGTTCTATGAGTCTTGTTTGTAAGTTTATACATTTCTCAAAGCACATCTAAATATACACTTAAGATCCATATTTTATTTTATATAATTATACTTCAATAAATATTAAAGTATTCAATAGTGGTGTTGGGAAAACTGGACAATCACATGTGAAAGAATGAAACTGGACCACTCTCTTATACCATATACAAAAATTAAGTAAAAATGGATTAAAATTTGAACTCAAGACATGAAACCATAAAATATCTAGAACATACAGATGGTAAATTCCCTGACATAGGTCTTGGCAATGATCTTTTAATAAGACACCAAAAGCAAAAGCAGAGAAAGCAAAAATGAACAAAGGGCACTGTATCAAACTAAAAGTCTTCTGGACAGCAAAGGAAATTATAAACAAAATGAAAGGGCAACCTACTGAATGGGAGAAGACATTTGCAAATCATTTATCTGAAAGGGGTTAGACTGCAAAATATAAAAAGAACTCAATTTTGTTTTTATTCTGTATTGAGATGTAGCCAATTAACAAACAGTGTGACAGTTTCAGGGGGACGGCAAAAGGACTCAGCCATACAAATACATGTATCAACTCTTCCTCAAACTCTCTTCCCATCCAGCCTGCCACATAACATTGAGCAGAGTGAAAAGAACTCACACAATTTAACAGGAAAAATTTTTAAAAAGCAAAAACAAAAAAATCTGATTAAGAAATGGGCAGAACTGAAGAGACATTTTTCCAAAGAAGACATGCATGTAGTTAAGAGGTACATGGAAAGATGTTCAGCATTACTCATCATTAGGAAAATGCAAATCAAAACTATAATGGGATAGCATCTTACACCTTTGAAAATGACTTTTATCAAAAAAGGTAAGAAATGAGTGTTGGCAAGGATGTGGACATTTTTGGACTTCCCAGGTTGTCCAGTGGTTAAGACTCAGTGCCTGCACCACAGGGGTTGTGGGTTCCATTTCTCCTGTGTGAAACTAACATCCCACATGCCCTGCGGTGCAGATAAAAATTTAAAAAGACACACACACAAAAAAAGGATGTGTAGTAGGCAGAATAATGCCCCGGCCACATACATCAAAAAAAATTGTGTAGAGAAACTGTGATCACATATCAGATTGGCATAGATCCAAAAGCACATTTGTTGGCAAGCCTGAAAGAAAAGAGGATGGAACCTCCGTTATTACAACCCAGCAGAGGTTTTAAATTGTCTGTGGTTAGCATTGGAGAAGGAAATGGCAGCCCACTCCAGTGTTCTTGCCTGGAGAATCCCGGGGACGGAGGAGCCTGGTGGGCTGCCGTCTATGGGGTCGCACAGAGTCGGACACAACTGAAGTGACTTAGCATAGCATAGCATAGTATAAAGAAATAATTTTTTGGCCACACCATGCAGCAGGGGGTTAGTTTCCCCATCAGGGATTGAACCTGCACCCCAGGCAGTGGAAGCTCGGAGTCTTAGCCACTGGTCAGTCAGGGAGATGTTATATCCATGTAGCTAGCCAAAAGTTAATCTTGTTTCTAAAAATTCATCTCCTAATTTGGAGAGGTTTTTTATGTACGGAATGTGCAAATTATGATTTTATCTCTTTTCCTATCCTTCTGTCTTTAACTTCATGGTATCATTGCATCAGAACCACGAGTATATTACTGATTGTATCAAGCAGTTCTGGTTTTATGCCATTGTTCCTGATTTACACAGAGTAATTCTAATGTTTTTACATTTTGGATAATGTTTGTTGGAGGTTCTTTGTAGATATGCTTTATGAAGTGTATTTATTTCTATTGCTGTGTTAAACAATTTTCACAAACTTAATGACTTAAAATGGCACCCTTTTAATAAAAGATTCACAGTTCTGCAGATCATAAGTTTTAGCATGATGTGGTTGGATTTTTCACTCCTGGTCTCAAAGGTTAAAATCAAGTGATCAGGCAAGATGAGTTCTCAGGTGGAGGTTCTCTGGAAGGAACTATTGGAAGAGTTCAGTTTTCTGTGGTTGTTGTACTTCTGTTGCTATTTCCCTGCTGACTGTCAGCTAAGAGTTACTCTCAGTTTTAAGATGTTGTGCATTATGCTGCTTGTCACACGGCCCCCTGTATCCCCAAAACCAGCGAGGAAGAATCTCTTCTGTTAAATGCTTCTCGTGCTTTGAATCTCTAGCTGCTCTCTGACTTCTAGATCCAGATTTAAAAAGCTCCTGTGATTAGATCAGTCCTACCTAGATTTAAGATCAGCTGATTATGGACCATGCTTAGATCTGCAACGTCCCTTCAAAGCAGCACCTTCCTTGGCATTTGCTTAAATAACTGAAGGGATGTGTATGGGGCCAGAATCTTGTGGGCAGTCTTAGAACAATTCACTCTCTAGTCCCAGAAGATCCATGTTCATGCCATATACAAAACATACTCACCCCATCCCAAAGTTCCTTAAGGTCTCATCTCATTACACTATCAATTCAAGTCCAAATCCTCATCAAAATGTCAGCTCAAATTTACAAAATTTAAAACAAATACGGAGAAAGCTTCTAAAAGTAACCCACTATGGGAACAGTATCTCTCAGCGAACTTGTGAAATTAGAGAGACAAGTTACACACTCGCAGTGTTTCTACTTATAATGGTGGGACAGGCATAGGATAATTGATATGGACATTCCAGTTTCAAAAGGGGGAGAAATGGAGTGTTAAAAGAAGTCACTGATCAATAAGAGTTTTGAAGTTCAGTTAGACAAATGTTGAACTTTTATTGAGGCCTGGGGATAATCCTTATGGCCCTTGGCTCTGCCCTCTGAGCTCTCTGCTTAATCCTCTGCCCTTTGGTTCCACCCAAGAGTGCAAAGGGGCCGTCTTAGAGTACTGTCCATCACATAGTCATAGTTACCTAATAGTGTTCATCAGGAATGAATGTTAATCTCAAAGATTTTTTTTGTATCTAATGAGATCATCATATAGTTTTCTTCTTTAATTTGTATTGAATGACAATTATTTACTTTGTAATAGAAAACTATTCTTTCATTTCTAGGATTGGACTTAGTTTTTGCAATTTTTAAAATTAAAAAAAAATTTGTTTTGCTAATGTTTTATTAGGATTTTTGTACCTTTTAAAAATAGTGTTAATTTTGCTTTACATATTTGAGTCTATTTAGTTACATAAGTTTTTTTTTTTCAATGATCCCACTGAATTGAATTTTGTATCATTGTACATTTTTGAAGAATTGTTTGAAACAGTAGAAGATTTTAAATTAGATAAATTAGATAACTTTATATAAATTATCTAAATAAATTATAATATAGTCATACCAAATTCATATGCAACTTTAAAAAATGATGAGGAAGCTCTTTATGTACAACTGTAGGATTCCATTTAGATATATTATAAAGTGAAAAAAGTAACATTAGTACCTGGAAAGTTAGTTTCTTGACAGATCTCCCTTTGTAAACAGATAAGAATATGAGATAAAAATTTATTTAAAGTTAACAGTTCATTGAAAGTGTGAATGATCTGGCAGGAAAGATGAGATACTCAGGCCAAAGATTTTGTGAAGACAGAGTCCTCAAGGCATAGACTGATCATTGAAGGAAGATTTTTTCCCTGAAGACATTTGATCTCAGGTTGCTTTTTGCCTCCCAGAGAACGGGGCAACAGGAATCAGACACCAATGCCCTGGCAATGGAAGAGTCTAGTAAGTGACTCTTTCCTTAAATGTTTAGATGCCAAAGACTTGCTGAGTCAGTGAGGGGAAAATCCATTGCCTCCTAACCTTTTCCAGGAGGCAAAAATTTTTGCCCTGTTTGAACCTTGAGATTGAGCAAAAGGAAGAAAAAAAAGTCTTAGAAATTTAATCATTACCCAGCCCTTCCTTTGCCTTTAAACTCACTGGCCTTGGGTCATCTGCAAAACATTTCAAACCACACACGTATACATGCACACTGAGATGACTTGCGTCAAAGCTTTCTAAACAACCTCATCCTTTTTAAAATTCTCAAAAGCAAAAGGGGAATAAGTAGACCTGAAAATCTGAAGGAAACAGTGGGAAAATTCCTAGATGAGGAAAAAAAAGCCTCTAGAGGGCAAAGAGGAAGCTATCTTCACCATGTGTGGGATAGGGCTTGTCACAGTCAATTAAGGGTACCCTTCTGAGTTTTGTTCTTTTCTCTACATTGCTCCAGAAACAATATGAATTATTTCTAAATAAGTCTTGAAAAAAAGGAATCATAGGAGTTTAGAAAGGAATATAAAAAAAAGGTATAGGTGTGTTTAACAGTCACTTTGCTGTATAGCAGAAATTAGCATAACATTGTAAATCAACTATAAGTCAATAAAAACAAAGAACAAAAAATCTGAAACTCAAAAAAAGAAATCACACACAAAAAGAGAAATCACAAGGAGTGTTCTAAAGTGCTTGGGACTGAGTAACAGTAAGATACTACATGTCAAGCTCTGGAAAGAGCAAATTCTACACCTCAGAACATATTTATTAAAAAGAGAGAACTCAAAGACTTGGAAAATGAACAATGGATGAACCCAAAGATCCTAAAAAGAAGTAAATGTTAAACATAAAGGCAGAAATCAATTTTATATACATATATATATATGTTTATATCTTTTATATGTTCACATATAATTAAAATTCCATGGATAGAGGAGCCTGGTGGGCTACAGTCCACAGGGTCACAAAGAGTTGGATACATCTGAGCACACAGACACTAGACTAGATAATTTGAATACAAAGGGACAATATGAAAATACCAAAATAATTATCAAAATTGACACAAGAAGAAATATAAAATAGGCCACTAATATTTATATAAATTGAAAAAGTATGCAATTTGTAGCCCACCCTCTCTTCTAGGATTTTTGTCCCCCTTAGTGTAGATATAATGCTAATCTGATAGCAGTAATTCCATATTGTTTTTCCCCTGCCCTACTTGAGATAAACAATCTAAAAAATATCCTGTAAATATCCAGCTGTTGATGTTGAAGGGTGCAGTGACTCAAGAACATTCATCCTGCCTCACTTCCATCCATGTATCTGTCTCTCTGTCTCCTTGAGGTAGAACCAAAATAGTCCCCCCTCTTTCTGACATTCTCTACCAAGTGATAAACTGACAGGTGTATAAGAATCAAAATAACAGTATGAATAATCTTGGTATGTGGGTTATTTTATTTAGGGTTTTTCTAATGGAAAATCATGGCAGGGATATTTTCCACCCCCCCCCCCCCACCTCCTTTCCTGAACATTTCTAAGATGCTTTACATTTTAGCGCATGTGTTTATGGACAAAATCTCACATGGAATCAATAGTGTCCTGTTTAAGAAGAAGGAAGCCTATGTCATAGAGAATAATTTCTACCTTTCCCTGGAGAGACCTGGTTATCCACTTGCATAATGGTGTTATGGTTGTTTTTCTTCTTGCTGAAGAGTTTGTTTTCTATCCCCTGCAAGTGCAAAACACACTGACATCAGCATTACAGAGGGAAGAACTGGTTAAAATCCACCTAGCACCTCTCTCTGCTTTAAAACATTAATCCAAGGGAAACTTGCTTTGTCATACCAGTACCCATTGTTTTGACATTTCACTTTTATGATATTTTTGTTGATTACAAAATACACAGAAAACCTGAAAACTCTAAAAAGCAAACAAGACATCCTGCCAATCCATAATTCTATATCTAGCGAAGATATCCCTCCAAAGTGAAAGAGAAAGACTGTCAAACAAAACTTGAGAGAATTCATTGCCAGGAAATCTACCCTGTAGGGAATGTGAAAGAAAGGAAGCTTTTCAGACAGAAGCAGATTACTGAAGGTAGCTCATCAGTAAAGAACCTGCTTACAATGCAGGAGATGAGGCAAAAGCCTCAGGTTCCATTCCTAGGTCAGGAAGATCCCCCAGACAAGGAAATGGCAACCCACTCCAGTATTCTTGCCTGGGAAATACCAAGGACAGCCCATGGGGTCGCAAAAGAATCAGACGTGATTTAGCAACTAAACAACAAACTTGGATGTACAAAAAGAAAGGAAGGATGTCAGAAAAGGAATTAAAGGTAACATACAATTCTTTGTTTTTCTTATACCTTCGTCGAGCTAAGAGATTAGGGAGGAGGGTTCAGGATGGGGAACACAAGTATACCTGTGGCGGATTCATTTCGATATTTGGCAAAACCAATACAATATTGTAAAGTTTAAAAATAAAAAAAAATTAAAAAAAAATGCTTTTACAAGGAGAGGCAAATCATTCTCCTCACTACCCTGGACAAAATGACCCCTGCTGCCAGGTCTGCATTTGTCAGTGGGAAGCTCGACAAAGTGGGTGAATCAAAGAGTTTTGTCTATATCAGCATGTATGACATCAGATGCTCAAAAAATACTTAAAATTTCTAAGGCTGGGTTTGTAAAGTATATATAAATGAGCAGTCTGTCAACCACCATTATTACCCACTGGGACATCTGGGGCTGCCATTTATTTCTGTATACATATACACACACACACACCACCACCGCCTCAAGCACACATACTCTCCATGCCACTCACACATACACAAGGACTAAACACCACACAATACACACTTCTCTTTCCTTTATTGACATAACTGTCCACCTCAAACTCATCCCTAGGAATGTTTTTTTTCTTTCCCTTGTGAAAAATCTATAAAAATATATATTTTGTCCAACTCCCCCGTCCAAATTTCCTCAGATTGCTAAATAGCTTTGATAAAATCTCTAATAGAAACCGTCCTTATTAATCCTTCTGGAGAATTAATTCTAAACTTCACTTTATGAATAATATATAAGCATATAGTTACTAACCTGATTTAGGACAGAAAAGTGATTCCTTTTTGTCCTGTGAAGACTTGCCTGTCAAATTTTAAAAATATTGAATTTCTGGATTTGCTAATTTCAGCCACTTAAATCCTTCACCATATCCTTTGATCTCCCTAGGTCAAAGTTAAAAATTTAATTTTTAACTTCACTTACATTTTTGTCTTGAATCTTCAGGGGAGGGGAGGGAGTCTTAAAATCATCCAAGGGACTAGAAACCTCCTAGAAATCTGCCAGTCATTTCCTGACTTTAATAGACAAACCCCCCCCCAGCCCCACCCTGCCCTGCCCTGCCACCCCCCAGGCTCATTCTCTATTAGGAGGCAGAACCTGCCTGTCCCATAAGAGTTTCCAGGATTTTTCTATTGAGGGTGGCTCCATGTCTACAGTGCTATTTTGACAGGCATGCTATGGTGTTCTAAATGCTTTGTAAATGTCCTACTGGCTTTCTGCCCCATCTTCCTTCCCTCCCTTCTTTCCATCCTCCTTCTTCCCTCCTTTCCCTTCTGCCTCTCCTCTTGTTTCCTCTCCCCATCCCCCCTCATCTCTTCCAAAGGTCACATCTGTTTGGTATTCAAGCTACTCAGAAAGAGGGGCATTTTACTGAGGTGTGTTCTCTGAGGACTGTGACTTCCCTCATGGCTTCCCCTGCAATGACTGTAAGTTCTCCTTGTTAAGCCTCCTGTCTATAGCAGTACTTGGGAGCATCTTACCTTGGAACTCTTTGAAGACAAGCTACTGGATAGGGACATCTAAGCCCTGAAATCAAAAATTTTGCACTATAATTTCTTACATACTGAAGCATTTTAAAGTTTTTTATGCTTTCAAAGTGCTTAACATATGTTTGGCACATAGAAGATGCTCTATAACATGATCAAGTTATTTTCTAAAAAAAAAAAGAAATGTTGAAACAGAAGTAGAGTCACAGATACAGAAAACAAACTTATGGGTCCCAGAGGGTAAGTGGGGGAGAGATAGATTGGAAAATTGGGATTGACATATTCACACTACTTACTATATATAAAATATATAACTAATAAGGACCTATTGTGTAGCACAGGGAACTCAATACTCTGTGATGGCCTATATGGGAAAAGAATTTTAAAAGAGAGTGACTATATATACAACTTGTAATTTATACATATATATATATATATATATATATGATTCACTTTGCTGTACACCTGAAACTCATACAACATTGTAAATCAACTATACTCCAATAAAAATATTTTACAATATGTTGAAAACTTTAACTCATTTGCCCAAGAGTCTTTGATACCTTGTTATATTCACCTGGATTTTTTCTTTTTCTGAAGTCCAGGTTATGCTGATTTTTATCTGGCTCTTTCAGGATGTTTTTACTATTTGTCCTATCTGACACAAAGGCTGTCAATTTCTGACATTTTCTGGGAAAGGGGCCCATTTATTGACTGAAAGTCCTAGGTCAACAGTTGTTTAATGTCCATGTTTTAAGCAAACAACCTTCCCATCTGGTGTCAATATCCCCAGTTCTAGGTACTGATTACCCAGGAGGGAACCATCATTCTGTTTGCTGACCCAAAAGCTTTATACTGCTTTGTTATACCCTTCGAAATTGCTTCTGGATTCTACATCTGGATTCTGTGTTTTCCTTATTAAGTTTTTAAGTTTAACATTTTATTATGGAAAGTTTCAAACACATAGGAAAAAAAGTAGATCAATCTAATATAACCACAGACCCATTAACCAGTTTTCATAATTTTCAATATTTGGCCATTTGAGTTTCCATATACCATACCCAACAGTGGTTTTCTGTATTATATCATGTCATTTCTCCAACAAAAAGTACAGAATGGCCATATAATTCATTAGGACTTGGGAAAACATGCCATCATCACATCTAACAGATAAGCAATAACTCCTTAATATCATCTAATATCATGAAAATTTTCCTAATTGCTTCAAAGTTATTCATTTATACTCTATTTATTTAAATGAGGACCCAAACAAGATCCACATATGACACTTAATTGTTGTGGCTCTCAGGTCTAATTTCATAACAGTCTTCCACCCACCCACATTTTCTATTTGCTGTTATTTAAAACACTACAACATAAGAGTCGTTTGCAGAATTATTCTAATAATTGATTTGACTAATTGTTTTCTATGTCATTTGATATATTTCTTTATCCCCTTACATCCTGAAAACTCTGGGTACGTAGAATTGGTTAGATTCAGGAAAAGAGTACTTCGTAGGGGTGTCTGATGGCTTTCACCACAGCAGGTTGTCTCACTTTTAGTAAAACTGATCAGTGTGTTCAGATATTCTCAGCTTGACTTATCCACTAACAAAGTACTTATCAACCTTTCACCTGTGGTTTTTGGTGGTTGTTAATGTTACCTAGAACTGTTATTTCATTATAAATTGCAAAATGATGACTCTAGAATACTATTGTGCCTTCATTTATGAGCTGCAATTTTCTACAAAATAGGAAGGAAATTCACCTAGTCAAATATTTGGTTACCCTGAAATACAGATTTAATAGGAAAGTCAGGATAAGTACTTAAAACTTTTCAGAGTAATAATTCAATGCCGTAGTAAAAATGACCAAGTAAAATGACCTCATGGAATCAGTCCTTACTCTATTTTGATGCTCAAATTATCTCTTCTTTGGCCAGCAGGAGTCCCTTCAAGCTGGCTCCTGTGTCATTATGACATGACCCTAGTGATCTTGGATAGTTTGTTTTCTAGCACACAGTATTTTCTAGGGTCCTCATATATTTTCTGTTCCCAGACCTGGACTTGCTAAAGGACTGCTGGTTCCTTTCAGAAAGAAACAATATTAAGAGACCACATACTAGGCATTGGGGTGCATCTAGCTATTTCAGTGGAAGAACTCAGAAAAAGTATTTTTTAGGAAAAAAAATTCTAATATTTCCAAATCAAACTGAATATTATAGCAATTTTTTTAAAAGTTGAATTTTATACTCTTGCATTTTCCCTTTATGTTGAACACCTTGGTTCTTAATTACTTTTCTTGCTTTATTGTAATATAATCATATTAATATAAAAATAACACTAACATTATTACTCGAATAAATTTTTTGCCTCTTTTAGAAGCAGACCTTGAGATCAAGATTCCTGTAAAAGTGATTTAATAGGTAGTATTTTCAGAAAAACAATAAAGACAGTAGGGAAGTAAGGAGAAAAAGAAAGGCGAGCAAACAAGGGTGTGGTAACAACCTAAATCTGGAGGAAGGTAATTTGGGGTTAATTCTGCAAGGGAGCAATGGGCATAGCCTAGGCCATACCTCAGAGTTTTTCTAACCAAAGCTAAAGAAGTTGGAGTATTTATATGCCAGCATCTATCTATCACTGGCCAAGGGCTGCCTCCGGGAGGTCCTGAGTCCCCAGGCACTTCTTTCAGTGAGTACAGGTCAAGTAGTGCGGGGAGCTGCCCATGAGAACGGGGTCCTGTGTCTGAAGGACACAGCTCTGGGAGCTCCCTCAGTCCTTGAGGGTTTGCTTGCAAACATAGCTCTCTGTCCCGCCACCCCAGAGATTAGGCAATTATTTACTGCAGACACCTGGAGTTCTGGACAAACTTCTCACTCACAGGGAAATGTTATCTGGTGTAAGAAATAGTAACAGGGTGCCATTCCCATGCTCTCAAGATTTCTTGTGACTTTTTGTAAGATGTACAGGTCAACCAAGAAAAAATGTTAACTGTCTTGTCTTTCTCACGCTCTCCTGTATAAATATAAGATGCTGAATAAAGTCGTGGTCAGACCGCTTCCCTTTGTGGAGATGTGTCTGATCCTCTCGACCCCATCTTTGTTGTAGTATTCTTTTGCTGTAGTTTTCTTTCTCAGCCGTGTCGTGCATGTTCTCAGGACCTGATCGACTTTGCCGGCTGGCACCGGCAAGTAGGTTCCAGCAGCCCAAGGACAGCCCTCAAACCAAGTGATGGGTGTGCTGGCTATTGCCAATGAAAGCACAAGGGGCATTGGTATTCACGCCCCAAAATGTAAAAGACCCCAGAAGATACGGGCAGAACACTGACAGCTTGCTGTTCTTCACACTATCCAGTTCCATTCTCTATTGAATTAAGTTCATAGCACTGATTCTTTAGGAAGAAAAAATTAATGAAACATTACCTGCCCGCAGCTGCAATCGTCCCAAAGACTTAACTGATATTCACCATCTTCCCTCATCCACCTCTTACAGGTCTCCTCTCTTGGCCAGTCCTTTTGTTGCTTTGGGTTGCTTGCAGAGTATGGTGACCCAATAATTCATCTCTGGAGGTTTGATGTCACAACTCTACTGTAGGTGCTGTAATTACCTATTCATAGTTAAAAAGGGCACGAGATTTCCCAAGCTCTGGACATACTTGTCCCTGTCCCTATTATGTAGTAGTAACCAACCATCTCATAATGATCAGGGTTAATTACTCTGGCCAGTCTGGTGACTCCTTTCTTTTGCTCTCGGGTCTATCAGCAAGAGGATCCCAACATGACAAGTCAGCACTCATAGTTTTAGGGATTTTGGAACCCTTACTGAGCCCACTCCTGGAAGTATTCCTCTTTTCTGGGAACTAGGACTTCTATACATGCTGAAAATAAAGTTCTATTAACGATATGCCATCTGGCAAAACATATGCAATTAAGACTACCATTGAATTAAGTGGACTTCTCAGGTGGCACTAGTGGTAAAGAATCCGCCTGCCAGTGCAGGAGATGCAGGTCTGATCCCTGGGCCAGGAAGATCCCCTGGAGAAGGAAATGACAACCCACTCCAGTATTTTTGCCTGGGAAATCCCATGGACAGAAGAGTCTGTCAGGCTACAGTCCATAGGGTCCCAAACAGTTGGATACGACTGAAGCGATTTAGCACCCACTGTCATTGGATTAAGTCTATGGTAATTCTTCATCTTCTGTTATAATCCATTTTTGCTGGGGCCACAAAATGGTGAGTTGAATGGGAACATGATAGAGGCCATCATCCTAGTATCCTGTAAATCTTTTAAAATGGCATTACTCTCTGCTATTCCACCTGCCATGCAGTATTGCTTTTGAATTGCTAATTTGCCAGTAGTGGACAATTTCAGGTGTTCCATTTAGGCTTATATAACATCAAGTCTCTTGAGTCATAGTATTGTATCCCCATATTGTCAAAGTCTCCCTTATCCAGCCTTACATTTTGCCCCAAAACCCTGGTCCCATATTTCAGGCACACTCTCCAGATCCCTGATACTTTGTTGGTGAATAGTCCCTCCCCTCCCTTAGTGGGACCAGAACTATTCCAGTTAAGACACACTAGGATCTAACCTCAGAGAAGGCAGTGGCAACCCACTTCAGTACTCTTGTCTGGAAAATCCCATGGATGGAGGAGCCTGGTAGGCTGCAGTCCATGGGGTCCTGAAGAGTTGGACACGACTGAGCAACTTCACTTTCACTTTTTACTTTCATGCATTGGAGAAGGAAATGGCAACCCACTCCAGTGTTCTTGCCTGGAGAATCCCAGGGATGGGGGAGCCTGGTGGGCTGCCGACTATGGGGTCGCACAGAGTCGGACACGACTGAAGTGACTTAGCAGCAGCAGCAGGATCTAACCTAGTTATTTGTCTCATGTTAGGTTTATTATTTGTTAGGTATTAAAGGAAAAGAGAATAGAACTTGAACAGTCTTCAGAGAGGCTGCTATCTGCCAATAGCAGAGCAAATAAGTTTCAGGTTTATCTAAAATGTGATATTAGCATAAAAGACATTTGGTGCCTTTAAATAGTCTTGTGTTTTTGCTAATCTAACAATCAAATCTTGAATCTAGTCTTTAGAGTATGTCTTCCCTCTATTGGAGACTGTAATATCTATGTGCCGGCATGGAGGTTTTCTGACTTTCATATCATGTTCTTAGTCGCTCAGTCATGTCCAACTCTTTGCGACCTCATGGACTATAGCCCGCCAGGCTCCTCTGTCCATGGGGATTCTCCAGGCAATGATACTAGAGTGGTTGCCAAGGTCTCCTCCAGGGGATCTTCCGTATCATGCTCTGATATAATTCTCCCATTTGAGTCCCTCAGTGGTTCTGACCAACACACAGCCAACCTCGAAGTTGTTATAATTGCTATTTCTCCATATCTCTCAAGACTAGAAGTATTGACTAAGCCAGTGCATGCCCTTTCACCTGTATCTCACTTCCCATCCCAATGTTCTGCTACTGTTACAGAAGGCCAAGACGACTACTGCTACCTTTACTAATATCAAATGTGTCCTTGTGTCATCCGACTTGAGTGATTCAACTCCAGAAGTCTATCCCGAGCCTGTCTCCTAGGTTCCCTTGTAGAAACAGTTGTCTTGGATCAAATCCTCTAGAACCAGATCTTGAAATAATTCCTATGAAAATGATCTATTAGCACACATTCTCAAGAAAAACCGTCAGAGAAGATCTAGAAGGGATATCAAGTAAGTTTCAGATCAATTCTTAGGGAGTTTGAGAGACAGTGTAGATTTTGTCTCAGAGTAGGAGCAAGGAAGCTGGAGTATTTATATCTCTGTGGCAATGAATTATTGGCCTCTTGTTCCTGGAGGACATAAATTCTCAGGCATGTTCCTGTTGGTAGGCAAAACAGGCTCCTAGGCAGCTCTCTAGGAAGGCAAATAGGTGCCAGGTACTGGAAATGAAAGCTCACCTTAAATTAGTATGCATTCTGGTTAAGGCACATGGAGGATGTGTATTGCAGTTACTGCATGTAGTTGAAGATTTCTTTTTGATGGGAAAGAACCTCTACATTAATTTTTTAGCACACATATAGCTAAGGTAGGGATTATCTCAGGATGAACCTAAGCTGTTTCTATTAATAATAGTCAGATCAAAATATGTTTGGTTTATGGAGAAATCCAATGGAGTAATTCTCACCAGGAATGTCTTCATAAGTGACTAAAGATCCTCTGGGAATGAGGAAAATCAGAAAAAAAGAAAAAGAAAAAGAATGATGGAGCCAGGCACAGAATCTCAATAATGCCGATTCAGTAACAATGGCATAGTAAATAGGGGCAATTATTTAGAGAGTAAAAGTGAGTGTGGTTCAGCCCTTCAGACTTCATGAGGAGAGAGGGGTCTGCAGTTAAAAACTAAAGGAGCAGTTTTACCAGAATCTCTTTAAGACAGATAGTTCTGCTTGAAACTCATGCAATGAAGTGGGAAGGGACACTTGGAAGATATTGGTTTCTGGGCTGCACCCCACAGGCCTGCAAGCCCTGTACTTGCCCATCCTCGAAACTGAAGAATAAGCCTAGAGTCATTGACAGAAACATCAGTGGTGTAACGGATAGAGAATCCTACATGTTTGAAGCCAGGTTCTGGAGTGACAGACCCCATGTGGGGAGGAAGGCAGGCAGGACGTGGCAGCAGTCTTAATTGGGTTGGGGTGGTGGGGCCAGGAGGCTACCATTTATAGGGGAATTGATATCAGGTTGGCTCATCAGTTACCAGGGAAACCAGCAACAAGGGCACATCCCTCACAGCCCCTCAGGTTAACAACCATCATGAGGGCCGATGTTTTGCTTTAATAAACTAGCAGGTGGAGCCATTCTGGCCTAAGGGGCAGGGGGAAAAGCATGCTCACGTGGGGGACTGAGTCAAGTTGGCTCATTGGTTACCAGGGAAACCAGCAGAGGGGCATGCCTCTCATGGCCCCTTTGATAAGTAATTATAATGGAAATGCTCTGATCTAAAGTTAGAACAATCATTAACTGGGGCTGCAGCAAGTTTGAAGGATGGTCGGTAGTGTGGGTAGGGAGGAGCTGAAGCAGGCATGGGATGAGCAGATGTAGAGAGAGCAGGAGAACAGCCACCTTGAGCGGCCTGACAGAACACCCCTCCCCTATACGTCCTGCACGATCCTTACAATCTTGCTCCCCCACTACTGACCTTCCACATTACCCTGGGGTTAGGCATGCAGAGGTGAACTGCAACTAAATACCACAAATGCAATATAGATGATAGCAGCTAAAGAGTGTTAGGAGTCTAAGAGGTGGGCAAACTTTAGTCAGGCCCTTATTGGGTCAATTTTTCATGGAAGGTCCAAAGGAGGACCACACTGGCATCTCCCTGTAGACCCAGCAATCTAACTCATTTCATAGGGAGACCACTATTGTCACCCAGTCTGTGAACAGATTTCCTCTGCTCAGACTAGGGATGAGACATAAGTTAACAGGCGCAGTACAGGGGAGAGCATGACCATTAAGCAAAATACAAGCAGTACCTGCATTCTGAGGTAATAGCACCCCTGCCTGGGGTTTCTGTCCTGGCCTGAGGACCTCACTACCCATCCACCTGCAGACCCCATAGCTGAGGGCTGAATACTGGCGAGATCATATAACAAGACCTCAGGGTTAGTAGAATGGCATCCTTCTCCAGTAGGGGGCCTAGATTAGTTACCTTAGTCCTTTTAGGTGGGGCCCAGGAGGAGGAGACAGGTGAAACCTGTAAGTCCCTTTCTAATTTTCTTCCCCATAAGGCTGCAAATCCAAACCATGGGACTTACCTGCCAGTCTCAGGGCCATGTTGTTACAATGTGGTTCACTGGGGAAGATCCAATGATGAGGGCAAAAGTGCATTATTGTCCTGACCAACAGTTGGCAACAGTCCTTCAGTGGTCAACTAGTGAACTCGATGGCATGACTAGTTGCCTCTGAGTTAAGATGGTGTCAGCACTGGGACCACTGCTCCTGGGATGTGTTCACTGCTGAAGGAGTGGGTTTCCTGTCTCAAATGTTGAAGCAACTCATTTGCAGCCCCAGCAGCAATGGAGTTGTGAGGCAGGGGAAGATGCCACTGTGTGTCATTCTCACCGACCCATTCCTGAACTTCATGGCTGCAAAAGTGGATTCCCTCATCACTACTTATGTCCATGGGGGGTCCTGAATCCCACACACAGCTGTTCTAGACCCCAAACAGTGGCTTATTCACCAGCTATCTCTTTGGAATCTAATGAGCCATGATCATGGGCCTGCTACTTTTAAACTAGAAAGAGGCTCTGTGGTTAACAGGATATTGTCAACATAATGGAAAGAGAAAGATGCTTCTCATAGTAGACAGCTGCCACAAGGCCCCATATGCTAGTGAACAGCCCGCATGTTCAGAGTCACCCCTGCAACTTTCTGTTCCTTGTCCTTATTTCCTAACATCTCGCACTCACAAGAGTTTCCTCCATCTTCTGGCTGACTCACCATTCTGCACCCTGCAAGCCTTGTACTTGCCCAGCCTTGAGACCAAAGAAATAACCTGGAGACAGTGATGAAGACAGCAGGGGCTTATTGGACAGGAGACCGTATATGTCTGAAGCCAGGTCCTAGAGCAGCACCTCCACAGCATACGGCAACCAAGGAGCAAAACACGGAAGGGCTGGGCCTGGGGGAGGTTACCATTTATAGGGGGAATGACATCAAGGAGGTTGGCTCATCAGTTACCAGGGAAACCAACAGCCAGGGCACTTCCCTCCCAGCCCTTCAGGTTAACGATCATGAGCACAGCTGTTTCCCTTTAATAAACTAGCAGGTGGAGCCGTTCTGGCCTAAGGAGCAGTGGAAAGCACATTCCTGTGAATAGAGTGTAGGTGAAGCATGTGTAGGTCAAGCAGGCGATGTACAGAGACTAAGAGATAAGCCACCTTGAGAGGCCTGACCATACACTAGTGCTTTAACTCAGTTCACCAGATATTCATTAAAAATGCTTATTCTGGAGACTCAAAGGAGCATGGCACAGCCTTGGAATGTCGGGGCCTTCAGCATGTCAGTTACATCTATTTAGTGCTCTCAGTGACAAGATTGTTGTCGTTCAGTCACTTGTTCAGTCACTAAGTTGTGTCTGACTCTTTTTGACACCATGGACTACAGTACACCAGGCTTCCCTGTCCACTATCTCCCAGAATTTGTTCAGATTTATGTTCATTGAGTCAGTGATGCCATCTAACCCTCTCATGTTCTGCACCCTCTTCTCTTTTTGCCTTCAATCTTTCCTGGTGTCAGGGTCTTTTCCAATGAGTTGGCTCTTCACATCAGGTGGCCAAAGCATTGGAGCTTCAGCTTCAGCAAGAACCTGTCATTTGTGGGGGCCCTTTCCAAGCTTCTACTGGAGGGAGGCAGGGCACTAGAAATATGTTCGTATAGTCTTAAGTGTTTGAATGTTTTGACCAGTTTTTAATCACAGTTGTTTAAGACCACTATCTGTCTCCATTCTGTTGGCCACCATGAGTGCTGGGTGATGAAGTGATGGGTGCAACTGTTTAATATTGATAATGCAAAGCTTAAGTGAGAATATGTTTAATTTGGGCTAGAAATTAGGATATGTTTGTGTGGTTTAGGTCAATAATGGGTAGAGTTGAATTAGCTAACCTTGTATAAGAACAGCTTCCTGCTGCTAAGTCACTTCAGTCGTGTCCAACTCTGTGCAACCCCATAGACGGCAGCCCACCAGGCTCCCCCGTCCCTGGGATCCTCCAGGCAAGAATACTGGAGTGGGTTGCCATTTCCTTCTCCAATGCATGCAAGTGAAAAGTGAAAGTGAAGTCGCTCAGTCATGTCCAACTCCTAGCAACCACATGGACTGCAGCCTACCAGTCTCCTCTGTCCATGGAATTTGCCAGGCAAGAGTACTGGAGTGGATTGCCATTGCCTTCTCCACAGCCTCCTGGGATAATTATTATATCATCCATAATGCCTACTCATGTGTGTAATGGAATTTAAATACAATGAAAAGGAGTGAATCAAATGAACATGGGGTTTCCCAGGTGGAGCTAGTGGTAAAGAACCTACTTGCCAATGCAGGAGACCTAAGAGACACAGGTTCAATCCCTGGGTCAGGAAGATCCCCTGGAGAAGGGCGTGGCAACCCACTCCAGTGTTCTTGCCTGGAGAATCCCAGGGACGGGGGAGCCTGGTGGGCTGCCGTTTATGGGGTCGCACAGAGTCGGAGACGACTGAAGTGACGCAGCAGCAGCAGATGTCTGAGATACTGTTTTTATTTCTTTTGGATACATAGAACTGGGGCTGCTGGATCATGCAATAATTCTGTTTTTAATTTTTTGAGGAATCACCATACTGTTTTCTTTAGTGGCTGCACCACTACCTTCCCATCAACATTGTACAGGGGTCCCTTTTCTCCACATCCTCACCAACACTTGTTATCTATTATTTTCTTGATAATGGACATTCTAATATGTATGAGATGATATCTCATTGTAGTTTTGAATTGCATTTCACTGATGATTAATGATGTCGAGCACTTTTCATGTAACTGTTGGCCACTTTTATGCCTTCTTTTGGAAAATGTCTATTCAGTTCTTCTACCCATTTTTAAGTCGGTTTTTTTCATTATTGAGTTGTATGAGTTCTTTATATTTTGGATATAACCCATTTTCAAACATATGATGGGCTTCCTTGGTGGTTCAACAGTAAAGAATCTACCTGCTATTCAGGAGCTGAAGGAGATACAGGTTTAATCCCTGGGTCGGGAAGATCCTCTGGAGGAAGATACAGCAACCCACTCCAAGTATTCTTGCCGGGAGAATCCCATGGACAGAGAAATCCCATGGTGGGCTACAGTCCATGGGTTCATAGAGAGTTGCACATGACTGAAGTGACTTAGCATGCATGGAAACATATCATTTGCAAATATTCTCTTCTATTAAGTAGGTTGTTTTTTCATTTGTTGATGGACTTTTTCCTGGAATCCCATTCTTAAAGATTGTTTCAGATTTTACATTTTCTTTCTATATATTTTCTTTCTATATGCCTTCAAATAAGGCAGACTCCTATATTTGAATCCTTATTGTGTTTTCAAAGACCTTGCTCCGTCTCTTCACCCTGTCCTTCCATAACTTCACTCCCATTCCAGCGTTTCTTCCCCAAAGCTTCCCTGGGCCAGGTTCCTTTCCCCACTAGGTCACTCTTCCTTTCCCTCTGTTCTCCTCTGGCTATATTCCCATCCCTTCCTCTTCCCAACTAAACTTTCTGAAAATAATTATCTTGTTTCCTCTGCTCTCTCATTCCTCTTCACCCACCATCAAACTGCAAAATGACCTGCATACCCATGTCTCTGCTGAATATGTCATGAAAAAGCCACCAGTGAACTACTAATCACAAGGTGATTGTGTTCCTTTCCTGACCTCACCGAACTGAATTGCAGTGTACTTGTTGTTGATCTGCCATCTCTCTTTAAGGCCGTGAGTTCCCATGATAGTCGTATCCTCCTATTGTTCCTCACAGGTACAAGTCTGACTGTTTAATCTCTGTTGTGTGTGGGCATTTCTTATTCTTTCCACTCCTTGAATGTTGGCATTCTGTCTTTGGCTTGGTATTTTTTCATTCATAGGCTCTTCCTGAGCACTACACATTTAGGTCTTTAGTACTGAGCATACATACTTTTATATCTTTGTCTCTATCCCAGTCTTTTTTGCAAGTTTCAGATATACAGTCAGGCTTTTTGTTGGACTTGCTGTTATGCATTGAATTGTCTCCCCCAAAGATGTTGAAATCCCCCAGAACCAAATGTCACCTTATTTGGAAGTAAGGTCTTTGCAGATAACCAAGTTAAGATGAAGTCATTCAGGTGGGCACTAATTAAATACGACTTGTATCTTTATAAATTAGGGGATTTATTTTTTGGCTGCATCTGTGACTTGTGGGTTCTTAGTTCCCTGACCATAGATCAAGCCCTGGCAAGAGCAGTGGAAGTGCTGAATCCTAACCACTGGACCACCAGAGAATTCCCCAAACAGGGAAATTCTGACACCGAGACAGAAATGTAGAGAGGGGAGATGAGATGAAGACACACAGAGAAAACTGTCTACATGCCAAAGCATGCCTGGAGCTACCGGAAGAGAGGCATGAGACAGATTCTCTCTCACAAATCTCAGAAGGAACCAACTCTGCTGACATTTTGCTTTTGGATTTCTAGAATTTTGAGACAATAAATTACTACTGTTTAAGCCACAAGCCTGAGGTATTTTGTTATGGCAGTCCAGGAAAGTTATACACACACCTGCTTGTTTATCCCACTTCTACTACTAATTCATGTCTCAAAGTCATCATTGTCTTCCCCCTGAAAAGGACTCTTCCTGAATTCTCTGGCTTAGATATTCAGACCACTCTCTATCCCATATCTAAGGTTAGAGGCTCAGGACTCCTATCTCCTCTCTTCTCCTGCATCCATCTAACCCAATGCCATGATCTTTCAATTCTACCTCCTGAACATTATTCATGTCTTTCTTCTTTCCATGCTAGCTCTTCTAGCGCTAGGTCAGTCCTCACTGCTGCTGTGTGGACCACTAACTAGTTTCCCTGATTCTGGAATTGAGCCAGCATGTTCTATCTAGAAAAAAAATCTGCCCATGTCACTATCAATGCTAGGATACTCTTCAAGCTTTTTAACATGGCAAACAAGACCTCCATGCTCTGTCACACTCACCTCTCTACCTTAATCTTCTGTCCTTCACTAACTGACCATGTAGGCAAGTGACTCCCTTTAGAATCCATCTTTTTTCTTGCTTTCATGCTTTTGCATAAGTTGTTTTCCAACATGGGAAATTTTACCATAACCCTCCTCATTTAACATATAGATCAGGAATTACCTGCAGAAGATCTCCCCTTTGTTCTTCAGTTTAGGATTAGAACCCCTCATCTGTCTCCTCCAATGACCTGTATGTTCCCCTGCTATTGTACCTAAGATAATGCACTGCCATGTATATTATGTCTATCTTCAACATTTGAATAGGGACTGTGTCTAATTTACTCGAGTGTTCCAAGGGTTTAGATTCTAGACTATGGAAAATCTCAGTAATTGCTCTTGCTTATTCAAATGTGACCTTCTTTATCCTTGCCCTAATTTTTCACGCAGAACTAGTGTCCATAACATCAATTCTATACAAAATAACTTAATGGCTATAATCTATTCTACTTGGTAAAGATCATCACGGGGAGCAACCTAAAATGTAGTTCTGGTCCCTCTGAACATGCTATGACCTACTGACACCACAAGTTATAATTTAAAGAAATACTGATCTATGTCATGTTTTGAGCTTTATATATGACTTTACTGAAATCATTGGATCCTAGAAGGAGAAACATTGCAGTGGGTAATTTGAGGACACTATTAAATGAGACATAGGGCTGAGACAGTGGGAAGAAAACCATAAGATATTCCAGGGCTTGCAACATAAAGGCCAAAAAAGGTTTGAAAGGACAGGGGGAGAGAGATGTTACAAGAAAGTATGGAGAGGGTTGTTCGCTAGGAGCTGTGAACTGCAGAGGATGGACCAGCCACCTGCAGTCTCCATAGGGAGGAACAGTAGAGATAAATACTCCTATCCTCACTCTCCTGCCTCTCCTGAAAATCCAGCAGAAGGCAGGAGAGAAAGTGTGGGGTGCAAACCACACAGGTCAGCCTCCTGGGGCCTGAGCAGGATAGAGGGGAGTGGAGCACACAAAGGAAGGAACACACGGACTATATTGAGCCCAACAGATATAAATCAGTATTCGTTTTTGCAAATGGGAGGAACCATTGCATTAGTGAGGTTATTGCCCTGCATTAAGAGTTTCAAAACATTGTTTCCTGCTTAGAGATCCAAAATCTATGAATCTAGTATACTGGGTCCCATACAGCAGCTCCTTTGAATCCATTGTTAATTCTGTAAAGATGACAACTTTTTTCTTGGCTATCATTTTATTTGGATTTTCATTCATCTGATATTTTCCTCAAAAATAAGTCTGAGTAAAATAAAGAAATGATCTCGGATTTGAAAAGAGCTACAGCAAGGAAAATTTTTTCTGTTTGTCCACCACTGAAGCCTTCTCATTTATGAAATAAAGTACCTAATGACTTTCCATCCAAAGTGGGGTAACTAAGAAAGAAAAATGACATAGAGTTAAAAATGTAATATTCCAACATAAAATAAAAATTAAAAAGTTTAAATAGTGCCTCTGTGGTTTTAACCATAGATGAAATCATTACTCTTTACCTTCATAAATGAGTAAGTTTTCTTTCTTTAGCCCAGTCTTGGACATCTGCTTTTCCAAAGATAAGATAGAAGATCAGTCCTAATGTGTTAATGACAAATGACAAGGAAAAGACATTCCTCCACCCAAATTCAGGGTCCTGAGGAAACAAAGGTTCAAGTAAGTATTACTCCTTTTATTCCCTTTTCCTATGAAACTCACATTAATAGTTTAGAAGACAATGTTCACTAGTAGATCTTCATATAGAAATTCATTTCCTAAACACAGCTTAATAATTTGATGGAAAGAATTTCAGAATGGATTCAGAATGTTCTTTATAAAACCACTATAATATTGTAAAGTAATTACTCTCCGATTTAAATTAATTAATTTAAAAAATGGACTTAGGGATTTTTACATTTAACCTCCAGAATTGCATTTGTCATTATTTATCAAAGTGCCAAACACTTTCTCTTTTGTGCGAATCATGACTCTCTCTATATATATTTACATATATATACACTAATAAAATTTCTTCTTCTCCAGTGCAAGAAGAATCTCGCAAGAAGACGACTGTGGGTTTTGAAGCTAGATAGGTCTAAGAAGAATTCTGATTCTATATCCTCTCAGTGGAAAGACATCCTATCAGATTTTAATCATCAGGAAATGAGGATATTAATACTTTATTTTCATAATTAGTATGAGAATCAATAAATTAGATTCAGTTCAGTTCAGTTGCTCATTCATGTCCGACTCTTTGCGACCCCATGAATTGCAGCACACCAGGCCTCCCTGTCCATCACCAACTCCCGGAGTTCACTCAAACTCATGTCCATCGAGTCAGTGATGCCATCCAGCCAAATCATCCTCTGTCATCCCCTTCTCCTCCTGCCCCCAATCCCTCCCAGCATCAGAATCTTTTCCAATGAGTCAACTCTTCGCATGAGGTGGCCAAAGTACTGGAGTTTCAGCTTTAGCATCATTTCTTCCAAAGAACACCCTTAGTGTATATGAAATACCTATAATACTCCCTGCATGTACCAGACACTTAAACATATTTGCTTTCATTATCTCTTTGCTTTTGTATGGTTATGCAAATGAAAATTTCAAAGTGTTGCAGAAGACATGACAAGTTGCATATATGCATGGATTCATCATCTTCTCACAGGATATGTAAGTCACTGTGTGATTTCAAAGACTGGAAATTACCCGTGGATCACCAGGGAGTGCTTTGGTTTCAGAATGAGGTCACGAAAGAAACTGTTCTGTATTTTCCTTTGCTACATTGATCTTCATGACAAAGTTACTCATGATGTAATTTTATTCTTCAAAATGTGAAAACGTTTCTTATGCTATTATCATTATGAGTGGATTTGGCAGAGCATTTTAAGAGACCCTGACAAGAAAACCTTACCTGACTGAGAAGAAATCCACTGACAGTGGGAGCCAGGACAGCAGATATCTGTGCAAACGCCCTTGAAGCTCCCATGAGAAAACTCGAATGCCTGCGGGTGACAGGAATGTTTCAGGCTAGATCCACATTTGTTTGGCAGCATGCTTCAGCCCCAGAATATATCATATGTTAATAGCAATTATGTCAAAAAGACTTGCTCTGTGTATGTTCCATGATAGGCACTGAGGCAAATCAATAATGCCCTTCCCTCCACATACCTGAAAATGGCCACAGTCATCATTGCCCATGATTTATAAGTTTGCAAAGTTTGAAGCTTCCAGAAGTCTGCAGGCTAAATTTTTTTCAGAAAGTATGAAAATGAGAATGGAGATTACAGTCCTACCTTGGAGCAATATCTAAGGCATTGATATAGACCCCTGGCTGACATAACAGGCCTAGTCCACAGGACAGCGTCAGAAGGCTCACTGCTATGATATAGTTGGAGGCAACGTATGGCAGAACCAAAAGGAATGTTGAGGAGGGGAGATTTCCTAAGGAATGAGGAACAGACAAATTAAACAACAAACATTTTTGGATGTTGTATGCCTTGTAAATTATCAGATATTTTGGCCCTGTTCTTACCTAGAACTGTGGCAATTTTCCTCACTGTAACAAGCCTAAAATTCTTGGTCAGAAGGAAATCTGCCAGGTAACTTCCCAGGAGGCAAATGACCCAGGCAATAATGAAAGGAAGGGCAGACAGGAAACCACTCTGAAGGGAAAACATTGAGTTAAACCATCATAATAAAGGCCGTGAGACCACACCTTATACTGATAAATCACTAATAATCATACTGACAACTCTGAAATCATACTTTCCTAAGAAAATCAGTGGTCCCTTCCATCATACCTTCAGACAAGCTACTCACATGACTGTTAAATTATTTCTTGGTAATTAAAGGTAAATTTTTCTAGATGAATGATTTGTGAAGACAGAGTAATTTGAGAGTCATGCAAACAGGAAGAATGGTTGGAGGGAAATATACTCACATTTCTAATATCAATGTTGAACACAGAGCTAATGTAAGTTGGTGCATATATAATTATTATATTAATTAACCACTGATGGCTGAAACAGCAAACACACATGGACCAGATGGGTAGAGATCTGACCATAGCTTTGATGGGAAGAGGCTGCTTAGTAGAGCTGACCTGAAAACAAATTTGCTGATCAGAATAGTAAGATCTGAGACATGCTCACACGTTTGTAGTCACTCTGATAAATTCAGATGCTGATACAAGATCTCTGGAGAAGGTTGGAGTTTTATGTGTACCTGTTGGGCCAAGGAGGATATGATATATTCTTTCTCTGTAATGTTTATCCATGGATGAGTGACAGGGTCATCATAAACCAAAACACACCAGAGAAGAAAGCAGATACAGCCAAAACCTCCTGCAAGCAGAGATTAAATTGGTAAACTCGTGTGTGAATTTCTTTTCAACTGGGGCATTTTCTGGCATGGGCCCTGGGAAAAGCTCTTGCTCATAATATCTTCTTTCCACTTTTTTTTCAAAAAATTTACATGGATATCACAGCTTTTTTAATAGATCTAGAACCTATTATTTTACATTTCTTGATTATTTGTGTGCATGAAAATCACAGACCCTAGAAATGGCATTAAACTCGGTATCTCAACTTTTTAAATATTAGCTAAGGAAAACTTTAGTGAAAGTAGAAGCCGTAACAGATTTTATTTTCTTGGGCTCTGAGATCACTGCAGATGGTGACTACAGTCATGAAACTGGAAGATGCTTGCTTCTTGGAAGGAAAGCTATGACAAACCTAGACAGCATATTATAAAGCAGAGACATCACTTTGCTGACAAAGGTCCATATAGTCCAAAGCTACAAGCTTTTCCAGTAGTCAGGTACAGATGTGAGAGTTGGATCATAAAGAAGGCTGTATACCAAAGAATCGATGCTTTCAAATTATGGTGCTGGAGAAGACTCCTGAGGGTCTCTCAGACTGCAAGGAGATTAAACCAGTCAATCCTAAAACAAACCAACCTTCAATATTCATTGAAAGGACTGATGCTAAAACTGAAGTTGTAATACTTTGACCACTTGATGTGCACAGCTGACTCACTGGAAAAGACCCTGATGCTGGGGAAGATTGAAAGCAAAAGTAGAAGAGATTGGCAGAGTATGAGATGATCAGATAGCATCACTGACTCAATGGACACGAACTTGAGCAAACTCCATGAGATAGTGGAGGACAGAGAAACCTGGTGTGCTGCAGTCCATGGGGTCACAAAGAGTCAGACATGACTTAGCAATTGACTTAACAGCAAAGGAAAACTATTTATCTACTCACAACACTTCTGATACTATCTGTGTTGGTTTTTCACACTAAGAAAGTCTCTATACATCTGTGTCTCTTTTGCTGTCTTGCATACAGGGTTGTCGTTACCATCGTTCTAAATCCCATATATATGCGTTAGTATACAGTATTGGTGTTTTTCTTTCTGGCTTACTTCACTCTGTATAATAGGCTCCAGTTTCATCCACCTCATTAGAACTAATTCAAATGTATTCTTTTTAATGGCTGAGTAATGTATGGCAAAACCAATATAATATTGTAAAGTAAAAAAAAGAAAATATATAACAGCAAAAAAAAAAAAAAAAGAAAAAAGAAAACTCAACATTCAAAAAACTAAAAAAAAAAAAAAAAAAAGAAAGTCTCTAATTCTCTTTATACACCAAGCTAGTGTCTACAATTTAGCCCAATTCTGACAGTATCTGGCATTAGCACAGACCCTACAGAGTAAGGACTCAGTACGTGGACTGCCCCCTACTTCAGATACTAATTGTGACTAATGAGTCCCCAAATTAACTTTACTACAAATTCTGAGGTTCCTGCAACTCTCTCTCAGTTTGATAATTTGGTGAAATAGCTCACAAAACTCAGGGAAATATTCATTTTTATTTACTGGTTTAATATAAAGGGACTTTCTTGGTGGCTCAGACAGTAAAGCGTCTGCCTACAATGCGGGAGACCTGGGTTCAATCTCTGGGTTGGGAAGATCTCCTGGAGAAGGCAGTGGCAACCCACTCCAGTATTCTTGCCTGGAAAATCCCATGAATGGAGGAATCTGGTAGGCTACAGTCCATGGGGTCACAAAGAGTAGGACATGACTAAGCGACTTCACTTCACTTTCACTTTATTATAAAGGACATGATAAAGGTTCATGATAAATGAACAGCTGGATGGCATGAATAGGGTGAGATCTGGAAGGGTCCTGATTGTAGAAGCTTCTGACCCTGTGGAGTTGAGTGTGTGCTACCCTCCCAGCATGTGGGTGTGTTCATCAACCTGGAAGCTCTCAGAACCCTATAGCTTAGGGATTTTAAGGAGGCTAAATCATGTAGGCATACAGTGCTGTGCTTAGTCGCTCAGTTGTGTCTGACTCTTTGCTATTTCATGGACTGTGGCCCACGAGGTTCCTCTGTCCATGAGGATTCTCCAGGCCAGAATACTGGAGTGGGTTGCCATGCCCTTCTCCAGGGGATCTTCCCAACCCAGGGATCAAACCCAGGTCTCCTGCATTGCAGGTGGATTCTTTACCATCTGAGCCATAACTGATTATTAATACAATCTGAAGCACCCTCTCCTCCCAGGAAGATGGAGGGTGAGGCCAAAAGTTCCAAGTTTCTAATCATGGCTTGGTCCTTCTGGTGGCCTCCATGCTGAAGCTATCCAGGAGGCCACCAAAAGTCACCTCATTAGATGAAAGATGCTCCTCTAACTCTCTATAGTTCATTCTGGATGGTTTCTACTGTTACTTTTAAGTTCATTAATCATTTCTTCTGTTGTATCATCTGTCATTAATTCAATCCTTATAATGTAGTTTTATCTCTAGAAGTTTGATTTAGGGTCTTTTAAAAATATATTTTGCTTGTCTTAACTCCTGAGCAAATAGAGTTATGTTATAATATAGTTATAATAACTATTCTTGTGTGCTAATTCTAACATTTGTGTCAGTTCTGGATTGGTTTTGATTGATTGATTATTCTCCTTGTTATGGATTATATTTTCCTGCTGTTGTCCATGCCTGGTAACCTATGGTTGGAGCCATTATGGAGACATTATGAACTATACTTTGTTGGATGCTAAATATTTTTGTATTTCTATAAATATTTTTGAGCTTTGTTTTGGGATACAGTTATCTTACATGGAAACACTGATCCTTTTAGGTCTATCATCATCATTTGTTAGAGAGATCCACAATAGTGTGTTCCCTGAAGCTAATTATTTCTCACTACTGAGGAAAGATATTTATGAATATCCTGCCCAATGAGCCAAGAATTAAACATTTTTTCAGTCTGCTTTGTGGAAACAGGTACTATCCATGATGCTCTATAAGTACTGGAATACTATTTAATCTTTTCCAATGATTTCCATCCTCCCCAGGCCTCAGATATTGTCCTCACACATATACCTAGATCAGTGCTCTGCAGAGTATCAAGGAGGACTCTGTAGATAACCAGGGTTTTCTCTGTGTGCAGGTATCTCCTATTAGGTACTCTTTCCTATTGGCTATACCCACCTTACTCTTTCAGGGCTCTTAGCTCCATCTCAACTCTGATTCTTCTGTCTCTCACAAGTCACTGCTTTTCACGTTTGTCCCCTACTTTCTGCTAGAGCAGCAGATTTTAATCATTCTGCATTAATAATGCATCATGATGGACTTCATTGGTGGTTCAGTGGTTGGGAACCCACCTGCCAATGCAGGGGACTCAGGTTTGATCTCTTTTGGGGGAAGATTCCATGTGCCACGGGGCACCTAAGCTTGTGTGCCACAACTACTGAAGCCTGTGCACCCTAAAACCTGCGCTTTGCAACGAGAAGCCCCTGCAGTGAGAAGTTCATGCACTGCAAATGCATAGAGAGTAGTCCCCGCTCACCATGACCAGAGCAAGCCCACATGCAGCAATGAAGATCCAGCACAGCCAAAATTAATTAATTAAATGTTAAAAAAAATGCATCATAGGCAGGAGGACTGCCAAATTCTTTGATGGTGTAGGTTCATTTTTCCCAACTATTATATTAAGACATTTTGTTTTACTAGGATCTTTCTGTCTTGACTCATTTCTTCCAGAAAAGTACACACAGTTAGATATCAGAAGAGTCACCCTAGATATGAAAACCTGGGAGTGGGGAGATAGTAGCTTACCAAATATATAGAAGACAAAAGGCCACCCGAGGGTTTGACTGATGATGCCACCCAGCAGGATGGCGATGCAGGTACCCAGCAGAATTCCTGCAAAGAGAGAATAAGGCTGTGGGGGCTGGACTGCCACCCACTAGGTGCCTACAGAAGGACAGGTGACATAATAGAGAGCATTATCACCATAAAGAGATGAGCATGGTAGAATATATATATGAACTTCAAATTTTGATTGAGTTCATAGGTTCTCCTAAAGACCCATTTTTCTGGCAGTTCCCTAGTATCACTGTAGATGATAACCATGCTTCCTTTTATGCTATTTTAATGTTTAATTACACAATTCATATAACATATATGCTTATTGTAAAAGTAAATTACCACAAAGAACCAAATGCTTCTCCAATCCATTTCTACTCTTTTCTCTAATGTTAACCAGGAGCTACAATTTATTACATGATATATAATTGCATACTTTTCTTCTCTGTACACATACATAATATATATTGATATGCATATGTTGCTTTGTAAATGCATTTATAGAATATGTAGACAGCAAGTTAGATACATTTTCCTATTAATATGCTAACAACACTTTTTTATTTCCATGGCTTTACAGAGTATTCACATATAGAGTGGGCACATTTCCCTTTTACAACTTTTTCAAAACTAGACTATTAGGTTTTTTAAATTTCCCAGATGAACATTAACATCAAGTGGTCAAATTTTATATATATATATATGTGAGTTATAATTAACTTTAACTAAGTAGGACATAGGTACAATAATGTACCTATTGTCCCGTGACATTTATTTTTTAGTTGCAACCAGTCTTGTCACTCTAGATTCTACAGCCATTGTAATTGCTGAACATAAACTTAACTATCACTTCTGAACATAAACATAATTTATTTCTAAACAGTAAATTATCAGAAGTAGACTTGCTAAATCAAAGATTATACACTTTTTATTTTGACAGATACTGCTGAAGTATCCGGCTAAAAGGCCATACCAAATTAAGTTGCCAAAAAATACTTTTTCCTCATCTCTTGACAACATTGGACATTCTCAAAATTCTAATATAGTTTTCCAATGTGAATATAAAACAGTATACCTTTTTTCTTTTTATAGTGAAGTTGAATTATTTTTCCTATGTCATTTTTTATTTCTTCTGTGAAAAGTCTGTTCATAACCTTTTAATTTCTTTCACCTAACTTTGCCTCAATTTATAGAATCTTTATGTGTATAAATAACCCTCTGTCATGCTGGCTGCAATTCTATTCTCCCACTTTTAACTTTGTTTATGGTGTGTTTTGTAATCCAGCTGTTGTAAGTTTTCATGGAGTTCAGATCTATGAGGTTCCTCTGTAATGACTTCTAGACACTCATTTGCTTAAAAGGGCTTTCCTGATCCTACAGTTAAAAAAAAAGATCACTTCTGTTTTTCTTCTCATTTGGCCATGCAGTTTATTGAAGCGTCTTATCTGTGTTAATTCCTTAAGCTGCTGCTGCTGCTGCTAAGTTGCGTCAGTTGTGTCTGACTTTGTGCAGGCTCCCCCGTCCCTGGGATTCTCCAGGCAAGAATACCCAAGCGGGTTGCCATTTCCTTCTCCAATGCATGAAAGGGAAAACTGAAAGTGAAGTCGCTCAGTCATGTCAGACTCTTAGCTACCCCATGGACTACAGCCTACCAGGCTCCTCCATCCATGGGATTTTTCCAGGCAAGAGTACTGGAGTGGGTAGCCAGTGCCTTCTCCAATCTCCTTAAGCACCAATATCCAAATTTACAACTGAGGAAATAGAAACATGGAAAAGTTAATTAACCAGCCCAAGGTCATATAATTAATAAGAAGGAAATGCAGCATTTGAAATGAGACTGCCTGACTTCAAGGACACAAATCAATGAAGATGGAAATCAGTACCTTTTTCCACCACTGCATCCATCAAAGCTGCATTCTTTTCTCTAAACTCTCTGCCTTTATGCCAGTTATAATGGGGGACATGTCACTGCATCAATCCAAGACCTGGGCCCCTCTTGTTCTTTCCACCTGTTTGCATTCTATCTTAAATGTATTAACTCACCCCATTTTCCTTCTTACGTCTCATTCTGTGTTTTAAATTGGCTTGACAAACTGCAATTATAACACCTGTTTTTGTCTGTGAGCCTAACTGTTCCATGACTCCTGGCTTGGTTGTGTACCTGGGACTACCACTGTATTGAGGCAATTTCCCCATGATAGATATGCTTTATTTATTCAACATTTATGTTTCTAAGACTTATCCATGTTGTTGCATTCAACTATTCATTTTCATTGCTGTATGATATATGATCCTTAGATTAAAGGTGTATGTGTGTGTGTTTCTATTACCTATGAGACCTGCCTCAAATATGAGCTACCAAATCTGTTTAGTCTGCTTACTCTTCTTCATTAATTTATTGAGCTTCTCAAGTGGTTATAAAGCTTCCTACCTATAGGTATACCTTTGTGGGCCCATTAGAAGAAAATAAAACACAGTATATTTTGTCCTAGAGGCTAGCAGTAGCTAGGCTCTTCTTCTAAGGACTTCCCCAGTGGCTCAGTTGGTAAAGAATCTGTCTGCAATGCAGGAGATCCAGGTTCGATCCCTGGGTAGGGAAGATCGCCTGGAGAAGGAAATGGCAACCCACTCCAGTATTGTTGCCTGGAGAATTCCATGGACAGAGGAGCCAGGCAGGCTACAGTCTGTGGGATCCCAAAGAATGGGACACAACTGAGTGATTAACTTTCACTTTCACTTTCTGCTAAGGACAGGTACTTTTCTGAAAGTCCTCCTCCAATCTCAAGAGCTGAGTGATGCTGTCCTTAGTGTAGCCTACTAGGGAGCCCTAGCATGAGTGGAAATGGTAGTTTCTCTGAGAATCACTGAAGTAGGCAGGTAGGTTCAGTTCACTCCACCTGTTGATGGGTTCCTCCAATGACTTTTAGTCTGGGCCTCCCAGACAACCATAAGTTCTGTGTCCCCAGAACCAGGTTCTGGAGGCCATCTACCTGGGGCTGCTGATTCCCCAAAACCAAAGACAAGGGAGACTCTAGAACTTGCAGTCTTGTACGTTCCCAAGATTCCTCTAGACAGTCAGCTGACCTATCCCAGGTGCTCTGTCCCCATTTAACAGAAAATGAGAAGAAAAGGAGTTGCCACTTTTATAAGGTCACTGCCTTCATTCCAGTCTTTTAAATTTTCTTTCATGCTTTCCAACTCCTGAATTTCTTGTACTATATTCTGGAACAGTCTCTCTATATTTGTCCAGTTCACTGATGAGATGGCCTTATCCTCATATAGGTATTCAGATCTCTCATTTCAATTAAAAAATACTAGCAGTAATATTTTTAATTAGCAACTATTCTTTTTAAGTGAATGTCATGTACACATATCCCCCTGGGTCTCTCTGATATTATTCATTAATTATTTAAAATCTTCTCTTTTTCATTTGGATTAATTGCAGTTTTTGAGTTTGGTTTTTCTCTTTTACTCTCTTGATTTTCTCCAAATTTTTGAGGATTTAGGAAGACCATTCCTTATTTATATTTGAGGACATCCCTTAGTCAGCTGTGATAACCAAAGTGAATCTCCTTAGTCTAAACTGGAGCCTCCACTCTCCTACCAGTGGATGTGAGCTCTGATGACAAAGATTAAACCTCTGGAGTTGTGAAGGGCTCTCAAAAGGCATAAGGTCAGGGGTGTGTGTATGTGTGTGTACATGGCTTGTTGTCTGGACTTGAAGAGTCCTTGGCTCTCTAACTCAGCACTCATACTTTGGCCATCTACAATGTGTTAGAGATGTCTATCATCAAAGGTTGTATATTGTTACCCTGCTTATTTAACTTATATGCAGAGTACATCATGCAAAAGGCCAGGCTGGATGAAACACAAGCTGAAATCAAGATTGCTGGGAGAGATATCAATAACCTCAGATATGCAGATGACACCACCCTTATGGCAGAAAGTGAAGAAGAACTAAAGAGCCTCTTGATGAAAGTGAAAGAGGAGAGTGAAAAAGCTGGCTTTAAACTCAACATTCAAAAAACTAAGATCATGGAATCTGGTTCCATCATTTCATGGCAAATAGATGGGGAAACAGTGGAAACAGTGACAGACTTTCTTTTCTTGCACTCTAAAATCACTGCAGATGGTGACTGCAGCTATGAAATTAAAAGATGCTTGCTCCTTGAAAGAAAAGTTATGACTAACCTAGATGTCATATTAAAGAGCAGAGACATTTCTTTGCTGACAAAGGTCTGTATAGTCAAAGCTATGGTTTTTCCAGTAGTCATGTATGAATGTGAGAGTTGGACTATAAAGAAAGCTGAGCACCAAAGAATTGATGCTTTTGAACTCTGGTGTTGGAGGACTCTTGAGAGTCCCTTGGACTGAAAGGAGATCCAACCAGCCAATCCTAAAGGAAATTAGTCCTGAATATTCATTGGAAGGACTGATGATGAAGCTGAAACTCCAATACTTTGGCCATCTGTTGCGAAGAACTGACTCCTTAGAAAAGACCTGATGCTGGGAAAGACTGAAGGCAGGAGGAGAAGGGGACAACAGAGGATAAGATTGGTTGGATGGCATCACTGACTCAATGGACATGAGTTTGAGCAAGCTCTGGGAATTGGTGACGGACAGGGAAGCCTGGCATGCCGTAGTCCATAGGGTCTCAAAGAGTCAGACACAACTGAGTGACTGAACTGAACTGAATGTGTTAGCCATACTGTTTCCATTTTCCATTACTCCTCAGTGTAACTGAAATTTCTTCCTCTGGAGATTTCATTCCAGGCACACTGTCCAGGCAGATCATTATCAGAAAGTTGTTCTCAGGACAACTGAGAGCAATTCCAAAGAAGATTAAGTTGGATCCATACCTTACACTCAACACTAGTATAAATCCTAGTATGTCAGAAATTTAAATATTAAAAAAAATGAAACCATGCATAATCAATAAAAACCATGGTTGGATGCTTTTGCAACATTTTCAACTATGAGTCAAAGTCCAAAAACCATAAAATAAAAGAATGATCAATTTGACTACATCAAAATGCATTTTTGAAAAATGGCAAAAATCCTTATAAGCAAAATCAAATCACAAATGACAGCCTGGGGGAAAATAACTGGAAGTCATGTCAGAGACAAAGGACCCATCCCCCTAATTTATAAATACTTGATCAACATTAAGCAGAAGACAAAGAATCTTGTAATTAAAAAAAAAAAGTGGTCAAAAAACAAAAAAGCCAAACTGTCAAAGAACTCAGTGAAAGAATGTTGGATTGTAGTGGACTCATTTCAGTTATATGTATTTACCTGATATGGAAACGCCACAGAGTCGACTTCGTTCATGTGGAGGACTCCATCTTTCCCAGATTGCAAACTGACCCCCGTATCCTAACCCCTGAAATAAAAACAGAGTTGATGCTATGTGGTCCCACAGAGATATTCATATTCAGTCATATTTATAAAATATCTGGGTACCAGGCTCATGCCCTGAAGTATTCGAGTTGCAATGAGGAAAACTAGTCCAAAGTCAGCTGCCAGAGGGATGAAAAGAACAAGAAGTGAGGATCCAAGCAGAGCAGCACCAACCACTCGCTTTGTTCCTACTCTTCCAGCCAGGTATCCACTGGGAGCCAGTGTCAGAATCATGCCATAGTTGATAGCACTAAAGATGATGCCTTGGATTTGAGGGTTCCAATCATACACAGGGGCCTTAAAGAAAAAGACAATGCTTTGGTAAGCCATGCATAGGAAAGCCGTTTCATAACTTAAGAAGCTTCTTTAGATTTTTCACTTACTTACAAATCACAGTTTCCTCAATTAAAACTTTTTAACATATAAATTCTAGAAAAATATAGGGAGGGAAGTGGGAGGGGGTTCAGGAGGGGAACACATGTACACCCATGGCTGATTCATGTCAATGTATGGCAAAACCCACTACAATATTGTAAAGTAATTAGCTTCTAATTGAAATAAATAAATTAAAAAAAATTCTAGAAAAATAAACATTGAAATGAACAGCAAAAACAAAAACATAACTTGAATCTTTCATTGCTTACCCTTGCAGGAAGACTCTTTGGGGAATTATTTGGATCACCAAAGGAATCAACAGGCAACCCCTCAGTGGAGTCATTAAATGAGGGCTGATGGTTTGTGCTGTTGACCATGGCTACCATGGTGATATTAATGATAATATTTTGTGCCATTGTTATGAAGTTGCAGAGATGTACGATGAAGGCTATTCCATAGCGAGTGGAACAAATGCTAGGAGCTAGAAATATTAAGACAGTGTATTAGCACTTTCCTTATCGAACCTTTATTTACTTTTCACAAGTTAAAATACAGAAAAGTATCTCCTGATGATTCAAATGCACTTCTATTGGCTTTGGGAAAGAAAGATTACAAAAGGAGGAAACCACTGAGTTGAGTCAAGGGATGTTTTATACCACAGTTTTATAGACCCTGACTTGTTCTGGGGAGTTCTGTTCTTCTTGCAATTTTGTCTTTCCAATTCTTAGGTTATTGTAGTCTATGGCTGATGAAATTACTCATAGTTAAATATATAAAGATATGATATGTATTAAAAGTAAATATATACATAAAAATAAAATATGTATATATTTAAATTATATAATTTATAAGTACTAAATTATATACATATATACATAGATAATGTAAATTTTAAAATATTGAACAAGTTATTCACTGGTGTAGATTTATTATTCTTCTCATGTGTCTTAGTTAGGGCAAACTTTCACTTAAATTTTGAAATTAAACCTATAAGTTTTCTCATTAGAAAAAACTTGACACCCACAAACTATGAAAAAATATAGTAAAAAAACAGAAAAAGAAATGAGCACAAAATTAAAATAATCTGTTTTTGTACTTTCAGGAAAGATGGCTATTGCCAGGAAGAAAGTATTGCAACAATCCAGAAGAGAAGTGAAGAAGCGTGGACTAGGCTGGCAACTGTAGAAGAACTAAGATATGATAAGATCCCAGACAGATCCCAGTAGGTAAGTAACTGAATCTTGGTTTCAAGTTTACAGATTGCGGGAGGAGCATTGGTGGGATTCTTATTCTAAACAGCAGAAAGAATGGAGTTGGCTGTTCACTGAGGAAGAGATCTGTGGAAAAAGAAGATTTGAGGCAGTGGAGTGATAAAGAACTTATTATTGGACAGTTAAGACAAGGATGCCTTTTAAGCACTCAGAAGATGCTGAGAATGTTGTTGGACATAAAACTCTAGAGTTTAGGAGAGATGTAGAGGTTGAGGCATAACACTGGGATTTAATAATCTACAGATAATACTTGAAACCATGATATTTAGAAAATGAGAATAAATAGAGAAGATAACCAAGGACTGACTAGGGTTCTCCAACATTTGGAGGTTAGATAAATTGGGAGAAATTGGCAATAGAAACTGAAAAAGAAGGGTAGGTGGGCTAGGAGAAAACCAGGAAGAATGTGGTGACCTCAAAGCCAAGGCGTAAGGGGCTACAGCTAGGAGGGAGTCAGAAAGTATGTCAGATGTTTCTGGTAAGTTATATAACATGATGACTGAGAATTAACTCATTTAACCCTCACAACAATCCTAGGAGGCAGCTACTGCTATTGTTTTACAGGTGCAGAGAGGTCAGCTAACAGAATAGCTCAGGCGTCTATGCTCTTATCCACTGTGCTGCCCCTATTCTGTCCCAGATGATTCCATGAGAATACCTTTGTCACAACCCCAGTGCCCTATGGGGTTTGTAGGTGTAGGAGACGAGGATAATACTATGCATCATCAAGAAGTCCTCAAAACTTCAAGAAAAGAAGTGCCTTGAGGTTTACAAAAGAGCCTTTCCCCCAATGCTATACTCTCTTAAGTGGAGTACTAATCTTTGCATTGAATGGAGGGAAGGAGGAAGAATTTGGAAGAAACTGGAAAATACACTGTAATTAGAATGAGGAGTTCAAAAATAATATCTTTGTAAAGTTTTCCTTTTTCAGGAATGGATGATGATTTCCAGTGTCAATCAGATCAGCTAATAATTTATCAGTTCTTGTGGCCTCTGATTTCTCCAATGTACTTTGTCATCATGGAGGCCAAAGGCTATTAAAAGGGATTATCAGCAAACCAGGTGACTAATGCTTCATAAATGGGTGGAGTGAAGACCCACCTCATGTGATTGCTGAAAGATCCACTAGGGAGTATATTTAAAAGGCTTAGTCTACTGCTTGCTGCATATTAAGTTACAGGCAGCACAGTGGATAAGAGCATAGACACCTGAGCTATTCTGTTAGCTGACCTCTCTGCACCTGTAAAACAATAGCAGTAGCTGCCTCACAGGATTGTTGTGAGGGTTAAATGAGTTAATTCTCAGTCATCATGTTATATAACCTACCAGAAACATCTGACATACCTTCTGACTCTCTCCTAAGTGTAAGTGTTCCCTACAGCCTGCTATAGGCTTCCCTGGTGGCTCAGATGGTAAAGCGTCTGTCTACAATGCAGGAGACCTGGGTTCAATCCCTGGGTCAGGAAGATTCCCTGGAGAAGGAAATGGCAACCCATTCCAGTACTCTTGCCTAGAAAATCCTATGCAGGCTACTCCGTCCATGGGGTCGTAAAGAGTCGGACACGACTGAGCCACTTCACTTCACTTCACAGGCTACTATATGTGTCCTAAATCTCTTTGTCTTTTTGACTGCCCTGAGCAATTTTCAGAATCTTAGTTCCCTGGTCAAGGATCAAACCCAGGTCCCCTACCGTAGAAGTTCAGAGTCTTAACCTTTGGACTGCCAGGGAATTCCCACTGTATGTGTCCTTAAAAATGGTTTCCTGTGTCTAGTGAAAATATATGAAAAATAATGTTGGTGCAACATCTCATGTGTTAAATTTTTACAAGTCAGTATATAATACAAAAATACTACATTTGGTCAAATTTACTTAAGGTACATCATTTTTGCTCCACTAAGAATCAACTGATCAACTAATCAACAAATCAAACTTAATAAATCCCAAACTAAATTCCTATGTTCCCCTCCCAATCCTGCTCCACCCAAATTGCTTTCCAACTCAGCTGACAGAAGTACCATCCTTCCAAATACTTTACAATTTATCCTTGATTTTTCTTCCATAGCCTACACTCATCTACCTAGAACAGAGTGTTGTCTTTACATTAAAAATGTATGTAGAATTCTACAGCATTTGCAGTGCTCTAGTTATACCATAAATTTGGTCACACCCTTTTCTGCTCAAAATTCTCTATGTAGCCTCATTTTGTTCAGATTAAAAACTAAGGTCTCTATAATGGCCAATGGAAATGAAATATTTGTAACCATTGCTTCAAATTTGTATTTTTCTTAGGAAAAAGGCCTGAGGAAGTACTAATTCCAACTGTAGACAAGTGTCATGTTAAAGGATATCATGAGATGTATATATACATGTATTGGAAAGGAAAATGGCAACCCCCTCCAGGATTCTTGCCTGGGAAATCCCATGGACAGAGGAGCCTGGGGGGCTACAGTCCATGGCGTCACAAAAGAGTCAGACGTGACTTACAGTGACTAAACAACAACAACATACATGTGTGTGTGTGTGTACACACGCACAGACATACACACACATGCATACAGATATGTTATATATAATATATACAATGTTATATCTATGTAACTACATCTATCAGTTAATCTATGTATATGATGTGCTAAGTTGCTTCAGTTGTGTCTGACTCTTTGCGACCCCATGGACCATAGCCCACCAGGCTTCTCTGTCCACGGGATTCTCCAGGCAAGAATACTGGAGTGGTTTGCTATGCTCTTGTCCAGGGAATTTTCCCAACCCAGGGACTGAACCCACAGCTCCTGCAGCTTCTGCATTGCAGGAGGATTCTTAACTGCTGAGTTACTGGGATAGGTAAGAAAAAAAGAAAAAAAAAAAGTAGCTACACAACTTAAATATACAACCCCAAGACGAATTTTCAGGTAAAAAATACTTTCTCTATTGGATATATAGGAAAAATAATATGTATCCTTTAAGAATAATGATTATAAGGCAAACAGAAACATGTGTGGTCCAAAATGCACAACATAATATATACATCACAGAATTATGTAAAATATACATATAAAGAGAGACAATAAAAAAATCACAGTGGTTGAATTAAGCTTATTAATTTTTTCATTTCTTGATTTTTTTGAGGTTTCTGTAATTTTTTAAATTTTCCTAATTAAGCAATGTAATTATGCTTATAATATTACATGCAGTGACAAGCAGAGTACACAATACCGCAATGTACAATGTGTAGACAAATTGGTAGCAATTATCAAGAATATAAATGCATATGGATTAAGATTAGAAGGTAATCATCAAAAGTAAAATACATTTTTAGAATAGTGGTATTTGTTTCTTTCATTTTGCAAAGGTACAATAGTAGTATTGAATACTTGATTTCAAAAAAAGAATTATACAAGTTAAAAGATACAAATTCATTTCTTTGCATTACAACGTTGTAAAAATCCACCATAAAATCCTAAAACCACCTAGTCGAGACCGAGTTTACCTTTCCTAGGACTGAGCTTCTCATCCCCTTGTATATCTTGAGAGTTCTTCCCTGCTGTGGGACTCAATTCTGTCATAGTGGCAACTGTGTTCTTCTCTTCTGATGTCTGTTTTTCACCTCTCAGGGTGATGGAGTGTGATCCAGTATATCAGGCATGAGAAAAGAGACTCCTTTACAACACTTAAAAAGTGGGCAACAAAAAAAATTAAATAAAAATAAAAAGTGGGCAACAGGCAAACAAAAGCTGGTGGGAGTCACTTGGAGTCAAGTAGTCCACCTGACCAGGAGCCACTCTCCTATCTAGCTACCCCTTTGGCAAGGTAGAGCAGGCCAAAGTAACCTAACTCTAATTCACATCTGGCTGAATCTTGTCCAACATTTATTTACATTGTTTAACCTGTGATCAGAAGCAGCTTTGTTTCAGGAAGAATCTCAAGCTCTAGAATCAGAGGACCTCTGATACTTCTTAACTTGGCAATAGCAGACAAATTAATAGACTGTTCCTTTATCTGCCTGTTCCTTTATCTGTCAAACTACTGTGATGAATTTCATTAAATATTACTGACTACCAAAAAAACAAGTTGGGCCATTCCATCTGGGTTGGGTAGAAAAGGATCATCACCTACACTTGGCTCAATACAATGGGTATACCTAAGGTTTGGAACTGTTTATTATTTAGGATCTGGAGTACTCACCATGTGCCGATTTCAGAGTGGTAGATTTGGAGCTTGGCGTTCCTTAGTTCATATCCAGGCTTGTGATTTACCTAATGCACCAAGTGTTACCAGGAGCAAATTTGTGTATTTCAGTTTCCCATCTGTTGTTAATAACAATGACAACAACAACAATGCAGCTGCAGCACCTTCATCAAGGATTTATACAGATTCAATAGACTGCACATGGTTGCTATATGGTTTATTGGCATCATTGCTGGAGTTTATTTCACTCAGCATAATTATTTTGAGTTTCATCTATGCTGCCCATATTAATACTTTATTCCTTTTTATTGCTGAGCAATACTTCATGGCATGGTTATATCACAATTTGTTTACCCAGTCATCTTTTGATGAAAAATTGCATTATTTGCAGTTTGTGGCCATTAAAAACAAAGCTGCCATGAACATTCAAGCACAGGTCTTTGTTTAGACACGTGCGTTCATTTCTCTTAAATACCTGTAAGTAGAATGGCTGGGTTATATAAAGATATGTTTAACTTTTTAAGAAAATGATAGATTGCTTTTCAAAGTGGTTGCACCATTTTACATCCTCACTAACAATGTATAAGAGAGTTCCAGATCCTCTACATACTAAACAGTTTGTTGTGGTCAGTCTTTTTAATTTTAGACATTCTGAAAGATGTGTAGTAATATCTCATCATGGTTTAATTTTTATTTCTCTAATGAGGTGGAGCATCTTTCTATGTGTTCATTTGCTATCCATATATCTTCTTTAGAGAGGTATCTCTTCAAATCTTGACATGAGGCATTCTAATTCCCTGGTGTGGCCAGGACTTTTTAAAAATAGACCTTTTACACCTGAAACTAACAACATTGTAAACCAACTATACTTCAATTTTACAAAATAGGCCTTATACACATAGGTTAACTGCCCTGATTTTAAGCGCAAATATTGTTTGGGAAATACTTGACTAAATAATAAATATGTGGCCAGACACATTGTCTTGTACAACCTGGCAATGATAACAAGCATATGTTTTTTTTGTTAACAACTTTTCTCCATGTGTGATATTTATTCTTACTTCCATGTTCTGCTGTGATGTCAGTGTAACTCTGTGGTTATGAGACTTTACCATCCCCCTACTGTAGGACTATTTGGACTGGAACATTCTGAATGTCAGATTACTTCCAGTTTTCTACTATCTCTATTCCAGACAACAAGGCATGCCTTGTCTTGGAAACCAGAGTGTCCAGTCCCAGCAGATGTGACCATATACATGAAGATAATTCTCAGGAGATTTTATAAGCATTCACTCACACAGCTAAACAGGTGGCTAAGCATAGAGAGCAAATAGAGATCCACATAAGGGAAAGCTCTGAGAGCATTTGGCTATCAAGGGAGTATCTGAATTTCAGGAAAGCTTAGTGACCTCAAGAAAGTTTGCTGGCTAGATGCCCTGGCAGTGAAGTTGCCAGGATAATTTCACTCCCATTAGCCTCCAAGGCCTAGGGGTATCCAAAAGAAAGTACATATATATCATATGTGTTTTCTATTTATATATGTGTTTACATCCACATGTACACTCACACATATTTTTTAACAGCTACCTTATTTTCCACTATTGGTCAAGAAAACCCTGCTGGTTGCCTGAATCAGAGATAATATGGCATCGTGAGATGTTTCTGGTTTGAAGTCATGTTCTGAGGCTTACCTTCCTGCAGAGCCCCCTGGGTTTAAAGGCTGGGGTGTTCTAGCAATAGCACCCTGTCTACACATCTGAGAGGCCACAAGGACCACCAAAAACTTGTAACTTCTACATCCCTGCCTTGAGGATTCTCCCTGATCACCTCCTGCCAACTATCCTCAACCCACCTACCATTTCCTGGTGGCCCTGGTGACCATTCCATTGCCTCTTCTATCCCCAACCATTTTTGTTTGGTTAAATTTCACACCATCTCACTGGTTCTGACTCAGCATTCCTCTAGATGCTGTCTTAGACCAGAGTCACCCCCAGCTCTGTCTTGTGTCAAAGTCCTGGGCCCTAATTGATCTGGATAGGAAACTAAGGCAATGAACTTGGTTACAAAAGGCTAGAGTCCTTCAGAAGGACACTGGGAATAGCCCTGTTGCTGCTGTGAATCTGCCCAGGAGAAAAATCCTGCACAACCTTAATGGGGGTGGGAGGGAATGAATCTTCATGTAAGAGATGGTGATGTGGTTGCCAATGCTTTCTTATCTGGAGTGTTCTTTCACAACCACTCTATAGCCCTTCCTGTGTGTCCCACCAGCTGTTGCGACAACAGAAATTATGATAACCACACTTATTAACTACTAACCCAGGCAGTTCACATCAACACCAGATGGAGATATTATTGACCCTCTTCATCCAGCTCATCCCATTGGTAAATGAAAGCGCTGATGTTTGTTCACAAGCCCCCAAATTGAATTCCCAAATCTCAGCCTTTAAACATTTCACTGGAGCACCTGTTTCTTGGAAAGGTCTTCCACAGTTGGCATTTTCTCAAAGTTTTGGGTTATCAGGAACAAAACTTCAGCCTCCTGCTTCTACCTCTCTTCTATCCATGTATTAATGAGATGGGGCTTTTATATCTTCACTTGCTTTTTTTTTTATCAATATGAGAAAACCTGAGACATGGGGGTATACAAAAATTGTCAAAAATATACAACTGTTACACAGAAAGGACCCTTCGAGGTCTTTCACAGCAACACCAAGATAAGTGACTTACCGATTTAGTGTCTGAGGAAGGACTTCGATTTAGAACCTGCTCTCCCTTCAAGCTCTCACCCTGTACAACTTTGCCCGCAAGCAGCTGCAGATGCTTTGCCACTCTGGGGCTTGACTCAGTAATCATTAATGAGATTCATCAAACTAGAAGCTAAATGAGAAGGCATCTTGCCAAGTGGCCGTTGGGGAAATGTGCCTTGAATATTCAGAATCTGAACCTCCTCTGCACTTTCACCTGCTTATCCACCGACGTGAGATTCTTGACCTTTCTCCTTGGGTTCAGTTCAGTTCAGTTAAGTCGCTCAGTCGTGTCCGAGTCTTTGTGACCCCATGGACAAAAGTATGCCAGACCTCCCTGTCCATCATCAACTCCTGGAGTTTACTCAAACTCATGCTCATTGAGTTGGTGATGCCATCCAGCCGTCTCATTCTCTGTCATCCCCTTCTCCTGCCTTCAATCTTTCCCAGCATCAGGGTCTTTTCAAATGAGTCAGCTCTTCACATCAGGTGGCCAAAGTACTGGAGTTTCAGCTTCAACATCAGTCCTTCCAATGAATATTCAAGACTGATTTTCTTTGAATGGACTGGTTGGTTCTCCTGGCAGTCCAAGGGACTCTCAAGAGTCTTCTCTAACACCATAGTTCAAAAGCATCATTTCTTTGGCGCTCAGCTTGCTTTATCGTCCAACTCTCACATCCATACATGACTACTGGAAAAACTATAGCCTTGACTAGACAGACGTTTGTTGGCAAAGTAATGTCTCTGTTCTTTAATATGCTCTCTAGGTTGGTCATAACTTTTCTTCCAAGGAGTAAGTGTCTTTTAATTTCATGGCTTGCAGTCACCATCTGCGGTGATTTTGGAGCCCCCCAAAAGAAAGTCTGCCACGGTTTCCACTGTTTTTCCATCTATTTGCCATGAAGTGATGGGACCAGATGCCATGATCTTTGTTTTCTGAATGTAGAGCTTTAAGCCAACTTTTTCACTCTCATCTTTCCCTTTCATCAAGAGGCTGTTTAGTTCTTCTTCACTTTCTGCCATAAGGGTGGTGTCATCTGCATATCTGAGGTTATTGATATTTCTCCCGGCAATCTTGATTCCAGCTTGTGCTTCATCCAGTCCAGTGTTTCTCATGATGTACTCTGCATATAAGTTAAATAAGCAGGGTGACAATATACAGCCTTGACATACTCCTTTTCCTATTTGGAACCAATCTGTTGTTCCATGTTGAGTTCTAACTATTGCTTCCTGACCTGCATACAGATTTCTTAGGAGGCAGGTCAGGTGGTCTGGTATTCCCATCTCTTTCAGAATTTTCCATAGTTTATTGTGATCCACACAAAGGCTTTGGCATAGTCAATAACGGAGAAATAGATGTTTTTTTCTGGAACTCTCTTGCTTTTTCCATGATCCAGCGGATGTTGGCAATTTGACCTCTGGTTCCTCTGCCTTTTCTAAAACCAGCTTGAACATCTGGAAGTTCATGGTTCACATATTGTTGAAGCCTGGCTTGGAGAATTTTGAACATTACTTTACTAGCGTGTGAAATGAGTACAATCGTGCAGTAGTTTGAGCATTCTTTGGCATTACCTTTCTTTGAGATTGGAATGATAACTAACCTTTTCCAGTCCTGTGGCCACTGCCGAGTTTTCCAAATTTGCTGGCATATTGAGTGCAGCACTTTCACAGCATCATCTTTTAGGACTTGAAATAGCTCAACTGGACTTCCATCACCTCCACTAGCTTTGTTCATAGGGATGCTTCCTAAGGCCCATTTGACTTCGCATTCCAGGATATCTGGCTCTAGGTGAGTGATCACACCATTGTGATTATCTGGGTCGTGAAGATCTTTTTTGTACAGTTCTTCTGTGTATTCTTGCCACCTCTTCTTAATATCTTCTGCTTCTGTTAGGTCCATAGCATTTCTGTCCTTTATTGAGCCCATCTTTGCATGAAATGTTCCCTTGGTATCTCTAATTTTCTTGAAGAGATCTCTAGTCTTTCCCATTCTATTATTTTCCTCTGTTTCTTTGCACTGATCCCTGAGCAGGGCTTTCTTATCTCTCCTTGCTATTCTTTGGAACTCTGCATTCAAATGGGTATATCTTTCCCTTTCTCCTTTGCCTTTCACCTCTCTTCTTTTTACAGCTATTTTTAAGGCTTCCTCAGACAGCCATTTTGCTTTTTTTTTTCATTTCTTTTTCTTGGGGATGGTCTTGCTCCCTGTCTCCTGTACAATGTCACAAACCTCCATCCACAGTTCATCAGGCACTCTATCAGATCTAGTCCCTTGAATCTATTTGTCATTTCCACTGTATAATTGTTAGGAATTTGATTTAGGTCATACCTGACTAGTCTAGTGGTTTTCCCTACTTTCTTCACTATAAGTCTGAATTTGGCAATAAGGAGTTCATGATCTGAGCCACAGTTAGCTCCTGGTCTTCTTTTTGCTGACTGTATAGAGCTTCTCCACCTTTGGCTGCAAAGAATATAATCAATCTGATTTCGGTGTTGACCATCTGATGATGTCCATGTATAGAGTCTTCTCTTGTGTTGTTGGAAGAGTGTGTTTGCTATGACCAGGGCATTCTCTTGGCAAAACTCTATTAGCCTTTGCCCTGCTTCATTTTGTACTCCAAGGCCAAATTTGCCATTACTCCAGGTGTTTCTTGACTTCCTACTTTTGCATTCCAGTCCCCTATAATGAAAGGGACATCTTTTTTTGGGTATTAGTTCTAGAAGGTCTTGTAGGTCTTCACAGAACCATTCAACTTCAGCTTCTTCAGCATTATCAGTCAGGGCATAGACTTGGATTACCGTGATATTGAATGGTTTGCCTTGGAAATGAACAGAGATCATTCTGTTGTTTTTGAGATTGCATCCAAGTACTGCATACTCCTTGGGTATATCTCTTCAAAACCTCTGATGCCTTCTCTACTTCAGACATCAGTGTGTGGTTTTTGCTTTGCTTTGTTGTATCTTCAATGATTTTAGTTTTATTTTGAAAAGACTTAAAAAAGAAAGACAATGTTATAATTAAATAGTTTAGTGTTTTTCCCTTCCTTGTTGTATTTGTGTTTTTTCCCTTTGAAATTTTGTTAATTTTTACCCTTTGAAATACTGAACTATAACATTACAGATTGAACTTCACTCTGTAGCTTTCCCTGGGTCCTTTCTCCTTTACACACACAAACACACACCCGTAGGAACAATAGCAAAAACATCTCACATAAATTTAGTGACATTTCTCCATGCTGCTACTGCTAAGTCGCTTCAGTTGTGTCCGACTCTGCGACCCCACAGACGGCAGCCCACCAGGCTCCCCTGTCCCTGGGATTCTCCAGGCAAGAACACTGGAGTGGGTTGCCATTTCCTTCTCCAATGCATGAAAGTGAAAAGTGAAGGTGAAGTCGCTCAGTCGTGTCCGACTCTAGCCACCCCATGGACTGCAGCCTACCAGGCTCCTCCACCCATGGGATTTTCTAGACAAAAGTACTGGAGTGGAGTGCCATTGCCTTCTCCGGACATTTCTCCATACTTTTCTATTTTTGCTACCTATAAGTGCATTCACAAAGTATAAATTAATGCTTTGTATTATTTCTAAATTTGTGTACATGCTATTATATGCTATGAGCCATGCTATAAGTCACTTTGGGGAATAAACAACATGCATGTGGAACTGGGCTTCCCTAGTGGCTCAGCTGGTAAAGAATCCGCCTGCAATGTGGGAGACCTGGGTTAGAACCCTGGGTTGGGAATATTGCCTGGAGAAGGGAAAAGCTACCCATGCCAGTATTCTGGCCTGAGAATTCCATGGACTGTATAGCCCATGGGGTTGCAAAGAGTCGGACATGACTGAGCAACTTTCACTTTCGTGTGGAACACCTATATGGGCATAGTGAAAGCCAACCTCTCTCAATTTCTTTAGGTCTATTTGTTTTATCTACATCCCTACACAGTTGAAAACATTCTCACTACTTTCCCAGTGTTCATGCAGTTCTGCTTGTCTTCATCTCACAGATGAACCAATGCCTTCAGATCCCCAGCTTTATGTAGATGGTTCATTTCCAGCTCCTTGCATGCTCTGTGCTTGCAGCCCAGACATCTTTTCCTATGTGACATAGACTCAATCTCCAGCCATGGAATATTAACCCTAGTTCTACTCCTATGAGTTCTTCTGGCTTAAGTTCCCACTTCTCACTTTGATTTTAAGTGTCTTCTTAGTTCTTAGTTTATGGCCACTGAGGAGATCTCTTTTTTATTTTGAATTTGACCATTTATACCTATTCGGACTATATAGTGGGAGAGTAAACCATCTCCCAGCATTGTGGTGGAGAAGTGAGATCCTGTCAAAGTCTATCACTACGATCAAGGATTCTGAAGGACGTGCCTGGGTCTTGGGGAGTCCAAGCTACTACTTCCAATCAATTATTGTATGTCCCCCTCACAATTCTTTCAGGTAAATTTTATTATATTCATTATGAGATAATAAGAGGAAAGAAAAACAGATTTGTTCCATCTGCACTTTGGGAATTTAAGTATGGAAATCTAAGTCCATCATGTTGAAGGAAGGGATATAAATTTCACTTTCCTGTATAAAAGATTTTTCCCTGAGTCATTTTTTGAAGGACTCTGGACCATGAGATAAATGATCAACAACTTTAGAATTCAAATATGTCTAACCCTGAATTATTATCCAAGTCAGAAAATGTGACTTGGTTTTACAATTTAATTTTTAACTTCATCTTCAAATACTCATGAGTTCTTTGTCCTGAATTTGACTTGGTAGACTTCTACCAAGTACATTGATGTACATTGTCTCTGGGGGAAAAAAAATCCAACTTAGCTTCATTTCTATAAGCAATTTTTAAACACTTGAATATAGATTGAAATATTTCTTTGGCTTATACTGTGATATCCACCTATTAAAAATTTTATATGTTTTTATTTTGAAAATGGTTAGTTTTTAAATAGCTTTCTTTTAGTCACTTAGAATTATTAGAGAGGATAGAGCACACATTTCTCCTTTGGTAACTTTAAAAATTATCCTCTGAGCTGTTTTCATAGGACTGTCAACAGCTGTCATTGATAATTAGACACATGACAACTCAGCAAGATGTTGGCTTTCATTCAGGGTAAAGTTTCTAGGCAACTGCTCCAGTGTACAATCCTACTGCGATCATAGAAAGCCTATTGTTTCTAGTCTGGAAAGCCAGGATGGGTCCTAGCAGAGGAAGCAGCTCTCTTGTGCACGCTCTGCCCCAAACCTCACAATGCCCAGTAGTGATTCAGGAGATTCTAGGGCAGCTGTCAAGCAATCACATCTGATGAATCTGAATCCTGAAATGAAAGTCTTGACTAAATGATAATGGTCATTCTCTGGACCTGGAACTTGACGCTTTTTCATATACATTCTAAACCATGAACCCAGTGATGTCTCATGTCTGCTCAGAAACTTAAGCTCCTATCATAGTACTGGCAAATCCTTTTTTCTCCAAGTCAAACTCCTGTTTGGCCTCATCACCTCTATAACAAATACAGTCAATCTGGTCATTGAACTCATATTGGAAAACCATCTTTATTATTCTGACTTCTATCAGCTGAATAGAATGGTATATCTTTTGTTATCTACACAACACATTCAATTATGTGCTAGATTTTGTGTGTGTGTGTGTGTGTGTGTGCTCAGTTGTGTGCAACTCTACAACCCCATGGACTGTAGCCCACCAGGTTGCTCTGTCCATGGGATTTTCCTGGCAAGAATACTGGAGCGGGTTGCCATTTCCTCCTCCAGAGGATCTTTCTGAACCAGGGATTGAACCTGCATCTCTTGCATCTCCTGCATTACAGGCAGATTCCTTACCACTGAACCACCCTGGAAGCTCATGTGCTAGATCGCCATACTGCAAATGCTCCTTCTTTTGTCCTTAGATATGGCTTTCTTTTAGTCTACTTTCTGGTTTCGATGTCCCTTACTTCTGCAACTATAGTAACAGAACTGCCTAACTAAAACAGCAAAATCTTACGCTATTGAAGATAGCAGTAACAGGAAAGAAAAGAGAACATTTGTGACAAATACAATTTTTAGAAGACATGGACAAAAAGTAGGAGTGCTAATGTGTTGAGGTGTTATATATTTCCATACAAGACAGTAAACAAAATTAATTTGCTATTTGTAATGTAGAAAAAATCATAACTATCAAGCAAGTTGGCATTGCATCTTCTCACTAGTACAGGCTCTATAAATTATATCATGTTGCATTTATGTCCAGACCCATTGTAAGTAAAGTACTTACTACCTGGGACTAGGAACAAGTGTATTTTTTGTTTGATTCTCGCTTATTTGGAGATCACTGAAAGAAACAGGGATAGATAAATCATGCAACAAAACCAAACCACTCACCACACTTGGCGTATAATAGAAAATCAATAAATGAAAGTCATCATTTGCCAACATCATTGTTACTATTATTATCGACACCTTTGAAATGTAATGGTATTCATGACTGAAAGAGATTAAAAATCTACCTTATTCAAATGACCCAAATATAATAAAATTAAAAAGTTGTGGTTAGCAATCAATGTCAAGAAAATATCTCAGATTACTATATTCAAGTCAACAGAATGAAAAGGGAAAGAATTCCCTGCAAACTTGGAGTAGAACAAAATACAAATAAAATTTAAATTAAATTGAAATTAAATAGTATATATAAAATCTAGGAAAACATTCCACTCAAAGGTGAACTTTCCTATTAATATCAGGTACATAAGAGAGGTGCTTTATCACATTTTTAACACTGTACTGGAAATTCTAGCCAACATAATAACACAAGAAAGAAATATGAAATGATTGGAAAAGAAGTAAAACTATAATTATCAAAGATGATATGATTTTCTATATAGAAAAATAAAAATATATACATGAATTATTATCACTAATGAGAGAGTTTAGCCAGTTTGACAGATATAAAAGTGACATTCAAAATTGGATTGCATTTTTAATTACCAATCCTAAATAAAAATGCAGCCAAAAATGGAGAAGCCCTATACAGTCAGTAAAAACAAGATCTGGTGCTGACTGTGGCTCAGATAATCAGCTCCTTATTGCAAAATTCAGTCTTAAATTGAAGAAAGTAGGGAAAACACTGGACCATTCAGGTATGACCTAAATCAAACCCCTTATGATTATACAGTGGAGGTGATGAATAGATTCAAGGGATTAGATACAGTAGACAAAGTGCCTAAAGAACTATGGACAGAGGTTTGTAACACTGTACAGAAGGCAGTGACCAAAACCATCCCAAAGAAAAAGAAATGCAAGAAGGCAAAGTAGTTGTCTGAGGAGGCTTTACAAATAGCTGAGGAAAGAAGAGAAGCAAAAGGCAAGGGAGAAAGGGAAAGATATACCCAACTGAATGCAAAGTTCTAGAGACTAGCAAGGAAAGATGAGAATGCCTTCCTTAATGAACAATGCAAACAAGACAGGAAAACAATAGGATGGGAAAGACTAGAGATCTCTTCAAAAAAAAAAAAAAAAAAAGGAGATATCAAGGGAACATTTCATGCAAGGATGGGCATAATAAAGGACAGAATCTGAGGTTGTTGATATTTCTCCCAGCAATCTTGATTCTAGCTTGTGATTCATCCAGCCTGACATTTCACATGATGTACTCTGCATATAAGTTAAATAAGCAAGGTGACCATATACAGCATTGATGTACTCCTTTCCCAATTTGGAACCAGTCTGTTGTTCCATGTCCAGTTCTAACTGTTGCTTCTTATTCTGCATACAGGTTTCTCAGGAGCCAGGTAAGGTGATCTGGTGTTCCCATCCACATTGTTGTGATCCACACAGTCAAAGGCTTTAGCATAGTCAATGAAGCAGAAATAGATGTTTTTTTTTGGAATTCCCTTGTTTTTTCTCTGATCCAGCATATGTTGGTAATTTGACTTCTGGTTCCTCTGCCTTTTCTAAATCCAGCTTGTACATCTGGAAGTTCTTGGTACATGTACTGCTGAAGACTAGCTTGAAGGATTTTGAGCATAATCTTGCTGGCATGTGCAATGAGTGCAATTGCATGGTAATGTGAACATTCTTTGGCATTGCCTTTCTTTAGGACTGGAATGAAAACTGAACTTTTCCAGTCCTGTGACCACTGCTGCATTTTCCAAATTTGCTGGCATAATAAGTGCAACACTTTTTTTTTTTTTTGAGTGCAACACTTTAACACCATCATCTTTTAAGATTTGAAACAGCTCAGGTAGAATTCCATCACCTCCACTAGCTTTGTTCATAGTAATGCTTCCTAAGGCCCACTTGACTTCACACTCCAGGATGTCTGGCTATAGGTGAGTGACCACCCCATTGTGGTTAACTGGTCACTAAGAGCTTTTTTGTATAGTTCTTCTGTGTATTCTTGCCACCTCTTCTTAATATCTTCTGCTTCTGTTAGGTCCTTGACGTTTTTGTCCTTTATTGTGCCTATCTCTGTATGAAATGTTCCCTTGGTATCTCTAATTTTCCTAAAGAGACCTCTAGCCTTTCCCATTCTATTGTTTTTCTCTATTTCTTTGCATTGGTCACTTAACAGGCTTTCTTATCTCTCCTTGCTAGTCTCTGGAACTCTGCATTCAGTTGGATATATCTTTCCCTTTCTCCTTTGCCTTTCACCTCTCTTCTTTTCACAGCTATTTGTAAGGGCTCTTCAGACAACCACTTTGCCTTTCTGTATTTCTTATTCTTGCAGATGGTTTTGGTCATCACCTCCCATACAATGTTACGAACCTTCGCCCATAGTTCTTCAGGCACTCTGTCTACCAGATCTAGTCCCTTGAATCTATTCATCATCTCTAGTGTTCAATCATAAGGGATTTGACTTAGGTCATATCTGAATGGCCTAATGGTTTTTTCTACTTTCTTCAATTCAGGCCTGAATTTTGAAGTAAGGAGCTGATGATCTGAGCCACAGTCAGCTCCTGGTCTTGTTTTTGCTGACTGTATAGAGCTTCTCCATCTTTGGCTGCAAAGAATATAATCAATCTGATTTTGGTATTGACCATCTAGTGGTGTCCATGTGTAGAGTTATCTCTTGTGTTGTTGGAAGAGGGTGTTTGCTACGACCAGTGCATTCTCTTGGCAAAACTCTGTTAGCCTATGCCCTGCTTCATTTTGTACTCCAAACTTGCCTGTTATTCCAGGTATCTGTTGACTTCCTACTTTTGCATTCCTATGATGAAAAGGACATCTTTTTTTGGTGATAGTTCTATGAGGTCTTTTAGGTCTTCGTAGAATCATTCAACTTCAGCTTCTTCAGCATTAGAGGTTAGGGCATCAACTTGGATTACTGTGATATTGAATGGTTTGCCTTGGAAACGAACCAAGATCATTCTGTCATTTTTGAGATTGTAACCAAGTATTGCATTTCAGGCTTTTTTTATTGACTATGAGAACTACTCCGTTCCTTCTAAGGGATTCTTGCCCAAAGTAGTAGATATAACGGTCATATGAACTAAATTCTCCCATTCCCATCCATTTTAGTTCACAGATTCCTAAAATGTCAATGTTAACTCTTGCCATCTCCTGCTTGACCACAATAAATTTACCTTGATTCATCAATGTAACATTCCAGGGTCATATGCTATTCTTTACAGCATCAGACTTTACTTTTATCACCAGATGCAACCATACTGGGCATTGTTTCCACTTTGGCTCAGCCTCAGCCTCTTAAATATACTAGTATACATTAAAAAAAGTTGAATATTATTTCAAATAAACTTGGAAAACAGGAAATTTGCCCAAGATTCATCATCCTCACATCTTCCCACCCCCCAAATTTCAATATGATTTATTTTCCTTGTTTTTTTTTTTAACCCCTACTTGCTTTTCCATTGTGTTGGGAATCACAGTGTAGGTAAAATTTAAGGCAAGTACTTTAAGATATTTCTTTTTCTCTTATATTACAAAACTTTGAGAGCACCAGGGAATCCTGAAATATTCATTCAGTTATGTAGCATTCAAAATATTATCATATATCCATTTTGTGTCAGGCTATTTGTTAAAAGCTGAAAAGGAAAAGATGGTTACCACCCTCTAGGAGATTACATTCAACTAGCACAAATAAAGGTGTAGAACTTTACAATAAATGTGAACTATTTCAAATCTTAAAAGATGATGGTGTTAAAGTGTTGCACTCATTATGCCAGCAAATTTGGAAAATGCAGCAGTGGTCACAGGACTGGAAAAGTTCAGTTTTCATTCCAGTCCTAAAGAAAGGCAATGCCAAAGAATGTTCATATTACCATGCAATTGCACTCATTGCACATGCCAGCAAGATTATGCTCAAAATCCTTCAAGCTAGTCTTCAGCAGTACATGTACCAAGAACTTCCAGATGTACAAGCTGGATTTAGAAAAGGCAGAGGAACCAGAAGTCAAATTACCAACATATGACTGACTCAGCTTGGGATTATTTTATAAGGCTTCCTAGGGAAAGGAGTGTTTGTATAAAAGTTTCCAGGTGGGAAAGCATGTACAATGGAGGAAATATATGGAAGACTATGCTGGTTTGGGAGTTGGGAATATATATTATGACTAGTGGAGAGTCCTAGGGTTTGATGACTGCAAAGAATTAAGGTTTGCAGGTGCTTCTGGATAAGTGGGATGATTACAATCAAGGAAAATACAAGTCTATGGAAAGGAAGAGTTTGTAAAAAGCCAATAACACATGGGGAAGGGGAAAAGAGAGGTTGTAACACCTGAGGGGAGAAATGGCAATGCTGAAGTCCAAGTATAAAATAGGGAGCAGGCTGGCAGATGCTATGAAATCCTTTTATGGAGCAAAAGGGCAGTGACCTTGGAATTGCTGAGCCAGCAGTAGTGACATATTCAATGCCAAATTATGTGCTGGAAAACAAATTAAACAGAAGTGGAGAAAAGCCCAGACCACATAAGAGTTTTCAGTAGCAAAGCATATAAGAGAACCTACTCAATTTATAAGGAAACCAGGGGTCCCTTTCAGGCACACTGGAGAACCAGGAGACCTGAACATGATGGATCCAGGTACAGAGCCTGATCACCACACAGCTTAGTCAGGCAACCACCCACCAAAAGCCACCCCTTCCAAATGCTGCTGCAGTGCTTAGTTAGGGCTCTTGATAACCTCCTCAGTGGGGAAAATTGATTTTAGGACAGAAACAGGCCAACCTGCAAGATAAGTAGGCATTAACCTCAGGCTTCCTCCCACACACACTACTCATGCACACTTGGAGAGCACATAAATTCTGATTACTTTGTGCTCCCAGTGTGTTCTGAAAGCTTTTCATTAATTAGCCTCACTAGCCTTCATTTAAAGTCAAATGCCAAACCTTTTATCTTGTAAGTAGAGCCATTTTAGCTAAAGCAAGATTTGTTTGGATTAAATTTTCTCCCAACCCTTAGCTATTTCTCTACAAGTTCTCTTAAAACACTGGTTGCACACTAAGAAGATTCTCAGCATCCTGCATAGCATCATAAACCAAAAGCCATTCACTTCTACAATGGTGTCAACTTATATCCTTTCTCAAAATCCTTGCTATCTTCAGTTTCTGAAAAGAACCATTTCATGTCTTCCAAATTTTCTTGATTGTTAAGATCCAACAAGACTGCCAGGATTCTAAATCCTGTTATGAACATCTTTTTTTTTTGCCCCTGTTGCCTCAACATAGAATTAGGGTCAAAAATACTACCTACTTGTTGGGTTGTTGTAAGAATTAGCTGGCACATAATAAGCACTCCACAAATATTGGCTATTATGTTACTGTTTTTATTATTTTTTTTTTATTCATGCTGCTTATTTTGTCTTATTTTTCTTTATCTAGTAATTCTTACCAACTTTCAGTGCTCAGTTCAACTCAATGGTGACTTTCTCAGTGAGGTTTTCCTGGGCTTTCCTGGTGGCTCAGTGATAAAGAATCCACCTGTCAAAGCAGGAGACACTCATGTGTGGAGCAACTAAGCCCATGCACCACAACTATTGAGCCTATGCTCTAGAGCCCTGGAACCACAACTACTGAAGTCTGAAGGCCCTGGATCCTGTGCTCCACAACAAAATAAGCCACAGCAATGAGAAACCTGCACACCACAGCTAGAGAGTAACTCCTGCTCCCTGCAACTAGAGAAAAGCCTGTGCAGCAGTGAAGACCCAGCACAGCCAAATAAATAGAATCAGTGAGGTCTTCCTTAGCCACCCTGTCCTTCTTCCAATCATTCAAATTCTTCTACATTACATTCCCTTAGTTCTCATCCTAATTGTAGTATGTGATTGACTTAGAATCTACTTTCTCCCTTTCCTTCCCCTCTGTAGGACTTTAACCAAATGTCAACTTTTCAATGAGTCCTTCTTCCCTGTTTAATTTTTCTCCTTAGCATTGATTGCTTCCACACAATATGTAGTTTACTTATTGTTTTCCTCTATATCACATGGACAGGAACTGTATCTGTCCCTGCCACTACTTTAGCTCAAGAAGGCTGCATGGCCTAAAATATTAAACATCTTATAAGATAAAATATTTTCTTTTATTTACAAAGCAAGTCATTTCTATTTTTGATGAGAAGTTTTAGATGTCAAGTTTAAAATATTCAGCAGAGTACCTGAAGTTTTTAAAATTTTTTATGTGATACACAATCAAAACAGTTTGAAAACCACTTCTCTATACAAATTGTCTATTTTTAAGCAGTATCCAAAAAAAAAAAAAGGCGGGGGGCTTCCCTGGTCACTCAGATGGTAAAGAGTCCACCTGCAATTCAGGATACCTGGGCTGATCCCTGAGTTGGGAAGTTCCCCTGGAGGAGGGCATGGCAACCCACTCCAGTATTCTTGGCTGGAGAATCCCATGGACAGAGGAGCCTGATGGGCTACAGTCCATGGGGTCACAAAGAGCTGGACATGACTGAGCGACTAAGCACATACCAGATAAAATAAAATGAGGAATGACTTCAATTAGAATAAATATTTCATGACATGATTTGATTTTAATAAAAAAGTAACCATCTAAGTTTTTTTGTTGGAGGATTTTATCAAATACATCTTGAAACTTGGCACTCCAGGAAAATAGTCCAGCTTCATTTGAAAGAACTAGTTATCTAACCTGCCTTGCTTCAGTTCTGAACTCAGAACATTCCAACTCTGACCAATCTTCTCCTATAATAAGAGCTACACACAGCAGACAAGAAAAGGCAGGAGAACCAAAAGCCAGATGAATATTAATCATTAACAGGTAATCCCCAAACCAATATTTGGAAACTCTTTGTTTATACTCTAAGTATCGCTCCACAAAAAAAGGTGTGGATACTATTTTTTTTTTTAATAGAAAGAGGGATAGTGTGAACATAGGCATATTTTCCGGAGAAGGTGATGGCACCCCACTCCAGTACTCTTGCCTGGAAAATCCCATGGACGGAAGAGCCTGGTAGGCTGCAGTCCATGGGGTCGCGAAGAGTCAGACATGACTGAGCGACTTCACTTTCACTTTTCACTTTCATGCATTGGAGCAGGAAATGGCAACCCACTCCAGTGTTCTTGCCTGGAGAATCCCAGGGACGGTGGAGCCTGGTGGGCTGCCGACTATGGGGTCGCACAGAGTCGGACACGACTGAAGCGATTTAGCAGCAGCAGCAGCAGCAGGCATGTTTTCAGGAAATTTTAGGAAATAAATTGGAACTTAGGGAACTTGATGAAGCTCCCTAAGGAAATGTGTTTATGTGCTTTTGGCACTGAGAATTCCATGGAGAAAACAAAGTAAAAGATCCAAGGATAAAAGTCAGCAGAAATTAGAAGACAGATATAAGGTTCTAGCATATTGATAAATAGATGAAGGATTTTCAATAAACAGAGAAGAATCACTAATTAAAACAAAATTGAAGGAAACTCTAAGACCACTAGATGAAAAGCAAATCATTGATATTGTTCAAGGCAACATCAATTGGAAGTGATTAACATCTTGGAACATCTTGGTCAAAGTATGGAATTTAGGTTAAAGATAGAATCTTATACCACTGAGTCTAAATATACCTCTCTTACAAAAGTTAGCTGGCTGATCAGACTTCATTATTATATTAGATACAAGAAAAGACTTGAAGGAAGTCAATACTGGCTAAGTTAATATTTTAATGTATTGAGGTTCCATAATGATAGTATTCCTATGAAAAAAGAAATTATTCACTATTATGGGACTCAGGAATATTCAAGTACTGTTTTAAAATATCTCCACTGAAATATATTCAGAAGAAGTGGATGCAGGGAGTGAGTTCATGAAAAAAAAATGTTAGTGCCTAGGGCTAGGCTAACGTAAGTAAGAGGTGCCCATGGTACAAAATTAAGGAGATACTCTCATATGCCAATTCTGTTCTTGCACAAAATGAGCCTGAGAAACAGGCTTCTGGCACCTGGCTTGCCTCACCCTAGTGACCCTTGAATTAAGTTCAGATAACAGTGACAATTATGATATTCAATAGAAGGCAATTCTCATATGCAAAGTACTTAATGCGACACTAGTACATTAACTGCAACAAGTTACAGCAAAATTTCAGAGAACGGCAATGAAGCCAAGGCGCTGTACTTAGGTGAGATGTTCAGATAATCTCAGTGTACCAGTGAGTAGCACTGAGACATTATTCACCTTTTACTCCATAGGTTATTAACTTGAGAAATAAAGCATTAAGATAACAATAAATCTGGAGGCACAACACAGCAAAATGTAACCTTCCCACACAAGAGGACTTAAAGTCTTCCTCTCTGCCTTAAATTGTTTCATTTCAATAAAAATAGTCAAAACAAAATTTATAAGTAAAACAAAGGGAAACAGGAAGCAAGAATGACAAAAGATAAGGCTAACATATTAAAAAATAAGAGACAAACTCTCTTTGAAATAAATAAATCACTAAGTGGTCTAATGAAGAAGCAGAAAGAAAGCACACAGGCATCATGTCAGAGGTACAAAAGAAGCTCAAACCTCAGCTATAGAAAAACATGAATATATTATAAAAAGATAATTGATAACACACTGGAATATTTTGCAAATAAAATTATGTATAAAATGGATGATCTTCTAACATATCTTAAGTTGTCAAAACAGATGGAAGAAAATATAGAGCCCTTTAACAGGCCCATAACACGAAGGAAATAAAGGCTCTTATCAAAGAACTCTTCTCAAAGTAGCTTTGGTGGTGGTTTAGTCACTGTTATGCCTGACTCTTGTAACCCCATGGACTGTAGCCTGCCAGGCTCCTCTATCCATGGGATTTAAGCCTATATAATTATAAACCAATGCTTTCAAGCCTTCAGATAATAATAACAATAATAAAATTTCCATTCTAGTTAATTTTTTCAGAGTATTGGGGAATAAGGAAAGTTCTCCTTTCTTGTTTTGAAATCAGCATAAGCCCCATATCCAGACATAACACTCATGCATCCAGAGTCAATGTCATATACCAGTAAAGCAGTAGAAGTCCTGAAGAAACCATCAGTGAATCAAATTCTGTGGTCTTATCAAAAGAATACTCGAGAAACAGTTTGCTCAACATTAAGAACTGTATTAAGGTACAATATTTAATAATCAAAGAGAAGCAGATCATCTCATTCAATAGATATCAATATGATTTTTGAGAAAAGCAAATTAATTTACATTAAATGTTAGAAATGAATATTAGAAAAGAATCATTAATGTTAGAAACAACTCTTTGGGATGGGGGAGATGGATTAGTGATGCTTCCTATCAACCACAATGCATCTATTCTGAAGACCTTAGGAAATGTGGAGGGTAACTGTTTCAGACCATCAAATGGAAAAAGATAACTGAAGTGTCTCTGACACACATATGTTATTTTTCAGCAATAATCAAAGCAAGTGCTCAGAAAGCCTAGAAATGCTGAGCAATTGTTCTTACCTTTACCTCCGAAGACAACCGATGCTTTCAGGGATAGGGTTTCTTGGGAAGCCTGAGCTCGCTCATTTTGCTGTTCAAGAACTTAGACTTTAATCCAGAATCTGACAAAAGAGACTGCCCTGCTGCCTCCTGCTCTGATGCTGGTGGATTGGGCAAAGAAGGAGGAAGCAGAGGATCAGGGAGAATGGGAAAGTAGAGACCAGGGCTCCTTCCCAGGTGTCTGTTTGTCAGACCTAAGCTGAAGAGAGAAGAGAAACTTTGAAGTGGGTGAAACATGGAGTTTAAGTAAATGTTTTATTTTTTATACACATAAAAATGTACAAATCATAAATGTACACTTTTCACAAAGTAAAAACACCCAGGTGACTAGCACCCAAGTAATGGATTATTACCAGTACCTCAGGAGCCTCTGTTACCAGTACTTCCCTCTCTTACCCAAGGGGAATCCTTACCTTGATTTTTAATAATTAGTTTTGTCTGTTTTTAAAAACAAAACTCTATTTAAACTTTGTTTTAGATTCTTATTACTCCCTACTGAGTACTCCTCCCTTTTTACTGACTTATTATCATATATTGGGTTATAGCTGATTAACAAGGTTGTGATAGTCTCAGGTGAACAGCAAAGGGACTCAGCCATACATATATGTGTATTCATTCCCCCCCAAACTCTATTTAAACTCCCAAAAGAAGGTAACTTTTGTCTTGTTTCACTTAAAATGTGTTTATGAGATGTGTCCATGGTGTTGCATATTGTGGTCTATTTATTCTCATTGCTGTAAGAATAGACCATAATTTTTAAATCATCTTTCTCTTGACAATTAAGTTGTTTGCTGTTGGGCTATTATAAATAGTGCTCCTATGAACATTGTTGTACATCTTTTTCCAAATATCTGTGTACATTTCTAAGTGAAATGTCTAAATCATTGGAATGTCTAAATTTAGCTTTAGGAGATATCACCAAGAAACTTTCCCCGATTTCTTTTATACTCACAGTCATAGGGTGTGAGAGTTCCAGTTGCTTCACATCTTGCCAGTGTTTGCTGTTTTCCATTTTCTTTTATTTTTCCCTTTCTGTTAAGCATGTAGTGGTATCTTACTGTGGTTTTGATGTTCATTTCTCAAAAGTCTAAGGAAGTTGAGGGCCAATTTATACATATAGACCACTTGAATTTTTCTTTTATGAAGTCCTGTTCAAAACATTTGCCTATTGGGTAGTCTAGATTTTTTCTCTTTTTTTCCTGTGTTCAATTTTCCCATCCATTTTACTACTCCTCTCTTTTATTCTTCTTTTGGTTTACTACAAACTCTCCTTCCTCTCTAAACTGTAAATACCCAGAAGACAGTCAGAATGTTCTCATCTCAGCATCACCCTCAGAGCCTGGCAATCAGATTCCTTTAAAGCACTAGCTCAAAAACATCCATTGATTTGTATTAGGAGATTCTCATTGTCTTCTAAATTAGCCCAAGGTTCTAGTTCCTGTGGTTCTACTTGGCTTCTAAACATGCTAAGAATTTCTCCTCTATGATGGCCATAGCAAAACCGACATCAGCTCTTTGTGTAGAGACAGCCTAGAGGGTGTGTTTTAAATACTAGGAGTCAGAATTAATTCCTCTTGGGGTCGATGATGACTATCTGAGACTCTTGAGAAAATAAGGAAACTCTAAAAAAGGTCAAATGATCTTTTTTAATCTTGAAAAGAATTTCTCTGGTGTGTGATATTGTTCTATGATTTCTTACATCTTATGTCTTTAGGTTTCTTCTCTTCCATTTAAACCTTCATTTCATTTGAAAATGTCTTTGTTGCCTTCCTCCAATTTTCACTCTATGGTCCAAACTATCTCATTATGTTCTCTAAAAGTTACCACATTGCCTCCCCTCACATTCATTCTTTTTACATTATAGGTTTTCCAATTCTATCTGCTCTCTCCTATGATCTTTAGCTAATCTAATTTAATCTCCTTGTCATTTCCTGGTTGTTAATCTCCTGGAAATAGTTAGATAAGTAAATATCTATTTTGCATGATGGAAATAATCCTAGTGTAAATAATTTTAAAATGACCTATTTAATTTTAGCATGTGAATTTTAATATAATGTAACCACATAAATAAGCATCCATATTTCTCAATGTATAAAAACAATAAAAATGTTAATTCTGTGGATTACAGCCTTAAAATTATATTCTGTGCTGAGCTATATAACATACGACTATGGATATAGTCGGAAAAGGCAATGGCACCCCACTCCAGTACTCTTGCCTGGAAAACCCCATGGACGGGGGAGCCTCGTGGGCTGTAGTCCATGGGGTTGCTAAGAGTCAGACATGACTGAGCGACTTCACTTTCACTTTTCACTTTCATGCATTGGAGCAGGAAATGGCAACCCACTCCAGTGTTCTTGCCTGGAGAATCCCAGGGACGGTGGAGCCTGGTGGGCTGCCGTCTATGGGGTCGCACAGAGTCGGACACGACTGAAGCAACTTAGCAGTAGCAGCAGCATGGATATAGTAGATATTTTCTGCACCTATAATAACCCCCATGAAGGTACTCATCAGTGATTATTTTCTCACAGATTTTTATTTTTCTAGTTCTTTCCAAAAAGGAAAATTCAAAGGCAACAAGATTGATGTTTCAGGTTTTCCCAGCAGTTGTAAACCCTGGGTGTGTGTTACAAATACTGGGAAGTAAAAACTAGTGATATCTGGGCTCTACCCCAGACCAATTCATTCAGAATCTCTGGAGTAGATCCCATTCACCTGGATGTTTTAGAGACTCCCCAGGGAAATTGAACATGCAACCAAAATTGAGAACTGCTAAGTCTGTGGCCAAGAATAACAATAAGTAAAAAAATGTTGAAAAGTTAATGCAAAGTACTACATTTAAGTTTGCAACTATATCCTCAGAGACGGGTGAGAGTCCTTTCTTTGGCCCAGTGCTGGATTTCTGCTTGTCCAAATGTGAGGTAAAAAACCAGGCCAAACATGTTGACAGCAGCAGCTAGGAAAAATACATTCCTCCAACCAGACACAGAATCCTGGAGGCAAAAAAAAAACAAAAAACAAAAAACAAAAAACACCACCAAAAATCAGAATTATCAGCCTCAGAGTTGTTTCTCCATCAGTTCTAGAAAGCCTCCATTTTGTATATTGCAACACTGATCATAAGAATCTAGGGAATGATATGCAATAACCACTTAACACCTTGAATTCTCAAAGGAAGTTTGGTGAAACTGTTGGAAACAAGAGGATGCTAAAAAGCACACTGGGTTCTGACTTGGAATAATTTTTCTTCAAGCCCCCCCCAAATCAACCTATACTAATATTTTTCTAGAAATCTGGATCTAGAGTCTTGAAAATATTGTATTACTCATTTAAATTATGTCTAAAATAACAGCTTGGAGATCATCACTCTTCTGTTTTTGGCTGTTGACATCAACTGCAATAACCCCCTGAATGGACACCTCAATATGATGTGAGTCATATTTGGTCTGACTGTATGAGTCTCCTCTTGAAACCCTTGTAAGTCATAGTTTATTTCTGACATTATAGTCACAGTGGATTCCTAGCAATTTGGTAAAAAAGTAACCTGAAAATAGGTCACCTAGAGATGTATTAAAACGATTTTTTTGTTTTTGTTTTTGGTAAGTTGACTCATGCCTATCCTGCCATCCCAGCCTGGTTCTGCCTTTCCATCTTCCCTACCAGCCCACACTTGGTACTGAGCAAGCCTCATGGGCCATCCTCCCTGCTTTGTCTCACAGCCATTTGTTTAACCCATGATTTAAACTCTCTTTAAGTTGGTCTTGGGACCCTTTGTGTTTCCGTTTCATAATTTTTTTAGAAATTGGGATTAACATGAACAGACTTTTCGTAACTTTCCCCTTTTGCTCCTGTGACTTCATCTATTATCCTTGACATGTATCATTCATTCTAGTCATAAGAGCTGTTTCATTCTTTTTTTCCTCTAGGAAGTCACATGTGTTATTTTCTCTGCCCGAACTGCTCATTTTTATCAATCTAACAGCTATTCATTTTTTTTAGAAATTCAGCTTATACTTCTCTTTCCCTGGGAAATCTGACTTACCAGTGTCTGACTTAGAGTCCCCTACAAACAGAACAATTGTGCTGATATTGATGTTGATTTTCCCCATCAGATCACATAGTCCTTGAGAACAGGGGCCCAGTTGTGAATCCCCAGTGCCTAAAACGATACCTGCCACTTGCAGATGTTCAATAAACTGGCCCAACCTGACTGATAAGGAATCCGGTGGCAGTGGAAGAGATGATTCCTGCAATGAGCCCAAATCCCCTTGAGATTCCCATGAGGAAACTTGCATATCTGTGGAGAGATGATTTTATAGATGATTTTATATAGAAAGCTGCCTACATCTTTTCAGTAACTCAACACTAATGCCGTTCAGCTCTAATAGCAAAGTCATTTAGACTACTGCAAATTTTTTGTTCACTTCAACACAGCTCAGGCAATATCAGTTTGCAAATCCTGAAGTCACTTATCTATCAACTCAACATCTGACTCTTTGGGACCCCATGGACTGTAGCCCACCTGGCTCCTCTGTCCATGGGATTTCCCAGGCAAGAATACTACAGTGGGTTGCCATTTCCTACTCCAGGGGATCTTCCCAACCCAGCGATTGAACCCGAGTCTCCTGTGTCTCCTGCATTGGCATGCGAATTCTTCACCACTGCACCATCTGGGAAGCCACAGCACCAGCTCAACAGCTAGGAAGCAGTTCTGTCTCCTGGAAGCCCAGGTTCCCACCCCAGTATCTTAGTATAGCAGGCAGTTAGAGCAGGGGACAAGACAACAGACTCTGGAGAGATGGCTTGGGTCCAAATCCTGACTGCCTTTGCATGACCTCAGGCATGTCACTTAACTTTCTTGTGCCTCTATCATCTATCTCTTATAAAGTGAAGATACCAATAAGGCATGTAATTGTGCAGATCAGATGTGTTGATGTATGAGAGTGAAAGTGAAAGTCACTCAGTCGTGTCAGAGTCTTCGTAACCCCATGGACTACACAGTCCATGGAATTCTCCAGGCCAGAATACTGGAGTGGGTAGCCTTTCCCTTCTCCAGGGTATCTTCGCAACCCAGGGATCGAACACAAGTCTCCCACATTTTGGATGGATTCTTTACCAGCTGAGCCACAAGGGAAATCCAAGAATACTAGAGTGAGTAGCCTATCCCTTCTCCAGCAGATCTTCCCTCAATCCAGGAATTGAACAGGGGTCTCCTGCACTGCAGGCAGATTCTTTACCAACTGAGCTATCAGGGGGGGTTGATGTGTAAGAAGTCCTTTAAATAGGGTTTGGCTCATGGCAAGCATATATATATATCTATGGTAGCTAATATCATCAGCACTATGGAAGCTTTTCCAAAACACATATGCATGGGTCCTTTCCTAGAACACACAGTCCAGTCTCAAGTAGGGAATCTAGGGAAGTTTTTCACCTAAATGTTATCAGCCAAGATTGGGCACCATTGCTCTAAAAATGCCTTAAGTCATGGCCACATACTGACATATCTGGCTATTTGTTAGTACTCTGCCATCAATTTGTGCATGTCAAAAACAAGAAGGGGTTACAAAAAGACTGAGTCTAAACCTCCAGAAAGGCCTGGGGAAGGGGACAAACAGGTAATGATCTTACCGGGGGGCAACATCTAAGGTGTTGATGATGAATCCAGAGTCACACAGGTTACTGGTCCCAGGAATAAGTATCAGCAAAATAATGGTTGTTGTGTAACTGGAAGCCACAAAAGGGAGGGCCACAGCACATAGTGATGGAAGGAGGAGCCCTGGGCAATGGGGACACACTGTCAGGAACCTCTGACCATGTGTGGAAAAGGGATTTGTTAAGTGAGTTTTGCCTAGACTTACCTAAGGATGAAAAGAGTTTTCGGACAGTGATTAATCTAAGAAGATTCCTGGACAGGAGGAAATCTGCCAACTGACCTCCAAGAATTGTACAACTCGCAGCAGCAATAAAAGGCAGGGAGGACAGAACCCCACTCTGAAGGAGGGAAATGTATAGAGTGAGTAGTTATAAGGGTACATATGGCACCAGATTTTATTAGTGACACAGACCAACCATTAGCCCACCCTCCTGATACTCTGAGTTGTTTTAAAGAAATTGGCATCATTTTCTATAAGAAGAACACTGTCTCAGGTAAGACGGCCAGCACTTGCATTATACTGGTCTCCAGAGAGAGCACAATTCATTTCTAAAGGAAATTGAAGCATCAGCTAGCATGGCAACGTTTCATAGTGGTTAAAAACACAGATACTGCAGTAGCTCAATCACTGAGTAATTGTGTAATCCAGGGAAGTCTTCTCCCTCTACGTGTCCTCATTTATACACCTATGCAATGGGAATCATTACAAAACCTCTCAATCATTGTGAGGGTTAAAAGAGTGATTATATGCAAAGCCAAAATGTAGTAGGTGGCAGAGAACTATTTCTCCTCTTAGCATTAATATGTTCATAAAAGTACAGGAAGCATACTCACGTCTCTGATGTTGACATGGAGCACAGAACTGATATACGTTGGTAGGTATGTTATGATTATGGTGCATAACCAGAAATGGCTGAAAAACCCCATGAAAATGGCCCAAAGTGGTAGGCATCTCACCATAGACTTTATGGGGACAGATCGTCTAGGAGAACTGGACTGAAAGGAAACATCTTATCAACATGGGTATTAGGACAGGTCAGAGGGTGCCTCTCCTGAGAGCCCCACACCCTACCCTGGAGGTAGGTGTGTGGTCCACAAGTGAAGGGTTGCACGGTACCTGTTGAGCCAGTGAAGACACGATGTGTTCCTTTTCCCTGATGCTTATGCATGGGTGATGCAAGGGGTCATCGTAAATCACTGTGAACCACAGGAGACAGCAGACACAGCCAATGCTACCTGGGAAGCCAGGACCCAGTTAGTTTTCAGGTAGATTTGTGAGCTGGGGGAAGAGAGTTTCCTCTGAAGCAGCATATCTCCCCCCAAAACACACTTGTTAATTCATGGTTATTTCACCATAAGGACCTAAATTTTACCATTTTCCATTTCAACCTATCTACAAATCTCCTTTTGACTAAATGTAGAATGTCATTTCACAATGTCAGAGCCCTCTGGAGAAAGCAGGAGCATGACATACCTTTGCATAGCTGATTAATTACTCTTCAGACTCCAATGGATGCATAAAATTGGTGTGGCAAGGAAAAATTTCCAACACATTTGCAAAAGATAGTGTTATCATATTCAAATGATATATCCATTATGGATTTTCAGAAAAATATTTCTTAACAGTACCTGATTAACATGTGTGGACCAAAATTGACTTGGGAGTAGCATCATTAATGACAAAGTCATACTAGCTAGAACCATATTGAATGATACCAATTAGTTAAAACAAAAAGATAGAAACTTGTCTCATTTCTGAGATTTGTCACTTGAAAAGATTCTATTTTAAAGACTCTGTGGATTAATGTTCTTTAAATTCCCTCTAATTACTGGATTTATCCATTATTTTATTTGTAAAGCTATAGGTTAGGCATTGTGATAGTACCAAAGTGATGAAAAAATTATGGAATAGATTTCTTGCCTCAATCATCTCACAGACTAGTGGAGAGGAAAAAGGGGACATAAATAATTACATGCCAACACAGCCTAGAAAAGAAATTATCAGTAACCATCACAGAGGACAGAAAGGCTTAATCTGATGGGATAAGACTTGGAAATCCCCATATGGAAGGGGACATTTAATTCGAACTTTGCAAGAGAATAGGTAGAGAATATTCTCTATTCTGGTAGAGAATAGGTTAAGGGTACCTTGGCAGAAATAATTATAGGAAAATATGAAGACAAATTGAAAATGTGCTTTACCAGCTTTGACATCTTAACCACATGTGGCAATTAAATGTGGCATTTCAGATGTGGTGGCAGAGATTCTAAGAAGCCTGAGGTGAGTGTGTAAGGTTGCACTCTTGATTTCTCAGAAGTCAGCACCATAAAGATGCATTTTCTCTCAAATGGGATGAATATGGGTCATGGGTGATGTAAGCATGAGAACAAATGCCTGGGAAGTGGAAATGTTAGGATTTAAGAGAAAGTGACTCACCAAAAATGTAGAAGATAAAAGGCCAGCCCAAGGCCTGGGAGATTAGTCCCCCCACACAGAGAATGATGAAGGACCCAAATGCTGCCCCTGAAGAGAAGAGGAATTAAAAAAAAAAAAAATGAGGAAAATAGCAATGGTTGAATGACTTCCCTAGATGTTATCCCAACACTGATGTGGCAAATTTAGAATTACTGGGTAATGAGAGACTTTATTCCAGCTCACAGATCTCCCCCAGTAAAGTCATGGAAAATAATTAGAATTAATAAATTATAGTGATATGCCACCTGACGCTTCAATGGCTCCTTTAACACCAACATGACCAAATCCAAATCCCATTTGTCATAGAAACTCTCTGTAAACATAGCCCACAATATTTCTTTATAATTAGAGTTACATTCTGGCAGGGGCAATGTGAGATTGGCAACAGAAAAGGAAAGTCTTACAAAAACTAATAAGATGAAGTCCTTAACCTTAAGGAGATTTCAGCCCAGTGAATATGAACAAAATTCACTATTAAAGTATAATACACTGTAGACCTTTGAGACTGAACATATTTTTCAGAGACTCACAATAAGAAATGTATTTTGCATGGCAACACAGCATATACACAAATACAAACACACACACTTCAAACAGAAGTTTCATGAATCAATACCAAGCCTTATCGTGTGAAATTCACTTCAAAATTTTCTACTTTATTCTATTCATTTTTATTTTAAAACACTTGTTTTGACCTACTACATTGATTTTATAACCCCTTCAATGGGTCCCAATATGAAATTTTGGGGAAAAATGTGAAATATAAATATGATAGTAAAACTATAATTTTCTATGAAAGTATATGGAGAAATGAGACAGGAGAAAATTAAAATTGATGATAAAATCAACAAATTGTTTACACACCCTAAGGTGTAGGGTGGATGGAATTTTTGTAGAAAAAGAGAGACTTTAAGTGCACTTAGCATGTAGTGTGACCTGAGCCTTGCTTACAGAGGAATATTAAGTGGGAAGGCAGGAGGAGACCATACGGTAAAGCATCTTTCAGTTCAGTTCAGTCGCTCAGTCGTGTTCGACTCTTTGCGACTCCATGAACCACAGCACTTTATATCCGTGTTATAACATTTTTATCTGTAAGATGGAGGAATACATTGAAGACTCCCAGGCAAATTAGCAAAAATGCCCCACCTATGATTTAAGGAGATAACTTGGCTTGATGGAAAGGGAGGTTTGAAGGAAGCAAAGAGGAGAAAGACCAACTGGGAATATTCACAGTTAGAAGAGATGATAACTACACTGGAAGGAGCCAGAATACAGGAGGGTTGTTTTTGTAGTAAAAATCTGCAGGATGCAGCCACTCATTGGACCAGGGCTGAGAGGCTTTATGAGCCTCAGTTCTGTTCTTCAAGTATAAGGCAAAGAGCAAGGGTTAGTCCTTAGTATGATTACACACTCAGAAGGGCACTGCAGTGTGGTGACCCAGAGTGTGCACTCTGGGACCAAACTGCCAGGGCTTAAACCTCACTTCTACCACCTGCTGGCTATTTGCCTCTGGGCAATTTAGTTTATCTTTGCATACTTTAATTCCCTCCTGTGTAAAATGAGAGTTTAAAATAGTCATCACAGGGTTGTTGTGACTATTAGCTTAGAAGAGTAAAGAGCTCAGAAAACTGCACTCTTTAAACTTTACTTTCAAGCCTGATTTCTCTCTTTACCACTGATAGTCTTAATTCTCATTTTATATCTTTGCTAACATGGTGTTTATACAGTTTACTTGATTTTTTCCACTTACTCAAACTCTTAAAGTTCTAAACTTTTCCCTACAATGCTTTTCTGACTGCCCTCACAATGCTCACAATGGTCTTTTCTGTCTGAAGTCTTAGTGACTTTACAGCACAGGTATATTTATCTTATTTGTTGTGTGACTGTCTTACATTGTTGAATTTTTTTTTAAAGCACTTTTCTCCCTGTCCCCCAAACCAACCTAGGCATAGAAAGAAAGATGTGGTAGGGTGAAGCAGATTAGAAAGTTGTGATCCATACATTCATCCTTACCTGATCCCGCAATGCTGGTGAGCTTGCTTCGTTCAAGTGGGGGAGCCCATTTTGCCCAAATTGTAAATTGACCTGTCCATGCCATACCCTGAAATGACAATTAGTAAGACTCGATCTGCAGTAGAATTTAGGAACCTGCATCCCACACAGAATGAGAAAGTAACTGGTTACCTGAGCCATGCCCTGGACTGTCCGAATCACAATAACCAGAATCACTCCAAAGTCAGCAGTCAGTGGTGTAAAGAGGGTGAGAAGGGAGGAGATCAGCAAACCAGCACCAAGCATCTGTTTTGCTCCAAATATCCCTGCTAAATAGCCGCTTGGGATCAGAGTTAGTATTATCCCGTAGTTGATGGAGCTAAAGATGATACCCTGAGTTTCTGGACTCCATTCATATACAGAGACCTGGGGTCGGGCAGGATGGGGGGAGGGAGGAAGGAAAATTCTTTACTAAGAATTTATTTTATAAAAAAATCTAATTTATAGCCAGAGCTGCTTGTGCTCAGTTGTGTCTGACTCTTTGTAACTCCATGGACTGTAGCCTGCCAGTCTCCTTTGTCCATGGGATTTCTCAGGCAAGAGTACTGGAGCAGGTGCCATTTTCTACTCCAGGGGATCTTCCTGACCCAGGGATCAAATCTATGTCTCCTGTGCCTTCTGCATTGGCAGGCAGATTCTTTACCACTATGCCACCTGGATTCTGGCCCTCCTATATAATATTAATTTTGGTTTTTCTCCATTTTTTACTAAACTTAAATATTCCAACTTTTCCAAACAACCCATTATATTCCTAAGTTGATTCTCTTAGATGGAGACAAAATAGAGTAAATGAAGAGGAAAAGTGATAAAGAAATGATTATATAGGTAGTTGATAGGAAGATGTAAATGAAATATAGTGAAAGATCTCCTTTTAACTATTTTGATTCTAGTAAATAATTTGGGTGACATGCTGATTCTCATTTCAAAAAAATTCAAAATACATCTTTACTGAATGCTTATCAAAATCAGCCCCTAAAATAAAATTTAAGAATCATGGTCTATCCTAGCAGAACTGACTTCCTAAAACACATATTACACATTAATAAGACCACATTTCTCTTCTGATATAACCCAATAAATAATTTTTGGTAGCCACTAGATACATGGCACCATGGTATAAATTGAAGAGCCCCAAAACATAAAATACAAAATATAAAATAACTATAAATAAAGCAAGATACATGATTCATGTCCGAATTCAAGCGTGAGGATCAACAGCAGTAAAATAGGGACTTTGAGAAGAGGGAAGAACAATTTGGGAAGGTCCCAGGAAGGAAGAAGTACTTGAACCATTCTTTGTAGAACGACTATGATTTGTATAAAGAGAAATAGGAAAACTCATCGTCACTGAAGAAATACAGCAAAAGTGGACTTGTAGCATTTGGAATGATACACAATGATTAGAAACTAACCGGGACTCTGACTTGCTCAAAGCAAAGACTGTTCCTGAGCCACTGACAGCAGATATGAGTGTGCTGAGAAGCGGGCCAGGTTCTGGAGAAGTGCAGCATTTCAAGAGAGGAGTTGGCAACTTGAAGGTATCCTGGATTCTTATGCACAGGAGTGTGAATGTGTAGAACGAATAATGGAAGAAAGATTCGAGGCAGAGAGGTCATTATAAATAAACTGGCTCCAAGGTAACAAAATCATAAAATTAGAGGATGATTTTACTGTACATTTAGAAATGTACAGTAAATGATAGTTTAAAGGGAAACATTTAAATGGGGTATAATGATTATTCTCATAGAAATATAAGAGTAACAGGTGATATTTTATTTAACTCACTGGCTAATGAGGAATTGGTAGGATGATACAACTGGTCCAAAGGAGAATTCAAGGAACCACATACTTATAAGCAGGAAGTAATGCTGAAATAGATGTTAAATATATGGCAAAACTGACTTATTCGACTGAAGGGGAAGTGGAGGAGAGTATCAATTGATTTTCCACAACACAAAATTCATTTTCAGAGCTATGGGCAAGAATCATTTTATTACTGTTAATATATAGAACTTAGAGTTGTAAAATGGCTCAAGGATAATAAAAGGTACAGAGAACTGCTAAAAATCAGGCAGAAAGATGTACTGAGACAGTGCATAGTTTTTCATTGAAGATATCCAGTAATCTGTTCCTTTCTAGAAGCATCCACAACTTTTTCCAATAGTCACACCCCCAACCTTGTAATCATAATAATCTCAGTGAAAGACTAATCACAGAGGTAAGCAATATCTCAGAGAAAAATAATTCCAGATGTTTTTAGTTTGTTATTGATAATTCGTATTCTGTACACCACAGAATCAAGATCCAAGTCCTCTTTTCAAACTGGGTTTTCCCTCTCAACAAAGAGCCTTGTTCTCTATTATACTTACTTCTGCTGTATTAAATTCCTTGATGGATCTGTTGGAGTGATTGAAGGTGAATGCAAGAGGTCTTTCTGTGGAGGTATTGAATAAACCAGGCTGCTGAGTTCTATTCACCATGGCAATGATTGCAATGCTCAGACTCACACGCTGGGTTATCATGGTGAAGTTTGAGAAGTGCATGATGAGAGCCAGTCCATAGCGTAACGAACAGAATTCAGGACCTAGAGAATAACACAAATATCTGCAGTGAGTGCCTTTTTCCACTTTTCCCACTGCTAAATCTGAGAAAACTTCAGATGATATTATGCAGTCTCACCATTTTTTCTCACTCAAATAACCATGGCTATAACCCTCCTTTGGCATGATCTTTAGTTTATTTCAAGGTAATAAATCAGAGGTCTTACAGTCAAGAAGATCCTTTTTCAGAGGATTCTTACAATCAAGTAAGGCCTTTTTCAGAGGTGTGGGTAGCACATGAAGATATAGGACAAACTAAATGAAGATATTTATGTCACAGTGTTTCAAAATAAAGTGAATGGGGAAGATAAGGAAGAGTCAGTCACAGAACCTGAGTCTCCCAGCCTCAAGTCTGGGGTCTCATCCATTTCGCATATTCATTTACCATAAAGTTTGAAAGTTTATACATAGAGAGATGCTTTGAATTAAGCAAATCATATACCCAAGGGTTCTCTTTTAAAATACCTGAGAGATAGTGCATAAATGAGCACATCCACTAACTCCTCAGTGTAATTTTCACTTGGAAATATTTTTGATGTATGTCACTAAACTCTTCCTTCACATATACTCAGCTTTAAAAAAGCTAATATGGGGAACCATTTTTACTGTTTGTAGGTGATATGCTACCAGACAAGTTGTCCTATTAGAAGAGCAACACAGTTTTAACGTCTCCACATAGTGGAACAATGGGCCAATATTGAAAGGGTTTCCATGTGAATGAAAGACTAAAATTTTTCTCTGCATACTTGGGCAACTGGGACTAAAGAGAAATAGAAAGAGAACTTGTGAAGAAACACATAAAATGTACTGGAAGAAAGCATTTTTAATGGCCAAATAGGCTCAGGGATAGGATGGGTTGCCTGCAAAAGAATTATTTCCCTATTAATGGAAGTTTCCACACTCAGAGGAAATAACTCCTGGGCAAGTATGTTATAGCAGGAATTCATACATGGGTGAGTGGGTTTGTTTAAAATGACCTTTCCAGGATTCATTTCATTCCTTATGTCCAAGGATTTATTGATCATTTGACCTAATTTCTCATAGATAACTCAGTGCTCCCTAAGGAAAAAGCAGTAAGTAACAGGATGAGAGGCTGGAGCTGGTCCAATATTACACTGAGACAGTCTTCACAGTGAGGAGGCTTGATGGAAAAAGGAGGAGAAAGGAGAGCAAGGTTGTATAAAGAGCACTGGAAATAAGCTTCTACTCTTCCATAAGTAGGCTGAGAATGAGAGATGTGGCTTTACTTTTCCTGGTGGAAGGCTTCTCATCCATTTGGCTCCTCTGGGAAATGGTACCACACTTTGTGGTGGAGATTCCCTCTGCCCTGAATCTCTTTTACCACGACAGGCTTTTATCTATGGGGAAGAACAACAATCCAAAACAAGACACACAAACAATTTTTTCATGTTAATGCTGTCTTTTCCCAGCATCAATGAAAATTGTGATCCAACACAGCTGTATGATTTACATTTTGCAGTACACTTCCTTATTGTCATGCTTACAGAGGACTTGATTTTTATAAGAAAATCTGACTGTGAGTTCCAGCTAAATGATTTAGAACTAGTCATTTAAATTATCTAACTAGCCATTTCCTGTCCAATAAAAATAAGTCTGATTTCTGAGTGGTGCTGCAAGAATTGAATGAGAAAATTGCAAACCACAGAGAACCATGCAAAGGTAAGAAGTATTATGGCTTGAGGCAGGTCAGAAGACATGAAAGCAAATTTAAGCTAAGAGCTGGAGGAGGAAACTTCCAACTGACCATGTTTCTGTTCTTTCTGTAAAAACAGAACAACATTCACTCAATGGTGTCTTCTTTGAACATGAAGAATGACATTGTGTAACAGATATACATTACTGTAATATGTAACACCTTAAAATGCTTATTCTTGTCTTTGGTAACATAGTTGGGACACTTTGCTGGGCTGAAAAGTTCTTCAAATCACCTGTAAAATCATATTGAATGAGGGCTTTCTACTACAATTACAAATAAATTCAGCTATTTGAGAGTCAAAGAGAATTCATGACTTCAAATTGGACACATTTAATTTGATATTTATACACTGATCTTCAGGGGATTCATACATTTATTTCTTTTCCATACAATCCTTATTCTAGGAACTTTATCAGTTTTGCAGCCTTTCCTAAACTGAAGCATCCATGACCTCACAAACACATGTATCATACTTACATTGCATCATTCAAAACTTTGCATTCTTTGTGAACATTCATAATCTATGCCCATAGGATGAAAAATGATAATAAAAGAGACAGATGAATAATTTTGTCCAAAAACATTATTTGTAGTATTAGTTATTACAGCATAATATTGGAGACAAATTAACCTAACTGTAAGAGTTTAACGAATCAACTTTAATAGATTCTTGCCCTGGACTTTACTTAAAAATATCTTTGAACATATTGCATAACATTAAGGAAATGCCTGTACTCTAGTGTACAAAGCAGGCAGTATGCCTATGTTGATACATGCGCACCCAAAGAGAGAGAAACAGATTTACACACGTGACAGCAATGGCCTTTTCAGGGTTACAGAACACACCATGGTCACGTTATGATTTTCCGTATTTACCAAGTGGTTTTTCAAACAGTTCAGTTGTGTCTGACTCTTTGCGACCCCATGGACTTCAGCACACCAGGCCTCCCTGTCCATCACCAACTCCTGGAGCTTGCTCAAACTCATGTCCATTGAGTTGGTGAGGCCATTCAACCATCTCATCCTCTGTTGTCCCCTTCTCCTCCTGCCTTCAATCTTTCCCAGCATTAGGGTCTTTTCCAAGGAGTCAGTTCTTTGAATCAGGTGGCCAAAGTATTGGAGTTTCAGCCTCAGCATCAGTCCTTCCAATGAATATTCAGGACTGATTTTCTTTAGAATGAACTTGTTGGATCTCCTTGCAGTCCAAGGGACTCTCAAGAGTCTTCTCCAACATAACAGTTCAAAAGCAGCAATTCTTCAGCACTTAGCTTTCTCTATAGTGCAACTCTCACATCCATACATGACTACTAGAAAAACCATAGCTCTGACTAGCTGGACATTTGTTGGCCAAGTAATGTCTCTGCTTTTTGATATGCTGTCTAGGTTGGTCATAGCCTTTCTTTCAAGGAGCAAGCATCTTTTAATTTCATGGCTGCAGTCACCATCTGCAGTGATTTTGAGCCACAAAAAATAAAGTCTGTCACTGTTTTCACTGTTTCCCCATCTATTTGCCATGAAGTGATGAGATGAAGTGATGCCATGATCTTATTTTTTTGAATGTTGAGTTTAAAGCCAGCTTTTTCACTCTCCTCTTTCACTTTCATCAAGAGGCTCTTTAATTCCTCTTTGTTTTCTGCCATAAGGGTGGTGTCATCTGCATATCTGAGGTTACTGATATTTCTTCTGGCAATCTTAATTCCAGCTTGCGCTTCACCCAGCCCAGCATTTCGCACGGTGTACTCTGCATAAAAGTTAAATAAACAGGGTGACAGTATACAGCCTTGACGTACTCCTTTCCCAATTCGGAACCAGTCCATTGCTCCATATCTGGTTCTAACTGTTGCTTCCTGACCTGCATACAGATTTCTCAGGAGGCAGGTAAAGTGGTGTGGTATTCCCATCTCTTTAAGAATGTTCCAGTTTATTGTGATCCACATAGTCAAGGACTTTGGTGTAGTCAATAAAGCAGAAGTAGATGTTTTAATGGAACTCTCTTGCTTTTTCAATGATCCAATGGATGTTGGCAATTTGATCTCTGGTTCCTCTGCCTTTTCTAAAACCAGCTTGAACATCTGGAAGTTCACAGTTCACGTATTGTTGAAGCCTGGCTTGGAGAATTTTGAGCATTACTTTACTAGCGTGTGAGATAAGTACAATTGTGCGGTAGTTTGAGGATTCTTTGGCATTGCCTTTCTCTGGGATTGGAATGAAAACTGACCTTTTCCAGTCCTGTGGTCACTGCTGAGTTTTCCAAATTTGCTGGCATATTGAGTGCAGCACTTTCACAACATCATCTTTTAGGACTTGAAAGAGCTCAACTGGGCTTCCATCACCTCCACTAGCTTTGTTTGTAGTGATGCTTCCTAAGGCTACTTGACTTCACATTCCAGGATGTCTGGCTCTAGGTGAGTGATCACACAATTATGGTTATCTGGATCATGAAGATCTTTTTTGTATAGTTCTTCTGTGTATTCTTGTCACCTCTTCTTAATATCTTCTGCTCTGTTAGGCCTGTACTGTTTCTGTCCTTTATTGTGCCCATCTTTGCATGAAATATTCCCTTGGTATCTCTAATTTTCTTGTAGAATCTCTAGCCTTTCCAATTCTATTGTTTTCCTCTATTTCTTTGAATTGATCACTGAGGAAGGCTTTCTTATCTCTCCTTGCTCTTCTTTGGAACTCTACATTCACATGGGTATATTTTTCCTTTTCTTCTTTGCCTTTTGCTTCTCTCCTTTTCACAGCTATTTGTAAGGCCTCCTCAGACAACCATTTTGCCTTTTTGAATTTCTTTTTCTTGGAGATGGTCTTAATCATTGCCTCCTGTACAATGTCACGAACTTCTGTCCATAGTTTTTCAGGCACTCTATCACATTTAATTCCTTGAATCTATTTGTCTTTTCCACTGTATAATTATAAGGGATTTGATTATAAACAATTAGTAGTTACTTATTTTACCCTCTGAAAAAGCTAAGGTGTCTTTGAAAGAACAATGATGAGGCTTCATACAGCATAGTCAAGATAGTTTTCTGCTTGCTAAATGTCTCTAAAGTTCTGAGAACAGGATCACTCCATTTAAGTTTTAAAATTTTCTTTTTCTATTATAAGAGACAAAATAGATGGCCAGTTGCTAACAAGAGAACATCGGCACCAGGAAATATGTTGGCTTTTGCTCTGTTTTGGAAGGCTTTCCAATCCAGTTCTACTAACATCTGGATGACATCAAGAATTCAGTTAAGGACTCAACACTCAGATCCCAACTGAAGAAACTGGAGTGGCCACCTGATTGACCTGGAGTTTGGACTATTTTCTATTTGATCTCTCTTGTTATGTAAGAGTCCAAGACTTGGCTGAAGGCAACTTTTTAACTGTATGTGCAGCTACAAATATTATACTCAAAGTTTTCTCAACCACTCCAACCAGTCTTACAAACATAGAACTCTAGAGCTGAAAGAGATTCAAATAGTCTCTAACCCAAATGTTTATTTATTTTTAATAAGAAGACTGATGTATAGAAAGTTTGAAAAATTGCTTCAAGTCACAGAGTTTACTGAGCCAGTACCAGGTTTCCTGATGCCCAGACTGCTGCTTTTTTATGCCTGCTAATACAACTTCTCTTTATGTTCACATTTTAAGCACAAGTTTAAAACGCAATAGGGTAGTTTCATTGTAAGGTATTCTAGACAGAAATTTATATAATTTTAAGTTGTTTTTAAAATTGAAATATAGTTGATTTACAATATTATAATAGTTTCATGTGTATAACATAGGGATTCAGTACTTTTGCAGATTATCCTCCATTCTAGGTTATTACAAGATAATGGCTGTAATTCCCTGTGCTCTACAGTATATCCTTCTTGCTTGTCTATGATTTTAAATTAAGTTTTAATCATTTATTCCAGAAGGAAATTTGCTGATGGAAATACTTTCAGGTTGAGCTTCGAATATTTAAAGAAATAAAGAAGACTCCTCTTTCTTGTTTTTTTGGTTAGTAAAATTACAACACAAACCTATGACTTCAGTTGTCCTTCCCTTCCATCTGCTGCCCTCCCTACCTTAGCTTTCATGGTTTCAAATGCTATTCTAAATTTTGCCTCAACAGTTAACTTCTGTTGTTAATTTCCCTGCTTCCTAGTATGAGACAAATACAGAAATCAGGCAGACATCCCAAACCATTCTAAACGAGGATCCTTCTGTGACATAGTAATGGAACCTATTTTTCTAAAATAACCACAGAAGCATATAAAAGTATGGAATCTGTGAACTGGCATAACCGATATCACTGAAAGACAGTGGAATGATTTTTTAGCCTAATCATAAACATTGTCAAGGGTGTTTCTACTTACAAGTGACATTTCTAAGAAATAGTGACTCCTACTGTTAAAAGTTGCAAATAGACATAGAAAAATTGAATTAAGTTAAAGGAAAATTCTATACTTTAAAAATAACTTCATAACACAAAACAGAGTTGTATCTGGTATAAAATTAATAATATAGACAGATGATTTAGGCATCAGCAAAAGATAAGATTTTTTTCTTCTTTTATTAGTAGTCTAGAACTCACTATTTTGTTATCATTTTGTTTCTATTGCCATTAGATTTCCCTTAACATTGAACCTGTCTTGCATCATCTCTATTAGCCGAGTCCCCTAGTTTACTCAGAGTAAATGTTACATGTAGTTGAAAGAGCAGTAACCTGCAGTTCAAAGGGTATCCAAGGACCAAGTTTTTCTCTGTCATTTAGTCTTGAGTAAACCAGAGCAGATTTTATAAGATCCCAGAATTTTCACTGTTTCATAGGAAAAATGGGGATAATGTCACTTCATTGAACTGTTGAGAATGAAAACAGAAGAATGAGACATGCCTTCTCAATGTAAAATATTATACACTGCAAAATGTTATTAACAACAGGAATAATAGCAGTCACAAGACTGGCACTTGTGCCCTCTCAGATTAATAAATACAGGTTTATAGTAAATGAAATATCCTTCTACAAAAATGTTTTTGATTGAGTGCTAAATTGGTCTTAAATGCTTCCTTTGAGAACTGGGTTCTTCTGGACTAGAATCTAGAAGGTGGAGGAGGAAGGGATATACCTTGCTACAAACATCAGAGAACATGCAAACAAGCAATTTCTCCCATATTAGTAAAACTGAGACCTCTTTTTATCACTTGTTTACCTTTCTGAAAGGTTGGCAGTTTGGGAATAAAACTATCTATTTCAGTAGATCCTTTACATCATGCTGTTAATTCATATGTGTGTAATCATGAATAAAAAAAGTGTACCAAGCACTAATAGTGGGTAATCTTAGAAGGCAGGGTTATATCAAAATTAAGGTGCAACTGGGGCCCTGCCCACAGGGAACTCAGCTCCACTTGTAAAATATGACACAGGAGTGCCTGAGCACCTTTCCTCCAAGCAATGACCACAGGCTATGCCTGTATGAGTCCATCTATGCCATGGAATTGGGAATTTTCCTGGGCAGGTTGGGAGAGGGCACTTCTGTGGGTCTTTGCCCCTCGCTTCCCATCATAGGTACCAACTGATAGGTACCAACCACAATCTCTCTGGACACCTTTCCTCAGTTGCACAATGAGGGCCACAAACCAGGTGATCTCCACAAGTATACAAGTTTTTTTGCCTCAACCTTATTCACAACTTTGTTCATATTCTCCTGTTTCTGAGAGACAATTTCAACTATATACAGAAATCTGAAAAGGCTAATGAATCACGGTTGCTGCTGCCTCTAAGTCACTTCAGTCATGTCCGACTCTATGCGACCCCATAGACGGCAGCCCACCAGGCTCTCCCATCCCTGGGATTCTCCAGGCAAGAATACTGGAGTGGGTTGCCATTTCCTTCTCAAGTGCATGAAAGTGAAAAGTGAAAATGAAGTTGCTAAGTTGTTTCGACTCCTAGCAACCCCATGGACTGCCGCCTACCAGGCTTCTCCGTCCATGGGATTTTCCAGGCAAGAGTACTAGAGTGGGTTGCCATTGTCTTCTCCATGAGTCATAGTCCCCAACCCCATACCTTGTTAGTTCTGATCCAGTATTTTATTCTGCAGCCAAAGCCTGTCTGACTCATCAAGGTGTTGCAGGAAATACTCACGAATCCTTGGAGAAGTGACCATTGTCCACAGAGTCCATTGGCACTGGTGGCCTCTCAAGTCTTGCTCTAGGGTCTTGATTGAATCAATTGCATTTTTTTAGAAAGTCTCTTCTTCGTTTTGAAACCAGGAACCATTCCCAGAGGGAGATCCTTATGCTGCTGACAATGTTTTTCCTCTGACTTCCCCTCAAACTGTTCCCTCCCTTTAACAGATCTCTGATTAGTAATTATCTTCCAACCCAAAAAGAAGAAATGCACTTACCTTCACCATTAAACCAGTTTTGTAAGCCCTAGACTATAAGGCTACCTTTAAGAAAGAAGGCATTTTCATCCCTTCTTCCTTTTCAAATAATTCCACAGTTTCACAAGGATAAATAATGTGTCACATGGCAGGCAGACTGAATCAGGTTTAGCCGTACATTGTCAGAGCAGAGAGCCTGAGGTTGGCTTTGCCGCTTAATTTTTAACTTCATTTTCAAGTTCTCACTGATAAAATGAATATCTCAAAAGATGACACCATGTTTTTCTGCTTTGAACTCTTCAGACAGCCGACAAAGTCAACAACCCTTTTTTCCTGAAAGGAAGGCAGCATGGCATGGAAGAAAGAGCACGGCTCCTGGAACTGGAGAGGTGAGGTTAACCCCTTCTTCACTTCCTAGTGTTTTCTGTGGCCTTGGACAAGTCATTTAACTTTTCTGTATTGGTTTCTGCTTTAGTAAAATCTTCCCTGGTGGTTCAGTGGCAAAGAATCCGCTTGCCAATGCATGAGACTTGGGTTTGATCCCTGGGTTGGGAAAATCCCCTGGAGAAGGAAATGGCAACCCACTCCAGTAGTCTTGCCTGGGAAATCCTATGGACAGAGGAGCCTGGCAGGCTACAATCCAAGGGGTCACCAAGAGTCAGACATGACTTAGTGACTAAACAACAACAATCTCAGTAAAGCAAGGGTTATAATGTTCAATTCATGGGGTTACTGGGCAAATAAAATTAACAACATATGCTAACCAGTAGTAGGTCCTCACATGGCAACTCACTCCAGTATTTTTGCCTGGAGAATCCCCATGGACGGACAAGCCTGGAGGGCTACAGTCCATAGAGTCGCACAGAGTGGACATGAATGAAGTGACTTAGCATGCAGGCGTGCACACAGTAGGCCCTCAATAAATGAGCTATTCTCCATTAAAGGGTTCTCTTAAATCACCTAGGGGCTTCCCAGGTGGCTCAGTGGAAAATAATCCAACTACCAATTCAGGAGACACGGGTTCGATCCCTCAGTCGGGCAGATCCCCTGGAGAAGGAAATGGCAACCCACTCCAGTATTATTGCCTGAAGAACTCTAAACAGAGGAGACTGGCAGGCTACAATCCACAGAGTTGCAAAGAGTCAAACACAACTGAGCACACATGCACACAAATCAGCTAGGTTTTCCTTAAGTATTTGGTGTCCACAGCTTAATAAATGTGAACTTTGGCTACTCTGACATCTCTCTACAAAGTTACCTGCATCCATCCTTCCTGCTTCTTATCTGTCCTCTTTCTAATCCAGTCTCTGCTTGACTCCTGGTACTTGTACTTGGGTTTTTATTTATTTATTGGCCACAAGGCATGTGAGATCTTATTTCCCCAACCAGGGGCCAAACCTGTGCCCCTTACATTGGAAGCATGGAGTCTTAACAACTGGACCACCAGGCAAGTCCCTGCACTTGTGTTTTATTTGAGATTCTTAAATTTTGGACTGTAGTTGCTACTGGGTATTTCCAGTTAGACTCTCAGCCCTTATAAAATGTGGTGAAGTCTTGCCGTTTCTGCCTTTATTAGCTTCAGACTGCCTTATTGAGTTTACTTGTGCCAGTTAATTTCTCCATACTCCCCCAAGGAGCCAACTGGAGCTAGCACCTTAGCTTAGCTACTTGGTTCTTCTGTATCGGTGTTCTATTGTTGCTGTAATCAATTACCACAAACTTAGTGACTTATTTGGAGAAGGCAATGGCACCCCACTCCAGTACTCTTGCCTGGAAAATCCCACGGACGGAGGAGCTTGGAAGGCTGCAGTCTATGGGGTTGCTGAGGGTTGGACACGACTGAGCGACTTCACTTTTACTTTTCACTTTCATGCATTTGGAGAAGGAAATGGCAACCCACTCCAGTGTTCTTGCCTGGAGAATCCCAGGGACGGGGAGCCTGGTGGGCTGCCGTCTATGGGGTCGCACAGAGTCAGACACGACTGAAGCGACTTAGCATTAGCATTAGTGACTTGTTAATTACACAACACAGATTTATTCTTACAGTTCTAGAGGTCAGAAGTGCAAAGTGGGTTTCACTGGGCCAAAACTCAAGATGTCATCAGGGCCACATTCTCCTTGGAGGCTTTAGGGGAGAATTTTTTTTTTTTTTTAACTTTTTTGTCTTTTCATGTCACCTGGCTTCCTTGGCTCATGGCTGCTTCCTCCATCCTTAAAGGCAGCAGCATAACATCTTCAAATCTTTCTACCTCTGACCTCCTACCTCCCTCTTTATAAGGAAACTTGTATTGATAATTATATTGGGCTCACTTGAAAAATACCAGATTATCTTCAGGTCTCAAAATCCTTAATCACACATGCAGAGTCCCCTTTACCACACAAGTTAACATATTCACAGTTTCCAGGGATTAGGATAAGAAAATCTTCAGATGCCATTACTCAGCCTACCACAGTCTACTTTTCAAAAGTGGGTAAGTAGCATGAAGAAGTAAAACAACAGTACCTTCTTTCCTGCAATTGAAAAGCGTGACCTGGTAGCAGCCCTTGTGGAAAAAGTATCTGAGACTGGATCCACCAAAAAAGGACTAAATATGGTAAGGAAAGAGTGTTCAACATTGTTCAATGCCACAGTAAGATTCAAAATAGATTTTTCAAGTTACATATTTTGTTTAAATTTAATCCTATAGTTGGATTTTGCAAGCTCCCTGGAGGAATCTTGTGTATTTTGAGAACTCGTGTATCTACAGCTCTTGGCACAATATCTGGCCTATAGTATATGTTTAATAAACATTAATTCACTGAACAGATGAATTCTTGAGTCACATTTGCCATTAAAAATCAAGACTTCTGTAACTGGTTCAAACTCCTTAGTCCCCATCTTGGTTTTTACATAACAAAGTGTAAATCAGCTCAGTGAGCACCATAAAAAGTATCTACAACTTATTTATAAATATCAAGAGTAGTGTAGTGGAAAATATCAGAATCTTAAAAAGTTAAGTCTCTTTGGCCTGGCATTACCGACTTACCGACTGTTTCTAGTCAGAGAAATTCAATTCCACACTGTTTTTTGAGAATTTATATGTTCCAGACAGGATGCTAGCTTCCAAGAATATCATTTTGTTTAAGACCTGACCCATGACTCCACAGAGTTTGGCATCCAGAATCAGACTACACACAAAGACAGACAACAAGGATGAAAAGTAATAAAAACAATACACGCGTGCACAAAGGGCTTCCCTGGTGACTTAGGGAATGCAGGAGACACAGGTTTGATCCCTGACCAGAGAAGATCCTACAGGCAGTGGAACAAATAAGCCTGAGCACCACTACTGAGCCTGTGCTCTAGGGCTGGGAAACCACAACCACCGAAGCCCATATGCTGAAACAGTGGAGCCCTCTTGCTCTAGAGCCCACGCACCACAACAAGGGAGCCCACCACAGTAAGCCTGCACACCACAACCAGAGAGTAGCCCCCACTCTCTACAACCAGAGAAAAACCTAAGTAGCACCGAAGACCCAGCACAGCCCAAAATAAAAATAAATAAATAAAATTATTTTTAAAAAAAGTGTGCACAAAGCACTAGGAGACAACAAATAAGGACCTCTGTCAACACAAGGGTGTCAGAGGAAGGCCTCCTAGAGGAGGCAGTCTGGTCCTCATGAGTGGTGTGAAAGAGCCAGTAATAATATAGAGGAAGGAACTTCCAGGAAGAACAAGGTCATAGAGACGCGGTGTGGTGAATTAGAATTGTTCAACATCACTGGGGATTAAAGTACACTGGCATGAAGGAAATTTGGTCAACTAACTGGAAACATGACAAACATTAAAAAAAAAATCAATTGCTTTCGACCCCGTGGACTGCAGCCTACCAGGCTCCTCCATCCATGGGATTTTCCAGGCAAGAGTACTGGAGTGGGTTGCCATTGCCTTCTCTGTAGCAGCAGCAGCAGCAGAAATAACTAGCCAAGAATAGAAATTGAAAGAGACTTTTAATATTCCCTAGTAACAAAAACTCTAAATTTTTAAGGAATTATTTGAACAAGGACAGTATGATTCAAAGGAAGAAAACAATAAAATTGTACTAAAAGACATAAAACAAGATCTGGCTAAATGGCACTATATACTATATGATTGGGTGAAAGTGAAAGTGAAGTCACTCAGTCGTGTCCGACTCTTTGTGACCCCACGGACTGTAGCCTACCAGGCTTCTCCGTCCATGGGATTTTCCAGGCAAGAGTACTGAAGTGGATTGCCATCTTCTTCTCCAGGGGATCTTCCCTACCCAGGGATCGAACCCGGGTCTCCCACATTGTAGGCAGATTCTTTTACCATCTGAGCCAGGGATGATTGGGTGGGAGAACTTAATATCATAAATATATTAATCCTCTGTGAATTAATAGACAGATTTCAGTAAAAATCCAACTAGAAGAAAAAAGGAGAAGGCAATGGCACCCCACTCCAGTACTCTTGCCTGGAAAATCCCATGGACGGAGGAGCCTGGTGGGCTGCAGTCCATGGGGTTGCTAAGAGTCAGACATGACTGAGCGACTTCACTTTCACTTTTCACTTTCATGCACTGGAGAAGGAAATGGCAACCCACTCTAGCATTCTTGCCTGGAGAATCCCGGGGATGGGGGAGCCTGGTGGGCTGCCCTCTATGGGGTTGCACAGAGTCGGACACAACTGAAGTGACTTAGCAGCAGCAGCAGAAGAAAAGATGGAAGGACAAACTGGAAATAGCCTAAATGCATATCAGTGGGACTAACAGAATACACTGTGATGCAGCCTTATCATAGAAAATTAAGCAACAGCTTAAAAGAATGAGTTGCATCTGTATCATTTGACCTGGAAGCTTTTGAACAATGTCATGCAATTTTAAATGAGTAAAGCAAATGTAGAACACATAGAAAGAGATTCACTTTTTCTAAATTTTTTATTTATCCAATTTCTAATTTATTTACTCAAGAAAACTCTCTGAGTATTTTTGTATGAGATTCTATGAGCCAGACCAGGCTGTTAACTTTGGTTATCTGGTTTGGGTAACTAGTGAGATGCTAAAAGAAACCTGTAACACTAAACAAAAAGATGACTACAAAAAAAAGCAACAGTTATAGTCAATGCATATAGAATTGTGTGTGTGTGTGTGTATGTGTGTGTGAATATACATATGCACACATTTGTCTGTATGTATGTACATGTACACACATATATGTGTTCAATATGTATGGTTTTCTTTGTCTTTCTGTTCTGTGTTCTGAACAAATCTCTCAAAATTTTCTTCCACTGTCCTAAAATAGCACTTCTTAAATTTAACATGCATATGAATTACACAGGGAACTTATTAAACTGTTAAATACCTCAGTGAGTCTGGGGTGGGCCTGACGTTTAGCATTTATATCAGGCTTCCAGATGATACCAGTTCCCATGCTGGCCCTTTGCTACTTTGTCAGTCACTCAGTTATGTCTGATTGTTTGTGAGCTCATGGATTTTTTTCCCACCAGGCTCCTTTCTGTAGAAAGAAATGCTTTTATACTCTTCCACTGTATTTCATCTATAATTTGTTGCAAGAATAATAGTCAAAAATTTATTTAGCAATAAAGTTTCTTTTTTCAATGCCCATAGTTTTCCTAGAATTTCTAAATTTTAAAAATAGTCAACCTTTCTTATTTAATTTCTATTTATTTCAGTTTCATAATTTCCTGGTGATCTTAATTAAAAGTTAATCTTTCATTTATTTCCTTAAGCAGTCCAAACATAGTTATCGTTGTCTGACTTTGAAATTATTTTCTCTTAAAGTAAATTCATGTTCCATTTGTTGAGTCTGACTCTCTCTTTTAGGTCTATAATCTTAAATTTTGAAATTTTGGTGTGCAAACCAAAAGACAATGTTTTTATTTATGTCTCCTTCTCAGTCTCTCTCTTCCCTCCTGTGTCTCCCTCAGGGCTAAGCTTAAGCTGTCTAGAATCTTTTGTGTTGCCTTCATCTGCATTTTAAGGTTCATGTTCCAGAACCACTCCAGGTCTTGCCCTAGCATTCTAAGTTTCCTGCCCTGTGACAGTATTCTGATTATCTCAAATCTGGTCTCTGATCCTGTGGGCAGCTTGACTGAGGTCCCAGTCATCAGCCTTAGTCTGTGTTTGCTGCTTGCCCCCTCAGGACTCTATCTTTCTAAGGCCCATAGCCCTGAATGTCATCAGTCAAAGATTGATCTGCAGCCTATTTCATCATGTGTTGGATTCTAAGATGACCTCGGTGATCCCTGTCTCCTCGTGTTCCTGCCTGTGTTCGTGCTCTTGAGTGTGAGTGTGAGTGACCTGGGATTTGCTTCCAACCAACAGAATATGGCACAGGTGATGGGATGTCATTTCCATGAGTGTAGTATGTTATATGCTACATTGTCCTTCATCTTGTAACATGTTTGCTCTCTTTCTCTTTTGTTGGCTTAGTGGAAGCAGGTGGTTATATTAGGAAACCCCTACAAAGGCAGAAACTAAGAGACTATTGGAGCTGAGGCAGCCTCCACAAAGAAATTTAAACCTTCAATTCTTCATCTACAAGGAACTGGATTTTTGCCAACAATTCAAGGGAGCTTGGAAGTATATATCTCCCTCATTACACTTCTGATGAGATTTTAGGTTCCTCCAACACCTAAACTGTAGCCAGGTGAGACCCTGAAGCAGAGAACCCAGCTAAGCCATGCCTGAACTCACCTACAGACACTGGATAAGAATAAATATGCATTGTTTCAAGCCACTAAGTTGCTAGCAATTCGTTTTGCAGCAATAACTAACTAATATCCATGAGCCATAGAGTCTAATATCAGCTCCAGACATCCAGCAGTGAGCCATGTCCTTATGAAACCACTCTTTATCTCTGTCCTTTATCTCTCGTACTGTTTTAGGCACCTCCGTGACCCTGAAAGGTGTTAGAATGTAGATGGGTTTTCCTAGGGGTGGAGACTTACAGGAAGGGAAGCTGAGATTGAGTTTGACTGTGGCTAAGAGTTAGTGAAGGGTTTTAGTTCATCTCTGGAAGGAATCAGGTTCTGTCTGCAGTTAAGAGGTCCTTGGGATCTGGACTTAGGCTGTCTGGACCCCTTCAAGGGGAGGGGATTGGGTGAAAAAGAGGAAGAGCCTAGCTCAGAAAAAACAAACAAACAGGTTCATTCTTCACCTTCCCCTAGTACTCTGGATCTATGCAGGTATTGAATTTTTCCAGCTATATAATCACTGCATAAGGGAAATGTGCACAGGAGAGGGGAGGAAGCAGATATGAGTTCTGCTAGATGCCTGGATTTCTTTGAAACCAACCCTCCTCATGAAGCCCATGCTCTCAGTCCTGGAACTTCACTGTATTTACATAATAAGGAATATTTTTAATGACCCTGATCTTTCTACAAGAGTCATTCTGTAATCCTGAACTCCCTTCTCTTGGTGAACTTTCACTTCTTCAGAACATAGCTCAGAGGTTATCACCTCTGCAGAAGTATTCAAGTTCTGCCAGGAGTTTTTGCTTCTTTGTTTTTCTTCCTCAGCCTCAATACTTTTTCTTACCTTGTATAACATTTAGAACATAATTAATTTTAAAAAATATTTTAACTTTCTGGAAATTTTTAAAGGAAATAAATTTTTTTTTAGTTGATATTATTCCTAGGATCCAGGCTAGTGTCTGCCATAAAAAAGAAAATGAAAGTGAAGTTGCTCAGTCGTGTCTGACTCTTTTCGATCCCATGGACTGTAGCCTACCACACTCCTCCATCCATGGGATTTTCCAGGCAAGAGTACTAAAAAAGCTGTTCAATAAATGCTCATTATGTTAATCAGATCAGATCAGATCAGATTAGTCGCTCAGTCGTGTCTGACTCTTTGCGACCCCATGAATCGCAGCACGCCAGGCCTCCCCGTCCATCAGCAACTCCCGGAGTTCACCCAGACTCACGTCCATCCAGTCAGTGATGCCATCCAGCCATCTCATCCTCTGTCGTCCCCTTCTCCTCCTGCCCCTAATCCCTTCCAGCATCAGAGTCTTTTCCAATGAGTCAACTCTTCGCATGAGGTGGCCAAAGTACTGGAGGTTCAGCTTTAGCATCATTCCTTCCAAAGAAATCCCAGGGCTGATCTCCTTCAGAATGGACTGGTTGGATCTCCTTGCAGTCCAAGGGACTCTCAAGAGTCTTCTCCAACACCACAGTTGAAAAGCACCAATTCTTCTGCGCTCAGCCTTCTTCACAGTCCAACTCTCACATCCATACATGACCACAGGAAAAACCATAGCCTTGACTAGACAAACCTTTGTTGGCAAAGTAATGTAAATAAATGCTTACATTTTAAATGACAAGATTTAACTGTCATTGTTAGTATGAATCATTTAAAATCATTTATAAGAGCCAGATTAAATTTACATTTTTTTAAATGTAATGTCAAAGAAGTAGTTATGCTTTCATAAAGGCAAAGCCATGGGGACATAAATGTGAGAGTGCCATCTACTGGTGAACATATAAACAGGTAAGGCACTAAGAAGACTGGTGAAATATTAATGGGTGTGTGTGCTAAGTCACTTCAGTTGTGTCCGACTCTTTGTAATACCATGGACCGTAGCCCACCAGGCTCCTCTGTCCATGGGATTCTCCAGGCAAGAATACTGGAGTCGGTTGGCATGTCCTTTTCCAGGAGATCTTCCTGACCCAGGAATTGAACCAATGTCTACTTTAAATAATGTCTTACTTATGTAGCTTATATAAAATGTGAAAGAAAAATAGAAGCAAAATTGACAGATGTTGTGTGATATTTTCCTGGAAACTATTCTTATCCTATTAATACATGCAAAATGTAATGATATTTTTTTTAATGCAACAAATTTTATTTAGCATAGTCAGTCCCAACATTCAGCACAAGAGTTTACAGAGGATAGAAAGTGCATTAATAAAAGCCAGTCTTTACCAAAAGAAAACAGAAAATATATTATTGATTCAAAATATTTTACACTTGAATGATAAGCTGCAATAACTTATTTTGGGCACCTACTGATATAAGAGAAAGGAAAAGAAGAAAAGAATACTTTAGAAGAGTTCAGTCTCCATCTGGTATCAGAGAAGTCAGTAGAAGTCACTGAGACCGGCAGTCCTTCTTGCTTTCTGCATTAGTGCCCTCAGCTGGCGGAGAAGGCAATGGCACCCCACTCCAGTACTCTTGCCTGGAAAATCCATGGACAGAGGAGCCTGGTAGGCTGCAGTCCATGGGGTCGCTAAGAGTCGGGCAAGACTTAGCGACTTCACTTTCACTTTTCACTTTCATGCACTGGAGAAGGAAATGGCAACCCACTCCAGGGTTCTTGCCTGGAGAATCCCAGGGACAGGAGAGCCTGGTGGGCTGCCGTCTATGGGGTCGCACAGAGTCGGACACGACTGAAGTGTCTTAGCAGCAGCAGCAGCAGCAGCCCTCAGCTGGAACTGTTTACGGGACAGAAGACGTACATGCTTTAGGAAGACATCTAAGTCTATTACTCCCTGCCTCAAGGCTTCTCCCAGGTAAAAAATAGTGTCTTCAATAGCATTTTCCTCTGCATACAGATTTAGGATCTGTTTGTATAGTGGGGCTGTGGGAATGATAACTTCATCAATATCATTGTTTTCAGACTGATTTTCCATTTTCTCCAGAGCAGAACTGAGTTCTTCATCCTTCTTTCTCAAAAGTTCTATGTTTTTATCAACCTCAGCTACTTCTTCATCTAAACGGTTAACCATCTGTTCGGGTTTCTGGTGACCTTTTTTCAGGTCTTCCTCTGTTCGTTTCAAGGCATTGAGTTCCGCCTGGGCACAACCGATTTCCTCCTTCATCCGCCATCTCAGTTTGTCGCTGACCGCTGAGATGAGAGAGGCTCGGATAGTGTCCTCGCTGATTGTGCCATCCCTACTGGGACCAACAGTGGTCACCAGGAGGCTGGGAAGGGTACTGGGAACTTGTTGTGGCAGGATACTGACCACCAGGTGGGTAAGGACAGCCTGTGTAACCACTGGGATTGGGAGGGTACCCGGATGGGTATGCAGAAATCCCACTTGGCATGCCTGGCATGTAGGAAGTATTTGGTGGCCCTGTTGCCTGGTATGGTGGATAGGATGCTGAAACAGTAGGATGAGAGAAGACCGGAGGTTCATCTCCAAACACCACAATCATGACTTGAATAAGCCCCAACAAGTCTGACTGTGGGTGCTTCCATTCATGTAGATAAGGAAGACATATCTTCCCATTAGCATCCACATGCTTTGCTGTTTTAATAGTCATTGAGCTAGTAGGCTTAACGAAACGTATAGGGGGATTATATGGATATGTGTCCAGCAGCCACAGGCAGATTGGAATATTGTATGTATTACCTCTATAAGGCACAGGAATTGTTCCAGTAAGGTTCATTAGTTACCTGGAACTGCCATCATTAAAAACATATGAATCCAATACAGGTTTGAGATCTTTGTATAAACTAATAACGTTAACAGTTTCACGTACAGTTATGTCTCTGTATTTGTACTTGGACACCATTTTCTTGAGCTGGCTCTCCGACCCCGCCATGGCAGCCGCCTCGCAACTCCGGTCCCTGTAGGCAGAGGGTCAGCCGCTCCGGGGCTGCCCGAGGCTGCCCCACACAACCGCACACGGAGGAGCCAGCCCCGCACCCCGCCTCCCCCCATAATGATATTTTTAAATGTAAAAGAAAACAGTAATAACAATAAATATATGAAATGACAAATTATCAAAAGTTTTTTCCACCTCTATCCTTCCCCCCAGATTAGAAATAAAACTAGGATGCCAACTATTTCAGTTTATATTCACTATTGGGAGGCCCTAGCCAGTATAGTAAGGGAAGAAGAATAAAGGTTAATATTAAATGTTAATTGTTTAAATACTCCAATTAAAAGGCAAAGATTATTAGAATGGATTAAAAAAATGCCAGAACTGAACATATGTTAGCTAGAAGAAAAACACCTGAAATACAAAAACACAAATAAGTCTTAAATAAATGTATAGAAAAATAGGTACTATGCAAGCAGTAAGGGCATCGCCGGTGGCTCAGATGGTAAAGAATCTGCCTGCAATGCAGAGACCAGGGTTCAATCCTTGGGTCGGAAAGATTCCCTGGAGAAGGGAATGGCTGCCCACTCCAGTATTCTTGCCTGGAGAATTCCATGGACAGAGGAGCCTGATGGGCTACAGTCCACAGGTTCTCAAAGAGTAGGACACGACTGACGACTGAATGATTAACACTTCACACTTATGCAAACAGTAAGCATAAAAAGATTGGAGTGTCTATATTAATAAAAAATAGAGTTTAAGACAGAGAGCATTTCCAGAGATAAAGAGTACCATTCTGTATTGATAAAAGGGTCCTTTTTTCATCAAGAAAACATAATCATAAATATGTATGAGCTTACTGACAAGCCTTCAAAATACATGATACAAAAATGGAAAGAAATAAAGGGAAAAAATAAGCAATTCTTTAATCCCAGTTGGAGATTTTAATATCTTTCTTTCATTAGTGATATAAAAACTAGATAAAATATCTAAAAAGTCACAGAAGACTGAAAAACCCTATCTATCACCTTGAACAAATTGGTATTTAAAGAACATTATACTGAATTATACTGAACATCTGCATTCACATTCTTTTCAAGTACATATGGTTATAGTCATAATGATAGACATATTCTGGGTCACTATACAAGTCAATAAAGTTAGAGGAATTTAAATCAGATAGCATATGTTGTCTTGGGGATTCTCTGGCAGTCCAGCAGTTAGGATTCTAGTGCTTTCACTGCCAGGGCCTGGGTTCCAACCCTGGTCAGGGAACCAAGATCACATAAGCCCCCAATTTGTGGAAATTAAGCAACATACTTCTAAATTAATCTACCATGTAAAAATCATAATAAAAATTATAATATATTTGAACTATAGAATAATGAAAATAAGGCATATATAACTTTGTGAGAGGCAACTAAACAGTGCCTAGAAGGAAATTTATAGCTTAAACTGTTTACATTAGAAAATAAAGATAGTCTAAAATCAAAGCCCAGATCCTGCAAAGGTGATATGTCTAAAAGAAGACACCTCCACTACCACCAATAAAACTGAGATCCCAAAGGGTGATAAAGATGAACTAGAGGTAAACCCATCTCACCTCCTGGAAACTGAAAGAGCTCTGAGAACTCTGGTGCTGAGGAGGGTGCAAAGAAAAGAAAAAGAGAGAGAGAAATAGACCCTGGTAAGTTGTCACCAGAAGCCAATTTTTATACATATTTGGGTTGAAATTTCACATCACTTGGGTTATCAAAACAAAATTATTAGGTTGTTCCTTCTTTTTATTGCTGTAAAAGAAAAATATTTTTCCTACCATCTCCCCTCCCTTTCGGTACAAGCTGAGTGCCAAAGATACGGGCCATTTCACCAGTTTCCTCCCTGTATTTTACAGGGCCCCGCCTTCTGAAGTAGTTTCACTTTTGTTTGTAGTTAACTTCCTCACCCAGACCTCGGAACCAGCAGCTACGGAGGGAACTAGCCGCCAATATGTAACTGTCTGCTGTGTGGAGAAGGGACTGGAAAAGGTCAGACCCATGTTTTCTCATGTTTTCTCCACGGAGGGATAGGAGACGTGTGTTGGAGGAGGGGATGGGGGAGACTGGGTGTGTGAGAGGCTGCGCGCGCGCGGGCGTGTGTGTGTGTGTGTGTGTGTGTGTGTGTGTGTGTGTGTGTGTTGGTTGATGGGCGGCGGTAAGGGAGAGTCAGGGGGATGTTGTTTCCTGATAACAGTTGCTGGATCTCTGAAAATAGCCAGGTCTTTGCTTCATGGCTTTCACACCCGGTCTGCTTACTTTTTCGACAGACTCCATGTTGAATCTCTGAAGATACAGAATGTGAGGTGAGTGAAGGTCCAGGACAGGCACCCTGGGGCCTCAGAGGAGGGGAGGTCCTTCTCCCCTGGGAACACAGCACCAGTGGCAGAGAGGAGCCTAGTGTATCGCTTGGGGAAGATAACCTGCCAAAGAACAGAAATCTCCAGAAGAAATTCTCTTTGGATCCAAGAGACTGGTCCTGGTTATTAGAGGGACATAGCCTATCCAGTAATTTTAGTTGAATCCTTGCTTTTGATTCTGGCCCTGTCAGTTCAAAGGAAAGGCCACTCTCAACTTCTTCATCCTCTGCTGCCCTCCCTGACAAACTCCCAGGAATGGGGAAGCAGGGAACTGGGCCAGGTTCCCAAAGCAGTCTAAGCTGTGCGTGAGAGGGTCGACTCCTTTGTCTATTGGTTGTCAGGTCCCTAGGGGTTAAGCGTTCACGGTTGCGAGGCCCTGCCTTCCTATCTGCTTCTCACCTTCCCCTATCCTGGATTCTGCAAACTCCCTGTGTTCCAGTCACTCTGAACTCCTGAGAGACAAGTCCTGCCTGGAGAAGAGACAGTCAACCTCCCTAGCTGTCAAGGAGTTCTACTCCCCTTCTTTTCCCAGCTCTCTTTCCAATTCTCTTTTACTCAGGTCTGGGAGGGGGAAAAAGAACTTGATTTCTTTACTTGTTCTTCTGGTTGTCTTTTTTACTTTCATTATCATCCAGTTAGGTTTCAACTAGGGACTTTATTATGGTGTCTTTTGTTCTTTGTGGGGTAGGAGTGAGGGTTTAATTAGAGTCAAATTTGATCATCTCAATCAAATCCTTAATAGACCACCCCTTTACCTAAGTGTTACTACCAGTTACAAAGAAACAATTCTGGTACTAATTATTCTTGATGTTCATTAGAGGGGGAAAGACTTAAACAGTCCCTCACTGAGTTCTCTCTCTTGCTACAGCTTTGGTTGAGGAAGTCAGCCTGGTTTCTCTCCCTCTCTCAGTGAAAACTTTTCACAATGATGGAATGTTCTCTGGGCTTTCATATGGGCTTTCATATAGCTACCAATCACCTGCAGCTATTAAGCAATTTAAATATGGCTAAGAGGTGCGAGAAACAGAATTTTAAATTCTATTTAATTGTAATTACAGTGGCCACATGTAATAGTCACGATCATATTCCACAACACAGCTACATTCAATGCATCTAAATTCCAACCTATTTCTTCTCTCTCTAGAGAAGACTCCATGACCTGTTGAAACTAGTGGCAACCAGTGTATTGCACAGAGACTCAGGAGAGGTAAAGTTCCATCACTGTGGGAAAATTCTGATTACTTCATCTCTGGGTCTAGATTCAGTATTGGAGCTTTACAGGAAAAGCCATGGCCTCAAAGAAGATGAGGGAGGAAGCCACCTGCTCCATCTGCCTGCACCTGATGACTAACGCAGTGAGCATCAGCTGTGGACACAGCTACTGCCACGTGTGCATAGTGAGCTTCTTTGAGAACCTCAACCGGATGACACCAGGGCTGAAGACATTCTCCTGTCCCCAGTGTCGAGCACCATTTACCATGGCGAGCCTCCGACCCAACAAGCAGCTGGGAAATCTCATCGAAGTCATCAAGGAGATGGACCAGGAAATGTCATGTGAGGAACATGGAGAGAAGCTCCACCTGTTCTGTGAAGACGAGGGCCAGCTCATCTGCTGGCTTTGTGATCGTGGAGCACAGCACAAAGGGCATGCCACAGCTCTGGTGGAAGAAGCATGCCAAGGCTACAAGGTGAGTGGTGGCCCACAGGGCTTCGGCGAGTACTTGGCCTCATATTGCCCCCTGAGACCTGAGATTATTTGGCCTGAAACCCAAGATTAGGATCTTGAAATCCTATATCCTGTCATTCATCTGAAAAGTAGAATGATGGGTCCTCACTAAATCAAGTCCCAAAGGTCACTTTTGTCCCTATCCTTTCTAGCTCTGATGAACTCCTCCCTGCTTTAGAATGCCATGTGCTTCAGTGCACACCTGCATGTTTTATTGCTTCATACCGTGTGTGTAATTTGAGAAACAACAATGACAACAATGTGCAAGACCACGGGAAAGAGTCTGAAAACACAGGGGTCAAAGACACACCACCTTTTAGATGTCTTACAGTCTAATAGGAAAGACAAATCAGCAAAAAGGCTGCCTGGAGTCCCCTGATTTGGATGATGGGGCAGAGCACTAAGGGGTACGGAGTAGTAACTAAGGAATCTTCCCAAGAATCACTGTTGAAGAATACATAAAAATTAACCAAATATATTAATAGAAGTATGGAGAAGGGAGAGGACATTCCAGACAGAGGGGACCACATGTGCAAAGGCACAGCCATGGGAGCATACCTGACTTGCTGTGACTAGGCCAGGGGTATGCAGGGGAGGCAAGTGATGTTATGGGAATGAAAATCAGGTTTGCATCCTAGCCCAGAGTAGTCCTGGCCATGGGGGGATTTTCATCTACAGAGTGAAGGATCAGGCTAACAATCAAAAGAACATTCTGGTACTGATACAATGAAAGGAATACTAAGCAGTAAAATTCAGATTATTCCTGTGAGAAGTGGGAAGAGATCAGTTCTAAGCCAGATTCAGGAAAGAGTGTGAGTGGAAGAATTTGGAAGTGACTGGTCATCAAGGATAAAGCAGAGAGTGAGGTTTCTAGTAACTCGTGAGTTTCTCACTCAAAGCATATACTCACTCAAAATACAGTACTAATGTGTAAAACAGAAAGCTAGCAAGAAGGTGCTGTATAGCACAGGAAGCTCAGCTCTGTGCTCTATGATGACAACCTAGACAGGTGGAATGAGGGGTGGCGGGGCAGGGGGAGGCGGCAGTGGGAGGGATGCTCAAGAAGGAGGGGATATATATATACACAAATCGCTGATTCATGATTTTGTACAGCAGAAACTGACAACATTGTAAAGCAATTATATTCCAATAAAAAGACAAAGCCATTTTTTAAAAAATCATGTAAAGGAAGACTGACCTTTGCAATCATGGAACCTAGTGGGCATAGCCTTGCTGCCTATTCCTTCTCTGTCCTGCCTAGATTTGAGAAAATTGTTGTCCCCAGTGTGAGCTCTTTGTCCCCCCCTTCCCTGAATTGGAGGTGATCTTCTATTAAGGCTCTGAGTCCTCCATCAGTGTATGCCAATACTGACCACCACTTAGCACATGGCTGCTGCTGCTGCTAAGTCACTTCAGTCATGTCTGACTATGTGCGACCCCATGGACTGCAGCCCACCAGGCTCTGCCGTCCCTGGGATTCTCCAGGCAAGAACACTGGAGTGGGTTGCCATTTCCTTCTCCAATGCATGAAAGTGAAAACTGAAAGTGAAGTTGCTCAGTTGTGTCCAACTCTTGGCGACCCCATGGACTGCAGCCTACCAGGCTCCTCCGTCCATAGGATTTGCCAGGCAAAAGTACTGGAGTGGGTTGCCATTGCCTTCTCCGCAGCACATGGCAGCTCTTCCTTAAACTCCATGGAGCAGTTAATTGCTATAATGGGGATATTCCCATTGGAATTATTTCCCCACCAAGTAGTAAAAGAAGCACCATGGGGTGATGATTCTAAGCCTAGAGAGTTAGACTGCTTAGTTTGAAATCTTAGTTCAGCTACTTATTAGATGGGTGGCTTTGAGCAAGTTATTTAATGTCTTCATGCCCTGGTTTCCCTAACTGTGAATGGGGATAAGAGTAGTTCCCTTCCTCCCCAATATACACGCTCAGGAGTTTGTTATAAGGCTTAAGGACATAATACATGTAAAGCTTAGAATAGCATTTGGCACATAGCAACTGCAATACTGACTTGCTAACAAGTTCTGCAGAGCCCTTTCTTGACAGCATGCAAGAATTAATGAGTATACTTACTGGGTTTAGGACAGGAGCCGATTCTTTTAGTATTGATCACAGCTAGCAATTTGATTTAGCTTAAACTTTCTTTCCATGAAAATGTGAGACACTGTTTTGAAAAATAACCTAAAAGCTTGATATGGATACTAAGTCACTTGAAAATGGTTTCATGATACCATTTTTCAAAAGGCCTCAGACCCGCCCTCCTCCATTAACTGTTTCTAATAACTTTGGCTGGCAGCCTAATCTTTCCTTCTTGACTCACCATAATACATACAAAGTTCCCTGTATGCCAAACACTCTGGCACTGGTTCTGTTTGGGTCAGTACATTATTAAATAAAATATTTTTAGGTGATTTTTATCTTGTTTTATGTGCAGCATTTCCCTGGCAAGACTGTTAGTGGTGGTGGTATAACTCAGACTCTGGGTCAGCAGATGAACTGTGATCACGGTCCAACCACCCACCAGTTACAGCACTTTGGGCAAGTTATTTATCCCCATTCTAAGCCTGTTTCTGCAGCACAGAAATGATGTTAAAAATCCTACTAACTGCTCAGGGTTGCCAGGGGAATCAAATATGTTACTGTATATACAACCCTTGGGCTTCCCTGATGGCTCAGTGGTAAAGAATCCACCTGCCAATGCAGGAGATGCAGTTCGATCTTTGGGAAATGGTAACCAACTCCAGTAATATCACCTGGGAAATCCCTTGGATTTCCAGAGGAGCCTGGCAGCCTACAGTCCACGGGGTCGCAAAAAGTGGGACACGACTTAGCGACTGAACAACAACAGCAAAACACAGTCCTTAGCATGCTTCCTGGCAAAGTGTGAGGACTCAATGCATATTCAGTTTTATTCTAATAGTCTTGGAGGGCTGGGCTGCCCCTTAGGTGGCTAATGAATTGCTGAATAGACTTAATTCATTCAATTTTTCCTTCAGGAAAAGCTCCAGCAAGCTGTGACAAAACTGAGGCAACTGGAAGAGGAATGTATGAACCTGAAGGTGTTCACGGCAGAGCAAATAACCAAGTGGAATGTAAGAGATTGGGCTTATTCATCTCAGGCTATTTTCCATCCTAGAGCTTAGATATAGGGGGTGATTGGGCAGAGCATAGTGAAAGCTTACTGTCACTAAACCAGACCAAACAGACAAAATCCAAACAAGAGACTACTGTTTTTATGCCCCTCGTTGTCTAAAATCTATGAGAATTTATCTCCAACCCCTTCAACCTTTCAGTAGTAGTTGGCTAGGATTCTGAAACCTCAGTCAGGAGAAGCAGAACTGGTATGCCCGTTTACCTAGAGTCATTCGTCACTGAGTTTCGGTTCTTAATATCTCCAAGTACCTTCCTGATTTGAAGGCCTTATTAACCTTATTGCTGTGGCATACGTACTGCAGTACAGGGCACATGTACTGCAGTACAGGTTGTGGCTCTCAGCCTTACAAGTTCAGAAATCAACCTTTGTGACCGCTAAGAAAACACAATCACTCCAGGTTGAGATTCATATTACTGAAGCTCATGAAGCTGATGAAGGAAATCTACTTGGATTGTAAGATCCAAGTGCTCCAAGAACCTATACACTTATTACTACAGACTCTCAGGTCTATAAGACTATTTTCATGGCTGACCAGCCTCCCCCTGATCAGAGATGCATTTCTTTACAGAATATTTATGTAATTCATCAACTTGCAGACAAATCCCACAGGCCAGTGAGACATTTTGCCTCTTTCAGAGGTCTCTTCCAAACTTCCAACCTCTCTGCTCCAATCTTTTAGGTATGGTTGTTAAACTTAAGCTCTCAGAGGACACTCTTACCTCTCTCCTTTCTGGGATCTTAGACAGTGGGGAGGATCTTGATTACAACTAATATATACATGGAAACCCCATCAATGACCCTTCAACCACAACATCACAGCCATCGAAACACTGTATGAATTGAGAAATCATCCATGGAGATTGCAATTCTCTCACTAAATGAAAGCTGAGTCTGACAAGCTGTATCATGTGGTTTCTGTCGCTCTTACACATAAGGTTGAGTACATGGACCTGGGTTGCTGGATGACTATTTCATAGTTAACTATGACAAAAGTCTGCTACCCAGACCTCCCGCTGCTGAGAATAATGGACTCTCCTGTCAGCTTGGGTGCCTTAAAGTCCGGCCTTGGTGATGTTCACTATAAGCTTTTGTTTCAAGAAATCCTTTCAGACTCAGAGCTACCTTCTTACATCTCAAATAAAAACTCATTTTTATCCTTTTAACTGATAAAATTTTTGACCTTGGTTCTAGTCCCATGATTAAATTAGTTATCACTCCTGCCCATCTCTTTTGAATGTTGGTTGAATAAGGAAATAGGTGACTCTAGAGAATTGTGATAACCTCTCCCACATCTGAATATCTGCCTTCCAGGCATGACTCTACAATGGGACAGTTTTCCAGCTTGAATGAGTCATGGGAGAATAATCTTATGGTAGCTGAGCAAACTTACTTTTGTGTGTGTATGTGTTAAAATATACATAACAAAATGTACTGTTTAACTATTTGTATGTGTACAGTTCCATTCCTTCTTCCTCCCAACTCCTGGTAACCACTATTCTACTTTCTGTCTCTATGAACTTGACAATTTTAGGTACCTCATATAACTGGAATAATAAAATATTTGCTCTTTTTTTTCTGGTTTACTTCACTTAGCATAATGTCTTTAAGATTCATCCATATTGTAGCATGTATCAGAATGCCATTCCTTTTTAAGACTGAATAGTATTCCACTGTATCTATATATTGCATATCAGTTCATCCATCAATGGGCATTTGGTTTGTTTCCACTTTTCCTGACTGAAGGAGAAGATAGAGTTTCAGAAACAAAAAATCCAGTCTGACTTTAAGACTCTCCAGAGGTTCCTTCATGAGGAAGAGAAGTCTTATCTATGGAAACTGGAGAAAGAAAAAGAGCAAACTCTGAGGAGACTGAGGGACAATGAGGCCAATCTTGAACAGAAGAACCATGAACTCCAGAGCCACATCCTGGAACTAGAGAATAAATGTCAGGGCTCAGCCCAGAAATTGCTTCAGGTAAGACCATGCACTTGGAGAAAGGAGGGAAGGTATTTGTTCTTGATCTTTCAGCAGGAGAATGGTGAGGAACCATGGGAAGCTTGGTGAGGCTTGCCTGTTTCACTAAAAAATGGCACATTAGTGTAGGGAATTTAAGTTTAATGTTCCTTTTAGATACACATCAATGTTTGCAAGGTGCCCCCCCCCCCCCCCCCCCCCCAGTCTATAGAGTGGCTTTAGGTGAATTAGGAATAATATGGCTATGGTGGATTCCTTGGCTAAATGGAACCATGGGACAACTTTGGCTACCATTTGTTTCTGTACCATGTTTACAAAACTCTGACTGTGAAAGTGTCTTCTGAAATACCCTTTCAGATGACTGATGGGTGACAAAGTGGGGCAGTCAAAATGAGTGATAACTTTTTCCTTGATTTGCTTGTAGAGCCCTCCAGAGCTCTTTTGGATCCAGCCCATTACAATAAACTAAACTATGACTGTAGCTGTTTTTTCCTGTTCCTACTAACACAACTAGGGGTCACACTGTAAGGATGAGAATATAGTTTGATGCCCCATCACCATGTGATACCTGCTGCTACCACCATAGTAGCCCAGTCTCAGGGCTTAAGCCTGGGTTCACCACTTTGGACCTTTGCAATAAATGTCTCTAATATGGGCTCACTCTGAAGGAAATGAGGTCACTGAAAGCAAGTCTTTCCAGAGGGAGCATGGGACAAAGGTCCTGGTCTTCTTCCACATCACAGAGAGACGTGATTGCAGACACTGCCACTCCCCACAGAGCTCAACAAGAAAGGTAACAGATAAACATCCTGATATGCTGACTATCCTATGGGGCCAGGATGGAAATCATCGTCTCTAGGTATTCATCAATATCTAAGGCCAGGATTAGTCTTTTTACTTCTTTGGAAGGAGTATTTAGAGAGAACAGCCTCACATGCCAAGTCCCATGAAATATTGATGTTCCCACACTTATCTTTTGTCTTTGTTTCTTCATAGGATGTGAAAGATACTTTGAGCAGGTGAGTCCTATATGACTTCAGGAGGGAAAGAGGTATGGGTATACAGAGCTAAATGGAATTTACACTGAAGAAGTCTTGGTTTCTGCTTATTCTAGGAGTTGGGCTGTGAAGCTAGAACAACCAGAGGCCCTCTCTTTGGACCTTCATACTGTGTGCAATGTTTCTGAGCTTTACTTTGATGTAAAGAAAATGTTAAGGAGACATCAAGGTATGTGAGGAAGCCCTAAATGCTACAGATAGAGGGGACCTTAAGTGGTAACGAAGTTCATCACCTGTCCCCAGGCAGGCTCACAGCCAGAGAGGTTATTCAGGTATCTTTAGTGTAGCTGTCACTCTCCCTTGTTAGTTTTCCCCAGTGTTTAGACAGGGACATGGGATACTGATTATCGGTGCAGACCCAGTTGGGTCCTTTGCTTAGGGTCTCACAAGGCTGCAGCTAAGGTGTTGGCCTGGCTGTGTTCTTATCTGGAAGCTAGACTGGGAAAGAATCCTCTTATAAGCTCACTCAGGTTGTTGGCAGAATTTATTTCTTTTGGGTTTGGCACTTAGGGCCCTGGCTTGTTGCTGACTGCTGGCTGGAGGCTGCCTTGGATTCTAGAAGCCACCCTTCAGCTGCTTGCACTTGAGCCTCCCACCTCGGCCAATTATTTCTTCAAAGTAAGCTAGAGAGAGACAGAGAGAGTCCCTAGAGCAAGTCTGCCAGAAAGAGAGAGGCTTATAGAGTGAAATATAGTCACATCTCATCATTATTGCCATAGTCTACTGGTCGGAAGCAATTCACAGGTCCTGCCCACAATCAAAGGGAAGGAATTCCATAAGAGTATGAATACTAATGAGGGTAATGAAACTATGAGCCATGTCATCTAGGGCCACCCAAGATGGATGGGTCATGGTGGAGAGTTCTGACAAAACGTGGTCCACTGGAGAAGAGAATGGCAAACCACTTTAGTATTCTTGCCTTGAGAACCTCATGGACAGTATGAAAAGGCAAAAAGGTAGAACACTGAAAGATGAACTCCCCAGGTTGGTAGGTGCCCAATATGCTACTGGAGATCAGTGGAGAAAAAACTCCAGAAAGAATGAAGAGATGGAGTCAAAGCAAAAACAACACCCAGCTGTGGATGTGACTGGTGATGGAAGTAAAGTCCGATGCTGTAAAGAGCAATATGGCATAGGAACCTGGAATGTTAGGTCCATGAATCAAGGCAAATTGGAAGTGGTCAAACAGGAGATGGCAAGAGTGAACATTGACATTTTAGGAATCAGCAAACTGAAATGGACTGGAATGGGTGAATTTAACTCAGATGACCCTTATATATACTACTGTGGGCAAGACTCCCTTAGAAGAAATGGAGTAGCCATCATAGTTAATGACAGAGTCTGAAATGCAGTACTTGGATGCCATCTCAAAAACGACAGAATGATCTCTGTTTGTTTCCAAGGCAAACCATTCCATATCACAGTAATACAAATCTATGCCCCTACCAGTAATGCTGAAGAAACTGAAGTTGAATGGTTTTATGAAGATCTACAAGACCTTCTAGAACTAAAATCCAAAAAAGATGTCCTTTTCATTATGGGGGGTTGGAATGCAGGAGTAGGAAGTCAAGAAATACCTGGAGTAACAGGCAAATTTTGCCTTGGAGTACAGAATGAAGCAGGGCAAAGGCTAATAGAGTTCTGCCAAGAGAATGGACTGGTCATAGCAAACACCCTCTTCCAACAATACAAGAGAAGACTCTACACATGGATGAATATAGTAATCAGATTGATTATATTCTTTGTAGCCAAAGATGGAGAAGCTCTATACAGTCAGCAAAAATAAGACCGGGAGCTGGCTGTGGCTCAGATCATGAACTCCTTATTGCCAAATTCAGACTTAAATTGAAGAAAGAAGGGAAAACCACTAGATAATTCAGCTATGACCTAAATCAAATCCCTAACGATTATACAGTGGAAGTGACAAATAGATTCAAGGGACTAGATCTGATAGACAGAGTGCCTGAAGAACTATGGATGGAGTTTCATGACATGGTACAGGAGGCAGTGATCAAGACCATCACCAAGAAAAAAGAAAGGCAAAAAGGCAAAATGGTTGTCTCAGGAGGCCTTACAAATAGCTGTGAAAAGAAGAGAAGCGAAAGGCAAAGGAGAATAGGAAAAATATACCCATCTGAATGCAGAGTTCCAAAGAATAGCAAGGAGATATAAGAAAGCCTTCCTCAGTGATCAATGCAAGCAAATAGGGGAAAACAACAGACTAGAGACTATTCAAGAAAACTAGAACTACCAAGGGAACATTTCATGCAAAGATGGGCACAATAAAGGACAGACATGGTATGGACCTAACAGAAGCAGAAGATATTAAGAAGAGGTGGCAAGAATACAGAGAAGAACTATATAAAAAAGATCTTCATGACCCAGATAATCAAGATGGTGTGATCACTCACCTAGAGCCAGACATCCTAGAATGCGAAGTCAAGTGGGCCTTAGGAAGCATCACTATGAACAAAGCTAGTGGAGGTGATGGAATTCCAGTGGACCTATTTCAAATCCTAAAAGATGATACTGTGAAAGTGCTGCATTCAGTATGCCAGCAAATTTGGAAAACTCAGCAGTGGCCACAGGACCAGAAAAGGTCAGTTTTCATTCCAAGTCCAAAGAAAGGCAATGCCAAAGAATGTTCAAACTATTGCACAACTGCACTCATCTCACACATTAGCAAAATAATGCTCAAAATTCTCCAAGCCAGGCTTCAACAATACATGAACTGTGAACTTCCATATATTCAAGCTGGATTTAGCAAAGGCAGAGGAACAAGAGATCAAATTGCCAACATCTACTGGATCATCAAAAAAGCAAGAGAGTTCTAGAAAAACTACTTCTACTTCTATCTACTTCTGCTTTATTGACTATGCCAAAGACTTTGTGTGGGTCACAACAAACTGTGGAAAATTAGAGATGGGAATACTAGACCATGTTACCTGCCTCCTGGGAAATCTGTATGCAGGTCAAGAAGAACAGTTAGAACTGGACATGGAACAACAGACTGGTTCCAAATTGGGAAAGGGGTACTTCAAGGCTCTATATTGTCACCCTGTTTATTTAACTTATATGCAGAGTACATCATGAGAAATGCTGGACTGGAAGAAACACAAGCTGGAATCAAGATTGCTGGGAGAAATATCAATAACCTCAGATATGCAGATAACACAATCCTTATGGCAGAAAGCGAAGAACTAAGGAGCCTCTTGATGAAAGTGAAAGATGAGAGTGAAAAAGTTGGCTTAAAACTCAACATTCAGAAAACTAAGATCATGGCATCTGGTCCCATCACTTCATGGCAAATAGATGGGGAAACAGTGGAAATAGTGACAGACTTTATTTTTGGGGCTCCAAAATCACCGCAGATGGTGACTGCAGCCATGAAATTGAAAGACACTTGCTCCTTGGAAGAAAAGTTATGACCAACCTAGACAGCATATTAAAAAGCAGAGACATTACTTTGCCAACAAAGGTCCATCTAGTCAAAGCTAGGTTTTTTCCAGTAGTCATTTATGGATGTGAGAGTTCGACAATAAAGAAAGCTGAGCACCGAAGAATTGATCCTTTTAAACTGTGGTGTTGGAGAATATTCTTGAGAGTCCCTTGGACTGCAGGGAGATCCAACCAGTCTATCCTAAAGGAAATTAGTCCTGAATATTCATTGGAAGGACTGATGCTGAAGCTGAAACTCCAATACTTTGGCCACCTGATGCAAAGAACTGACTCCTTGGAAAAGACCCTGATGCTGGGAAAAATTGAAGGCAGGAGGAGAAGGAGATGACAGAGGATGAGATAGTTGGATAGCATCACCGACTCAATGAACATGAGTTTGAGTAAACTCCAGGAGTTGGTAATGGACAAGGAGGCCTGGCATGCTGCAGTCCATGGGGTCGAAAAGAGTTGGACATGACTGAGCAACTGAACTGAACTGAAAAGATGAACACTAAGAGGCAGAATCATGGAAGGCTACCTTTGTGTCTGAGTGACATCATGACAAAACCTGAACTGAACTGAAATGGGACAATTTAAATGTATTTATCCTGCTTAGTTTGAATTTCTGTTTTACTGCAGATATATTGATGCATTAGATTACAGGACACTGCCTTAGACTCTGAAAAGTGAAAGTGAAAGTGAAGGTGACTCAGTCCTGTTCAACTCTGGAGACCCTGTAGACTATACAGTCCATGGAATTCTTCAGGCCAGAATACTGGAGTGGGTAGCCTTTCCCTTCTCCAGAGGATCTTCCCAACCTGGGGATCAAATCAAGGTCTCCTGCATTGCAGGAGGATTCTTTACCAGCTGAGCCACAGGAAAGCCCAAGAATACTGGAGTGGGTAGCCTATCCCTTCTCCAGGGGATCTTCCCAACCCAGGAACTGAACCGGAGTCTCCTGCAGTGCAGGCGGATTCTTTACCAACTGAGCTATGAGGGAAGCCCACCTTAGACCCTACCAGGGGTCTAATTAGAGCATTTGTATTTCTTGCCTTTTTAACATCAAAAATATTCTGAACTTCAAAACCCATTTGGTCCCAGGGGTTTCCGATAAGGATAATGAACCCATATTCAGTTCCCCCTCAATTTATCAATGACAAATAACAGTAACAACCACTACCAAGGTCTGTGACTGATTTCCAAAGAGCTCAGTCGTCAACCATCTTTCAGGTGATATTACTAACCTGTAAAAATTTGATTTTCTCAGCTTGGTTTTTCCTGGATCATCCCAGGAATATTAATTGAAGCCCCAAACTTTGTGAGTCTGGCTCATAATAAAGACTCACTGAACAGAGTTAATAAAGGGATATTTACAAAGATGAGGATTTTAGTGCTAACAAGAAACAGTGAAGCAACCCAAGGCTAGGAATAGGTAGGAAGTCATCACCTTCCCAGGGTTTCAGTAGCAGATGGAGGGAGCTGTAGCTAAAGGAGAGTGTGACCAAACACAGACCCTCCAAATCACAGCCAGTGGGGCAGGACTTGGGGTACTAAATACTTGTAATTCTGCTTCTTTTTGCCCTACGGTCTCCTCTAGTCCTTCCCATTGGCTTAACCAAACAGTAGTCAGAGGGAAGGGAGCCTTGTTGAGGTGTCCAGAGGGGTTACCCTTCCTGGACATGGAGCAGGCTGGAGAAAGGTAGAGAGTGATCTGGAGGAGCAAAGGGAGAACATCCAGCACAGGGTGTATTTCCTAATACTTGATTTCCCTTATTACAACAATCCAACTGATCAGTGTTTAACCCAGTAACACAGTAGTTTCTTAACTCTCTTGCTGGAACACCCCACTACCACTTTTCATTTTTAAAATTACACTGCTGGTCAGTATCACAACTTAGTTTATCGTACCTTTTTCTGTCTTACTTGACTCTGTATAATCCCTATAGGATATTATCTGAAACAAGAAAGAAGAGCTGAGGTGTATGTTCTGAAGTCTGGGTAAAATTCTGGGATTTCCAATAACAAGCTATGACATCAGTTGTATCATTTTCCTTCTCTGATCGTCAGTATAAATGGTAATTAAGTAGAGATGAGGAAGGGCTCATTTATGCTTCAATATTCCATGATTCCTAGAAGTCCTCCAAGAGAGAGGAAGGACTTTGGAGAGGACAGTTAGTCATGTTAACTATGGTTAGTCCTGCCCCTTGGCTTCTCTGAGTGACTAAGATGGTGATGATGTTGAAGATGATGATGATATCATTATTATTACTACCACTTATTGGGCACTTATCTTGGTGACAGATATGATGATTTCCGCTTTATATTTAACAAAACTGAGGCTTAGAGAATGAACTGCCTAAGCTCGTGACAGCTAGTAAGAAACAATGCTTGGATCTAAACATAGACTGATATTATTTAAAATAAACTGTGCTCTCAGCTACAAAAATCATGTCCTTATCCTTATTTTTGTTTGCAGTCAGCGTGACTCTGGATCCAGAAACAGCTCATTATGAACTAATTCTGTCTGAGGATCGGAGACAAGTGATTCGTGGATGCCCTCAGGAAAACCTTGATAATTCTTCTAGGAGATTTAGTGCCTTGCCCTGTATCCTGGGCTATGAAGGCTTCACTTCAGGGAAACATTACTTTGAAGTAGATGTGGGAGAAGGAACTGGGTGGGATTTAGGAGTCTGTATGGAAAATGTTCAGAGGGACACTGTCATGCCGCAGACACCTCAGTCTGGATTCTGGGCCATCAGACGGTGCAAAGAAGGCTATGTAGCACTTACCTCTCCCCTAACTTCCATTCATCTGACAGAGAAGCCCCTGGTTGTAGGGATTTTTCTGGACTTTGAGGCTGGAGTTGTGTCCTTTTACAATATGACCACTGGCTCTCACATCTTCACCTTCCCAAAGGCCTCCTTCTCTGACACTCTCCGGCCCTATTTCCAGGTCTATCTGTATTCTCCTTTGTTCCTGCCTCCCCCAGATGAGTAAGGGACAGACCAAAGTCTCCTCCTTGGTTTAACTATTATACAGAGTATAATCTCATGAGGACAGAAATGTGGTCTGCTATTTCCTTGTACCTAGAACAGTGCTGGGCTTTTAGTGCATAGTTAATAAATTTGCATTGAATAAATGGCTATAATGACTATAAAAATATCCCAAAGGGTCACACTGAACTGGGGGAAAGCAAGATAATAGCAGTGATTTTGCTTTGTCCTCTCCATCCCTCTTCAATGGGTTCAGAGCTTTGATTTCTAGAGTCGAGTGCTTTTTTTCAGAGAAAATTCTATATCCTTAAACACTTATATTGCTAAACTAGAAAAAATGATGATAAAATAAACATTCAAGTAAATAAATTTAATTCACGAAATAAATATTTGGAAACTATAAGGATAATAAAGATAAAATTAGAAGTTGATTTTGATGTTGGCAAGTTACAGAAAGAAAAATAAGTCCTACTAGTTCTTTCAGGTTAAGAATGATACTATATTAGATAAATCATTGGCTGCTCTAATAAAAAGAATACATAAAAAAATAGAAACATGAAAGAGCACATACTAGAATAACAATTTTGAGAGCAATTTGAAGAATTATGTGCAAATAAAATTGAAAATCTTAATTAAATGCCTTTTTCAAAAGAAACAAATGACCTAACTGACTCAAGAAGGGGAAAGAAAAGCTAAACATACTAATACATAAAAATGTAATTCAGAAAGTTACAGAATTCCTATTAATATTTAGGGAAAAAAGCAAAACAAAGAGCAGATAGTTTTATGGTTGCATTTTTTCTAAAGACAGCAACTCACTGTGTCCCTGAAGGTTCAGTTAAATTCTAGAGAATAGAAAACCCAAATGGACAGTGACTGAAACAGGTTCTCTCTCTCATGAAGAAGCAGTCCAGATGTGGAAGTACAGGAAATCTAGTCTAGGGCTGGTATGGCAACTCCATGAAATTGCCAAGCTTTCCAGCAACGCTCGCACTATCCCTAGGATCCAAGGCAGTTTCTAAAGCTCCAGCCATCACACCTGCATTCCAAGCTTTAAGATGGAAAGAGAGACACAGAACTAGAGCAAAGGACATGCATTCAAGAGCTATCTTTTACTACCTACCCTACAACCTTCTGCTTTAATGCAATTAGCCAGAACTTGTCCAAAGCCACCTTCCTCCTTGTGCACCTTGATGAGGCAGTAATGAACTTGGGCAGCTTAGCTCCACCGTGTTAGAATTCTGAGCAAGATTCATCAGAGAGCTACAGGGAATGTGCCTCCCACACCCACCCAACCCAATGTCTCATGTCAGTCTGGAAAACCCTCTCATAGCAGGCAGAATCTGTGGGCAGCATCTGGTACATATTTAGCCAAGAAACAAAAGAAGAGATGTCCTCTGGTGCCCCTTCCTCATACCTTTTTGATACCCCATGCCCTGTGATTGTATGAGGTGTTAGGTACGTGAAGTGTATGTGGTGCTGCAGCAGAAGACCAGAGACACAGGAAAGAGCAGGAGTTACAGGCTAGCAACTGAGAGAAGCAGAGAAACATAAATAGTCAGATGATACAGTGTCTGTTCTCAGGTAAAGTTCAAATTCCTCACACTGGCCGAGAGGGCAAATTCTGGCCCACAGACCTTGCCTTCCTGGATCAATAGTCTGCTCTTCCACTTCTCACCTTTCATTTACAGTAGCCTTATCTTTGGTCCTAGATAATGCCAACGTCATTCTGGCCCAAGAGCCTTTGAGCATACGTTCTAGGATCAGAGTAGTCTTTTCCGCATCTGCCTTTTCTGAAGCTAGGTGAGCTCATTTCAATCACCAGCTTGGCAGATAGGAAGTATTAGGGAATTAACATCCCAGGAGGAAAACTTCAGCTGAAGAGGGAATGGTGTGGGTGGATAAAGCTTCACCAAATGAGCTTCAGACAAACAATTCTGAGACTCCATGGACATCCAAGAAATGGAAGCAAGTGCTCAAAGTGGGAAACAGGTCAATAATGCACTTGAGACTGCCTTTTCCACCTTTTGTGATACAGCCTCCCTATTCCAGCACCCTGCATCCTAGTTACCACCTTCTCCTATCTCCAGGTCTCAGGTCAATGTTTCAGTGACATGGGACTTCCCTGTGGTCCAGTGGCTAAGACTCCATGCTTACCATTCAGGGAACCCAGAATCGATCCCTGGTTAGGGAACCAGATCCCATATGCGACAATGAAGAATGCTGCAACTAAAGATTCCACATGCCACAATGAAGATCCCATGTGCCACAATTAAGACCTGGCGCAGCCAAATAAATAAATATTAAAAAAAATAATTTTTCAGAGACAGCAACCACTGCTACCTCCCCCTGTCTTTTCCTTTTTCAATATATAAATATGTAAATAGCTTTAGATATTAAATGATTAAATTAACATTTTATGGAATACTGTAAAATACAGTAATAATACTCTTAGTTCTAAGGAATGCACACTCCAAATCACCTTCCCCATATGTATGTTTGATCTTACATATTTTTTCTCAGTTTTTCCCCATGGCATTAAACATTATATTACGATGTGGGCTGGGGAATCAGATTAGAGAATCTTTCTGAGGAGATGGGAATGGAGACTGCCAAGTGAAAACATCCCTGGAGCCTAGACCACTTCATTAATCCTCATTTCTGTTTCCTAATGTAGGAAAGGGAAGGATATAAAAATGGAAAAAATGGAGGGGAGAGGGGGAAGAGAACAAGGATCTGGATGTATATAGGATTTGGTACGGAGAAGGCAATGGCACCCCACTCCAGTACTCTTGCCTGGAAAATCCCATGGATGGAGGAGCCTGGTGGGCTGCAGTCCATGGGGTCACTAAAAGTTGGACAAGACTCAGCAACTTCACTTTCACTTTTCACTTTTCTGCATTGGAGAAGGAAATGCCAACCCACTCCAGTGTTCTTGCCTGGAGGATCCCAGGGACGGGGGAGTCCGGTGGGCTGCCGTCTGTGGGGCGCACAGAGTTGGACACGACTGAAGTGACTTAGCAGTAGCAGCAGCAGCAGCAGCAAGATTTGGTACACAGCATGGGTTGCTTCTCTTGAAGGACAGGCAGAATTGACACTGTCCTAGAAGACTAATTCATGGCCATTCACTAAGCATGTGCCAATTTTTGATGAGTATCAAACCACCCGAAAACTTAGTTGCTTAAAACTACTACCATTTGTTCACTTAAAATTCTGTAGCTCAGCCAGTGGTTCTTGTAGTCAGGGTTAAATTCTGCTGGGTCTTCTCAGGTGTTTCCATCAACTGGAAAGTCGACTGGCATTGGGTGATATGGGATAGCCTCACCTGCAAGTCTGGCAGTTGGCAGGCTATTGACTCAGGCGCTTTAACCTCCAACAATGAGCTCAGTATCTTTCATAACATGGGAGTTTCAGGGTTGTGAGAGAATCAAGATGTGTACAAGCTGCACTATGCCAGGCTATTTTCAACCATCTGCTTGGGTTACATCTGTTAAATCACTTGGTCAAACCCAGATTCAAGAGACAGAGAAAAAATTAAACCAGTTCTTCATGGAAGGAGAAACTACAAAGTCACATTGCAAAGAGCAATGGGATAAGATAAATTTAGGAAATTTTTGCAATTTATCCTAAGAAACTTGATGCATAAAGTCTCAAAATCTAAATTAAGGAGGGACAGAGATACAGAGACATTCTGAGGCCCTAGCCCTCAACAGACCCAGTGCCGGTTTCTTTCTAGAAACAAGATTTATTAGAGCTCTCAGTGCTGTCAGTAAATACACTTTCTTCATCCACATAAACAGCCTCAGTGCCTGGGATTCTGTGAGAACTGATCCTCACATCCTTCTCTCTCAACCTTGCCCACTCACACTACCAGCCTGAAGTGGAATTTCTGCACTAGTTTTTTGGGACTCTCAGGGAGGGAAAAAGTACTTTTGCAGCAGCTGGGACTGAAAAGGCAGGAAGTTCGACACCTAGGCACTTCACCCCAAATCGTCCCTTCTTCACCAGGAATAAGGAAGATAAAGTGATTGTTGTTCAAGAAGGTGCTTGATTAGCATATTAATGAGCTTGTGGACCATAGACTATGCTAATCTCCTCTCCTTGAGTTTATCCTGATTTCCCCATTTTTTCCAAGTGAAAATGATCCAATCTGTGATATTCCAAGAACTAGGTGATGGCACCCCACTCCAGTACTCTTGCCTGGAAAATCCCACGGACGGAGGAGGCTGGTAGGCTGCAGTCCAAAGGGTTTCGAAGAGTCGGACACAACTGAGCGACTTCCCTTTCACTTTTCACTTTCATGCATTGGAGAACGAAATGGCAGCCCACTCTAGTGTTCTTGCCTGGAGAGTCCCAGGGACAGGGGAGCCTGGTGGGCTGCCGTCTATGGGGTGGAACAGAGTCGGACATGACTGAAGTGACTTAGCAACAAAGGTGCTGCCTTGACACTGTAGTCCACAGACAGGGCCTCCAATCTTCAAAGCTCCCTCTCCTTCCCATGACTTTTATCTTAGCCATCTGTCCCTTTTCTCCAAGACCTAAATTCTCTGAGGATGGGACTGGATTTTTTCTTTTTTTTCCAATCTTGATCAGATCAGATCAGATCAGTCGCTCAGTCGTGTCCAACTCTTTGTGACCCCATGAATCGCAGCATGCCAGGCCTCCCTGTCCATCAACAACTCCCGGAGTTCACCCAGACTCACGTCCATCGAGTCATAAATGCCATCCAGCCATCTCATCCTCTGTCGTCCTCTTCTCCTCTTGCCCCCAATCCCTCCCAGCATCAGAGTCTTTTCCAATGAGTCAACTCTTCGCATGAGGTGGCCAAAGTACTGGAGGTTCAGCTTTAGCATCATTCCTTCCAAAGAAATCCCAGGGCTGATCTCCTTCAGAATGGACTGGTTGGATCTCCTTGCAGTCCAATGGACTCTCAAGAGTCTTCTCCAACACCACAGTTCAAAAGCATCAATTCTTCAGCACTCAGCCTTCTTCACAGTCCAACTCTCACATCCATACATGACCACAGGAAAAACCATAGCCTTGACTAGACAAACCTTTGCTGGCAAAGTAATGTCTCTGCTTTTGAATATGCTATCTAGGTTGGTCATAACTTTCCTTCCAAGGAGTAAGCGTCTTTTAATTTCATGGCTGCAGTCACCATCTGCAGTGATTTTGGAGCCCCCCAAAAATAAAGTCTGACACTGTTTCCACTGTTTCCCCATCTATTTTCCATGAAGTGATGGGACCGGATGCCATGATCTTCGTTTTCTGAATGTTGAGCTTTAAGCCAACTTTTTCACTCTCCACTTTCACTTTCATCAAGAGGCTTTTGAGTTCCTCTTCACTTTCTGCCATAAGGGTGGTGTCATCTGCATATCTGAGGTTATTGATATTTCTCCCGGCAATCTTGATTCCAGCTTGTGTTTCTTCCAGTCCAGCATTTCTCATGATGTACTCTGCATAGAAGTTAAATAAACAGGGTGACAATATACAGCCTTGATGAACTCCTTTTCCTATTTGGAACCAGTCTGTTGTTCCATGTCCAGTTCTAACAGTTGCTTCCTGACCTGCATATAAATTTCTCAAGAGGCAGGTCAGGTGGTCTGCCATTCCCATCTCTTTCAGAATTTTCCACAGTTTATTGTGATCCACACAGTCAAAGGCTTTGGCATAGTCAATAAAGAAGAAATAGATGTTTTTCTGGAACTCTCTTGCTTTTTCCACGATCCAGCGGATGTTGGCAATTTGATCTCTGGTTCCCCTGCCTTTTCTAAAACCAGCTTGAACATCAGGAAGGTCACGGTTCACATATTGCTGAAGCCTGGCTTGGAGAATTTTGAGCATTACTTTACTAGCATGTGAGATGAGTGCAATTGTGTGGTAGTTAGAGCATTCTTTGGCATTGCCTTTCTTTGGGATTGGAATGAAAACTGACCTTTTCCAGTTCTGTGGCCACTGCTGAGTTTTCCAAATTTGCTGGCATATTGAGTGCAGCACTTTCACAGCATCATCTTTCAGGATTTGAAAGAGCTCAACTGGAATTCCATCGCCTCCATTAGCTTTGTTCGTAGTGATGCTTTCTAAGGCCCACTTGACTTCACATTCCAGGATGTCTGGCTCTAGGTCAGTGATCACACCATCGTGATTATCTGGGTCGTGAAGATCTTTTTTGTACAGTTCTTCTGTGTATTCTTGCCATCTCTTCTTACCACTCCTGAATTCCTGCCTTAGTTTGCTGGACATCCTGGATCCATTAAAGATATTAGGTAAAGTTTAAAAATAAAATGATCCACTTTCCTAGGGTCCAGTCCAATTTCTGATTTTAATGAACAAGTGACACTACCTCTCTGGGTCTCCACCTCCTCAAGTGTAATAGTGGGCAATAATCCCAGGTTGTAGTGGGAAATGCTCAGGCACAAAGCACTAGCTATACAAAATAAACAGGCGTTTTTGTTTTTTATATAATGATTGCAAAGCCCTTTCATACTTTTAAGACTTGCCGAAAAGAATTCTTGGGCCACCATCACTTAATCTTTGTGGCATCCTGGGTAATTCAATTATTTCTCTGGGCCTTCTGCTACTTCAAAAATATTAACTCAAGTGATCGACAAAGAAGAACATTCACTACTGTGTGGGGCTCTGCCCACTGTGTGGGGCTCAGCCCACGTATGTGGTTCTCAACCGTTGAAGCAAATTCCTAGAGATACTTTAAATAACTTAGGGAAGCTTGGTCTGCCCCAAGTTAAAAAGGGATGTAGATATAACGGAGGGGATCTCAGGCAGAGGTCTGACATTCTGAGGTTCTGCAGGTAACACAGAAGGGTCTTCTCCCCTGGAGGTGTCGTCAGGCATCACTTCTTTGGCCTTACGCAGGCCCACCACACCCCCAGATGAGCCACAGATGACTTTACCACTTTCCCCAAATCCACGGAGCACTCTCATTTCTCTCCAGATGAGGGTCCTGGGAGGGAGGAGGGGTTCAAGGTCCTCCCCCAGCTAAAGCAGGGCGTGCGGCAGGACCCGTGGGGGTTGCCCTTATGCTGCGGCCGCCCTTTCACATTTTCTGGTGGCCGGCCGCTGCATGGGGTCCAGGACTCCGCGAATTTCGCGAACGGGTGGGGGCTGTTCTATGAGGATGAGGAGAGGAGGGGGGTTTAAGTTACATATCCTTTCCCTGCCACTGTCCGTGACGTATTTCAGGAAAGTTCTGAAAGAACTAGATCACGAGTTTATTTCTTAAAAAGATGTTTTCCATGTTTTGTTTGTTGGTAAGGACGACTCGTCTTTCCTCATTTGTGATTCTTAAACCCGAAATTCGGTTGTTCACGAGACGCATGCACAGAGACCAGCAAGTAAGGAGCCGCTGTGAAGGCAAACCCGTCGCAGTAGCGACGCGACTCCGCCACAAACCTAAGGAGAGGAAATCTCGCGATGCGGGATTCCAGCGTCTCCAGCGTAAGCAACGCAGCTCAGAGCCAGGGCCCGCACGCCGTGTGGGGTCCCGCGACCTTTGCTCACCGCAGAAGCCCCGCCCACAAAGCTGGTCCCGCCCTGGCCGCCGCGAGTACCGTTACCGCCCCAGCTGCCCCGGCTACTAACTTTACAAGCCCTACGTGTACCCCACGCGTAACTTGTTTCTCGGCTTCTCTGATTGGCCAGCATTCCTTGCTCAGATCCAGCATCCTTTCACCTGAGAGTTCACTCCGCGTCCCTAGTCAAAGTGAGGGTCTGAGGCTGGAATCGCAGCAAGCATCTTGGGGGTCTTTGCTGATTCTTTTTTCATTTCTCTCTCAGGGCGAGAACTCTAGAAATGGAGCTGATCCAGGTGGGCTCGTCAGGTGACGAAGATGGAAACCCCAGGTCTGCCAGCAAGAAAAGAGGTAGGATGAGTAAACACAGTCCTAGGGCGGGTGGCAGGAGGGCGAGGGTGAGGCTGGTGTGGAGTCCATGAACCTGCAGTTCCTTCTAGCCGCGCTTTGTAGTTACTGTTTTGTTTTGTTTTCCTGTGAAAGACTTCAAATAGAAAAGTACAAAAAATAAGTAGTGGAAATCTGCGTATCCAACCCCCGGATTTTTAAAAGCTAACATTTGACTTACTGCTGCAGATTGTTTTTAGAGAAATAAAAAGGTGACGCGCCGAGGGAAGAACACCACCTCTCTCTCTTAGGGGTATCCATGCTTCTGGAGATAGGTTCTATTCTCCCAGTAACTGCTTTTGTTAAAAATATCAAAAAGTATTTTCCCTAAGATTAGATGGATATGACATAATTTCCATGAAGTTTTAAGGTCAAGCAAAGCAATATCCAGCACTCCCTGGTGTCCTTGGGTGTTCCCTTGTGACTCAGCTGGTAAAGAATCTGCCTACAATTCGGGAGACCTGGGTTCGATCCCTGGGTTGTGAAGATCCTCTCGAGAAGGGAAAGGCTGCCCACTCCAGTATTCTGGCCTGGAGAACTCCATGGAAGTCCATGGGTCGCAAAGAGTCACAAGATTGAGTGACTTTCACTTTCACTAAAGCAATATTAAATGCTGTCTTGCAGCACTGACCTTTTATATCTAAACTTCTGTCCCTTGCCTTTTTCCCCACGTGGTATTGATTTTGTTTATCTATGTAGATACAGGCAGTGTAGCCCATCCCATTGAAAGAATAAATCATAATGTGCTCCAGTGTCCCTCTGTTGAAGAACATTTAGAAAAACATTTAGGTTGTATACTTCCACAGTGTGGAGAACTGGCAGACTCTGCTACTGTGATCTCATGCTGTTTCTAAGATGTTTCCCAAACACCTTTCAACATGTGTGTAAGATCTTTCCTTGTTGCTGTATGTCTAATTTATCTGAAGGTGAAGTCGCTCAGTCATGTCCAACTCTTTGCAACCCTATAGACTATAGCCTACCAGGCTCCTCTGTCCATGGGATTTTCCAGGCAATAGTACTAGAGTGGATTGCCCTTTCCTTCTCCAGGGGATCTTCCCAACCCAGGGCTCGAACCCAGGTCTCCCACATTGTAGACAGATGCTTTACCGTCTGAGCCACCAGGGAAGTCCTAATTTATCTAAATCCTATCTAATCCTAGTGCTCCTCCCTCAGGTGTGTGCATCTCTCCTTCCCCTCCCTCCCATCCAGTTTACCTTTTCACCCTCCCAGTGGTAAACCTTCAGATTCCAACAGTTACTCTTAATAAGTGCTGCCAGATACTCTGATGTGGCATAGTGAGAGATAGGACATAACAATATGATGTCACCTGGGATTCAAGTAGCATAGTCCTTAACCTCACGGTTTCCCTGGTGACTCAGATGGTAAAGAATCTGCCTGCAATACAGGAGACCTGGGTTTAATCCCTGGGTCAGGAAGATCCTCTGGAGAAGGGAATGGCAACCCACTCCACTCCAGTGTTCTTGCCTGGAGAATCCCATGGATAGAGGAGCCTGGTGGGCAACAGTCCGTGGGGTTGCAAAGAATCAGATACAATAAGCGACTAACACTAGAGAGAGCTAACTCTAGCTGCTGAGCAGGAACCCTAATATAGACCAGGTGGTTCGAGTTGGTGATCCCATTTGTATGAAGGCCCAGGGTATGTGCTGGGGTGGGGAGGGAGAGAAGGGAGAATCTAGAAAGGGCCTGTTCTCCAGCTCTTCCCATTTACTTGTTTCAGTAAGTATAGTCTTACCATTAAGTATTGATGTTTTTAGTTTTGTCTAACCAGTATTTTCTTTTGAAATTAAAGTGTTCACTAAAGTTTAACATATGTTTATATCCCCATATGAATGAGTTTATCTGATAGCTTTTTCTTGATAGATAAGCTGATAAATGATAAGCTGATAAATGAGGACAATGTGAAACAACCAGAATAATGGAACTTGGAAAGTTGAAGGGTAGCTTTTGTTAAGGAGGGCAGCTTTTAAAACCATAGGCTAAAATAAAATTTAGAGGTTGTTTTTAATTTTAATTGATCATGCTACTGTTTATCCCCTTTTTTCATATATAATAATGAGTTGATTATACAGTTCTTAATGTTGTATTGTGCTTAATTATCCTTAAAATAATTGTCACCTCCATTCCAGCCAATAATATAATAAAAAATCAACTTTATTGAAGGATAACTTATACACAATAAAATGTACCTGTATTAATTATATGTCAATGAGTTTTATAGACCAGTATATGTAGTTACCACCTTAATCAAGACACAGAACATTTCCATCAGCTTAGATAGTTCCCCTGTGCCTCTTTGTAGGCAATTCCCTGGGCTATATATCAACTTGGAGAAAATTAACATCTTGACAATTTTAAGCCTTGATTAGGGTGGTGGTAAATGCAAATGTACTTTTGTCAAAACTCATTAAGCTGTACATTTAAATTATGTGTAGTTTACTGTATAAAAGGGATTTCAATGAAATCAAAAATAAAGATCAAAAATAAAAATTACCTCAGCTACTACCTTTTATTATTGACGTGATTCATAATCATGAAAATCATTTGGCTTGTACATCTTTTTATCAGTAGGCTCTGTGTTTGAGGTGCTGTACTGGTTCATTAGTTTCTTAATATCTCAAAACCAATCAATTGATGCTGGCCTCTGTGATGTGGCAGGATTGGGAGATGGGTCACAGCCAGATGATGAAAATCAGTAAAGCACCTGTGTCAGAGATTTTTAAACTTTTGTTAAGTACGGTCCCTTTCCTCTTCTTCCTGGATTCAAAGTTAGACTCCTGCTAGCCCCTTCTTGTCAAATGACTGAATATTAGTTTGTAGAAGGTAGGCAAAAGTGGTGTGTATCCCTTCAGAACTGCCAGTCACAGTTCTCCATCTTTTTTAGAGTCTGTGGGTCAGAGACTATCCCCAGGGCATCCTTGGAGCCATGACCTGAAGAGAGACAAGCCACAGACTGGAAGGAGCTACATTTGCATCACCACTGGAGAACAATCACCCCCAAAGGATTTGGAGAGAAGTCTTCTCTAGTACCCACTTTTAAGTCCCAGTTGTATCTTCTTTTATTCTCCCAGCACTCAGTGTAGTTGAGGGAAAATTCTAGATTTCCATAATATCTTGGTCATGAAAGTGAAATGAAAGTTACTCTGTCATGTCTGACTCTTTGTGACCCCATGGGGTGTAGCCAGCCAGGCTCCTTTGTCCATTGGAATTCTCCAGGCAAGAATACTGGAGTAGGTAGCCATTCCCTTCTCCGGGGGATCTTCCTGACCCAGGGATAAAACCTGGGTCTCCTGCATTGCAGGCAGATTCTTTACTGCTTGAGCCACCAGGGAAAAGGTCTTTATATATATGCAAGGCAAAGCAGATCAGGACCAGGAGAGCAGGCTGAGAGCTGTAAGACTCCACAGGTAAGGGAGACCTTGTAGAAGTGCAGAGCAGTAGAAGGTGCAGAGGTGAGCATTGCCATCAGGATGGGTCTTTGGGGCATGCCAGCATCTACCAGAGACCGGAAGGACTATTTAGAGAAACTGATAAAAAAAACTTTAGGTTACTTACTGCTGTTGCAAAGGGTTGGGCTTAGAATGATGGGTAAATCAGGCATTAACATCTTCATTTTACTAATGAAGAAATTAAGTTTAATAGAGAATAGGAGTGTTTGTTTTTGTTCCTGTTACAGTACTTAGTTCATAGTAGATATACAGCAAATATTTGTTGAGGGAATTCCCTAGTGATCCAGTGGTTAGGACTCGATGCTTTCACTACCTTGGGCCTGGGTGAGATCCCTGGTTGGGGAACTAAGATCAAGCCAATAAATAAATAAGTAAATAAATAGATAAATATTTGTTGAATGAGTGAATGATTCTCTAGTCTAAGACCTTTAATGGTTATGCCTTCTACCAAGAATTGAGAACTTTCCTAGTTGGTAGTATATAGAGGGGTAGGGGACTGGGAAGGAGGACAGACACCTTGCAGTTGGGTACAGAATGTATGTGCTCTCTGGCCCTACCACTCCCCATTGCCTTAGGACTCATTCCATTTACACATTAATGTCATCAGTCTCTCATGGGCTTTCAGTTTAGTTCAGTTGCTCAGTTGTGTCCGACTCTTTGCGACCCCATGAATCGCAGCATGCCAGGCCTCCCTGTCCATCAACAACTCCCGGAGTTCACCCAGACTCACGTCCATCGAGTCAGTGATGCCATCCAGCCATCTCATCCGCTGTCATCCCCTTCTCCTCCTGCCCCCAATCCCTCCCAGCATCAGAGTCTTTTCCAATGAGTCAACTCTTCGCATGAGGTGGCCAAAGTACTGGAGGTTCAGCTTTAGCATCATTCCTTCCAAAGAAATCCCAGGGCTGATCTCCTTCAGAATGGACTGGTTGGATCTCCTTGCAGTCCAAGGGACTCTCAAGAGTCTTCTCCAACACCACAGTTGAAAAGCACCAATTCTTCTGCGCTCAGCCTTCTTCACAGTCCAACTCTCACATCCATACATGACCACTGGAAAAACCATGGCCTTGACTAGACGGGCCTTTGTTGGCAAAGTAATGTCTCTGCTTTTGAATATGCTGTCTAGGTTGGTCATAACTTTCCTTCCAAGGAGTAAGCGTCTTTTAATTTCATGGCTGCAGTCACCATCTGCAGTGATTTTGGAGCCCCCAAAAATAAAGTCTGACACTGTTCATCTGCATATCTGAGGTTATTTTGGGCTTAGTTGTGTGGAATCTCTTCCTATACTCCTGGAGTTGTCCCCACCCCTATCAGTTTGCCCTCTCCCATCTCCTTCCCATTGCCTTCTCCGCCTCTCCCTCCCATCCTGCCGTATCTATCCACGTATGTCTTCTGTATTTTTTTTTTTTAATGTTATAAGCATAAATCCTTAGGCAGTTGTGCATAATATGATGAACCTGGAGCCCTAATCAAAGAATGGAGTTGTGACAGATACACCTTCTACAAGTCTATGTTACACATAATAAGATATATAAATATTGTAAGGGCCCCTGTGGCTCAGATGGTAAAGAATCTGCCTGAAGTACAGGAGACTCAGGTTCGATCCCTGGGTCAAGAAGATCTCCCAGAGAAGGGAATGACAACCCTCTCCAGTATTGTTGCCTGGAGAATTCCAATGGACAGAGAATCCTGGTGGGCTACAGTTCATGGGATTGCAAAGAGTTGGACATGATTAAGTGACCAACAGATCACATTAAATATTATTGTGCTGCTTCTGCTGCTAAGTCGATTCAGTTGTGTCCGACTCTGTGCGATCCCATAGACGGCAGCCCACCAGGCTCCCCCGTCCCTGGGATTCTCCAGGCAAGAACACTGGAATGGGTTGCCATTTCCTTCTCCAATGCAGAAAAGTGAAAGTGAAGTCTCTCAGTCATGTCCGACTCTTAGCGACCCCATGGACTGCAGCCTACCAGGCTCCTCCGTCCATGGGATTTTCCAGGCAAGAGTACTGGAGTGGGGTGCCATTGCCTTCTCTGAAATATTATTGTACCCCGTGGTTATTAGGCAAACGCAATAAGCAGTGCTTAAAAATTATAGTTAATGTAACCCTTATAAACATGTCAAATTTTATAGTTAGAAGTGTTTACTAGCTGCTATTAGCTACCTGGGCATCTTGTATGAGTTATTTTATTGTATTTTCTTATCTGCTGCAGGAGGGGTTGGAAGGCATTGTCTTTAAGGAGCTTTAAAGGTCCATATCCAAGGCTCTATGACTGTATGATTACCATTTGGACAGGTAAAAGCTAAAGCAAGGGAAGCAGGGAGTGATACAGTTGCAGGGTGAAAGTTGCGTGATGCTAACTGGGCAGAGTTCTCCCAGAAACATCTGGGACCACTTAGACCCATTTCTATGGAAATCTTGAGACCAGATAATTGGATGAAGCCTTACATCCCCATCCTATTCCCTTCTGTCACTGTCCAAACTGTCACCTGCTGGTTATGATCCTCCCCACAGTCTGCTTGTTATCCTCTCCACTGGGACCCCAGGATCAAAGGATGACACCCCTCATACATCACAGTACATACACAGTGCTGTGGGTCCGTGAAGTGTGGGAAAGAAATTCTGTCTGCATCCCTTCATGCAGGGCGCAGGCCTTCTCCGATGAAGGTTGCTTTTTGAGGAGGTCTCTCCTGGAATTTCTGCTGGGTTTGGGAGCCAATCGCCTCCCCATGCTCTGCCTTGGCAAACAGAGATTTCTCCTTCCTCGTCATTTGTTTTGCCACAGTATCAGACCTTGCTTTTACCCAGGACTTTTGCCCTTTTTATAGAGAAAACCAAAGCCATGGATAGGAACTCCACCAACATGCAGTCAGATCTATGTATTGTTATGTCTTGCTGAAATATGGGAGGTAAGATAATGAAGTTTTGGCCTTAACTGGGTTTTGTTTTAGTAGCTGGAAGACAGAGAAACATAAGATTAGTAAGCTTTCTACTAGCCATCACATTTGTAATTCATGCAATAATCCAAACTATATGTTCAGTTCAGTTGCTCAGTCGTGTCCACCTCTGCGACCCCATGGACTGCAGCGCCAGGCCTCCCTGTCCATCATCAACTCCTGGAGTTTACTCACACTCATGTCCATTGAGTCGGGGATGCCATCCAACCGTCTCATCCTGTCTTCCCTTTCTCCTCCTGCCTTCAATCTTTCCCAGCATCAGGAGCTTTTCAAATGAGTCAGCTCTTTGCATCAAGTGGCCAAAGTATTGGAGTTTCAGCTTCAACATCAGTCCTTCCAATGAATATTCAGGACTGATTTCCTTTAGGATGGACTGGTCGTATCTCCTTGCATTAAGGAACTCTCAGGAGTCTTCTCCAATACCACAGTTCAAAAGCATCAATTCTTCGGCGCTCAGCTTTCTTTATAGTCCAACTCTTACATCCATACATGACTACTGGAAAAACCATAGCCTTGACTAGACGGATCTTTGTAGGCAAAGTGATATCTCTGCTTTTTAATATGCTAAGTTACAAACCTTCAAATCAGTTGAAACTTAAATGTGTCCTATCTGATAACAAGTGTAAGAACACATTTAAAAGTTTTTAAAATTAGGATTTGATAGAAAATTCTAAATAAATTTGATACAAAAGTAAATATAGTCCTTTTCCTAGTAAAAAAAAAAACTTTTAATGGGTAACCCTGTTTCTAGTCACTTAGAAGTAGGGAACATGATGGTTATTAAAGGCCTCCAATTTCCACCTTCTCTGTTGTTAGCCTACCATCAGCCAGAGGCCTCCCTCTGCTGGACAACTCTGAGAACACACAAGATTCTTATTCCATAATTTCTTCTCTCCTTGTTCTAAGTGAATACATCCCTTTGGGGGTCCTCTTGAAGGTGCTCTTGAAGTCCTGCACCCTGACATTTTAATATCACCCTTGTTTCACTTGAATTCTGGAAGTATCGGCTTGTTGTCTTTAGGAAGGCCCCCTTTAGCTGAAAATCTCTTTCTGAGTTCTACCTTTTAAAAATCTTCCTTATGGAAGGAACAGGTTTGAGGTGCTCTGGCTACATTTGAGAAAGCTTCTGGTTTATTGGTGAAGATGTATTGACAGAATGAGAGATGATTGTGGGCTCATAAAAGGGGGCTTCTAAGATGGAGAGAAACTGACTGGAAACTCAGGATGGAGACAGAAAGAATCAGCATGTACTGAATACCTGCCGAGGAGTTTTAATCTAACCTGTACCATGTAAAGGTGAACTCCTGCAGCAGTGATAGTCTCTCCCCTGAGCTAGGTTCCCTCTTTTAAAACTGAGAGTTTAGCAGCAGTTTTAAATACTGAACTCCACAGCTGGGAGAATGGAACTGCCTTCACAATTGCAGGCACATTCTGTGCTTGCCAAGAGGGAAGCCTCTTGGCTTGTGCACAAAAAGCTTAATTTACAATAAATAAGCAAAGGGAAGCACAAAGAGGTGGAATAATGATTCATTTTTATGGACGATAAAATGTCAGGACCAGGTCTCTATCCTTTACCGTTCTTTATATTCTTCACCTCATTCACCCTTCTTGGTGACCTCACCAAGTGTCATGACTTTATATGCCATCCATATACCAATGATTCCAAAATGTATGGCTCCAATTTAATTCAACTCCATCCTCCCCTAAACTACTCTGTCAAAGCTACTACTGACATCCATACCACTAAACCAAGGAACTATTCTCAGGCATCTAATCAATTTAGTCTATCAGCAACATTTAAACCCAGTTAATCCACTTGGCAAATCTCTTAGACTGCAAATTTCACAACAAAACTTCTGATTTACCCTCCCAGCTTCATCATAGCACACTTGCTTCTTTCTTATAGATGATCATTTTAGGAAAACTCATCTCATTCTTCTAGTTTATTCTTTCAGCCACATTGAGTTTGAGAGTTCAACATCTTAAGAAAGCATTGAACAAATTAAAAGAGAAAAACCACATGATAATATCAAGTACATGAAGAAAGAAAGTCTCAGTTCAGTTCAGTCGCTCAGTCGTGTCCGACTCTTTTCAACCCCATGAATCGCAGCATGCCAGGCCTCCCTGTCCATCAACAACTCCCAGAGTTCACCCAGACTCACGTCCATCGAGTCATAAATGCCATCCAGCCATCTCATCCTCTGTCATCCCCTTCTCTTCCTGCCCCTAATCCCTCCCAGCATCAGAGTCTTTTCCAATGAGTCAACTCTTCGCATGAGGTGGCCAAAGTACTGGAGGTTCAGCTTTAGCATCATTCCTTCCAAAGAAATCCCAGGGCTGATCTCCTTCAGAATGGACTGGTTGGATCTCCTTGCAGTCCAAGGGACTCTCAAGAGTCTTCTCCAACACCACAGTTGAAAAGCACCAATTCTTCTGTGCTCAGCCTTCTTCACAGTCCAACTCTCACATCCATACATGACCACAGGAAAAACCATGGCCTTGACTAGACGGACCTTTGTTGGCAAAGTAATGTCTCTGCTTTTGAATATGCTATCTAGGTTGGTCATAACTTTCCTTCCAAAGAGTAAGCGTCTTTTAATTTCATGGCTGCAGTCACAATCTGCAGTGATTTTGGAGCCCCCCAAAATAAAGTCTGACACTGTTTCCACTGTTTCCCCATCTATTTCTCATGAAGTGATGGGACCAGATGCCATGATCTTCGTTTTCTGAATGTTGAGCTTTAAGCCAACTTTTTCACTCTCCACTTTCACTTTCATCAAGAGGCTTTTGAGTTCCTCTTCACTTTCTGCCATAAGGGTTATATGCACATATATATATATGCAATAACCTGCATATCCGAGGTTATTGATATTTCTCCTGGCAATCTTGATCCCAGCTTGTGCTTCTTCCAGTCCAGCGTTTCTCATGATGTACTCTGCATAGAAGTTAAATAAGCAGGGTGACAATACACAGCCTTGATGTACTCCTTTTCATATTTGGAACCAGTCTGTTGTTCCATGTCCAGTTCTAACTGTTGCTTCCTGACCTGCATACAAATTTCTCAAGAGGCAGATCATGTGGTCTGGCATTCCCATCTCTTTCAGAATTTTCCACAGTTTATTGTGATCCACACAGTCAAAGGCTTTGGCATAGTCAATAAAGCAGAAATAGATGTTTTTCTGGAATTCTCTTGCTTTTTCCACGATCCAGCAGATGTTGGCAATTTGATCTCTGGTTCCTCTGCCTTTTCTAAAACCAGCTTGAACATCAGGAAGGTCACGGTTCACATATTGCTGAAGCCTGGCTTGGAGAATTTTGAGCATTACTTTACTAGCATGTGAGATGAGTGCAATTGTGCGGTAGTTTGAGCATTCTTTGGCATTGCCTTTCTTTGGGATTGGAATGAAAACTGCCCTTTTCCAGTCCTGTGGCCACTGCTGAGTTTTCCAAATTTGCTGGCATATTGAGTGCAGCACTTTCACAGCATCATCTTTCAGGATTTGAAAGAGCTCAACTGGAATTCCATCACCTCCACTAGAAGAAAGTATAGCTGCCATTTAATTTAAAAAAGTAGAAAACAATTGAAGGGAACCATTTAAATATAATGGAGATACAAAAAATTAATAACATGTTAAAGGACAAAACTTAATACCATGTTAATTAAAACCGAGAACTAAAAAGGGCTGACTGCTAAAAATATTATTCAAATTTACTATGGAAATTCTTAGCAAATGCAGTACAAAAAAAATGGTTGGTATTCACATTAAAAAAATTTGCACCGTTTTATGTAAAGTTTTACAACTAATTGAGTTTCGTTAAGTTTGAGTGAGTAAACCGAGCTCAACATATGGTATTGTGTTTTTTCACCTTGGATGTGAAAAAAAGTAGTAATTAAACTGAATTCCAAAATTAAAACTTCGAAAGCTTTCAGAGCCAATTTTATAAAAGTGTCCCCAAATATCAATATTTAACGTGGTGTAGCACACCAGAGTTGAAAACCCTGCACGTGGAGAAATACTCTCTAGTTAGGCACAGAATGGAAATTTCAATTATTATCCAATCTGGGCAGTTCTGATTCCAGGAACAGAGAAACCCGGTAAGAGCTTTTGGGCTTTAGCTCCCAAATTCCAGGGCAGCCAAGTTCTCGTGACCCTGGCGGGAAACTAGCTGACAACCTGCAAATGGCCCCGGGATAAGTCGGCTGAGCCTGGCCTCGATGGCGCAGCCTGAGGCTTGCAAGGCCTACCTGGTGAACTCGAAGACACCAATCTGAGCGCCGGGTTAGCCGGCGGATCACTGTCGTTCCCAAGGTCACCTTAAAAGCATTTCAGAGCCACCCAATTTTGGGGAAAGCCAACTTAGCCATAGCAGTATGGCCCAAGAACCTATGTCCCAGCTTTGATCTCAGATAACCAGAGAAATCTTTAATAGACAAATGAGCACATGGTACACGGACCCAGCCCTCAATCGTGCAGCTGAGGACTATTATGGGGTAGGCCCCCAAAGTTTCCCCGCTTGTTTCTGACATACAATTACAAATGTAAGCTTCAGGTTAAAATGGGACTAGGGAAATAGTCTAAGGCCAAAACCACAAGCTTCTAACCCCACAGCGTGAGTTTGACTTAGCCTCAAAAAGATTCTAATGTAGAACTAAGAGTGGCTTGCACATACTGTATTTGCATGAGGGCAAAAAAAGAAAAACAAAGTTGTGTGGTAATAAAGCTCTTTCTCTGAAATAAGTTGGTGGCTCTTAAAAGAGCCGTTGGTTTATTGGAAGCAGCTTCCAACCGGAACTCTTACTTCTTCTTGGGTGCTGCCTTCTTGGGTTTGGCAGCGGTCTTTGGCTTGGTTACCTTCACTTTGGCCCCTTTTGGTTTCACAGCCTTGGCTTTGGCAGGGCTCTTGGCTACTTTCTTAGGCTTCACAGCCTTAGGCTTCTTAGGACTCTTAGAGGACTTCTTTGTCAACACAGACTTTCTAGCTTTTTTTGGAGTCTTGACACTTTTCTTAGCAGCAGCCGCCCCAGAGGCCTTCTTGGGCTTCTTAGAAGCGCTTGTTACCTTGGTTTTCGTTGCCACCTTTGTGGCGGTGGGCTTGGCATCCACGGAGGCTACTTTCTTGTTGAGCTTGAAAGAACCCGAGGCGCCGGTGCCCTTGGTCTGCACCAGGGTGCCTTTGCCCACTAGGCTCTTAAGACCCAGCTTGATGCGGCTGTTATTCTTTTCCACATCGTAGCCAGCGGCCGCCAGCGCCTTCTTCAGCGCGGCCAGGGACACACCGCTGCGCTCCTTGGAGGAGGAAACAGCTTGCACAATCAGCTCCGAAACTGAAGGGCCCGCGGGTTTTTTCTTGGCGGCTGCTGCAGCCTTAGCAGGCTTCTTCGCCTTCTTGCCAGCTGAAGGTTTCTCAGGGGAAGTGGAAGCAGCTGGAGCTGGGAGCGCGACTTCGGACATGGCGGAAATAAGGAAAAACTTAGTAAACCGCTAGACCCAACGAGGCAGTAAGACGCGGGTTGCTCCAGCGCGCGATATTTATAGGGCGGGGCCGCGCTGTGATTGGTGAGCGCTGGCGCCCGCCCCCCGCCCCCTGCCCTCCCAACTGGGTCTCGCAAGGCAGCGGCAGGCCGCTGGGGCCTATGGTCCTGCTTTCCTACCGCTTGCACCGAGGCACCCAGACAGCATCCTTTTCCACCCCTCACCCTGACGACGGTCGCCCAGTGGAGACGGAAATAATCCACTCCGCAGGGAAGGGTCCGGGCCATTACCATCAGAGGGTGCGACTTTTAAAAAAAAGCAGGTTTTTTTGTTTTTGTTTTCCTTTTGGGGGTGGGAGGAAGACCTTTAAATAAGGCAATTGCGTAAGAATCTAAGGAGTTTCACCTGAAACCTCGCCTCTAGGAAGCACTGGCAAGGGATATCAGTTTCTAATCTGCAATCAATTCAAAAGGTTACATCTTGAATGACTGAAAGGGAGAGCGGAAAGCGAGAGTATGTAGGCCTGGTCTGCAGGTTTGGGAAAAGTTCTCATTAATGCCACTTTCTTTCCTGGCAACGCTGAGTATGTGTGGTAAAGACCTGAGACGCGGATGCCCTTGGTCTGAACCAGGGTGCGTTTATTTGGGACAAAAGAGAATTGTAGAAAACAAAAGAATTGGTTAACACTGCAATTGACACTCAAGCTGCACCTGTGGAAAGCTTAGCCCGCAATTTCTGTAATTGCGACTTATTTCCACAGCCCAGTGCACGTAACACATTTTGGATCGCCTTTTATCCTCATAACATATACCAAGCTGCAAACCTAGCACACGAAAGACATCAAGTAAGCTCTGGGTGGACTAAACTGTGCCCGGACAGGCACTGCACCCAGGGAGGATGTGGGAGCAGGGGGCAAAGTTGCTTTAGTATGAAAATGAGAGAACACAGCCCCGAGATAATATTTTAGGGCACTCTCCCTTTAACTTGTCTGTGGCTGTAAAAGCAGCAACAATGCGAAAATGACTTCACAATGTGAATCAAACTACTGAGAGAATAAAACTCCCCTTTCACAATTCTGTCCTGGGCAATCTCCTAGCAGTAGGGAGAGTGAAGCAATGACAAGTCATTCCCGCGCGAGTGCCTGCGGTTTTCAAACAAGTCCGCACTGGTTTTAAAGACCCGAATTTCCCCCTGCTGCTGCTGCTGCTGCTAAGTCGCTTCAGTAGTGTCCAACTCTGTGCGACCTCAGAGACGGCAGCTCACCAGGCTCCCCCGTCCCTGGGATTCTCCAGGCCAGAACACTGGAGTGGGTTGCCATTTCCTTCTCCAAAGCATGAAAGTGAAAAGTGAAAGTGAAGTAGCTCAGTCGTGTCTGACCCTCAGCGACCCCATGGACTGCAGCCTACCAGGCTCCTCCGTCCATGGGATTTGCCAGGCAAGAGTACTGGAGTGGGTTGCCATTGCCCCCCAGTAACTCTCAAAAAAACCCCTAAGAGCTCGTTTCCGCCTTGTGGCCAATAATAAAAGGGTTCCAGACACAGGGAATGGCAACCTACTCCAGTATTCTTGCCTGGAGAATCCCAGGCACAGAGGACCCTGGCGGGCTACAGTCCGTGGAGTCGCAGAGTCCGACACCACTGAGCGCTCATTGGCTCGTCCAGACACGAGAGTCGCCCATCTTTACCCTTTCTTAACTGTCGTTTTCTTGAGTCTGTATTTACAAAACCCATTACGTAATTTCTAATAATTTGGAAGAGATAAGAACAATTGGAGCTAGGCGTCTTAGTTTAAAGGACAATTGTAACACAGGTATACAATCTTCCTCCAAGAGGAAGGTTTCATAAATAAGCATTTCTGGAAAGACATAAACAAGCTTTTCCTATAGTAATAAATGTGGCATCTAATCAAAAGTTTTTAAAAGGGAACTACTGCACGTAATAATTTCTTGTTTAAAGAATGATTTGTGCCGCCTGTGTCTAATGGGTTTAACAAGTTTCAAATGAAAGGGAACTGCTCCATGCAAATGAGGGATGCTAGATATGCATTCTTACTGGCTACCAAGTAAAATGGACTCTACCAATCAAAAGGTAGAATCTGGATTACCGCTTTCGTATAAGGGTTCACATTTGGCTTTTAAAAAAATAAAATCAGCCACTGGCTGTAGTAAATTGTCTTCGTTTTGGTCCATAATCTATTCACTGAGTTTAGTCCATCGCCTGCTTCCCATGGGGAAATTCCTCTGATCCCTTGTGGTTTCTCCCGCCGTTGTCTACCCGGCATTGCACCAGGCTAAGTGTATTCTAGACTTTAGAAAATACTAGTTTCAGAAAGCTCCAAATGTAAAGTCAGAGCATAAGAAAAAAGTGCCTTATTACAGAAAATACTTCTGGAAACGCTAGTGTGAATTTTTTTTTTTTATACTGTTTTTGTGGTTACATCTTGTAGGTTTCAAAGAAGTTCCTCGGTCAGTTTAAGCTTTACAGAGGGATCTCTCTTTTTTGTAAAATGGCTTTAGAAATTTCTAACCCGATATCGGGTTACCGACCAGGGAATGTAGATCCCTCAATTCCCACACCACTCAGGGGACTAAGAAAACCTACATTACTATTATATCAATGAAGTGAATGTCTATTTTTCCGAAAAGGTAACGCCCAAAGCATTGCATTTACAGAAAATCGTGTGTGGGAAAGAACAAAAGTTAAAAAAAATAAGTTGAAAAGAGCCGAGGATAGAAGGAGGCGGCCAATGAAACTGCACGCTTTTTGGAAAGTTTAAAGCTAGACAAATCAGAACCTGTAACGTAATATTCAAACTTTTCTCCCGCCCAATCACTACCCCTTGGGTACTATAAATACAAGCAAAACTGCTGGGCGACTTATTTGAGCTAGTATAAGGCACGTCTGCTTCGAAGTTACTTGTTTGTTATGGCCCGTACAAAGCAAACTGCCCGTAAATCCACTGGCGGCAAAGCGCCACGCAAGCAGCTAGCCACCAAGGCGGCTCGCAAGAGTGCACCGGCCACCGGCGGCGTAAAAAAGCCTCACCGCTACCGTCCTGGCACGGTGGCCCTGCGCGAGATCCGCCGCTACCAAAAGTCCACAGAGCTTCTTATCCGTAAACTGCCATTTCAACGCCTTGTGCGTGAGATTGCCCAGGATTTCAAGACTGACTTGCGCTTTCAGAGTTCGGCGGTGATGGCACTGCAGGAGGCATGTGAAGCCTATCTGGTGGGTCTTTTCGAGGACACCAATTTGTGCGCTATTCACGCCAAGCGCGTTACCATAATGCCCAAGGACATCCAGCTAGCCCGTCGGATCCGCGGGGAGAGAGCATAAGTTCCAGTCTGAGATTTCAAGCAAAGGCTCTTTTCAGAGCCACCCACGTTTTCAAGTAAAACGGCTGTAATACGAACCAACTGAAGTAGTTGAATATACTGCTTTTGGATGGAAGAATATGCATCAGTAACACTCAGGCACTTTCACTTTTCATGGGTGCTCTTTTTTTTTTTTTCAATATTCCCTGCATATGCGAACAAACTGGCCCTTTGTGTTTAGTACTGTTATTCCATATCTTAATGAAGAACCAGGGTTTCGGAGGCATGAAGAGTGATTGACATTTGCAGAACGTTTTTATAACAGGGCCTTTTGAACGTCAGGATAGTATAACCATTTTTACATTTCTATCTCTGATCTTGACACGATTACGAAAATTTATTGATAATAAGTTTTCACCCTTTAAAGTATTTGTTATACTTAGGATATTTGGAATATGTCTGCTGTAAGCCTGCTTCCTCTAAGTACTTTAGTTAAAACAGTGCAGCCCCTGCAAGCCAAGCAACGAAAGACTATTGGTCAAACTGAGCTCAGCCCGCTTAGCCAACCCGATCCGCCTCTCCCTTCCGGCCCTTCAGTTCCTTTGGCTCCTGTTCCCGGGGCTTGGAGGAGGAATTAAGGGCGGGGATTGATGGCGTCACACTTCCGGCTTGCGCGATTTCCGAGCCCTCAGTGCGGGGAGGGGCGGAGGGAGTAGGTATATAAGAATCGGTTCTCCGCTTACTCGTCAGTTGCTGTTGGTTTACTTTTTGTGAAACCATGTCTGGACGCGGCAAAGGCGGCAAAGGTCTGGGGAAAGGCGGCGCTAAGCGCCACCGTAAGGTTCTGCGCGACAACATCCAGGGCATCACTAAACCTGCTATCCGCCGCCTGGCTCGTCGTGGTGGTGTGAAGCGCATCTCTGGGCTCATCTACGAAGAGACCCGCGGGGTCCTGAAAGTGTTTCTGGAGAACGTGATCCGGGACGCGGTCACCTACACCGAGCATGCCAAGCGGAAGACGGTCACCGCTATGGACGTGGTCTACGCTCTCAAGCGCCAGGGCCGTACTCTCTACGGCTTTGGCGGTTAAGCTTTCCAGTTTGCTCTCAGGAGCTTGATTTCAACCAAAGGCCCTTTTCAGGGCCACCCAACTACTCTAAAAAAAGCTGTAACTATTAGCCGAGAAATAGCCAGGTGCTATAGTTGAACACTAGCTCTGAACCAGAAAACACTGCGGGGTTTGGCAATCTGTATATACATACGGAATCATTTGCTCTCTTGCACTGGACAGGTAGCGGCGAAGATTTAATTATAAGTGGAAAAAAACTACGAAAAACTTTAGGTCGCCACGCTCCACCCATGAGTTGTCAGCCCGTCAGAACTGATCTGTGCTTTACCCGAGGCGACCTAAATAGGGGGTGGGAAATCGGGCGAGAAAAGGCAAAGCCCGGGTTTAGTAAATTTGTGTTTTTTACGGGTTATGAAACAGACGGAGACATCTGAGTCGGTCATGTCCTGAGAACAGTACTGAAATTACCGCCACTGATGGGGTGATTTGTCTCGATTAAAAAAATCTGAAATGGTGTGCAAAAAAAGCCGGCTTCAGACCGCCGGGAAACCCAGGCATTTAGTTCAGAAGAAGTTATGAAGAAAACGCCCTTCCCTCTGTGTCAACACAGCGCTCAGCAGTAAGCCATACATGTTTGCCTTCCATCACAGAGAAATGGAAATTAGGGTGATAGAAATATTCTAAAATTAAATAGACTGTAGTGATGGTTGTACAACTAAGTAAATATACTAAAATTTATTGTTTGTACACTAAAAAAAGTGGATGAAATTTTATGATATGTAGATTATATCTCAAAAAATCTTATTTTATATATATATATATATAATCTCCAGGCAGGGTAGCAGGAGATGAAGATTATAGGGTAGGCCTGTTGGTCTGTGAAGATGTTCTCTTGCTACAGTATGGCCTCCTTGGTCTATGCTTGGCCTGTAGTTGTAGTCACAGAAAGTTTTTAAGCAAGAAAATCTCGTACAATTATATGTTCCAGTAGCATATCAACTGAAGGGACGTGAATTCACTTGAGGTTGGCTAGTAATGGCACCCCACTCCAGTACTCTTGCCTGGAAAATCCCATGGATGGAGGAGCCAGTAGGCTGCAGTCCATGGGGTCGCTAAGAGTCAGACATGATTGAGCGACTTCACTTTCACTTTTCACTTTCATGCATTGGAGAAAGAAATGGCAACCCACTCCAGTGTTCTTGCCTGGAGAATCCCAAGGACGGGGGAGCCTGGTGAGCTTCCATCTATGGGGTCGCACAGAGTCGGACACGACTGAAGCGACTTAGCAGCAGCAGCAGTAGGGAAACAGTATTCCCATCTAAAAGGTATTCAACAAATGCCTCTATCACTGGGTTCTTTTTTGTATCATTTTTTTAGAGGGCTGGCTGATTTCAGCCTCAGTATGTTAGTTCTAATATTTCCCCTAGTTTTTTTCAGCCTGTTTCCCACCTGATAACTGTCCTTCCAGACTTGGAGGGGAATGATATAATTACCTAGCCTGCCTTAATTTAAACTGACAATGGGGAGGGTTCAAAGCTGCAATTTGGATGACGAGAGGAGCTAAAATGGGCCTGGTTGGGAGAGTAATGTAATCCTGGTGCCCTTCAGGACATATGTGTTGATTTTGTGTAATGTGCCAGATATTGTTTAAGCATTGGGGTACACCAGTAAGCAAATTAGAATTTCCTGTCCTCCATTCAGATATGTAATAAAATATGTGGATACAGATTTCCTACACTGAAGGGAAGGGTGGCTGCTCCATAGACCACCTTCTTTTATGGTTGGCCTATCTTTTTTTAGTTCATAAGACTTATAGATTGTATTACACTCATTTTAGTCATACCCACTACCTGGGTACAAAGGTATGAACCTTTCTCAGACCTAACATTCCTGAAGTCCTGGTTCAGAACAAAGATAATGCTGCCTGATACACCACTCCTGCATCATTCCTAAGAGCCAGAGAAAACCTGTCATGCTGATTGATTCAGGCAGTGACAAGTCAAAGAATTATAGCTAGGGAATCAATCATAGCAGCACTATGGTGGGCCTGAGGTTGGGAGAGGGCCTGTGTCCTTGTGTAGAACATTCATGCCTGCATTCATTGAACTCTGCCACGTGAAGACAGTAGGAAGACAGCAGCCTATGAAGTAGGAAATGGGTCCTCATCACACACCCGATCTGCCTAACACCTTGATGCTGGACTTCAGTCTCCAGAACTCTGAGAAATATTTGTTGTTAAAGCACACGGTCCACGGTATTTTTATTGTATCAGCCTGAACTAAGACACCATTTTATGGATATAGATATTTTATCTGGTTCGTTTTGATGACAATTTATATTGGTTCCTCTCATTTACAAACAACGTGCTGCTATAAAACATATTTAAGTTCTTAGTGCTCTCATCCAGTCTGATCATTTATATGTTGATGAGTCCCCAGTTTTTTTCTCTAGTCCAGAAGTCTCACCTGAAATTAAGAATCTCACTTTCTCAACTGCCTAGTCAGTATCTCCTCTAGGGTCAAGAGACAGGTGTTAGCAGAATGACGAGGCAGCAGTGTTTCCTAGAGCAGTCATCAATACACGTCTCAAACAAAAAATCAAGGAGGCTGATTATTCAGTCAGTCGGCTGGTTTATCAATTTGAAGACACACGTCAAAAAAACTTCTGTGACCATATTGTCATCTTTGAAAGTTTCATTTTAAAGTATAATTTACAGCAGAGTACAGAGAGAGACCAACTGGAATGAAGCTGAAAGTGCAAGAGAGCCACTTAAGAGGGAGGGAGGAGGAAGCGTCTGCCTACAATCTCAAAGGCCCTGCTAGAGGCCTAAGTGTTCAGAACAGAATCGCTTAATATAGTAAATGGAAATTTACAAACTGTTTAGCCAGAGGCCTCCAGCCTGAGGATGAAAATCAGCAATGCCAAGACACTTCAAAAACCAAGACCACTGGGTTTACGAGGGGTCACGGCACTCAGCATGATGGATGGCCCAAACTCTATAAGTACGGAGGTTTGGGGTGCGACCCGGAGGAGGACAAGGAGGTGGTGGGGCTGCAGAGATGAGAGCGCAGCTACTGGCGTCGCTTACTGCAAACACTAACACCCAGGTTCTTTCCGGCGATGTATTTAATTCATCTGGCTTGTCAGCGACCAGCAGCACCCCAGCAGTTTCTGGCAATTTGCACAAATACTTATTAAATACTTTGGGTTTCCCAGGTGGCGCAGTGCTAAAGAAGCTGCCTGCCAATGCGTGAGACGCAAGAGACGCGGGTTTGATCCGAGTCGAGAAGATCCCCTGGAGTAGGAAATGGCAACCCACTCCAGTATTCTTGCCTGGAAAATTCGAAGGACAGAGGAGCCTGGCAAGCTGAGTCGGCCTCGACTGAGCACACACACATGTACAGTTTTGCCTCTTCGACAAAAACTTTGGCCTGTAGTTGATAGTCCTTTTACAGACGATTTGGGGGTAGGCAGGATCCTTCCCACTAGAGCGGTTGACGCTGGGGCTTGAAGTTCTCAAACAGGGCACCGGGACTTCCGCCGCATACTAAGCCAAACAATTTTACTGCCCTATTGACCGAAGGCACCGCTACTCTTCGCATATGAAGAAAGATTAGATAAAGTGTAACGGTAGAGAGACCGCACAGAAAAACTACTTTAGCATTAAAAGAGAATACATTTCTAATCCAAGTACAAATTGAGCACAGCCCTTTCTGAGAGAAAGTGGGCGGCCCTGAAAAGGGCCTTTAAAATAAACGTACTGGATGAAGCTTTAGCCGCCGAAACCATAGAGGGTGCGGCCCTGGCGTTTGAGCGCGTAAACCACGTCCATGGCGGTTACAGTCTTGCGTTTGGCGTGCTCCGTGTAGGTGACCGCGTCTCGGATCACATTTTCCAGAAACACCTTCAGCACCCCACGGGTCTCCTCGTAGATGAGCCCGGAGATGCGCTTCACACCACCACGACGAGCCAGGCGACGGATGGCGGGCTTGGTGATACCCTGGATATTGTCGCGCAGAACCTTGCGGTGGCGCTTAGCGCCTCCTTTCCCAAGGCCTTTGCCGCCTTTGCCCCGTCCAGACATGCTACCTGAAGTGTTGCAAGCGTGTGCGGTACAGCAGTGGTATCACCGCTTGGTCAAGAGTAATTATAAGCTGTAGTCGGACCTCATTGAGAACTGAACGCGCGGGCGGGAAAAGACGCTCTGAAACCACTCCCTTGGCTCCGCCCCTTTCTGGATCCAGTGTCTGTGAAAGGGAGAGAACCTAGTATAATGCATCTGTTAAATGTTACTCTGGATTGTTTTGCTCCCTTTGGTCTTTGAATCTGAGTCTGTTTATATTTTCGACTGAGAATTTTAGTAAGGACTTATTTTTTTTTTTTGCAAATACTATACTTTCTCATTCAAGAGAAGGTGACTGTTAGTTGTGAATGGTAGCAGAATATGACTCTCACCCTTCATATGCTATTTTTGAGCTGTTTTTTTTTTTTTTTTAAATACCAGACATAGAGTAGAATTTACTTTTATTTGTGAGAATTTACTCTTTTGTGAGGGACACTTACATTTATAAAGGGAATTTTAATGAATGTCTTTCTCTCTGTACCAGGAAGATAGGGTAACTGGATCACCAGAGAATCTCATCAATGAGAAGACCCTGGACTTAATTCTGTGTAATAACCTTACTCTTGTTTGCTTTCCTGGTAACCTCTCATAACTAGCTCCTCCTACTTCTTGTGTCTTTAGTGGGAGACATTAAAAGTGGGGTCTTGGACAAACTTGCAGTTTTACTCAGTTTTTCTAGGTATCTCTTATGCATGTGTGAAGTGTACATGTTATTAAACTGTTTTTCTCATGTTAACCTACTTTTTCAGCTAAGAATTTAGAAGGGTAGAAGGAAAGTTATTTTTCCTCTCCTATAAGTATGTTGATTATTTTGAGCTGTAGCAGAAAAACAGCAAATGCATAGAGGATTTCTCTGAACTCCCATTAGGTACCTAAAGACAGACAAAAAGAACTCAATAAATCCCTCCCCAAAGAGTTTCACTAACTAGGGAAGAGTGACACTTTACCACACCCACACAAACCTTGTCACAAACTATTGTCCATGAAAACGGTCAATCTGAGAAAGAAAATAGGACTTTATTAGAGCCAACCCAAGGAATATCACCTGGGAGACAGTCTTTCAGAAAGCTCTGAGGACTGTTCTGCTTGTTAGAGTTCAAAACATAGTATATTCTTAAGACAAAGAGTTATATCTTAAAGTTACTATTGACAGACTACATAGTCCAGACCCACATGTATAAGAGGCATTGCAGTTCCTTACAGGATTGAGAAAAGAGTGTTATCTTCTAAGAAGGTACCTTGCTGGCACCAGGAGAAAATTGCTCTTTTCAGTCAAGCAGCTCTTTAGATTTGGTCAATGTACTGCTATAATGTGCACAATGTACACTAAAGAGGGGTAGTGGCCCCAATGAGCAGAGAGAGAATTTTATGTCTAGAAACTTTATTATCCTGCTTTAAACATAATCTAATTTTATCACTATTGTTTCTCCCCATCTATTCTCTTAAGGTCCATTCATCTTTCCTAAAAATCATTTACTCACCCCTATTAGGCTTACGCACCACCTCTCACTCATTTTCCCTATAAAGATGGTATTTAAGTTGGAATTTTAAGCTACCTTCAGGAGTTACTCATTTTTCCCCAGATAACTCCCACGTATACATAAGGGCTACATGTTACTTCTGTTTGTTTTTCTCTTGTTAATCTTTTATTTCAGGGGTTTAAGAACTCAGAAGGGTAGAGGGAAAATTATTTAACTTTCCCTATAGGTTATGAGCTGTGTGACCATATAACTTTACATTTGTTTTCTACATCTGTAAAACTGGGTAATGATAGTAATGATGGAACTCTAATAAGGATTTAATTTAGCCATTGTAAACAAAGCGTTAGAACAGAGATAGGCTGAGAGAAGTTGTGTATAAATGTGATTGTTTTCAACTGGTATTATTTCTTAAAGAACCTGTCTAGACTTGGCCACCTGATGCGAAGAACTGACTCATTGGAAAAGACCCTGATTCTGGGAAAGATTGAAGGCAGGAGAGAAGGGGACAACAGAGGGTTAGATGGCTGGATGGCATCACTGATGCGATGGTGGAGATGAGTTTGAGTAGGCTCTGGGAATTGGTGATGGACAGGGAAGCCTGGCATGCTGCAGTCCATGGGGTCACAAAGAGTCAGACACAACTGAGCTGCTGAACTGAACTGAGACTTGAAATATTACTCTGAAGTCTCATTTTTCCTTCCAACACAGTATCAGCCACAACCATATGTATATATTAGTGAGGACTTTAAAAAAAAAAAAAAAAAAGCACAAAAGCTCCAGGAGTTGGTTATGGACAGGGAAGCCGGGCCTGCTGCAGTCCATGGGGTTGCAAAGAGTCGGACACGACCGAGTGACTGAACTGAACTAACTGATGGCATCTAACAAAGTACAAGACATCAACTCATTCTGTTTTGGCATATGTGACATGCTAAACATGATGGTCCAAATATGTTCCTTTGTGCCCTCTACTAAGGTACATGGACAGTCTCAGGCTTCTAGCTTTCCTGCAACCAAGCCTGGGGTGCCTTTTCAAATCTCCATACCAGCTTCCCACTGTTGTGTTAAATCCTTGAAAATACTCATTGAGCAGTGACTCACATCTACTAGGACAACTGAAAAGGCTACCACTAAATTTGAAGTCTGAAAAATTCACCCTGACTTACTCTTCCTCTTCTTTGATAGTCTTTATAACAAACCCAAATTTTAGACTCCAACAGCATTAGCTATAAACTTCAGCTTGTGGTGTAACATCACTCTGTGCACCTGGGAAAGAAAAACTCTTTTTGATTGAAGACCTTGCAACAGTCATTCAAAAGATACAATCTATACATTAAACATCCTCATTTGTCCCCAGGCCCACCTAAGTCACTCCCCTAATATAACAGATGTTTTAGTTCAGTCGCTCAATCGTGTCTGACTCTTTGCAACCCCATGAATCAGCACGCCAGGCCTCCCTGTCCATCAACAACTCCCACAGTTCACTCAAACTCATGTCCATAGAGTCCATCCAGCCATCTCATCCTCTGTTGTCCCCTTCTCCTCCTGCCCTCAATCCCTCCCAGCATCAGGATCTTTTCCAATGAGTCAACTCTTCGCATGAGGTGGCCAAAGTATTGGAGTTTCAGCTTTAGCATCAGTCCTTCCAATGAACACCCAGGACTGATCTCTTTAGGATGGACTGGTTGGATCTCCTTGCAGTCCAAGGGACTCTCAAGAGTTTTCTCCAACACCACAGTTCAAAAGCATCAATTCTTCGGCGCCCAGCTTTCTTCAGAGTCCAACTCTCACATCCATACATGATCACTGGAAAAACCATAGGCTTAGCTAGATGGAGCTTTGTTGGCAAAGTAATATCTCTGCTTTTCAATATGCTGTCTAGGTTGGTCATAACTTTCCTTCCATGCAATGATATCAAAATGCCGGCCAAGTGTTCAGTAAATTTTCTTCCACAAATTTGATTTTTCTGTTTAATTTTTAAATGTCTGCTGAATTTTAACTTTTAAAATAAGCAGAATCTGTGCAAGTAATTCCAAATGAAAAAGTAGTAAAGCTAGCATTTGAACTCAGGTAAACTAGCATTGAAATGCTGCTGACTTGCAGAGTATACCCTAAAAAGATTAACAAGGTTATGAATTCTAAAATGGCACTAACCTTTTTTTCCTAGATACTGCAGTTGTTTTCTTGAGGGGCTCAAGTAAATTAAAGACTTAAAGCTAAATCCACGTTCCTTGGCTGGGGAGGAGAAAGAACAGCCATTGTCCACACTCTATCTGATACTAAGACAGTAACGGACACGTTTAAAATCCTTGGGTCAAGTGGTTAAAATCCGGAACAACTACAGCAAGTAGTTCCGGATTTTGCCATAGAGACAAAAGAGACAAAAGCAATTGGATAGGAAAAAGTGCAATTATGTGGAGTGCTTACAAGTAGGTTTGTTATAGCAGAGTTACAGTAGATATTTGGCTCATGGGAAGAGGAAGCAACATGCACTCGGAGTATCAGAAAAGACGTTATTTTACACTGATGCGGGACTTCCCTGGTGGCTCAGATGGTAAAGAATCTGCCTGCAGTACAGGAGGCCCAGGTTCAATCCCTAGGTCGGGAAGACTTACCCTTAAAGGAAATGGCAACCCACTCCAGTATTCTTGCCTAGAAAATTGTGTGGACTGAAGAGCCTGGTGGGCTACAGTTCATGGGGTCGCAAATAGTCGGACAAGACTGAGCAATTAACAGATAGGCAGACAAGGCCCATCGGAGTCACCTCCAAAGGCTGAGCACCTGACTCAGGGTTTGCCTGTCTTCTATACACACAAGCTATGGGGCAGGGCAGAACTTCCATGAAACTGAGGTGTTTCTTAAGGGGTGCCAATCAAGGATGAGAATGTGTAAGGTGTCTTGTGTTCTCAGTCAGGTCTGCAGTTTAAACTATCTTCTTTTGGTGCCATCTCTGGTGGTTGATTGATACAATAAACAAGCCAGGTTACAAAAGCATTAAAATGCTAAACAGAGCGTTACATGGAAGATTTGCTGAATTTTCCTTCTCATTCCCTCCTGTTGATCCTCAAGCTGCTTTAGCCGACTTAGGGATCATCTGCCTTAACTGCTCAACAGGGAACCCTAAGGGAACAGGGGTGATGACTGCTCTGGCTACTTCCTGTTGGAACAGGGGTGTAGACTCTCCTCAAGGTTCCCCGATGGAATCCTCTATTGTTGTATAGTGGTAAGTCCTCATCATCATTTGGAGCTTTATGGTTTCTAAGCAAGAAGAAATAAAATGGGTTATTGCATTGAGAATACAAGGACCTAGCAAGAGGGCTAGAAGAAGCATCAGAACTGGGACCCATTAAGGGGTGTATCTAAGTCCAGAGTGAACTGAAGGTTGAGGACAGCAAGTTGGATAACCAACTTCCTTTCCCTACCTGAGCCTTTAGGTCATCAATCAACTTAATGTTTCTTTTGAGGACCCACAGGCTTTCTTCCTTAGCTGAGATATTTACATAAAAGCCACAGGACTCGCTGAGCGTGGGGCACAATCCCTCTTGTGCTGTAATCATATCTAGTCGCCCGCAGTTTTGTAGTACTACCTGACCTAAGGAATCTAGGCTTTTTTGTTCTTCTATCGCTGCCACTGTAGACTTCCAAGATTCTTGTATTAGAATGGTTAGCTTGAGTACTAATCTTTCTAGCAGGGGTATTCCTGCAAACCAGAAAAATCCTCAAAATACAGGGTCCAACACCAGGTCTTTCCAGGATGGGGGTATCATGGGCATACCCTTCCCAGTCATTCTGTTTCACCCTGAGGCTTGGAGGTGATAATGCTTGCTCTAGAAAGGATCCTAGGTTCACAGTGTTTCCAGAGACTGCCATTTCTTGTGAATTTTAGAACTATAAACTTGGGATGGCAAATACCTTTCCATTGGCAGGGAAGGATTCCCCACAACCAGTTTCCGCCAAGAAAATTAAACCCGGTTCCTAGTACCAAGACACCGGTAGTAGGCCCTTGGATCCAGGCCATAGTATAGGTAATTTGTATAAACAGGTCTCGGGATTTTATGAATGGGTCCCAACTGTCATATGCACTATGGCCCTTTGGTCTGTTGCTGGAGAAAAATTCATCTGCACAGAGTGGATTATATTTGGTCTCAGAGCTATTATGGGTATGGGATGGGCTTTGACACGCTAGGTTTTGAAATATCAATTGAATCAGTGAAGGGGGCCCTCGACTAAGGTCCTGTTGGTAATAGTAAGGATCCTGTGTCTTGGCCAATAGCAATACATTCTCCTGATCCTGGTACAGAACTGTTAACAGGTATGAAAGTCTCATTGTACCATTTAGTTGCATTTTTGGCTAAGCCTCCCTATATAAAATTATGTCCCCTACAGTCAGGTGTATAATATATCTCATAATCTTCATCACCAAAGGGTTCCCATTGTAAATCTGTTTGGTCAAAGGATAAGGTGTTATTGTTATTGGGTTCAGAAAACCTACTTCTTCAACTTCTTCCAAGTATTTGTTTTGAAAACATAGAGGTAAGTTCCCCTTTAGTACAGCCCCGTGGGTGGAATGCTCTCCTAGTCTCTCCTTGTTTCCAATGAGGGCGAGGCCCACCTCCTACCCCGGTCCTCTTGTTACACAAAATGGAGGGGAAATCCGCTTAGGGAAGGAGACGGATTAATGATATCTTCCACGGAGCCTGGGTAGGCCAGGAGTGCAACTGTCGGCTCTTCATATTTTATGCCCTCTAGTAAACAAGCCCTGGAGAAGGCAATGGCACCCCACTCCAATACTCTTGCCTGGAAAATCCCATGGACAGAGGGGCCTGGCGGGCTGCAGTCCATTGGGTCGCTAGGAGTCGGACACAACTGAGCGACTTCACTTTATTTTTTCACTTTCATGCATTGGAGAAGGAAATGGCAACCCACTCCAGTGTTCTTGCCTGGAGAATCCCAGGGACAAGAGAGCCTGGTGGGCTGCCGTCCATGGGATCGCAGAGAGTCGGACACGACTGAAGCGACTTAGCAGCAGCAGCAGTAAACAAGCCCGATATTAGGTGCAATTTGCTAAGACCACCATCTGCGTCACCACTGGGACCCAAGGGTGAAAGAGTTTTCCATCACTCAGGTGAGTTGCAAAAATTTGTATTAGGATATACCACATATTTAGGATCTATATGCAGTTGATGGTGATGAAGCAGCTAACCAAAGAGAGGAAGAAAACTGCCAGTAAAAGCCTTTTATCCCAATGCCAATTGACTGGAGCCATTGCCGTTAACCCTATGGTGAAAACGAAAGCTAAGAGTGCACAGCCAGAGAGGAGCAGAGGGTGACAGTGCCGGAGCATCACAGTGAAAGAACTAATACAGGGGACAGGAACAGCATAATTATCTTTTCCAGTGACTGACTCTTCCAATCCTTGGTGGATTAGCAGGACTCAAGAGCACAGTGCTTGTCCTTTCTCCTCCTGAGGGTGACCCGAAGTGGGTTGTTTTGTCGGGGGGTCACCTCCTAACATGGTCGGTCTTTGTTTGGTAGATGCTCTGCCTTCACCCTGGAGTGATGGAGCAGCCTGTCTAAATGGACCTGGATTCCTAGACGAGCCTCTTGAGGAATCGGGTACTGTTGCAGTTTTACAGGCTGGGTTCCTGGTTTCAGATCAATCAGGATGGGGGCATGATGTCTTACCAGACCTGGAGGATTCTTTTTGGCCCAGACCAGGGGTACTCAGTCTCTAATTCAGGAGGAATGGTCCGCTCTTTTGGAAGGGAAGAGTATAGGCACCATTCCTCTTCCTTCTTTTCAGCGAGAGCCATAATCAAGGAGTAGGGTCACTCTGGTAACTCTAGCTAGGCTGACCTGTGGCAGAAATGGAAACTTGGGCTCCCATTTTTGCAAAGACATCCCCTCCCATCAAAGGAACGGAGCAGTCTGGCAGGTAGAGGAATTCATGGACCACCTCATGGCCCCCTGATCAGCATCTCCGAGGACCACAGAAGGGCCTACAGGTCTGAGTGCCTGTAGCCCGGATGATAGTGACTTCTCTTCCCGAGAAGGGGGCTATCTGCTGAGTGACCACCGAATGCTCAGCACCTGTGTCTACCATAAAGTCCACTGGATGGCCCCCTTCTTGAACTCTGACCACGGACTCTCAGGGGCCCAGTTGAAGAGAGCCTGGTCCTCTCTAATGGGATTCTGCTCCTGCTAGGCTGATCAGATTAGTGCTGGGTGGCTCAGTGGGGCTGCCGCTTTGGTTCTCTTTTTAGGGCAGTCAGGACATTCATTCTTCCAGTGTTCTTTTTCTTTACAATAGGCCCATTGATCACAGCTTCGAGGGCTTCTCTTCTTCAGATCTGGGCCCCTTGCCCTATGAGGTGGTCCTGTTGGGGGTGCAAGCTTTGACAGAGCAGCTGCCAGGAATGCAGCTTTCCATTCCATCCTCTTTTCTGCTTCAGGACGGGCTGCTTGGTCGCAGTTAACAAAGACTTTATTGGCGATCTCCAGCAATTTTGTGGCGTTTTTGTCCATGAACCCTTCAAAGCTTTGTAATTTTCTCCGGATGTCTGATTGGACCTGTCCCATGAAAGTGGTATTTACCATCTGTTGGTTTTCTGGGGCCACAGGGTTGAAAGGAGTGAAGACCCAGAAGGCCTCACATAGTCTCTCATAGAAGTCTGCCGAGCTTTCATCTGGCTTTTGTATTACCTCTGTGGCTTTAGCCATGTTGGTGGGCTTTTTAGCCCCGCTTTTACTTCCTGTAGGATGGCCAGTTGCTACCTCTCTAGATTATTTCTTCCTCCTTCAGTGTCCCAGCGGAGCTTATCTTCTGGGAAGGTTTCTTCGTCCACTTGGCCCCATGGGACATTGGCCCGGAACCATCTTCTAGCCTCTGTTAAGATATGTCGGCACTCCTCCGTATTGAACAAGGTGAGGAGCAGTTGCCGGCAGTCTGCCCAAGTGGGTCGGTGGGTCTGAAAAGTGGACTCTAGGAGATCGATCAGCACTTGAGGCTTTTCAGAGTACGAGGGGGTGAAAAACTTCCAGTTGAGAAGATCGGTCAGGCAAAAAGGCTGGTAGTAGAAGGCAGGTCCCCACTCTTTGAGGGTTCCATCAGCAGCAAGGCGCTGGGGTCCCCCAGTCTCTCCTAAGTGCATTTGTAGCACTGGGGTAGCTGGTCACTGAGCTGATCGGAGGTGCCTACTCATCAGTTCCGGAGTGCCTGGTCACTGGGACATGATAACCTCAGGATCATCAGAAGAAGGTGAAACAGACAGTGGTGGGATATCTGGCAAATGTGGACCTTCGGCCACTTGAAGGGGAGCCGTTGGCACATAGGGTGGTGGCACTATTGGTGATGAGTCCTCAGCCTCTCCTTAGAAAATAGGTGGCTCTTTCTTCTGGCATGGGGCCTTTCTTCTGGTTGGGCTGCTAGGACCTTACACTTTCCCTTACTTGTGGCACAGAACCAAACCCACGGAGGCCTCAACTGAGCAATTTTCAACCAAACATTGGTCAATATATGGGAACTGGTCTGGCTGGCCAGGGTCTCCAGTTATGACTCTAAACACTGCTCGGTCAGTGGACACATCTAAGGTGCCCTCTGAGGGCCATCTGACCCCAAAGGAGGGCCACTCTAGGGTGCACAAAGTGCGCAGTTTTCCAGAACTCAATATTACACCACAATCTCCAGAGAATCCTTCCTTACTATTTTTAACCATACACTCTAGTTTGAATTAGAACTACCCATTATGTGAGTTCCCATCCTGGAATGGTGTCCCACAACAAACAAAAATGCTTTCGCCAAGCTGGTGGCTCCCTTTATGGGGACACTGGGTGCGTCTTAGCTATAGCAGGTCACTATATAAACCCCTGTTTATCCTCCTTCTCTTGTCAGTATAATAAACTCCTCAGAGGCCCGCACTAAGGGACAACGTCCCATAGGACCTGACGCTACCCTGAGCCGTGTGAGGTCACCAAGAAACCGCAGGTTAGAACCCACTCAGCCTCCGTAGCTATTGCCGTGGAGAACAGTCACTCACACAGATAGACATACAGTGCTAGCACAGAAGACACCTGATATGGAGACTTCCCTATCCTGGGCAGGACTTCATGCTGCGGGAGGCGATCAGTCTCCCCTTCCGCCTTCAAGGTGGGCCTGAACTCAGTCCTGGGTCCCCGGGGACACTCACCCCATCAGACGTCTGGCCCTGGTCCTGGCAAAATTTTCTGAATCCTCCCCAGGAGTCTGCTCGAACACGGCAGCGGCCTGCTACTACCGGCCCGACGAGGGTCAGGGTGCAGTGACATTACTGGTGGCGCACCATCCTTCCCGTCGCGGGGGCCCAAGAGAGCCGAACTTCCGTCAGTTCTCGACAACGGTGGCACAAGGGGCCAGCGCGGCTGTCGGTTTCCCGGCCAATGCACCAAAATGCTACAGCAGTGTTACAGCAGATTTTTGGCTCACAGGAAGACAGGCAACACGCTCTCGGAGAATCAGAAAGTGGAAAGTCGCTCAGTCGTGTCCGACTTTTTGCGACCCCACGGACTATACAGTCCATGGAATTCTCTAAGCCAGAATACTGGAGTGAGTAGCCTTTCCCTTCTCTAGAGTATCTTCCTGGCCCAGGGATCGAACCCAGGTCTCCTGCATTGCAGGTGGATTCATTACCAGCTGAGCCACAAGGGAAGCCCAAGAAAAGTGAAAGTCACCCAGTCGTGTCCAATTATTTGCAGCCCCATGGACTGCGTAGGACCAGGGCCAGAATTCCCCAGGCCAGAATATTGGAATAGGTCGTTGTTCCCTTTTCCAGGAGAATCTTTCCAACCCAGGTCTACCCGCATTGCAGGTGGATTCTTTACCAGCTGAACCACCAGGGAAGCCCAAGAATACTGGAGTGGGTAGCCTACACCTGCTCCAGGGACCTTCCGGACCCAGGAATCGAACCGGGGTCACCTGCATTGCAGGCGGATTCTTTACCAACTGAGCTACCAGGGAAAACCCAGAGGATCAGAAAAGACTGTTTATTTCACAGTAGTGAGCGCCTAGCGGAATCATATCCAAATGCAGAGCACCCAACTCAGGACTCAAGGTTTGCCCGTCTTCTATACAGGCTGTGGCAGGGGCGGGGGGTGGGGGGCGTGGGGAGTAGGGGGTTGGGCGCAGAGCTTTCATACAAATGAGGTGTTTCTTAAGGAGAGCTAGGCAAGGAAGAGAACGCGTCATGTGTCATGTTCTCAGTCAGGTCTGCAGCTTAAACTATCTTCTTTCAACGCCATCTCGGGCAGTTGGTTAACGCACAAACAAGCCGGTTTACAGAAGCCAAGGTGCTAAACCGAGCATTACATGGGGGATTTGCTAATTCCTTTTCAGATTCATAAACAAAATTACATAAAACTAGACCTGGAGTGCTAACTGGAAGGCGATTACGGTTAGATCATCTCACACACAACTCCAGGGTTTACTTGGCTGCGGAAGTAGGGAGAGGACGATGGAATGGAGTTCTGCTCTGCTCCAACTTTATTGGGAATAGGGGTAATCCTAATCCTTTGTGGTACAACCCTTATTTGATGTTGTGGGTGGCTCTGAAAAGAGCCTTTGGGTTTATAGTTCGCACTCAAATGGAAAACAAGTTTACGCCCTCTCCCCGCGGATCCGGCGGGCAAGCTGGATGTCTTTGGGCATGATGGTGACGCGCTTGGCGTGGATGGCACACAGGTTGGTGTCCTCGAAGAGCCCCACCAGGTAGGCCTCGCACGCCTCCTGCAGCGCCATCACCGCAGAGCTCTGGAAGCGCAGGTCGGTCTTGAAGTCCTGTGCGATCTCGCGCACCAGCCGCTGGAACGGTAGCTTGCGGATCAGCAGCTCTGTAGACTTCTGGTAGCGGCGGATCTCGCGCAGGGCCACGGTGCCAGGCCGGTAGCGGTGAGGCTTCTTCACACCGCCGGTGGCCGGCGCACTCTTACGGGCTGCTTTGGTGGCCAGCTGCTTGCGCGGGGCCTTGCCGCCAGTGGATTTCCGAGCAGTCTGCTTAGTCCGAGCCATGACAAACGACGAACAAATGGCTACAGTTTCTCCAAACGCCAGCAAGAGGCAGGCAGCCGCCCTCTTTTTATACAGCCAGGCGAACACCTATTGGACCCGAGAACATTCAAAAATACCCGCGCCTTGCCCTGATTGGTCCATTTCTCGGCCTGGCTGCCCGGAAGAATCAAGAGCTGCTTTCCGGTTGGTGAATGAACCTGCCCTTTTCCTATACCAACTCCAATGGCCTGACTTCATTTTATTTACCCTTTCACTTCTAAAATATACAGGAAAGTAATTACAAAGCAACACGGACACTGCCGATGGATTATATATGTATATATATATATACAAAGTACAATCACCAGATTATTTTGGAAGTGCTTAGAAAGAGTAGGTGGGCTACAACTAAAATGACACTCAGATTTTCTCGGGTGTAACACGATCATTGTGGACAACCAAGATGTTTTTGACGTGTCAATGATCTGTAACTTACTCTCAGTTGTTTCAGCATAACATTTTTTTATAAAGTGGAATCTAGATGCAGTGTTCGGGTGTTCCATTGCATTAATAAAAAATGTTGTAAGAGTTCAGCACCTTTCACTAGTGAACTCTCACTCTCCAGTGGGGAAAACATGTCATACGTACCGCTGGAATTAAGGAAATACTGTTTGACTAGAATCGGACTCAACTCAGTTTAACCGGCCAATTTAAACTCGTGATTTTTGTTAAAAATTCCTCGTAAACATTTTGAGTGGAGTTAAGTTTTCCTCGAATAGTGAGGAACCCACTTCCTACTTGTGATTTTCGGCCTGATGTCACAACCTTCATATAGACACAATTAAAAAGCATAACAGCTCTGTAAATGGAGAAAGTGGGTGGCTCTGAAAAGAGCCTTTGTATATATCGACTTTTCCTGGGTAACTGAAAGTAAAAGTGCCGTGGGAACGTGAACACTTTACTTGCCCTTGGCCTTGTGGTGGCTCTCAGTCTTCTTGGGCAGCAGCACAGCCTGGATGTTAGGCAGCACACCACCCTGAGCGATGGTCACACGGCCCAGCAGCTTGTTGAGCTCTTCGTCGTTGCGGATGGCCAGCTGCAAGTGGCGCGGGATGATGCGGGTCTTCTTGTTGTCCCGGGCTGCGTTTCCCGCCAGTTCCAAGATCTCGGCTGTCAGGTACTCCAACACCGCTGCCAGATACACCGGTGCGCCGGCCCCGACACGCTCGGAGTAGTTGCCCTTCCGGAGCAGGCGGTGCACGCGGCCCACGGGAAACTGAAGCCCAGCACGCGAAGATCGAGTTTTGGCTTTAGCGCGAGCCTTGCCACCCTGTTTACCACGGCCTGACATACCTGCTAGATCACGAAGCAAAATATTTCACAAGGAAAACCAAACAGAAAATAAGTAAAACCAAAGCGAAAGAAGTATTTATACTAACTGAAGGTAGGCTTGTGTTATCCTCCCATTGGCTAACATTAAGTAACCAATGGGAGATCAGAACCTGCATCCTTAATTTGCATACAAGATTTCCGTCTAGTGACAAAAACTTCCTGAAAAAAGAACTAATAAGTCTATAATAAGTAGACGTTAGTTGTACACTCTTCCCATTGGTTACTATGTTGAACCTATGGGAAATCGCAACCTGTATCCTTCATTTGCATACAAGGCTTTCTCATCTAGTCTGATGGAATTTTAATACTAGTAATAATGGAGTTATTTGGTTTTCTCAAACCGACTGTTCTTAAAATAAACAGGAGGGGCTATTTTCATTGTTCTGAATTTTTAGCTATTGGAATTGTGCCTCATGATTTTTAGAAAGGAATAAATGCAGAATAATTCGTAAAGATAATATTTAAGAGGCAAGTATTAGTATGCTCAGTGTTTATCTCTTCTAACTCAGGGAAAATGAAGAGGAAATAATGGTTTTTTTTATCTTGGCCCAAGACTTACACTATCTGAAAAGTAAAAAGTTCCATTTCATTCAACTTACCTATGAGGTCTGCCAGGATCACCTGGGAGGCATGTAGAGACCTGTCCTCATTTTAGAGAACGCGAAACAGAGACGCAGTTTGTTTGCCTTGGCTAAATAACACTGAGTTGAATGGGACCAAGGATTCCAAACTCCTGGCTGGAAAACGGTCATCATTCCCCAGTGCCACTCCCAACCTTTCCACCGTCCGTTTTTTCTCACTTGGCTCCCACACGCAAGACACTAATTACTTCAGAAAACTCCATCATTGTGCATATCGTACTGGACTTTTTGCTGTTAGAGTACTAAAAACTGCAGCACATAAGTCTCTGGACTCCTAAGAAACGAGAGAACAAACCACCCCCATAGCATATAAATACTCAAAATGAGATTATAATATATACTGTAATACACTATACTAATATTAGTACAGAGTCTGGTCTTAAGCTCTCATGTCGAGAAACCTAAAATTGAGAAGTTGCCAAGTGAAATTTGCCATTTTTTTCTTATAATGATCCATGAAACAGAAATAGATGGGACTCAGATGGATGTGGACTATCATTTCAGGAATTTTTGAGGGCTCGAGCCCATAAGTCTACTAACTCCTAAGCAAGATGGTACAAGGAACAGGAACCTGGTTAGGAAAAAATCGCTCCTAAACCATTTCTGTCATAGAACTATGTTTTGATCCAGGCAACCAAGAAGAGTTTCTTTTTTACCTTCTCTCAAGTCTTCTGACTCCAATGACTTTTTCTCAGCAATATTCATTTCCGTTTTATTATTATCTTCACCATGGACAACAGCAATACACATCTGTAACACTGGCCCAGTGTCTGAAATGTTTCAAAACCCATAAGGGAGTAGTAAAAAGATAGATGCTACCTCAAAGACTTCGTACTATTTTGAAAAGGACAGGGGAAAGGAGGCAGGGGGTTGTATACCTGAAGTTTAAGTAGTAGAGCATAGTCGGCATCTAAAATGGAAGGTTTCAAACAATAAATATTATAAGAGCCCAGGGAGAAGAAAAATCACTGTGAATCAGAAGGATGAAGAGAACTTAAGACAAATGTACATTCAGCATTTATTCACATATATTTGCTGAGCAGTGTTAAGTGCCTGTGTTCTAGATGATGACATCGTGTGCCCTTGTGGTCTTGGGGAGGAAAAAAGTTTCCTCTACCCTTCTAGGTTCTTCAAGTTGATCTAAGAATTAAACTGATATGAGACTGATTTACCAGGAAAAGTCAAATTTAGTTTCATTTGCGGGTTGGATGAAATAAAAATTAGACCCAAGGACAAGTTACACAGTTGAGGCTTGTTATGCCATCTCAGATTAGGGGTTAGGGGCTTGGGACTTCAAAGGGGAGTCCACAGGCAATTCACCGTAAAATGAAAAAAGACAAATGTTTTGTAAACAAATGTTTGCTGGGCCAAATAGAAAAAGTGAGACTCAGAAAATAATTTAATTAACAATCGGCCATGTCTACAGTCCTAGTTCAAATTACACTGTAGTTACCTAGGGTGATAACTACTTTCCTCAAACAGGTCTGCTTACAGCTATAGACAGCATGCTTAGTGATTATGATAACAAAAGCCACAAAAGCAAAGGTTAAAGTCACAGTTCCAACATGGTGGAAGACTTTGCCTCTTCCCTGTCACACTTTAATGAGTAAAGTCCGTAGTTCATCAGAATTAACTGGGGAGATGTATGAATTTTAGTTTTGGCTTCTCATCATTCCTCTGCTACAGTTGTGAAGGCTAGCCTGAAGTCCAGTCATATAACTTTTTTTTTTTTTTGCTTGGTGAAGATCAGCCATGTATTTATTTGTACAGATGTCAGAAGGGCCTACCCTTGAGATTAGGAGGCCCAGGTTTTGGTTTGGGCTTGCATTTAAGAGTATCAGTTCAGTTCAGTTGCTCACTTGTGTCCGACTCTTTGTGACCCAATGGACAAAAGCACGCCAGGCCTCCCTGTCCATCACTAACTCCCAGAGTTTACACAGATTCATGTCCATTGAGTCGGTGATGCCATCCAACCATCTCATCCTCTCTCATCCCCTTCTCCTCCTGCCTTCAATATTTCCCAGCATCAGGGTCTTTTCAAATGAGTCAGCTCTTTGCAAAAGGTGGCCAATGTATTAGAGTTTCAGCTTCAACATCAGTCCTTCCAGTGAACACCCAGGACCAATCTCCTTTAGGATGGACTGATTGGATCTCCTTGCAGTCCAAAGGACTCTCAAGAATCTTCTCCAACACCACAGTTCAAAAGCATCAATTCTTCTGTGCTCAGCTTTCTTTATAGTCAACTCTCACATTCATACATGACTACTGAAAAAACCATAGCCTTGACTAGACGGACCTTTGTTGGCAAAGTAATGTTTCTGCTTTTGAATATGCTGTCTAGGTTGGTTGTAACTTTCCTTCCAAGGACTAAGCGTCTTTTAATTTCATGGCTGCAGTCACCATCTGCAGTGATTTTGGAGCCCCCCAAAATCAAGTCAGCCACTGTTTCCACTGTTTCCCCATCTATTTGCCATGAAGTGATGGGAATGGATGCCATGATCTTAGTTTTCTGAATCTTGAATTTTAAGCCTACTTTTTCACTCTCCTCTTTCACATTCATCAAGATGCTCTTTAGTTTTTCTTCACTTTCTGCCATAAGGGTAGTGTCATCTGCATATCTGAGGTTATTGATATTTCTCCTGGCAATCTTGATTCCAGCTTGTGCTTCATCCAGCCCAGTGTTTCTCATGATGTACTCTTCATATAAGTTAAATAAGCAGGGTGACAATATACAGCCTTGACGTACTCCTTTTCCTAATGGGAACCAATCTGTTGTTCCATGTCCAGTTCTAACTGTTGCTTGCTGACATGCATACAGGTTTCTCAAGAGGCAGGTCAGGTGGTCTGGTATTCCCATCCCTCTTAGAATTTTCCACAGTTTATTGTGATCCACACAGTCAAAGACTTTGGCATAGTCAATAAAGCAGAAGTAGATGTTTTTCTGGAACTCTTGCTTTTTTCGATGATCAAGCAGATGTTGGCAATTTGATCTCTGGTTCTCTGCCTTTTCTGAATCCAGCTTGAATATCTGGAAATTCACAGTTCATGTATTGCTGAAGCCTAGCTTGGAGAATGTTGAGCATTACTTTGCTAGTGTGTGAGATGAGTGCAATTGTGCAGTAGTTTGAGCATTCTTTGGCACTGCCTTTCTTTGGGATTGGAATGAAAACTGACGTTTTCCAGTCCTGTGGCCACTGCTGAGTTTTCCAAATTTGCTGGCATATTGAGTGCAGCACTTTCACAGCATCATCTTTCAGGATTTGAAATAGCTCATCTGAAATTCCATCACTTCCACTAGCATTGTTCATAGTGATGCTTCCTAAGGCCCACTTGACTTCACATTCCAGGATGTCTGGCTCTAGGTAAATGATCACACCATCATGATTATCTGGGTCGTGAAGCTCTTTTTTGTTCTTCTGTGTATTCTTGCCACCTCTTCTTCATATCTTCTACTTCTGTTAGGTCCATAGCATTTCTGTCCTTTATTGAGCCCATCTTTGCATGAAATATTTCCTTAGCATCTCTAATTATCTTGAAGAGCTCTCTAGTTTTCCCATTCTATTATTTTCCTCTATTTCTTTGCACTGATCACTGAGGAAGGCTTTCTTATCTTATCTTGCTATTCTTTGGAACTCTGCATTCAAATGGGTATATCTTTCCTTTTCTCCTTTGCTTTTTGGCTCTCTTCTTTTCACAGCTATTTGTAAGGCCTCCTCAGACTGCCATTTTCCTTTTTTGCATTTGTTTTTCTTGGGGATGGTCTTGCTCCCTGTCTCCTGTACACTGTCATGAACCTCCATCCATAGTTCATCAGGCACTCTATCAGATCTAGTCCCTTAAATCTATTTCTCACTTCCACTGCATAATCATAAAGGATTTGATTTAGGTCATACCTGAATGGTCTAGTGGTTTTCCCTACTTTCTTCAATTTAAGTCTGAATTTGGCAATAAGGAGTTCATGATCTGAGCCACGGTCAGCTCCTGGTCTTGTTTTGCTGACTGTATACAGTTCTGTAAAATATCAACTATTAGGAAGAAAGGAGGGGGCAAGGAGAAGGAAGATAGAAGCAAGCAAGCAGGCAAATAACAAGAACTTCTACCCCAGGAGATAATTTTGAAGAGGCTGAGATTATATTGCCACCAAGATCTCATCCCTCCAGAGAGCAATTCTTAAACTGCAGCTTGAGTTCAATCTTTTTTTCTTTTTCCCCCAGAGATGAGGGGAGGGGGTTACCATCTAAAAACCAAGAATTTAACTTCTAAGACAAGCTTCTGTTTCACAACTATGTTTTGTGTATGCTGAGACAGGGAAGTCTTCTCATACAGCAGTCACCTAATTTGTGTGGGATCTGGGAAAAGTTCATTTAACTTCAAAGTTTAAAAGTGGTCTTTTTGAGAAATTCTACTTCGAGTTTTTATTTCCTTATCCAAACACACTGATGTATGTCACCTAAAGATGGTGCTTATAAACCAAAGGAAAAGACTTTCCCCCACCTTTTTAATATGCAGTCAACCGCTGACTTTTCGTGGCTCTTCCCCTCATCCAGCCCCGCTGACTCCTTTCCCACAACCAAGGCCCTTCCTATCAGGATTATTTTTGGAGTAGTATGTTCTTTAAAAAATTTTCCCAAGAAAAATTAGCACACCTTCCTCTTCACCTGGGGCCTTCCTAGTCTGCAAATGAGGAGACACCAGATGGGGAGGGCAGGAAATTCAAACCATTTTCCCCTCCTCGAATTGGGAGTGCCACACTTTCAACCCCTTCTAGTGTCATCCCAGGAAGGTAAATGACCCAGGAAACTGGAACCCAGATGTCAGGAATGCAAGAAAAATGGAAACGGCTTTACATTGGCTTTTTCCATCACAATAATTATAACGAGAAATTAGAAAATCTCATTTCAACCATGTGCAGAGTTTGAGTTAACACCTTATAAAAGTGTCCGCGGTTTATTAAAGGAACGACAGGTGATTTTGCTTAAGTTTCCCCAAGAACAGGGAGAAAACTCCACTGACTTGCCTTCCCTGCAACCTACCCTGAAAAGGCAACCTGCATAACGATGCCCTGAGGATAGGGACTCTGAAATCCCCCAACCACTTCCTTACCCGGGAGGAAAATTCTAATCACCATCAAAAATTTTTTAAGAGGACTCGTGGAGAAGAGTGAGCATTCCCAAGCATCTGGATGCTTAGTCCATGGCAAACAGGAAGATGTGTCTTTTGGGGGATGTCTCTTTAATGCCAAGAGACCTTTCAAGTAGTTAGAGGTTCTGGCTCAAAAATTGCTCCAACTATTAACCCCACTAGAGTAGATGCTTAAATCTAATCAATAGGACAGAATTGCATTTATCCCGTGAGAAAACAGCCGTTACAGTCCTTCTTCGATAAAGTGGGTGGCTCTGAAAAGAGCCTTTGAATTAAATGCCTATGCAGGCACTCATTTGGAGCTGGTGTATTTAGTTACGGCCTTGGTACCCTCAGAAACAGCATGCTTGGCCAGCTCCCCGGGCAGCAGCAGGCGCACGGCCGTCTGGATCTCCCGGGATGTAATGGTCGAGCGCTTGTTGTAATGCGCCAGGCGTGACGCCTCGCTGGCGATGCGCTCGAAAATGTCGTTCACGAAGGAGTTCATGATACCCATGGCCTTAGATGAGATACCAGTATCTGGATGGACCTGCTTCAGAACCTTGTACACATAAATAGAGTAGCTCTCTTTACGACTGCGCTTGCGTTTTTTGCCATCTTTCTTCTGTGCCTTAGTGATGGCTTTCTTAGAGCCTTTTTTAGGAGCCGGAGCAGATTTAGACGGCTCAGGCATTGTTTTGCCGTAGAAATGTTAGGGGGTAGTATCCACAAGAAAGATAAGTAGTGTGAGTTTAAAAACCATTTATTTATAGTGCTTCAATGTAAATGAGGAATCGAGAATTCTCACTTTTGATTGGGTAAGATCAGTACAGTTTCACTAAGGTCTGAAGGGAGTGGTTTATGCAAATAAGGGACACACATTTTCTCTTTTTATTGGATAGAAAAGCATCGTACTTTTGACCAATAGGAGACCTAACTGGCGCATCCCTCCGCTGTCTATTAAAAAGTTTTCTTTTTTTCCCCCTTGGTCATCCAGCGTTTTTTTTTTTTTCTGCTCACAAGTTTTGCTGTTGAATTGTACAAGGTAACTATGTCTGGACGTGGTAAACAAGGAGGCAGAACTCGAGCTAAAGCCAAAACTCGGTCTTCCCGCGCTGGTTTACAATTTCCAGTAGGGCGAGTGCACCGCCTGCTCCGCAAGGGCAACTATACAGCGGGTTGAGCCGGCGCTCCGGTGTTCTTGGCGGCGGTGCTGGAGTACCTGACGGCAGAGATCCTGGAGCTGGCGGGCAACGCGGCCCGGGACAACAAGAAGACCCGCATCATCCCGCGTCACCTGCAGTTGGTTATCCGCAATGACGAGGAGCTGAACAAGCTGCTGGGCAAAGTCACCATAGCCCAGGGCGGCGTCCTGCCCAACATCCAGGGGGTGCTGCTGCCCAAGAAGACCGAGAGTCACCACAAGGCGAAGGGGAAGTAAAGCCTAGACAAAAAAAGAAACTTTTTAATAAACTGCCTAAAGGCTGTTTTCAGAGCCATCCACATTTTCATTAAAAAAAGCTGGTAGCCGGCTTATGCTGCGTAGGTGGTTAATTATAAAGAGACAAGTGATATTAAAATAAAGACTCTAGAAATGTTATCACAAGCATTATTTTAGTGCATAGCTGGCGAAACCTTTGTAATCCACAAGGGCCTTTATAAAGAGAAAGGGAAACTAGTAACAGTACTTAGTCTTGAGTGTAACAAAAAGCAAAGAAATTACTCTTGCCAAGATTAGTTTTCTCTTGCCTTTGCTTTACAAGTTTTAAAACAATTTTTTTTTTTCCGATGAAAGTTTATCAGGTCCCAGTGTATATATGTCATCAATTCCACCTTTGCATGCATGTGATTTTTTAAATCATCCACCCAGGGGCCCTGGCATGTAGTTTTACAGAAGATAAACTCCGAATTAGGGGAGATCTGATGACCAAAGTTAGAAAGTGGTAGTCCTGGTAGTTCGAGATTTACTTAAAGCTAACCCAACTGTGGGGGAGAAAGAACAATTGTACTCAATTTAGGATTGGCGCGGAAATACCACCTTGAGAACGTGTCAAGAATTAAGAATATCAGGTCCCACTTGTATACTGAATCAAAAGTTAACATGGTGCCTAAATGGCTCGTTATGTACGTTGAAGTTGGCAATAAGATGAAACAATTTAGAAAAATTCCTTCGGATCGCCTATATTTAAAAAAAAAAAAAAGGCATAGAAAATAGGGGTAGAAGTAATTCATCCAATCAGATTCTTTCGTAAATAACCGGTCTCTCCCGGTCACTTTTTAGCCAATGGTTTTATCGCGCGGTACTTTTGAAAAATTCCGAGACCAATCAGAATGCTTCCAACTATATTTAAAGGCAACTACCTACGCTTGTAGCAGACCTTTGGTTTCTGTTCACTCACTTGTGATGGCTCGTACTAAGCAGACTGCTCGGAAGTCCACCGGTGGCAAGGCGCCACGCAAGCAGCTGGCCACTAAGGCGGCCCGCAAGAGCGCGCCGGCCACCGGCGGCGTGAAGAAGCCGCACCGCTACCGCCCCGGCACGGTAGCTCTGCGCGAGATCCGCCGCTACCAGAAGTCCACGGAGCTGCTGATCCGCAAGCTGCCGTTCCAGCGGCTGGTGCGCGAGATTGCGCAGGACTTCAAGACCGACTTGCGTTTCCAGAGCTCTGCGGTGATGGCGCTGCAGGAGGCGTGCGAGGCCTACCTGGTGGGGCTCTTTGAGGACACCAACCTGTGTGCCATCCACGCCAAGCGCGTCACCATCATGCCCAAGGACATCCAGCTTGCCCGCCGCATCCGCGGGGAGAGAGCATAAAGTTGTTTTCTCTGTACTTAAAAAAGGCTCTTTTTAGAGCCACCCACATTTTCACCGAAAGTAACTGTAACACTGTCAGTGAGGCATTAGAAACTACGAAAAGGTAGAAAGCACAGGTTGAGTTGAAGTTTACTGTTCATAAAAGCTATTGAATTACCTAGAGAACTGTCACTGATAACTAAGGCCTAAGGTCTCATTTAAATATTCACGTCTAGAGGTATAATGTATCCAATGGAATAAACCGATTCCTGAGGCCTACAGGTGATAAAACGTGGTGACTATAACTACAAAGTTAGCAAGTAAATGAGAAAACATTTTTTAAGAAACCGTATCTGGCACAAAACTCAGGAAAATGCCACATTTATTAACTTGAATACAAAACTATAATGCTTTGTTTGCCTATATTTTTGACTATACTCTGGTTCCATCTTTAAAGGGAAATGTTCAGAAATGTTTTGTAGAGTATATTAAGTCAACAGTGGGAAGAGAATTCAGTATTCACTTAAGATGACTGATCACAATTTGTTTTATCCTCTTGATAACTTAGAGAAGAATTTCAGCTTTAGAGCACTACAAGTAATGTCAAGTAACGCTTTAAGGCTTGTTTTATAATTTGAAAATCCTCTGTCAAATTTTCATATGTGAGTTTTAAAATTTGGAAGAATTCTTCAAAGACTAGCTTCTACGTTATACATTTCGCATCTCAATTCTCCACTATGTACTCACTCTCATTACTGGGCACACAGATAAATGACATTTAGTACAATTTCTTACCAATAATTTAGGTGAGTTTGTCAGTGGCTCAGATGGTAAAGAATCTACCTATAATCCAGGAGACCCAGGTTCTATCCTTGGGTCAGAAGAGCCCCTGGAGACGGGCATGGCAACCCACTCCAGTATTCTTTCCTGGAGAATCTCCAAGGATAGAGGAACCTGGGGGGCTAAAGTCCATGGGGTTGCAAACAGTCAGACACGACTGAATAACTAACAATTTCACTTTTCACTTTTTGTCAGTGGTAAGTAGTATTCCCTGAAGACATTCTTAGATCAGACTGGCTAGCAACAAGTGAACTATATATGAACAGATCTACACATCACTTTATATATTGCATTAATCCCCCCAAAAATTTAGATTCAGTACATGTTTTCAAGTCCTAAATATTCTCATCAATATCCCAAAATAATCAGACAAAGGTTAATTGTAACAGAAAAGAACATTGAGTGGAAATAAAGGTTTTAACCAGCCTTAATTAAAACATGCCAACATTTAAAAGAATTTCTTTTAAATGAGAGCATGTGAACAGACTATACTCCCAGGGGCCCCTTCCAGGGCCTTGGAAGTACAGAGTCTGACACTTGAGTTTCATATCTTCAGGGTAAATCTGCCTTTCAGCACTGGCTATGCTTTTCCAAATTACATATGGCCTTCCTTGTCCTCCTACTACTCGGTTCTACCGTACCTCAGCAGAGTACCCTGTTGAGAATCACTGGTCTTGGATGACTCTCAGTAATCTGGGATAGAGCACTGCTTTGCATGATGCTTTGGATGATGGTACCATTTTCAAAAAGATATACCAGGAGAAGAAACTTCATTGAGAGGACATAAAGTCAACTCTGAGTAATGGGAACACTTTCAGTCCAGGTAAATTCTCTGGGACAACTTTACAGGTGTTACTGATCCACTCTGTACTGAATATCACCACCTTTAGAGAGGTCCCTATGCAAGGAAGAAAATAAAACCATGGATTCCTTAGAAGAGTCAGTCTAATAACTAACACTGATAGTTTTCCATGGATCAAGTACTGCAGGATCTAATTGACCTAAATTATTGTATATAACACTTGCTACAACACTGAAAGGCAAGTTCTCTCACTGTCTCTATTTAATAGAGGAGGAAGTTATCGTTGCCGGGAAGCCAAACCCAAACTAAATATTTTTGATCAATAAAATAGATTATACAGAAATGGATGATCAGACCTAGTTTCCTCCTCAACAGAAACTCTCTTGGAGATTGGGCTGCCTCAGGATGAACAGGGAGGGCCTGCAGTGGCCTGGCTGTTGCTAAAATCTGTTATCAGATTCCTGTGGTCAGAAGCCTGGTATGAGGTGCGGTGGGCAGGATGACCAGAAGAAACATCAGCTCCTAGAGATAACCAAGTGTACTTTATGATCTTTAGTCTTAGACTTCAGGACCAGGTCATCATAATTATTTCCTTGGAAACGTCTAAATTCTACTCCAGGGTAAATATTTTCTTGAGTCTTCCTTTCAGTATTTACTATAGAGCTGCTGCTGCTAAGTCGCTTCAGTCATGTCTGACTCTGTGCGACCCCATAGACGTTAGCCCAGCAGGCTCCACCGCCTCTAGGATTCTCCAGGCAAGAACACTGGAGTGGGTTGCCATTTCCTTCTCCAATGCATGAAAGTGAAAAGTGAAAGTGAAGTCGCTCAGCCCTGTCCGACTCTTAGTGACCCCATGGACCGCAGTCTACCATGCTCCTCCATCCATGGGATTTTCCATGCAAGAGTACTGGAGTGGGGTGCCATTGCCTTCTCTGACTATGGAGCTATATTGTTCAAAACAGTAACCACTAGTCATTTGTGTCTATTAAGCACATGAAACTGTGGCTAGTCTAAATTGAGATGAGCTGAAGTGTAAAATACATGCCATATTTCAAAGAGTTAGTATGAAAAATAGAATTTAAAAATCTCGTAATATTTTTACCTTAGATTAGTTGCTGAAATAATATTTTTATTTTAGTGGGTTAAATATTATTGAAATGATTTTACTTGTTATACTTTTTTAAAATGTGGCTACTAGAAAAAATTTTAAGACATATGTGGCTCTTTACCATATTTCAGAGGAACAGCACTCTTCATGGAGGGTTATTATACTGGTTTACTGATCAGAAAGTAAATAGTTATGTCCTTAATGTGACCAGGCCTCAGTAATAATGGCACCTATCTTAAAGAACTGTGACAAGAATGTGTTTGAAAACAAATGAAGAGTGCTCAGCAACAGTGCTTGGCACCTTGTAAATTAGTGCTCAAGACATGCCAGATATTGACACTTCCCTGGCAGTCTTGTGGTTGAGACTCTGTACTCTCTACTGGGTGGCATGGGTTTGATTCCTGGTTAGGGAAATAAGATTCCACTTGCCTTATGACACGTCCAAAGGAGAGAAAAAAAAAAAAAAGCTACCTTAAAACACTATTGCTGTTACCTCTGTGCCCTAAATCCCTGTTCCCTTCTGAAATTCTTTAATGATGTAATCATATCTAGTTCTGGGCCTGTTTCTCTTTGGCATGGATTTGAAACACAAAGTTACCTTTTATATCTCCCTCAAGCATAGAAAATATGATACCTAGAGCATTGCCTAGGGGAAGTAATAAGATATTTACTTTTTCAGCATGAAAGCACTATGTACAGAAAAAAATAGAATAATGCTTTGCAAGGAGACTTTAATTTCTGTTACATTTCTATCATACATGAAGATTTCATGAATTTTCATTATCTATCACTCAGCAGTTTATGCAGTATTCATTGCCATTTCTGGCTAATCAGCCATTTTGGCCAATTAAAGTATATTAATGCTGTTCTCAGTATTTTATAATAATAAGTGAATATTGAAAATATTAATAATGTTAAAGTTTAGGTTTTATAAACCAAATTGTGACAACGGACTTTTTGTTAAACTAGCTAATTTTTAGTTTCAAATGAATGGGTTATTAGACCCCAGTCAACTATGTAAACTTCCCTCACAGAGAGGGAAGGGAACATAATTTAAGAACTTGGATAAAACTGAGGAAACTGTTGAACATTATCTAAAGACTAAAGTAAAATGAGAGATTTTTACAGTGACTTAAGCTCTCTGTGAATGAACTTTCCCTCTAGCCTTACTAGAGAATAGTTACATTTGTTTTTGATGAACATGTTTTATTTGAAAGTAAAGAACATCTTTAATTTATGCAAATACAGTTGCAGGAAACGTTCAGTGTTAGGATCAACTCTATAAACCCAATAAATTTACACCACAAAAGGGCATTCACAAGAGGTTTAAAGAAAAATAAGAGAATCAACTTTTGCTTAAGTTGGTTCGTCCCCTGCCTCTTAGAGTGGATGTGAAAATGAAATTATTTGACAGAAAATGCGAACATAAAAGAACATGGTGCTGTTACTATAAGCCCTAACTGTGATTTGATTTGGAGTGTCTTTATTAGGTCTTCTGCTATTGCAACTTGACCCAACCTGAGATAAGTGGAAAGGTCCCCTGTGGCAGGAATTCAGGCAGCTCAAAGAACCAGGAACTCAGGTGTCATTAATACAGACATTGCAACCTTTTCTATACATCTCTCATCTCTGCTTTTCTTTGCACTTTGGTTACCATTCTATGCTTTTTATCCACTAGACCTTTTTGCTTTCCTCCTACACAGTGACTAAGACTAGGAATGAACTCCGTGGCCCCTACCAATAATGCAGGAATTAACGTTAACTCACAGATTCGTCCTTGCGGTTGAAAAACTGAGCTGCAGGTCTGCAGAAGCCCCTGCCCCGGTAAACGGTCTTGAGAAATTCTCTACCCAGGAGACATGACATGAAAATGAAAGAATCCACATACAACGCTGTTAATGAAAAAAAAAAAAAAAAAGCCCTTTATTAAAAACGCCATCCCATCCCATATACACACGTTTCAAAACTTTACCAGTATACACTTTTTTTTTTTTTTTTTACTTAGCGTAGAAACATTTGGATTTCACAAAAAGGCGTTTAAAGCATCTACGATTTTCAGATGTTGAGGTTCCCGAAAAGAAGGATCCTTGACTGGCCGGCCAGGACAAAATGGCCGACTAAAAGTGGTTTTCGATGCTGTCAAATCATCACACATTTGCTTATAAAGTCAGAAAGTGCAAGGAACAGAAAGATCCCTGGTCCAGCTTTGCTTCTGGTGGAAGAATCACTGCCACCGCTGTAGCATTTTTCAAATGTTCCTTTGCTGCCAGAGTAAACAGGAATTAAGAATGTGAGGCAACGGCGTCAGTACCCACCCTCTTGCCTGGGTTGAATACCAACGCCCCCACGACAGCAAATTTGACTTTTGAAAACGTAGAAAACGTCCGAAATACCACACATTTCTCTATCAAGCAAATAGGGCTAACCCAACAGAAAGAAAACATTAAGAGACCACAGAGGGAAGACAGTCACCATCCAATTAAAAACAGGGTGAAAAATCACAGGCTGGAGGAATGAGCCAACCGGCGAGCAAGGCGGGACTTTTGAATGAGTTTTTAGCCCAATCGGAATATCCCGTAAGACTGAGAAACTGGCTGGGTTTAGTGCTGGTTGTTTTTGCTCTTCACAGGAGTGGGGCGGGGCCGGCGGAAATCCCAAGTACGCAAGCCAGCGGAAAGCGCTTGCAACTGCTGACCAGGAGGCTGACAGAAGACACCGCAGGGCAAGGGGCAACCCACAGGAATGGGTTCCAACTCTGCAAACTCACAGCAACCGCTCTCCCCTGCTCTCACTGGTGTTCCTTGGGTAGTGCCAGCCATCTGCAATAACTCCCGCGTAAGCCTACCCTTGAATAAGAATCTAAAGATAAGGATACACAACACGAAAAGGAGTATACAGCTCTTTTTTTGAGATCAGTGGTGGCTCTGAAAAGAGCCTTTTGGGGTTTTAGAAGCAGACGATTTAACAACCTACTTCTTCTTGGGTGCAGCCTTCTTGGGCTTGGCAACCTTGGGCTTAGCGGCCTTCGGCTTAACCGCCTTCGCTGCGCTTTTGGCGGCCTTCTTGGGCTTGGCAGCCTTAGCTTTCTTGGGGCTCTTCGCCACTTTCTTGGTCACAGCAGCTGCGGCCGGTTTCTTCGCTTTCTTCGGGGTCTTCTTAGCAGTTTTCTTTGGAGTGGCCGCGCCCGTGGCTTTCTTGGTCTTCTTAGCCGCCCCGGCAGCCTTCTTGGGCTTGGCCGCACCCGCCTTCTTCGCCTTGGGCTTGGCCTCCCCGGTGGCTGCCTTCTTGTTGAGCTTGAAGGAACCAGAAGCCCCAGTGCCCTTAGTCTGCACCAGGGTGCCTTTGCTCACCAAGCTCTTGAGACCCAGCTTGATGCGGCTGTTGTTCTTCTCCACATCGTAGCCAGCGGCCGCCAGTGCCTTTTTGAGCGCAGCTAAAGACACGCCGCTGCGTTCCTTGGAGGCGGCGACAGCCTTGGTGATGAGCTCGGACACCGGGGGCCCGGAGGCCTTCCGGCGCGCCCCAGCCGGCTTTTTGGCAGCCTTCTTCTTGACTGGGGTCTTCTCCGCAGGAGGTGCGGCAGCGGGAGCAGCAGGAGCAGTCTCCGACATGGTGAAGATCTAGAACTCGGGTACAAGTGGCAAAGCGCCGATGAAGCTGCGCTTGGGCCGGGCCGCCGTATATATAGAGCGCAGGCGCGCGCTGATTGGTGCTCCGGTCGCCCGCCTGGCTGGCAGGCTCTGAGCCGCCGCGATGCGCCCAAGTTGTGTTTGTTCTACTTCACAAAAGGGGGAAAATATTAAAATACCCTACACCAAATCACCCGAATTTGGTCAGGAAAGGATCTGAGAAGCCTCAGGCTTCGTGCTCTCCATTTATTTTGTTCACAATCACAAACACTACGCGTCCAGACGTCCCGAACTCCCCCAACTCCTAGGGAAGTCCTGGGCAGTCGGAGACCACTTTCTGTTTTTCTTCTAAATTACCTGTTCGCTCCTTTGCCCCTGAAAGTTCTTTTTCTCAGGGATGGTTGGGCACATGCTTCTCTTCTTTTGGGACCAAAAACGAAATGGTTTCCACCTAAATTTTCACCATAATTGTGTTTCTTCGCAAGGGAAGTAACACAGGTCCTCTGTGAATTCTGCGTACAGACCCACAGGAACTGTGGACTGGGACCAGGATTCTGGGACCAGTCCAAAGCTGTTAGAGCGGGATGGGAGGGGGTTCGTAAGCCTTGGGGGGTCCTGAGTGATGGGGGGTTAGAGACTTAAATCTTTGATTTGAAGACATTGAAACTTTATCAAATCCCTCTTTTCATAGATGGGGGCGGGGCACTCTTTTCACTTCTCCAAAGGCGAGAAATTGGGCTGTTTTTTAAAAGCTCTCAGGTTCCCCTCTGGGTTGTGCAAGGCGGGGGGTCTGGCCCTCAAGAATAGGGATAATGAGGGAAGAAAGAAGACCCTCTTAAGCCTACAAATAACCCTCAATAGACTTAACAGTGAGGGACATTTAGATGATCGGTTTTCAAAGAAAGCAAGCATTTATTTATTTTTGTATGCTGTAATAAAGAAATGAATTGCAGCACACGAAAATTCTAGATTACTTCCAGTAACAATATCTAAACATATATCATGGCACAGGACACTTTCTAACTGGGAACTCAAATATATAGATGGAAATAAAGCAACTGACAAGACACACTTTTGACTTTTAAGATAAACTAGAGATTTTAAATAGAAATCGTGAAATGACAAAATTTTAAACAGACATAAAGTAATTAGAAAAAATAAATTATTATACCACTTTTTGCTGATAAGCTCACCTTTTATCCCCTCTAAAACTGACTGTATGTATTCTATTCTGAAGTTCACTATACTACTACATCTAGATGGAAGTATGTACTAAAGACATCAGTCTTAGATGTGGTAATCAAAAAATGTGATAAATTAAGTTCAATGATGAATGAAACATGAGACATCTTCTTTTAGACTAAGGATAGCCCCATGATTTCACTGAATAACATTCTTTCAACATTTGGAAACTATGTCTACTGCTGGTCATGTCCTCTGGGAATTAGCAACCTAATAAGATTAGTGATGGGTGAATTAGCAGCCATAGAAAATCACTTTAGACCTGCCATCCATCAGTGTGACTTGGGCATAGGAATTGTAAGAAATCATTGAAAGTGTATGAACAACTAAAGCACCTTCATCATACAAATATATTTTGGCAAAAAAATAAAACAAGAACATGCAATTTGTTCTGATTCTATGTTCAGTGAACCGCCTGTTCATCTGAAACTCAGCTAAGGGCGCATAACGAGCAGGAAAAGAGCTATGTAGAGTCTTGATTACTATGCCACTGAACTTCTCTTCAGTAGAAATTGGTGTCCCTTTTTGCAAATCGGGCTTCCCTGGTAGCTCAGCTGGTAAGGAATCCACCTGCAATGCCAGAAACCTGAGTTTGATCCCTGGGCTGAGAAATTCCCCTGGAGAAGGGAATGTCTACCCACTCCAGTATTCTGGCCTAGAGAATTCCATGGACTGTATAGTCCATGGGATTGCAAAGAGTTGGACAGGACTGAGCCACTTTCATTTCGTTTTTGGAAATCAGCAACCTGTAAATTTGATTATTGTGATTCAGTTTTATGATATGACTACTCAGGTTTAATCAATCAAATCACATCTCTGTATGCAAATCTAAAGTCCAGAACCAGACACCAGCCACTCAAATTCTTGCTCCTAAACTTCTGGCCACATAGTGCAGGTCAGAGGCAGAAAAACACATAGACTTTCTCTAGATCCCTGTAACTAGTACTGAGAAAAGTAAAAAACAAAGATATTTCTTCATGTCTTCTCAAGCTGCATTAGAGAATTCTCCACAAGTCCACTTCTGGTTCATGTAATGCTCTAAGGCCATGTTATACAATAAAATAAAATGTGGATATGTAAGTCACACACATAATTTTAAACCTTCTAACAGTCACAATGAAAAAAGTAAGAAGAAACAGGTAGATCTAACTTTTATAATGTATATTATTTAACTCAGTATATCCAAACTACTATCACTTCAATATGTAATTGATACTTCAAAAAACATGAGACCATTTCTATTCTTTTTTTATAGGGTAAATCTTCAAACTCTGGTGTGTATTTTACATTTGTAAATTTGCAGATTAGCTTCATTACAAGTGCTCAATGACCACATATGACTGACAGCTTTCATATGGAACAGCATGGCTTTAGAAAAGGTAACATTGACTTAATATTTACTTTTTGATTAGGCTCAGAGTATATAAAATTAGACCTTTCCTTATAGAAGATTGATACACTAATAAGGGTTTTGTATAGTAGAGATGCAAGTGAATTCTTTCTAGTAGAAAAGATAACCCCAAAAGTTATGATTGTATTGCCTAATAGGACGTTAACCAATTTTGTATCTGATCTTTCAGCTTTCCAGCATTCTTTCTTGCCCTGAACATATTTCATTCTCCTGTATCCTGCTTTGACCTACCTTTGTCATTCTGCTAGTTCTGTCATTAATACTTAAATCATTCTTTGACCCATGTACAAACTCACTATGCACAGTCTTTGTATGAGATTCATGTTTTGAAAATTATACTTTGACACTTGGTTAGTTTGTCCTACAGGCTCTGAATCAGAATCTTTAGAAACTATTCTAAAAGATGGGAAGATACAAAATTTTTTGACCATTTGCTTTAAAGTGACCTTAGAGCCTATAGATGTTCCAGGAAGTCTCAGGCTTTGCAATAAGATTGAACAAGCCCGTGATCAAAAAAAGTCGTACTAAAATTAGCTCAAGGGAAAATTCAGATTAAGGGTGTGGTCATTCCACTCAAAATTGATGGTTTCAAAATAGCCAGCCACAAATTGAGGACAGAGTTAAATATCTGCCTTGCAATAAATTGTGTATACTTGTATTTACACACATCCTGACTATTATGAGTTGGCTAATTTCGTTTCATCTTCTTCAGATATGGAAAGCTGACGGACAAAGTAAAAGATGCAAAGCAGATTGTCAAGTGCAAATGGAGCTGGAGAGAGAGGCTCAAACAGCAAGATGCATTCAAAGGAGAGTGAAAGGAGTGGTTGGGACAGGTGTATGGGTCAGGGACTGACAATCGATTTTTCTTTCACTTCCTCCTTCTACTTTGCCAGAATAGAGTTCTGTCTGCTTGTTGTAAGCCCCAACTGGGAGTGATTAAACCTGCTTTTTCCTGACTCACCAAGGAAACTTTGGGCTGAGACTAAAGATTCTGTATCTTATTCCCTGGCACACTGTCAAAATACACTCCACAGAGAACCATAATAGTAAAGCACATAGTGGAAGCTCAATGAATACATGGAGAGTATTATAAAAGGAGCATTACATTGGAAAATATATTTACCTACCATTTTGGAAATGCTGTTAGAATCACATAAAGTGACACAAGAAACCTAGGGCATTAATAGGCACCTTATTCTTCAAGCTTGTTTTCAAATTACTTTTATAATGATTTCAAAAAGTCAGAACTACACTCAAAATGATTTATCAATAGCAGAAAGATGTATCTGTTTAGGCCGCTAATGAAAGCAATTATAAAGCACAAGATGAAAATACATATGGGGAAGTAGCCTTAATCAGAATAAACATAGGGCCTTATACAATGACTATTTTGGAGGACACAAGGACATACAAATTTTGGTAGGTTTCTTAGGACATACTTTTGCTTTTTATTTCCCATCTCATCACTATGCCATGTACGAGCTTTTCTCATATACTAAGCACTTGTTAAGGAAAGGACACCAGAAGAGATAATAAAGGCAGAGATCAGCCAAGCAAAGTGTCTGTCTTAAGGAATTATATGTGGTGAGACTGACACAGACAAGCATATTATCATACAGTGTGATAAGTCTGATAAAAGACACAAACCACTGTGAGAAAAAAGAATAAAACCAAAGAGTGTTCTTGAGCCAGTTATAACTTTGCCTTCAAGTACTTACCAATCCAATTGGGAAATTAAGACATCAGAGAACAGGTTAGAACAGTGGTTCTCAAACATTTAGATTTCAAGACCCCTTCCCATTCCTAAAAATTAGTAACCCACCTCCAATGTTTTGTTAATGTCAGTTATATATGTAGATATTTACTACTTAAAAATTAAAACTGAGTATTAAATTTAATAATTCACATTTATATGATGTTTACTACCAATAAAATTAATTATATGTATGAAAAATTATATATAATTAACAAACATCATATAATCTTTTCATTTATATAATATTATGAGGGGAGACCCTGGTGGCTCAGATGGTAAAGAGTCTACTTGCAATGCAGGAGACCTGGGTTTGATCCCTGGGTCAGGAAGATCCCCTGGAGAAGGGAATGTTAACCCACTCCAGTATTTTTGCCTGGAGAATTCCATGGACAGAGAAGCCTGGCAGGCTACTTATTGTCCAGGGAGTCGCAAAGAGTCAGACCCAACTGAGTGACTTTCACTCACTCACTCACATAATACTATACATACTATATAGAGATTTATATACAAAATACATAATAGTATAATACATAGTACTAAATACATAATAGAGAGTTGGACTACAAAGAAGGCTGAGAGCCAAAGGATCGATGGTGAACTGTGGTGTTGGAGAAGACTTTCAAGAGTCCCTTGGACTGCAAGGAGATCAAACCAGTCAATCCTAAAGAAAATTAACTGAATATTCATTGGAAGGACCGATGCTGAAGCTGAAGTTCCAATACTTTGACCACCTGATGCAAAGAGCCAACTCATTGGAAAAGACTCTGATGCTGGGAAAGATTGAAGGCAGGAGGAGAAGGGGGTGACAAAGAATAAGATGGTTGGGTGGCATTACTGACTCGATGGGTATGAGTTTGAGCAAACTCCAGGAAATAGTGAAGGACAGGGAAGTATGCTGTAGTCCATGGCATTGCAAAGAGTTGGACACGACTTAATGACCAAACGACAACAAAAATATACATTTACAACACAATGTTACATATAATATATATAATAGAGCACTGCACATTATAAATTTCATATACAAATCCATATACAGTATATATAAATGATATGTATTTAGTGGGTTTCCCATTTGAGCCACCAGGGAAGCCCACTAAATATATACTACTGTGTATTTCATATATAAATCTCTATATAGTACATATAATTCATATATACTATATATGGGTTTGTATATGAAATTTATAATATGTAATGCTATATGTATATAACATTGTATTATAAATGTGTATATTATGTGTCATAATATGTATTGCTATATGTATGCTGCTGCTAAGTCGCATCAGTCATGTCCGACTCTGTGCGACCCCATAGACAGCAGCCCACCAGGCTCCCCCGTCCCTGGGATTCTCCAGGCAAGAACACTGGAGTGGGTTGCCATTTCCTTCTCCAGCTATATGTATAGTATGTTGTAAATATAAATGTGTTATAAATGTATATGTAATATGTGTAGTAGGTCAACTCATAAAAAGTTCCTCATTCTCTACCTCATTCAAAATCCTGGCAGCCCCAGGCTAACCTGAGACTTGTAAGGCTGCCTGAAGGTGGAGAACACAGTCAAACTGTTAACGAAAGAGAGCAGAGGGAAAGACAGCAGCTTTGGGGTCCACACACTTCTTTTCAATACCAGTTCCCCCATTCACGAACTCGGGGATCCTGCCAAGTCCTCAGGTTTTCCCCACTTTCATTTCGTCCTCTGTAACACCCCCCACTACCCCCTTGTCCCAGGAATGTAGTGAGGGTTAAATTAGATAACGCACATACACTTCCTGGGACTGGGCTGAGCACATAGTAGCCTCTTATTTGATTTTGATTTCCATTACATTCTTATCCCATGGGAGCCTCCTGTTTTGAGGTGACCTTAAGATAGTTGATAATGCACCTTAATTTGGACGAGTGGATAAGAGTAGACCAAGTCCAACAAGTTGGTTCTGTCTTTCCAGTTATGTAAACTTCCCCGGGTAGCTTCTGAAGGTCACTGGACCTAGGAACTAGCCCAAAGAATACCTCAAGAAGAAACTGTAATAAGAAGAGAAGCTAGCTTGCCCATCAGAGAAGGAAGATATGTGTTGGGGAGTGATAGGGAAGAACATAAAGCAGGATCAACACAGCCACTCAGAATCTACCCCACTGAGTTGCTGTTCTTGGAGCTCATTCCTTGCCCAGAACTCAAGACACACAGTCTCTCCTCCCTGCATTTCCCATCTTAAGTGTGTGCATACTTTCAAGGTCAAGCAGGCAGGCAGAGCTGTCAGGGAGAACTGCATGTTGTCAGTACTGAAGAGGGACCAAGGTATCAACACCCTTCAGTTTTTACAACTGAACTCACCTAAACCTTCTTAAGTTAAGACTTCTGGATGGAACCAGATTCTTACAGAATTACATTATCAAAGAATTTGTTGGGCTTCCCTGGTGGCTCAGATAGTAAAAAACCTGCCTGGGATACAGAAGATCCGGGTTTGATTCCTATGTCAGGAAGATTCCCTGGAGAAGGGAATGGCTACCCACTCCAGTATTCTTGCCTGGAGAATCCCATGGACAGAGAGGAGCCTGGTGGGCTACTGTCCATGGGGTCACAACAAGTCAGACATGACTGAGAGAAGGTTTCAGTTAATACATAGATTTCTTATACTTCTCATGGTTAATGTAGTAGCACTTTTATATTTTCCTTTTAATTTTATAAAATATTTCAGGAAAAATACAAAGGTAGCATAATATATTTATCAAAAGCACTAGCTCAATACTGGAATGCCAGAGTTCAAATTCAATATTGCCATTAGATAAGTTTATTAACTCCTCTATGCCTCAGTTTTCTCAGTTTTCATCTATAAAGTGGCAATAATAGTACTTGTTTTATAGGTTGCTATGAGAATTGATGAGTTAATGTTTATATAGTTCTAAGAAGAGTGCTGCCTTGTGAGTACCAAAATTTTTATACACATATATTTTAAAAAATTATTTTAAAAGTTATACATACATTCTTATAAACCCAGCATAGCACCATTCTTCACTGTTTGTTCAAAGGTGTCAATAATACTAATAAAGATAACAGTTAACCGAACACTTTCTATGCATCAGGCATTATATGCACTATTTTCATTCTGTCTTCACCACCATCCTACTGCTAAGTCACTTCAGTCGTGGCCGACTCTGTGCGACCCCATGGACTGCAGCCTACCAGACTCCTCCGTCCATGGGATTTTCCAGGCAAGAGTACTGGAGTGGGTTGCCATTGCCTTCTCCTAAATGAGTACCATTACAATTGTTATTGCTTTACCAATAAGGAAACAGAAATTGAGAATTCAGATTTCTCCTAGGACAGCCCTGCAGACTATTATAACTCACGTACCCTGAACACACACACACACACGCACTCACACACACAAATATCAATTGAACTAAAGTCAAAGACTTTTGCTTTTCTATTACAAAGTGCATAAAATTAAAATACACCCACAACTTTTACTTACTTACTAGTCTGTTTAATGAGTTTTAGTTAGAAAACATTTTCACCCCTGCAACTAATTCTGCATGAATATCATACCTTTTGGGTAGAATCAAGTGTTTACAATACATCATGCTGTCTGTTCTGATGGACACTAGGTGGCAATCCAAACCAACCAAAGTTTAATTTGGTGCCTGGTATGTTATACTTTGGAGAAGGCAATGGCACCCCACTCCAGTACTCTTGCCTGGAAAATCCCATGGCTGGAGGAGCCTGGTGGGCTGCAGTCCATGGGGTTGCTAAGAGTCGGACACGACTGAGCGACTTCACTTTCACTTTTCACTTTCATGCATTGGAGGAGGAAATGGCAACCCACTCCAGTGTTCTTGTCTAGAGAATCCCAGGGACTGCGGGGCCTGGTGGGCTGCCGTCTATGGGGTCGCACAGAGTCGGACATAACTGAAGTGACTTAGCAGTAGCAGCAGCATGTTATACTTTCCCCAGTCCCTTAGGTAATTATTAACTTCTCCTGATAAATTTGGGCTTTCCAGATGACAGTAGTAAAGAATTCGCCTGTCAGGAGACCAAGGTTCAGTCCCTAGGTAAGAAAGAACCCTTGGAGATGGAAATGACAACCCACTCCAGTATTCTTGCCTGGAAAATTCTCTGTCCATAGAAGGTGGGCTAGTCCACGGGGGTCAGAAAAAATCAGACAAGACTGAGCAAGAGAAGTCAATCAGTCAGTGATAACACCTTTCTGTCTCAGTGAACAGAAATTTTTATTCCTCTTTTTCTTTACAAATGATCATCCTGATACCACTGGTTAGCCCCAAGACCTCAGCAGGTCTACAGGCAGGCAAGAATAAGGAAGGAATCAATAATCCCATTTGGATTTGGGGAAATAAGAAAATAAATAAGACGGGCTCTACCCTTAGAGTGGAATTTGGAAGCTGGAGACCCCCCCAAAAAAAATAGAATATGTCAGATGTGGTAAGAGAGTGAACATGAAAAGGAGGAAACATCAATTTTACTTGATGCTGGAAGTTAACCCTAGACCCTTATAAAAGCAATTTTTAAAATGCTAAATTACTTTTCTTTATATTTTTAAAGTAAAAATGACCAATGAGGAGGATGACAGGGAAAAAAACAACAACAACAAATACTATTGTGCAAAGATAGTAACACTGGAACTCTCCCGGTTAAGGGTTATCAATTATGATAATGATGGTGATAATAATAATTGCAGTAACAAATTTATTACACTATGTACTAATAAGGATAAAATGATGTAGAGGGCTTGTGACTTAGCAATGTGCTTAAGAACAACCCAGCACCTTCAGTGTAACACACATGCCCCAAACAAAGCCTCAAGAAGTGGACTGCCCTAAAGTGTAAGTTGTATAAAAGTCCAATTAAACCTTTAATAAGTGAGTTTGCTCCGGCCTCAGCCCTTCTTTGCCCAAAGCATTTACTATGGGATGTCATTGACTCCAATAGACACTAGATGATGCTCCAAATTCACACTGCCCTTGATGGACAGCTGGTGCTCCTGGCTGCCTGGCTAAGTCATCAATCATTAATTTTGGGTTGACATATTACTCAGAAAATTTCAAACTCATTCTTATAGTCTCTTGATGGACAGAAATGATTATTACCTACAAATGACGTGACAGTATTGAGAGGCTGTGAGAGTGGACTAAGTGCCCAGAGTAGTCAAGCACTAGGTTGGCCAATAGGCCCTTTGGAATCAATACTCTATAAAGAGGAAAACATTATCAAACGTACTAGAAACAAGTGCTTGATTCATTCACTTTTTTAACAATTAATAAGGAGGAAACGCACACATAACTACCCCCATTGTACATACAGTTTAGAATAAAGGGGAAAATATAGGAGAAGAGAATGGATAGAAATGTTTTACATCTGTTAGTATACTGTAGAGACAAATGGAGGAAATGGCCAATTTTATCCTATCATGGGAGCAGAAACCTTGGGGAGAAGCCACTTTAATTGTGTCTTAAATGTGAGCAGCAAACTAGGCATAAGAACCCCAGGGACTTCCAGTCTGTCCAGTGGTTAAGACTCCACACTTGCAATGCAAGGGGCATGAGTTGCATCCCAGGTCGGGGACCTAAGATTCCACATGCTGTGTAGCATGGCCTAAGAAAAGTACCCAGAATCCAGAGACCTAAAGAGACTGCATATGTTTTATCTTCTAAAACTATTATTAATTGTGGAATAACCATTAACCACAATATAGACAATCTGCAAGAGGATACTGATCTGTCACCTGGTAGGGAGCAGCATCCTCAGGTAAAAAAAAAAAGGTCATTGATGATATTAATATTATATTTGGACAGGCAATAATAATAAATATAATTTAGCCCTGATTATTTGCCAGGAACTTTGTTGAGGGCTTCATTTATCAACTTGGGGGTTTCTTAAACTTAATTCTAAGTATCATTTTGTGGAGTAGCTATTATCACCACCTCTTTACAAAACAAGAAAATTGAGACAGAGAGTTCAAGTGGCTTGCAATATAACTTTGCCTTACAGATTGTATGTGCCCCTATGGCACACACATATACTCATCAGAAATAAGATATAATAGGGTAGTTTACAAAAACTGTACTAAAGTGAGCAAGAGTAGACTTTGTTGTTTTTCTCATCGGTAATGAAAACAATATATATGGACAGTTTTCACTGGTAGATATTAAATATAGAGGACATTTTCTCCCTTAAAGTTTCTAAGGCTCTTGGAAGAGCTGAAAGATAACAATTGACAAAAATAGTCGTTGCATTGGCCTCAAACTCTTTGCAAATGAGACACTTCATTATGCTATGTCATTCGTTCTGATGGCACTCTAAACCAAAATAGTTTGTTCCTAATCTGTCAGATCTGTTATTATTACCCTCTAGGAGTGTCATTATCTATTAAAAGCTGTAAAATTTCATTCATGTAGAGTATCATTTGGTGATCAGAGTTTATTATCCCCATTTCACAGATGAGCAGATGGAGGTTCTGAGAAGCCAGAAAAAGGCCATAGTAAAGATACATTTTTCCTTTTCTGTAGTTCTTTGGAGCTCTCCTCAATTTACTAGATGGTATGTTGCCTGACTCATGAATCATTCAATAAAGTCAATTCAATATTTAAAATTTACTGTGCTGAATTTTGTTTTTTAACAGTAGATTAGAGACTGGTTGAGGGGGGGGTGCGGGTGGTGGAATTTGGAGATGATGACTAAAAGGTACTACTGAAAGGTTTCTTTGTGGAGGGGATGAAAAATGTCCTAAATTGATTGTGATATGGTTGCTCACCTTTATGAATATACTAAAGCCTTAGAATTTTAAACTTTAAATGGATGAATTGTATGTAAGTGAATTTTATGTCCGTAAAGCTGTCACCTAGGGAAAAAAAAAATTGTACAGTCAACTCCCATGTACACATCATCAATGTTCAACATTTTCTCCACCCTATTTCATATTCCCATACTTTCCAAAATTTCTAAGTTTGAATTTTTTCTTGGATGGCAAAAATTTGCATACGTGCTTTTAAAGGTATCACTGTATTTACCAGGTATTTAAAGGTTTTAGGAAAATCCTTTTTCCTAAATATTTTTTAATATTCTTTTGAAAAGTCTAAGACAGTAGTTCTCAAACTTTGTTGTGTTGGGGTGGGGGAGGGGGTTGTTTAAAATCCCAGTGCCCTGGTGGCATCGCACAGTAATTAAATGGGTGTCCGGGGGCTATAGGAGAACATCTACAGGTTTTACGATTCTCCAGAGGATTCCAATGAGCAGTTCATGAAATGTAACTATAAAAGCTATGAAAGATACGGCAATAGATAGGCTCTAATCTATTAAGTTTATGATTTAACTAAATTCTGATGAAAGAATAAAATGAAGTTTTTATGCAAAAAATATTCGTAAGTTGAATATCAAGATTGGCAAGTTGAACTTAAAAATTTTGAAAATGTGCACCTGAATATTCAAGTTATTCAATATTTAAATGGTAAATATTTAGATCATAAAATCATTAAATATATTCTCAATCAGCATCCTCTCGGGATTTAAAAAACCAAAGAGACAGTTGTGTGACCGAGTGTTTCCCAAGCAGGTACTCTGGGTTTCAGGAGAGAGAGTTCTAGCGCAGGAGACCCATTTCTTTTCAGCAGCAGCCCCGGAAAAGGATCCCACTGGCCAGGAAGTTTCATCTGGGATCCCCAGAGCCTCGGCAATGGCTCCAGGGTGACTTCTTGGATCATCCCCGTTTCCCCGCCCTACCCAAGCGGCTGAAAAGCGCCGGGACGCGCGGTCCGAGCCGGGAAAATGGGCCCGCGAGCCCGGCCGGCGCTTCTCCTCTTGATCCTCCTGCGGACGGCGGCCACGCAGGGGCGACCGCCGCGTGAGTCCGGGGGCTGCGGGCGCTAGAGGGGCGCGGCGGGGGAGGCAAAATCGAAACTAGCTTTTCTTAGCGCTTGGGAGTTCGCTAAGCTCCGAACGACTGCTCAGCCCTGTGCGCGGTGCCCTCCCCCAGCTTTTCCCGGGGGGCATGCGGGCCACAGAAGGTGCAGATGGGGTTAGGGGACCTCCCGTCCCAAGACCTTGACCTCCCACTCCCCGCCCACTCTCTGTCCTTGCTGCCACGGCTTGGCGCTCGGAACCACCTACTCCTTCTCCCAGCTTGGACGCTTTTAGAATAGAAATCTCTCATTGAGGTCGAGCTAGGATTAGGGGTCCTTGGCCTCCGATCTCGGTTTTCTTGTTTCTGCTGTTAACCGAAGCGACTTAGCAGGCACGCACTTCGATTGTGTCCTTTCACCGACGATCCCGCCCCAAACAGGAAGTTCTTCTCACCGAGGACGACCTTGGCCGGAGCGCCCCCTCCGGTGTTTCCACACTCGGGGGCTCTAAGGGCTGGGAGTAAACACACAGTGAAGGCCGCCGGGTTTCCATTTCCGAACCTCTGGCACAGACTGAGGATAGGAGGTTCTTGAGAGTTCGGCCAGAGGCCTTACTCTTGGGGACTGTTCTTTTGCCTGGAAAAATAACCTGCCTGATATTTTTGAACTTTTGAACTGATTCTCACTGTTCTTTTCAGCCTGGGGTTGTTAATTTGCAATGTTAATAGTATTGTATATAAAGGAGGCCAAAGAGATGATAGTTAGCATGTAAGACATTTAAATTTTAAATCACCTTCCTATCTGTGATCTGGTTTGACTCTACTCAGCCTTTGGGCGGTAGGAACTATTCATATCTTGATTTTATTAGTGGTTAACAACTTCAGGTTAAATCCTTTCCCCAGGTTACAAAGAATTTAGATAGTCTGGTTTTCTGACAGGAAGTACCTACTACTGGTTGTAATCTTGGCTGACAGTGTTTGACCTCACCGTTGTCTGGCACAGCTCTGGATGCTTTATACATTGACCCAACCACACTTGGAGGGTAGGTCGTATATGTATCCATACTTTATAGATGATGAGAACAAAATAAGACCTGCTCACCAGTAACTTTGTCAGTGTTACCCAGGGCTCTTCATAGTTGCAATTCTTAAAAGTTACTCTGCAGTAGAGGTTAAATCATAAAGTCTGATGAAGGAAAGTCTTCACTGACTACAAGTATATCAAGAGCAGGGAGCCAAGTCGAGTCGATGCTTTGCCTTCGAGTAGATAGGGATGACAATACACAAAGGGATAGAGAGCATCAGGGTAACCTGTGAAGCGAGGAGGTCAGGGTAGGCCACTGTCCCCAGCTGGGTTTGAGCAGAGACTTGAAGTAAGTAAGGGTGATGTTCACTGGGAGCAGCGCTTCCCAGACAGGCTAGGGGGACCTGGCAAGGATTTGCAACGTCAGCACTCATTGACATTTTTTGTTGTGGGGACTGTCATGTGTACTGTAGGACATGTAGCAGGGTCACTGTCCTTTACGTACTGGATGTTAGTACACTCCCTGGTCGTGACAACCAAAAACGTCCCCAGGTGTTGCCAGATGTCCCTAAGAAAATAAATATCCTGATTGAAGAAAGAGCAAGGGCTCCGGAGGCCCAGAACAGGTGATGGGTTCAGCAAAGGAGCCATGGGTGAGTCCCCTAGGGCCTCACAGGTTGCAGTGTGGACTCCAAACCAGGAGTGATGTGATCAAGAATAACTGTTGAAAAGATTGCTCTGGCTGCTCTATGGAAAGCAGAATGAAGGGAGCAGTGATTAAAAAAAAAAAAAAAAACCAGGGTGAAGCAGACAGGCAAGAGATGATGGACTGGGCTGGGTGGGAGCAGAGGTGGTGGTGAGAAAAACTCTATTCTGGATTTATTTTAAAGGAAGTTGCTGAGGGATCTATGAAGGTTCATATGATAGAGAAAAGTCAAGGTGGCTCTATTATTATTTTATCTTTATTTTATCAGCCTCAGCACCAGGGGGATCGGTGGTGTCATTTCCAAGGTGGTGAAGGTAGAAGAAAGAGCAGTTTGGGGGCAACCAAGAGCCTGATTTTAGACTTGTTCAAGTTTGAAATTCAATGAGTCATCCAACTGGTGGTATCATATAGGAAGAGTTGGAGAGTAAGAATCTAGAGTTCAGGGTCAGCGATCGAAATCTAGAAGTTGGCATTTAGTCATCCAACAAGTATGTATTAAGCTTCGACTACCTGCCAGACACTGTTCTAGGCATCGAGGATACACACTGAACTCCCCCATCTAGAATTAAGGGAATGCATAAGAAAACTCACACCTGCCCAAGGCCTGTCCCTTTGGGCTTTCTGGATGTTTTTTTTCACATTTGCATTTGATTTGGAACTATTTTGATGCTGAAAGATACCCTGAGCTATTTATCAGCACATTTGCCAGCATTTAACAGCAAACATTTATAGGCAGACCTCAAAGATATTGTGGGTTCAGTTTCAGACAACCACAATAAAGGGAACGTCATAAGATAACAACTCAGACAAAGTTTTTGGTTTCCCAGTACATGCCCAAGTTGTGTTTACTACACTGTATGCTGTTAACTGTACAACTGTATTGTCTTAAAAAACATATGTACTTTAATTTTTAAAAAAGTATTGCTAAAAAGTGTTAGCCATAATCTGAACCTTCAGAGAGTCAAAATCTTTTTATAATAGTAACACCAAAGATCACTGATCACAGATCACCATAACAAATAGAACAATAATGAAAATGTGGGAAATCTTGTGAGAATTACCAAAATGTGACACAGAGATATAAAAGTGAGCAAAGGCTGTTGGAAAAGTGGTACCAATAGACCTGCTTGACGTGGGGTTGCCAAAAACCAATTTGTAAAAAAACACATTAGCTTCAAAGGGAAAAAAAAAAAAAAAAAAGAGGTCTGTCTGTACACAAGAAAGGGTTTAGAGATGGAAGCAATGATAAAAGCTGGACAATAATTCCTCTGGACTTGGATCTAATTGGGTCTGAGCACCAACTCCTGAGCTCAACTGCCCTAGCTAGACACGTCTTGGGATTTTCTAAAATCTGTTGTCCCCAAGGGGAGGCTGCTGGAATTGTGAGTTCTGGGTCAGGGGCTGGGGGCTGAAAGGGGGTCCAGCCCACATGGCACAAGGAGGGTCTTGGGGAAAAAGGGTCATGGGGAGGGAGGGCACCACCCACTTTCACAGGGTGGGACCAGACACAGCTGGTTCGAGTAGATTCAGACCGTGTGTGGACTCCCAGTCTCCTATGTGTCCTGTTGCCCTCTCCCCAGGGTCACACTCCCTGCGCTTCCTCTTCATGGGCGCCTCCAAACCAGACCTCGGGCTGCCCCTGTTTGAGGCTTTGGGCTACGTGGATGACCAGCTGTTCGTGTCCTATGATCATGAGAGTCGCCGTGCAGAGCGGCGCGCCCCATGGCTCTGGGGCAGGGCCACCAGCCAGCTGTGGCTGCAGCTGAGTCAGAATCTGAAAGGCTGGGACCACATGTTCATCGTGGACTTCTGGACGATCATGGACAACCACAACCAAAGCAAGGGTGCGTGAAGAGCAGGCCTCACCTTCCCAAGGTGGGCGGGGTGTGTCCCTGCTTCACAGATGCATCTTGAGGGAGGTTTGAGATCCTGGCTATTTGAGGTCCTGGGGGGCAGAGAAGAGGGCAAGTGTTTGCTTCCTGAGGTTGTTCAGTCCTTGTAATGGTTCCTGTAATCCCTGTAAGGGCTTCCTTGGTGGTCCAGATGGTAAAGAATCCACCTGCAATGTGGAAGACCTGGGTTCGATTCCTGGGCTGGGAAGATCTCCTGGAGAAGGAAATGGCAACCCACTCCAGTATTCTTGCCTGGAGAATCCCATGGACACAGGAGCCTGGCAGGCTACAGTCCGTAGGGTCGTCGCGAAGAGTCAGACACGACTGAGCGACTAACACACACACAATGGCAGAAACAGGGACCTGCTCCTTTGGTTTCAGTAACGAAGCTGGGGGCGTTGCCAGAGTCCCACACCCTGCAGGTGATCCTGGGCTGTGAGTTGCAAGAGGACAACAGCACCAGAGGGTTCTGGAAGTACGGGTACGATGGGCAGGACCATCTTGAATTCCGGCCTGAGACACTGGATTGGAGAGCAGCAGAGCCCAGGGCCCAAGTCACCAAGCTGGAGTGGGAAGTGAACAAGATTCGGGCCAAGCAGAACAGGGCCTACCTGGATCGGGATTGCCCCGAGCAGCTGCTGCATTTGCTGGAGCTGGGGAGAGGGCCTCTGGAGCAGCAAGGTACGGCGGGAGCACTCTCTGGCCCTCTCCTGAAGGAGTGGAGGCGGGGTACAAGGTACAGGATCCTCAGCTGGGGTTTCAGAGATGGCCAATATTGTGTGACTTCCTGGGAAGGAACTGAGGTCTGAGTTTTCCACCTCGAGGTCTCTAGCTCTGAGGTTTCCCCCTTACAGTTGAGATGTGAGTCATGATTTTAATTTTTTTCCATGCACATAGCTAAAGAAGTAACTGTGATTTTTCTCTCAATTTAACCAAGAACCCTATGCCCATTTGTAACCTTTAGTGATTCAGAGATGCCAATTTTCATATGAATGAATACCAAGGCAAGAAATTACCTAATGAGGCAACTGGTCAGAGTAGCACAATCTTTAGGGGTCAAAGCTACTTTCACAGAACATACTAGTAGTCATGAAGGCTGACTATCTGACAAGACCCCTTCCTACAAGAATTTTATCAGGTTGAACCAGGTGAAATTACCGAGAGTACGTATTCAATCAGTTTTGATCCTCATAAGGGGCAATTTCAGGCTTCCCAAATGGCACTAGTGGTAAAGAATCCACTTGCCAATGCAGGAGATATAAGAGATATGGGTTCAGTCCCTGGGTTGGGAAGATCCCCTGAAGGAGGGCATGGCAACCCACTCCAGTATTCTTGCCTGGAGAATCCCATGGACAGAGGAGCCTGGTGGGCTACAGTCCATAGGGTCCCAAAGAGTCAGACAAGACTGAAGTGACTTAACATGCACACACAAGGGGCAGTTTCATTTGATTCAACTTAAAGTATTAACAAAGAACATAGCACATGGGCAACAGGTATGCATGTTTCCATGTGGGACTGGAGAACAGGCTGCTATGACTGACTGACCCACATCAGAACTGAATCATGTAACGTATTTTAGGACACAAAATGGTGGTGTGTCTTTCCTACAGCTTGCTCTGTCTGCACAGGGTGACTCCTTCCTCCAATCTGTAGGGAAAGGGAAGTGAAAGTGGTAAAGAAAGGGAAGCGAAAGTGGTAAAGAAAGGAAGTGAATGTTCTGGTCTTCCTGGCATGGGTAGGAAGAGTCCCTCTCCAGATCCTCCCTTCTTCCTGTCCAGTGCCTCCTTTGGTGAAAGTGACTCATCACGTGACCTCTTCACTGACTACTCTTCGGTGTCGGGCTCTGAACTTCTACCCCCAGAACATCACCATTAGGTGGCTGAAGGACAAGCAGTTCCTGGATGCCAAGGAGATTAAGCCAGAGGATGTGTTGCCCAATGGGGACGGGACCTACCAGGCCTGGGTGGCCTTGGCCATGCTCCCTGGGGAAGAGCAGAGATACAGCTGCCAAGTGGAGCACCCAGGCCTGGATCAGCCCCTCACTGCCACCTGGGGTATGGATGAGAGGCAGGGGCTGAGAAAACCTGGTGTGGGCGGGCTGGGGTTGGTCAACAGGGCAGTCAGGGGAGGGTCTGCTCTGGGCTGGGGGCAGCGTCATGGGCTTTCATTTGCTTTTGCTGTTTTAGAGCCCTCACTGTCTGGCACCCTGGTCACTGGAATCCTCAGTGGGATTGCTGTTTGCGTCATCATCTTCCTTATTGGAATTTTGTTCAGAATCTTAAAGAGACGGCAGTCTTCGAGTGAGTAGGAAGAAGGAGGAAGCCTCTTAGCACCATGGCGCCCAGGACACTCTCATCTTCCTGCAGAAAGTGTGGCAGGTGGAGGCAAAGAGGATTTGGCATCCATGAGAAGCCCTCTCTTCTTTTTTCTTTGGGAACCCTGGCACCTCCCTGGGAGCAGGAATTTCTTGCTGATTTCCAATCTGATTTCTCTCAGAATGAAAGCTCCTCAGAATGAAAGCTCCTATTTCAACAGACATCTGTTGAGCGCCTATTATTTGGCAAAGGGCTGTTTAAGGTAGTGCAGGTTCTCTGAGGTTAAGTCACCATTGCTATTCTCAGAACTCAAGTCTAGTAGGAAATGAAATCCCTGAAACAGGTAAATGCAGTTAAAGACCCCTGACGGTCCTATGAAGCAAATGTTCTTGGTGGGGTCAAGGGAAGGGAGGACCACATTCATCTGCGGATCAACCATAGCTTCTGGATCTTGAAGAAGTAGAATTTCTTTAGGTAATGTTGAGGATGAGGGGAGCTCTGTGCAAATGAAGCAACCGAGCACATGGGAGAGAGTGACAGATGCTGGGGAGTGAGAAATTATCATCAATTTGACCCTTGACTTTACATACTTATCAGTCTGCATTTCTACTTCCTGAACATCTGTGGTGCAGGGAAAAAAGGGGTAGACAGAAGCCAGCTCCTGCAGAACCTTGTGGGCCTTTGGGTTCTTATGGGGGTGTGGGTGGAAAGGGTCAATGCAGGAACTTAAATCAGCAAAGGAGGATCCAATCTCCATGGTATGGAGAGTGAGTTGTTAGGAAGTGAGATGGGAGGCAAGGAGACCAGTTAGGCAAGGAGACTCAGCATTTGCAGATGAGAGATTATGGTGCCTGAAATCCAGGGGTTCCTTGGAAAGAGGATGGTCAGAGTTGACATGAGTGGATGAGGGGTCAGGGGAGGATCCAAAGTCTGTGACGCCTGTTTCCTGGACATGTCTTTGCAGGAGGAGCCGCTGTCAACTATGCCTTAGCCGAATGTGAATGAAGGGCAGCCTGCAGACCCTTATGGGGCGGAGACAGAACTCAAGACTCAGGGAGCACGTGGCCTTGTGGCATTCTTCATGCTCAGGACAATTGGAGCTAAGAAATGGGAACTGTCTCAGGAACTATCTGCTCTTAACCTTCCTTGTTCACTCTTGAAAAGTTCACCATCTAGGTTTCTGAGTTCCTGCTTGTTAAACGGCCCCAGCTGTGACTTCTGCCCCAGAAGCGGCTTTCCTGAATCCCAGGCTACATTTAGAACCTACATTGATTTCCTGCATCACCTCAGACTTCGTACACCTACATCATCTCATCTCCTAACTGTGGAACGAGGTTCCTTAAATCTGGGGGTGGGGGTAGTGGGGGAGGGTTGCTCGTGATTCCTTTAAACTTCTGAGGATAGCTTGAACCTTCTCCTTAGGTCATACACTCTAATGCCTCTATCAGAATTTGGCACACACATCCAGGCAATTCCTAGACCCATTCAAGTTTCCTTTTAACCCTTCCTCTGTTATTGAGAACTCACCTGTCACCAAGCCCTGTGGTCTCTTCCATCAGAAGGAGATCTGGACTATCGTACAGCTGTGAAGGCTGTGCACTGCACAACCCGAGGAGACACCTTTTCTAGAAGAGGCATCCTTTCCTGGATGTTTGTGCCTATTAGGATAGTCTTCTCTAAAATGGGTGGGAAGTGTCTTGGGGAAGGATATCTTTTTTTAATTCGAGCAAAGGTGCCATGTGGGATTCCTTAGATTAATGACACCTGCACTTTTGCAATACCTCTTCTGTATGCCAGACTTGAAGTAGCACAGGATTGGATCCCTGCTCACACCATCTCCTTGTTCTGATAATGAAAATGATAATTAAGATGATGATGATAAGGATAAGATGGCTGACATTTTAAAAGCTCTTACGTGGTGCCAGACTTAGTTCTCTGAGTGCCCATTTACATGTATTATCTCATATAGTTCTTACAATAGGTCTTTGACATCAGTACTATTTTCCCCCCTCTTTTTTTTAAAGATGAAGAAAGTGAAATTTAATATAGAGTATCTCACAGCTTGCCAGGGACAGAGATAGGTGTCAAACTCAGTCAGGCTGGCTCTTTGATCTAGCTCCTTGCTCCTGCATTCAGATGATCAGATACTTGGACTAAGTGGGGAAAGAAGGAGGTGGCTGTGGAGATGGCTCTTCTCTTATCTCATTGTCTGTATACTCAGTGACTTTGATTCAAGTGAAGGGAAAAACATCAAAAACCAATCTCAGCCATGTTTCCTTTCAAAGTTCCTGAGGGAAGAACCCTGGAATGTGACTGCTAACTTCTCCATTGCCACACTGGCCAGCTCTGTCTGGCAGCACTCACGGGATTGAGATTGGGAGGGTTGGTTAGTTACTGTGTTGGACCTCACAGTCCTGCTCCAATCAGGGCCACTAGGGTGTGGGCATTTCCCTCCATAAACTGGAGCAACTCCTCTCATATTAAAGCTGGGAAAATAGAAATATATACATATATACACATATATATATGTGTGTATATATACACACACACCAAATAACTCATGTTTATTTCATGCTGCTATGTACAACTGGTGGCATAACTATGTTCAAGGCTCTGTCTTGGAGGTCGGAGGGCAGGTGCCTCAGACCAAATACAGCACAGAAGTTTGTTTGGTAAGTACTAAATTTGGGCACAAATATCTCAACTATTTTAAACTTTTCTTTTTTTCTGGTTATGAAAGTTAAGTGGATAAAAGTACACAGAATTTGTGCTTACTACAGAAAAGTTTAAAATGAGTTGAATTGAAACTTTCCTTCCATTAGTCAAAGCTAACTCTATTAACAGTTTGTGTATTTCTTCTCAGTATTATTGCCATATTAAAATACATAAAATTAACAAATGCGTAGATTTTAATAAATACATAATTAACTGTACATGATGTTCCTGATGCATTTGTCCATCTTATGTATGTACTTAATCAACTTCATCATTAAATTATTTTGGGGACATTTATACTGCTTCTAAGGGGTCATGGATCTTCCCTCATAGCTCAGTGGGTAAAGAATCTGCCTGCAAGGCAGGAGACCTGGGTTTGATTCCTGGGTTGGGAAGATCCCCTGGAGAAGGAAATGGCTACCTACTCCAGTATTCTTGCCTGGAGAATCCCATGGACAGAGAAGCCTGGCAGGCTCAAGTCCACGGGGTCAAAAGAGTCTGACATGACTTAGCAACTAAACCACCACCATCACCGTACTGCTTCTAATTTTTTTAATGTTTTATTTTCATTAAATTATAGTAGCTGAATTAATTGTTTTTCTTTACCCTAGAGACATTATCACCTAAAGTGTAACACATTGGTCATTTTGCCTCCAAACCACGGTGGAAGCACAAATTCTTTCTCCTTAAATATCCTCCCATATTCAAAGCAGACTGCCAAAAATCTTCCTTGCTCATACTGTTTCCTACCTTACTAAGGATATACTAAAATTAATTAGGCAACAGTTTATTTTATGTTCTTTTTGTTTCACATAGGACAAAATTTCAAGAAACATTCTACTCTTCACAGTAACACATTTATTAACTGTAGCCTGTTAATTTTTAAAAAATAACCACAATTATAAAATTTCCATTTTCTTTCAGTGTTTCTTAGCTTAATTTTTCTGGCCTTGTTCATCAGTTCTTAAGATCAGCTACATTTGAAGTCAGATCGGTTCAGTTCAGTTCAGTTCAGTTGCTCAATCGTGTCCGACTCATTGCGACCCCATGGACTGCAGCACACCAGGTTTTCTTGTCCATCACCAACTCTGCAAGCTTGCTCAAACTCATGTCCACTGAGTTGGTGATGCCATACAACCATCTCATCCTCTGTCATCCCCTTCTCCTCCTGCCTTCAATCTTTCCCAACATCAGGGTCTTTTCCAATGAGTCAGTTCTTCACATCAGGTGACCAAAGTATTGGAGTTTCAGCTTCAGCATCAGCACTTCCAATGAATATTCAGAATTGATTTCCTTTAGGATTGACTGGTTGGATCTACTTGCAGTCCAAGGGACTCTCAAGAGTCTTCTCCAACACCACAGTTCAAAAACATCAATTCTTCAGCACTCAGCTTTCTTTATGGTCCAACTCACATCCATACATGACTACTGGAAAACCATATGTTTGACTAGATGGGCTTTGGTCAGCAAACTAATGTCTCTGCTTTTTATTTTGCTATCTTGGTTGGTTATAGCTTTTCTTTCAGGCAGCAAGCATCTTTTATTTCATAACTGCAGTCACTATCTGCAGTGATTTTGGAATCCAAGAGAAGAAAGTGTTACTGTTTCCATTGTTTCCTCATCTATTTGCCATGAAGTGATGGGACTGGATGCCATGATCTTAGTTTTTTTAATGTTGAGTTTTAAGCCAGCTTTTCACTCTTCTCTTTCACTTTCCTCAAGAGGCTCTTTAGTTCTTCTTCGCTTTCTGCCAGAAGGGTGGTATCATCTGCATATCTGAGGTTATTGATATGTCTCCTGGCAATGGCAATCTTGATTGCAGCTTGTGCTTCATCCAACCCAGCATTTTGCATGATGTACTCTGCATATGTACTCTGCATATGCAAAATGCTGGGCTGGATGAAGCACAAGCTGCAATCAAGATTGCCATTGCCAGGAGACATATCAATAACCTCAGATATGCAGATGATACCACCCTTCTGGCAGAAAGCGAAGAAGAACTAAAGAGCCTCTTGATGAAAGTGAATATAAGTTATAAGCAGGGTGACAATATACAGCCTTGACATACTCCTTTCCCAATTTGGAACCAGTCTGCTGTTCCATGTCTGGTTCTAACTGTTGCTTCTTGACCTGCATACAGGTTTCTCAAGAGGCAGGTATGGTGGTCTAGTATCCCACCTCTTTAAAAATTTTCCAGTTTGTTGTGATTTACATAGTCAAAGGCGTTAGCATAGTCAATGGTGCAGAAGTGGATATTTTTCTGGAATTCTCTTGCTTTTTCTATGATCCAGCAGACATTGGCAATTTGACCTCTGGTTCCTGTGCCTTTCTAAATCAGATACCAACGTTTAAATTACCTATTTTATTTTACATCTGGCAAAAACCAGTTACAAATTTGGTAGTAAGGAGAAGGGCGTCATCTGGTGGCCAACGCCAAAAATGTCACAGTGGTTTTATGACTATAGCGAGTGGGAGTGGGGAGGGGGAGAGGGGTAGGGCAAAGTCCTCAGGGGAAAGGAGGAAAGGAAAACACACAGGATCACCTTTGGAGAAAAGCCCCTGAAATTGTGAGAGGGCAAAGATGAAACTATTCACCAGGTATTTGAATTGCTGCAATCACAGGGCACTGTTGAGCTGCCTTAACTGGGAAAAGAACAGAAGGAAAACAAACAAATCTGGTGAGGCCACCTGCCAGCAGTTGGTTAAGGCCTGCTGGGAGGTACAGGCAAAACTTGGTCTTGTGTTATAATAATATAGCCTCAGTGTGCTGTGTACTTGATTCAGTCTTCATGTACACACACACACACTTAAAAACAAAAGCCTTTCTCTCAAATACTGCAAGGTTCTTATAAGCTACACACTCTAATCATGACTAGAATTTTAAAATGCATGACTTTAAGCACTGAAGATATTTACAGATATCTCTAATTTTAATTTCTATGGACTTTGGGTCATAATTTTTTTCTTCCCCATTTTTGAATAAGTGATTAATATGTAGATTTTAATACAGTATTAAATTATCTCATTAACTATTTTACTAAAAATCCTTGGTTGCCCTGACATCATGCATGCATTTATTACTTGGCCTAGAATGCATACTGGTATCTCACATATTCGGTTTCTGAATAATTTTCTAAGGTGTTTACTCATATATATGAGGGATACATATAGTCTGACTTAAGCAGATGCTTCTATAGCTTCTATTTCTTGGCTGGATGAAATTGTATTCTCAGTAAAGTCTTCTTTAGCATGAATATTTCTTGAAAGTAATTTTTTTTAAGCTAATATTGAGTACTTACTAGATGCCAGGCCTTGTTCTAAATGTTAATTTAATTCCTCTGAAGAATCCTGTGACATGTACGCTCTTGTTATTCTGTTACCCTTATTTTGTTGTGTGGAAACCAAGGCACAGAGAGGTTAGTTAACTTGCTAAAGGTTACACAGCTGGAAAATGATCATGCTGATTTTTTTGTTTCCAGCTAGCCTGGCTCAGAGTCAAATTTCTAACCAATACACAATATCTCTCTCTGAGTCAAGAAAACACGTGGTTGATGTTGATGCCATTGCATGATTTTATGATACTCCTTTAAGTAACCATTCTGATGCCTAGTGACCATACCTTGGATATTCCCCGAGTGAGGAGAGGACCAGTTTTAACATTTCAGAATGTTTTGTTTCACACAGGCCAAAATTTCAAGAAACATTCTACTCTTCACATTAACACATTATTAACTGTGGCCTGTTAATTTTTTAAATAACCAGTTATAAAATCTCAAATTTCTATAATTTTTCATAAATATTTGGGACCGTTATTTTCTTTTCACACACAAAATTCTAACTATCAATTCACATTTCTGTTTATTCTCTTTATCATTCAGGGAGTATCACAGTTTGGGTAGCCTTAAGCACATGTGAATCATTTCTTCACCAGGTTTGGGTAGAAAGTATTGTTATTTTTTTTAAAAAAAATCAAATTCTGGCTTTTGACCCAAAGATTCTAAAATAGAATTTTGCTGTTTTCAGTGCATTTGGTGAGGTGCTGAACATAATACAATACTTGTATAAACTTCAATGAAAGTCTTGTCAGTTAACCTTACTCTGCAAGTCCATGAACTAGCCCAGATTTTATTCTGTAAACAGAGAGACCACATGGCATTTTCCTAAAACAGCAAGAAACTTGGATAATGCCAATGGAACTTCATTCAGTGTGTAAGAAAGCATTTATTTTAAACATAGGTGTAATAAAGATCTTTCCTTTGTGTACTTTTGGGTTCACAGTTTTCACCACTAAACAAATGCAAAATCCTTTCTTTGTGCTTTGTGTGTGTGAGTAAGAAAGTATTCCATGGAATTTAAAAAATCAAATTTAAGTACAAATGTGTTTATTAAAATTTTGAAACAATTGTTTAAGAAAGGATAATATTAGAAACTTGCTTGTCCAAATAGCATTTTCTTCAGTAGGTCAAAATGTGTTAAGAATATTTAGAGGAGAAAACCCACACAGGACAGCAGGCCTAAAAAGTGCAAGTGCCAACAACTTTTAGAAAAGAGTTTGAACTAAAGAGAAAATGCAGGGCAGTTAGGATTTGGTGCTTTGACTGCCATCACCCAGGTTCAATCCCTGGATGGGAAACTGAGATCCTGCAAGACATGTGGTGCAGCCAAAATGGAAAAAATAAAATTAAATAAAGAGGGAAAAGTAAGAACATTTTCTTAAAAGGTTAAGGAGAGGAAATGAGGAAAATAGGGACAGACACAGTAGATGTATATTATGGAACCAAAAACACAGCAATGGGAATGACAGGAAAAATGAATAATTAGAAAATAGGTCATACCAAAGTAAAGATTAGTTGACTGAAAAAGAGAAATACATTGAAGACTTAGATGGGAAGGAGATAAATCAGCCAGACCAGGAGTGGTGTTCCCAAATGCCTTCAGCTGTCAAGTTATAAATCTCTGGCAGGCTGGCGAAATGAGGTGAGATTGTACTTATGCATTTCCTCAACTATAACATTGCTCAAACTATCGCTACCCAGGGATTCCTTTTCACTAAAGTGCAATTATACCCCCAAAAGTGTTGATATATGCTGGTAATTTTGAACCCTGGCCAAGTATCAGAATTGTCTGTTAAATTTATATATTCCATGGAATGATATGAGAAGTGAAAGTGAAAAAAAGTCGCTCAGTTGTGTCCGACTCTTTGCGACCCCATGGACTGTAGCCTACCAGGCTCTTCCGTCCATTGGATTTTCGAGGCAAGAATTGAACCCGGGTCTCCCGCATTGTAGGCAGATGCTTTACCATCTGAGCCACCAAGGAAGTCCATTATCATTATGGAATGATATGCATAAATATAAATATATATATTCCTGAACTCTAGTATTTTGACTGAGTTTGTGATGGGTGGTTCTGGGCATTTTATATTTTTAGAAGATGTTTGGTTAACATCACTGTTTTATTTGTTGAAATATTTAATGTATCCACTTAGCCACAACTTGCTTGCAAGGTTTTAATTTGTAGGGTCTTGGTCACATAAATGGGGTTCTGTGATGCTAGGTTCACTTGGAGGATGAGTTCCAGGTGACCCATTCTCTTCCAAGCCACAGGACCAAGTAACACCTGGCTCCTAGAGGAGGATACATTTTTAACATAAATCTATATGTGTATACCCTTTAAATATTTCTATTATCACAGTCATGACTTTTTGAGTCAATGTCATTGAGAAAAGTTTAGAAAAGAAGAAATTGGGAAAAGCGAATAAGAAAAAAGGAACTATATTGTACCTTCATGAATTAAAAAGCACATGCAGATTTCATGTTTACATATGAACTCTGACTTCATACTTTTCCTCTGTAATGTTTGACATTTCTTCCTAGCTAAGTCTCCTTTATAAGGTGCAGGTTCATAGTGGGAGAGGGTGTTGAAAGGCAAGAGTCTAAAAACTCTCAATTTGGGGCAGAAAAATGTAACCCCACCTAATTATTTTAGAAGTGATATAAACTCTGTGCCATGCAGAGCTTTCCTGCCCTCTCCTGGGTCTTTCCTCTCCATTACTGGGTCTCTTTTAGCTTTTTGCCTTAGTCTGATGTTATAGTGTAAGGCCATATTTTCATTCTAAGTCTCACCAATAGACATTTATCTATTAACCAGGATTGGGGTCGGGGTGGGAGGGAGAAGTCTTTTTCTTTTTCAATTTAACTAGAGTGACTCTTACTGTGGAAATTTTCAAAAGCTGCAACTGGAAACTAAAGAGAAACCTTTTGATTGAGAAGTCCTTTTCAAACCATATTCAGATCCAATTCTGTTCTATGTTGCTTAAAAAGAAACAACAACAACAAAAAAAAAACAGGGACTAGCCTGTCCATAACCCTCTGTAATCTAATCAAAAGCCTCCCAGGTGAGGGCCCTGTAGGCTTAGAAATGACCTTAATCAAGTATTAGCCCCATCCTACGATTAATCCCCAACTCTACAAAACATCCGGAGAAGGCAATGGCACCCCACTCCAGTGCTCTTGCATGGAAAATCCCATGGATGGAGGAGCCTGGTAGGCTGCAGTCCATGGGGTCTCGAAGAGTCCGACACGACTGAGCGACTTCACTTTCACTTTTCACTTTCATGCATTGGAGAAGGAAATGGCAACCCACTCCAGTGTTCTTGCCTGGAGAATCCCAAGGACGGTGGAGCCTGGTGGGCTGCCATCTATGGGGTCTCATATAGTTGAACACGACTAAACGACTGTAGCAGCAGCAACAGCTACAGAACATGTTTTCTTGTCTCTAAAACTGAAGAAGGTTGAGAAAGGATTAATGGAAAAGAGAAAGGAACTTTTAAGAATTGAAGCCCAATCAGACAGGTGCAGAAGGCCAGGAAGAGGGTCCAGGGGCAACTGATTACTGAAGCCTATCTTTAAGTTCCTTCTCTCCCATGTATTTGCCGAAAAAGAAGTCACGCAGTACATGTTTGAATGGAGAAATTTGCAATTGTTTTTCTATTTTTTTACTCTTTCCATACACAGCAGTTTTAGTACCAGAGCCTCTTCATGGCCAGGTTTATAGTTCGTCTCATTAAAATGCGGCCTTTAAAATTGAAACATTAAAAGAATTGAAAGGGAAAGTCCCATCACCTATAATTCTATGTTCCTTTACATATTATTTTCACATTCCCCAAGGAACCATTATCTAATTTATTAGTTTTGCTTGCTCATGCTCAGTCGTGTCCGACTCTGCGACCTCATGGACTGTAGCCCGCCAGGCTCCTATGTCCATGGGATTTCCCAGGCAAGAATGCTGGAGTGCGTTGCCATTTGCTCCTCCAGGGGATCTTCTCCATTCAGGGATGGAACCCGCGTCTCCCGCATTGGCAGACTGATTCTTTACCACTGAGCCACCTGGGAAGCCTTAATTTGTTAGTTACCGAGCTATGATTGAAGGCAGAAGGGGAGGACGAGATGGTTGGATAGGATCACCGACTCAATGGACATGAATTCCAGAAAGTTCAGGGAGATGGTGAAGGTCGCAAAGAGTCGGACACGACTGAGTGACTGAACAACAACAACAAAAAGTTATGCAAAGGAAATTTGAAGTGGAGCTCTTTGCTCCATGTCCTTGAGCTGATAAGAAAACACTCCACTTGCGAATAGGCACAGGAAAAAAGTGCAAGACAAAAGAGAAACTAATGCTTTCGTTTCCTTGAAGGCCACCTCCCCTGCCAGGAGCTCACTGAAGACCGAGGTTTCCTGACCAATGAAAACACTGAAATGTTAATACCCCCCCCTTCTTGCCCCACCCCCTGATGACCTAATTTGGAAAAGCCACCTGATCGTGTTGTTTTCAATCAGGTCCGCTTGAATGCTATTTAAGGGCACTGTCAAAGCCTTTGAGTTATTGCGACAGCAACCATGTCTGGTCGTGGGAAGGGTGGCAAAGGCCTCGGCAAGGGGGGTGCTAAGCGCCATCGCAAAGTCTTGCGGGACAACATTCAGGGTATTACTAAGCCAGCTATCCGGCGTCTGGCTCGTCGTGGAGGCGTCAAACGTATCTCTGGTCTTATTTACGAAGAGACTCGTGGGGTGCTGAAAGTGTTTCTGGAGAATGTGATCCGGGACGCGGTCACCTATACGGAGCACGCTAAGCGCAAGACTGTTACCGCCATGGATGTGGTCTACGCGCTCAAACGTCAGGGCCGTACCCTTTACGGTTTTGGTGGTTGAGCAAAACATCTAGCTTGAAACCTGTAGAAAAACTAAAGGCCCTTTTCAGGGCCGCCCAAATGTTCGCTAAAGAGCTGTTGGACGTTACTGAAATGTGAGTAAGGAGGTATTTTGTGTGAAAGAGAGCTGCTTTAATGCAGTTTACTTCTGAGGGGTTGGGAAGTGTGACTTTTTCATAATGGAAATAGGATTTTAGGCGCGGTAAAACAACCACCTTTGAAGATACTTGAAGCCTTTAAGTTTTGTGCATTCCGATGTCCAGCCTTCAAACTGGTTGGCGGGCGGTTTTAATGGAACAAAGCTTCGCATTACCGCCCACACAATACATAGCTATGTAAATGAGGGCTCTTTGCGAACAAGCTTTCATTGGCCGATTATCACCGTGGTTAAAAAAACCCCCTGCGTTACAAAGCTGGTTTCCTGTTAGCCAAGGCATAGAGCTTCCATAACGGTACCCGGAACAATCCAATTTATACCCGGCTCTTATGGGCGCTGGAACAAAGGCACAGAGTGGTCTAACCGGTTCCGCACAGGTTCGAGTAGTGCTTGGCAGCCGGCCCACTGCTGGGTGGGATGAAGCCAGCCTCCTTTTCCTCTGCAGTGAGTCTCCGGTACAGAAAATGGGCTCAACTGCCTTTTTCGGCAAGTGAAGAATTTTCCTTCACTATCCCAGCTCCGTAAAACTGGCCACTTTACCCAAAGTTCCGAGCTGTGGCTGAGTCTATACAAATCGAAACTATTGTGTGTAGTTATTTTCCATACAGGAAATAATTTTTCTTCAGAGGTCCGATTATACAAATGAATTCAGACAGTATATGTCCTAGTGAATCATCTGTAGAACATGGCTGTGTGTGAAACTGCTTAAATTACATAGTTTTGCATTGACTTCGTTCTAAGTCGCCCCAAATACCAAGGCCCCAAACAAGATAAACAGTATAAATGTATTATTTACGAGGATCTTTAAATAAGGCTAAATTACAAATTAGGTAAAAACAAACTAAATTGTTGAAAGTGAAAAAGATGCTTTTCCTAATACAAGCAGGTTTGGAATTTAAAGGTTACATTGAGCCTCCAACATCTCCATGCATCGTTTAACATTTTTCAGCCTGTGTAGGGCAATATGAACAAGACTCACTCTCTTCACTGACAACCACAATTATATTGACTATATTACAAAATCAAATTTTAATATATGTGCTTAACATACAGAAAATAATCTAACTGCTTTCATGGTAACGAAGACAAAAATGTCAATATTCTTGCAAATTGTAAAACGAAAACGTTTGATTTACACAAAATCACAGTGGAAAGATGTTTAATACGTTAAAAAAAAAAAAGAAAAACACAAAACTTCCCACTAACCCAAATCGAGACCTTTGTTTCCGTATATTAACCCCTTTCCGTATATTAACCCCTGTTAAGTCCATGGATATGGAGTTCAGAACCCTTATACAGAATGATACATACAAGTACATACTGGAGTAGAATTAGGAGAAGAAAAAAACAAAACGTGGTAAAACATAGTTGAGGCATGGGGCAGATCTCCACTCAGAGACTAGGCCTAAACTTTAAACGTAGTAGCTTTTGAAGAGGAATTCTCTAGTGGTGCAGATGGTAAAGAATATGCCTGCTAATGCAAGATTCCTGGGTTTGATCCCTGCATCGGGAAGATCCTCTTAGAGAATGGCTGCCCCCTCCAGTATTCTAAGAGCATTTGAGAACTTAAGGAATGTGCCCTGATTTTGTTAGGATGGACAATTCTCTGGAATTGGACAGTACCCATGCTAAAGTATCTGTACTGTATGTTCAATAAGATACATTTCACCACATTACAGGTTCATTTATCAAATACTTAGAACCAGTAGTCTTCCAGACACTTATGGAAACGATGTTACACCCTCCTAAAATCACTTAGGTGGCTCTGAAAAGAGCCTTTGGATTCTATGAAATCTGGTGAAGAAATGTTACTTCTTGGTTGTTGCTTTCCTAGTATTAGTTTTCTGCAGGGTCAGCTTAGGATTCCCAGTTTTGGGCTTTCCTGCCCTGGCCTTCACTGGACTCTTCCCGTTGTTTGTCTTTGCTTCTTTTAGCTTTCCGCCCGTTCCTAGCAGCTTTCTGAGCCACCGTGGCCCTCGGCTTCTTAGCTCTTTTGTTGGCTTTACCATTCTTCGGAGACTTTGAATCTCTGGATAAGGCCAGCTTCCTATTCTTCGCAGCAGCAGGTTTTTTGACTTTTCCCTTACAAAGCTCAGGAACAGCCTTCTTGCTGAGCTTGAAAGAGCCGGACGCAACGATACCCCTAGTCTGTACCAGGATTCCCTTGCTCACCAGGCCTTTGAGACCCAGCTTAATGTGACTGTTGTTTTTCTCCACATCGTAACCTGCGGCTGATAGTGCTTTTTTCAGCGCAGTCAAGGACATGCCAGCTCTCTCCTGGGAGACCGAAAGTGCCTCAGTAATCAACTTGGACACTGATGCGCTTGCTGTCTTCCGATTTACACCCGTCAAGCCAACTGGCTTCTTTACCCGCCTCCTCGCTTGAGGTTTGTCCATGGAAGCCGGAACCTGGACGGCTGGAACGGCAGGCGCCGTCTCGGACATAACAGCAAAGAAAAACAGAACATATCATTCTGCCAGTACTCGCTAAAGTGTCGCTGGTTGTAGGGGAGGAGACCCTCAGGGCCTTATATAGGGCAGGGCGCGCTGTGATTGGTTCATCGCTCAGGCACCGCCCCCGCCCCTTGGGGGAGGAGCATTTGTGTTTGTTTCACTTCCAAAAATTGAATAGCTCAAAAATCTCTTGCACGGAATTGCCCAGGTTCTACTGCTGAATAATCCATAGAGATACAGATTTCAGATGCCTTTTCAGTTTTTAATGAAAAATGACTCTGTATGCCAAAGCTATTCAATAAAGCTCTCAATTGTCACCACAATTTAAAGAGAAGAACAAAACTTCCTCTTTTCCTTATAACTATAAAAGTAATTTTAAACGAAAGACTTATCTCATGTTTCCTGAGTGGTTTTCCATATGGTTGGCTTCCAGTCGGTGGAAAAAATAAGTTATTCACACCTTTATTCTAGTTGAAAATTATTTATGTGCATGAGGGAAGTAACACATATATCTTAGAAGTCTCACTGCAGACTTGAAAGATGCTTTTAGAATTGTTGAAAAAACTTCAGGGTACCACCTTATTTGGGCAAACGCAATCTAGTAAACCATGATCTACAGGCATGTGGATTGTTTGTGACTAAAATAACTTCTCAGTCTCTACAGCTTGATAGCAGACCCTCAAGCATGAAGTAAATAATATGGATCTCACGCATGATATCTGCTTGGCCAAAATCAGGTCCCCTTGTGGCTGGCGTCCTAAACTGAGTTTTGTTTCTGGTTTCATTAGTTGAAACCTTACCCCTATGTCCACCCCCATCTCCTTGACACTTCACTGTAAAAAAAACAAAAAACCCTCAAGGAAACAGATACAATCCCTCCCCTTAATATAAAATGTGAGGCAGGAACCCTGATAAGAAGAGCTCCTTGGAAACCACAGACCCAGATCTCTAAAAGGACTGGCCTGGCATGTGTGTCTACAGAGCTGTGGGGAAAGAATGACTACGATAATGTAATACTTCTTCTTCTGAAATACTTCAGAAGAAATCAGATGGTGAGACTTGCAAACTTCTAATTGCAAAGTAAAATAGAAAAATCTCTTTCACTCTCTTTGCTTCACATCCATGCACCCACATGTGCACATACACACAAACATCTGAAACAAAAACTCTGAAAACAATGCTACCTTAAGGGTTCTCTTATATATTTTAATCGTTTATTTTATTTTATTTTTTAAAAATGCTAGTTGTAAATCATGAGATTGATTTCACAGCCTACTAATACATTCTGACCCTTTGAAAATTTTTTCTCCTTAGATTACAGCTTACTGAGGACTCTCTTTTAACGTGTATTTGGTTTCCCTGAACTTTGGTGATCCCTTAGAGGTTGTGCCATTAATTGTCAGTGATTTAGGGTTGGGTTATGGAATGGACAGAATATATCATTGCTGTAAAAATAACAAAGAATGGAATTTTAAAAAATTCTTAGATTCCATAATTTAATATCCATAGAAAAAAGATTCATATTTTGCATTATAAATCTAAAATATACCATAAAAACAAGCTCACACATATATACAGTATATATGTGAGAATCGTTGTCCCAAATATTTTTCCCTCAAATAGTAGAAAATGTAGGAATTTATTTTATATATGAGGAACCTGAGTCACAGAAAAGTCACATAACTTGCCTAAAGTCTTAGAGCTAGTGAGCAGGAAAGCTGGGACTTTATTTCAAGAAGTCTATCTTCAAAAGGCTCTGCTTCTCCCATCTCACTCTTAGTCTTCTCAGGCTACTCAAACAAAATAGACTGGTGGCATAAACAATAGAAATTTATTTCTTCACAGCTCTGGAGGCTAGGAAAGGCCAGGGTGCCAGCATGGTCAGGTTCCGGTGACACCTCTTTTCCTATCCTATAGACGGCTGCCTTCTTACTGTGTCCTTATACAGTCTTTCTTTAGTGCATGCGCACCAGAAGAGTGATGGCTCCCTCTTTCTCTTCTTGTGAGACCTGGAATCCTATTGGATTAGGGACCCATCTTTATGACCTCTTTAACCTAAATTACCTCCTAAAAGCTCTGTCTCCAAATATAGTTAACAAAAGGGGTTAGGGTCTTAGTAAATTAATTTGGAGAGGGGCAGTGCATAAGTCAATCCATAGCCACACTTTTCTCATGTACTGGTTAGGAGGCTTATATGAAACAATGTAGGTAAAAGCAGTTTTAGTTACACAGGGCCAAACATGGTTCATTATTCCAGCATTGTCCTGGACAGAGGAGGCACCTGATAAATAGTTGTTTCTTGATCTTAACCTAAGATCCTACCTACTTATTCTTTACACGGTGATTTCCCATGGAATGATTGCAGGCACGTCCATTATTTTACAGCAGTTTATTTTTTATGGGGTCATGGCTAATAAAAGCATGGGAAAAAATACTACCTCTATTCATAATAAAGGAAATTACAGTTCAATTTTTTTTAATCTATCTGGTTAACAATGCTTTAAAAGTGTTCTCAGTAAAAATGACAGCTATGAAAACAAGAATTTTTAAATTATACTGGGATTATAAACTGGCACAGTCCTTCTGAAAGGCAATTTGACAATGTATATATTAAGAACATTAAAAAATGATTTTACCTTGGGATTTAGTATTCTACTTCCAGAAGTCTATTCTAAGGAAATAAATATTTAAACAGAGATTTACATACAAAGAAGTGTGGCCTATATGATTTATAATGCATAAAAATGGAACACAATCTAAATAGCCAGTAACAGAGGACTACTTGCATAAGTAATAATATACCCATTAAAAAATGTGTTTCTAGGCATATTACCTAGAAAACTCGATATATGTACATACATAGCATGATACTTAAATTTGGTTTTTAAATGACATATATTTTTATAGGTGAATCTCATATATGTTCATATTTATATATTCATAGGTCTTATATACATATAGAAAAGAGATACTAAGATTTAATTTTCTGTTATGTATTTTTCTTCTTGCAAATTTCTCAAATAGCCATTTAAAATTTTTATACTCAAAATAAATGCCTTAGCCAGGTTCTCATTGATTTTTCTATGATTGTTGAAAATATCTTTTATCTGCTTCTGGTATCAGTCATTTTCATTGACTTATTTTTGAGATATAATAAAGTCCAGCGGTGACCAGTAGTGGGAAAATACTTTTCTAAAGCCCATTTGCTCCTCCTGTAAAAAGAAAGATCGATTGATTAATTCACTTCTATAATTCATCAAATATCTGATACTGACTCAGAACAACAATAATCACAATGGCTAATGTTCTTTGGGTGTCTGTTCTGTGCTGGGCAGTGCTCTAACCACTTTATAGGTACCAATGGATTTATTCTTGCACAAGCTTCTGAGGTACCTATAATGGTACTCCGTGGTTTAGAGTTGAGGAAATTAAGGCTTGGAGAGATTGAGTTTCCCAGGTGGGACAGCTGTTGGATGGTGTGCCATCCTCTACAGTAAACCCAAACCCTCCAATGCTTAAGTCTGTGTGCACTTGTAAATAAAAGATGAGCATGATCTAGTTAGTGTCCAGTAAGTCAGGTTTGAGTTCAGTCTTGAAGGGCGGGTACTCATTTATCAGGTGAGGAAAGAGTGTTAGGGCTTTTCACAAAGGAGACATAGTGACGAAGGCCAGGCGATGCGGATTTTCGAGGGTGAGGTGCTTTGTGGTGAGCCTTGTGGAACCGCTTATGAGGAATGAGGAAGGCGCTTGCATGACAACAGGTTGATGAGTTCCAGCTTGTTATTCCCACATTAAGTAGTTTTAACAGTTCCCAGAAGCCTCCCTTCTCTCAGATGCTCGTCCCTCTGGGCTGCTGGCAGATGAAGTCATTCCCCACTTTTCAATAAGCCAAATCAAGCATCTAATGGAAATATACCCAAATGCTTAGTCTCTTTCTTGGGTTGTTACAAAGTGCATTTTCCAACTCCTCTTTGGGTGCTAGAAGAAGAGACAAGTACTCGAGACACTTCAAAAGTAGATTGTATAGGACTTTGATTTCTCGTCTTTTTCTCATTCCTGGGTCTTCCTCCAAGAGCTGGGTAAGCACTTTGCAACTAACATTTTATTGTTTGAGAATAAACTGAGTTAACAGAGGAAAGCACTTAGACTAGTAGCTGGCTCATACTAAGTGCTACACTAGTATTAGCTACTCTTATTATATTGAACATTTTAATGAGTGCTAATGTACAAATTATATCTACTGATCCTCTTGATTCCCCTGTTTTACATTTTCCCTTTCAATAGCACTAATTCCTTTCTCATATTCTATATAATTACTTATTGTAACTATTGCTTGTTGCCTATCTTCCCTAGCTGAGATGTAAGCTCCAAGAGGACAGTGACTGTCTTTTCCCAAGAGATCATCACTGAAGATGGCTCCTTAGCCTCTAAATGAACAAGAACCAGAGGATGGTCCATAGAGCCAAAGGAGAAAGGGAAGGAACCCTTCCTTAGACCATCCTGTCTACATTCAACTCTGTCTACAGTGCTACTCTGTCTACATTCCTTCTGTGGTAGAAATATCAAAGAGGGAGTTCTAGCATATGTGGGAGGCTAAAAACCAAGAAAAACAAAGCACGTGCAAATCTGACTGCAGTATAGAACATGAGAGAAAGAGACCACCGACAGAGGGCAGGGGGAAGAGCCCATCAAATTGTGTTTCATGTCAGTAAATGTAAGTATGTCATTAGACATTTGACCAAACCCATAAAACCTACAACATCAAGAATGAATCCTAAGGTCAACTACAGACTGTGGGTGATCATGCTGTTGTGTCAATATAAGCTCATCCTTGGTTGGTTAAAATGTATATATATACCATTCTGATGAGTGATGTTGATAATGGGCAAGGCTACGTGTGTGTGTGTGTGTGTGTGGTGGGGGAGGTAGGGGATATTTTAGAAATCTCTGTACCTCCTTCTCAATTTTGTTGTAAACCAAAACTATCTAAAAATATCTCATAAAAATATGAATGCAGGAAAAAAAAATCCAATCCACTCACACTATTTATGTCTAGAACTGATGGAGTCAGGCTCAGTCTCTAATGTTTAGAGTCAAAGATACTGAGCACTTTCCAGAACCTCCAAAAAACTTTCACCCTGATGCTCGCTGGTATCCTTGACTCACCTTGGAGGCTAGCAGGCATTCTTCCTTTCAAGATCTCAGAACTTGCATCATCTCTGTAGAATTCTTAAATATGTAATTGTATTTATTTCTTTCAATTTTAAAAAATATATGTATTTCAGTGCACTAAAGCCAAAATGCATGTGTTTAAAAATCTAGTGAGTAACATTTATCATCTGAACTGTTCATGCAAATCCAGCAATAAAAAGGGCACATTTAAATCTTTGATGTTTTTATATCTTGTCCTACAACTGAGATAAGATCTATTATATTAGGGAAAAAAGTGAAAAGAAAATAAAGAAAAACAAAGAAGAAGAGGAGTAGAGGAGAGAAAAAAGAAAATGAGAATAAGGTTTTATCTTTATTGCTTTTGAAGCCAATTCTTTTACTGTTCGAGAACTTGGGCTGAAAGTGATAAGATCAAGGTTTTACCCCAGTATCTCCTCCTCTATCTATGTCAGTTTCCTCACAGAATGAGACAAGCCTCAGCATTTTTGTTCCTTCATCTCTCTGAGCCTGCAGCTGGGACATCTAACACCATGAATACCCATAGAAAGACAAAACTAGCTCTTTCTATTAATTACAATACAAATTGCTTATTAGATGATAAGGTTATGTGAGTCTTTAAATAAGCAAATCAAAGCCTCATTTTCCTCTCTCAGAACTGAGGTGGGACAATAAGAAAGTTGCTGATTCTCCAAATTTACTTTCTTTTTCCTAATTTACAATAGGCTGCAGTCCATGGGGTCGCTGAGGGTCAGACACGACTGAGCGACTTCACTTTCACTTTTCACTTTCATGCATTGGAGAAGGAAATGGCAACCCACTCCAGTGTTCTTGCCTGGAGAATCCCAGGGACGGGGGAGCCTGGTGGGCTGCCGTCTATGGGGTCACACAGAGTCGGACACGACTGAAGTGACTTAGCATAGCATAGCATAGTACCTGAGGATACATCAAGCTGATTTTCAGAGTCCAAAAAGATTAATCAGAGTCTAGGCAACTGTGTATTTGACCCAATTTATTTTTATGCTTAGTCATCCAGGATTGCACAAGGTGAAAGTTTGGAAAAGCTAACTCATTTTAAATGCTTTTGAATTTAGGTCTGTTGGACTGCAAAGTACTGAATCTATACATCTTTACAAATCTGGAAGTTTCAAGACAAATGACAGCTATCATTCTTTATGTCCTTAGGTATATGCTTAGGGACCTAATCAAATATAAATGGAGAAAGAAAATGCATGTTCGTTCAACTTGTTGGGCCAATGTAAATTCAGTGGAATCCACTGGCAATCTTTTCATATTGCTTTTGAAATTCCTATCAAGGTCTTCAGTCATAAGCTGCCTTAGTTCCCTTTAGGATGTAAAGAAGGATATAAGTGAAACTTGTCAAACATCACACAAAAAGTGAGTACCTACTATGGGCCAGGCACTCTTCAAAGTGTGTTCTATGCATTAAAGGTGTTTGGTTTTTTTTCATTAAAGGTCTTTGATCATCACAAACATCTAGAAGGTACGTGCTATCACTATCATCCTCAAGATAGAGAAGAAGCACAGAGAGATTAATGGCTTGCATCAGTCTTACAGCTAATAGTTGGCAAGCTGGGAGTTAAATTTGGAGGTTCTGTCTCCAGGGGCTACACTTTAGTCATCAGGGAGCAATACTGTGCTGTCACTTTACTGGCATCATATCATTTCTAGGACAAATATTTTAACTTGTCATTTCATTTAATCCTCACCCGATCTTCATAAGTAGGTAATTATTATCACCCCACAGGCTCAGAATAGTAGGTCTGTCAAACAGTAATTCAAAGTTGTTCTATTAATTATTAGCACACTGTTTACTTGTGTATAAGGTATATCAAACAATAGATTATTTCATCCAAAAAGGTCAAAAAAGATGTCTATATAATAGAAAGAAGGAACAAAATGCCTGCAGACTGTCCATGAACAGGATATCATGTTTGTACATTATTTTCAGTAGGAAAGAGTTCACTGTGGACAATCTGTTCTTACATAGATCAAAGAGGATTTAAAAATAATGATGATTCTCTATAAATTCTCATGATTGGCTATGAAGCATAATGTGACAGGCTGCCTCTGTGTAATATATTCCACCAACTCTCAATCAGTATTTTCATTTTAGATAGGCTATATCTTCACCATTTCCAGCATCAAAGTCTATCAACTTCCCCACTTTGATCAAGACTCTTATTGTCAGTTGTAGTGGGTTTTAGTCTCCTCTTTGGAACATTTTGTCATCTGCACATTAAACAGAGGAGGAGAACAAAAAGTTCATGAGGGCAATCACATATATAATAAGAAATATTTGAAAACTCTTTAATCTTCAAGTACTTAATTGATAGGTCTTAAATAGAAGAAATAGAAATAGAGGAAAACAATAGAATGGGAAAGACTAGAGATCTCTTCGAACAAAGCTAGTGGAGGTGATGGAATTCCAGTTGAGCTATTTCAAATTCTAAAAGACGATGCTGTGAAAGTGCTGCATTCAATATGCCAGCAAATTTGGAAAACTAGCAGGGGCCACAGGACTGGGAAAGGTTAGTTTTCATTCCAATCCCAAAGAAAGGCAATGCCAAAGAATGCTCAAACTACTGCACAATTGCACTCATCTCACATGCTAGCAAAGTAATGCTCAAATGTCTCCAAGCCAGGCTTCAACAGTATGTGAACCATGAACTTCCAGATATTCAAGTTGGATTTAGAAAAGGCAGAGGAACCAGAGATCAAATTGCCAACATTGCTGGATCATCAAAAAAGCAAGAGAGTTCCAGAAAAACATCTACATCTGCTTTATTGACTGCCAAAGCCTTTGACTGTGTGGATCACAATAAACTGTGGAAAATTCTTCAAGAGATGGGATACCAGACCACCTGACCTGCCTCTTGAGAAATCTGTATGCAGTTCAAGAAGCAACAGTTAGAACTGGACATGGAACAACAGACTTGTTCCAAATAGGAAAAGGCGTACGTCATGGCTGTATATTGTCACCTTGCTTATTTAACTTCTATGCAGAGTACATCATGAGAAACACTGGGCTGGAAGAAGCACAAGCTGGAATCAAGATTGCCAGGAGAAATATCAATAACGTCAGATATGCAGATGATACTACCCTTATGGCAGGAAGTGAAGAAGAACTAAAGAGCCTCTTGATGAAAGTGAAAGAGAGTGAAAAAGTAGGCTTAAAACTCAACATTCAGAAAATGAAGATCATGGCATCCATTCCCATCACTTCATGGCAAATAGATGGGGAAACAATGGAAACAGTGACAGACTTTATTTTTTGGGCTCCAAAATCACCACAGATGGTGACTGCAGCCATGAAATTGAAAGACATTTGCTCTTTGGAAGAAAAGTTATGACCAACCTAGCTGCTAACTGCTGCTGCTAAGTCACTTCAGTCGTGTCTGACTCAGTGTGACCCCATAGACGGCAGCCACCAGGCTCCTCCATCCCTGGGATTCTCCAGGCAAGAACACTGGAGTGGGTTGCCATTTCCTTCTCCAATGCATGAAAGGGAAAAGTGAAAGTGAAGTCGCTCAGTCGTGTCCGACTCTTAGCGACCCCATGGACTGCAGCCTACCAGGCTCCTCCATCCATGGGATTTTCCAGGCAAAGTACTGGAGTGGGGTGTGACCAACCTAGACAGCTTATTAAAAGCAGAGACATTACTTTGCCAACAAAGGTCCATCTAGTCAAAGCTATGGTTTTTCCAGTAGTCATGTATGGATGTAAGAGTTGGACTATAAAGAAAGCTGAGCACCGAAGTATTGATGCTTTTGAATTGTGGTGTTGGAGAAGACTCTTGAGAGTCCCTTGGACTCCAAGGAGATCCAACCAGTCCATCCTAAAGGGAAGCAGTCTTGAATATTCATTGGAAGGACTGACGCTGAAGCTGAAACTCCAGTACTTTGGCCACCTGATGCAAAGAACTGACTCATTTGAAAAGACCCTGATGCTGGGAAAGATTGAAGGCAGAAGGAGAAGGGGATGACAGAGGATGAGATGGTTGGGTGGCATCACTGACTCAATGGACGAGTTTGAGTAAGCTCCTGGAGTTGGTGATGGACAGGGAGGCCTGGTGTGCTGCAGTCTATGGGGTCACAGAGAATTGGACATGACCGAGCGACTGAACTGAACTAAACTGAACTGAAAATAGAAGAACAGTTCTCAAAGATCATTTTCATGGAATTAAGTTAAATAAGTGTCATTTTTTCTAATTGCAGTTTTAACTACTTAAGCCATACTCAGAAATAGATTATGGAGTACACAGTCTTTTGTTCAAGAACGTTTAGTCAAGGTACAGAGGACTACGTTCTAAGGATTTAAAATTATTTTCAAATACTTGTGAGTCCTCATTCTCTCAGTAATGATCCCGTGTACTGAAGCTGGCCAGGCTCCTCTGTCCATGGAATTTTCCAGGCAGGAATACTGGAGTGAGTTACCATTTCCTCCTTCAGGAGATCTTCCCAACCCATGACTCAAACCCATGTCTCATGTGACTCCCGCCTTGGCAGGCACTGCAGCACCTGGGAAAGCCAAACACAGAGAGTCTTCTAATACTTGGGAAGAACAAATCTGAAATCTAATCATTGAAAAAACAGATAATGGAGAAAAGGTCAAAGAGTAACACAAAAGGAAGAAGAAGGAAAAAGCGATCTATTCTAGATCTCATCTGGATCTGTAGAATCTTAAGAGGAAAACTTCCTACCTCCAAAATTCTGAAAATCTTTTAGTAAGCCTCCAGATTCACTTTCCAATGAGAGTGTATATCCAAGTGGTAAAATTCTAAATGTGTTTACTATGTGAAAAAAATAATCCATTTGTCCTGAAGCTTAAAAACACTCATAGTTTAAAATACTGGAAATGGCCTTTTCTAGCATTATTAAGGGCTTCCGTGTGGCTCAGGTGGTAAAAGGAATCTGCCTGCAACTCAGGATACCTGGGTTGGGAATATCCCCTGGAGGAGGGCATGGCAACCCACTCCAGTATTCTTGCCTGGAGAATCGCCATGAACAGAGGAGACTGGTGGACTATAGTCCATGGGGTTGCAAAGAGTCAGACATGACTAAGCAAAGCATAGCATTGTTAAAAGTTGACATTTTTTAAAAATGTCTCTTTTAATACAACTTTTAATTTTATATTAGATAGAGGTGTGTCTGTTGAAGTCTTCGTGTAGACTGCATTTATTTTATATATGACAAATGTAGCTAACATTAGTTTCAGGAAACATCTGATAATTGAAACATGTCAAGTGAAGAAAAAACAAGTCACATGGAATTTTCAGTACAATTTCAAATGATAAGAGTTTGAGACTACTCAGATGTAGATCATATTATCATTATTATTTTGGTTAGAAGTAAAATTTTGGTATAGTAAAAAATAAAATTTTTATAGTAAAAATTAAATCTTTTGGGTAATTATACTTTAAATTATTTGTATTATCTCCTTAGCAGTTAGTGGGTCATATAGATTGATATGTTCTAATATTTTATCTATGATCTCATTTTTTATTATTTAAAAGGATTACAGATATTCCCAGGTTGTAAAAAAAAAAATCCATATATTTGAAACAATAACATGAAATTGGCTTGTTAATGTTCACTGTCCCACCTTTATGGTTTTTCAAGTTATACTAATTGGAGATAAGGCAAGATTCAATCACTTGTTACGTCTTTGAGCTAATCAACATTTTTGTAAAATCTGAACTAGTTTGTGCTTGCTGTTGGAGTTATTTTTGGCTACATGACTATAAAGTCTGTGGGTGGTTTTACCAACAGTTATGAGAGATTTGGATAGTCAATTTTTATTGAGGGGATGGTTGATAAATATAATTATAAATTCAAAGTTTTTAACAGCAGCTTTAAGGTGCATTTACTTTATTAGCATAAATAAGACAGCACATATTAAATTGAATTTACTACATTAATGCGTGCTTCCCCGGTGGTTCAGATGGTAAAAATCTGCCTGCAATGCAGGAGACCCAGGTTTGATTCCTGGATAAGGATGATACCCTGGAGAGGGGAATGGCAACCCATTCCAGTATTTTTGCCTGGGGAATTCCATGGACAGAGGAGCCACGGGGTCGCAAGAAGTCAGACACAACTGAGTGACTTACACACACATGTCACCTGAATGAACAATAACAACTTCCCATTAAATGAATAGACCAAACATAGCCATTGTCTGTGTATAGATTTGTGTTTCTCTGTAGCTATAGTACTTGGTTAGAGTCAGAGCTGTTTGTATTAACAACAGCCCTTTTAGGAAGCAGGCAATTGTATTCCCTCACAGGCATAAAGAAACTGGGAGGCCATTCAAAACCTTCCTTGTTCTCTGGGCTCACATGTATCCTTTACTTACACCCTTTACAAATTTAAAGTGCCAAAAACAAGCATACCTATTCCCATTCTCCGAAGGCATCTATATGCTCTCTAACCTATTAATCTATGATCATTCTCAACTGTGTAAAAATAAAAGGCTTGCACAGTTCTAATTGTTTTTAGTGATGTGTATTTTGTACTCTCCAATTTAGAAATTGCTCAGCTATCCAAAGATTAGGCATTCATTTACTCAATTTAATACCACCTAAATTTTGTAGTATCTATAAACTTTGAATTCACGATTTAAGTTGACACACTGATTCAATATGATTTGTAATCTTATAAAAAATAATTCCATTTTAAAAGTGACATTACCTATCCACTTTATCACTATCTTGTGATAATTTAGTTCAATGCATGGTTAACATAATGTAGAATTTTAAATAAATAGATGTTAACTCATCTAATCACTAAACCGAGTTGAAGTAACTTAGCAAATTTAAATTAGCTCTTTTTTTTTGAAAGAAAATAATCCCTAAACTTGTGTTAACTAGAATATTATGGTAACATTACTTTTACATTATGACAATAATAAATAAAAAGACATAGATCCATTTTGTAAAGCAAAATTTTAAGCCAGTAAATTTATCCAAAAAGTTATATTAGAAATATTTGACTTTTTCCTATAGAATTACATGCCATGTATTAAAATATTTAAGTTGTTTGAAGATAGTGGAGTAGTTCTGTTTCTTATCTCATAACTTGTTAACAATCACCACTAATTAAATCCAGTTAAACTTTGTATTTTTTTGCCTGAGTAACCACTTAAGATGTAGCCACATTTAAAGAATCAGGAGAATTTGATTTTCCTCTTATTTTAAATTGATGTGTTTAGCCTTTATATAAGCTATTTAAAATTTGAGTTTACATTATAATTTTTAAAATTTCCTGCTGAAGTAGATAATTTCTTTAAAATTATTTGTATTCATAAAGCTTTAAGATTCTCAATCACCCGTACAATTTTTAGAGGAGCTAATTGTGAAATGTAACAAAAATTAAAGATATTTAATTTAAAAACAGCACAGAGATTTAAGTATGTTAATCGGTTAAACAAACAAATGTGATTATGATTAGAAATGCCTTGGGGAACACCATCGCTCAGAATATGAGTAAAGTCTCTCATATCCTTCAAAGGTTGGTAGGAAATTCTAGTTTCCAGGACCACATCCCTCACAATGAACTCTTTAAGGATTGTAAACTATTAAATGTTTGTTTTAAAACAGGTATTGGAAGTGCTCTCTCTCTTTTTTAACGTAATTCAATAGCTCTATTTATAATAGCATATTTCTTCTCTCTCCTCTCTAACTTTACTTAAAGAAGAGACAATTTATTATTATTATTATTTTTGAATTACTGAATCATAAACTTTTGAGGCTTCAGGATACCAAGACAGGCCAATTCCATGAAGAAGATTCTATTTCCTTGTTTTTTTTTTCCCTTCAGTTTTCTGTTGGGTCTACAACTTTATTAAGGTAAAAAGTTTTAGGTGGCCATTTTATATTTACATTATTTTTGAAGCAGGAATATTGCTTTTGCAGATAAAAACAATTATTTGGACTCGTATTGAGTAATCACAGAAACAGTTTTGAAAGAAACTCTGATTTTTAGTTAAAAGAACACACAGTATATAGACACAAAACACCAAATACAGTGGATCCCATCAAAGGCTAGAAAGATAAACACCAGCTTCCTGATTCTGTGTTCTCAATTGCCAGAGATTATATAAGAATCCTCAAACAACCCCCAAAAGATTAAGAAATGAACCAAATTCGACCTTGTGCTTTGCCACCAATTAGGTGACTCAGGGGTGAAGAATCCACCTATAATGCAAGAGACTTGGCAGAAGCCTCAGGTTCAATATCTGGGTCCGGAAGATTCCTTGGAGAAGCAAATGGCAACCCACTCCAGTATTTTTGCCTGGAAATCCCATGGAGAAAGGACCCTGGCAGTCTAGAGCTCATGAGGTCACGAAGAGTTGGACACAACTTGGCGACTCAACAGTAACAAAATCTCTTACTGTGCATGGGCGATCAGTTGCTCAGGCTCAGTCCTTCAGTCAATTTTCCAGGCAAGAATACTGGAGTGGGTGGCCATTTCCTACTCCAAGAAGATCTACAAGATCCAGGGGATCTTCTTGATCCAGGGATGGTTGCATCTCCTCCAGAGGCAGGTGGAGTGAATTCTTTACCACTGCACCAATCACTTAATGATCTAATCATAAAACCACTAATGTGTATCCAATCTAAACACCAAATCAAGAAGCAAACTGGGCAAAAATAAATTTCAGCATGCAGCCAAGGGAAGAGAAACAGGAAACTCAAAAGTGCCCAGGGCTAGACGAGGTATATATTCAGGTCACATTTCTATTGATTCCTAAGGTAGGACTCAGGTAAACAATGTCTCGGTGGACTTTTCAGAAATAAACTGTCAAGTGTTAATGATTAGCCAGCCTGCTCTTGTACTGAAGAGAAATCAAGCAAGAATTACTTCATCCAACAAAGACAAACCAGAATTTATATGTGAGGAAAACAGGAAGAGAACGAAATAAAAATCTTGTAGGCAGCCTGGGTTTTTTGAACCTATGTTTGAACCTAATTTTCAAACCCATGTTTGAACCTATTTTGGGTAAACAGATTAGGCAGTGAGGAGAGGTTGGTCTGATTTGGATCCTCAAGCATGGGGCAGGCTAACCAGAGGTATAGAAAAAAAAATCCTATGACAGCTGTTAAGGGACTTGGAAACATAGTTTGAGGAGCTGGTGTGAAAAGCATATGCCATTGACCTATATTTACACTTCTACGTTATTTAGGCCGGGGCTGCACATCATTTTTTAGCATACCTTCCAGGTTAGGCAGCCAGTGATTGTGGAGCTGTTCCAACGGAGGCCTGACTAGCAAGCGTCAGACAGGCCTCTGTATTTTTCTTAGGTGTCAGAGAAAACTGAACACTGAAGAACACAGGGTTTTTGTTTCCTTTGTAGCAGATTTTATGCCTTTAGTCTACTCACCTTTTTTAGAGAATGGAAACGTTACTCCGAAGTGCGCTCTTCCCCTCCCTCAACCCGTCCCGCCCAGCGACTGCCTGGTTTGGGAATTTTGTGTGCTTCACACTGTATGCTGAATACAATTGCAGTCCTTTTCCTCAGCCCGCCTAGTTTCCCCGCTTTCCATTACTAGTCCTCAGTTCAGCTGTAATGGAGACTTGTCGAATTGCAAGCCTCTTAATGATATTACAATACACCAGCCCCCTTTTCAGTTTTTTATAATTTCTCATTCAGATTAACGTACTCGTTCCGTCAGTCCTTAGGCCCATTAATGAAAGTCTATCGTACATAGATTACAGCTCTCTCTGTGCACACGTGGGTGGCTCTTAAAAGAGCCTTTGGGGTTAGGTGTAAAGACGCTTACTTGGCAAGTTTACTTGGAGCTGGTGTACTTGGTGACAGCCTTGGTACCCTCGGACACGGCGTGTTTGGCCAACTCCCCGGGCAACAGCAGGCGCACAGCCGTCTGGATCTCCCTGGAGGTGATGGTCGAGCGCTTGTTGTAATGCGCCAGGCGCGATGCCTCGCCCGCAATACGCTCGAAGATGTCGTTGACGAAGGAGTTCATGATGCCCATGGCCTTGGACGAGATGCCAGTGTCCGGGTGGACCTGCTTCAGCACCTTGTACACATACACAGAATAGCTCTCCTTGCGGCTGCGCTTGCGCTTCTTCCCATCTTTCTTCTGGGCCTTGGTCACTGCCTTCTTGGAGCCCTTTTTCGGGGCAGGAGCGGACTTGGCTGGCTCAGGCATTTTAAAACCTGAAAACAAGAAAGATAAATGGAAAATAAGAAGCGGATTTCTGCTACTTATAGGGCCTTTATGCTAATGAGGGATGCAGAGCGTGTCTTAGTTAATTGGAAGATAAACAGCAAGGTTGTCATCTATGGGCAGAACTATGCAAATAAGGTATGGAAATTCAGCTTTTCTATTGGCTATTTCGCTGAGTCTCGTTAATAACCAATCAAACAACCGGATTTACTCCCCAGGAAATGCCTATAAAAGCAGCAGTGTTCTACCTACTTCTAGACTTGGTGTACTTTGAGAGACAGTGTTGTTTTTTGCTCCTTTTTTATACTTGCTATGTCTGGACGTGGCAAACAAGGAGGTAAGGCGCGAGCAAAGGCCAAGTCTCGTTCTTCGCGGGCGGGGCTCCAGTTCCCGGTGGGTAGAGTCCATCGTCTACTACGTAAGGGCAATTACGCCGAGCGTGTAGGCGCTGGGGCCCCGGTGTATCTGGCGGCGGTGTTGGAGTACCTGACGGCCGAGATCTTGGAGCTGGCGGGCAACGCGGCGCGCGACAACAAGAAGACCCGTATCATCCCGCGCCATTTACAGCTGGCCATCCGCAACGACGAGGAGCTCAACAAGCTGCTGGGTCGTGTGACCATCGCTCAGGGTGGTGTGCTGCCTAACATCCAGGCGGTGCTGCTGCCAAAGAAAACCGAGAGTCACCATAAGGCCAAGGGCAAGTAATTGGACTGAGACCTGAGTTTCCGGAAGTGCTTTCAAACCCAAAGGCTCTTTTCAGAGCCCCCACTATTTCAAAAGAAGAGCTGGTATCACTGTATTTGTAAAAAAAGCAAAAAAGGTAAGTAAAATTTTTACGAAAGCTAAAGCATTACAAGAAAATTACCTTTTATTTTTACAAAAGGTTCAAAGTATAAAGTAAGTTGATTAAGGCCTGATTCACAAAGTAGTTACGCATTTCTGATAGTGAGGTGATATATGGCTTTGGAAGGTAAGGCCTAAAGGTTTAATTGGTCTCGGTAAACTTGTTTTGACATTACTTGGATGATGAGAGCAAATGTGCCGAGCAAGATGGCCAGAGCTGCTCAGACGCCTCGCTCTGCAATGAACCCTTCATGTCCTTAAGTAAGGAAATCAGGGTCTCCGGTTAACTTTCAAACTACCGTTTGAAACAAAAGCACGTGTTTAGAAAGGGGCTTCTGAAAAGCTGCCTGGAGTTAACATGTGGTAGCTTAGAACAGACAATCTAGACTTGAATTGTGTCTTCTCCCCCATTTACAAATTGATATTTGGGGCTAATTTCTAACCTAGTAGTTTTGTATGTAAGGTGGATTGTGTGCTATTCTTAAGTCGTGTCTGACTTGCGACCCCATGGCCTGCAGCGTGCCAGGCACCTCTGTCCAAGGAATTCTCCAGGCAAGAATGCTAGAGTGGGTGGCCATTGCCTTCTCCAGGAACCCTAGATTAGTGCCTGAATGAGAAGGTTCAAGTTTCTAGGTTCCCAACGCAGCTCTTAAAGGGTTAGAGCAGGACTGTAGTCTTCCCCAAAATAGTTGACTACTGTTGCTGCTGCTGCTGCTGCTGCTGCTGATGATGATGAGTCGCTTCAGTCGTGTCCGACTCTGTGCGACCCCATAGACGGCAGCCCACCAGGCTCCCCAGTCCCTGGGATTCTCCAGGCAAGAACACTGGAGTGGGTTGCCATTTCCTTCTCCAATGCATGAAAGTGAAAAGTGAAAGTGAAGTCGCTCAGTCGTGTCCGACTCTTTGCGACCCCATGGACAGTAACCTGCACCAGGCTTCTCCGTCCATAGGATTTTCTAGGGAAGAGTACTGGAGTGGGTTGCCATTTCCTTCTCCAAGAAATCTTACCGACCCAGGAATCGAACCCAGGTCTCCCACATTGATAGACGCTTTACCGTCTGAGCTACCAGGGGACCTAGCACTGTACAAAAATCCCTAGGATCCTCTTTTCCAGGATTGAGTCTCATAAAGTATTTTGGATGACTCAATTTGTACTTAAAGGAGTAGACAAGGAGGCTGAGTACGCCAAAATGTGGGACCTAGGCAGCCTAGGGAGACGCACCCACACTCAAACACTCCTGAGGCTTCACTGAAGCGTTTTGCATGGAAATCAGTTGGTTTGGAGCATTCAAATCCAGATGTGTGGGGACAGATCATCTAAACAGTAGCTGGTTCCCCTGGACACACCTTCCTCTTAACTTTGACACAGACATCCTGCAGTCTTGGAGCTTCCATCCCGCTCTTCCCCTCCTCCTGAGCTACCCACCCCACCCCCACCCCCCAGCCCCACCCCCAGCCTGGCCTTGAAACCACTAACCAAAGACCTGGCTAGTGTATGGGTGTTTGGTGAAGGCAAAGTGGCAGAAAAAGAAATGAGCATCTTGATGACCACGCATTAAAACCTCCCAGGTTTTTAATGATAGCCAGACTGAAAATCCGTTTGGGGAAAGTCCAACCTCAGGTAGGGGTACCCTAAGAGGACTGTGTTCTTTCTGCCCAACAATACCTTTATGTTGGAGAACTTGGATTCTTAGGTTGGAATTGCTTTATATAAACTTTGGGATACTTTTCGTTAACTTGCCAGCTTGCCAGCTCCAACACTTAACTAGGTGTGTGACCTCAACTTCCTGCGTCCATTTTTTCCTGTATGCCTTTTCTTGTGATGAAAAGATGGGCTCAGCAGTATGAGTTCTGACATTAGAATGCAGGGGGCTCAAGAGTAATAACCAAAACTTACTAAGCACTTATGTGTGTCACTGTTGGTCCAGCATATTAGTTTAACCCAACAATCCTAGAGATAAGTACTATTTATTCCTATCCCAATTTTAAAGAGAAAGGGAACGGAAGAGGACATAAACAACTTGTCTAAGCCCCAAAGTCAGGAAGCCAGTACTTCTAATCACTGGCTATTTTATAACCAATGGCTCTCTAGGAGATTATCAGAATTATGAAAAGAGTAAAACTCAATAATACATAAAGGATTTAACTTTGCCCACATACCAAGTGTTACTAATTTCATCCTAATTTCTTGAGAATTTTAAGACAAAGAGGAGAGGTGATCGTCCTGGAATATACATTCTGGAAGGGAGGTTAATCTTCAGAATGTGTGACCCACACTTGTTATTTTTCACACAGCACTTTTATTTTTTCCTACATTTTTTCAAATTTATTTTTAATTGGAGGATGATTGCTTTACAAAGCCACATATTTCTGTGTTATCCAATACACATTTAGTATGTGACAAGTGAAACAAGGGCACAAGTGGAAAGATGGTTTGGTAAAAAACCATAGGACTTGATAAGGTAATTTATTGTGGTAAATGAAGAAAGGAATTAGAGAAGACTTAAATTCTCCCCTCTGGATTCCAATAACAAAATTTTGTATTGGACTATTTAAGAGTGAATGATACAGTGTATTAATTTTCTGTATTTCATCAAAACCTCCTTTTGGTCAAGGATCCCATCTTGTTAAATTGTTGATAGCATAGACCCTGGCATACAATAAACACTTGATAATGACACTGAGAAAATGTTGAGTTGGGTCAGAGGCTGAGCCATTAGGAAGCACCTAATAAAGGGCTAGAATACTAGAGGGTCAGTTTATTACCAGAGGTGACATTAATTACACACAGACTAACAGGCTGGTAATAACATCTTCTCTTACCAGTAGAAAACTCATTCTGAAAAATTCAGTTTGCATTGGCCACTTATTTTGAGAGCTTCAAAGAAACAGAGAAGGTGTCATTTGACAAGCTGTTACCTAAGAGACACTGTTAAGAGGCCATTCCCCAACCAGAGAACATTCCTCACTGTTCAGGCCTAGCTTCTCCTCTCCAACATAGTTTTGTGCCTCCAACTTTGAAATGTCACTGTTTATATCCAAAAGCCCTAGTTACCACTTGGGGAAATTCTCTAGTGGGCAATAAACTCTCAGTAGCTTTCTTTGGTTTCCAGCCCTTGAGTAGGTTTCCATCTACCATGCCTCAAGGGTCCTGGAGAGGACCATTTAAATTGGGGCAAGTTGATGAGAATGGTAAACCTATGCCTTGCAATTACTGAAGACATCTAGGCACTAGGGACAAAAGTTTATCTCAGAGATTTATTGAGACGTGAGATTGAGACAGAATCATCATTCAGTTATATAGGATATTCTGAACTCTACAGATCAGTTTAATACAACACAATCAGTTACAAAATCTTGTTTAAAATTTCCGAATAATCTGTACAGCAATATCCTCCCATTACTCCATCTGTCAGCCATTCACTTTCTATTTTTTAAATGTATCATGTGAGCTCTTTTTTTACAAGTGTGGTACATCTTATAATCACTTGTAAAAAATAATTGTATGTATTTTAAAATTAGAAGCAGGTTATCTTTTAAGGGTTTGTTATTTGTTGAACTCAATTATAAATATTCCTGTTAAGCATAATGCATGTGGGTTATTAGAAGACATTAGAAATTTAATTGAGGGTTTCCCATATATACTAAAATTAAGAATCAGGGGTCATATATGTAGCTCCAGAATTCTTCCCTCTCTTTCTTACTTCAGCACCTTGATCTTGTAGCAAACTAACATTAGCATCATCAGGAGATCTACCAAAAGGCAGATATAGTCTATATTTAAACCCAGAAAACTGTATCATTAATAAGTAGACAAATTTATGAAAAAACTTAATAAGCATTATCAGTATAGCACCAATAGAAATTGGTAAGTCACATTACCCATACCTTTAATACATATCTTAATTTATTCACCATACTCCTTTCCATGTCCTGAAGCGTCATCCATGACCACCTCTAGCCTCAGTCTACCTACCTGACTTCATTACATCTCTCTGTCCAGCTACACTGGTCTCTCTTCCACCTGCCAGGCTCCTTGGTACTTCAAGACACTTGTACTGTTGATCTCATTCTCTGCAATGCCCATCCTCTGATTTTTTTGGTGAGCTCGTTCTCTTCTCCAGACAGACCTATCTGAAATTGATCTAGCCAGATGGATTAATGATCTAATGTAAAATAGAAATGCTAAATGAAATTTTAGGGAAGATTTTTTATAACCTCAGTTTGTACATGTGTGTTTTGAGGGGGAGGTGTCATTATTAAGCCATCCAGGAAACACAAATGCCATATAGGAAGGTACACAGACAACATAAGATAAAAATAAAGATGCAATATACCATAAAGAGAGTACAAAACAAGCAGTACATCGAAATAAAGGATTTGCAAAACATCATACACAAAAGGTTAATGACTTTAATTTACAAGGAACAGCTGCAAACTGCTAAGAAAAGCGCAAACAATAATAGAAAAGAAATATTAAACAGGCTATTGTATGCTGCTGCTGCTGCTAAGTCGCTTCACTCGTGTCCGACTCTTGTGCGACCCCATAGACGACAGCCCACCAGGCTTCCCCCTCCCTGGGATTCTCCAGGGAAGAACACTGGAGTGGGTTGCCATTTCCGTCTCCAATGCATGAAAGTGAAAAGTGAAAGTGAAGTCGCTCAGTTGTGTCCAACTCTAGCGACCTCATGGACAGCAGCCTACCAGGCTCCTCCGTCCATGGGATTTTCCAGGCAAAAGTACTGGAGTGGGGTGCCATTGCCTTCTCTGAGGATACTGTATACATTTTATCAAATTCAAATAGAGAATGCATATGAGAAAAAACAAACCAATATATATAGAAGTGTTCACTTTCCTAGAAGTTAGGTTATGCATATCACAGCAACAAAGGAATAGCATTTCTCACCTATGGATGTTGTTGTTATTCTTTAGTTGTTAAGCTGTGTCCGACTCTTTGTGACTCCGTGGACTATACCCTGCCAAGCTCCTCGGTCCATGGGATTTCCCAGGCAAGAATACTGGAGTGGGTTGCTATTTCTTTCCCCAGAGGATCTTTTTGACTCAGGGATTGAACATGGGTCTCCTACATTTGCAGGTGGATTCTTCACTGCTGAACCATGAGGGAAGCCCTTCACCTATGGATAGACAAGCCCGAAAACTAGTAAGACTTAGGATGATAAGGGTGAGAAAGGATTGCCACAGTTGTATAATCTCTTGAGAAAAATTCCTGGCAATATATTAAAATTTATTAAGATACACTCAACCCTTCGCAAAGCAAAGCAGTATTAGATAGATAAGTAAATATCTGCTGAACCATGAGGGAAGCCCTTCACCTATGGATAGACAAGCCCGAAAACTAGTAAGACTTAGGATGATAAGGGTGAGAAAGGATTGCCACAGTTGTATAATCTCTTGAGAAAAATTCCTGGCAATATATTAAAATTTATTAAGATACACTCAACCCTTCGCAAAGCAAAGCAGTATTAGATAGATAAGTAAATAAATAAGAAAAAAAAAAAAAAAAGAAACTAGAGAAGAGAGGGTGTCTCCCATCTAGAAATAAAAGCCCCATTATGTGAGGTTATATAAGGAGAGATCATTACCTTCTGTAAACATCTGTGTGTCAAGTGTTAAAAGAAGCATGTGTAGAGTAACCTCAAATATAAAAAGTAAAATAAACAAAGTAACATCTGTTTATTTCTCACTCCAAGTTACTTTCTTTGAATCATCCTGTTGAGAGCCTTTAAAATACAGTCTAAGATTGTCTTTATAAGATCCCATGTTGTTTGCCTTTCCCCATTAGACTGTTCCATGAAGGGGAGCATGGCATGTAGACATCCCAACTTCTCAGAAAGGGCCTGGGACTCAACTCTCTGGTGAGTGAACCAGGGAATGGATGCTGCACCCCAGAAAGCACACTCAGAGCCCAGAAAGGACATGGTTATTTCTGTTTCTATATAAAAATATCTGCCCAGTAACCATTGTTACATAAGGGCGACACCACCCTTATGGCAGAAAGTGAAGATAAACTAAAGAGCCTCTTGATGAAAGTAAGAGTGAAAAAGTTGGCTTAAAACATTCATAAAACTAAGATCACGGCATCTGGTCCCATCACTTCATGGCAAGTAGATGAGGAAACAATGGAAAGAGTGACAGACTTTATTTTTCAGGAGCTCCAAAATCACTGCAGATAGTGACTGCAGCCATGAAATTAAAAGACACTTGCTCCTTGGAAGAAAAGTTATGACCAACCTAGACAGCATATTAAAAAGCAGAGACATTACTTTTCCAAAAGAGGTCCGTCTAGTCAAACATAAGGTTTTTCCAGTAGTCATATATGGATGTCAGAGTTGGAGTATAAAGACCGCTGTGAAGAAGAGAAGTCGCTCAGCCGTGTCCGATTCTTTGCAACCCCATAGACTGTAGCCGACCAGGCTCCTCCGTCCATGGGATTTTCCAGGCATGAATACTGGAGTGAGTTGCCATTTCCTTCTCCAGGGGATCTTCCTGACCCAGGGATCGAACCCGGGTCTCCCGCATTGTAGGCAGACGCTTTACCGTCCAAGCTTCCAGGGAAGCCAGCTGAGGGCCCAAGAATTGATGCTTTTGAACTGTGGTGTTGGAGAAGACTCTTGAGAGTCCCTTGGACTGCAATGAGATCCAACCAGTCCACCCTAAAGGAAATTAGTCCTGAATATTCATTGGAAGGACTGATGCAGAAGCTGAAACTCCAATACTTTGGCCACCTGATGCATAGAACTGACTCATTTGAAAAGACCCTGATGCTGGGAAAGATTGAAGGTGGGATAAGAAGGGGACAACAGAGGATGAGATTGTTGGGTGGCATCACTGACTCAATGGACGAGAGTTTGAGTAAACTCCGGGAGTTGGTGATAGAAAGGGAGGCCTGGTGTGCTGCAGTCCATGAGGTCGCAGACATGACTGAGTCAGACATGACTGAGCAACTGAACTGAAATGAACCATTGTTAATACATTTCCCACTGCCCTACACAGCTACTAGGGCTGCAGTGAAACTTGGAAACACCGTATGCTGCATTTGTTTTCCATACTCTACCTTCTTCCAGAGGTTTCTGCACTAACCTCATCAGACAATGTCTTCTGATAACTCTTAGTGGCCCTGTGCTTAGTTGCTCCATTGTGTCCGACTCTTTGTGACACCATGGACTGTAGCCTGCCAGGCTTCCCTGTCCATGTGGATTCTCCAGGCAAGAACACTGGAGTGGGTTGCCATGCCCTCCTCCAGGGGATCTTCCCAACCCAGGGATCCAACCCAAGTCTCCCCCATTGCAGTCAGATGCTTTATGGTCTGAGCCATTGGTTTGTTTTCTCTGCTGGCCAATATGATTTATAAAAGAATCTTCTTTAATGCCCTATTGGGTCTATGGTTACTAAATGTTTGTTTAGAATAATGGAAAGAAAAGGAGCACTCAGCTGGCGTATGTGACCAAGTCAATGCTGTTTCATTCCTTACAATGCCTGCTCAGCACATAGGGGCACCTCAGAGCCTTTTACATTCTAATACTGGGATTATCCAGTTAACACGATTTTCTATGGAGAGAGTTTGTTGAAAAATTCTATCATACATCTCCATATCCTAGCCCATCATCCCAAATAATAGATACTCAGGAAATACTCTGAGTGAATACTCCGGATTAATGTGTTGGCAACAGAACTTCTATCTGCACAGAAACAGATCATTAATATGCAAGGATTTGTGAGTTTATTCCTAGGTGATGAAACTTTTTAACCACCAACGGTTTTAAATTCCATTTGCTACATTTGGAGGGAGATACATGACTGATTCTTGAGCTACTCTGTCCAATATAGGCCACAGGCCACATGTGACATTTTAAATTTAAATAAAATGAAATTTTAAAAAAATTCAGGTCCTCAATTGCACTAAGCATATTTCAAGTTGCTGGTGGTTTCTGCTTTGAACAGCAAAGATATAGAACATGTCTGTCAGTGCAGAAAGTTCTGTTTGTAACACCAGGCTAGGGACTTCTTGTCCCTCTGGGCTGATATGCTCAAGTGCACTTAACCAGTTTCCTCCTAGTAGCATCTAGGGATATGGTTGCCAGATAAAATATAGGATGCTCAGTTAAATTTGAATATCAGTTAATTAACAAATAATTGTTTTACTATAAGTATGCCCCCAAATATTGTATGGGACACGCTATGCTGGATTCCCTGGTGGCTCAGTGGTAAAGAATCCACTTGCCAATGCAGGAGGTGTGGGTTCGATCCCTGGATCAGGAATATCTCCTGGAGAAGGAAATGGCAACCCACTGAAGTAGTCTTGCTTGGAAAATCCCATGGACACAATCATCTAGGGGCTTATAGTTCTTGGGGTCACAAAGAGTTAGACACCACTTACAGACTAAACAACAACAACCACACATATTATAGTACAACAAAAATTGTTGTTTATCTTCAATTCAGATTTAACTGGGCATATTGTATTTTTATTAGCCAATCTAGACAGCATATTAAAAAGCAGAGACATCACTTTGCTAACAAAGGTCCCTCTAGTCAAAGCTGTGGTTTTTCCAGTAGTCATGTATGGATGTGAGAGTTGGACTATAAAGAAAGCTGAGCACCAAACAACTGATGCTTTTGAACTGTGGTGTTGGAGAAGACTCTTGAGAGTTCCCTGGACTGCAAGGAGATCCAACCAGTCCATCCTAAAGGAGATCAACCCTGGGTGGAAGGACTGATGTTAAAGCTGAAACTCCAATACTTTGGCCATATGATGTGAAGAGCTGACTCATTTGAAAAGACCGTGATGCTGGGAAAGATTGAGGGCAGGAGGAAAAGGGGAAGACAGAGGATGAGATGGTTGGATGGCATCACCAACTCAATGGACATGAGTTTGGGTAGATTCCTGGAGTTGGTGATAGACAAGGAGGCCTGGCGCACTGCTGCAGCTCATGCGGCTGCAGAGTCGGACACGACTGAGTGACTGAACTGAACTCAACTGAACTGATTAGCCAAATCTGGCAACTCTATCTGAAGAGCAAAATTAGAGCATCTTTCCAGGGATGCTGTGTCCTCTTACCACAGGGAGTGTGTATGTGAGGAAATGAGGTGGCGCTAGTTGTAAAGAACCCGCCTGCCAATGCATGAGACATAAGAGACGTGGGTTTGATCCCTGGTTTCAGAAGATCCCCTGGTGGAAGGCTTGACGACCAACTCCAGTATTCTTTCCTGGAGAATCCCATGGACAGAGGAGACTGGGGGGCTACAGTCCATAGGGTCACAAAAAGTCGGATAAGACAGAAGTGACTTAGCATGCACAATACTCAGAAAGAATAGAACCAGTTATGAGGAAACAGGTTGGTACATTTTTCTGCATATGTTGAGGAAGGTTAAGAAAGAAGTTCCCAAATACATTTACTTTGGTTTCTTCTCTTCCCTTAGGTTTCAAAAGCTTCTTGTTACAAAGAGATGCCTCGATCCAGAGTGTCTGTCAAACTCATCAATGCTCAGAAATAAATGGATTGGTGTCAGTGTTCTGATATCACTGATTGATCCTGCACGTGCAAAATTTTTTCTATTAAAAACTTACTCTGGGTTTCTTTCATTGTGTGTACTGTGTGTCTTGGGGATAAGGAGAGTGAAAGGGGAGGGATGGGAACTATTATTGTGGAGAAGCTATCTTTGGTACAAAATGTATCTAATTTCTTGAATAAGTAATACATTTTAAAAATTATCTATTTATTTGGCTTTGCCAGCTTTTAGTTGCAGAACACAGGTTTAGTTGCAGCATGTGGGATCTGGGCTCTTTAAAGTGGCTCAGATGATAAAGAATCTGTCTGCAATGCAGGAGACCAGGGTTTGATCCCTGGGTCAGGAAGATGCTCTGGAGAAAGAAATGGTAACGCACTCTAGTATTCTTGCCTGGAACATCCCATGGATGGAGGAACCTGACAGGCTACAGTCTGTGGGGTAGCAAAGAATGGAACACAACTTAGTGACTTCACTTTCTTTCTTTCATGTGGGATCTTGCTCCCTGACCAGGGATTAAACTCAGGGCCCCTGCAATGTGAGCCCACAGTCTTAGCCAATGGATCACCAGGATACATTGAGAGGGTCCAAAGGAATTGAAATAACCAGGCATATGTTGAGAATCCACTCCTTTACTGGATTGCCCCACTGCCCCCTAAGTAACATTATTCTCCTTATATATTTGCCTGTTGTTAATTCATGCCGATATGAGTCAAGCGAGAATGTATTTTTTCTTTCCCCTTATCTCCAACTTTCGTTCTTAAAACATAGCTGACTGATACAGTTGCTCTTTTCTCTAACAGTATATCTTGGAAAACTTTCCAAATGTGAACACAGAGGGTACTGTGCATTGTCTAATGTTTTTGTACTTTGGGGATGCCTCACCGTTTATGTAACCTGTCCTCTGTTGGTAGGCACACAAAACAATACTGAAATAACAAACCCTGCTTTCCAGCAAAATGGAAATTGTTCTAATATTCTGCTGGGATGGTGGAAAACGATCAGAAATTCAAGGACTTAAGGTTCTTATCTTTAAAAACTGTGGCCTTAGTCAAGTTCATTTTGAACCCCAGCTTCTTCATCTGTAAAATGGAGGTAATATGTACCTTAAGTAACTATGAGAATGAAAAAATTGTTTGGAACTCTAAAGAACAGCACAAATAACATTATTTAATTTTTCAACACCACTTATTTTGTGAGAGCTGTATATAAAATATTGGAATAGGAACAGGCTCCCCAAATTCCACCCTGGCATGAAGAAATGAAATATGATACCAAGAGGGAAGAAGAGTTTCATTAACTACCTGGTTCAATGGCCATTTCCTTACACAGGAGTTAGAAGGCACATCTTCTCAATCTGCCTTCTCCTTTGCCCCTTCTGCTCTTTCCTCTGCAGTCAAGGTCTGGTTTTAACCATATCTCTGCTACTCTAAAGTCTGTGCATTTGGGGCTGGAGGCTTGGATGGTCCATGCTGTATTGCTAGCTGTAGTCTGACATTGCCTAGCATATTCTAGTCACTCAAGAAATAGCTGATGAATTCATAAGGCTGGATTAATAGAAGGCCACACCCAGCTTCATCTTTTAAAAATCCCTATACAATAAGCCTGTACAAAGTGGTATGTCTGTGCATACATATATAACCACATGTATGTACACATAACACAGACCTGCAGTGAGATATTCTGAAAAGAAATGGGAGTTTGGAAGAAAAAATATCTTGGTCTGTATTCCAGCTCCGTCGTTTCTCAAGTTTCTGACTGGGGGTGTGTCATCTGCCATCCCTGAAAAACCAGGCTTTTCATCTGTACAATGGGATAATAGCACCTCCCAGGGTTTTGAAAAGCCAATCAAACGGAGAGCACATGAGAAATCACTTTGTTCCTTGTAAAACCTCATATAAACATGTGAAAACTTATGTAAAGATAGAAGTACGTATAGAAATAATCTACCACCTTCACCTGTTGATCTATTCACAGGGTGGGAAGTCAGAGAGGATGTCAGGATTTCCAAGTCTGCATATGCTGGCTTCCACCTGCAGAGATTAAAGTGACTGCGGTTGTGATAAACCAGAGTGCTACTTGCTTCTGGCAGCCACTACCCCATGGTCCCATGGTCGGAGGAAGCTTCCAGAGGAGTGGACCTGGCAGACATGGTTTCGAAATGGTAATACATGCACCTTCTCACCTCCCACCAGGTCTATTTCAGATACAGAAGCAGCCCCAGTGGATTGGGTGGGCATTTCAAACTCAGCTGAGCCACCTTTGCAAGAGTAGAGACTCCTAAAACAGGGATGCTTCAAACTGCCTGCTCCATTTTTTGGCTCAATTTAACTCCCTGGATATGGAGAATCACATCTTATGGGTACCTAAGCAACTTTGGCAGAGAAAAGAACATGTGGAAATCCATTAAGGAAAAGGGGCCCTAGACACACTGCCTCTGTGAAAGGAAAAAATAAATGAAGTTCAGTTCAGTTGCTCAGTCGTGTCCAACTCTTTGTGACCCCATGAACCACAGCACACCAGGCCTCCCTGTCCATCACCAACTCCTGCAGTCCACCCAAACCCATGTCCATTGAGTCGGTGAAGCCATCCAACCATCTCATCCTCTGTGGTCCCCTTTTCCACCTGCCCTCAATCTTTCCCAGCATCAGGGTCTTTTCAAATGAGTCAGCTCTTCGCATCAGGTGGCCAAAATACTGGAGTTTCAGCTTCAACATCAGTCCTACCAATGAACACCCAGGAGTGATCTCCTTTAGGATGGACTGGTTGGATCTCCTTGCAGTCCAAGGGACTCTCAAGAGTCTTCTCCAACAGCACAGTTCAAAAACATCAGTGCTTCAACACTCAGCTTTCTTTATGGTCCAACTCTCACATCCATACATGACCACTGGAAAAACCATAGCCTTGACTACATGGACCTTTGTTGACAAAGTAATGTCTCTGCTTTTGAATATGCTGTCTAGGTTGGTCATAACTTTCCTTCCAAGGAGTAAGTGTCTTTTAATTTCATGGCTGCAATCACCATCTGCAGTGATTTTGGAGCCCAGAAAAATAAAGTCAGCCACTGTTTGCACTGTTTCCGCATCTATTTGCCATGAAGTGATGAGACCAGATGCCATGATCTTAGTTTTCTGAATGTTGAACTTTAAGCCAACTTTTTGACTCTCCTCTTTCACCTTCATCAAGAGGCTCTTTAGTTCTTCTTCACTTTCTGCCATAAGGGTGGTGTCATCTGCATATCTGAGGTTGGGAAGAGCACAAAAGGAAACTTCAAGTTTCCCTTAATTCAGTCCTTCAGGCTGTGAATTTAGAGATTGGGGCCCTTGGTCTCTGTGCAGCCACAAAACATATCAGTGGTTTGTAGACATCCACTCACTGCCCTCAACATCTTCAACTCTCAGGCTTCCAGTGGAAAATCTACATGTCATTTTGAACTTTCCTTGCTTTCTATTCTGTGTTCAGTGTAACCTCAGTAACCTGGAATTGGCCATAGTGGGAGTATTTATATGCCAATAATTAGCAAATACTACAAATAAATATTTAAGGAGTTTTCCTGGAGCACCAGTTGTTAAACATTTACCAGCACGTCACTGCCTTAAACATCCTTCATTTCTACCCCGTAAATGTACTTTCATACTTCTCATCCCTCTCTTTGTCTATGTCTCTGTCTCATCCACACACATTGGCTCACACTGTTGTTCTGTTTTCCTACCTAAAAGGGTTCTGTTTGTTGTTGTTGTTGTTCAGTCATTAGGTCATGTCCAATCTGCCAGACTCCTCTGTCCATGGAGTTTTCCAGGCAAGAACACTGGAGTGGGTTGCCATTTCCTTCTCCAGGTGATCTTCCCAACCCGGGGATCGAACCCACATCTCCTGCATTGGCAGGTGAATTCTTTACCACTGAGCCACCTGGGAAGCCCCCAGAGTTCTGTGTCACATCCCAAATGAGCCCCATGTCCCCAGGCTGATTTAATTCCCGCAGTCATATGATCCACAGCTACCATGGATATTCCTGCATTGCTTCCCATCTGTTGACTTCGTATATCGACTTTCCAAGTTTTATGAGAAAGCCTGGAAAACTTTTTGCCCCCAGCCTAACTCACCTCACCCCTCACTTCCTTCAGGCTTTTGCTCAAATGTCACCTTCTCAGTGGGACCCTCCTTAAATTTCCTCCTACTCCCAGACCGGAGAGATGCCTGCTGGGAGGGCAACCATCTTCTGGCAGATGGTGATGCTGGGAGGGTGGACTGTCAGTACAGCCTGGCTAGGAATACCATGAGCAAAGGCAGGGCTGTTTAACCAGTGACCCCAGGGGCTGCCTCTGGTTGCTTGGCAATGAATTGGGAACAATGGTTGCTTCTCTCCCCGTGGGAGAATCAGCCAATGTTCCCAGGTGCTAGGAGGCTGGCGTTCCCAGCTGACACCCACACAGAAAATGTTTCTTCTCCTCATGCAAGTCTGTTCTCACGCTCCCTCTATGAACAGGAACAGCACAGACACTGGGGCCCCTTCTGGAGCACAGCCGCTCTGTGCATCAGGCTGTTCCCTTCCCTGACACGTGACTCAGAGCTGCAGAAACAGGCACCATGCATCGGCTGACTTCTGCCCATGAGTTCCAGCAGACACAAGCCACACTGTGCCTGCCGACCAGAAGTAGGAAGACCTGTTAGGAGGAGTTAATGACCTCTAAGGGCGGTGGTCAGTGGAAAGGAGTGTATCTGCACAGCTTACATTAACAGCTAAGGTTGCACTTTTTAATCACTATTCTAACCCACTTGAGTTTCATCTTCCCAAACGCTCTCCATGAAAACTACAAACCATCAGCTTTTTCTGAAAATTTTCACTTAACCCTTTGTATTTCCCCCCATCCTTTCTTTTGTCTGATCTTTTCCCTGTCTCTTTCCTCTCTATCTAGCATTAACTACCTTCTAAGAAGCACTTTTTTAAAGTACCTTGTTTTCACACTAAGTGGTCTGTGCTGAAATATGTAGAGACTCTCCCACCGCCACTCTCCACGAATGCCCCAGTGGGACACAGTCACGAAAGAAATACAAGCTCAGCTGGGGTTTCCAGTGGTGGCATCTGTGTTTTGTTGTTGGAGAGCGGTCCTCTGGCTCCATCAGTAGGAACCATCCTGCTTAGATGGCACCTGTGACACAGAAGCTATGCCTCAGGATCAGACAAATATTCATTGTTATCCAAATTTACTGCTAGCTGTCTAAACTAGAGTTGGATTGGTTGGAATGTGGTTTCTACCTCATTTCATTAGATTATAATGCTCACTCTATAAATAAAATAAGGCACTAACTTTATTTAATCACAGATTACCTAACTTGCTGAGTACATACATGTTTCTGGTAAAATGGATGGATGGGGGAGGTGTGCCAATGAGAATAAGACACACAGAGCTGAATCAGCTTCATGGTGTTACTGGGAAGGCAAATGAGAGAATATAGGTAAAGATCTCAGAAGAGTGCCCAACACAAAGACATCTCTAAAAGAGGTAGTTGTTGTTTGCTGCTGTTGTCATAACAATAATTATCTAATTACACAATGAAACCAGTGCTCTAGTAGCCCAAAGAGCTAAAAACTGTCTTTTGAAGGCTCTGATTTCATTTGGTTACTTATTACTCCAATTTTATATTGTTCTTTGGTCTTTAACTAAAAAACGCCCTTGTCTCACCAACATTTAGTGTCTCCCATTGGTCACATTTACTGGAAGCCTAAAGAGCAATGGAGCCTGGGAAATGTAGTTTCTAGTGACAGACAGCAGCTTCAGAGGTTAAACAGGAGAATGAAAGAGACAAGAAGAAATTCAAACAAATATTTCTGCAAATCTGATGCCTGTACATTAAACTTCGTATCTGCACTCAACCATAGGCACACTTCCATCTTTAAGTGCAGAAAGGATCAGAAATATAAAATTTTTTATTTAAAATTTTATTTTAAACATTTTAGGTGAGTTATGATATTCTGAGAAAGAAAGAAGTGGTGGATACAATTTTAAGAAAGCAAGAAGGCATTTGATTTTAAACAATTTTCTCTTTTTTATTTGTACTCAACACAAATGAAATGACTGCAACTTTGAAGACTGGTTGTTTTGAGTTCAGGAACAGTGTGAGATAAGAATAAAAACATTGATTTGGCTATCCATCAAGTCTCTGCTTTTCAACACTGTGCAACCTTGAGCAAATTATTGTCCCTTTTCAGCTTCCTTGTCTGGAAAACAGAACCAATGATGATCACCCAACTCAGAGGACAGAAGTGAAGGTTAAGTGGGAACAATGGGCTTGGTACGTATGTTGGTGCCATGCGTGCTGTCACTCAGTTGTGCCTGACTCTTTGCGACCCCATGGACTATAACCTGCCAGACTTCTTTGTCCACGGAATTTTCCAGGCAAGAATACTGGAGTGAGTTTCTATTTCCTACTCCAGGGGATCTTCCTGGTACATAACAGACACTAAAAATGATGCTTTCTCTTCCCTTTATTTCCCCTTTTATGTCTTTGGTTTATCCCTCCCTGTGATAGGGGCAGAGTAAATGGACAAAGTAGGTGATTAAATAGTTGATCCCACTATTGGACTATAAATAGAGGAAATATAGGAGACCCCTGCAAGTTAATGATTACTCAGCAAAGCAGGCTTTCTTAACCACAAAACCAAGCAGGCTTGCTTAGGAACAAAATCAGGCAACAGAAGCATAGGGATATGTCCCAAACAATAAAACAATGGTGGAATGAGACCCACATCCTGCCCAGTGAGATCAATAAGTTAATGATCCCTAGGACATACCCCCTGAACACATTAAAAAATTATAATAATAATTTTTAGACAAGTTTGACCATGTATGGACAAAGGAAAAAAAAAAAACTCCCCTGCTCAACCTGGAGCGGAAGCTGATGATGGAAACGTGACGTCTACTCAAGAAAGACAAAGAAGTTCTTCTCCCTCCCTCCCCATCCCACGTTTCCTTTGATTATAAAACTGTAGCCCAGGAAGTCTTTGGGGCACAGGACCTCCTTACCCACCCGCTTGGGCCACCAGCCTCACAAGTAAATCAATTCTTATCTATCACTTTGCCTCTCACTGAATTCTTTTCTGCACCAATACAGAAAGGACTGTGGTACTGGAGCTCTTTGGAGCCCCTGAAAAGATACCCATCTGTTTCATCTGGATTATCTGTTACCTATTGTTGCATCCAGACTTAGCAGCTTCAGGATGTGAGCTCAGGTAATCTGGGTTCTCTGGATCTCTCACATCTCTCATTTAGGATGTGGCCAGGCCCACAGTCATCTCAAAGCTCAGTGTGGTATTGATCCACTTGCAACACCCATGCACATGGGTGTTGGCTGGACTCAGTTCCTCAAGGGCTCTTAGAAGTCCTCAAGTTCTTTGTTGGTTGTTTCTTGTCATGTGGCAGCTCATTATTTGGCAACTGACTTTCCTCTGAGGAAATGTGCAAGTGAGAGAGTGCAAGTGGGAGCCCAAGATAGAAGCCACAACCCTTTGGAAACTAATCTCAAAAATGACACATCATAGCTTTTGACATATTCTATTTGTCAGAAACAAGTCACCAGATCAGCACACACTCAAGAACAGGAAGATAACCCAGGAGTATGAACCCTCCAAAACAGGGATCATTGGGGTTCTGTCAGAGGATCTGGGTATCACACCTGATTAAAAGAAAGTGAAACTGTCTTCTTGATCCAGAGTGTTTAAAAGTGGAAGTGTACCTGTGATTGAGTGCAGATGCAGTGTCTCTTGCTCAGACATCAGATTTGCAGAAATACTGGTTTGAATTTCTGATTGTTTTCCATCATTTGCCTGTTTTCCCTCCAAGTCAGCTGTATGTCAGGGAAAACTACAATGCCCAGGCTCCCTTGCTCACCTGGAAGTGGTAGTGTGGCCGAGCGGTCTAAGGCGCTGGATTAAGGCTCCAGTCTCTTTGGGGATGTGGGTTTGAATCCCACTGCTGCCAGTATTTTTAGGACTTCCCTGTAGCTCAAATGATAAAGAACCTGACTGCGATGCAAAAGACCAGGGTTCCATCCCTGAGTTGGAAAGTTGCTCTGGCGAAGGGAATGGCAATCCACTCCACTATTTTTGCCTGGAGACTCCCACAGACAGAGAAGCCTGGCGGGCCACAGTCTGTGGAATCGCAAAGAGTCGGACACGACTGAGCGACTAACACACACAAGCACAATGAAGGCCATATGTGAAGAGCCCACAGCTGACATTATTGGTTTCCCTGGTGGCTCAGATGGTAAAGCGTCTGCTTGCAATGCAGAAGACCCTGGTCCAGTCCCTGGGTCGGAAAAATCCCTTGGAGAAGGAAATGGCAATCCACTCCAGTACCTGTGTCTGCAAAATCCCATGGACAGAGAAGCCTGGTAGGTTACAGTCCATGTGGTCACAAAGACTCGGACACGAGTGAGTGACTTCACTTTCTTTCTTGCTCACTGGTTTCCAATAGACTTGACCAATGGGAAGGACTGATAGAACATGTTGGTGAGACCAAGATATTTCTCCCCTTCTTGCTTTGCTTCCTGGGAAAACCCTGGAATTTCTCCTTCCTGAGATCCAGCCTCCTGATCCTGTATGGCTGCTAGAGTGTATAGCTCTCCACTAGAGAGCTGATCTCTTGGTGGTCTCAGCTCCTATCTCACCAGCCTGTGTCATTTCAGCTTCACTGGGGAGTCCATCCCAACTCTGGCCCTTGGAAAAGTGGCAACTTCTTGCTGCTGCTTATTTTTGGTTACTCCTCAAGGCAGTGGCAACCCACTCCAGTACTCTTGCCTGGAAAATCCCATGAACGGAGAGGCCTGGTGGGCTGCAGTCCATGGGGTCGCTAGGAGTCGGACATGACTGAGCGACTTCACTTTCACTTTTCACTTTCGCGCATTGGAGAAGGAAATGGAAACCCACTCCAGTGTTCTTGCCTGGAGAATCCCAGGGACGGAGAGCCTGGTGGGCTGCCGTCTATGGGGTCGCACAGAGTCGGATACGACTGAAGCGACTTAGCAGATTAGCAGCATCTTTCTTCTGGTTTCTTAACTCTTTCATGATCTGTTTATCTAATTACTGCTATTAGATTCCTCCTATGTGAACCCCTAGAACAGTTTTTTAACTGGACTGTACTAATAGAGTGACAGACAGTGGGGCTGAACCCAACTGATAAACATTGGTCTTTCCTGAGCAACTCGTATACGGAGCTGTGTTTTCAGCATTTTCTAAAATGTTTGCGGTACCCAGTATCTGCCCTGGGATATCTATCTGGGAAAGATAGAAGGCAGGAGGAGAAGGGGACAACAGAGGACAAGATGGTTGGATGGCATCACCAACTCAATAGACATGAGTTTGAGCAAACTCCAGGAGATGGTGGACAAAGAAGCCTGATATGCTGTAGTCCATGTGGTTGCAAAGAGTTGAACACGACTGAGTAACTGGACAAGAACAAAAATATCTGTCCTAGCGCTCACACTGCTGGCTCTATGGAGGCTGTTTTTTTTCAGGATGCAGCTTCACCACTGTAGGCTCAAGATTCATATTTTACAAAGGGAGAACCTTTATGACATCTGTGCTCTCTTAAACCCCTGAATATTAAGGGCTCCAGAATTTCTCCATAGGGAAATTTTAAGAACCACATTTTGGTTGGGAAGTGTGTGAAAGTAAAAGTGAAATCGCTCAGTCGTGGTCGACTCTTTGCGACCCCGTGGACTGTTGCCCACCAGGCTCCTCTGTCCATGGGATTCTCCAGGCAAGTATACTAGAGTGGGTTGCCATTTCCTTCTCCAGGGGATCTTGCCAGCCCAGGGATCAAACCCAGGTCTCCCGCATTGCAGGCAGATACTTTAACCTCTGAGCCACCAGGGAAGTATATGGAAACACTTTATGTGAGACCAGTATTGGGTGAAAGGAGTAGAAAAGAAAAAAAATCTAAAAGCCTGAATTGTCCACATCACAGAAGCGGTGGGTCATTGATGGAAACTAAAGGGGAAGCTGATGGCTTATGGTGAATGATGTTGGATTCATTATCTCCGAAGAAGATTTAGCTTCGGGACCAGGGACCAGGCTTGATCACTCAAGAGCTTTTGTATAGCAGAGTTTTATTAAAGTATAAAACAGGACAGAGAAAGCTTCTGACATAGACATCAGAAGGGGGACAGAGAGTGCCCCCTCACTAGTCTTAGCAAGGGAGTTACATACTTTTTAAATTGTTTAATAAACAAACAAAAAAAAATCTCAAGGTTGTAAAGATCTTACACTCCCACAATTTACATTTTAAGATGACAAGATTAGAACTTATAGCAAGATTGGGCTTCCCAGGTGGCTCAGATGGTAAAGTGACTGCCTGCAATGCCAGAGACCTGGGTTCGATCCCTGGGTCAGGAAAATCACCTGGAGAAGGAAATGGCAACCCACTTCAGTACTCTTGCCTGGACAATTCCATGGATGGAGGAGCCTGGTAGGCTACAGCCCATAGTGTCTCACCACTGAGCGACTTCACTTTCACTTTCATCAGACCCACTCCCATAATATACATTTTAACAGGATTAGTCAGAAGGTTCTCAAAGAGAAACATGTCCTCAAACAGGATACATTGTTGTTATATAATCCTTCAGATCAGTTCAGTCTCTCAGTCGTGTCTGACTCTTTGCCCCATGAATCCCAGCACGCCAGGCCTCCCTGTTCATCACCAACTCCCAGAGTTCACTCAAACTCAACGTCCATCAAGTCGGTGATGCCATCCAGCCATCTCATCCTCTGTCGTCCCCTTCTCCTCCTGCCCCCAATCCCTCCCAGCATCAGAGTCTTTTCCAATGAGTCAACTCTTCACATGAGGTGGCCAAAGTACTAGAGTTTCAGCTTTAGCATCATTCCTTCCAAAGAACACCCAGGGCTGATCTCCTTCAGAATGGGCTGGTTGGATCTCCTTGCAGTCCAAGGGACTCTCAAGAGTCTTCTCCAACACCACAGTTCAAAAGCATCAATTCTTCGGCGCTCAGCCTTCTTCACAGTCCAACTCTCACATCCATACATGACCACAGGAAAAACCATAGCCTTGACTAGACAAACTTTTGTTGGCAAAGTAATGTCTCTGCTTTTGAATATGCTGTCTAGGTTGGTCATAACTTTCCTTCCAAGGAATAAGCGTCTTTTAATTTCATGGCTGCAGTCACCATCTGTAGTGATTTTGGAGCCCAGAAAAATCAAGTCTGACACTGTTTCCACTGTTTCCCCATCTATTTCCCATGAAGTGATGGGACCAGATGCATGATCTTAGTTTTCTGAATGTTGAGCTTTAAGCCAACTTTTTCACTCTCCACTTTCACTTTCATCAAGAGGCTTTTTAGTTCCTCTTCACTTTCTGCCATAAGGGTGGTGTCATCTGCATATAATCCTTAGTACAGAGTTTAAACTGAGTTGTTTTGTTGGGTAATCATCAGCTCCTGGATTAAAGGAAAAAAAAGTTTGTCCTTTTCTCCTCCTTGAGAACTCCAGACCCCTTGCTCCTCCTCGAGAGCCCCAGACCCCTTGCTCCTCCTCGGGGACCCCAGACTTCTTATCAACCTGCCTAGGAATTGACTCTCTCAAAGCTACTGTGGATTATGCTATGACTTCATAAACTATGCTGTCCTACAAATTGTTCCCTGTTTCCTACTGCATCCCCCTTTCTTTCTACCCCAACCCAAACCTCAAGAATACTCGGTTTGCAACTTTAAGAAATTTACTAAATTCTATTTCTCATGTTTCTTTCTACACCACCCCAAACCTAAAGCACTAAAGAATAGTGCTTAGAAATAAAACTTTAAAATATGAAAATAAAATTTCACTGTATGTGGTATAAAACCAATTTATAAAGGATGATGGAATTAGTCAATGGAATTATCTCACCAAGAGAAGAAACAGCAAGGTGTCTCTTAGTTTAAGAGACAGCATTGTCTCTTAGTTTAAGTTCCTGGGCAAGTTGCTTAATGTCTTTGGATGCAATTTTGTCTTTTGGAAAATGGTGATAATAATAACACATAAGGTTATCATAAGAATTAAGTGACTAAGCATTTGTAAAGTGCTTAGAACAGTGCCTACCACATTGTATTTTCTCTATGGTAAACTTTATAAGTATGTTGTAATATTCTAAACTGTAACTGACTATATTGATATTGTAACTGTCATAAATTATACTGGAATATCTTGATTACTGTAAGTCTGGAAAATTCACATAAAAGCAAGTATGAGAAAAAGAAGATTGGTGATTCCCTAGAAAAAGAAGAGTTTGTAGAATGGTAACTTGTTCAGTGTTTCTTTTCCACAAAACACTGTACACAAGGGTCCTCAGGGTGGTGGAACTGACTGATTGGGAGACTACTGCCGGATGAAAATACAGTCCATGGGGTCACAAAGAGTCGGACATGACTGAACGACTAAGGACAGCACACAGCACAGACCAGAAAGTAAATACACCTCTGACAAACTAATTGACGTCATGGCTTACAAACTCAATTCAGGGGAGCTTAGGTTGGTTAATAGATAAAAGGTAATACATAGGGTTGTTTACTATGTCTCAGTGTTATAAACACTTCAAAAACACTTTATCAAATCTTAAGGTACTCCTACTGATTAATTGTTGTGTCAGTTAGATTCTGCTAGATTAGATAACAAACAACCCCCAAAACATGGTGGATAACAACAGCAAAGGTTATTTTAGGTTCACATTGTATATATATATATTTTTTATAGATCAGCTGTGGCTCTGCTCCACATTTTATTCATGGAGGGACCCAGACTTAAAGAAAATGACATAAAGAGATCTCACTGCTTGTAAAGATTCTGCTGGTATGTGGATCCACCTCACTTCTACTCACATTTTATCAACCAAAGCAACTCCCATGGTGATGACTGATATTGAGGCGATATATTCCTCACAGGGGGAGGCCTATTATAAATCCATATCAGTGGGCAAGGATGTATAATCCTCCCCAAAAGGGCAGCAAAATATTGGGAGTAAAAGTGAAATCTACTGTACTACCCTCATCCAGATTTTAAATATGAGAAACAGAATTTAGTAAATGTCTTAAAGTTGCAAACCGAGTAAGTGCTAGAATTGGGGTCTGAAATGAAGTTGTTTGTCTCCAGGACAGTGATAGCCAGAGAGTCCAACATGGCCCTGGAAATTCTCATCTGATATGCAGCCACTTGTGCATACAACTAAACTAAATAGGACTGACCTATGGAAGTAAGAGAATATTGTGATTTCTGAAGTTTTGTCATAAAAGATAGTATGACTTCAATTTTGCCCTCTCTTGGATCACTCATTCTTGTGGAAGCCAGCTGTGATGGACTGAGCCCTCAAGCAGCTCAGTAAACAGGTACATGTGCCCAGGAACTGAGGCCTTTTGCCAACAGACAATACTGACTTGCTAGCCATGTAAGCCATGTGAGAACTGGCTTTCCTATTCTCAATCAAGTTTTCAGGTGATCTTCCAAAATAAATATGACTCCAGTCTAATCAGAGATCTCACATCAAAACCAACCGGTTAAGTCACCCCCAAATTTCTGACCCATAGAAACTGTGTGAGATAATACATGCTTGTTATTATTTTAAACTATTAAATTCTGGGATAGCATATCGTGTAGCAATAGAGAACTATACAAGAATGTGTCTAATTGTCATGCCAAACTGCAGCTATTTATGAATTAACAATCCTCTGTAAATGGATAAACCTTACATTTACAAGCCAGCAAGTGCATGAAGTTAGGGAGAATGGGGAGGGAATGTAAAAGGATGGTGAGGAAATAATAGGAAGAGGTACAGATAAAGACAGAAAAGTAAAGAACAGAGAAAACATACACCGGCCTAAATGCAATCTGTTCTCGTTCATTGAACCATCTCTTTTGAAAACATCAGCAGCATCTTTGAATAAATAGATAGTGAAGGGATTAATTAGGAAAGTGACTTTGAGTCCAATATTAAGGTTAATGGAAAGGTAGTTACTATCAATGAAGTCATTCTTTCTCACAGGGTCCTGTTTCTAGACAGGAAGAGCTTGCCAGGATTAAGATATCTGTGTTTTGATTCAAGAGTATATATGTAAACACTTATGTTTGATATTCTTAAGCTCTTCTGGACCAAGAAAGGATACAAATCCTCCATCCCATCCCCAAATCCAAACTACTCTACACTTGGAACTTCTGCAGGGACATTTTCCCTCCAGGTACCATAGAATTCCCTTTCTGGCAGTCCAGGGGTGAGTCACTAACCTGTCTCAGGCTTTCATTTTAAAACAATGATGGGTTCCTGGAGTTTCCATATGCTTTAACATCCAAATTAAGTTTAGAAGCATTTATTAGATTGACTCCATATTTTTTGTTTTGGTTTTTATTGATTTACTCAGCCTTAGGCCAGTGTAGAACAATTTAACTCTGAGTTTAAAGTGTAAAATGTGTGTGGGTTTGTGTATAATGCAATATATATATAAGAATTGAAATGTATACATATTCTACAAGATAGAGATTAAGACCACCTTTTAAACTACACCTTCAATCTGCTGACTGAGACCTATTATTTATGAAATCAACTTCTTTCGTTGTGATCATCTTTACTGAACTTAAATAAAGAAAAGAGGAGAGGGAATAGATGAGAAGAATAAACAGCAGAGCAAATTTCATTTAAAAGGAATATCTATTACTTCCTCAAAAGCTCAGTTAGGGCAAGCATGAGTACACTAAGTGTGACTATATAATGAAAAATGTGTTTTTTAATGTAGGTTATAGTCAAAAAGAGTTCTTAAAAAAATAAGTAACTGGCCAGCTAATAACTTTTGAAAGTAAACTGAAACCATTATTGTTTAGGTTACAAAGCACTGAAAACTTAGTGACCTCAAATAACAACCATTTTATTATACCCATAGATTCTTCAAATCAAGATTTCATATTGAGCAGAGTGAAGTTGGCTTCTCTCTATGCCATGATATTTGGGACTTCAGCTGAGAAGACTTGACCACGGGAAGCTGGAAACAGCTGGAGATTCAGAAGAACACTACTCCTTAAACTAGGATGGTTCAAAGATTACAGAGACTAACCAGCGTATCCAAATGTCATCTCCACAGATAGATTGGCTTTCTCACTACATGGGGCCCTCAGAATCACTGAAATTCAGAGATGGATAGTTCAGAGATCAAAGCCTGAGGGTTCCAGCAAATAAGGCAGACAATGCGCTGCTTTTTAAGACCTGGCCATGAAAGTCCCACAGCTTCCCTTCCTCCACACTCTATTGGAGTAAGCTGCCACAAGGTCATTCAGATTCAAGGGGACCAGAATTAAATTTGATAGAGGAGTGAATGTGGGTCAGGAGAAATTGTTGTGACCATTTTTGAGAAATTAAACCTGCTATATTGTATAACCACAAGAATGTCCATGAGTGGTAGACTAGATAAATAAATACATTGGTGCACAGGTAAAAATGGAATATTCAAAGGCAGTGCATATCAGCAAACTAGAACTCTCTGCATCAGTATAACACAGAGGGACGATCTTACTCAGGGATAAAAGCAAAATACTCCAGATATGACTTTGCATATGTACATTTCAAAATCAGGACAAGCTAAACCATATTGTTTATGAATACATATATAAGTGAAAAATCTATAAATAAAAAAACAAGTATATAATTTCAGTGAAAGTCCAGATAAAGAGCAGAAAGAGGAGAGATAACACCTAGATGTCTAGAAACTCAGCATCCATTATTTTTTTTTTTAAATAAGCATGTTGTTTGCTAACAGTAAAGTCAGATAGAAACTTTGAAAAACTGTTAAAAGTTTGGACACAAGAATAAAAGCCATCTATGTTTCCACCCCTTGGCAAATCTGTGCCACATTCAGGTGTATTTCTACCTTCTATGAAAAGAGTTATAACATGGTGAGATACAGAAATCTTTTCTTAGGAAACTTTTTATTTTGAACTAATTTTAGATTTACAAGAAAGTTGCAAGAATAGTTTTTTTTTTTTAAGTTTCCTTATATCCCTCAACTGGCTTCCCCTGATGTTAATGTCTTACATAACCATTGTACAGTTTTGGAGAATAGGAAATGGACATTGGTGCAATATTGCTAACTAAACTTTAGACTATATTCAATTTCACAGATTTTTCCACCAAGTTCTTGTTCTATTCTAGGGTCTTATTCAGGATCTCACATTGAATTTACTTAATGTTTGTCCTTAGTCTCTTCCTGTCTATAATTCCTTAGTCTGTCCTTTCCTTTTATGCACTTCACATTTTTGGAGTATTGATGATCATTATTTTGTTTTTCTAGTTTTTGTTTTGTTTTGTTTACTGTCTGAATTGGGTGTTCATTGTTGCAGGTGGGCTTCTCATTGTTGGTGGCTTCTCTTGTTGAGCATGGGCTCTAGGTGCTTGGCTCAGTAGTTGTGGTGCACAAGCTTAGTTGCCCAGTGGCCTGTGGGTTTTTCCAGGATCAGGGATTGAACCCAAATCCCCTGCACTGGCAGGTAAATTCAGCCTCTTGAACACCAAGGAAGCCCTGATTAATTATCTCTTAAAACATTCCTTGGTTCGAATTTGTCTACTTTTCTCATCCTGCATTTTGCCAGGAAATATCACAAAAACGATGAAGTATCCTTCTCAATGCAAGGAGTTCATGATGTTGATGTGTCTACTACTTGTGAGATTTACCTTACTCAATTAAGGTGGCATACAGGTTTCTCAACTATAAATGTATTTCCTTTCTCTTGCACTAGAGAGACATATTGGGGAAGATACTTTGAGACTACAAATCCTGATTTCTCCTTCAAATTTAATTCAACTTTAGCTTCCACCTCTTGATTTTAACTTAACTGAAACAAGGAAAAGTTGTCTGTTTTCCTTATGTATGTATGTTATCTATGGATATATATTTTAATCTGTGAGTTAAAATCCAATATTATCCATTTGTATTTTATTGTTCAAATCATACCAGCTTTAGACTGGCTTGCCACGTTTTTCAACAAATTTTCATTTTATTTTAAGCAACTTCCTATTTTCTGGCACCACAAAATATTCCTAGTCCACCCTATACTTTTCATACTCCAGTCTTGGAGCCAATCCCTTTTCAAGGGGCCCCTGGGTTCTTTAATTGAAGAATGATGCTTAAAAACCAAAGATTGCGTGCCAAGTGTGCTAATTCCTACTAGGCTGTAACTGCTTTTAGGTCCTCTCCACTGACAGAGCAAGGAAGTATATGTGTATGTTAACCCATGCACATACACTTTCTTCTAGGTTTCTGTATCTATAAAACTGTAGATGTATTTTAAAATATAACTTTATATTAATACTCCTGATCTTAATCTAGGACAAATGTCATTTTATCCAAATGTGTCTTTTTCCACTAGTGAGAACACTGGGTCTCACTTTGTACATAGTATTTACTTCTTTATTCAATTCTAGTAGACACATAGTAGTTTCAGAATCATTAATCCCTATCTCTGCACTCTTTGCAACTCTTTGCAACCCCATGAATCGCAGCATGCCAGGCCTCCCTGTCCATCACCAACTCCCAGAGTTCACTCAGACTCACGTCCATCAAGTCAGTGATGCCATCCAGCCATCTCATCCTCTGTCGTCCCCTTCTCCTCTTGCCCCCAATCCCTCCCAGCATCAGTCTTTTCCAATGAGTCAACTCTTCGCATCAGGTGGCCAAAGTACTGGAGTTTCAGCTTTAGCATCATTCCTTCCAAAGAAATCCCAGGGCTGATCTCCTTCAGAATGGACTGGTTGGATCTCCTTGCAGTCCAAGGGACTCTCAAGAGTCTTCTCCAACACCACAGTTCAAAAGCATCAATTCTTCAGCGCTCAGCCTTCTTCACAGTCCAACTCTCACATCCATACATGACCACAGGAAAAACCATAGCCTTGACTAGACGAGTCAGACATGACTGAGTGACTGATCTGATCTGATCTGATCTCTGCGCTAAAACTATTGCATTACAACCTTTATGTCTACCTACTTTTGTCTTATCCTTGTATTATCCAATCAAGATTCTGTTTTCTATAGTTAAGTTAATTTTAATCCTTCCAAATCCGTTTAGTGTTATTAATTTAATACATTTTGGTTCATTTGTTAGTGCTTGTATTCCATTCTGAGTTTCCCCATTCCTATTACTTTTAATAATGTGATTGTTTTGCTGGTATATGAAATATTACTATAGTTGTAAGAGTCAGAGTTGTACAAAAAGACATACTCAGAAAACTGTCACTGCCTCTTCATCACTATGACTCTGCTCCCATTCCTCCCTTTTCCCCATTCCCTTCTAATCCCCACTCCCAGAGATAACAATTCTCTTTCATTTTTGGTTTATCCTTCCTGTATATCTTTTGCACAAATGAACAAAAAATGTATTTTCTTATGTCTTCATCATTCCCTTACAGAGGGAATCATACTATGGATACTCTTGCATTTGACTTTTCACTTAATCATCTGTCCTGGAATTCATCCCTTAGTAGCTCATGGAGATTGTCCTTATTCATTTTTGTAGGTGCATATTACCCAACTGTGCATATGTGTCCTAATTTATTCACTTTTTTATGTGAATATTAACGTTCATTCCAATATTTTACAGTTCCAAACAATGCTGCAAACTTGGGTATGCCCTCTCCCCCTTTTTTATTTGTTGAATTAAATAAAAAGAATAACAATTTATAAAATAATATATAGCCCATTTTAAGAAAAGTTTTCCAGAAAAGCTCTGTACCAAAAGCCAAGATAGTGTGACTCTTAAGAGTCCACAAAGGGGAGTCTTCTTCATCAGACAGTGATTTACAGGTGGTCTTCACAGCATTATCTTGGTTATGCTCATACAACAACACTCCTATGAGGAAGCTGGAAAAGGGAAAATTTGTTTATCCAAAAAAAGCACCTCTTCCCCAAACCCTGTCTTCAATAATACAATCATGGTAACCTACTGATGTAGGAAAGTCCAGAATCAAGTGTTTGATTAGAGCCCAGAATTTTGGAGTAAATGAACCAAGTATAAGCCTCCCTTTCCTTTCAGCTTTTCTACAAATCACAAAGTTCCTCTTAGCACACTGTCTTGTTCAAAATGGAAATGTGTAGAGTGCTCCCATTTTCTATGACTCGGGGTTTCTTAGAGACTTTAAAAAGCCAATAATAGGAAGTTACTTTTTTTAGTTCGTCAGAGATTAATACACGAGAATATTTAATGGCTATAAAGTTTCAAGAAATTGCTTCAGGAAGACTTCTCCAAATCCAACCATGTAACTTGTACTGTAGGAAATACATTTTACATGGGGGCACCCAGAACACAGTCTAAAAGCTGTGTAGACGGCACTTCCTTGGCAGTCCAGTGGCTGACTGTGTTCTTCCCCTGCAGGGGTGATGGTTTGATACTTGGTCAGGAAGATAAAAACCTGCATGCCTTGAAGTGCAGGAAAAAAAAAAAAAAAAGCTGTGTAGACAACTGAAACTGCATGCCCTGGGCTCTGATATTTTGTATTCTATTCTAGTTCATTAAAAGGGAAACATTTTGACCTTGTGCTACAAACTTGATAACTTGATTTCACAACCTTTAATGATTATTCAGACCTGTGGCCTGAAAAACACGTGTGTTGAGAGCAAATGCTTTGAAGTCAGATAGCTGTAAGCTGGAATCCTGGATGCACTTCTTAACAGGAGTCTTCTCAGGAGAAATCAGGATTATCTGGGCCAAGACTCTGGAATCTATATTTAAAACACATTTACAACACACACACACACAGTCATACCAACACCCTATGTAATTCTGATTTAACTGATAGATCAATTGGAAAATGGAACATTTTGGTGTTACTTTTATTTCAAATAAACGTTTGATGTGATAGTGGCAGATCCTTGATGTCTTCCTTAAGTCTGTCAAATAGTTTTATGTTTTTTAGAAAACAAACTGCACCACAGGACATGAGCACAGGTGACTTAAAAGATCACAGAATATGAAGGATTTAAGTGCCTCAAAGTCTGATATAGTTAGGGATACATATAATAAAGTGAAGCATTGGAGAGAATTTTAATTTTAGTCTGTTTTGCTGATTTCAACTATTTAGGGGAGTGGTTTTGTTTGTCATTGAAAATGAGTATAACCCCACTGTTCTGAGTTAAAATGTCCATAGAATCAGTTTCTGTAGTAACCATCAATTGATCTATTTTAGAATCTTATTCATTCCATTTTATTTCAATATATAAGAAATCATAAATTTATTTTTCACTAGCATGCACAAATTACATTGAAAATTTTTATATGGTAAGTCATTCAAAATATTGATAATTTATATGACTTTTATATCAGATTCAGCATTAAAAAATTAAACTAGACTGTTTTGAGATATTTCATTAATGTATCAATTATCTGTATCCTCTTATTACAGTGGTAGAATCTGTTGTGTGTGGAGGAAATTGGGGGCAATGGAACTAAAAATTAATTTGATGTCTAATGCTATGTTGCAACCAGCCACACCCACAGAATTGTATCATATCACCTTATAACACTGGACAAAATTTCACGTCTTTCAAGTACATGACCCGCAGATTTTGAAGACAATTCCATACAGACCAGTTTCCAGGAATAATTCCTTTAGTTGAGTTTTTCATTGCCAACATGTACTGCTTTAGCGATTGCCAATGTGTACTACCTAAACAAAACCACTTTTTTGAAGACCTTGCAAGAATGTCTCCAGGGGACAAAGACTTAACTTGGATGATTCCTCAAAGCTCTGTGTCTGAGCTGGAAATCTGAACTTGTCATTCAATTCTGCTTGCATGGTAAGTCGCTTCAGTCATGTCCAACTCTCTGCAACCCTATGGACTGTAGCCTGCCAGGCTTATTTGTCCATGGGATTCTCCAGGCAAGGATACTAGAATGGGTTGCATGCCCTCCTCCAAGACCATTCAATCCTACATGTAACTTCTTTTCTTTTTCATGGAGTGCTGGGAAGCAGAAAGGCCTTAATCTTCATGACTGAAGCCATTTTTGCTGTGTGGACTAGTCACTCATCAGCTACACAGTGATAACAGGTCTGAGTTTCTCTAGTAATGGGAACAGATATGTTACAATCTATACTTTCCATTTAGTTCCCCTTATGATCAATGCCTGAATTTCAATCCTAAGAGTATATTACTATTTGATTCTGAAGCACATGCCAAAAGAATCCAGCAGGACTGCAGACATATCGTCCAAGTGCACTGCCACTTCCAGTGACTTTATGGACAACATCTGTGTGTTATTTGAAAATTAATCCTCTTCCATCTGTGTACCCTATGTTTTGGATTCCCTTTCCTTCACAAATATCCTGAATTCAAGGTATCTAAAGTCCTGGAGCAGTTGTCCGGAGGAAGAGAAGCAACAGCCCCGCCCCCAACCCTTGGGAGCAGAAAGGAAGAGAATTATCCTAAGGAATTATTTAAAAATCCAGACGCGGCAGACACAAATAAAACCATGGCTGCATAGGTTGATGTCCCAGGGGTCCAAAATTTAACGTCACTTGTGCAATAATTTGTTTAGCATTAAACTAAACCAGTTTGATGAACTCAAATGCCCTCGGCTCAATAGGCAGGACTCTCCGAGGAGCCTGTGTTACTTCCCTCACTTAAGCGCAGATTTATAATAAAAATCTTAATGCCAGTGACATGGTTTTTGGACACATAAGAACCTAAGCACTTGGAGAATCATATTTGAGAGGTCAGAAAACTCCACAGTTAAAGATCAGTGTATAATTTACTAAGAAAATAGAAAGTTTTGTTTCTCTGAGTCGAAATTTGACGAGCACGGCGGGAAATATTGCAGGTTTTTGGCATAAGGTTTTGTGCTTTCCTCATAATTTGAGACCTGCGTAAAGCCTGAGGCTTCGGGGATCACTTTCTGAGAAAAATCGGGCAATTTGATGCAGAGAATTTTGATATTTTTGGCATTTTTTGAGGTGTAACAAACACAACTCGGGATCCGAGAGGACACTCTGCGGCTGCCAGCGAGGCGGGCTGGACAGCGCACCAATCACGGCGCAGCTCCGCCCTATATAAACGGGCGGGCGCAGCGGCGCGGCCCGAGTCCCGGCCAGTACCTCTGCTTCCGGCTCGAATTGCTCTACCTACGCCCGCCTTCAACATGTCCGAGACTGCGCCCGCCGCGCCCGCTGCACCGGCCCCCGCCGAGAAGACGCCTGTGAAAAAGAAGGCCCGTAAGGCCGCAGGTGCTGCGAAGCGCAAGGCGTCTGGTCCCCCGGTGTCCGAGCTCATCACCAAGGCTGTCGCCGCCTCCAAGGAGCGCAGCGGCGTGTCTTTAGCTGCGCTCAAGAAGGCACTTGCGGCTGCCGGCTATGATGTGGAGAAGAATAACAGCCGCATCAAGCTGGGTCTCAAGAGCTTGGTGAGCAAGGGCACCCTAGTGCAGACGAAGGGCACTGGGGCTTCCGGCTCTTTCAAGCTCAACAAGAAGGCGGCCACTGGGGAAGCCAAGCCCAAAGCCAAGAAGGCGGGTGCGGCCAAGCCCAAGAAGCCCGCAGGAGCAGCTAAGAAGCCGAAGAAGGCTACTGGGGCGGCAACCCCCAAGAAGAGCGCCAAGAAGACCCCAAAGAAGGCGAAGAAGCCTGCTGCGGCTGCAGGAGCCAAAAAAGCAAAGAGTCCGAAAAAAGCGAAAGCAGCCAAGCCGAAGAAGGCGCCCAAGAGTCCAGCGAAGGCCAAAGCGGTGAAACCCAAGGCGGCTAAACCAAAGACCGCCAAACCCAAGGCAGCCAAGCCAAAGAAGGCGGCGGCCAAGAAGAAATAGGAAGTTCCTTTGGCCTCCGGCTTCGAAGCTCGACACAACCCAAAGGCTCTTTTCAGAGCCACCCAAAGATCTCGGGAAAAGAGCTGTTGCACACTTAGGGGGGCGTGGTCGGGCGGAAGAGGCAGCAAGTGGAGGGCGGGCCCCGCTGTGGTGGGAGGTGGGTCTTAACAGTTTCCGTAAAACATGAGGGTAGTACCAGCGAACCGTGGAGTTAAACGGGTAAATCGGCTTGCGCCTAACTTGGTTTACCCTGTGCAAGGCTCACAGAACAGTGGGCTGGTTTGACGTCAACTCCCAACTGCCTCAAATGGCACGATAAAGTCCAGTATAAGTTTGAGAGAAGTAATTCTGCAGATAGACGCTACGTTCTGTAGGGTTTTGTAAACCCCAAATGTGAAATTCAGATGGGTTAGTCATTGAATGGGTTACTTGCATTTTCTTCCACGAGGATATATTGGGACATCAGTATCTTAACCACCATGGATTTTCTAATAATCAGGGCTAATGGTAGGAGACGAAGATAAGGAATGGTGAACTTTATAACAGGGTGACCCAGCCCACAAGCTGGAGTGTCGGCTACAATTATAGTTAGCTGTCCATTGGTTACCTGCCCCGAGGCGCAGGATAATGCTCTTATCGAGCTTGCTCACCAGCCCCAAGAGGACATTAAGACGGCCACTATGTACGGGGCCCGAGCCCATTCTCAGCGTTACACAAGGGAACAGAGAAGTTGCCTTTAGTTACAAACCTAAAACTGGCATGTTCTCAACTACTTGGATCTGGTAGCTGTGAATTACACAATGCAGTTTCCTGAACAGGGTATTTATACTAGCTATGGGTAGCCTAGAGTAGTCCCTGTGATTGGGTCAAAGCAAAGTAACAAAGCAGCCAATGAAAAGGTAGACCTGTTAGAATAATTTACATTCGTGTTTATGACGCCACAATAAAATTAATCCAATCCTGAGCGAAGTCTTACGAACCTCATTTAAATACCGCGTCTATAAATAAATGTGGCCTCACTGGAAGCAACTATTTTCTCAGCTGTCAGTGTAACTGTTGCAGTTTTTATCGGTAAGATGCCTGAACCCACGAAGTCAGCTCCAGCCCCAAAGAAAGGCTCGAAGAAGGCGGTGACCAAGGCGCAGAAGAAAGATGGCAAGAAGCGCAAGCGCAGCCGCAAGGAGAGCTACTCCGTGTACGTGTACAAGGTGCTGAAGCAGGTCCACCCGGACACCGGCATCTCGTCCAAGGCCATGGGCATCATGAATTCATTTGTCAACGACATCTTCGAGCGCATCGCGGGGGAGGCGTCGCGTCTGGCGCATTACAACAAGCGCTCGACCATCACATCTAGGGAGATCCAGACGGCCGTGCGCCTGCTGTTGCCCGGGGAGTTGGCCAAACACGCCGTGTCCGAGGGCACCAAGGCTGTCACCAAGTACACCAGCTCCAAGTAAACTTGCCAAGTAAGCGTCCTTACACCTAACCCCAAAGGCTCTTTTAAGAGCCACGCATGTTTTCAGCAAATGAGTTGTAATCCTTTCATTACAAAGGCTATATTCCGATTTCTACCAAATTTAAATTTTCACTAGCATTCTTTAAGGTTGTATTGCATCTGCGTAAGAATTACTGTGGGCAAGCTAGACAATACGTTCCATTCATTGCATGCCCACTACAAGCAAGTAGTTACATAGAACCATGATACTACGAAACCATTTATCAATTTGCCCTGAAAATGCCGTTTAAGGTACAGCTTTCTTTTCCGTACGTAGGTCTTCAAGTTGATCCTGACGGTGATCCGGAATTTGGCGATGAACCCTTACCCAGAATGTAAAAGAGCATGCTCTAATCAACTTCATTCTACTCAGAGCTTTTCCACCCATTTTTATTTTCCTTTTTTTTTTTTTCCATTTTTTAAACCACATATACATGTATTTCGGGGAGGGGGACAATGCTGAAGACAATGAATTTTCGCAAAAATGTTACAAAGGTTTTTTCTGGTTTCCTTGCTTTGTAATTGGTGCAGTTTCTGTGGTGAGGAGGAGCCTAGGCTCTATCCTGAAGGCACCGAGGAAAAGAAAAAGGAAGCCTTCAAATCCTGTCAGCTGCTATAATTTCTTTCCCAGAAAGTCCTATTTAATTTGTAGTCCTCTGGGGGCAGCATTCAGCTTTAAAGTATTCTGGGTCTCAGATGTCCGGTTATCATTCTCCCCATCGGTAAAGGAGTCTGTCTACTCGGCTCAGGCCCCCTTTTGAGCACTCCTGCTTTCCCGGATGTCCCCAGGCATCAAGGGCGGAGAGGAAGTAGAAAGGAAAGGAAAACCCTTCCTGGTAGAATGTGTACTAGGTAGGATAGAAATAAGCGCTTTCCCTTCTGGGAAATAACATTTTGCCAAGAAGATAAATCCGAAGAGGCTGGGACGCGGAGGCGGGTGGGAGGGGGGGCGGGGAGGGAGGGGGGGCGGGACTAGGAGGGAGTGGTCAGGAGGAAAGGAATCAGTAGAGGTAACCAAGAAAATTGCCAGGTAGATGAGCCTGGGCCGAGGATGAAGCAATGAAGAGCCAGTATAAAAGTAAGGAACACTCAGTCCGAGGGGCTTGGCCCATGTGAAACCCCAAGCACCTCTGCTGATTTTTACCCAAACCTGAGCTTTGTTTTTTAGGGTGTTATGTGAAGCCTAGCCATGGTGGGGAGGCATGATAAGAACTTTCCCAGTGAAGCTGAGACACCAGACCAAAAAGAACTAGAAATAAATACACACATTCATTCACAGTAGATAATGGAGGGCAAAGAATCTGTCCTGAAACTTGGTGCTGAGCAAGTAAACTCCACTGCTGAGAATTTGGAATACAAGCCAGGCTTCACACTTTTTTGTTTCAGCGTGAACAGAATAAAATAGGGATTCAAAACACCTAGGCTGATAATTTAATTTAGAAATATCCCAAACTGTTTTGGTGCCCCTTGGGCACCCGGTAAAAGCAAATACAAATCCTCTCTGAAACGGTAAGCTTCATTTTAGGCCTTAATAAATCCCACAAATATATAGCCAAGAAAATGAAAGAGCAGCTTCACAACCAAAATTAGCAAAAGACACCATGACCAAGAACAGACAATGGAAACCAAAGCACACATTAACAGATACAGACTTCAAGTGACTAATATATTTCCAAACGAAACCTGAAATATGTGAAGGATTAAGAGCATACAAAAAATGATCACATAGTTTTGAAGCAAATAAATATTTCTAGAACTTCTATTTGTTTTCTATACAGAGAGAATAAAATTAAAAGCTTACTGGATGAGCTTAATAGTAAATTGGACCCAGTTAGACTTTTCATGAATAGCAAACCAGATCTCAAGGAATTATCCAAAATGCAGAAAGAGGGATGTAAAACTGAGTTTAAGAGATCTGGAATTGGTAATAAAATTGTCTGGCATGCATCTAACTATAGTGGCAGGACAAACAGAAAATGATGCAGATGTGAGATTTAAATGATCAGGGCCCATAATTGTTTAGAATTGATGGATTACTCATAAAATGTAGTGAAATGATATAACAAAAAAGGGTTACTGTGTGACACAGAACTAAACTCTATACATTCTTACAAATTTAATGCTGATTTTCTGGGTGGACATATGGCATCAGATCAAAAAGCACTGTTTGAAATTCTAATGGTGGGATGGAAGGGAGTGATTGATTATTCACAAGCATTTTGTGTCTTGCTAATTACTAACTTCTGTTAATGTTAATATCTGATGGATTATCTTGACTTTCATATAATACTATCATTAGCACAGAAAAAATGTTTGATATCCTTTCCAATAACAATTTATCTTTTATCAAATTATTGTTAGCTAAAATCACAAACTATCCCATATTAGACATGCTAGCTGATGTCACCATTTCTTCCTCCTTTTCATGGAACTAGCTTTGGTAGTTTGTGATTTCTAATATTACATATGTGTGTGAGTAGTCTTTATTGTATTGATATAATTTCCTTTTAATTCTATTATGAGTTATTAGGAGTGATTTATGGATTTTTGGCATCTGATGAAATAATGTGCTTTTTCTCCTTAAGCCTGTTGCAACAAAGTACACATAGATATTCTAATGTTAATCCATATTTCTAGTTCTAGGCCAAATCTTATTTGGTCATTTCTTTTCTTTTTTTTCTTTTGGCTGTGCTGGGTTTTTCTTGCTGCTCAAAGGCTTTCTCTAGTTGCCGCAAGCGGAGACCATTCTTCATTGTGGCAGGTTGGCTTCTCATCTCAGTGGCTTCTGTTGTTGTAGAGTATAGGGTCTAGGCTCACGGGCTTCAGTAGTTGCGGCACATGGGCTTAGTTGCATCTCGGCATGTGGGATCTTCCTGGACCAAGGATGCAGCCCGCCTTTCCCACAGTGGCAAGCGGACTCTTAACCACTGGACCACCAGGGAAGTCCCTTATTGGTCATGCTGTATCTTTATCTTAAATGATGCCTGGACAAATTTTAATATTTTACATGGATATTTAAAATCCTCTACTATTCATACATAAAATCATTCTATGATTTTTCTCTTTTGGGTTTGCCTTCATCAGATTTCATCCTTAAAGTTATGGTAGCTTCATAAACTTCATTGTGGGAGTTCTCTTTTATTACTTACTGCTGTATAATAAATTATCTCCAAACTGAGCAGCCTAAGTCAATGAATATTTATTATCTCATTCAATTTCTGAGATCAGGACTCCAGAAATGACTTTGTTGTTGTTCAGTCACTCAGTTGTGTCCGACTTTTTGCAACCCCATGGACTGCAACATGCCAGGCTTTCCTGTCCTTCACTTAAATGACTTAGTTGGGTAGTTATGACTCAGGGTCTCTGGGGAGTGTGAAGTCAAGAAGTAAGCAAACACTGCAGTCAACTGAAAGCTTGACTGTAGCTGGAGGATTCCCCAGACAAATGTCTGCTGGCTAGAACTCAGTTACTCCAGAGGATGGAAGAGACTGCTTCAAAGCACAGTAGCTATTATCCCATAGAAAGAGAAATCAGAGACAGAGAGAATGGCAGGAATGCCTCTGTGACCTAATTTTGACACACTGACACTTCTGCTACTTTCTATTCATTAGAAGCAAGTCACTTAAATCTGGCATTTATTCAGAAGGGGAATTAGGATCCGTCTTTTGAGGTAAGGATATTAAAAGAGTTTGTGTATTTTAAAACCACCACATGATTCTTTTTATGCTATAAATCTTGAATGTAAAAAGTATCTGTGCTTTAAAGATTACATAAAAATAAGCTCTAAAATCACCCAAACTTAATACCTTTCCACTTGGTAGATTTTTAGGAATTCCAGCAACATAGACTATAATAGACCACTTTCTACAAAGTCAATAAAACTCCCACATGATCTTCTGATAGTTCCTTTTTCTGAGGTTTTAAAGGACAAAATAGTAGCCTTTTATGTTAAATAAAACATTATCTCAGATAGTAGTCAATACCTTAAAAAAATATTGAATGAATTGAATTAATTCAGCTGAGAAATCCCCAACTACTACCAGTAAAGCAAATCTCTGATGCATGATTGTTTTGGAATGCATGATAGGTTTGATCTTTTTGAAACAAAAGAAATTAAAGAAAATAAATATAATACAAAACTATAATCCCAGGAAATGCTTTGGCATTTGAAAAGAGAAGAAATAACACTTAAGAAAAAAATTAATGAAATTTAAAATTGATAAGAACTTTAAGAAGTTAAAAATTTATTTAAAATATAGGAGTGAAGACTGATGACTGATTGAAAGAAAATACAATGTTTAAAAAAATGTAAGGTAACAAATTAAGGGTTACCAGAAGCTTGGTAAAAGAAGAAACTAAAGAAGAATTAAGTTATGAAGGTGTATAAGGAGATTTTGATGTATGTCAAAATACCCTGGTAAATTGTACAAGTTATTTATTTATACATCAATTTATTTAAGAGATAGTCATTGAATGTCTCTAGGCTAGTCACTAGAGAAGGCGATGGCACCCCACTCCAGTACTCTTGCCTAGAAAATCCCATGGATGGAGGAGCCTGGTAGGCCGCAGTCCATGGGGTCGCTAGGAGTCAGACATGACTGAGCGACTTCGCTTTCACTTTTCACTTTCATGCATTGGAGAAGGAAATGGCAACCCACTCCAGTATTCTTGCCTGGAGAATCCCAGGGACGGGGGAGCCTGGTGGGCTGCCGTCTATGGGGTTGCACAGAGTCGGACACGACTGAAGCGACTTAGCAGCAGCAGCAGGCTAGTCACTGACATGGGTACTGGAGATACAAAGACAAATAAGGTTGTCCTTGACTTAAAGGAGTTCTCAGTTTTGTAAGACTGTCAAGAATGCTTACAGTTAACTGCTTTCATATCCCTTTATCTTTCACCAAAGCCTGAACAAGTGTTTATCACTCTTTGGAAATTTGCAGGCGAATAGACTTAGATTCACATGAGAACTACCAAACTCATTAAATTAAGGTAAAAAAAAAAACTATCCCAATTTTTTAGTGATAAGTAATATTAATACCACGGTAATATAGTGGCAAAGCTAAGGGATGGTCCATCTGACACTAACTGCAGGGTTCAGAGTTCTCACCAAAACTACCCTCAGACGATGTAATTTATTAGAAGGACTCACAGAACTCACTGAAAGTTATTATACACAAGATTAGGGTTCATTATAGCAAAAGGACACAAAGCAAAATCAGCAAAGGAAGAGACACATGGATCAGAGTCTAAGGGCGTTCCAAACTGAGAGCTTCCAGTAGTACTCCTCCAGCGGAGTCACCAACTGTTAACAATACCTTCCTGCAATGATGTGTGAAACACAATATGTATTGCTAACTAGGGAAACTCAATCAAGCCTTGGTGTCCAGACTGGATCTTTACCCACTCCCTCTGGATCTAGTATAGATACAGCATGACCCAAAGAACCCAACAAAAATGATTCTATTAGACTACCCAGTGTAGCTCAAGGCCTCATGGTACACAAAGATATTCTTATCTTTTATCCAGCACAGACATAAGAAGCAATACATTCCAAAAGCCAACAGATCACGTTTTAGCAAAGGGAAAAGGCCATATCTCTTCAAATAAGGCTACTTCTGCACATAGTCACAAGAAAAACTATATTTTTACAATTTTGAATTGATAACTCAGTTGGTAAAGACCACCTGCCATGCAGGAGACCCCAGTTCAATTCCTGGGTCAGGAAGATCCCCTGGAGAAGGGATAGGCTACCCACTCCTAAAAACTTGGGCTTCCTTTGTGGCTCAGTTGGTAAAGAATCCACCCACAATTCGGGAGACCTGGGTTCGATCCCTAAGTTGGGAAGAAGCCAAAGGCTACCAACTGCAGTATTCTAGCCTAGAGAATGGGGTCTCAAAGAGTTGGACACAACTGAGCAACTTTCACTTCACTTCATCTATCACTGACTATAACTCGAGTTCTACAACTATTTGCTTCTTATGTCTGTTCTGTCATATACTTTTGCATGTTTAAATCAACTATGAATCCAGAAATTGTCTCATGGAAGACTATTTTTTGTACTTTATTCAGATGAGCAACTTCAGCAGTCTTCCCCTTGACTTATACCAACTGCTCTCCAAACACTTCCAGCAAGAATAATAGAGTGGGTTGCCATTTCCTGCTCCAGAGGATCTTCCCAACCCAGGGATCGAACACGTATCTCCTGCTTCTCCTGCACTGACAGGCAGATTCTTTACTGCAGAGCCACCCGGGAAGCCCTATGTTTTGAGTCATTATCTATTAACGCTAATAATGACTATTATCTATTAATGGTAATAAAGTGTAGGTAACATTGGAGTAGAGATTCCTCATAGCACATTATAAAAGCATATGTAAACAGAACCCTCTTTTTTGTATAGCAAATATTAATGCTGACGGTAAAATGGCACCTAACATATAAACCATTTTTGTTTCTTCAATCAGGGGTGAGATAAGAGTACAGAGAAGAAATGAATGCAAACAGTTAACAGAAAATGAAAATCTGGCCATAGAAGTTATGAAGTATGATGTCTGATCTGCCTGAAGTAATTGATTATTGTGTATATCCCATTAAAATCCTACCCATCCTGATTTATTGCACATTGATTTACCTGCAAAGGAGAAGGAGATCATTACCTAGGTGAAAGAGCCTAAACAAGGTGTTTTAGCTTTGTCATTTTATTTAAATCATGAAGATAGAATTTATTTCTATCATAGGCCTAATTACTGGAAATTTATTATTTACCATCTACTCACTTAGGTGGGGGAAGTCTAAAGGAGAGAATGGCAAAACATCTGTGAGATTCCACATTTAATAAAATCTGTGGATAACTGGAATTCACCTTTTGTTAATTCAAATCCTTCTCCTTAGATAACCCTTTTCTATACAAACAATTTTTTCATTTTTCTACCATTAAGTTTTGAGTGGGTAAGGCGTAAGAACTGTTTTGGCTTTGGTAACAATCTCGAAGGTAAACAACTTAGTTTATCTAAGCTGACAAATGGTAAGTCACCTTCAACACCTCAATTAACGGGAAGACATTACTTTGAAGCACTCTGAGTTAAGTGTGCGCTACTTGAAGGGCTTTGAAAAGCAGATTGCTAGGCCCCACCTCAGTTTCACTAGATTGACTAGATCTGGAGTAGGGGCCAATAATTTGCATTTCTAAATTATCAAAGTGATGCTAATGCATCCGGGGATCACACTTGGGAGAAAAAAAAAAAAGTGAAACCCCCCTTCAGTTGTGTCAGACTCTTTGCAACCCAACGGCAGCCATCCCGTTTCTCCTGGGATCCCAACCCAGGGATCTAACCCGGGTCTACCTGCATTGCAGGTGAATTCTTTACCACTGCGCCACCTGGGATGATACTACCAGTCACACAAAACTGGAAAATCGCCTTGAGTTTCAACTGAGTGTCAAGCCCTAAAAATTAGCACCTCCTTCTGGTGTGGCCATACAAAATAGCATGGGCCTTCCATGCCCCACCTCTGTCTGTCCCGCCTCCCATAGCCACGGCCCGCCGCACAGTCTCCCTCACTGGGTCTTCCCAACCCACTTGATGCTCCGCTGTTTTTCCTGGAGCCCCACGTTACGTGTACATCACCTTCGGCTCCCCTACGAAGTCGCCAGTAAGTTGTAGGCTTCCGGCCACCACTCTGGTTTCTCATGACCACCCCCTACTGCTGCGCAGGTGCAGCCTACCCCCAGCCTCTCTTGGATCTGCCAGTGGAAATGAGAGACCCTAACAGTTTAAGGGGGCATTCACTTATTGATGGGCTTTCTAGTGGCTCAGACGGTAATGCGTCTGTCTGCAATGCAGGAGACCCGGGTTCGATCCTTGGGTTGGGAAGAGTTCCTGGAGAAGGAAATGGCAGCCCACTCCAATATTCTTGCCTGGAAAATACCATGGACCGCGGAGCCGGGTAGGCTACCATCCATGGGGTCGCAGAGAGTCAGACAGGACTGAGCGACTTCACTTTCACTTATTGAAGCGGAGAACGGAGTTGTTTGAAGACCGAGAAACAAGACATCACCCTCTGTTAATTTTTTTTTTCCCTCCTCTCAAAACCTGTTCTGAAAAGGCACTTTCCCTCATAACTAGTCCCCAAGACACTTTCCTTGCACCACCCGTTTATTCGCTCTCATATTTGTAGGACACTTTGAGGATTAAGTGGGTGTATGTGTATGTATGTGTGGATTATTATTATTTCCTACTTGAATATGTGTTTTAAGTTTCATCTTCAGATGCATGAAGGGCCTACATCCATTAGGCTAGAGTAGACACGGAGCGTACAGCCCACAGTAATTTTGGACGCTCACGAATGTATTTTAATTTCATCTAAAATCAGAATTAAAAATGAAGTTTTAGGTCGACGAAAATGTTCTAATATACCATATAACTAGAACGATGAAACCGTTCTACTAAATGTTCTAATACTTTATGTAATTTTAATAATGTTACTGTTTTTGTTGGTTTTATGGAGGAGAGGGCCCAGGAAGGTAAAAGAGAGTGGGGCCCGCAAAACAGTGCAACCTTGGGTGCAGGTAACACACAACCATCTCCAATTACTTCTATTTACTTTTTTTTTTTTAATTGCTTTTTTTTTTTTTTTTTGGTGTACACATTTCCTAGTGCTTTCCAGATGTTAACACCTTTAATCTTCCTAACACACCTGTGAACTATTATTATCGCTATTTTAGCCATATGTATTGATTGCCAGCAGAAATATCAATAACCTCAGAAATGCAGATGACACCACACTTATGGCACAAAGCTAAGAAGAACTAAAGAGCCTCTTGATGAAAGTGAAAGAGGAGAGTGAAAAAGTTGGCTTAAAGCTCAACATTCAGAAAACTAAGATCATGGCATCTGGTCCCATCACTTCATGGCATATAGATGGGGAAATAGTGGAAACAGTGACAGACTTTATTTGGGCGGGCTCCAAAATCACTGCAGATGGTGACTGCAGTCATGAAATTAAAAGACACTTGCTCCTTGGAAGAAAAGCTATGACCAACCTAGACAGCATATTAAAAACCAGAGACATTACTTTGCCAACAAAGGTCCATCTGTCTAGTCAAAGCTTTGGTTTTTCCAGGAGTCGTGTATGGATGTGAGAGTTGGACTATAAAGAAAGCTGAGGGCCTAAGAATTGATCTTTTGAACTGTGGTGTTGGAGAAGACACTTGAGAGTCCCTTGGACTGCAAGGAGATCCAGCCAGTCCATCCTAAAGGAGATCAGTCCTGAATATTCATTGGAAGGACTGATACTGAAGCTGAAACTCCAATAATTCGGCCACCTGATGTGTTTTATGTCCAGTTGTAATTGTTGCTTCTTGACTTGCATACAGATTTCTCAGGAAGCAGGTAAGGTGGTCTGGCATTCCCATCTCTTTAAGAATTTTCTACAGTTTGATATGATCCACACAGTCAAAGTCTTTGGCATAGTTAATAAAGCAGAAGTAGATGTTTTTCTGGAACTCTCTTGGTTTTTTGATGATCCAGAGGATGTTAGCAATTTGATCTCTGGTTTCTCTTTCTTTTCTAAATCCAGCTTGAACATCTGGAAGTTCATGGTTCACATATTATTGAAGCCTGGCTTGGAGAATTTTGAGCATTATTTTACTAGTGTGTGAGATGAGTGCAATTCTGTTGTTGTTTGAACATAGTTTGGCATTGCCTTTCTTTGGGATTAGAATTATTGACCTTTTCCATTCCTGTGGCCACTGCTGAATTTTCCAAATTTGCTGGCATATTGAGTGCAGCACTTTCATAGCATCATCTTTTAGGATTTGAAATAGCTCAACTGGAGTTCCATCACCTTCACTAGCTTTAATCATAGTGATGCTTTCTAAGGCCCACTTGACTTCGCATTCCAGGATGTCTGGCTCTAGGTGAATAATCACACCATCGTGGTTATCTGGGTCATGAAGATCTTTTTTTGCACAGTTCTGTGTATTCTTGCCACCTCTTCTGAATATCTTCTGCTTCTGTTAGGTCTATACCATTTCTGTCCTTTATTGTGCCCATCTTTACATGAAATGATCCCTTGGTATCTCTAATTTTCTTGAAGAGATCTCTAGTCTTTCCCATTCTATTGTTTTCCTCTATTTCTTTGCATTGATCACTGAGGAAGGAAGTCTAATGTATAGCTGTCTCTTAGTTTGAGTGAATCTTCTTTTTTATTTCAGGATTTCATAGTTTTATATATACAGATCTGGAATATTTTTTCTTGGATTTAGAATCATTAGAATGTATTCTACTGTTGTAAATAATGTCTGAATTTTCTATTTCAAATCCAGAAAAGCCATGAATTTTTATGTGGTACTCATATATTCAGTAACCCTCTTATGCTCAGAAAGATCTAATTGTTTATAGATTCTTGTTAATTTTCACAATGACATATTATTTTCAAACAATAAGGATAACGTCTTTTCTTGTTGAATACTTATCCTTCTTGTCTCTCGTACTTATGATATTAGCCAGGCCCTCAGTGTTACGTTGCATAAGAGTAGTACCAAAAAGCTTTTGTCTTTTTATAGTTTTGGAATCCTTCTAAAATTACACTATTAAATGTTGTGCTCACTGTACCTACTTCTTATAAAGTGAGTCGCTACTCCTTATCCTTCTAGTTTGTTAAAAATGTTGATAATGAAGGTGTGTGATATTCTAATAAATACTTTCCTAGTATCTATGCAAATAATAACAGCTTTTCTCTTAATTTCTTACAGTGGCAGATTTCGAATGTTAAAATTTTTTCCATTCTTATAATAAACCAAACATAATATACTATTGTTTTTTAAATAATGTTATCTCTTGGTTTCCATTTGCTTGCATTCTAAATAGAGCTTTAAAAAAAAAAAGAAAAGGAATTTCATAAGTAAAATGAGACTATAACTTTTTCTCATCTCTTTCTCTCTTTCATTCTGTGTTCTTCCTGTCCAATTTAGGTAAGGGTAAACAATTTGCCAAAAAAAAAAAAAACAAGATAGCTATTTTTCTATTGAAACATTTGCAAAATAGGGATTATCAATTACTTAAATTTCACTAGCCTGTAAAACCCAGCCAAGTGTGGTATCATTTAGACTGAAGAGTACAAGAAATTTGTTTTTTAACTGCCTGTCCTATTTCCATAATCATAACTTGTTTATTCAGCCCATTACTTAAGTTTTTCTTGAAAATTGTTTTCTGTTAAGCTTAATATCTCTCTTTTGGTAGCAACTGTCCTTTTTTCTATTTGTATAATTTTTTCACATACACAATATTTTTTTCCTCATTAATTTTTATAGATGTTTATTGTTATAAGACTTTTCGGAAATGGCAACCCATTCAGTGTTCTTGCTTGGAGAATCCCAGGGACAGGGGAGCCTGGTAGGCTGCCGTCTTATGGGGTCCCACAGAGTCGGACATGACTGAAGAAGAGACTTAGCAGCAGCAGCAGCAGCATAAGACTTTTCAAAGAACAAGGTTGTTGTTTATGAATTATCTCTATTTAAAATAAATTTTTTTAATTTTAAGGTTGACATACTTAAAATAATATGTCAACTTGAAAATCCATGAGAACCTATAAACACACAAGGAAATCAAATAAGAACTCAGTAGGGTTGGTAAATATGTACACCACATAAAAATACATGGCCTTTCTATACATTAACAATGGCCTATCTGGAATTGAAACAGAGCATCATTCACAACAGTACAACACACTAAGAATTCTAAGACCAATTCTTTCGACATAATTTTGATTTACTTTCTTGTTCTTTTTCTAGCTTTTCATTGTTGTTGTTGAACACCTATTTTGTATATCTTTAGTGAATTTTGTTCCTTAAAGTATGCTTTTAATATTCTTGTTCTTTTTCTAGCTTTTCATTGTTGTTGTTGAACACCTATTTTGTATATCTTTAGTGAATTTTGTTCCTTAAAGTATGCTTTTAATATTATGTATGTCCCTTTTAGTACACCTTTAGATACATCCAACGATTTTCATGTGTATTATTTCCATTTATATTTATCTCATAATATTGCATAGTTTCTGGGATAATATTCTAATTCATTGTATTTAGAAGTGTGCTTTTAGTTTCCAATCATACATCAAGTTTGTTTTATTTTTATTATCCTAAAAAAAATCTTTTCTATTGCTCTTTAATTAGATTATGATAAAAGAGTGTCATATATATGAAACTGATTCTTTTGTATCCATTGTGACATTTTCTGAAGCCAGTGTTGAATTTTTGAGATTATTAAATGTGTTCTTTAAAAGTTGGACATTCTCTATGTGTGAAATACGGGAATCACACAAAGATAGATCAAGTTTGTTGACTGTGTTGTCCAAATTTTCTATAAGCATACACATTTTTTTTTGTTTGCTAGCTATGAGAATTTATAAGCTTAATATAATGAAAAGTTGACAAACAGCTCTAAATTTGAAATTCTCCTGCTAATTCTGTCAGCTCTTACCTTAATCATGGGCATATGAGGTCCCGAATGTTTCATCTTATCAGTAGATTTTAATTCTATCTTTATGGATTATAGCTCTTTTGATTTCTAGAATTCCTATGTTTTTTTAATTTTAAAAATTAGGTTAATTTTTATTGTCCCTTGTTCCTTGATTGCATTATCAGATTTTGATTTCTTTAAACTTTCAGGAAATTGTTATGTTATAGTATCTGATAATTTCAGTATCTGCAAATCATTGTCTGAGGGAAAGAGGGAATCTAAGGCTGTTGTTTCTTTGGAAGCCCGAACTCTACAGTGTCTCTTTTCCTCTTTGATTTGATACTATTTGTTATAATCTTATATTTGGACATCCCAAGTTCCTGGTAGAATGTTCCTAACATGATAGATGCTAAATAAATAATTGCTGATTAAATAAATCACAATCAACCTGTTCACATTGTATCTAGGAAAGTGGGTGGTGAAGAGGCTTCCCGCCTGAAGGTGGTTGTGTTTGCCTTAATAAGGCACTAGGAGGCGCTACGAACCTAGGTCACAAATTTAAAACTTTAGGGGTTGTCTGCGGGAAATAGACGGGGAAAGAGTGGAAACAGTGTCAGACTTTATTTTGAGGGGCTCCAAAATCACTGCTGATGATGACTGCAGCCATGAAATTAAAAGACGCTTACTCCTTGGAAGGAAAGTGATGACCAACCTAGATAGCATATTCAAAAGCAGAGACATTACTTTGCCAACAAAGGCTCGTCTAGTCAAGGCTATGGTTTTTCCTGTGGTCATGTATGAATGTGAGAGTTGGACTGTGAAGAAGGCTGAGCGCCGAAGAATTGATGCTTTTGAACTGTGGTGTTGGAGAAGACTCTTGAGAGTCCCTTGGACTGCAGGGAGATCCAACCAGTCCATTCTGAAGATCAGCCCTGGGATTTCTTTGGAGGGAATGATGCTGAAGCTGAAACTCCAGTCACCTCATGCGAAGAGCTGACTCATTGGAAAAGACTCTGATGCTGGGAGGGATTGGGGGGCAGGAGGAGAAGGGGACGACAGAGGATGAGATGGCTGGATGGCATCACTGACTCGATGGACATGAGTCTGAGTGAACTCCGGGGGTTGGTGATGGACAGGGAGGCCTGGCGTGCTGCGATTCACCGGGTCACAAAGAGTCAGACACGACTGAACGACTGAACTGACTAACTGCGGAGAAGGCAATGGCACACACTCCAGTACTATTGCCTAGAGAATCCCATGGACGGAGGAGCCTGGTGGTGCGGTCCATGAGGTCGCTAAGAGTCGGACACGACTGAGCAACTTCACTTTCACTTTTCACTTTCATGCATTGGAGAAGGAAATGGCAACCCACTCCAGTGTTCTTGCCTGGAGAATCCCAGGGACGGGGGAGAGTGGTGGGCTGCTATCTATGGGATCGCACAGAGTCGGACACGACTGAAGCGACTTAGCAGCAGCAGCAGCAGCAGCGGAAGGTTAAGGAGCCTGGGGAATGTTAGGCAAAAAGGCAAATTCAGGGAACACACCTCTCTGCAGAAAAGATAGATGGTATTGGAAGAATTAGCTAAAAACTGGTTTCAGTCGAAGATGATGATGCTGGTAATAAAAACTTTAAAATACAGGCGTTAAACAATGGGTTCTTCCATTTCTGTGTGTGTGTGTGTGTGTGTGTGTGTTTAATCTTTTCACTGGTTGGACTGAAGAACTATTTCTGACCTTCCTTTGTGCCTAAACTAGATGTAATTTGATCCTTTCCAGTTCGAAAGATTGTAGCTATATGGGCTACGAAATTCCTTATCTCCCTTCAAGTGATGTACTTTTTCCCCTTACCCTTTATTTTCACGCTCTATTTCTGCATCTTGTGTACAATAGGAAACATGGTATTCAGAATTGTCTGGATGACCACAGTTCATTTCCTCTCCCTTGTCTAAAATCTAGATTCAGATGTAATGCTACTGCTTTCAAGGAGGTATAAACAGGCCTTGCAAATAGGAGACAGAACTGTGCCTCGAGCTTTGCTTCTTTGGTAATTTTAAAGCACTGGCGAGAGTGACTTCAAGTGTTTAAAACAAAGTAGTCTGAATTGTTATAAACGAAACAGAATTTATTATTAAAAGGTTAACTAGATTAAAAAATTGGCCTGATTGGGGGAAAACTGTCACAGGTATGAGAAAGTAGATCTGGAATCACTTATTTGCATGCAAGTGAACCAATCAGCAATTGTAAAAGTAGGCCTTCATTTGCATAAGTTTGCCTACAAATTCGGTGGCGCAGGCGCCATTTTAGTTTCTCTCAGAAGACACTGCAATCGTAATGCCGGAACCAGCCAAGTCCGCACCGGCCCCTAAGAAGGGCTCCAAAAAGGCGGTGACCAAGGCTCAGAAGAAGGATGGCAAGAAGCGCAAGCGCAGCCGCAAGGAGAGCTACTCCGTGTACGTGTACAAGGTGCTGAAGCAGGTCCACCCGGACACCGGTATCTCGTCCAAAGCCATGGGAATCATGAATTCGTTCGTGAATGATATTTTCGAGCGCATCGCTGGCGAGGCATCGCGGTTGGCGCATTACAACAAGCGCTCGACCATCACATCCAGGGAGATCCAGACCGCCGTTCGCCTGCTGTTGCCCGGGGAGCTGGCCAAGCACGCCGTGTCTGAGGGCACCAAGGCTGTCACCAAGTACACCAGCTCCAAGTAGATATATTTATAGTAACTATAAAACCCAAAGGCTCTTTTCAGAGCCACCGCATGTTTTCACCATCAGAGCTGCGTACTGGTGTGAATACGAGGAGTTCAGTCAGTGTTTAGGTTAACATGTATTCATCAAAGCACTACTTTCTACTAACGGTTCCGCTTACAAAGGTCCCCAGCAGCCTAACTGAACGTCGGCTGAAATAATCTGCTAACCCCAATTCTTGGAGCTCCAGGTTATCTTAATAAAATTTGTACAGGGTGCTCCGTTGGCTACTATGGGCACTTTATGAATCTCTGATCTTGGTTATATCTAAACCGTCACCCTGCCGAATTCTAGAGGCAACATTTACGTTTGAAAATCCCGCTCTATAAAACCGGAACTTCGTAAGTATGACGTTGCGGGTCTCCACCCGGGTTCTTTTGTGTGGCTCCAGGGCTTCTCTCCTAGCTCAGTCGGTAAAGAATGTGCCTGCAATGCAGAAGCCATGGTGTTCGATTCCTGGGTCGGGAACATCCCCTGGAGAAGGCAACGGCAACCCACTCCAATATTCTTACCTGGAGAATCCCGTGGACAAAGGAACCTGGCGGGCTACAGTCTATGGGGTCGCAAGAGTCGAGCACGACTGAGTGACTTTTACTACTACTAATTCCTTTTACTCCCTCTCGCCTACCCCTGGCCCTTTGCCTAGGGCTTTCGAGCTCTGGCTAAGCATAGATTCTTTACATGTTTGGTGGCTGCAACTCTCCAGTAAGGGAACAGTAGTTATTTATTTATTTTTTTGTTTGTTTGTTTTATCTTCATCCTGGATTTTAGAGAGGCTCTCGTCATTAGATTTTTTTTTTTTTTTTTTAAGAATACAATCATCCCAGTCTTCTGACTCGTTTTACAAACTAGACTAGCAAAGTTCACGGAATTCTGTGTTCAGCCGACTCAGTCTTCACTCGTGCGGCCACATACTGTGAAACCTGTCTCAACAATCTCCAGTCCGTCAGGTTACTGCGATCTTCCGAGCCCATCCCCCTATCCTGCTTCCAGTCCTCCCCGCGCTCAGTTCAGAAAACGCAGCCATCTTGGTGACAAAGAAGAGGGGTCCTCAGGGCTGGCTCAGAACGCAAACAAGGAAAACTGTGGATGTAAAGATGCTTTTTAACGTTGTGAGCCGAACACCGAGGTTTGAAAGCCTACGGTTTATGCTCAAGAGAATAAATCCCGAAAGATAAAAGGCAGGGCTCTTCCTCATATTTCCGGAAACTGCAAATTAGAGGCGTCCTTTTGGAAGTTAGGAATGAAGGGTTGGGTTAAGGGCACCTCACCCACTCATGGAAATGCCAAATCCACCCAAGAACTGCTATTATTGTCCTTTAGAAACAATCCTAGGCGGCCTCCCTGGCCGGTCTATCAGAGCTCCCTTTTATTGTCTCAAAAAGTTAAAAAAATAAGCACAAGGATAAAAACCAGTTTATTTTCAGGTTGCCAAATTACAATTGCTCTTGCACTGATTCTGATAAACTTGCTTTGAGTTTGAGGTGATACTGAAACTCTTCTGTCCATAGTGAATTTGGTTTCTATTCCAGAGTCACCGTGGGGGGCTTTATGTTTCGTGTGTGTGTGTGTGTGTGTGTGTGTGTGTGTGTGTGTGTGTGTGTTTAATTTTACCGGCTCACAGCCTTTGGATGATCCCCCATCTCACAGAAATCAAAAAATCTATGCTATGGCCACAAGCCCTGCAGAGTCTGGCCCTCATCTCTCTCCAGCCCAAACCCAAAGGATTTCTTTTTTCTCTATTTTGTTTTGTGTTTCTTCATTGTTTTTTGGTTTTGTTCCCACCACCCTCCTTCCCTTACATCCTTTAAACTGTGGGCCTCTTTCTCCAGCCTCCAGGCCTCTGCAATTATTCTTTGCCTGAAATGTTCCTGATTCCACATCCATCCCCAGCATATACACAGTTTATTGACCAGCAACTCCAATTTCAGCCTAATGACTAGATTCTTGGGGAAGCTGGACTCCACTGTTTAAGGCTCTCAGAGCCACAAACAACTGGCCATATACCCACCTTCACCTCCCCACCTCAAATTAATCAATACTGAGGGACTTGGGTGGAATCAGAACCCCATTCCTGAGCCTAAGAGAGGGACTCTGCTTTCCCTGGAGCACAAGGCAGGGAGAAAATGGAGACCTTAAAAAACCGAGGTTGTATTAGTAAGGAAAGAGGGCAAATGAACTTTGAGATGGCACATGCACTGCCTGATGTAAGAACCTTCTGGACAGAAGGTACATCCACCAAGTTCATTGTATGTTCAAGTCCCAAGAGCTGAATTGTGTACTGAATCTATAAAGAACTTGAGTATACATCAGAATCACCCAGATGGCTTGTTAAAGGATAGATTGCTGTCCCCATTCCCAAAGTTTCTATTTCATTAGCCCTGGGAGATGTGAGAACTTACCTTACAAAAAAAAAATGCCCAGCAAATTAAGATGCTCTTTATGTAGTAGGTTTTGAGAACATCTAATATATGGTGAAGAAAAAGCGAACACAGGAGTTTCTGGGTGATAAAAATGAGTTTATGGCCTGGAAAAAACTCTACTTAGGACTGAGCCCCATGTGTGGCCATTATCTTGTTACCTTCTATCTTGGGCCATCATATTTGATTGATGTAGGCATCTGCCCACCTGGATTAATCAGATTTGCTTTCCTAAAACTGAAAAAAAAGGGACTGAAGAAAAAGGCCTAAGTGTTTAGTAATTCCTTAAATATAGTCAGCAAATTTAACTTTCTAGAAAGTTTTTTTTTTTAATTATCTGGAATTCTTTGTTTTTTTATGTTTACATCAATTTGTACAAAAGAACTTCCATTTGTACACTTTCAATTTCTTAAGAACATATGTAAACTATATTTGTTGAACATATACATAAACATATTCCTAGGTTGTTTCACTCAATCCTCACAAAAATATGAATTTACTCCTACATTACAGATAAGGGAACAGTGGTTAGCAGTTTGCTAAAGACCACAACTATAGAAAATGATTATTCAAGACTTCAAATGTATGTCATCATGGTTCAAATGCCACTTTCTTTTTCTCCGTGTCTCTTTGATGACATGAGAAATAAGAATACCAATAACGCAAATAACAACAGCCAAAACATACATCATTTACGATGTGACAGGCAGTGGCCAAAATATGAAGTACTATTTAATGTCATTCACCCCTGAAACTATAAGATAGGAATTAAAGTTATCTCCATTTTACAGATAAGGAAACAGAGTCATACACAGGTTTAAATGACTTATCCAAGGAAAGAGAAAAAGAATAGCATCCCTGTGCACAAGGTTTCCTTCTTTTTATCACTGAGGAATGGTATTGAGACTGTTTCTTTAAAATCTAATAAACTATTTATTCAATGGCATAGATTCAGTTCAGTTCAGCTCAGTCGCTCAGTCGTGTCCGACTCTTTGCAACCCCATGAACCACAGCACGCCAGGCCTCCCTGTCCATCACCAACTCCCGGAGTCCACCCAAACCCATGTCCATCGTGTCGGTGATGCCATCCAACCATCTCATCCTCTGTCGTCCCCCTCTCCTCCTGCCCTCAATCTTTCCCAGCATCAGGGTCTTTTCAAATGAGTCAGCTCTTCGCATCAGGTGGCCAAAGGATTCGAGTTTCAGCTTCAACATCAGTCCTTCCAATGAACACCCATGACTGATCTCCTTCAGGATGGACTGGTTGGATCTCCTTGCAGTCCAAGGGACTAGATTATTAAATATTTAAACTCTAAATATTTAGAGCCAACATAATAACAACTTTGTAAACGTGTGCAGTGTGCTTAGCTGCTCAGTGGTGACTGTAGCCCACCAAGGGCCTCGGTCCATGGGGATTCTCCAGGTAACAATACTGGAGTGGGAACATAAACCTGTATTTTTTGTATGAAGCACTTCTATCAACCTTAATGAAAGGTTCAAGTAAGAGATCCTTTGGGATGGGAGGACAGTTCAGAGAAGCAGAGACAAGTCAGTCTGTCTCCATTCCACTTTAAAACTCAAGAAAGAACCCTAACTACACTCTCTATAATGAATAAATATACACAGTCGATTTACAATCTTAATTACCAAGTAGTTTTTTCTAGAATTTAACAGCCTTCAAAATAGTTTATGGGCACACACTCCCCTTTATTGTTATGTCCGAGAAGGCATACTGTTTTAATATCTTCAGTTCAAAAATTCCTATCTAGACTTTTCCATTTTTCTAGCATGAGACTTTTGTTTCTAGACGCCTTTCAGCTTTTTCACTAAGGGCTGTGCAAAATGTCTACCACACTGAGCTGGCCTCTTAACCACTACCCGCTAAATATACATTTCAAAGTATATTAAATAAAAGTTCAGCTTGAGGTTGTATACCAGCTCTGGTGGTCTGCAACTAATCTGAAACGCGGGGTGGAGGGGGAACGTACGTCAATGTAAGGCTATGGACTAGAAGCAGTAGTAGCCTAAACACCTCCATACTACATCATAAAGCGCAAAACTCTTTAAGTGAATGGGTAAGTGGCCCTGAAAAGGGCCTTTGGTTTTATTAGACTATGCCAAATGGCTGCCTGGAACTTAACCGCCGAAGCCGTAGAGAGTGCGTCCCTGGCGCTTCAGCGCGTAGACCACGTCCATGGCGGTGACAGTTTTGCGCTTGGCGTGCTCGGTGTAGGTGACCGCGTCCCGGATCACGTTCTCCAGGAACACCTTCAGCACCCCGCGGGTCTCCTCGTAGATGAGCCCAGAAATCCGTTTAACACCACCACGGCGGGCCAGGCGACGAATGGCGGGCTTAGTGATGCCCTGGATATTATCTCGCAGAACTTTACGATGGCGCTTAGCACCACCTTTTCCGAGCCCCTTTCCGCCTTTACCGCGTCCAGACATTATGAACCGCAGATTGAACAGCGAACAGGATTAAGGGCGCCTTTAGAGAGCATTTATAGTAACGGAACGGACCTGTTTGAAAACGCAAGAGCAGGGGCGGTAACCACATTCAGTTCCCGCCCTTCGCTTATTTGTCGCTTGGTCACAGCTGTAGCAGCTAGGCAAGGCGCCTGCAGCGGCTGGATCATGGAAATGGAATATAAAATTTTTTCCTATTTATGGATATCTGTGTTTGTGCGTGCATACAAAACGGGCAGCCATTAAGTGAGGCAACAGTTCATACACTTTCCCCAAAGAAGCCTGAGACTTGTTCTTCAGACTTCCTATAGTATGAAATAATCAGATAGCCCATGCTATTGTCCTTTGCTGCTGCTGCTGGTAAGTCGCTTCAGTCGTGTCCGACTCTGTGCGACCCCAGAGATGGCAGCCCACCATGAAGTTCTTTACGGATTTAAACAAATCCATTGAGTGCTACACTGGAGATTTATAAATATGTATATCCAAAAGTGAATTAAAAAAACTTATTGGGCTGTAAGCCCAAAATTTGTGGTATGATTATAAAGTAATTTACAAACAAGTTGTATCTGGCATTATATATGTAACCACATTCTGTTTCTGCAAGCCGGTGGCATTACTCCAGTCAAACTCGAGACAGCCTGCTCCACGTACTGGTTTGTGACCTTGAGCAGTCTGTACGTTTTTTTTTTTTTCCTTTTAAATGTATAAGAAAGTGTAAATTATAGAGCACTGAAATTTAAAAGAGACAATACAACTTTTTTAAAACATCTGCAAAGAAGCAATTACTCAGCATTATTTATTATGACATATTACAGTATCCTGTCTTCTCTCAACTCCTGCATTCAAAATTCATGCCTCTAAAGTGAAAGTCTAAGAAATTAGTTTACTAAAACCTTCCTTTAAGGATTCCACAAAATAACACATAAAAATTTGGAAGTTTTTTTTTTTAATGTTAGTTGCTCTGTCCTGTCTGACTCTTTGCGACTCCATAGACTATAGACCGCCAGGTTCCTCTGTCCATGGAATTCTGCAGGCAAGAATACCAGAGTGGGTAGCCATTCCCTCCTCCAGATCTTCCCCACCGAAGGATCAAGCCCCAGTCTCTTACATTGCAGGCAGTTCCTTTACTGTGTGAGCCACCAAGGAAGCCCACATAAAGATTTAATGAATGGTTAATTCCTTTGAGTTCCAGATGACTTAGATTTTTTTTTTTTTTTGCTTTTTCTCCATGATCTGTGAGGAGGACCAAGTTTATCAAAGCTCTATGGTCTGTGAGGACAACCAAGATTATCAAAGCTGCTCCATGAGTGTACAATGCACAGAAACAAATTCTAGAATAGAGTTCTTAACCTCGGACATATAGATGAATCCATCTATATGATCATTGTATAGAAGAAAAACTCCAACTTTATTTTTATTATACTACAACCAAACTTTAGCATTTCCTCCTATTCTGAATGCAGGCAACAAACAGTGTGGGTGACAGGACCTGAGCTATATTCATATCAAGTCGCAGATGCAGCTGTCAATCTCCATCTCTCATATTGTTTAAATATATTACACCTTCTAAACTTGGTTGTATGGGTAATCTTGTTATGTAATGAATTAATAAAGAAGAACACATGAATACCTTACCAATTTGGATTTTTCAATAAATTTGATAATGATATTTTAATATAACTGTTTTCCTTTGTAATCCTATATAAATTAAGCACTAAAAAGCACTATTCTGGAAAGGGGCTCATAAGCTTTATCAAAAATACAAAGAAGTCCATGGCTGCTTCAAAATAAACATAATATGTTAAAGACATAGTTTGAGGAGTGAAGAAGAAAATCAAAGCTCTTTTTACTTTTTACCATCAATCTATTTCCTAGTGAACAGAAAGTATAAGCTACAATGTGTTTCCTATAAACTTATATCCCTGATTAAATAAGAAACATAGTAGTGAATATAAATGCTTTTAAATTTCCCTCTCTTAAGGGAATTATGTATGTGTGTGAGTGTTGTACATGTGTATATTCCTTAATTCTGTTACTTACTTTCTCAAAGTTATCTTCCAGAAGCATGACAGAAGTCAGAACTCAAGAGCTTGTGAACATTTTAATAAGTGATCCTTCTTAGTAAAATCAAGGTAAATGAAATAATTTTTAAAACCCATAAAGCAGTCTTTACATGGATTTTCTCTGCCATCAGCTAGTGCAACACAAGCACAATTATCATGACAAGTTGATCATTGGTTATTGCTTTTGCCATTTTCCTAGACAAATTTTGAATGCCTAAAGTCCCCAAATTAACTAACCCTCTAAATAGTCACAAGAAGCTATGATAAAACTTTTTCAAACTAAATAATGACTTTTCTTATCAGATATTGCTACTATTCCAAGGAGCCTTTACTACAGCTTTTTGTAGAGAAGTGAAAGACTCTGTGTTATTTCTCCTCATATGAAACAGATTTTCTGGGCAAATCTCAATAAGAATCAAGCCAATGTTGAAGGCATGAAAAACCAAGAATCTATAGAATGTCACTTGAGAGCGTGTTATTGAAGACATAAAGAGAATATTCGTATTTTAAAAGAAAATCAAAAAGTTGTCCCTCTGACCTCTGAATCTGCACGAATGTTAGAGGCTTTTGAAAAAGGCTTTGAACAAAGTGGTAAAAACTGGAGGAAGTAACCACAAAAGTCTCAAACCTTGAGGTGTCCTGGTTCATTGTAGAATATACTTGGTGTGATGCCTCCACAGGAAATTTTTTATATTTTGCTTTCTTGAATTGTAAAAAACACAATTCCGGGACAGAGCTGAGACTAGGTCGCTGTCAAGATGAAGACAGCTGGGAACCAATCAGCGAGCAGTAGCGCTGTGTGTATAAATATAGAGACGCTCGGAGGCCTGGCTACTCAACCCTGAGATATTATTTTTTTACTGTTAGGAAACCAAATTGACAATCATGTCTGAAACTGTACCTGCCGCGCCTCCTGCTCCTTCTCCTGCGGAGAAGACACCGGTGAAGAAAAAGGCGCGCAAGTCCACCAGTGCCCCGAAGCGCAAGGCCTCTGGGCCCTCGGTGTCCGACCTCATCACCAAGGCTGTCGCCGCCTCCAAGGAACGCAGCGGCGTGTCTCTGGCTGCGCTCAAGAAAGCACTGGCGGCCGCCGGCTACGATGTGGAGAAGAACAACAGCCGCATCAAGCTGGGTCTCAAGAGCTTGGTGAGCAAGGGCACCCTGGTGCAGACCAAGGGCACCGGGGCTTCCGGCTCTTTCAAACTCAACAAGAAGGCGGCCACCGGGGAGGCCAAGCCCAAGGCGAAGAAGGCGGGCGCGGCCAAGCCCAAGAAGGCTGCCGGGGCGGCTAAGAAGCCCAAGAAATCCACGGGTGCGGCCACCCCGAAGAAAACCGCTAAGACGACCTTGAAGAAGGTGAAGCCTGCTACTGGGGCGAAGAAAGTGGCCAAAAGCCCGAAAAAGGTGAAGACAGCTAAGCCCAAGGCGGCCAAGAGTCCAGTCAAGGCTAAAGTTAATAAGCCCAAGGTAGCCAAGCCTAAAGCGGTCCAGCCTAAAAAGGCGACCCCCAAAAAGTAGGACAATAAATAATAAGGATTAGTTTCCTAAAGGCTCTTTTCAGAGCCACCCAACTCATCTTATTAAAGAGCTTGTAGTAATACCTCTTCCGGTAAGTTTCTCTTCCCTCGAAATGGAGATACCAGTACACAACTCTTTAACAGAAAAAGTGGTGGCTCTGAGAAGAGCCTTTGGGTTGAAAATTGGTACTGATGGCGGCGGGGGGGCGGGGAGGGGGGCATCTAGGCCCTCTCCCCGCGGATGCGGCGGGCAAGCTGGATGTCCTTGGGCATGATGGTGACGCGCTTGGCGTGGATGGCACACAGGTTGGTGTCCTCGAAGAGCCCCACCAGGTAGGCCTCGCACGCCTCCTGCAGCGCCATCACCGCCGAGCTCTGGAAGCGCAGGTCGGTCTTGAAGTCCTGCGCGATCTCGCGCACCAGCCGCTGGAACGGCAGCTTGCGGATCAGCAGCTCCGTGGACTTCTGGTAGCGGCGGATCTCGCGCAGAGCTACCGTGCCGGGGCGGTAGCGGTGCGGCTTCTTCACGCCGCCGGTGGCCGGCGCGCTCTTGCGGGCCGCCTTGGTGGCCAGCTGCTTGCGTGGCGCCTTGCCGCCGGTGGACTTGCGAGCGGTCTGCTTAGTGCGAGCCATTACAGATTTCCCAAAAGCAGCTAACTGATGGAAAAACGAAGCCCTGCCCCTTTCTTCCAGTATATATAAAGAGAGTCCCGTTCTGATTGGACAAGTCAATTGTTCCTTATGGCTGGCGGTGAAGGCATTGGTACACAAGTTCACCCCCGATGACGTAAGCCTTCGTTTGAATCGCTGTTTTCAACCCTTTCTCGCCTCCTTCTCCTTATGCCGTTTCTTTACAATGTTCTGTGGCTTTTCTACGCAGAATTTAACACAAATTATCACAATGCTTAATGTTGTTCGTGGAATAAAAAAATTTAAATTTGGCACCTGAGACTGGCTTTCGTTTGATCACTTTCTGAAAAGGCGTATGTTACACGTGATTGGTCAAGTTATTTTTATATACTCATTCAAATTTAGTAAGGCTAATTTTGCATCAATTTCTACTATCTTTTAATTTTTAACAAAATACTTTCCTTTTATTTTCTTTTATATATTTACAGTTAAGATATGTATTGGTAGATTATATTATCTATAAATTCCACTTCAGTATAAGTATAGGAAAAAAAGTACTTACAGTATTTGTTATAGGAAGAGTGTTGTATGTGATAGGATTGAGAACCATTACTTTAGGGGTTCAGAGATCAGATGAAAGCAGAAGTTGGAAAGATGCCTGGAATTTTATTGTAACCGCCAAACCAGGCCCCCGAACCCACCCTTTTCTAACTTCCCCGTAAGACCTAAATGGCTTTCCCTTGGCAGTCACTGGATGGGCTCTTACAGTTCACTCCAAGCCATCATGTACCAGTGTCAATTTTTTGCTTGGAGTGAGAGCTGTGGCCATAGTAGAAAGGAATCCCTAGAATTACAGTACAATGTATATTAATGATATATAAAAGTTTCAGATTTTACATCCATATAGGTTGTGATCTGATTATATCTCTAAGATATGGGGAAAAGGAAAACTAAAGACACCTGGAAAGACGTAACACCTTTTAGAAACTATTAAGGAGTCAACTTGGAAACGAAGAGAGATCATTCTGTCGTTTTTGAGACTGCATCCAAGTACTGCATTTCGGACGCTTTTGTTGACTATGATGGCTACTCCATTTCTTCTAAGGGATTCCTGCCCACAGTAGTAGATATAATGGTCATCTGAGTTAAATTCACCCATTCCAGTCCATTTTATTTTGCTGATTCCTAGAATGTCGACGTTCACTCTTGCCATCTCCTGTTTGACCACTTCCAATTTGCCTTGATTCATGGACCTAACATTCCAGGTTCCTATGCAATATTGCTCTTTACAGCATCGGACCTTGTTTCTATCACCAGTCACATCCACAACTGGGTATTGTTTTTGCTTTGGCTCCATCCCTTCATTCTTTCTGGAGTTATTTCTCCACTGATCTCCAGTAGCATATTGGGCACCTACCGACCTGGGGAGTTCCTCTTTCAGTATGCCAGCATCCGCTGGATCATGGAAAAAGCAAGAGAGTTCCAGAAAAACATCTATTTCTGCTTTATTGACTATGCCAAAGCCTTTGACTGTGTGGATCACAATAAACTGTGGAAAATTCTGAAAGAGATGGGAATACCAGACCACCTGACCTGCCTCTTGAGAAACCTATATGCAGATCAGGAAGCAACAGTTAGGACTGGGCATGGAACAACAGACTGGTTCCAAATAGGAAAAGAAGTACATCAAGGCTGTATATTGTCACTCTGCTTATTTAACTTATATGCAGAGTAGTACATCATGAGAAACGCTGGGATGGAAGAAGCACAGCTGTAATCAAGATTCCCAGGAGAAATATCAATAACCACAGATATGCAGATGGCACCACCCTTATGGCAGAAAGTGAAAAGCCTCTTGATGAATGTGAAAGAAGAGAGTGGAAAAAGTTGGCTTAAAGCTCAACATTCAGAAAACGAAGATCATGGCATCTGGTCCCATCACTTCATGGGAAATAGATGGGGAAACAGTGTCAGACTTTATTTGGGGGGGCTTCAAAATCACTGCAGATGATGACTGCAGCCATGAAATTAAGACGCTTACACCTTGGAAGGAAAGTTATGACCAACCTAGATAGCATATTCAAAAGCAGAGACCTTACTTTGCCAACAAAGGTCCATTTAGTTAAGGCTATGGTTTTTCCTGTGGTCATGTATGGATGTGAGAGTTGGACTGTGAAGAAAGCAGAGCACCAAAGAACTGATGTTTTTGAACTGTGGTGCTGGAGAAGACTCTTGAGAGTCCCTTGGACTGCAAGGAGATCCAACCAGTCCATTCTGAAGGGGATCAGCCCTGGGATTTCTTTGGAGGGAATGATGCTAAAGCTGAAACTCCAATACTCTGGCCACCTCATGCGAAGAGTTGACTCATTGGAGAAGACTCTGATGGTGGGAGGGATTGGAGGCAGGAGGGGAAGGGGATGACAGAGGATGAGATGGCTGGATGGCATCACTGACTCCATGGACATGAGTTTGAGCAAACTCCGGGAGTTGGTGATGGACAGGAAGGCCTGGCGTGCTGCGATTCATGGGGTCACAAACAGGCAGACACGACTGAGCAACTAAACTGAACTGAAGGTGTCAACTACTGTAACTGCCATGAATCCATACTGGGTTAACAGTGAAACGTTCTGTGGGTAACTACATCCCAGTCTGGATGGTCTGGTTACCTCTACCTCAAATGAAAGCCCAGGTCTCAATCTCTGAACTCTACCTAGAAGATGCGAAACCCAACTATATTAGTTAAATATTCTATCAAAGAAGAGGACTTTGTCTTCACAGGAGACAAGCTGCTTTCTGAAACATATAGCAACCCCAAACCACAGACAGATTGGGGCCTGTTCAGGGTTCAGTTCTCATTAGAGATTCTTAATTCTTTGTACAGAATTTTCGACGATGCACAAAAAACCATTAACCCTGGAATAATTTCACACTTCCTATTGTATTAACCCAAATGTAACTGTTTGCTCCTTGAACTCAAGGTGACCCTGTATTAAGCCGTACCTAAATAAATTTTAAATCCAGGCTATCCAATACTGTATGCTTATTCACAATTAACTAGGGCCCAGCTTAGTAGAGACTGGCTATTAAAAGCCAAAGTGTGAATTGCATATCAATTTATCCCACTATAATGCAAAACAATTCCTTTCAACAAGGAGTAGTACTAAAGGAGTGACTTTAACAACCTGTAGGTCACTAACTATATCTCCATGTCAACTTTCATTATCTACTCATTATCTTATTGCAACCCTTTTCTCAAGATTTACAACCCTGAGGACCTGTTGAATTGATCAAGTTACTTGTTACATACGGCTTCTGTAGATCACATACTTAAGAGGAATTTTTTTAAGATTTTAAACTGGGTGATTAGTTTGGTGTTTCAAAGTGTAAATACTGACACCAATATTTCAGCACTTCCAAGATGGACAAATTGCACTGAAAATCATTCGGCTTAAAAAATAATGTAAGCCCTTTTAATGAACACGTGGGTGGCTCTGAAAAGAGCCTTTGGCTAAGACTGAATGCTCAAGGAACAAGAACTTGGAATATTCCAGTTTACTTGCCCTTGGCCTTATGGTGGCTCTCGGTCTTCTTAGGGAGCAGCACGGCCTGGATGTTGGGCAGGACGCCGCCCTGAGCGATGGTGACTTTGCCCAGCAGCTTGTTGAGCTCCTCGTCGTTGCGGATGGCCAGCTGCAAGTGACGCGGGATGATGCGGGTCTTCTTGTTGTCCCGGGCCGCGTTGCCCGCCAGCTCCAGGATCTCGGCCGTCAAGTACTCCAGCACGGCCGCCAGATACACCGGTGCCCCCGCCCCGACCCGCTCGGCATAGTTCCCTTTGCGAAGCAGACGATGCACTCGGCCCACGGGAAACTGAAGTCCAGCCCGCGAAGAGCGGGTCTTGGCCTTAGCTCGAGCCTTGCCACCTTGTTTTCCCCGTCCAGACATCTTAATAGTCTCACCAACACAACGAACAAAAGAAAAGAAAAAGGAACACAAATTCTCTTAGCAAATCAGAGGCAATTATACTTGTAAGCCGAATTGTAAGTTACGCAGTTCGATTGGCTAAAGTGTCTTCAAGGTAGCAACCAATTAAAAACGAAAACTGATGGCACATAATTTGCATACCGCCATAATAACTAGCAAAACTTATCCAATCAGAATGCAAGATTTTACATACCATATTTGCATACTACTTCTACAAATATCACGACCACTGTAACAGCAGCACAATTTTTATTCTGATTGGAAGTTGCTCCGTTTGTTAGCTATGCCTGAACCAGCTAAGTCCGCTCCTGCTCCTAAAAAGGGCTCTAAAAAGGCGGTGACTAAGGCCCAGAAGAAGGATGGCAAGAAGCGCAAGCGTAGCCGCAAGGAGAGCTACTCCGTGTACGTGTACAAGGTGCTGAAGCAAGTCCATCCGGATACCGGCATCTCTTCCAAGGCCATGGGCATCATGAACTCCTTCGTCAACGACATCTTTGAGCGCATCGCGGGCGAGGCGTCTCGCCTGGCACATTACAACAAGCGCTCCACTATTACATCCAGGGAGATCCAGACCGCAGTGCGTCTGCTGCTGCCCGGGGAGCTGGCCAAGCATGCGGTGTCTGAGGGCACCAAGGCTGTCACCAAGTACACCAGCTCCAAGTGATCCCGACAAAGGGGCGTTTTTCATATTTGATTCCAAAGGCTCTTTTAAGAGCCACCCACTTTTTCAGTAGAAGCGTTGTAACAACTACCGGTTGCCAGAATTAGGTTTTCTTGCCATTACTTTCTCCAAAAGCAGCTTGGTGCTCTGTGGTGCTAACACTCCCGATACACAGACCATTAGGTTGAAAACACAATCATGTTCTTTTAATTTAGTTTAGTAGTAACATGGCCTTTTTTTGTTTTGTTTTGTTTCACTGCTCACTAACTGAACGTTAGCCAAGTGTGGACATGCAAGTATCATCTGAACTTCTGAACTGGTGTAGTAGTGTGCTTTACAAACTGAATTCATGAAAAGAGCAACTTTAGTTTTACAATGCTGCTTTTTTTTTTTTTTAATCAGTGCAAGGTGGGCTTGCCAGGTCCGTAGTGGACAAGGTGGTCGGAGCGTACTGGACGCAGGGCCGAGTGGTTCCAAACACCAGACCAACCAAGCTGCATGCAGTGGGGGAGACATCCCCGCTGCGGGCAGAGCCTGTGACAGGCCGACCAGGGTAAGCGGAGAGGCACTGCTGTCTGCTGCAATCTCCCGGGGGCTAGTGTACGCATCCATTTTACAGGTGAGGAGATGCGATTTGGTGGGGAGCGACACCTGCTCACAGCCCAAGAACCGACAGGCTTCCCAGTCCCAGAGTGTCCAGGTGCTGAAAGGCCTTGCTGAGCAGTAGAGAGCTAAAGCTCCCACCCTCACCTCACCCAGCAGCCCCAACTCAAACCCCAAATTTCCAGCCAGTATAGCACTTGGGAGGCAGTTCTGGGACCTTTCCAGTCAAGGAAGCAGAGCATGGCGGGGGAAGGCCAGGCCTGCCCAGGATCTGGAGGCTTGGATGCAGAACCCACCCACCAGCTTCTTCCGCAGCAGGCGCCCTGTGTTCAGGGTGTGGTCCTGGCTGTGACACCAGGAGCAGGCTGACCATGTGGCATGTGCCATATAGGGAATGTAATGCAATGCTTCTTGTATTAGTGTTGTGGTAAGAAGAAAATGTACATGTATTCAATTTATTTGCTTAAAGCAATATAACTTTTCAAAATATTAATGGGAACAAGGCAATTAATGAACATAGTGGTTGAAAAGTGAGTATCACCATTTCCAGAATAGGGCCATTTAGTTGTAAAGAGAATTTGTCCAAGGTTTCTCTAATGAAAAGTTAGACCATTGCCAAACTACCATATTGGGATTCATAACACTGGCAGTTCAGGAAAGAAATGCCCAGAAGGTATTTTGGTGCATCCTCTCCCTTAAACTATGTTACTTTCTCCCAAGATGGATTTCATATGATTGTTTTCATCTCGGTCAGCAAAAAAAAAATTAATGGAAAAACAATTCATACGTCATTTCAGTTACCAACACTCTCCTGTCATGTGAACACATATATAACAGTCATTATAACTTAGCCTTTCTCATAATTACAAACCTGGGAGTGTGTGTGCTTAGTCACTTCAGTCGTGTCTAACTCTTTACGACTACTGGACTTTAGCCCACCAGGCTCTTCTGTGCATGTGATTCTCCAGGCAAGAGTACTGGAGTGGGTTACATGCCCTCCTCTAGGGGTTCTTCCAAGACCAGAGACCCAAGCCTCCTCTCCCACGTCTCCTGCCTTGCAGGTGGATTTTTTACTACTGAGCCACCAGAGAATCCCCATTTACAAATCTGCTTAAGGTTATAAACCGCTATAAATGACATCCCATATTGAACAAATGCTAGGAGTATATTTTAAAATACTTTAGGATTTCAACCCTGGTAGGAAAAAAGTCATAATAGCCTATAACATTGTGTAAATTACTTTCTCATGAATGGCAGGCTTCCCACTCAAAGTACACTTAAGTTTACAACACAACATACACAAAAATGTATGCAAACATTCAAATAACACAATATACATAAAGAAGAAAAGCAACAACATATATATATAATATATAATATATAAAATAATAAATATAAATATATAATACATATTTATTACATATACATATATATATTGAAAGAATGAAAACTAAACCATATAGCTGTACTTAAGACTTCATATTATTGTAAATAGACAATTTTCGCTTTCTGTAGTCCCAGGGGTAAATACCTAAACCAGGTCTACTACATGAGCTTTAGTGGAGTATACGAACTCCCAGAAATTACATACAATAATGTGTCCATATGTTCCTCCTCCCGCCAAAAGCAAAATATATAACATTCTGTCAAATTTTAAAAATACTGTCATTTACTGTGCTAGATACAATGATGCCTCCGCAATTTTGTCTACCTTTTAATCTCTGTAGTCTATGAATATGTTGGGACACATAACAAATGGGAATTAAGATTGCAGATGCCATTTAGGTTACTTATCATTTGACTTTAAATAGGGCTATCCTAGGGAGTACCCTGGTGGTCCAGTGGTTAGGGCTCCATGCTTCCACTGCAGGGGGCAGGGGTTTGATGCCTAGTTGGTAAACTAAGATCCCACATGCTGGGTGGTGAGGCCAAATAAATAAATAGAAGGTTATCCTAGAGAACCCAAGTGAACCTAATATAATACAAGGGCCCTTATCAATGGAAGAGGGAATCAGAATGCATATCCAGAGAGAAGGCAGCATGAAAATGATTTGGCCAGATATTGCTTACTTTCAAATCTAGGAAAGGTGCCATGAGCAAAGGAACAAAGAACACTCCAGGTGTCACAAAAGGCATGGAAACAGATTCACTCTTACTCTGACAGCTTGATTTTACCTCAATGAGATTCATTTCTGAATGTTGATCTAAAAAACCATAAAATTATAAATGTATTGTTTTAAGCCACTATAATTGTGATAATTTATCAGACCCCAACCAAAAATTAATGCACCTACACGTGTTTAAGAATTATTGATTAATGTATTTATTCAATGATGTTCTTTAAGATTATAACTACATATCTGAAATTTAGAAGGGTAAATATGAAAATGACTATAGATACTAGTAAATGCTTCCTAAATGCTGCAGACTCACATAATTTTGACATTGCTTTAACAGCAACAGTTTACATTTCCTTTTTTAGCTAGGGTGTCTAGGTTTTAATAGCAGAAATGTTAATTCGGTCTCCTGGGCCCAACGCACAGTGAGGCCAAACTGAAACTTTGGCGTTGGGAATAGAGAAAGGCTTTTTCTAAAGCCTTGCAATGAGAGGTGGTTCAGGCCCTAAAAAGCCTCAAGCTCCTGGGTTTTTAAAAGCGAGCTGAGGGAAGTGGTTTCCCAGGGTATTTGATTAGATTATACAAAATTCTCTCACTGACTTATAAAGAGTAACAGAGTGGTGTTACAAGTGTTAAACTGATCAGATCTTCGTTTCCAGGCTTCCCTAGTGGTTCAAGAGGGTAAAGCGTTGCCTGCAATGCAGGAGACCCGGGTTTGACCACTGGTTCAGGAAGATCCCCTGGAGAAGGAAATGGCAACCCACTCCAGTATTCTTGCCTAAAGAATCCCATGGATGGAGGAGCCTGTTAGGCTACAGTCCACAGGGTCGCAAAGAGTCAGATGTGTCTGAGCCTCTTCACTTCACTTTAGGCTCCAGGAGGCATGGAGCTAGGTGGTCATGGTCATGAAGTAGTTAACATCTTCCATTCAGTGGAAGGGTTTTCACTTCTGCAACAGAAGTCAGAAAGATTGCATCAAATGTTGATACCTCAGTGAAAGTCGCTCAGTCCTGCCCAAGTCTTTGTGACCCTATGGAATATACATGTCAATGGACCATACAGTCCGTGAAACTCTCCAGGCCAGAATACTGAAGTGAGTAGCCTATTCCACTCCAGCAGATCTTCCTGATCGAGAAATGCAGGGTCTCCTGCATTCCAGGCAGATTCTTTACCAACTGAACTATCAGGGAAGATACCTCAGAGAGGATCTAAAACAAAGGTTATGGGGGAAGGCCCCATCAGTCCAGCTCAGTTGCTCAGTTGTGTTCGACTCTTCGTGACACCATGAACTGCAGGACACCAGGCTTCCTGTCCATCACCAAATCCCTGGGCTTGCTTAAACTCATGTCCATTGAGTCCATGATGTCAGCAAACCATCTCATTCTCTGTCATCCCCTTATACTCCTGCCTTCAATCTTATCCAGCATCAGGGTCTTTTCCAATGAGTCAGTGCTTCACATCAGGTGGCCAAAGTATTGAACCTTCAGCTTCAGCATCAATCCTTTCAATGAATGAATATTCAGGACTGATTTTCCTTAGGATTGATTGGTTTGATCTTGCAGTCCAAGGGAATCCCAAGAGTATCCTCCAACACCACAGTTCAAAAGCATCAATTCTTCAGTGCTCAGCTTTCTTTATACTCTAACTCTCACATCCATACATGACTACTGGAAAAACCATAGCTTTGACCAGATGGACCTTTGTTGGCAAAGTAACGTCTCTGCTTTTTAATATGCTGTCTAGGTTGGTCATAGCTTTTCTTTCAAGGAGTAACCGTCTTTTAAATTCATGGCTGCAGTCACCATCTGCAGTGATTTTGGAAAGAAAAGAAAAGAAAGCCTATCGCTGTTTCCATTGTTTCGCCATCTATTTTCCATGATGTGATGGGACCAGATGCCTTGTACTCCTTTCCCAGTTTGGAATCAGTCTGTTGTTCCATGTCCAGACTAACTGTTAATTCTTTACCTACACACAGATTTCTCAAGAGGCAGGTAAGGTGGTCTGGTATTCCTATCTCATGAAGAATTTTCCACAGAAGGCCCCATAGGGTCCTACTGAACAAAATAATGTCTAATTTCATGGAGAACTTTACTCACTCATTATAGTATTATTATTACTTCTGAGTATAATACTACTTCAAAAACTTGTCTTTCTTATATGTAAAGTGTAGGAATGATGGAAAAAATTAACCTCATAATGTCCATAAATAACTTCATGAGTTGTATATCTATTTAACATGTTTGTGTTTATTACAATTATTGCATTTTTTTTCACACAAAAGTGTTGTCAATGGAGTTGGTTACAATAATTTTTTTGGGGGGGAGGAGGGGGGTAGTGCTGTGGGGAGCTGCTCCACAGGGCTGGCAGGATCTTAGTTTCCCTCCCAGGGATTGAACAGGCCAAGGCAGTGAAAAAGCCGAGTCCTAACCTTTGGACAACTCAGGGAACTCCCATAATATTCATTTTTACAGTAAGAAACTGAGGCTGTGAGAACCAAAGATTATTTACCTCACAAAATTCAAATTCCAACCAATGTTCTTCTGAGGCAATGTTCTTTCAAAGATGTCCAAATAGAATTGAAAAACATTTCACATCTACAGATCTCTCAACACATCAAGAAGTCTTTTTACAAGAATAACCTCCTCTCCCAGCATTAGGCTACATCTGTCGGTGAATTTGTTCATTTTTTATGAAATCTCGCGACATCCAGATTAAGGAAAATGCAATGAGTATCAAAGTGCCTAATACTTTTAAACTAAGTGAAATAAGGAAAATCAAGGGAAGATTGGCACCACTTCAACGTCCAGTCAGGAAACTAGAAAACTATTGGTTGTTTTTACAAAGGTAATCAAGGGGTCCTGCCATACGCAGGCGCCGAGGAGGGGGAAGGGGGTGAGGGCGGGGATGTCAGGGAAAAGCATCTTTAACCCTGGAGCGAAGGCCTGATAAGAGTTTAGGATCTTAACTCTGTGGGTCAGGCTGATGTGGGAACATAGACTCTGGCCTGAAAAAAGAGGTTGCGGGAAGCTGGGAACTACAATTAGTCGGCCGCCCTTGCTTACCATATAAAAAGAACAAAAAACTGGCCGATTTAGTACAGAACGGAAGTTTGGGTAAATGTTAGACTTAAGAGCCTTCTTCTCAAAATAGAAGCTTCTCATCTCATTATCTCAAGCACCAAACATAACTGCACTTTACATGCCCAGCCAAATTAGAGCAGAAAGAGTATACAACTCCTTAAGTGAAAATGTAAGTGGCTCTGAAAAGAGCCTTTGGTTTAACAGCAGCTGCTGCTGCTAAGTCGCTTCAGTCGTGTCCGACTCTGTGCGATCCCATAGACGGCAGCCCACGAGGCTTCCCCGTCCCTAGGATTCTCCAGGCCACAACACTGGAGCGGGTTGCCATTTCCTTCTCCAATGCATGAAAGTGAAAAGTGAAAGTGAAGTCGCTCAGCCCTGTCCGACTCTTAGCGACCCCATGGACTAGTGGGGTGCCACTGCATTCTCCGTCAACTGTGGCAAAGCGTATTTACTTGGAGCTGGTATACTTGGTAACAGCCTTAGTGCCCTCGGACACGGCGTGCTTGGCCAGCTCCCCAGGTAGCAGCAAGCGCACGGCGGTCTGGATCTCTCTGGATGTGATAGTCGAACGCTTGTTGTAATGCGCCAGGCGCGATGCCTCGCCTGCGATGCGCTCGAAAATGTCGTTGACGAAAGAGTTCATGATTCCCATGGCCTTGGACGAAATACCGGTGTCCGGATGGACTTGCTTCAGCACTTTGTACACGTACACGGAGTAGCTCTCCTTGTGGCTGCGCTTGCGCTTCTAGCCGTCCTTCTTCTGGGCCTTGGTCACAGCTTTTTTAGACCCCTTTTTAGGGGCAGGAGCAGACTTAGCCGGTTCAGGCATGTCTATAATAACAACACCAAAAACACAGAAAGGTCTTGAAATGCCTGCTGGTAAATAGAATCTCGTCTTTTATAGGCGGTCTATGCAAATAAGGTGGTTACGAATATCCATACCTGATTTGACAAGGCATTCGTGACGAGATTATGTAAACTTACCTCCACCAGATCTCTTTTCTTATTGGTTAGACACAAAACAGAAGGTTTTAACCAATCCTATCTTGCATGCGGCAATTCCACCCAGCACTATAACTGCCATCTTGTTGCTGCTTATAGATCACTTTTTTTCTGCTTTTCCTGTGGCGGTTCTGATTTTGCTCAACGCTTGTCATGTCTGGGCGAGGGAAGCAAGGAGGAAAAGCCCGAGCAAAAGCGAAGACCCGCTCTTCGCGGGCCGGACTTCAGTTCCCCGTGGGCCGAGTTCACCGGCTGCTTCGCAAGGGTAACTACTCCGAGCGGGTCGGTGCCGGGGCCCCGGTGTACCTGGCGGCGGTGTTGGAGTACCTGACCGCCGAGATTCTAGAGCTGGCAGGCAATGCGGCCCGGGACAACAAGAAGACCCGTATTATCCCGCGTCACCTACAGCTGGCCATCCGCAACGACGAGGAGCTCAACAAGCTGCTGGGTCGTGTGACCATCGCTCAGGGTGGTGTGCTGCCCAACATCCAGGCGGTGCTACTGCCCAAGAAGACCGAGAGCCACCACAAGGCCAAGGGCAAGTGAAACGTTTAGCAGTATTACATTCCCAGTTCTGAAAATCAAAGGCTCTTTTCAGAGCCACTCACTTTTTCTGGAAAGTGCTGGACTACTTAGTAACTACAGGAGGCGTGTTCCAATGAAAACGAATGGATTATCTTGGTTAAGTTTTATTTGCTAATATTATAGTGTTAAGTATTGTGTTTAAAAAGGGAAGAGTATCTCTCATATTTGCTAAAAAGGTGCTAAATTGCTAGCCATTGGTCACTTAACGCGCCTTTAAGTCTTAGAAAAATTCTTGTTAGTAGCTTTCTAACCTAGCCTATAACAAAAAGTATAATTTGTAAATTCAAAAAATCCATATTTAGAGAATTCCATATCAAAACATAAACTTGGGCTTGTAGGCTATGAATGACGTACATGTAGGTAAATAACAAGACCGTAATGCCTCATTGAGAGGTTTTGCGTGTATTGTTCACGATATATGTCTTTACATATAAATGCATAGTCAAATGAATTTCCTGTCAAAAAGTATAACAAGAGAACAAAGGAGGAATAGCTGGCCAGTGACATGTCAGGGCGGGATTTTTAAATTTTGCGGATAACGAGATTAGAATTGTTTAGTCCGTTGGTTATTTCTGTTCATAAAATGCAATGAGTGAACTACATTAATATCAGTACTAAATGAAACTTCACTGTTGTATTACTGTATGGACTCATGTTATACTGGACTATAGACTCAGGATAAAAGTTCGATTATACTTTTAATTTTTAAAGGAAATCCGGTCATATTTCTCCGAAAGGCAAAGTGAGAACCAATTACATCACAGCGCGGGACCTAGGAATCAAACTGATTTGCTCCTATAAATAAGGTCAGAAGCAGCACTAGCAGCATAATACTCTCCTGCCAGTTTTCTGTTAGCCTCATGGCTCGCACTAAGCAGACCGCTCGCAAGTCCACCGGCGGCAAGGCGCCACGCAAGCAGCTGGCCACCAAGGCGGCCCGCAAGAGCGCGCCGGCCACCGGCGGCGTGAAGAAGCCTCACCGCTACCGCCCCGGCACGGTGGCCCTGCGCGAGATCCGCCGCTACCAGAAGTCCACGGAGCTGCTGATCCGCAAGCTGCCATTCCAGCGGCTGGTGCGCGAGATCGCGCAGGACTTCAAGACCGACCTGCGCTTCCAGAGCTCGGCGGTGATGGCGCTGCAGGAGGCGTGCGAGGCCTACCTGGTGGGACTCTTGAGGACACCAACCTGTGTGCCATCCACGCCAAGCGCGTCACCATCATGCCCAAGGACATCCAGCTTGCCCGCCGCATCCGCGGAGAGAGGGCTTAATCCCAAGCCTGCTGCTTTCTCTGTACTGAAAAAGGCTCTTTTCAGAGCCACCTACTTTGTCGATAAGAACTATTGTAATGCTTTCCCTTATTTTACCTCCCTAGGCAGTACGTCAAGGCTGTATATCGTCACCCTGCTTATTTAACTTCTATTCAGAGTACATCATGAGAAACGCTGGGCTGGAAGAAGCACAAGCGGGAATCAAGAATGCCGGGAGAAATATCAATAACCTCAGATATGCAGATGACACCTTATGGCAGAAATTGAAGAGGAACTAAAAAGCCTCTTGATGAAAGTGAAAGAAGAGAGTGAAAAAGTTGGCTTAAAGCTCAACATTCAGAAAACGCAGATCATGGCATCCGGTCCCATCACTTCATGGGAAATAGATGGGGAAACAGTGGAAACAGGGTCAGACTTTATTTTGGGGGGCTCCAAAATCACTGCAGATGGTGACTGCAGCCATGAAATTAAAAGACGCTTACTCCTTGGAAGGAAAGTTATGACCAACCTAGACAGCATATTCAAAAGCAGAGACATTACTTTGCCAACAAAGGTCCGCCTAGTCAAGGCTATGGTTTTTCCTGTGGTCATGTATGGATGTGAGAGTTGGACTGTGAAGAAAGCTGAGCGCCGAAGAATTGATGCCTTTGAACTGTGGTGTTGGAGAAGACTCTTGAGAGTCCCTTGGACTGCAAGGAGATCCAACCAGTCCATTCTGAAGGGGATCAGCCCTGGGATTTCTTTGGAGGGAATGATGCTAAAGCTGAAACTCCAGTACTTTGGCCACCTCATGCGAAGAGTTGATTGATTGGAAAAGACTCTGATGCTGGGATGGATTGGGAGCAGAAGGGAAAGGGGACGACAGAGGATGAGATGGCTGGATGGCATCACTGACTCGATGGACGTGAGTCTGAGTGAACTCTGGGAGTTGGTGATGGACAGGGAGGCCTAGCGTGCTGCGATTCATGGGGTCGCAAAGAGTCGGACATGACTGAGCGACTGAACTGAACTGAACTGACTGAGGCAGTTAATTGGAGAAGGCAATGGCACCCCACTACAGTACTCTTGTCTGGAAAATCCCATGGATGGAGGAGCCTGGTGGGCTGCAGTCCATGGGGTCGCTAAGAGTCGGACAGGGAAGGGCTAAGAGTCGGACAGGAAGGACTGAGCGACTTCACTTTCACTTTTCACTTTATGCATTGGAGAAGGAAAAGCAACCCACTCCAGTACTCTTGCCTGGTGAATCTCAGGGACAGGGGAGCCCGTCTATGGGGTTGCACAGAGTCGGACACCACTGAAGCGACTTAGCAGCAGCAGCAGCAACAGGCAGTTAATAAGCAATAATGGCAAGAAAAAACCCTCTCTACTCCTCTTTTTCTGCCTAAGGCAGGATATAAATTCTATCCTGGAGACGGCTGTAGACATGTCAGAGTAGAGAGGCTCCACAGAAATTTGCTAACAACCCTGGGTTAGTTTGCTCCCATATATTTACCTTCTCACAGTTTGCTGCCCTTAGAAGCCTAAAACTGCTTTTCTTTGCATTGTCATTTCTCTACAAATCAATTCTTTGATGAAGACACTATGTAAACTGAAGTTCTAACCCACGTCTTTAAATTAGTTTTTCCTGGGTCTCTTCCCCAAGGAGAAGTGCAAAAAGCCAAAATGACTGTCTGAGGAAGCCTTACAAATAGCTGTGAAAAGAAGAGAAGCAAAAAGCAAAGGAGAAAAGGAAAGATATAAGCATCTGAATGCACAGTTTCAAAGAATAGCAAGAAGAGATAAGAAAGCCTTCCTCAACAATCAATGAAAAGAAATAGAGGAAAACAGAATGTGAAAGATTAGAGATCTCTTCAAGAAAAGTAGAGATACCAAGGAACATTTCATGCAAAAATGGGCACAGAAATGGTATGGACCTAACAATAGCAGAAGATATTAAGAGGAGGTGGCAAGAATACGCAGAACTATACAAAAGAAGATCTTCATGACCCAGATAAACACGATGGAGTGATCACTTAACGTACAGCCAGATATCCTGGAATGCGAATTCAAGTGGGCCTTAGGAAGCATCACTGTAAACAAAAGTACCAGAGGTGATAGAATTCTGGTTGAGCTATTTCAAATCCTAAAAGAGGATTCTGTGAAAGTGCTACACTCAATTCGCCAGCAAATTTGGAAAACTCAGCATTGGCCACAGGACTGGAAGAGGTCAGTTTTCATTCTAATTCCAAAGAAAATCAATGCCAAAGAATGTTCACACTACCGCACAATTACATTCACCTCACACGCTAGCAAAGGAATGGTCAAAATTCTCCAAGCCAGGCTTCAACAGTACAGGAACTGTGAACTTCCAGATGTTCAAGCTGGATTTAGAAAAGGCAGAGGAACCAGAGATCAAGTTGCCAACATGCATTGGATCATAAAAAAGCAAGAGACTTCCAGAAAAACATCTACTGCTTTACTGACTATGCCAAAGCCTTTGACTGTATGGACCACAACGAACTGAGGAAAATTCTGAGAGTTCTGAATACCAGACCAACTGACCTGCCTCTTGAGAAATCTGTATGCATTTCAGGAAGTAACAGTTAGAACTGGACATGGAACAATGAACTGGTTAAAGATAGTGAAAGGCTGTATAATGTCAAGACTGTATATTATCATGCTACTTATTTAACTTATATGCAGAGTACATCATGTGAAATGCTGGACTGCATGAAGCATAAGCTGGAATCAAGATTGCAGGGAGAAATATCAATAACCTCAGACATGCAAATGACTCCAACCTAAAGGCAGAAAGTGAAGAAGAACTAAAGAGCCTCTTGATGAAAGTGAAAAAGGAGCGTGAAAAAGTTGGCTTAGAACTCAACATTCAGAAAATGCAGATCTTGGCATCTGGTCCCATCAGTTCAGTTCAGTTCAGTCACTTAGTTGTGTCCGACTCTTTGCGACCCCATGAATCGCAGCACGCTAGGCCTCCCTGTCCATCACCAACTCCCAGAGTTCACTCAGACTCACGTCCATCGAGTCAGTGATGCCATCCAGCCATCTCATCCTCTGTCATCCCTTTCTCCTCCTGCCCCCAATCCCTCCCAGCATCAGAGTCTTTTCCAATGAGTCAACTCTTCGCATCAGGTGGCCAAAGTACTGGAGTTTCAGCTTCAGCATCATTCCCTCCAAAGAAATCCCAGGGCTGATCCCCTTCAGAATGGACTGGTTGGATCTCCTTGCAGTCCAAGGGACTCTCAAGAGTCTTCTCCAACACCACAGTTCAAAGGCATCAATTCTTCGGCGCTCAGCTTTCTTCACAGTCCAACTCTCACATCCATACATGACCACAGGAAAAACCATAGCCTTGACTAGGCGGACCTTTGTTGGCAAAGTAATGTCTCTGCTTTTGAATATGCTGTCTAGGTTGGTCATAACTTTCCTTCCAAAGAGTAAGCGTCTTTTAATTTCATGGCTGCAGTCACCATCTGCAGTGATTTTGGAGCCCCCCAAAATAAAGTCTGACACTGTTTCCACTGTTTCCCCATTTCCCATGAAGTGATGGGACTGGATGCCATGATCTTTGTTTTCTGAATGTTGAGCTTTAAGCCAACTTTTTCACTCTCCACTTTCACTTTCATCAAGAGGCTTTTGAGTTCCTCTTCACTTTCTGCCATAAGAATGGTGTCATCTGCATATCTGAGGTTATTGAAATTTTCCCGGCAATCTTGATTCCAGCTTGTGCTTCTTCCAGTCCAGCATTTCTCATGATTTATTCTTCATATAAGTTAAATAAACAGGGTGACAATATACAGCCTTGACATACTCCTTTTCCTAACTGGAACCAGTCAGTTGTTCCATGTCCAGTTCTAACTGTTGCTTCCTGACCTGCATACAGGTTTCTCAAGAGAGAGATCAGGTGGTCTGGTATTCCCATCTCTTGAAGAATTTTCCACAGTTTATTGTGATCCACACAGTCAAAGGCTTTGGCATAGTCAATAAAGCAGAAATAGATGCTTTTCTGGAATTCTCTTGCTTTTTCCATGATCCAGCAGATGTTGGCAATTTGATCTCTGGTTCCTCTGCCTTTTCTAAAACCAGCTTGTACATCTGGAAGTTCACAGTTCACATATTGCTGAAGCCTGGCTTGGAGAATTTTGAGCATTACTTTACTAGTGTGTGAGATGAGTGCAATTGTGCGGTTGTTTGAGCATTTTTTGGCATTGCCTTGCTTTGGGATTGGAATGAAAACTGACGTTTTCCAGTCCTGTGGCCACTGCTGAGTTTTCCAAATTTGCTGGACTATTGAGTGCAGCACTTTCACAGCATCATCTTTCAGGATTTGAAAGAGCTCAACTGGAATTCCATCACCTCCACTAGCTTTGTTCGTAGTGATGCTTCCTAAGGCTGACTTGATTTCACATTCCAGGATGTCTGGCTCTAGGTCAGTGATCACACCATGGTGATTATCTGGGTCGTGAAGATCTTTTTTGTACAGTTCTTCTGTGTATTCTTGCCATCTTTTCTTAATATCTTCTGCTTCTGTTAGGTCCATACCATTTCTGTCCTTTATTGAGCCCATCTTTGCATGAAATGTTTCCTTGGTATCTCTAATTTTCTTGAAGAGATCTCTAGTTTTTCCCATTCTATTGTTTTCCTCTATTTCTTTGCATTGATTGCTGAAGAAAGCTTTCTTATCTCTTCTTGCTATTCTTTGGAACTCTGCATTCAGATGCTTATATCTTTCCTTTTCTCCTTTGCTTTTTGCTTCTCTTCTTTTCACAGCTATTTGTAAGGCCTCCCCAGACAGCCATTTTGCTTTTTTGAATTTCTTTTCCATGGGGATGGTCTTGATCCCTGTCTCCTGTACAATGTCACGAACCTCCATCCATAGTTCATCAGGCACTCTGTCTATCAGATCTAGGCCCTTAAATCTATTTCTCACTTCCACTGTATAATCATAAGGGATTTGATTTAGGTCATACCTGAATTGTCTAGTGGTTTTCCCTACCTTCTTCAATTTAAGTCTGAATTTGGCAATAAGGAGTTCATGATCTGAGCCACAGTAAGCTCCTGGTCTTGTTTTTGCTGACTATATAGAGCTTCTCCATCTTTGGCTGCAAAGAATATAATCAATCTGATTTCAGTGTTGTCCATCTGCTGATGTCCATGTATAGAGTCTTCTCTTGTGTTGTTGGAAGAGGGTGTTTTTTCTGACCAGTGCATTTTCTTGGCAAAACTCTATTAGTCTTTGCCCTGCTTCATTCCATATTCCAAGGCCAAATTTGCCTGTTACTTCAGGTCTTTCTTGACTTCCTACTTTTGCATTCCAGTCCCCTATAATGAAAAGGACATCTTTTTGGGGTGTTAGTTCTAAAAGGTCTTGTAGGTCTTCATAGAACTGTTCAACTTCAGCTTCTTCAGCATTACTGGTTGGGGCATAGACTTGGATTACTGTGATATTGAATGGTTTGCCTTGGAAACGAACAGAGATCATTCTGTCGTTTTTGAGATTGCATCCAAGTACTGCATTTCGGACTCTTGTTGACCATGATGGCTACTCCATTTCTTCTGAGGGATTCCTGCCCACAGTAGTAGATATAATGGTCATCTGAGTTAAATTCACCCATTCCAGTCCATTTTAGTTCGCTGATTCCTAGAATGTCTACATTCACTCTTGCCATCTCCTGTTTGACCCCTTCCAGTTTGCCTTGATTCATGGACCTGACATTCCAGATTCCTATGCAATATTGCTCTTTACAGCATCGGACCTTGCTTCTATCACCAGTCACATCCACAGCTGGGTATTCTTTTTGCTTTGACTCCATCCCTTCATTCTTTCTGGAGTTATTTCTCCACTGATCTCCAGTAGCATATTGGGCACCTACTGACCTGGGGAGTTCCTCTTTCAGTATCCTATCATTTTACCTTTTCATACTGTTCATGGGGTTCTCAAGGCAAGAATACTGAAGTGGTTTGCCATTCCCTTCTCCAGTGGACCACATTCTGTCAGATCTCTCTACCATGACCCGAACGTCTTGGGTTGCCCCACGGGTATGGCTTAGTTTCATTGAGTTAGACAAGACAGGTGCAGGAGGGCCTAGAGGAGCTATCCCCCGTTGAAGGTCAGGAAGGGCGGCAGTGAGGAGATACCCCTCGTCCAAGGTAAGGAGCAGCGGTTGCGCTTTGCTGGAGCAGCCGTGAAGAGATACCCCACGCCCAAGGTAAGAGAAACCCAAGTAAGATGATAGCTGCTGCAAGAGGGCATCAGAGGGCAGACACACTGAAACCATACTCACAGAAAACTAGTCAATCTAATCACACTAGGACCACAGCCTTGTCTAACTCAATGTCTAACCCCTTCTCCTGCCTCCAATCCCTCCCAGCATCAGAGTCTTTTCCAATGAATCAACTCTTCGCATGAGGTGGCCAAAGTACTGGAGTTTTAGCTTCAGCATCATTCCCTCCAAAGAAATCCCAGGGCTGATCCCCTTCAGAATGGACTGGTTGGATCTCCTTGCAGTCCAAGGGACTCTCAAGAGTCTTCTCCAACACCATAGTTCAAAAGCATCAATTCTTCGGCGCTCAGCTTTCTTCACAGTACAACTCTCACATCCATACATGACCACAGGAAAAACCATAGCCTTGACTAGACGGACCTTTGTTGGCAAAGTAATGTCTCCGCTTTTAAATATGCTGTCTAGGTTGGTCATAACTTTTCTTTCAAGGAGTAAGTGTCTTAATTTCATGGCTGCAGTCACCATCTGGTCTCATCACTTCGTGGCAAATAGATTGGGAAACAATGGAAACAGTGACAGACTTTATTTTGGCGGGGTCCAAAATCACTGTAGGTGGTGACTCCAGCCATGAAATTAAAAGACGCTTGCTACTTGGAAGAAAAATGATGACCAACCTAGATAACATATTAAAAAGCAGAGACATTACTTTGGCAATAAAGGTCAGTCTAGTCAAGGCTATGGTTTTTCCAGTAGTCATGTATGGATGTAAGAGTTGGAGTATAAAGAAAGCTGAGTGCTGAAGAATGGATGCCTTTGAAATGTGGTGTTGGAGAAGACTCTTGGGAGTACCTTGGACTGCAACGAGATCCAACCAGTCCATCCTAAAGTAAATCAGTCCTGAATATTCATTGGAAGGAGTGATGCTAAAGCTGAAACTCCAATACTTTGGCCACCTAATGCATAGAACTGACTTATTTGAAAAGACCCTGATGCTGGGAATGATTGAAGGTGGGAGGAGAAGGGGAGGACAGAGAATGAGATGGTTGGATGTCATCACCGACTCAATGGATATGAGTCTTGGTAAACTCCGGGCGTTGTTGATTGCCAAGGAGGACTGCTGTGCTACAGTCCATGGGGTTGCAAAGAGCTGGACATGACTGAACGACTGAACTCAAGTGAACTGGGTCTCTTCCTCTGCATGTATGAATATACGTTTAATAGTCCTATTTATTTTTCCTTTGCTAATCCAAAATCAAGAGGTATAGAGGAAATATTTACAACCTCCATTACCACTACTACCACCACCACCATCACAATCAGGGAAGAAGGGAAGAAGGTTGAATTCAAGTTAAAAGAGCAGTTTAGATCAAAAAGGTTTATTGAATTATATTATAACCTTTACCTTTTCTACTAGATAAAGATAATATTTCTCTGTAATGGACAAAAATATCCCACCTCCTTTTCCTTTTGCCTTCAGTCTTTCCCAGCATCAGTGTTTTTTCCAATGAATCACCTCTTCTCATCAAGTGGCCAATGTATTGTAGGTTCAGCGTAATACGTAATTAAACAGAAATATCTTCCTTTAGAAAAACTAAAAAACAAATCTGCAGACATTTTAGACTATATTTTCATATGACAACGAAAGGAAATTCAGTCCATTCTTTTACCTTAATTTAATATTTAGATATATCTTAGCAGATTTCAGAGGTTTTTCTGTAGTGGCCAGAGCATTTCCTTGGTCCACAATGAACTCATGCTTGATGCAGAATCTGCTTTCCTGTCTGCAATTTCCAACTTACTTTGTGCTGCTATCAATGATGATTTGCCATGGCATTGAGAGACAAGTGTGCAATGTCCCAGGCCTAAAGATAAAGGTGACAGGAACAACACATCTCTTAGACTGTCTTTATTTCCAATGTCCCAGTCTCCAGTCACAAGCACATAATATCACATTTCATTTTTTTTAAACAAAAAAATTATGATCAACAAATAAAAATTAATTTGTGTCAAAGAGCTTCACTTTTCAATAAATGAACCAACAGGTAAAATGCTGTATTAAGTTCAAAGAACGTTTAAGAAATTAGAATATTTATAGACAATGTAAGAAATGTTAGGATAAGATTATTAAAATTATTTTATTAATCCAAGAGGTTAGAAATCTTTGGAGTTATATCTGTTTCACCTTACCAAAGTGATTTGCCTTTCTACCAAATAAGGCCTTTGCAAGTTAAGTAAATTCACTTAATTTGGTACTTACAATCAATAGTAAATAGATGATCAAAGTACATTTTCACAGAATCCTTCAGTGGCCTTGTATATTGGACATCATGAACTCTTCTTTTTTCCTTGCTTCCAGTTCAGTTCAATTCAGTCACTCAGTTGTGTACAACTCTTTGCAACTCCATGAACCAGAGTATGCCAGGCCTCCCTGTTCAACACCAACTCCCAGAGTCTACCCAAACCCATGTCCATTGAGTCGGTGATGCCATCCAACCATCTCATCCTTTGTCGTCCCCTTCTGCTCCTGCCATCAATCTTTTCCAGCATCAGGGTCTTTTCAAATGACTCAGCTCTTCCCATCTGGTGGCCAAAGTATTGGAGTTTCAGCTTCAACATCAGTCCTTCCAATGAACACCCAGGACCAATCTCCTTTAGGATGGACCGGTTGGATCTCCATGCAGTCCAAGGGACTCTCAAGAGTCTTCTCCAACACCACGGTTCAAAAGCATCAATTCTTCAGTGCTCAGCTTTCTTCACAGTCCAACTCTCACATCCATACATGACCACTGGAAAAACCATAAATGTGACTAGATGGACCTTTGTTGGCAAAGTAATGTCTCTGCTTTTGAATATGCTATCTAGGTTTGGTCATAACTTTCCTTCCAAGGAGTAAGCGTCTTTTAGTTTCATGGCTGCAATCACCATCTGCAGTGATTTTGGAGCCCCCCAAAATAAAGTCTGACACTGTTTCCACTGTTTCCCCATCTATTTCCCATGAACTAATGGGACCAGATGCCATAATCTTAGTTTTCTGAATGTTGTGCTTTCAGCCAACTTCTTCACTCTCCTCTTTCACTTTCATCAAGAGGCTCTTTAGTTTTTCTTCACTTTCTGCCATAAGGCTGGTGTTATCTGCATATCTGAGGTTACTGATATTTCTCCTGGCCATCTTGATTCCCTCTTGTGCTTCCTCCAGCCCAGCGCTGCTCATGATGTACTCTGCATATAAGTTAAATAAGCAGGGTGACAATATACAGCCTTGACATACTCCTTTTCCTAACTGGAACCAGTCCATTGTTCCATCTGCAGTTCTAACTGTTGCTTCCTGACCTGCATACAGGTTTCTCAAGAGGCAAGTCAGGTGGCCTGGTATACCCATCTCTTTCAGAATTTTCCACAGTTTATTGTGATCCACACAGTCAAAGGCTTTGGCATAGTCAATAAAGCAGAAATAGATGCTTTTCTGGAACTCTCTTGCTTTTTCCATGATCCAGCAGATGTTGGCAATTTGATCTCTGGTTCCTCTGTCTTTTCTAAAACCAGCTTGAACATCTGGAAGCTCACGGTTCACATATTGGTGAAGCCTGGCTTGGAGAATTTTCAGCATTACTTTACTAGTGTGTGAGATGAATGCCATTGTGTGGTAGTTTGAGCATTCTTTGGCATTGCCTTTCTTTGGGATTGGAATGAAAACTGACGTTTTCCAGTCCTGTGGCCACTGCTGAGTTTTCCAAATTTGCTGGACTATTGAGTGCAGCACTTTCACAGCATCATCTTTCAGGATTTGAAAGAGCTCAACTGGAATTCCATCACCTCCACTAGCTTTGTTCGTAGTGATGCTTCCTAAGGCTGACTTGATTTCACATTCCAGGATGTCTGGCTCTAGGTCAGTGATCACACCATTGTGATTATGTGGGTTGTGAAGATCTTTTTTGTAAGTTCTTCTGTGTATTCTTGCCAACTCTTCTTAACATCTTCTGCTTCTGTTAGGTCCCTACCATTTCTGTCCTTTATTGAGCCCATCTTTGCATGAAATGTTTCCTTGGTATCTCTAATTTTCTTGAAGAGATCTCTAGTCTTTCCCATTCTGTTGTTTTCCTCTATTTCTTTGCATTGATCCCTGAGGAAACCTTTCTTATCTCTTCTTGCTAGTCTTTGGAACTCTGTATTCAAATGGGTTTATCTTTCCTTTGCTCCTTTGCTTTTCATCTCCCTTCTTTTCATAGCTATTTGTAAGGCCTCCCCAGACAGCCATTTTGCTTTGTTGCATTTCTTTTCCATGGAGATGGTCTTGATTCCTGTCTCCTGTACAATGTCATGTACCTCCATCCATGGTTCATCAGGCACTCTTTCTATCAGATCTAGTCCCTTAAATCGATTTCTCACTTCCATTGTATGGTCATAAGGAATTTGATTAAGGTCATATGTGAAAGTGCTGCACTCAATATGCCAGCAAATTTGGAAAACTCAGCAGTGGAAGAGGTCAGTTTTCATTCCAATCCCAAAGAAAGGCAATGCCAAAGAGTGCTCAAACTACCACACAATTGCACTCATCTTACACACTAGTAAAGTAATGCTCAAAATTCTCCAAGCCAGGCTTCACCAATATGTGAACCGTGAACTTCCTGATGTTCAAGCTGGTTTTAGAAAAGACAGAGGAACCAGAGATCAAATTGCCAACATCCGCTGGATCATGGAAAAAGCAAGAGAATTCCAGAAAAGCATCTATTTCTGCTTTATTGACTATGCCAAAGCCTTTGACTGTGTGGATCACAATAAACTGTGGAAAATTCTTCAAGAGATGGGAATACCAGACCACCTGATCTGCCTCTTGAGAAATATGTATGCAGGTCAAGAAGCACCAGTTAGAACTGGACATGGAACAACAGACTGGTTCCAAATAGGAAAAGGAGTTCGTCAAGACTATATATTGTCACCCTGTTTATTTAACTTCTATGCAGAGTACATCATGAGAAACGCTGGACTGGAAGAAGCACAAGCTGGAATCAAGATTGCTGGGAGAAATATCAATAACCTCAGATATGCAGATGACACCACCCTTATGGCAGAAAGTGAAGAGGAACTCAAAAGCCTCTTGATGAAAGTGAAAGTGGAGAGGGAAAAAGTTGGCTTAAAGCTCAACATTCAGAAAACAAAGATCATGGCATCCGGTCCCACCAATTCATGGGAAATAGATGGGGAAACAGTGGAAACAGGGTCAGACTTTATTTTGGGGGGCTCCAAAATCACTGCAGATGGTGACTGCAGCCATGAAATTAAAAGACGCTTACTCCTTGGAAGGAAAGTTATGACCAACCTAGACAGCATATTCAAAAGCAGAGACATTACTTTGCCAACAAAGTCTCGTCTAGTCAAGGCTATGGTTTTTCCTGTGGTCATGTATGGATGTGAGAGTTAGACTGTGAAGAATGCCGAGAGCCAAAGAATTGATGCTTTTGAACTGTGGTGTTGGAGAAGACTCTTGAGAGTCCCTTGGACTGCAAGGAGATCCAACCAGTCCATCTTGAAGGAGATCAGCCCTGGGATTTCTTTGGAGGAAATGATGCTAAAGCTGAAACTCCAGTACTTTGGCCACCTGATGCGAAGAGTTGACTCATTGGAAAAGACTCTGATGCTGGGAGGGATTGGGGGCAGGAGGAGAAGGGGACGACAGAGGATGAGATGGCTGGATGGCATCACTGACTCGATGGACGTGAGTCTGAGTGAACTCCGGGAGTTGGTGATGGACAGGGAGGCCTGGCGTGCTGCGATTCATGGGGTCGCAAAGAGTTGGACATGACTGAGCGACTGATCTGATCTGATCTGATCTGAATGGTCTAGTGGTTTTCTCCACTTTCTTCAATTTCAGTCTGAATTTGGCAATAAGGAGGTCATGATCTGAGCCACAGTCAGCTCCCTGTCTTGTTTTTGCTAACTGTGTAGAGCTTCTCCATCTTTGGCTGCAAAGGATATAATCAATGTGATTTTGGTGTCAACCATGTGGTGATGTCCATGTGTAGAGTCTTCTCTTGTGTTGTTGAAAGAGGGTGTTTGCTATGACCAGTGTGTTCTCTTGGCAGAACTCTATTATCCTTTGCCCTGCTTCATTCTGTACTCCAAGGCCAAATTTACCTGTTACTCCAGGTGTTTCTTGACTTCTTACTTTTGCATTGCAGTCCCCTATAATGAAAAGGACATCTGTTTTGGGTGTTAGTTCTAGAAGGCCTTGTAGGTCTTCATAGAACTGTTTACCTTCTTCAGCGTTACTGGTCGGGGCATAGACTTGGATTACTGTGATATTGAATGGTTTGCCTTGGAAATGAACACGGATCATTCTGTCGTTTTTGAGATTGCATCCAAGTACTGCATTTCGGACTCTTTTGTTGACTATGATGGCTACTGAAATTTCTTCTAAGGGATTCTTGCCCACAGTAGTAGATATAATGGTCATCTTAGTTAAATTCACCCATTCCAGTCCATCTTAGCCTTGCTTCCAAGGCTCAGACAATTTTTCTCACATACAGGCAGGAGATAGATGCCACCAGGCTGAGCAGTTGGAGTTTGTTCCCTGTGGAATATCCTTCAAGAGAGTAGAGTAGTTGCAGAAACAGAGACGAGTTGGGCCCTGCCTAGATAAAAGATAAAGATACCATATATTCCTCATTCTCCAGGTCAAGACCTTCCACCTACATAGGCTCAGAAAGGCTACTCCGAGGTGAAATGGGGAAGGGACACCCCATAATAAGTTGATGGAGATCTCAATGTATACTGCTGGTTCAATTGAGGGAACTATATATATATATATCCATGGTGGTCGCAAAGAGCAGGACACGACTTAGTGACTAAACAACAAGAGTTTAGCACTGACTTCTTAAATAAAAAGTTTGCACACATCGGGATGTGGAAGTTATGAAAGCAACTAACATAGGCCCAGATTGCCAAATACCAGATTGAGAGATTTAAGAATATTGGGGAGCGGGACTTCCCCACCTTTCCAGTGGTTAAGACGTAACAGTTCCACTGCAGAAGAAGTCGGTTCAATCCTTGTTGGAGAATTGGATCCCACATCCTGTGAGGCAGCGGGCACAAAATTAAAATAAAGAAAAAGTGAAACAGAAATTAAAAAATAATAATAATACTGGGGAGAAAGTCAATCTCTGGAGCAAGAAGATGAAATTTCCTCAGGTAATTACAGTAGTACTCAAAAAGAAACATTTAACCAAAAATTAACCTTTTGGTTTTCCAAACACCTTTATTATATTGGAATTAAAATCCTCATCCTGCAAATGAAAAAGAAATTGAAAATGAGAAAATACCTGTCACAAACCTGATCCTAAACCTTAGAATGTGAAAAAGTAGCAAGTAATGAGGGCTCAGACAATAAGAGTCATGTCTCCAAGTAACGCACGTCAGCGAGAAAACCTTGTTTCCCAATGTATATCAGCAATTTCCTTGCTCCCTAAGATCAGTTTACCACGATAATTATTTCACTATCATTTAAATTGTACAAAAATGCTTCCCAGGAATTCGTTCGCATTTCAGATATGCGTTTAAAGAATGAGGCAATATAAAATCTCGGTCAATGACTTAGCTTAAATATTCAAAATTGAAAACAGATGTTGCCTTAATAGGTACCTTCCCTTAATAAACAAAAGAATGTTTTTAAACGCCCTTAAACAGGACTCTTTCAGGTGAAATTCAGGGAATGAGCAAAGAAATGTTCTTTTCTCGACTCCGCCCCACAGACTCTCAGGCGTTTATGGGCTGGGATAAATTAGGTTACGAATAAGCCCCTCCCCTCCCCGCCTTTTTTTGTAGTTTTCAAATAGGTCCGCGACCGGACTATAAGAATTTCGCCCCGTGTCATTTAAATTTGTGTATAGATTTCCTGACTTAGGCTTAACAATGTCTGGACGAGGTAAAGGTGGAAAAGGTCTTGGGAAAGGAGGCGCGAAGCGTCACCGTAAGGTTCTGCGGGATAACATTCAAGGTATTACTAAACCCGCGATCCGCCGCTTGGCTCGTCGCGGTGGGGTCAAGCGCATCTCTGGCCTCATTTACGAGGAAACTCGCGGGGTGCTGAAAGTGTTCTTGGAAAACGTGATTCGGGACGCGGTCACCTACACCGAGCACGCCAAGCGAAAGACGGTGACGGCCATGGACGTCGTCTACGCGCTGAAACGTCAGGGACGCACTCTCTACGGATTTGGCGGCTAAGCCGGAACCCACAAATAAGGTTTCTGTGCCAGTTTACCAGGCCCTTTTCAGGGCCACCTATCTGTTCGCTTGAAAGAGCTCTTCACTAAGCTGGTTTTGTTCTTTTTTTTTTTTTTTTTTTTTCTATTGCGAGGAAATGGGGCTTAGTGAACTTGTGATCTCGGGGTGTAAGTAACTGCTTTAATACTCGTTTGTGTGAAAGTGAAGTTGCTCAGTCTTGTTCGACTCTTTGCGACCCCATGGACTGTAGCCTACCCGGCTCCTCTGTCCATAGGATTTTCTAGGCAAGAATACTGGAATGGGTTGACATTTCCTTCAGGGAATCTTTGGAACCCAGGTCTGCATTGTAGGCAGACGCTGTTATCATTTGTGTACCTGTGCATTAAATGTTTGCTCTGCGTTGCAGTTACAGTGCCCCATAATGGCTTTTAAATTGTGGAACTCTTACTAGGAACCTTTAGTCTGCAAAATTAATGAATTTCGTAAGTTTTTTAAATAAGACATTGATAATAGGCCGTAAGTTGCATTGGTGAGCAAATGCAAGTACTACTTTAATAGCCTCACATCTCAAGAAAACCTGATAAACAGCTGCTAGGAAAGAAACTCAAGACGAGGTACAATGAAAGACAACTAAAGGAAGTGAAGGCACCCGTGAGGAGGCTTATGTGGCACGAGGGCCATAAACTACCGGGTCAAGTTTTGTTTTGTTTTGTTTAATCTACAAAGAATTTGGGATTTGTTTCCTGCCTTGTCAAATCTAGTCCCTGGTAGTCTATAACAAAGCAACAACTAATTCACCTGATGAACCATCCGGATTCTTTTCTCATGTATAACGTCAGAAAGCTAGCTATAAACACATGGACATCTAGCCCTGTGCTGGGACTCAGCCACACCAGAGTTTTTCATATGTCAGCATTTGCAAAGAAAAGGGGAAAGAAGTCCCCGAAGCATTAACTGAACAAGGTCGTCTGTCTTGGCTTCAAGACAAAGTAACTGGCAAAGCCCTGTTTAAAAGGACTTCAAGATATTAGATGCCCTTAAGTATATTTCCTACCAGCAGGCCATTTGAACCAATCCCAGTACTGTGGGGGCAGGTGTGAGGGGAAGAGGGAGGGAAAAGACAAGTGTTAGGTAACTGCTTTTTGATCATACTGGGTCCTGTGATGGTCTCTTAAGGTGGCCCACACGATTTCTGGTCTTAATGTTCGCCGTTGTGTGATCAAGCCCATGGACTGTGGATGTGACCTGTGACCTCTTTTTACCCATCATAGCATGTGACCATAGGTGACAGGATGTAAAAAACTTTGTGATTATGACTAGGTGATCAATAAGATTATAACATCTTCCAATCTTTTGCATGCTGGTTTGGTTTTTTATTATAAATTTTATTTATTTTTGGCTGCAATAGGTCTTCATTCCTGCACGCAGGCTTTCTCTAGTTGCATGGGCTTCTCATTGTGATGATGTCTCTTGTTGCAGAGCACGGGCCCTAGGGTGCGCGGGCTTCAGTAGCTCTGGTTCAAGGGCTCAATATTAGTTGCCCTGTGGCATGTGGAATCTTCCTGGACTCGGAATCAAACACCTATCCCCTAATTTGGGAGGCAGATTCTTAACCACCAGCCCACCAGGGAAGTCCTGCATGCTGGTTTTGACAAACCAAGCATCTCTGTTGTCCAAATGACAAGAAACTCAGAGGGCTCTTTAGGAACTGAGGGAAGACTAGCAGCCTATAAGGGCTTTAAGCCAACAGTCAAGAAGAAAATATGATTCTCAGTCCTAAAACTACAAAGAACCAACCACTAAGTGAGTTTGGAAGCATATATTTCCCCAATCAAGAGACCACAACCCTGCATAACACCCCAACAGCATCCTTATAGAAGACCCAGATAAAACATGCCCAGACTCACAGAATCTGTGTGATAATACATGTGGGAAGCTAGTAACTTCAAGGCTATCTGTTATCCATCAATAAAGACAGCCAGCACATTTGGAATCTTCATCTAAGATTCTAAAGATTCTACCATGTCATCTAAAATAACATATATTTACCTGAAACTACAGTCTTTATCTAAGGGGAAAACGAAATTTAAAAACAAATTAAAACTTTAACAAACATTGTTTCACAATTAGATGAACCTCCATACTCCTCACAAACACACAATACACTCTGGCATGTACATTCATAGTGCCTAGCTGATGTACCAAATAGCAAGTCTGTAGGTCATGAAAAGTACTGAAAACAATTTATTGATGTTATTTTACTTTCAGCAATACAGAAACTATAAAATTTTCAGGAAAACTATGCATTTCTTTCCATATCCTCTGTCTTCCCTGCACTTCTACATCTTATTCCTGTTTCTTTTGATTTTTTTTTCTTCACCTGTGTAAATGAATACAGAACCTACAGCTGACTGAAGGTAGGGCATATAAAAATTAAAAACTGTCTCAAAATGAGGGTTTCAGACCCTGCTTCAGCACAATGTAGGATTAATTATATCAATAATAGACTCAAGGAAAATAAAGTGAACTTTTTTTATTTTCAATGTAAATTTGAACAATCACCTTTGAAATAGTCTACCCTAGTGGTTGAGATTAAACTCTTGAGATTCCACTAAATACCCTAGGCCCATATACTGACATGGGCCTAAATACCCTAGGCCCATATAAATGACATTTTGAGCCTCTTTGTACAAACACATTCTCATGACTAATATTTGTGAAACACATAAGATTATTTGAAACAGGGACCCCAAACACAAGTGCCATCATTAAACAATTTTAAGTCCACAGGAAATCACCAGAACAATTTTAAATCTAAACAATGAGTGGATATAAGAACAATTTAAAAGATTTTAAGGAACAAAACATTAAAACTAGAATACTAGAATTTCCTAATACTTATTACAATACACAATTATTTCAAATTCTTTGCTGCACTAAAGAACAAAAATTAACCTCTCATATTGTATTATGGTTTCCTGCGTTTTAAAGAATGACTTTTAAAAAATGTAAAAAGCTAGAAAATCTTGATATTATAGCCCTCATTATACAAAAATTAGTAGCTCTATAAGGAAACATTGAGGAATACTAGAGGTAGAGAAAATTTTTACTTGGAGCTGGTGTAATTTGGTGATAACCTTGGTGCTCTTGAACACTGAGTCCTTGGTCATTTCCATGTACAAGAGCAGGCACATGGCCCTTTGGATCACCCTGAATGTGATGGTCCAGCACTTTGTGATGGTAAAGCACTTATGTGCCAAGCGCGACATCTCGCCGCCCCCCGCCCCCCATATCTCGATGTTGTGGTTGACAAACGAGTTCTTGATGCCCAAGTCCTTGGTCAAGATGCCAGTGTCCAGGTGAACCTACTTAAGCATTTTATAGACAGACCTATACAGAACAGCTCTCCTTAAACCCAGTTTTCTATTTCCTGCCATCTTCCTTCTGGACCTTGGTCACCACCTTCTTTTTGGACCCTTTTTTGAGGCTGGGGTCTTCTCTGGTAGCTAAGACGATAAAGAATAGGCTTGCAATGCAGGAGACTCGGATTCGATCCCTGGATCAGGAAGATCCCCTGGCGGAGGAAATGGCAACCCACTCGTTTCCTTGCCTGGAGAATCCCATGGACAGAGAAGCCCGGTGGGCTACAATCCATGGAGGTCGCAAAGAGTCGGACACGAATGAGTGACTAATATTATTTGAGGCTGGGGCGTATTTAGCTATCTCTGGCGTGGGAAACAGCATGAAAAATGGGGAAACAAACCCGAGGAGAACAATACATCACAAGAATTAAATCACGGATACAAGCAAAGACTCACAAGTCTGATCTTTAATTGGATATAAACTGACCAATAGATAAGTAGTATGTAAATTAAGGTTCAAAAACTGCTTTCTTTATTGGGTCAAAAAGAAAGGCGTTCATGTATTCCTATAGGTTGATTAAGAACAGTTACATGACATAAATCATTCAATTAAAAATCGATAAAACTTTTTAATTACAGGAAAGTCTTCGCGTTTGGATGTGAAAACTAGGTAAAGAAATCCTATTATGTAGCCGAGTCAAATCTTCATAAAATTACTGTGGGTTTGTCTCGGACACCTCGAGACTCTAGGAAAGAGTCCCGAGATTCTAGCCCATTGCAGTGTGCTAAAGGCTCTCGATCGCCGCCATCTTTTTAAGGTTCCGCACTGCAAACCTTTTTTTGACGGATGTCGCCATTAACCCCAGATTGACATTTTAAATGCGTTAAAACCATAGAACAGAGCCAAATTACCAGTTTTGAGTCAAACGAGAAAATAACCATTAGAGATTCCAGAATATTGGGATTTTGCTGTGTCCCCTTAATAATACAAAATTCTTCACATTTTAACAGTATGTACTAAAAGACCATGCTACCGGGAATGAGACATTAACTGTAGATGTGAAATAGGACTCGAGAGGCTTAGACGGTGAATTCTTAAACAGGGGACAATTATCGGGATTAGAATCCTGATGAAAAAGAGTTAACTATGCATAAAATGGCAGGTGTATGAATTCTAAAGGGCTTTCATGGACACATTCTATTTTTTATATCCCAAACAGGAGAAAAGTTCAACATTACTGAATGATTAATGTGCTTGTGGACCATACTTGACAGCGTACTATCAATAAAGCAACTCGGAAAATGCCTTTTTTTTTTTTTTAAGGGGAATATGGCTGCTGATTGAAATGAACCAATCCGAGATCTGCACCGGATGGATGAACCAATGTTAAATAGCTCGAAGCACTTCCGGAATTAAGCAGCCCGTGAGTCACAGGAATTGCCCACAATCCAATCAGAGTGATTCTGGTCCTTTATAAATACAGGAGCAACCCTCCTAGTCTAATCCCTTTGTCTTGCAGGCTAGCTATGGCGCGGACTAAGCAAACGGCTCGAAAGTCCACCGGCGGCAAGGCGCCGCGCAAGCAACTGGCTACCAAGGCGGCCCGTAAGAGCGCGCCGGCTACCGGCGGCGTGAAGAAGCCCCACCGCTACCGCCCGGGCACGGTGGCTCTGCGCGAGATCCGCCGCTACCAGAAGTCTACGGAGCTGCTGATCCGCAAGCTGCCGTTCCAGCGGCTGGTGCGCGAGATCGCGCAGGACTTCAAGACCGACCTGCGCTTCCAGAGCTCGGCGGTGATGGCGCTGCAGGAGGCGTGCGAGGCCTACCTGGTGGGGCTCTTCGAGGACACCAACCTGTGTGCCATCCACGCCAAGCGCGTCACCATCATGCCCAAGGACATCCAGCTTGCCCGCCGCATCCGCGGAGAAAGGGCATAAATTGGCTGAATTGTCGACTGACAATAACTTAAACCCAAAGGCTCTTTTCAGAGCCAATCACTTAATCTATGAAGGGTGCTGTAATATGTGAGTGGAACACAAGTTTGGCAGAGGTTTTAGAAACCTATGTGTATGCAGCTGCTTAGGAAGTCCTACGCTCTAAGTTTTCAATGTAGCAACTACCTCCACGACTTAAACGCTTCTATTTTGCCTTATTGTATGTTCTGCACACTTAGGCGTGGTACATGGATTTCGTGTGTGTGTGAGCTGTTTTATCTCGGGACTCACTAAGGAAAAAAACAAGAACCAGGTGGTAAATTTAACAGAAACAAGTCTAAATAAACGTTCAGGCCAAGATAGCCATCGTAAGAAATAGAAGTTTATACATGAAATAATTGTTCCTGGAAGTCTGTCAGGTATTGAGACTTGGATGCTGAGAACTGGAAAGCCATGACTCTTGTAAGGAAAGAAAGTATATTCATATTTCCAATAATGAAGACATTTTTCATGCCAAATAAAAGCATTCCATATTAGAACATTGTTTCCCATGTTACATACTTTCTTTGAGATTATAGCACAGTGAGTTTTTTAATGTCTGTTTCTGTCTCAGATGATGGATGTCAGATGAGGCCCACGAAGGCACGAAAAATATCTATAGTAAATCCACCAGAACATCTAGAACAGTTCTTTGTATTAAATTCTCAAGAAATTTAGTGAAATTAGAATTTAAAAGTTGTTAGACAAACAGGAATTACCATTCAATGTATTGTTGATTATAGGAGTAAAAGATTGATAGAGTTCATGTTAGTTTAATACTAAATAGTTTTATCACATAGAAATAAATTGACGGTTGCATTATTGAGTTGGCCAGAAGTCATGTATTAGTCTGTGAAAGCTCCATAAATAAGATAAACTCAACAGGTATCTCCAAATATCTATTATTATTATTGTTAGTGCTTTACAAATGAGGAGACTGAAACTAAAAAATTTATAGGTAAAAAGGAGTAGAACCAAAAACATTTCCCCTTTAAGCATTACTATAGTTAACAACAGTATTAGTGTGATCCTCAGTACTTAACCCCGAGGCTTAATTCCTAAGATGAGCCGTCATAAGAAAACTGACATGTTTATCTAAATGTTTTCGTATATGTTAAAGGAAATGGGTAGATTTTGAAAATGTACAGGGTCACATAGAACTGTGTTCAATTATACTACAATTATTACAGTCAGTTGCACAGAAATAGAATTGATGAACAGCTATAAAAATAAAACATTAAAATTGAGTTTTTAGCCTTTCTGCTCATTATCTAAACAATGATGTTGCTAGCTGACACACACACAATTTTTTTTTTTAATTTTAAATACATTGAAAAGCTAGTGCTTAATATGAGACCTTTTTAAATGAATTTGTATTTTATTGGGAAAATGTCACAAATCTAAATCACATGACATTTTATAGGTACCTGTTGGAACATTAACTTGTATAACCATTTCAACCTTACCTGGTTGCCTATAACTATATAACTAAACACAAATATATAATCTCTGAATAATCAGTATCTTTATTTTATGAAAATGATAGCTAAAAAATCAAGATGATTCAGAAATACCATTTCATACTTTCCCCATTTCCTGCCTACCACATGTGCACACAGGTAAATTTTTATATTCTACATTTGAAGACTTACTGCAAAGGTGTTATATTTAAGGTTTTTTGTTTTTGTTTTTTTTTTTGATTATTTGCTATTTTGTTTTCATTTGGGGATGTCTTTCTTTTCAGAAGCCCCAACACCTTAGATGGCAGTAAAGGAGCTAGTACAGTGCCTAAGTTAAGCCATTGGGAGGAGAGTGATAGAGCCTCATACAGAAAAACAGTAAATGAAATCACTGAATCTGATTATCTGGAGATAATCCCACCATCTGACAGGATTTTAAAGACTGGTCAATTAAAAACACACCTAGAGTATTGGGAAAAACAAGACAAAGAAAACTAATGACCTAGGGTTTAGTTTAATGAGAAAAGATGCATTATAAATATTCCCTTGATAATAATGGTACTGAAGTATTAATGTCATCAAGGCACATTAGCAGGGAAACTAGATTTTTTTTAATTAGGGGAACTTATTCATTGAGATGGAACCTGAGATGAAATTGGAAAGATTATTCCAGGTAGAAAGGAGAGAATTACAGATGAATAGAATTGTCAAAACAAACAAAAGAAGCAGCAAAAACAAAAGGCTATAATAAAGTTCCCCATTGAACCAAAGGCTAATAGGGAGCAAGTAATAATTTTTATATGACAGATGATCAGAATTTAGGAATTAGGGGCTGGAGAAAGTAATTAGGAAGAACCAGTTAGGAACAACCTGGTTACAATACTAGTTAGGAAGCAATGGAATCATCCCAGGTGTAAGAGGACAAGGAGAGAATGTGAGAGGGGAGAAAATGTCAGATTATATAAACATTGGCTTCCCTCATAGCTCAGTCGGTAAAGAATCTGCCTGCAATGCAGGAGACATGGGTTCGATTCCTGGGTCGGGAAGATTCCCCCGGAGAAGGAGATGGCAACTCACTCCAGTATTCTTGTGTTAAGAATCCCATGGACAGAGAAGCCTGGTGTACTACAGTTCATGGGGTTGCAAGAGTCGGACAGGACAGAGTGACTTTCACTACTACTACTATATAAACATCTACCTGCTTTAGTGACTGAGTGACATGAGTAATCAAGGCCTCCACACAGTGACATGAACTCAGTCTACCTCCTGCAGTTATAAGGAGTCAGGTAATTACTAAGTAGAAGTAAGAAAATAGTAACTTCAGGCTGGTTTGAAAGATTTTTAATACATTTGGCTTAGATTTATGCCATATGCCTAAGTACCCTCCTGCATTTAAGAAAATATGAACATGCCCTTCACACCTTCCAAGCTAAACCTTTTTTTTTCCTTTTAGTATATTTTGCAGACAACTACTCATACAGGCTCCTGTCCGATATGTCATCTTTAAATGTCGATCTGTTGAGTTTTCCTAAACCTGGATATTGCCACTGTACCTGACAGACCACCTTTGTTCACCAAAAGAACATCAGAACTCCAAGGATGAATGTTTCAGAATGCTCTCCTAGGGATGTGGCTTTGGGACAGGAATACGCTTTCTGATCTTTCATCTTCCTGGTGCAGAATATCAAGCCGTCTTTGTCTTCTTTACCCATTCCCAAGTTGTTCATTTTAAGCTGCTTTAAGTGCAACGAAACTTGGGAAGATGGAGAAAGATTTAAACAAGTTCTGATTTCCTAGGAAATTAGAAAATGTCCAAGGGAAAGGAATATGAATACTAATTTACAGAAACCAGACTAAAACTAGAAGAGCATTGAATGAATGATGTTTAATTACTTCTGGTACATTCCAAAGGGATTGTGAATTGGATAGGTCACAAAGGGTCTCAAACAGAAATACATGAATGCTATGTCTTTCTGGATGGGCATCAAAATGAAATAGAGAACTCATTTTCCAGTAGGCATAATAGATGGGGAACAGTGGAGAGAAAATGACAGTAGGAAGAAAGAAACTTTGAGACTTTGTGTTTGAGACTCAGGTGCACTATTTATTGACAAGATGATGCTGGCCATTTCATCTTTCTAAGCCACAATTTTCTTAACTGTAAAACAAATAGCATTGAGAATTCCCTTGTAGTCCAGTGGTTAGGACTTGGTGCTTTCACAGCAAAGGCTGGGTTCAATTCCTGCTTGGGGAACTAAGACCCCAAAAGACTGTCTATCCAGTACACACTAATAATAATAATCATAAACAAGGAGTTTAGCTATACCTACTGCAAGAGCTTTAGAGTGAGGTAGGTATAGAAGAGCTTTGTAAAATGTAATTAACTACAGATACTGTATAGTACCACTCTTATTGAATGTCACATTCCCACATAATTCTTATTCCTCATCATTCTTCATCAGAAGCAAACTCATTCTGGTATTAAAGACTTCAAGGGTCTCTTCCCTCTTAACTTTCCCCTTTGATGCAATCTATTATATTCAAAAAGACTCTTGAGCAACCATTTCACATTTTCCCATTTATCCAAATATCAATCTCAACCAAACCACTGTCCTAAGAGACGGGATTTTTGGCTCTTTCTAGAAAGAAGAAAGTATGGAATGCAACTGCAATGGATGAAACATAAAATCTCATTTAGAAAAGCCAGAAAGATAATCACGGGCTATGTTTTTTTTCTTTAAAGTTGAAGAACTAAAATTTAATAAACTATTAACCAGTAAGGTGTGTATGCGTGTGTGTGTGTGTGTGTGTGTGTGTGTGTGTGTGTGAGGTGGGGCGGGGATATGCTGTAAGCAAATAAACAAGATGAAGCCTTTTAACCATGAGGTATTTGTCCACTGACAATCTGCTCAGGGACTCATGACTTGTATGGTGGATTCTATGGACACTCTGGGGAAACCTATAAACACCTTTCCAATATCATGTTTTAGAATACCAATACAAAAAAAGAAAGGCATATTAAAATATAATTTTAAAATGTATTTAAGTACATATAATGTGCTCCATCAGTCATATCAAATAACAAGGAGCAACAGGTGGAATAACAAATGTCAGTTTCAAGGACTCAGAATGATGTAAACTTTATTTCAAGATATCTTCAAAGTGATATTAAAACATCTGTGACAGCCACTGTTGAAAAACTCAATAAGGTCTGCAAAATCCATTGTAACTGCCTGTGCTCACAGACATACTATAAGGAAATGCTTAACTGCATTTAGTTTGCTAAGATAAGATGTAATTTTTCCCCAACCATGTTTACAACTGCCTACTGGTCTACAAAACTCAGATTTTTGTCAAGATTCATCAGTAAAACACAGTGGCATTCCCCTGAAATTAAAAACAGGATGAAGTGGAAATGACGAAACATCCATCTTCCTAGAACCATTTATTTGGCCCTGGTTACTGCGGCTCGAGGAGCTCTCTAAGCATTCTCCTTGCGTTTCCCAAAGCTTAATTATTTCTATTTATTATCCACCAAAAGATAGGAGAACCATGCCAACCATGGCTCCCTGGGCCCTATCAACATCTTAGCGGTTAAGAATTTGATAAATGGGTAAATTATAAACCGCCAGGAGTGGCTTTTACACTTTTTTTTTTTTAACATTTTTTTTTTACTATACCTTAGTGTTAGGGTTGCCTCCTCCAGTGGCTCAGCTGTGAAAAATCCGCCTACAATGCAGGAGATACTGGTTCGATTCCTGGGTCGGTAAGATCCCCTGGAGCGCGTAATGGCAACCCACTCCAGGATCCTTGCCTGGAAATCCCAAGGACAGAGGAGCCTGGCGGGCTACAGTCCATGGGGTCGAAAGTAGTCGGACGACTGAGCAGTTCACACTGTCAGCACAGTAGGAACAATTATGCAAATTCAGGCAGAGTATCAATAGTATCAAGGTCCCCTCGAATAGGACTACAATTCATTAAGCGGGGGGAAAAATGCAAGCTTTTCAACTACTTCCAAGTTTACGAAAGTCCTCATATCTCAATCTCTAACTGACGCAGTATTTTCTCCTAGACACCAAGCAAATAAGCCCAGGAGTGCGTCCTGATTGGCTAATTCTCCTTAGAGGTTACAAACCAATGAGAAAGAAAACCTTACAAACATCCAGACGGTAAAAACCCATTCTTCAGGTTGCACTTTTTTTTGGAGGAGGAAAACAGGGCGGCAGAGTCCGAACAAAGGCCAAAAACCAGCTCCTCCCGGGCCAGGCTCCAGTTTCCCAGGGGCCGCGTGCATCGTCTGCTCCCAAGGGTAACTACTCCGAACGGGTCGGGGCCGGGGTCCCGGTGTATGAGACCACCGTGCTGGAGTACAAGGCCGAGATACTGGAGCTGGCGAGGAACGGGGCCCATCACAAAACGTACACTACCCACCCCACCCCCGAAGCTTAAAATCCTCAACGAGGAACTTTGGGGTCGCGTTACCATCGCATAGTGCAGCGTCCTGCTCAACATCCCTGCTAAGGCCCAGAGCCGTCACAAGTGGCTCTTTTCAGAGCCACTGAACTCGCACTACAGGACTGTGACCACCATCATGGGATCCTGGAGTGCGCGCGCACCCGGACGCACACTCAGCTGTCCAATCACAGTAGAGCGGCAAATTTAAAAAAAAAAATAATTACCTTTATTACAAAACTCATTGGTAAACCTAGGGATTTATGTCCGGTTAAGCTCTTTCACCTGAAATTAGTGGGTGGCTCTGAAAAGAGCCTTTGAGGTTTTCAAAGCAGGAGGTGCCGCTGAAGATTTACTTCTTCTTGGAGACCGCCTTCTTGGCCTTTGTAGCCTTGGGTTTGGCAGCTTTAGGTTTGGCTGCCTTGGGCTTGGGGGCTTTGGCCTTGGCCGGACTCTTAGTCGGCTTCTTCGGCTTGGCTGCCTTCGCCTTCTTCGGACTCTTGGCTACTTTCTTGGTCCCAGCAGCCGCAGCCGGCTTCTTAACTTTCTTAGGGGTCTTCTTGGCAGCCTTCTTCGGAGTGGCCGCACCCGTGGATTTCTTGGGTTTCTTAGCCGCCCCAGCAGCCTTCTTGGGCTTGGCCGCGCCCGCCTTCTTCCCCTTAGGCTTGGCCTCCCCAGTGGCCGCCTTCTTGTTGAGCTTGAAAGAGCCAGAAGCCCCGGTACCCTTGGTCTGCACCAGGGTGCCCTTGCTCACCAGGCTCTTGAGACCCAGCTTGATGCGGCTGTTGTTCTTCTCCACATCGTAGCCAGCGGCCGCCAGTGCCTTTTTGAGCGCAGCCAGAGACACGCCACTGCGCTCTTTGGAGGCGGCGACAGCCTTGGTGATGAGCTCGGACACCGGGGGCCCGGACGCCTTGCGTTTTCCAGCGGCTACGCCCGATTTCTTCGCCTTCTTCTTAACAGGTGTTTTCTCTGCAGGTGCGGGAGCAGCAGGAGCAACCGGGGCCGTCTCCGACATGCTTCTGTTTAGCCAGGAAAGACAAAATAGTAAGGGTAAACTGTCAGAACGGCGTGTCCCGGGCGTCGCCGGCTGGGGGTTTATATAGAGAGTCGCTGAGTGATGATTGGTTGCCTGCTCTGTGCGCCGCGCGGCTAGGGAGGACTCCTCGGCTCTGCCGAGTGGCTGTGTTTTTTGCCCCTTAAAAAAGAAGAAAAATATAAGAAATCTGGGCATGAAATAATTAGGCATGTGGGGGAAACTGATCCGACACTCTTCAGGCTTCATTCCTGCCTTGTTTGCTATACCTACTTTTAAAACCGGCTCCCTGAAACTTTCCTGATTCCCCCAACTCTCTTGGAAACTTCGGTCAAATTGAGACAACTTTCAGATTTTCCTTAAAATTACTAGTTCTCTCTGTTTCCTTTGCAAATCTTTCTTCCAGGGCATTGTCATACACATTGTTTTCTTTTCAACCCTATATAAATAACCTCATTTTTACTGAAATATACAAGGAAAATCGGTTTTTTCGCGAGAGCAATAGCACAGCTCTCCTGCAACTTGTTTGCACTAAGCACTGGGAATTGGCACTGGGGTAGAAAATTCTACGTACAAGATAGGTAACTATTTTAGTAAAAATTGACTTTTTAATAAAGTTTATGAGTGACGAGACTATAAACTGGGTTTGATTGCAGTGTTTCGTGATTTAAACGGACTTTTTGGAAGGCTGGGGTGTGGGGCTGCTCTGTTTGTTTTTCTAGATAAACAGCTCCAAACACAGTCTTTAAAACCTTCTTTCAAACTTAGTATAATAGACTTTTTAGACCCAAAATGGGCGTTAGAAATACCTCATGCCATCCTCAATGAAGAAAAGTGAATCATGAAGCCCCAGAATGGCAGTTCTATAACAATGAACCAGCTCTAAGCTCAAAAAACAGACACCTGGGGTAATATTGTAAATTGTTTAATGACAATCTGTCCATTAGCATTTTTTCTCCAATATTTAGCATACAATTGTGTACATATTTCCTATATTCCGAAATGATACTTAAAATACATATTTGATTTAACTGTTTTCAACATTGCAAATAGGCACACAGGGGGTTAGAAGAAAAAATTCTCCTTTAAATCATTTCTTGAGTCTTCATAACTTTCCTTGAGTTTTTACTAGCAAAATACAAAGGTGACTGTCACAACCTAAATTAATTGGCTGAATATGTTTACCTGAGGAGCTGAACTAACATTTCACACCAAATATGGTTGATTTACTACTCCATCTCTTTGTAACATGCAGAACTAATGGAATTGAATAAATATTAAATTATTAAGCACAAAATTAGTATCTATCAAATAATCAAATACTGAAACTAAGCCTCATGTTTGTCAAATAAACAGGAAAGATATTTTGGTGTTGTGATTTTTTTTCTCATAAATATCCCTACTTTCAAAAATCTAGTTCTTCTGGCCTACATTCAATAGTAACTTGAGAATTTTCTCATATAATTCCAAGACAGGATAATCAGTTTTAAAGATGTCATCTCTCCATACTTAACTAATTACATAGACATCACTTGGTTTGTTTTTCAATAGTTATTGTGGACTGACACTGTCTAAAACTAAACCTCTGGGACTTGAGACCATGTTATATACCAAATACAAATACAGTGTATAAAGAGGGAAGCTTAAAATTTTGGCTATGGAACATTCCAATTTTCCCAGGACAGGTATTTTATGAGTGTCTGGAGAAAAGGGCTACTTGTCATCCTCAATGATATCACTGTCAATAGCAACAGTAACGGTAATATAGGCCCATTTCCTTTTCAAGCACATTGTATAGGCCCTTTTCCTTTTCGGGCCAGAGCCTAATACTATCAGTCCTCAAGATACAGGTAAAATTCAGATGTTTAAAACTTCACTATATTGGTAATCATTGTAGTCATAATATCAGTTGTTGAATATTTGTTGAACTTGTTCTCTAAGTTATATGTACTCAGTTTAAAATAGGTGAAAAGTACTTCCTACAGCAGATGTCACAATTTCTTTCTTATGCAACCACTGTTGGTTCCATGGCTATTTAGGTACCAAATAAGTGAGAAGACATTGGGCTCAGGGCCATTCGCTTCATTGTTTATAGGTCTCTGCCTTTCCTAGAGGACAATAATTGAGACATGCTTTCACCTGAAAAATTCTTCCCCAGATGTTTATAGAATGATGGAGCTGTGCTGCATGTTATTGCTTGAGACCCAAGTACTTACACTCTTAACTGTAGTGTGGACAAGGTTCTTGAAAGCAGGATCATCCCCATGGGACTGTAAATTTGGAAAGTTTCTCCTGTTACTTATAACCCACAAAAAAAAAACTTGTGTTTATTACTTTTGAATCCTAAATCTACATAGAGTCTAAAACAGTGTGTTTTTCTGCTAGACTAAGAATTCAACTATTTTTACCTTATAGTAAAAAATAAGAAAAACTAAAGTGAGACAAGTGATGGACATCTCACAACTTCATGTCCTCTTAATTTTGCTGTCAACACCCCACTCAACCATAGCCAGTGACTGTGAAAGATTTAGGTAGTGTGCACCAGGACAAGCCACGGGGGCTGTATGTAAGCATTCTAAAATTCATTAACTTTCAAAAATTTAAGAAAAAAAGTGACTATGTTCACTAAATATCAAAAAGGCCAAATTAAAAATAAGAGCTATATAACAAATAGAGCATTGTGTTATAATCATGTGCTCAGAAAGGTAATGAGAAGTCACATCCATTTTAATTTTCTGTCAGATGATCTCACCTGAGGACATGCTTCTGCTTGAAACTCCCCTCCAAGCATAACTATATATTATTAATTTAATTTCCTAAAACAAAATTACTACACTCAAATTTCCAATTTCTTTCTTTAAATGTCCTTCTATCTGTAATATTGGGTACATCTAGAAGTTAACTAATTTCTATTATACTTCAAAAATATGCCAATCCTCAGTTCCAGCCGCAAGTCTCATTCTCATATATTTACCACACTCCATTTCTCAGGCTGGGGTAGAAGTTCTCCAGAAGAAATTTTCTATCAAAATACAGCCTAAACCAACCTACTACAATGATAGAAGTGTTTGTATCTGCACAATCACTACACTTACCTGTGGTTATTGAGCACCTATTAAATAGTAGTTAGTGACTGAAGAAATTATTTCTTTAATTTGATTTCATTTTCACTAATTTAAATTTAAATAAGTACAGGTGGCTAGTGGCTAATGTAGGAAAGCACAGCTCTAAAACAACTCTCTCAAACCGGCCAAGTGGTTGGAGCAAACTACCCACTTGGCGATATTATTTAAAATGCTGTATCAATTCAGTAGACTTGGGGTTAGTCCTGAAATTCTCTAAGTCTAAGCTCCTGAGCCTGCCTACTCAATCGTTCATGTCTGACTCTTTGCAACATCATGTACTGCAGCCCGCCAGGGTCCTCTGTCCTTGGGATTTCCCAAGGCAAGAATACTGCACTGGGTTGCCATTTCCTACTCCAGCAGATCTTTCTGACTCAGGATCATATCTGTGTCTCCTGCAACTACTTCACTGTTCGTACACGGGTACTTGGAATATAATAGACCCTGAATTGTTGAATGGATGAATCAATGATTCTTGTTTAGTGTCTGTCCCAAAAAGGACAGCATGGGAGAACAAATTGTCTAAATCCACCGGTAAGCACACCTGAAATAAATTTCAAAAGTTTGTGACTCAGGAAATAATAATCCTCTAACTGCCTATACGGTAAACACCAGCAAAGAAGGGAGTTTTTTCTTAATGACCTCTGTAGTTACATAGAAGGCATTCAATGTGAATATGTGGAATGTGAGTAAATATTGGCATTTGCCTAGTAAACTTATCAATACCTATCATCGGTGTGTAGAACTTCAGTTATCCTTTTAACATGAACAGCATTTCAGTCAATAATTTTTTAAATGCGGTTAATTTGCAAATTCTTATTCAGTGGCAACCCACTGCAGTATTCTTACAAGGGAAATCCCATGGAGAGGAGCCTGGAGGGCTACAATCCATGGGGTCGAAAGAGTTGGACATGACTTAGTCACTAACCCACCACCACAATTCATCATGCTGTATCTTCAATACTTCACTGACATAGATTCATGGTAGGTTGCAAAGACATTAGACCCCAGGATCAGAAAGCATCAGTTCTAACCCCAACAATGCTACTTATTAGAACAGAATTAGGTCTTCAAGCCTGGGATTCTTCATGTTCACAATGTAAATCGTGCTTTTCCAGAATACAGTGGAAATTCAGTTAACTTTATCTCCCCTTCCTGAAGTTCCCGCTTTATCAGGAATGTTGAAACGATGTGTATCTACAGCTTTGCCAGACGGAAACGTTGACGATCAGCCAAATTTGATAAATATTGCTAGGGAATTTAAGAAATACATTTTTAAAAGTATCTTCATATTTACAATTAGTTTTATTCTGCTTTCTGTCCCTTTTAATAGACAGATGTGGCAGAACAGCCTCCTTTTATTAAATAATAAAAATGGTGAGGAAACTTGTACAATATTAATTGAAAAAACTCACAGGGACATGTCTAGAGACCAGAAAACCAGCGTCTCTGGACCCCAGCCAGGAAACAGAAGAGTCAGACACCCAATAGCATTTCCACGCCCCCTTCCCTTCTTGGCAATACCAAACACCCAGTAAGATAGGGAAGAGGAGGGGGCAGAAGTCTAGTTCCCGCCCTCGCTGTTTCAGTTTCCTAAAAGGTCCGCAAAACTGATATATAAAGGGCTGCAGCTGGATCTCGGGTACTGGAAAAGAGCAATAGTTGCTTTTCATCATGTCTGGTAGAGGTAAAGGAGGAAAAGGGCTTGGAAAAGGAGGCGCTAAACGCCATCGTAAAGTTTTGCGAGACAATATCCAAGGTATTACCAAACCTGCTATTCGGCGCCTGGCTCGTCGTGGTGGTGTGAAGCGCATTTCTGGGCTCATCTATGAGGAGACCCGCGGGGTGCTGAAGGTGTTCTTGGAGAACGTGATCCGGGACGCAGTCACCTACACCGAGCACGCCAAGCGCAAGACTGTTACCGCTATGGACGTGGTCTACGCACTCAAGCGCCAGGGGCGCACCCTTTATGGCTTCGGCGGCTAAGTTGCCAAGTAGTTACGAAGCTTCTGCTTATTAAACAACGGCCCTTTTCAGGGCCACCCACTTGGTCATAAGAAGGGCTGTTACTTTTTTAAGTGAGTAAGCTAGAGGTATTACGCCTGATATCTAATGGCAATAGAAAGTTCGCGGTTTTAACTGCAAGCTAGTCATTGTTCGTCTTTAACTTTTTTTTTCAAGTTTGACGTCTCAAGATGGCGGTTCTCAGACGTGTTAATAGAACAAGGCCGAAGAAAATCTCGGGCAGTGGGACTGCTATTTTTTTTTTCCTCAATCGGAGTGGATTGTAGCTGGAAGTGTAGTTTTCAATGTGTTTGAATTCATCTTATTTCACAAACGTTAGATTTGCTAGAATGTTCCACCGACCTAGCTCCTAGTGTCCTGTAGAGGGCACCTGAGACTGAAACAGCCTCCCTCCTACAGGAAACATTACAGATAGCCGTAGACAGATTGATCCATAGCTAATAAAGCCGGGTGGGAGGAACACTTAAAAATTGTCTTACCCAGTGCAGTCTTGAAGGACCCGTTGTAAATGTAGCGTGACTAAGAGGTCATCAGTCATCTTAACACTTTATTTCCAAAATATTGATAACGTGGCTTAAATTCCTGTGTTAGGTCAACCTATGGCCTCCCCACCTCATCTGACTAATCCTTACCGCTCCATTTTCCACTAGGCAGAAAAGATTGTCTTCAGACCTCCCTGCCACCTGCGTTCTAAGTCTTTCACTCCCTGAGAACTCGTATCTATATCAGTGGAAACACTGGTGTGGGTGAACACATCCAGGGACAGTTTCATTCTGTGCTTGTTTTCTCAAGATAGATATTAATGGAGCCCACTTCCACTATCAATAACTATCAATAACTTAATTGTACAACGAATTACTTGGTCATCCTTATTTAACAATAGTGATGTCCCAGCTTAAGATTTTAATATTCCTCTTTCCTGTGTATGTTTTAGTGTCTGTCACTTACTAGATCCTTCCCGTTTATGAAATCTCCAAGGCTTGGATAATCTGGAGTCACTGTCTGCTTATCATATGTCGTGGCTCCTCTAGCCCGTGGGATTTTCTAGGCAAGAAGCAAGAAGACTGGAGTGAGTTGCCATTTCTTTCTCTAGCGGATCTTCCGGACCCAAGGATCGAACTGGGGTCGCCAGCAACTCCTGCCTTGTCAGGCAGATTGTTTTACACCGAGCCACGTGGGAAGTCCAAGGGAGGCGGGGAGGACGCCAAAGGATGAGCTAAATAGCATTCTCCGGGACACAGTGGTGGTCAGAGAAGCCTGGAGTCCTACGGTCCGAGAGGTAGCAAAGAGTAGGACACGACAACAACGGGACTCTACCCACTATTCCCAGGTCTGTGTAGGTTTAAGAGGCAAATTTCCTCAGAAAATAGTTGTGGACCTCCTGGGTACCAAAGGAAGTGGCCCGTACGGGGATTGAACCCGCGACCTTGGCGTTATTAGCACCACGCTCTAACCAACTGAGCTAACCGGCCCTGCTCTTTTCTTCAGAGAAGAATATCCTTCCCATAGTTTCCAGAGACCTTTGAATGGGCAAATCTAAAACTATATTTCTAATCTCGTTACATGAGACTTCGTTTATTACTCCTGACTTCATAACCTTCTCACAGTGTTCCGTTGTTCCTTTCTTCCTCACCAAGATCCTATGTTCTCCGTGATGTTTCTCGGTTTGCTTCTTTGGCTCCTATTCCTGGTTTGTGATTCGTCCCAAACAACAAACTCTTGTTCTCCATTATCAATTTGTAAACCCTCCTTGAGCTATCTCTTCCAGAATGTGCCATAAATGGTAAGACACCAAAAAAAACAAACAAAAAATGGTAAGACACATGGCACCCCAAAAAGAATTTAATAACAACTATAACTTAGACTATGCTACCCCAAAATACGCCACTATGGCATAAAAATTATTTTCAGCAAAGGAACTTGAAGAACAGCTGATGTAAGAATGGGGCTCTGACTTCCCTTTTTCTTCCCCAAAGCAGATAATTATTCCATATGAAAGGTGCCATCCCTTTACCAGGAAAAAATAAACAATCTTGTCACCAAAAAATGGGGAGTCCAAGATAAGAGAAATCTGTACAAACAGACCTTGTTAAAATAATCCTACTCCTGATGGCTTGGGTGGTTACGGCCGTGGTGGTGGAGGCAGTGGCGGTTATTATGGGCAAGGTGGCATGAGTGGAGGTGGATGGCGTGGGATGTACTAAAAGCATAACCACACATACAAAAGTCCTGACAACAGCATCTGGTCTACTAGACTTTCTTACAGAATTACTTTCTTTTGTATTTTAAGAACTTTATAATGACTGAAGGAATGTGTTTTCAAAATATTATTTGGTAAAGCAACAGATTGTGATGGGAAAATCTGTTTTCTGTAGGTTTTATTTGTTGCATACTTTGACTTAAAAAAATAAATTTTTATATTCAAACCACTGATGTTGATACTTTTTATATAATTACTCCTGAGGATGTGCTGCTTTCATAAGATTTGGGTTGATGTATTTTACTATTAGCTCTACACGAAGTAGTTTAATCTTAAGAGGACAATGGTTCACCTCTGCATAAACTACAAGTCTTAATAAGCGACATCTGGAATAGAGCTTGGAGAATAATTAGTGTTACTCTTTAATTTCTCCTGGACAACACTGTAAATATAAAACCTAAAGATGAGTTTAGGTAACTTCAGGAGTATAAATTGGCTAATTCTATATTTTCAGACATTTATCTGGCATAGCTCTGAAATGTTAAAAATCCAGGAGGTATCTGGACTTAATGTATATTCATAATTGTGTTACCTGCAGATGGAAGTGTTGGAAGTTTAGATTCTAGCTCTAGACTTTAGAAGAAATCCCCTCAGCACTTGACTGAAGTACCAAAAAAATGTTTCCCAAAAGTGATAGTTGTAAATTCTCAAAATGTCTTAGATTAGGTTAAGGTTCTCGGTGACAAGAGATTCACTACAAGTACAAAGGTATTTACCGTGGAGTATAATTCTCACAGGTGTATTCCGTTTCCAGCCAAATAGTTAAAGCATATGGCTTTTAAAATAACTGTATAGATGACTACTTTTTAAAAATGTAAGACACAAGTCCGTGTCTTGAGAGTGTTGAGATTGGATTCTGCATCTAATTTGTTTCGAGTTTTAGAGCCATTGTATTTAATAATTTTATGTAGCAAGGAAAAAAGGTGCTTTATTTTTAATCCCTTTGATCAATATGGCTTTTCTTCCAAATTGGCTAATGGATCAAAATGAAACCTGTCAATGTGAATTCAGTTATTGAACTTGTTACTTGTTTTTGCTAGAAATGTTATTAATGTAATAAATATCAGTATGGGAGATGAAAAAAAAAATAAATAATCCTTATCTTCCTTTAGTCTCCTCATGTATGTTAGTTGCTATTTCACAATTACTACTCTTTGTTCAAACTAAACATTTAGGCCTAACTGCTTTTTAGATCATCATTTTCCTGTGAAGACACATATAAAAAGATTAAATAAAATTTGCATTCTTTTCTGCTATTGATCTGTCTTATGTCAACTAAATTTTCAAGCCTGGCTAGAAACCCTAAAAGGGTAGAGGAAAGTTTAGCTCCTCCTACAAAGCTTTCCAATCCCTACCATGGCCTGAGAGGTCTCTCTACCTGCATTATTCCCATTCTATGATCACTATCTCCCACAGCAGATTTCATTATCCCCTACAGGAGGAGAGATTCCAAGTCTGGAGAGCGTAACTTTTATTCCAGGCCTGATTGAGCCACCAAGAGGAGCAGAGAGCTAGCCTCTCTCTCTCTCCCCACTGCCACCCACCTCTTCCTCCTCCACCTCCTCCTCCTGCTCTCCTTCTTCCTCTTCTCCTTTCTATTCTTCTTCTTCTTCACTTTTTGTCAGAAACTGTAGAGTCTGAGATCTTACCCTACTTAGGAGATAATAAAATAACATGTAACTTTTTCATGACTGCTGGTTGTAGACACAACACCTAGATCAGACACAAAAGGCTTTATTATTCACAGCACAGCAGCAACAAGGTTGCATTGGTTCACCTTGCCCACCAAGTCCCACAAGGGCAACCTGGAGGGGCCCAGGTGGATGCTGCATGCACAGTGGGTTTGCATCACTACCACGGGACAGCTTGGGGGACTGGTGGCTTAAAGTGAGTGTGGCAAGCAAACCTGCTCTTTGTCTGGGGGGCAACCACTACCCTATTCTTTAAGGTCCCTCAACCCTGATGAGTAGCATTCTTGACACACCCTGTAAGAACAGGCAGGAACTCTCAGGGCAGATTGCCTCTTCCAACGCTGTGTTCAAAAAACTAACACTGAATATATTCAAGCAGGGACACTGATGGTGAGAAATTTTATTGTTAGAGCCATTTGCAGGCAAAGTAGCTATGAGGGTGTGAGGAAGAAGGTCATTTGGGAGATGGGCCCAGAAGGAGTAGCAAGTGTTAGGCTGAGGAAAGAGCAGAGAGTGGAGAGGAGGCAGGGGATTCACTGTTATTAAAGAGTGCTCAGTTCTGCAAAGGATACTAAGTATATGTTGGACTCAGAGACTAGAGACAAATGTGTTCTAAACACAGAGGATAGGATTGAAGGACAAAACAGGCACCACACACTCATGAGGCACATAAAGAACTCGGCATCTATGAGGCATCTCATATTTAAGAAACCTTGTCGGCCAATCACTTACCCCCTACCCATGGTATGCAGATAAAACCCATTGGTGAGTGACAACTATAGACCAAGCAAAACTTCCCATGTGATCAGACCCAGGTACCTTGGACCTACTCAGTCCTCTTGTTCAACTTAACTCTGATCCTCAGAAGCCCATCATCACACAGGAAGGCTAATGAGGCAAAACAAAAGATGTATGAACATTGTGCTAGAACAAGATTCATATAGCAGGACCTCCCACTTGTTTGTCTTATCCTGAGGATGGTGTGCAACCCCATCTCTTTACCTGTGCTTTTTGCAACATTGATTCAAAACCCTAAAACATTTTAATGACCTCTGGGAGAGTTGTGTGGTGCACTTGAAGGTGAAACTGCCACCATAAAATTGCCATTTTGGCATGACTTATTTGGGCTAAAAGCCTTGAAAAACAGGTGCAAATGGGCACTCCTACCTCTCGTTTTTGTCCTAAACTCACAGAATCAAACTCCAATGTACTAGAGGAAAAATAGGATCCTTATGACCAGAGATAAACTTTAAGCAGAGAAAACTGCATTGTTAAATTAACCCTCTTTTTTCTACCATTAACTACTCTAAAAGTCCCTTTAGTTTGTCATTTTCATTAGTGTAATTTAATATAGAAATAACATAACAGCTGCCATCTATGGTGTCTGAAAAGAGCCCCAAATTTTCTCTACTCAAAGGACCCAGGAACCTTCACTTACCAGTTGGAGGGCCATTATTTAGCCACTACACTGTTGGCCCCCAGTTAAGGAATTTCTAGAAAATACAGAAGAAATTAAGGTAGTAGTACCCAACACGCTAGGAAATACATTAAGAATTAAGGTAGTACCCAACATGCTAGGGATGAAAGGCCAAAGTATTTACCAACTGTATTGTATCAAGCTAACTTACAGAGCATCCAAGTGCAAGCTCTTTCATAGAAAAAGTAGGTGGCCCTGAAAAGGGCCTTTAACTTTGCTACAAGAACCTTACAAAGCTCAAACTTAACCACCAAATCCATAGAGAGTGCGGCCCTGACGCTTGAGCGCGTACACCACATCCATGGCGGTGACAGTCTTGCGCTTGGCGTGCTCGGTGTAGGTGACCGCGTCCCGGATCACGTTCTCCAAAAACACCTTCAGCACCCCACGGGTTTCCTCGTAGATAAGACCGGAGATCCGCTTGACTCCTCCACGGCGGGCCAGGCGACGGATAGCCGGCTTTGTGATGCCCTGAATGTTGTCACGCAAAACCTTACGGTGACGCTTAGCGCCCCCCTTTCCAAGGCCTTTTCCGCCCTTGCCGCGTCCAGACATATTACCTAAATGCTGAGCACTAATGCCGAATATGCCTAATGCAAGGCCCTGCCGCCTCTTATGTAGCGATAGCGCGGACCTTTGTGAAAACTGGACGATCAGAAAGGCGGGAAACTGCACTGAGTTCCCCGCCCCTTCTAAAATCTAAAGTGAAACAGGCTAGGGAGATTTACTAGTATTTAGAGGCTCATAGGTAAAGAATCCGTCTGCAGTGCGGGAGACGAGGGTTGGGTCGGTTGGAAAGATCCCCTGGAGAAGGAAATGACAACCCATTCCAGTATTCTTGCCTGCGAAATCCCATAGATAGAGGAGCCTGGCGAGCTACAGTTTATAAAGGGGCAAACAGTCCGACAAGACTGACCACACACATACTCTATTAATCTATCTGAATCTTAGTAGCTTTCTTCGTACAATATGATAAATGCTATTAATAACTGAGTTACTGTAAACAAAATAGCATCTAGTTCGGGGACAATAAATTCCTGGAATCTGTTACTGAAAGCAAAGTATGATAGCTAACACACATTTAAAGATTTCAAAACTTTCTAATATAATACTAGTCTCTACAGTGTGCTTTAATTTATACAAATTGAGCATATACATTTAATCAGTGAAGGATTGCAAAGGAAAAGAATGTAAATTGTCAGGGGCTAATAAAATGTTCTTGTATAGAGTGGAAGGGTGATTGTCCTTTCCTGTAGTTGGTGCATGGAATTCAAGCAAAGATATCATAAACTCCAGTGGTGGGCAAAGAAATTTACACAAGTGCCAGAAATAAAAATGTGATCTTCCCTAGGTTTTTATATTATTTAAAAAGAAATTCTTTTTGGTGAACACATGGGAGCACTAAGATTTAAATGATGCCCTTAAAATAAATAGAATGTTCAAAATAGCTTTTTTAAAATTCACACTTATGATATACCAAGCACACTGTCCTAAAGAGTATAGATTAGCTCAGCCAAGTGCTCCATCAGAAAATTTGAGATTATGAATGTCAAATTTCAGAACAATTTATTTTGAGGTAGCAGCACCAACAGCTAAAAAAATCACACACCAGCATAAATGAACCAAATTTCAATTCAGTGGACATATCATCACTAAAACAGGCAGAAGAAAGGAAAACATTGCTGTTTAAGAAAAACAAAACAAACACATCCAAAAAAGAACATTAATTTGTTAAACAAGCCTTGAAATCCACAGGAATACACAATAGCAACTCATAAAGAATTCTCACAGCTTTTTTTAACATTGTCAAATAAAATATACATTTTGAAATAACAAAATTCACAAAAATTTGCTACAATAGTATCTAGAGTTCCTCTAGCCAATTTTCCCCTAATTGTGACATCTTATATAGCTATATCATAATATCAAAGGCGGTAATTGACACTGGCAAAGTACTGTTAACTAGCATACAGGCCTTATTCAGTTCTCACAGATTTTCATATTGCCCCCATGTGTGTGTCTGTGTCTGTCTGTGTGTTTGTATGTGTAGTCTTATGCCATTTTAAAACATGCATCAGTTCATGTAACTATCACCTCAACATTGACACAAAACTATTTTACTATTATCAAGGAACTCTTCAATGTTAATGTTTTATAGTTACATCCACCCACATCTTCCCTGTCTTGGGGCAATCACTAATCTGTTATTCATCTCAGTATCATCACTTTGAGAATGTTATATAAAGGGAATAATAAAATATATAACTTTTTAAGATTGGCTTTTTTACTAAGCATTACCCATGTAGACAGTTACATGTATTAATGTCAATAGCTTCACATTTTATTGCTGAGTAGGATGCCATTGTATGGGTGTCTAAGAATTAATACAACCATTGACCAGTTGAAAGTTACGAACTTGTTTCTAATTTGTAAATGAAGATGTTATGAACAGTTTTATTTTTCCCCAGCCACCCCCACACCATTTGGTTTGCTTTTAGTATCTCCTGCATGCCACCTGAAAATTACATATTTTTTAAATGGCAGATATGCTGCTATGATGACTGGGAGGCTAACAGGCCTTTCAGTCATCACACAGAAATCACACAGCATTGTCATTATCTCTTGAAAATGTGTTTCAAGATTCAAAAACATTGCACTGAGCTATTCCAGCTGTTTCTGAAATCTGACTTCTGGTTTCTATAGCTGAGGATTTGCTCCACAACAGTCTGTAATGTTTATTAATTAAACTATTGGTGTCCGGATCCTTTGGTTCCTGCCAGGGGACTAATGTTTTCGCTTCTATGCAGAACTATTCACTTAGGGCCTCGAGACCCTCCAGTGTTGCTTAATCTCCCCAGGCTAGGAGTAAACCCAGCAATAAGGCTGAGAGTTCCCATTGCTAATGTCTATAAAACCTGACAGAATCCAGAAATCTTGCATTGCTCCATGGTTTATCCTAGGATTCTACCTTTGTTGGAAGAAAGTTGGGAGCTGTTGTCTCATTGGCTCTTTCCCTGAGGATTAATAATAAATGATGACTGCAAACTCTGCCTTAGTGACTACATCATGTTTTTCTTGCAAAGTGCAGACACATTCTGCACAATCTGAGTTTTCAGTAACTTGCTGCAACAAGCTCTAAATTCCTGGAGTGTTGAACATACTTATTAGTCTGGGCCCCAGATTTGGTGAATTTATGCTCTTCCCATCTGCTAACTGCTGGTGGTGCTGCTGGAAACTGAATTCTGGAAATCCCACGGAACCAATGTTTTGGATACCAGATCTCTATTTTTAGTACAGAAAGGATGACTACATTTACCAAATGATGTATTGTTCAGCACAAAAACAAATGGATTAGCAGCAAACTGGTCTCCAGTAGTACTCAGCATGGGTCCTAAAATATCAGTGTGTGTGCATGCCACTTTCTGGCTGCTCAAGGACCAATGCTTTTTATCTTATACTACATCATCCCTGGACTTCCTGTCTCAGGGACAGGAAAATTTCAATTATTTGGCCTGATCTAATAATTAAATTACTACAAACAAAGCTAGTGAAGGTGGTGGATTTCCAGCTGAGCTATTTAAAATCCTAAAAGATGATGCTGTTAAAGTGCTGCACTCAATATGCCAGCAAATTTGGAAAATTTAGCAGTGGTCACAGGGCTGGAAAAAGTCAGTTTTTATTCTAATACCAAAGAAAGGCAATGCCAAAGAATGTTCAAATTACCATGCAATTTCGCTCATTGGCAAGCTAGCAAGTTAACGCTAAAAATCATTCAAGCTAAGCTTCATAAACACATGAACCAAGAACTTCCAGATGTACAAGATGGATTTAGAAAAGGCAGAGGAAACAGAGATCAAACTGCCCACACCCATTGGATCACAGAAAAAGAAGAAAAATCCCAAAGAAAATACCTACTTCTGCTTCATTGACTTCGATAAACCCTTTTTGTCTATTACAACAAACTGTGGAAAATTCTTAAAGAGATGGCAATACCAGACCACCTTACCTGTCTTCTGAGAAACCTGTATGCAGGACAAGAAGCAACCTGACCAAGACTGGTTCAAAACTGGGAAAGGAGTATGTCAAGGCTGTATATTGCCACCCTGCTTATCTAACTTCTATGCAGAGTATATCATGTGAAATGCCAGGCTGAATGAAACACAAGCTGGAATCAAGATTGCTGGAAGAAAAGTCAACCTCAGATATGCAGATGATACCACTGCAATGGCAGAAATCGAAGAGGAACTAAAGAGCCTCTTGATGAGGGTAAAAGAGGAAAGTGAAGAAGTAGATTTAAAAGTCAACATTCAAAAAGCTAAGATCATGGCATCCAGTTCGAGCACTTCAAGGGAAATAGATGGGGAAACAATGACAGACTTTATTTTCTTGGGCTGGAAAATCACTGCCAACACTGATTGCAACCATGAAATTATAAGATGCTTACTCCATGGAAAAAAAACTATGACAAACCTAAACAACTTATTCAGAAGCAGAGACACAACTTTGCCAACAAAGGTCCGTACAGTCAAAACTATGGTTTTTCCAGCAGTCATGTACAGATGTAAGAGTTGGACCATAAAGAAGGCTGAGCACCTAAGAGTCAATACTTTTGCACTGAGGTGCCGGAGAAGACTCAAGAGTCCCTTCAACAGCAAGATTAAACCAGTCAATCCTATAGGAAATCAGTCCTGAAAATTCATTGGAAGGACTGTCACTGAAGCTGAAGCTCCAATACTTCAGCCACCTGATGTGAAGAACTGACTCACTGGAAAAGGCCCTGATGCAGGAAAGACTGAGGACAGGACAAAAGGATGAGATGGTTGGGTGGCATCACTGACTCAATGGACATGAGTTTCAGCAAACTCTGTGAGATAGTGAAGGATAGGGAAGCCTGGAGTGATGCATTTGATGGGATTGCAGAGTCGGACATGATAGGGACTGAAAAATACAACTAAACTAAGATGACAGATAAGGGGTGGGGGGGGGGTTGGGGGGGGTGGTAATTTACACAGGAAAGTCACTTAGAAGACCCAAGAAGTAACCAAAGCAGGTTGTATACACACACACACATATATATACATATATGATTTGTACTTGAAGAATTGTTTGCTTATATAACTTTCTTAGCATTTACTTCTCATAATGCATCCTATTATACTGGTGTAAGAATATCTTCACACTACTTGCTGCTTTTAGAGGAAGAAGATCACTATTTTCAGGGTTTAAGGGGATCGCATCACTTTTTTTGCTGTTAACTTTTCAGATTGCAATGGAAGTTTCAGGTGTCAATGCCCTGATTTTTACATGGAAAACAGATTGCACGTCAACTGTTTTCCTAGGATTGGTACATGGAACACGGAGTTATGCTGTTCCATTGTTTTGTTAGAGGGTTTTTTGGAGATGATCTACTTTGTGATACAGTTCTTCCAAGTGAAGTTGTAGGTGGCTCTGAAAAGAGCCTTTGGGTTTGGTATTAGCACTTGGTGTCGACAATTTATGCCCTCTCCCCGCGGATGCGGCGGGCAAGCTGGATGTCCTTGGGCATGATGGTGACGCGCTTGGCGTGGATGGCACAAAGGTTGGTGTCCTCGAAGAGCCCCACCAGGTAGGCCTCGCACGCCTCCTGCAGCGCCATCACCGCCGAGCTCTGGAAGCGCAGGTCGGTCTTGAAGTCCTGCGCGATCTCGCGCACCAGCCGCTGGAACGGCAGCTTGCGGATCAGCAGCTCCGTGGACTTCTGGTAACGGCGGATCTCTCTCAGGGCCACCGTGCCGGGGCGGTAGCGGTGCGGCTTCTTCACACCGCCGGTGGCCGGCGCGCTCTTGCGGGCCGCCTTGGTGGCCAGCTGCTTACGCGGCGCCTTACCGCCGGTGGACTTGCGGGCAGTCTGCTTAGTACGAGCCATCACGACGAATCCGAAAAACTGTTGCAACTCAAGCCCGGCTCTTCTTGCTCCTATTTATAAAGGCGAAGTCATCCTGATTGGTCCGAATCTTCAAATTTCGCGCGGTGAAAGAAGGAACTGGATAAGCCTTGTGATTGGCTACCAGTTCTCACTTTGGAAAACCTTGATCTTTTGATGTTTTTTCTCTGTAAATTCTCCATCTATTCACCCTGTATTTTATGTGCTTTATATTTACCTTAATTGGTTTTAATCCCTTTGTTCGAGATTAAGTTTGGGAAGAGACAAAAAAGAAAGTCCCACAGATCCGCGCCCTTTCAAAAACTCCATTTCTGAAAGTTATTGATCGAGTCCAGCTTCGTCATTTATCAGAGGTTCTAATTTTGAATAAATGTTTTATTTTTGCAATGCAAGTATCGTATTACAGAATTTCCAACCTTTCAACAAACATTGCCATCACTTTCAGACACTCTGTTCCTAGGAAACACGAAAATACTACCGCTGTTGAAATGTGACGATGCTGCTGCTGCTGCTGCTGCTAAGTAGGTTCAGTCGTGTCCGACTCTGAGCGACCCCACAGACGGCTGCCCACTAGGCTTCCCCGTCCCTGGGATTCTCCAGGCAAGAATACTGGAGTGGGTTGCCATTTCCTTCTCCAACGCATGCAAGTGAAAAGTGAAAGTGAAGTTGCTCAGTCTTGTCCGACTCCTAGCTACCCCATGGACTGCAGCCTACCAGGCTCCTCCGCCGTGGGATTTTCCAGGCAAGAATACTGGAGTGGGTTGCCATTGCCTTCTCCGACGATGCTGAATCTTGGTAAATCTTAAATGTTTGATCAAGCCAAACTGGAAATGCCAATGGCTTAATTCTTAAAACATTTCAGCATTTAGCAAAATTTTATGTTCTCTTTTCTACAATTACTAACTCGGTAACTTAATTTTGGCCGAAAACTAGAATCATAAATTTATATTGGGCTTTCGTCTCTTTAGGTCCACATCGAGGACGAAACAAGCCCCACAAGTAGATATTTATGTTCAAAACATTAATCCTTTACAGTTTTGAAAACGGAAACTTTTTTTCTTACCTAGTGGCTGAGGATATCCAGGGTTCCTTCCAGTTAAACAGCCAATCAAGAAATAGGATCGAAATCGCCTTATTTGCATACAACATTTCTACTGGCTGACTTGATCCAATCAGCGATTGCGATAGATCAAGCATCTATTTGCATAGAAGCCCTACAAAAATAGGCCGGCACTATAAACCGCATTATTCAGTTTTCTCTGTCAGTTTATTTTGTCTGTCATTCTTCTATCATGCCTGAGCCCGCTAAATCTGCTCCTGCTCCGAAGAAGGGCTCTAAGAAGGCGGTGACCAAGGCACAGAAGAAGGATGGGAAGAAGCGCAAGCGCAGCCGCAAGGAGAGCTACTCCGTGTACGTGTACAAGGTGCTGAAGCAGGTACACCCGGACACTGGCATCTCGTCCAAAGCCATGGGCATCATGAACTCCTTCGTCAACGATATTTTTGAGCGTATCGCAGGCGAGGCATCGCGCCTGGCGCATTACAACAAGCGCTCAACCATCACATCCAGGGAGATCCAGACCGCCGTGCGCCTTCTGTTGCCTGGGGAGCTGGCCAAGCATGCCGTGTCTGAGGGCACCAAGGCTGTCACCAAATACACCAGTTCCAAGTAAATGTTTTTAGGAGCTGTCAAACCCAAAGGCTCTTTTCAGAGCCACTCACGTTTTCCCAAAGGGCTCTAATACTGGATATTGTTGTAACCTCTAGGGGAAAAATAATGCTGAACTTCAAAGTTGGCTATGTTATGAATTTATGATTTTAACTTTTCAGAAAATTTCCTCTTAGTAATTCTCATAACTAGATAACTTGATCAGCTTAAAAGAAATGGGCTATTTCAATACAAAAAGACAGACCATTTCTAACTAGTATAAACTATAAACCTCTGGAGATTGAGTCACAACAGCCACTAACCTCTTTTCCCTGAGCAATTAGCAACTATTTGCTTGCTTCCCTTGTTAGATGTGGTCTCTGGTTGAATTCCTAACAATGGGATAAGAGTAAACTTTTACATTTGTGGGTCTGGGGCATAATAGCCTCCCAGAAAGACTTTACATGCTCTTTCTCTTCCCAGGGCAAAAGTGTTTTAGAAGGGCCAAACTAATGCTAACACCAATGTTACCAAACCAAGACTTAAGTACAACTTTGGCTTCTCTAGAAATGGAATCTTTACTGTTCAACCAGAAATTGCCTAATCACCAGTTAGATAGACTAACAGACCCCTGTCATCCCCTAAAGCAGCAGTCTCCACCCTTTTGGGCGCCAGGGATCGATTTCATGAAAGAATGTTTCCCCATACAGGGTGGGAGGATGGTTTGGGGATAATTCAAGCCCATTACTTTTTTTTTGGGGGGGGGGGGGGGGCGGGGATGCTGTATGCTCAACTTTTTTGAATTGCTCATTTTTTTCTTTTTTTAAAAATTATTTTATTTATTTTAATTTGGGGCTAATTACTTTACAATATTGTAGTGGGTTTTGCCATACATTGACATGAATCAGCCATGGGTATACATGTGTCCCCCATACCGAACCCCCTTCCCACCTCCCTCCCCTTCTTGGCCCTCAGGGTCCTCCTAGTCCGCAGGCCCCGAGCACTCTGTCTCATGCATCAAACCTGGACTGGCCATCTATTTCATATATGGTAATATACATGTTTCAAATCATCCCACCCTCACCTTCTCCCACAAAGTCCAAAAGTCTATTCTTGGTGTCTTGTTTGCTGTCTCGCATGTAGGGTCATCATTACCATCTTTCTAAATTCCATATATATGCGTTAATATACTGTATTGGTGTTTTTCTTTCTGACTTACTTTACTCTGTATAATAGGCTCCAGTTTCATCCACCTCATTAGAACTAATTCAAATACATTCTTGTTAATAGCTGAGTTTCCATTGTGTATATGTAGCACAGCTTTCTTATCCATTCGTCTGCCAATGGACATCTAAGTAGCTTCCATGTCCTGGCTATTGTAAACAGTTCAAGCACATTACATTTAGTGTGCACTTTATTTCTATTATTATTACATTAATAACAGGCATTAGATCCTGGAGGTTGGGGTCCGCTACACTAAAGAATGGCATCCTTGCAATAATCAACCCAGTTTTATTCCTAGTATAATTTCCCTGTTCCTGCTCCTTTCTGCCTAGAAAAACCTTTAATTTCATATAGCTCCTCGGAGCTCCTTTCCGTCTGCTAGATTGGCAGCTGCCAGATTCATGAATCACTGAATAAAACCAATAACATTTCTAACATGTAGTCCTTGGAATTCTATTTTTAACATGTGAAAGCAATGTGTTAAGATAATTGAGATACAAATATAAAAGGACACAGAGGTGGGGGCATCATCCCTGGTGGGCCAATGATTAAGGTTCCATTGATTCCACTGCAGGGGGCACAGGTTCTATCCCTGGACAAGGAGTTAAAAATCCCATGGCCAGGGGGGGGGGAAAAAGGCACATGGGCTCCAGAATCACTGTTTGGAAGAAAGAGTTGCCTGCTGATCTAGAATACCCTTTTGGATCTCACAAAAGCAGAGAATAAACTTGCAATAAGCCTTTAAGGTTGTCAGTTAAAAATAAATAAACCAAAAGTTGAGAATTATGTTTTATTCAGCAGGTATACCAAGGATTGAAACCCATGAGACAGCCTCCCGGAAAGCTCTAAGGGACTATTGTGAAGAGGTAAGGGAGAACCAAGATATATAGGAGTTGGGGGTGGGAAGAGGGAAGCGGGTACTTAAAGCATCAAAAAATTACGGTTAATTAAAGAAAACAGACATTTCAAGCTAGTGAATTTTTCATACTTTTCTAAGTCTGAGAAGATCCAAGAGTCTGGGCTGATTGAAATCATTCCTTTGATATGTAACTTAACTACCTAGGGCCAGTATCCTATTTTTCTTCATCCTGAATCCACTCAGTGTGCACAGTTGTGGGGATGGGGTGGCAGTTTCAGAGGCTTAAGGCTAGATGGCTGCCACATCCTTTGTTTACTGATACAGCAAGTGACATTCTTCATCCACAAAGTTTGGAAATTTACCTTAATATACCCTCCACCATGATAATCTCTATTTTCTAAAAGGAAGTTCAGTTACTTGCTGCTGGATCTCAAACCTTGTAGAACCAGATGGCTAGCAACATTCTTTAGTTGGCAAAGGACAGAGGAAATATTCTTCCAAGACAATTTCATAGTTATTTGGCAAAACCTGAACAACACCAGTTTCCTGTCCTTCCTTGAACACTGCTAAAAAATGAGAGTAATTAACAGCCTACACACCCTAATGAAAGTCTCTGCATTTGAACTGCAGTCTCTCCCAATAGGAAGGGTTCAGAAGATACATGATCTCTTGCTTCAATGCCAAGATTCAGTTATAGCTTAGATCAGCACTTGATAACATGCATCATTTTTATCATAAATAAATTTGTTTTCTTTCAAAAAATCATGCATTTTGCCATCAAATCATCACCATTTTGAAGGTTTTCGTATGGAATTCTATTAGCCATGAGCCAAAAGATGAACAGTTTTATTTATATTTGGAGACTCATTAGTAAATATCCAATATAATCTTAGAAACTGTACTTATTACAGTGTATAAAGCCTTTTTAGAAATATTACATTTGAATTCTCTTTTTTCTGAAAAGTGAAACAATGGTAGTGATTATTTGGAACCTCAAAATATCTTACTTTTGGGACTTCCCTGGTGGTCTAGTGGCTAAGACTCCATGCTCCCAATGCAGGGGACTCAGGTTCCATCTCTGGTTGAGAAACTAGATACCTCTGCTGATAATAAAAAGCTCTCATGCTGAAACTTAAAAAAAAAGAAAAAGAAAAAAAACCCATGTGCTGCAACTAAGACCCATTTTGGTTAAATACCCTTTTTTAATCTTACTTTTCATTTTAAATAAATTGTCACAGAATTAATACTCTCCCCAATGACTAGTACTTCTTGAACTAGCTGGCAGTTGTCTCCCTCGGGTTAGTACTCATCTATTTCTGCTCTGGCCTCAGTTTATTTTCTGTGTTGGGGCCAGTGTGAGGAAAGCAGGAGAGACTCCATCTTGAAGCCTGTCATCTGTCTTAAAGACTGGATATGAACTGGGCCTGAACCCTGCCCAAGAGTGAAGAAACCACTGCTAGTGAAAACCAGGTCTTCTGGAGACTTCCTCCCTACAGATGACAAATGGAGATTGTAGTTGAGGTCAGGATGCCCCTGTTAGCTTAACCATGGAGACATGCCCCCTGATGTATAATCACTGTTCCCCTGCTTTAACCTTGTTTGTTCTCCTAGCACCTACTTGTAAAACTCAATCATATACAACAAAGAGGTTGCTAACATGTAACCAGTCACATAGTGGGGGATATAAAACTGGACCTCTCAGAAACATCAGGGTCCTTGTTGGGAACTGATTCCCCTTGGACTCGCTGGCATAATAAACTGTACTCCTTGAGTGTCCTCCGAGGTGTGTTTTGTGACTCCAGATTCCACAACATCTGAATTGAATGTATTCAGAAAACTGGAGTAAGATTTTTGGGGCTGGTGGGGGTGGGGGTGCAATGTGTAAACTCATTGATGAGCTATCCAGAAACTCCAGCTTGTGAAAGACGAAGAGAAAGTTGGTTCTATCCTGTGGCCATCATTCCAAGTAATGCTTCCAACATGGGACCTTTGCAATCATTGTTTCCTTTGTGAAGAATGATCTTTCTACAAAGTATGAAGATCCCACTCCTTTCCATATTTCATGCCACTGGCTTTCATGTCTCGTCTCAGTTGTGAAGTCTTCCCCACTTACCCTATTTAAAATGGCAACTGTCCACTACCCATCTCCCACTCTATGACAGTCCCTAATCCCCTTGGACTCTTTATGTTTTCTTAATTCTCTTGACCTACCAAAATACTGTGTTTACCTTTGTTCATTTTCTCTCGGTGAACTCCACACAGAAAGATCTCTGCCATGTTATGCACTGTTCTTTCCAGCACCTAGAACATTGTTGAGCACACAGTAATCATTCAAAAAGGTTTTGATGAATGGATGGATGAGGTAAAAGGAAAATATGCATGTAACACAAAATGCCTTCCATTCTCTAACCCCAAAGATAAAATCCATGACAGATTTAACAAAATGAACCACTATAGAAGGTATTCCCCCTCATTATGCTTCTGTTTCTTCATCATAGTATTTGAGGTAACATGCCCCCCCCAACCCACAGAGTTATTGTGAAGATTAAATTAAATAATCCATGCAGAAACTCAGGTAGACTTTGACTTTATAAAGTCATGAATCTTTTACCAGCTGGACAGCTCCAAAAGCCATTATTGTTAGCATCTCTTTTTGGTAACTGACATAACAATCAAGAGTGCTATACGGAGCACAGCTTGAATTCAGCCAGATCTGCTGCTGGCTGGAGGACCTGGTGAAATAAAGCTGGAAAGCTCACCATTTTCCCTTATACAGAAACTCTTTGCCTGGTTCTGAAAGACATTTGAATTCACAACCCCAATAAATCAAGTTTGGTACCTGAGAGCAAACAATTTGCCTGTGGTCATAAAACTAGTAAATTGAAGTATGAATCAACTTTAACTCCAAAGGTTTATATTTTATGAATAATTTTCTCTTTTCTCCCTAACTATAAATCTCCCAGATCAGCCTCTATTTTCAAGGTCTGAATAGCACAAAATGAAGAAAACTGGGCTTTGATTTTTGTGCTGGAGCACAATTGAACCAACTAAAAACCACTCCAGTATTCTTGCCTGGAGAATCCCATAGACAGAGAAGCCTGACAAGCCACAGTCCATGGGATCACAAAAGAGCTAAACAGGACTGAGCACACATGCAGTAAGAATAAAGCTGCTGCTGCTGCTAAGTCGCTTCAGTCATGTCTGACTCTGTGTGACCCCAGAGACGGCAGCCCACCAGGCTCCCCCGTCCCTGGGATTCTCCAGGCAAGAACACTGGAGTGGGTTGCCATTTCCTTCTCCAATGCATGAAAGTGAAAAGTGAAAGTGAAGTTGCTCAGTCGTGTCCGACTCTTAGTGACCCCATGGACTGCAGCCTACCAGGCTCCTCCATCCATGGGATTTTCCAGGCAAGAGTACTGGAGTGTGGTCCCATTGCCTTCTCTGAAGAATAAAGCAGAACCTGATTAAATGAGAGAAAAGGACACAAAAACTCCTGTGTTCAACTTCTCTCAAGTTCTTCCATTTCACTCAGAACAAATGCTAAATTCTTTACAGAGGTATACAAGCCCCTACAGGATCATGCTTCCTTTCATTTCTCTGCTTTTTAATCTCCTCCTACAGTGCCCAGCCCTTTCCACATAGCCACCCTAGCTCTTCAGCATTTCTTTCTCCTTTTACCCCAGCTTGCCTCTTCACCTTTCAACGCTTTGCTGAGATAACTGGCTTCCTAGTGCCATCTTCACTGGTTACCTTACCTAAATTTCAACTCTCCATAAGAATTCTTATTCTTGCTTTATTGCACTCATTTATTACATATATTTGTTTATCTGACTTATTGTTTATTCCAGAGTCAAATATAAATTCCATGAGAGCAAAGAATTTTGTCTGTTTGGATCTCATCTGAATATATTCCCAATGCATAGAACAGCATCTGGTACTGTTATAAACTCAATAAATATATGTGGAATGAATTAAAAATTTATCAACCTTAGATATTGTTTGTTGAGAGTTATCATGACATCATAATTAGGTTTTAAAATGGTAGATGTATATTAAAATGCTACCAGAGGAAATGATACAATTTCCTCAACAGTCATCAAGGCAACAATCAAGGTAGAAGAGGTATAGATAAAACATATTTGTCTGGTGTTGGTGATGTTGAGGATGGGTAAACTTTTATCTATACTTCCATATATTCTCAAATGTTGCATAATAAAAAAATAATAATTGAGAATGAAATTATATGGGTGATGGGAGATAAACTGATAAATAAATTTTTAAAAGACTATGGAGAAGTCTTTAAAAGACCATCGAAAAGCCCAAATAGGACATTGTGCTGATCTGTACAGGAAAGACCCAAAGTGAAGACAGAATCAGACACGACTGAGCAACTAAGCACAGCACACACCACAGATCTAGAATAATACTCCTTGAAATATCCCTGCTGCTACTGCTAAGTCGCTTCAGTCGTATCCGACTCTGTGCGACCCCATAGATGGCAGCCCACCAGGCTCTCTTGTCCCTGGGATTCTCCAGGCAAGAACACTGGAGTGGGTTGCCATTTCCTTCTCCAATGCATGAAAGTGAAAAGTGAAAGTGAAGTCGCTCAGTCGTGTCCAACTCTTCGCGACCCCGTGGACTGCAGCCTACCAGGCTCCTCCGTCCATGGGATTTTCCAGGCAAGAGTACTGGAGTGCGGTGCCATTGCCTTCTCCCTGAAAACCTGGTAATGTCAACTGCTGAAAGCAGCTCCATTTCTCAATATGCTGTTGGCTGTGAAAGTTGCTTGGTCATGTCCGACTCTGCGACCCCACGGACTACAGTCCATGTAATTCTCCAGGCCAGAATACTGGACTGGGGAGCCCTTCTCTACTCCAGGGGATCTTCCCAACCCAGGGATCGAACCCAGGTCTCCCACAATGTGGGCAGATTCTTTACCAGCTGAGCCACAAAGGAAGCCCATTACTCAATATAGACTCACAATCTCAATATAGACTCAGGTGTTATGTGCAATTCCTTGAGAGAAATTTCAATTTGTATAAATAAATGTAGTTTACTAGGAGTTCACAGTATGCTTTTCTTGAAGAGACCAAAAATACCATCCCTCACCCTACTCCAGGCTTAATTTATTTTTTTAAACATGACTGACAAATAGACTTCTGAAACTAGCATTCATAAATCAGCTGCGGTGAACTTCGTACAATGTAGACTGTGACTTAGTAGACATGAAGGGTCCGAAAACCTGCCATTTCGAGCAAATTTCCAACTGACGCTCATGCTGCTGTCACAGACACTTTATGAGTGGTGAAATTGTAGAAGTCAGCATGGCTCTTCCTGGAGTGCTGCCACCAATAAGCTTATCAGAAATACTGATTGGGTGATCTTTTTTTATATAAGTCACTGTCAACAAAAGTGCCCTGACTGCTCTCTGTGTAAAACGACCTTTTATAGGGAAGTCAAAACTGTCTCACTTTGAACCTGGCTGTGATTGGAACTGAGCAAATTGAGGTTTCAGAAACAGGCAGCAAAAACAAATGCTCTAGTTTCTCAACTGTCAATGCCCAAATATATGAAACTACATAAACACGACTTATTGTCAAGTTTAATAATCTCCCAGTTCACCTGCCTAAGGTCCTCATATTCCACTTTCCAAGACAGAAACCAACTTACTACCTTTGAGTAACTTCTGCACACTACCTATCAACAGTATATAAAGCCAACCAAAGGGAAACGCAGTAGATCCTTTTGTATGTTCACTAGGTACCCCTTAGAAATAAGCTGGCCAATTATTTAAAAAGATGCCCAAATCTAAATCTGCTTGCATCCCGAACCAAAACACTCAAGACGCTCAATTTTAAATGACAGCTATTTTAAAGAAATTGTGGGTGGCTCTTAGAAGAGCCTTTTTCGTTGGAGTGAGGCAGTTGTGGAAGCTTTACGCCCTCTCCCCGCGAATGCGGCGGGCAAGCTGGATGTCCTTGGGCATGATGGTGACGCGCTTGGCGTGGATGGCACAAAGGTTGGTGTCCTCGAAGAGCCCCACCAGGTAGGCCTCGCACGCCTCCTGCAGCGCCATCACCGCCGAGCTCTGGAAGCGCAGGTCGGTCTTGAAGTCCTGCGCGATCTCGCGCACCAGCCGCTGGAACGGCAGCTTGCGGATCAGCAGCTCCGTGGACTTCTGGTAACGGCGGATCTCTCTCAGGGCCACCGTGCCGGGGCGGTAGCGGTGCGGCTTCTTCACGCCGCCGGTGGCTGGCGCGCTCTTGCGGGCCGCCTTGGTAGCCAGCTGCTTGCGCGGTGCTTTACCACCGGTGGACTTGCGGGCTGTCTGCTTAGTACGAGCCATGGCGATACAGAGAAAAAAGACTAAATATGTGTCGAGAAAGACATTCCGTTTATATATACTCAGAAACAGTCTGATTGGTCTTACTCTAGTTCAAAACTCCCGCGGAACAAATCCATTGGCTGAAGAGTCACTGAAGTGATTGGTCAATTTCTAAAGATTCTGATTGGATGAATTAGTTCACTTTTCAATCCTCCTTTTTGTTGAAGTCTGCTATCCAAAGGAGCTAATATTCTAGTTCTAAATTCAGGGCTTCTCAAACTATAAATAAGGAACCACTTGGACATCAGGAAAGATGCCTGTTCTGATTCAGATCTATGTAATGGGGCTGAAATTCTGAGGATCAAGCTTTAGAAACAGGTTTACTTGTATTCTCTTTTTTTCTCAATGGTTATTTTTCTGTTGTGAATTTAGATTGCCTTGGACAGCCACTTCCTAGCTCCATTAGGAAATCACAGGGAAAGCGACAGGCCAGAGGTGAGCGGCAAAAATGCGAAGAAAAAAATCATTGACTTTCCCGTAGTGGCCAAATGGGATTTATGCTTCAGTTTGTTATAGCAGAAACTAGTAGCCTCCATTTTAGACTCTATTCTTTGAGCCCACTCTGACAGATGATTTTCTTTCTTGCTTACCCGCACTTTGAAAACGATTACTTTATGGTTAGAATTTACTATGCACTTGGTGTTTATTTCTCCGAAAAAACACCCTTTTGTGAGCATATTTCATTCCAGAAAGTCTCGGTACAATAAGCTCAAGGACCACCAGAGACAACCACCCGGGCCTAACTTAACCAGCGTAGCTAATTTTGAAACTTCCCTGTGAAAATGAGCACAAACTTGCACCCTTACCGACGGCCCTATTTCCCACTCCTAGACTATAGAAGTTTTCCAGTAGTCATGTATGGACGTGAGAGTTGGACTATAAAGAAAGCTGAACGCCGAAGAATTGATGCTTTTGATCTGTGGGGTTGGAGAAGACTCTTGAGAGTCCCTTGGACTGCAAGGAGATCCAACCAGTCCAATCCTAAAGGAAATCGGTCCTGGGTGTTCATTGGAAGGACTGATGTTGAAGCTGAAACTCCAGTACTTTGGCCACCTGATGCGAAGAGCTGACTCACTTGAAACGACCCTGATGCTGGGAAAGACTGAGGGCAGAAGGAAAAAGGGATGACAGAGGATGAGATGGTTGGATGACATCACCGACATGAGTTTGGGTAGGCTCCGGGAGTTGGTGATGGACAGGGAGGCCTGGCATGCTGCAGTTCATGGGGTCGCAGAGTCGGACACGACTGAGCGACTGAACTGAATTGAGATTGTATAAAATTCCTTCCTACTCTTTTTCAAGGGAGGGCAGAGTCAAAGCAATAATAACTACCATTTTCTACTTCACCCTAACTGTCACCAGGCTTCCATTCGGCACCAGTGAACAGAAATTGATTTATTTGAAAAGCCCGCACTGATCTCAGGGATCCTTTCCTTTTGCTGTTTCAAAAGACCGTAGCCTGACATTCCAGGCTACCACCACTACCCGCATTTTTTGGCACGGTAGCAATGATTCCTTTTTGTCTAGAAAAACAGCCACTCCAGCTTTTGTAAACGTTACCCTTGCTATTGAAACTACCCATTTTCCTGTATAAATTCATTTTCCTCTATCACATTTGGAGCAGTCCCGTCAAGGAGAAAGGATAACTTCGGGTGAACATGCTGTAGTACCTACCCAGTAGCTTCAATGTTTAAGTATTATAACGCATAGACCGAGTACTGTTGTTTACGAGCTCTTTTAAATGTGAGAATGTGGATGGCTCTTAAAAGAGCCTTTGGGTAAAAGGTTGTAGCGACACACACTGAGATCTAGGTAGGTTCACTTGCCCTTGGCCTTGTGATGGCTCTCAGTCTTCTTGGGCAGCAGCACCGCCTGGATGTTGGGAAGGACGCCACCCTGAGCGATGGTGACTTTGCCCAGCAGCTTGTTGAGCTCCTCGTCGTTGCGGATTGCCAGCTGCAGGTGACGCGGGATGATGCGGGTCTTCTTGTTATCCCGGGCCGCGTTGCCCGCCAGCTCCAGGATCTCGGCTGTCAGGTACTCCAGCACCGCTGCCAGATACACCGGAGCGCCAGCCCCGACCCGCTCGGCATAGTTGCCTTTGCGGAGCAACCGATGCACTCGGCCCACAGGGAACTGGAGTCCGGCTCGCGAGGAGCGAGTCTTTGCCTTAGCGCGTGCTTTGCCGCCCTGTTTTCCACGACCAGACATAATGAAACACCAGAAACAGGCTGAGACCCAGAGAAATGGATCCTCAACGCACAAGAAGCTAGGTAATTATACTCTCCGGTGGTTTGGTAAAACAGCCTATGCGATTGGCCAAACACAAATCCAAGCCAATCAAAAGCCAGATCTGAAGCAACACCTGCTAATTTACATAGGGAGCTTGTAGTGAAAAGGTCAAATTATGTAACGGTGAGCTAAGGGAAGAGCCAATAAGAGTTTGAAATAAAGAGCCTATCAGAGGTTAGGATGTGACAAAAGACCAATCATAAATTGTAATTCTGCCATCCCTCATTTGCATACAGGCCAACCAAATACTAAGATCTTTTGCTTGTGGGCGTATTTTGTGTTCACCTCCTGGTCTTGTTTGGGTTTTGTGATGCCTGAGCCAGCCAAGTCCGCTCCTGCCCCTAAGAAGGGCTCCAAGAAGGCGGTGACCAAGGCGCAGAAGAAGGACGGGAAAAAGCGCAAGCGTAGCCGCAAGGAGAGCTACTCCGTGTACGTATACAAGGTGCTGAAGCAGGTCCACCCGGACACCGGCATCTCGTCCAAAGCCATGGGCATCATGAACTCCTTCGTCAACGACATCTTCGAGCGCATCGCGGGCGAGGCGTCGCGCCTGGCGCATTACAACAAGCGCTCGACCATCACATCCAGGGAGATCCAGACCGCCGTGCGCCTGCTGCTACCCGGGGAGCTGGCCAAGCACGCGGTGTCTGAGGGCACCAAGGCCGTCACCAAGTACACCAGTTCCAAGTAAATTTCGTCATTTGAAACAAAGCAAATAACTCAAGGCTCTTTTAAGAGCCACCCACTTTGTCTCAAAGGATCTGTAACTTTCCAGACTGTATTAAAATGGCTCGGTCAAGCAGTGAGAAAGATTATATATACAGCCATCAGGGTTAAGGTTTCTGACCATTGTGGTACGAGGAAAAATGTCTATGCCCCAACCACTAATGCCAAAGAAGCTAATTTTGAGCAGCGATGAGCCTGACCACAAAAGTTTTAATTTGCTACATATTAGCCACGTGTCTTTGCAAACGTCTCTTAAAAGGTAGGATGTCAGTTATTCTAAGCTGGCTATTTTTAAGAAGCAGGAAAATCTCTTAATACTTAGAAAAGTTAGTGTTTCCTAAAGACGTTTACATTTATAAAGTAAATAATCCAAATGTAAGCGTTTCCCTTGCTTTACCGGGAAGAAAATGTCCAAATAGAATCTGCTTTTTATGGAAAAGGACACTACTTAAATCTGCATTAACAATCTTACCAATGTTTACATTGCTTTTCCTGGTGACCTCTGAAAACAACTGACTACCCACTCCCATCATGTTTTTTTTTAATCTGAAGATGGTATTTTAAGGTAGTGGCTCAGGCATTTTGTAGTCTTCTCAGTTCTACTGGGAATCTCCAGTGTACAGAGGAGGTAATACATATTAGGTGTTTCTGTTTGTCTTTCCCTGTTAATATATCTTGTATCAATTAGACCAACCAAAGAATATGGAAAGAAAGAAGGGAAAATTTTTTCTCCCTATATCTCACACAGACTTTTGTGAACATTAAATGTTACTACATTTTGTAATGGTGCTTGTGAAGGAAATTCCCTAAAGCCTACATATAATTAAAGCATTCATTTCTCACTTTCCAAGGTTAATTGTAAATACACTTTAAAACAGTGTATGCTGGAAAACAAATAAGTATATTTAAGAAATTAGATAAGCATGGTTTAAGGAGAAATCCCCCAGCGTATTCAGCCTCTTTGAACGCTAAATTTGGACATGGTACTTAAACCCTTCGTGAGCATTTCCTTACCTCTAAAATGGGAATAATAATTAAGAACTACTATGTGACATGGCTGGGGTGATCAATAAAAGAGCCCTTAGGGTGGTGCTGGCACAAAGAGAGTTCTCTAAAATATTAGCTGTTGCTAAAGCGGCTAGTTGAAGTTCCAGGATGTTCCCCTCAGGTCTGCCCACTTTAGAATCTCAGAATCCTGAGGCCTTGAACAAGGCAGTGGGCTGGAAAGACTACTAGCATTTAACACCAATTAGGACTCCTTGTCTGGCACTGCGAACAATACAAACCGCTTCTAACAGGCCTGCCCCTGTTGAAAAAACAATTCTGTTCCCTGAACTGTTTTGAGGACAACTTAGTGCCTGTGACTCTAAGTCTTCCCTTTCTTTGATGGCCAGTTCAAGCAAGATATGTGTCATTTTCCAGGGATTATCTCGTGCCTCACTAGGATTAGAGGTATGTTTTTAATAGTCAGATGTGTTGGGTTCCAAGGCCATAGGCAAACTACTCACCTCCATTTGCCTCTCAAACTTGGTCTCTTTTTTCTCCACACCCCCTTGGCCTCCCTCTTCCCACCAGATAACTTCCTTGCTACCTCCAGGCTTTGCTACTTAGTCCTCCTTCCATTTGGAACTTCACTTTCTCAATCTTTTTTCCCCAATCATCACTTACAAGTAAAGCCTTCTGGTGGTGCTGGTTTAATTACTACATCATGTCTGACTCTTGTGACCCCATGGACTGTATCCCACCACGATCGTCTGTCCACAGGATTTCCCAGACAAGAATACTGGAGTAGGTTGCCATTTCCTTCTCCAGGGGATCTTCCTGACCCAGGGATCAAACCCACATATTCTGAATTAGAGTCAGATTTTTTCCCCAAATCTTCCTATGTCATTTAAACTACCATCTCCTTCCTCTACTCTATAAAGTTTTTCCCAGCTTCAGTTTTGTTCATAGCACTATCTAACAAACTGTTTTACCTGTTTTGTCTGTGCCTCTTCCAACAAAATATAAGCTCCATGAATTTAGAAATACTGTTTTGTTCACCGTTGTTTACTGCTATAATTCCATAGCATCGAACAGTGCCTGGTACATGCCATGTGCTCAATTTTGTTTGTTAAATTAACATAATCGTGTGAATTTATCTCCTCAAATCAGTGCCTTAGCTCCAATAACATCTGATTCTTTTCATATTTAAACACCAGAGCCCATATCTTTAAAAGAGATGACATTCCAAATGACTCCATTGATTTCTGGATTTCAAAGTATCACCCTACAAACTACTTGCCGGCCATAAGGAAGAGAAATCGGATTTTACGAAGAAACTATTAATAATTATCCTAAACCAATGACTGACCTAGAACCTACATAATCCCCTTAACAAGTGACCCTGATGTACAACAGTATTTACATACAATGATCTGTAACCTGTTCCTTGACAAGAAAATTAATGTTATTTTAGTCAAATCTAGGGAAAATCACTTCTACTTTGTAGGTCATACAGGGTACAGAAATCAAGGAAAATAACCCCATCAGGAAACAAGCCAAACCAGGAGGACATTCTATAGGCCAGGTCTACATCAAATCAATGTCAAAAACTAAGTGAGATCCAGGAAATCTGGAGAAAACGTGTATCAATGCATTAAGAGACCTGAGACAGAACAAAAGGGAAGATTGGATCTTCCTCTGAACAAACCAGATCTCTAAGACATTTAAGGTATAACAGGGATTTGTTCATGTGCACCGACTATTAGGTATTTAGTTAGGCAGTGAGTATACCGGTAACTTTTTAAAACAAACAAAAACAGTGCATACTTCCTTTGAGGTAAAAAAAATCCTGATGTCTGTATAGTACTTTTTTAAATGTTTATTTAATCTTAAGCCTAAGTGCCATTTATGTTGCTCATTTAAAAACATACTGCCTGTCGACTTTTTAAATTTTTCAAACAGGAATTCAGACTATAGTGTCCTCTATACCTAATACATGGTAGCTCTCCCGGTGGGTCCATTTTAATCGTTCCCCCAATGTATGGGTACAAGTTTTAGTCAGCAGAGCACAGCAGCAGCGCCACACGCCAGCCGAGGCCAGGAGCGCGCCCCCGCTGAGAAGACCCGCCCTACTCGTGAATTCGCCTTTGTTCCGAGACGCGCTTCCCGCCGCGGGCGCGGGCTTTCTTTGTTCCTCTGCCTCGCCGCCATCTTGAGCACAGAGCACCGCCGGGGGAGAGCCAAACATCGCTACATCGCGGTGAGTGTAAGCCGACTTCTCTGTAATACTCAAGTGCTGCGGATACTCGATTCCAAATTCGAAATATCCCAGAATTAAGCTAATCTTTCTGGGGTAGACAGGGTCTCATAAAACTTAAACGCGCCGAAGTTATTTTTTAAACCAGTGACCCTCCACTTCTCTAAAACTTTCTGTGTGCGTACGTACACAGTCACGTCTGACTCTGCAATCCTACCCACGGTATTATCTTGGCAAAAATACTGGGGTGGGTTATCATACCATCCTCCAGTGTTAAGTTCCGAGAGGTTGGCTTTGTTTAGCGCAAACTGAGCATGAGAGATGTGCCTTAGAAAACAAGAGAAACAGCAAGAAGTGCTAGCCAGCTCTTTCATCGAAATATGTGGGCGGCCCTGAAAAGGGCCTTTGGTGGAAATATTAGGAACGCCGAGAAACGGCAGCTTAACCGCCAAAGCCGTAGAGGGTGCGGCCCTGGCGTTTCAGCGCGTAGACCACATCCATGGCGGTGACAGTTTTGCGCTTGGCATGCTCGGTGTAGGTGACCGCATCACGGATCACATTTTCCAGGAACACCTTCAACACCCCGCGGGTCTCCTCATAGATGAGGCCAGAAATACGCTTAACTCCTCCACGCCGGGCCAGACGACGGATGGCGGGCTTGGTAATACCCTGGATGTTATCGCGAAGAACCTTGCGGTGACGCTTTGCGCCACCTTTTCCAAGGCCCTTCCCGCCCTTGCCGCGTCCAGACATGGTAAAGCTGCCAAGAGAACTTCCAAAACAGCAGCGACAAAGCCCAGGCAATTCCTTTATATGAGCGGATTCCGGACCGAAGTGAGAACTGAAAGCGCTTTCGCGGGCACATTCATTTAGCTTGCCAGCCCGCCCCTCCCCTCGTGACCCAGTTCTGGGTGACGTCACGACAACTTAGTCCCCGCCCACCGAGCCGGCCCTCAGCTGACGATTCTCCGGTGGGTCCTCCCTCCCTAAGCAGGAATTTTCGAATGCAATTTAAAACTGGGTCAGACTACAATTTAAAACTGGGTCAGACTAAAGAAATTAACATTTACTAATTTTCTTTTGCTGCTTAGGATGCTTTGGGACGGTTGCACTGGAGCCATGGCCCACATGACCGGAACTGCTGTAACCTTCGTTGGAAATGAGGGCCCGGCTTTACCTCCACGTTTACGGGGCCTTCAGCACTGCTGCTCCGTCCCGGTAACAAAATCCCTTCAAATCGAAACCCCTCTCCAGAGGAGTTTAAAAGCTTCAAGACCTCGCCTTTTCCATCACCAAGCCAAGGGAAATCTAACCAAAAGATTTTTTTCACAAAAGGCAAATACATGGTTGCTTAGCGATTCTCCGGTAGAAATCTCGCCAGCCGCGGGAACCAAAGTTCCTTTCACGTCTTATTTTCGTTTTCTTCTTTGATTATTAAAACTTGTGATTCTGATTTAATTAACCGTTCCTCCTTCTGCGCCCAGTAACTTAACTCCGTATTAATGTTTACTTTTCTACTTGTTTTCTCTGATTCTGGTAGCGACATTAATCCAAACTGTTGGCATCTTGTAGCCAAAGTATTGAAATAAATACCCCTCCCCGACCCCGCCCTTACAGTTTTCTAAAGTTAGAGGCGTGCTTCCTAGTACAGTTAAGGGTATTATTAGTAACGTGTTTGGGTCGTAAAGCAGAGTGGCGCAGCGGAAGCGTGCTGGGCCCATAACCCAGAGGTCGATGGATCGAAACCATCCTCTGCTAGTTTCAGCTTTTTCTGAACTACTAGAAAATGCCCTGAAAATAAATGTGAAAACCGTTTCCGTGATTTCTTGTGTTTGCCAAAGTAACCATGTTATTGTCTCCAGTTTTCATGACAGCGTTCATTGTCTTGTGATGCTGTGAAAGTGCTGAATTAAGAGAGCAGGAGTGGAAGCCCAGATCTAGTTATGCTTCCTTCTACTCATAATTCAGAAAGCACTGTTTGTAAGAAATTGAGGCCATGTAGTTAAAGTGACAAACTAAAAATCTCCTGGGCCATGCCTGCGCAGATTCTTTGCAACTACTAGAGTTTTAATCTTTGGAGTAAATAAGTAACAGTTTGAGACTGCAGAGTTTGGTGACCTTAATTGTACGCTGACCTGAGAAGACCACTTCGGCCGCTACTGTAAATGTGTCTCTACCCTCTACCTTCCTTTTCAACCTCTAACAGAACTATTCTCTATGCTTATTTTTAAAATATATGTGTGGACTGTTTTATATATTTTTCCTCTCTCAGAAAGTATTCCTATTCAGATATTTATGTTACATACTGTACTAGGACCTAAGAACACTCATTAAGTAGCCTACAGCGTAGACATGCTTTTAAAACAATATGTAACTATGTATAGTACACGTATGTACAGTACAGATATTTCTTTAAAAGAGTGTACACTAAGTGCAACGGGGGAAAGGGAAAATGATGTTTCCAGTAGCCCTATGACCACCCAGTAGTTGGTGATTCGCTGAAAGGATTCACATGAATCAAGATATATCCAAGGTTAAGATTTATTACAGCAAAGAAAAAAGTGTAGACACAAAAAGGAAAAGATATACACAAGCAAGTACTAGAGAAGCCTTCCTTGTCCTCCATCTTCAAGGATGACACGGTCTCTCTTGCTTGAGTGGAAAAGTCATGAAAAGAAAGACACCAGTCATGCTCAAAAACCATTTTGGCTGAATTTCCAGGCCAATAATTTTCTCATAGATAAGATAGTCTCCAACAAGGCTGTGTGTATATATGTATGTATGTATGTATATATATATATGCAACGTTTTGGCATCCTTTATGTGCCATATACTCCCTGCATGGAGTACCCAAGACCGAAATAATTATCAGTTCTTATCTTTCACAAGATGGTACTCCTTGGCCCCAAATAACCCCTGTAATCTCGAATTTCCATTTTTCTAAAGACAGGGCGCGGGTGGCGCGGGGACCATTTGCCTTTTTGCCATTATGCAGCTTTCACGATTCAGGAGGAGACAGAAAATTTAAGTGTCTCAGGAGCTACATTCCCTAGGAGACCACGTGGCCTAACGGATAAGGCGTCTGACTTCGGATCAGAAGATTGAGGGTTCGAATCCCTTCGTGGTTAGTTTTGACTTTCCTGTAATAGAATTTAATAGCCATATCTCCTGGATAGGCAATCGAAAACCCTGTGTTTACTGTGTCTCGAACCATTTTCTTTCTGCCCTATTTTTAAGAGATTATTCTCAAAAGCCTTCGGAGAACCAGAGTGAAGAGTGGCTGGAAATCAAAACACTAACAAAGCTTCCAGTAATTTGGGGGCCCTCACGTTCTCCCTAAATTTGGATTTGAGCTCCTGAGTTTCATCTTCACAGACTCAGCCTGTCCTTGAAAAGGAAATTCCGATGTGTAAGTGGAGCTCTCTCCAACTGAGCCCCCAGTTGGTAGCACAGGGGGGAAACCTGTTGCCTCTCCTTTCCCATGACTTCGTCCAAAGCCACAACCTCTTCTCTGTTAGTCCTCAGTTCTGGCTGCTGGAATCTGTCACTGGTTTCCACTCTTCTCCTGTCTTTTCCATCTGAACTTCTTTTTTTTTCCTTTGGTTTTATTGCCATCAAAAGGATGAGAACAGCTTTTATTCAAACCGAAATTACAGAACAAAATATTAAGGTCATTAAAAGAGCTGGACTGTTTGCAAAGTGTATGCAAATAGGAAGGCAGAGAAGATAACCACACAAAATATACAAAAACTTTTTTCTGTACCTAAATAACTGAATTTAATAATAAGTTAGGATGAAGAAAACTTAATTTCCAATGTTGAGTTCTTAGTGAAACATATGATGTTCCCAGATTCAAGTCATATGGAGGCTTAGCTCTTTTCTACTAAACATACTCCTCTTTCTCTGTTTTTTGGAAACAATAGAAGAGATTAGCACATTTAAAATTATCTTTTGCGTGGGACTCTTTTCGACCCTATGGACTGTAGCCCACCAGGTTCCTCTGTCCATGGGATTCTCCAGGCAAAAATACTATGGGTTGCCATCTTCCCAACCCAGGGAGGCAGCCTGTGTCTCCCTCTGTTACATTGCACCAGGTGAGCGGGGGTTTCTTACCCACTGAGAAGCCCCAAATAATCCTTTAATGTATATTAAAAGAAGTGACAAATACCCTAGGTATATTCTGCCTGGACAAAGTTTTTTTTTCTCCCATGTCAATATCATGCACACACATATACATACACACATATATAGTATCCTGTTATTTCAGGATTATCTGTTGAATGTTTACAGTGTGCAAAGTTGAGGAGACAAGGATCTAAAAGGGTGGTACCCCTACAACCTTATTTTCAAACAAGGTAACATAGGGATGGAGAGGCAAGAGGGTTAAGACTGACTGCTCAGATATCCAATATCTGTGATTATTTATTCGAGAAAATTCAAAGATATAAAAAAAAATACCAATTCCTCAAGACTCCACTTTGGCCTCCAATCTGAATCACGGTTTCCTCGGTTTTTATTTTCCAAATAAAATGGGTTATAGTTTGTGAGCCGTCTTTGAACCACATGTACCACATAAGCCATATCTTATAAAATTCAAAAACAGATTTTACTGCAAAATTTGTACTTCATAGGTCTCATTCCTCACGAGCCTTTGGAAGATCTGCTGACCTATGACCAGTGTACTTTAGAAGAATTTTCCAAGTTTCAAAATTGATAATCCCAGTCACTGGATTTGAGCACGTTCAGTTCAGTTCAGTCACTCAGTCATGTCTGACTCTGCGACCCCATGAATCGCAGCGCGCTAGGCCTCCCTGTCCATCACCAACTCCCAGAGTTCACTCAGACTCATGTCCATCGAGTCAGTGATGCCATCAGCCATCTCATCCTCTGTTGTCCCCTTCTCCTCCTGCCCCAAGTCCCTCCCAGCATCAGAGTCTTTTCCAATGAGTCAACTCTTCACATGAGGTGGCCAAAGTATTGGAGTTTCAGCTATAGCATCATTCCTTCCAAAGAAATCCCAGGGCTGATCTCCTTCAGAATGGACTGGTTGGATCTCCTTGCAGTCCAAGGGACTCTGAAGAGTCTTAGAAAGACCTTATCATCTCCTGATCTAAAAGACCTTGGTTCCCAAGAACCTTAGTAAAAAAAAAAAAAAAAAAAGTATGATTTTTTTTTTTTTTAAACAAGCAATTTGTCTGGTCTCTACCTCGGTTTTCTCATCCGTAAAAGAGACAGGTGATGGGAGGGAGGATTTTCCAAAAGATCATCTTTATGGTCCCTTCAAATTTTGTTATTCCACACCATGTGCTCAGCCCTTTGCTATAGTTTGCCTGTAAGGTGAAAGAAAAGAGGGGGAACAGATGAGATTTTATGGGATTTTGGGCTAAAATTAAGATATAAGTGGCAGAAGATGATCAAAGAAGGAAGGAAACAGAGCCTGGAACTCCTGAAAAGATCTTTGACTAAATTCATTCATACAAAACACAAAGAGGAGAATGATGCTTTCATTTGAGAATTCACAGAAAAGGTACATTTGATGTGCCTCTTGCAAAAAGATTTTGCCACCAAGGAGTAAGTGACTTTACAGGCAGAAGTGACTGCATGAGCAAAAGCAGAGCATGTGAACAGTTTCTGCTCCTGAAAGCAGGGACCAGGATTCAGATAAAGCTAGAGTCTGACGAAGAGATTGGGGGCCACCGCAGGGCGGGTAGGGAGTGATGAGGTGTAAGGAGAGAGTGCCTTGGACCTGGAAACGTGCTGCCTGGGATTTAAAAGGCAAATATATATACAAAAACTGCCGAGACAAGGAACCATGGCTGGAGAGCGGTTGGGAGCAGTGAATGAAGAGAATGACCCGTGGTTCTCAGCCCATCAGAATCACCTGTGGTGCCTGCAACCACAGAAACGTCACCCTCAGGTTTACTGATTCAGCTGTGTGAAGGTGTGGCGGAAACGAGGACATTTTGAGAAAACTCCCTGGGAGTGTGTAATTTGCTTCACTGTTTGGAACGCAGGCAGGAAGGAGGCGGCCAGCGGGTTGGGCAGGGTGTTAACAGACAACGGAACTCAAAAGGCCCGGAATCAGTTTTTGACTCCGGTGGAGAAGCAGTAGAATCAGTGAGCACACCTGAGCCTGAGCAAAGGCAGCAGTTTCTTAACTCTCTCATCCACGCGACGGATTTCCTAATCTCTCTATAAAAGGGGTTAAAAACATGCGTTATTGATAGTGAAAGTTACACAGTTCGTCCGTAACGGTTTTATACCTTGTTCACAGGGCACTAAAACCTCACTCCCACACTACAGCGGGAGAGGACAGGACGACGAGGATGGGATTCGAACCCACGCGTGCAGAGCACAATGGATTAGCAGTCCATCGCCTTAACCACTCGGCCACCTCGTCACCTGCGTGACTCTCTTCCGATAAAATTATATTTCTCTACACAACAGAGTTCTATTTGTGAAATTACATTATTATTATTTTTTTAACTTATGAGGAAAATGTCTTTTCTCCCTATAAATGGCCCTCTTGCTTTGATAAAGGAAAAAAAAATAAAAGACCACACTCCAAGCACTAAAGAAGAGTGTGAAGGATCCTCAAAAGGCTTAAACTAGGTCTATTTTATGATCCAACAATCCCAGTTTTAGTTATTTATCCAAAAGAAATGAAAACAGAATATCAAAAATATATCTGCACTCCTATGTTTATTACAACACTGTTTACAATAGTCAAGATATGGGAAAAAATTGTCAGGAAATGAATAAAGAAAATGCAGGGTGTGTGTGTGTGTGTGTGTAATGGAATGTTATTCAGCCACAAGAAAGAAGGAAACTCTGCCATTCAAGACAACATGGACCTTGAGGGTGTTATGCTAAGTGAGATAAGACATATAAAGAAAGACAAATACTGTATGATATCACTCATAATATGTAAGAATACGTTACCTTACATGGTAAAAGAGATTTTGCAGATATGATTAAGTTGAGGATTTCAAGATGGAAGAGTATCCTGGATTATCCAAGTGGACCCAAAGGAGGATCAGATTCAATAGTAGGAAATGTGAATGCAGAACCAAGAAGCAATGCATGGAAGAGGCCATTAAAATTGAAAAAAGCCAGGAAATATTCTTGAAGTCTCTTGAAATATTCTTCATTGAAGTCTCCAGAAGAAACATAGCCATTCTGAAACCTTGATTTTAGACTTCTGAACTCCAAAACTGTAAGAAAGTAAATTTGTCTTGTTTTAAGTAACTAAATTTGTGGTCAATTACTACAGCAGCAATAGGAAATTAATACAGAGGTTCTAAAGCACTTCCATGACTGGGGCTTAATAAGCAGGAAGAACTTTGCAGAACTTTTTCTAGAATGCAAGAGGCACACATTTGTGGGGACTCTTATTTTGCTGTCATTGAGAGTACTGGAGGATACATGCTCAAACTGTGGTGAGAAAGTCAACAGAAGGAATTTAGAGTCCCACTGACAGCTGATATTGTTGTACTCAGAGACCAGAGGGTTAACCACTTTACCATGGGACCTTGATATAAGTAACCTTCACAGGAAGATTTGTATCCTGGTCAGTTGATCTTTCAAAGGCTTCAGCATAGATTCAGTGGGAACATTAAGAGACAGTGGAGACTTTACACTGTCCTGTAAAGAGACAGTGGAGACTCTCAGATGACCGATAGCTTAGAATCTTATTCTATGTTTTGGACATTTTCTGGTCTGTGTGCAGAGTTTTGCAGCCTACAGAGCATTTGCCTGAGCTCCGAAGGAGAAAAGGATCACAGGTGGGGCCTGTCTTCTGGGACTGCTATAAAGGCCTCTGATATATGAACTCTTAATCACTCAAGTAGGTAGTTCACTTACAGATCTGACCCACTTCATAGGAGTCCCAGAAGAAAGTAAGGGAGAATGCTTCTCCGGAGGATGCCTGAGTGGGAAGGTTATGCCCGGAAACCGATGTGTACATTATCAATTTGAGGCAAACCGAGAGAAAATTGGCTGGTCACCAAAACTAATGAAGGTCCCACCGAGATTTGAACTCGGATCGCTGGATTCAAAGTCCAGAGTGCTAACCATTACACCATGGGGCCACTACAACCTACTCTCTCCTGGAAGATTTCTGAATATTCATTGAAGAGCCTGTGCTCTTCAGGACTTCGAGAACTATAATTTTTTATCTTAAAAATATATATAAAGAATCAGTTGTATCCCAGTCAGCAAAGGATCCGAGTGAAATACAACGACCAAGGCTCACAGGCACTACGAATTTCTCAGGACCCAGTTCATATTAAAAACTGATGGAACTCGGACCCAGAACTGAGGTCAGGGGTATAAAACGCGAATAGTCAAGCAGACAGCAATCTAAATTACTAGAATCTGAGGGGATTCTGTAGTCCAGAGAAGGAAATGGAGAAGACAACAGATGGGAAATCTCAGATGAATAGATGAAGAAAGTTGTTCGGCAGAACATTGCCTCCTTGCTGACGGGGATGGGGTGTCTAGTCGCGCAAGTGCTTAGATGTCTGGCCTCCTGGAGATACCACAGTGATTGAAGAGACGGGGAGGGAAGGCACCAAAAGTCAGGTCCCACCGAGATTTGAACTCGGATCGCTGGATTCAAAGTCCAGAGTGCTAACCATTACACCATGGGGCCACCGTATGTTCTTTAAGGCGAGCAGTTAGAAACGTGGCTGCAGTGTGTCATATGCACTTTATTCTGATGATTTCGGTCTTGTATGAATGAAGGCCTCATTATCAGTGCTCCACAATGCGAAAAGCGTACAGCTCACTTTGCTTCCAGTTATTCTCAGAGTCCACGTAGGGTTTGAGTATCTGCCTTCCTTGCAAAATCAAAACTGCACTTAACTGAATTTCTGACCTGGGCCATGAATGTCTATATATGGTGTCTACACTTAAAAATTCCATAGGACACGTGTGAATATAGAAGAAGAAGAAAAACGTTCAAGATAAGATAGGAAATTATTGGTAATTTTGAGATTAAGGAAAAACTTTGGAGTATTTTTACAAACTTCTTTTTGCTTATCCGCAATTCCAAATGGATCAATTGCAAGTTTAATACAAGTTGAATTTTTGTTATATTCATTCTTATTTCTGTCGTATATACCGTGTGCGTATGTCTTAGAAAGAGTTTTAGCAAGCGAAACAATTTTTGGTATGTTTGGGGTTTTTTGGTTTTTTTTTTAATAAAATTTAGCCAAAATCTGAAAACAGTTTTGAATATTCTTCAACTGATACTTACTCCCTACAATATGGCCTCCTAAATGGAATGATAAGAGGGCTCCAGAAGGAAATGTTGGAAATTTCTGTTTGAAATACTGGTTCTGAAACGTCAAAATATTCACGAGTAAAATAGTGATGCCTTGATATACCCAAATTCTTGGAAGTTCATTAAGGGGAAAACGAGGCAAGTGAGGATCGAAAGTCAGACCTAAACTGAATTTAAGTTGGGGAGATAGTAATTCAAAATGAATTAATGCCTGAGCTTAACATATATGTGTGTGTGTGTGTGTGTGTGTGTGTATTTATAATGGTCTCAGAAATCCCTAGCGTTTACCAAAGTAAATTTCAAAGATTTTCTCTACAGACAGTTATACTAGGGGACTAAAATTTCCTCCATCCAATTTTATGGAGAAAGATAATAATAATCAGGGAAACAGTGTATTTCGTGTCAAGTTTCCACAGTTAGTACTTGGACCTGGAGAGGAGGAGAGAGAAAAAAAAAAAAAAAAGCGACTACGTAGCCGGCAGGATTCGAACCTGCGCGGGGAGACCCCAATGGATTTCAAGTCCATCGCCTTAACCACTCGGCCACGACTACAGAACTGATAAGATTGTCTAGATATTTTCCCATGAGGAATATCTTGCCTGTTACAAATGTCCTTTCATTTTAACAGCTGTTCTGGAATGCCTGTCATCATGATAAAAATATCAACAATTTGAAGATGAGATGTTGGTTACAGATCTTATCACAAAATGTAACCTTTGTCTGACTTACAAAATACCAGAGATCTTACGAAGGTCACATTCCAATCCCTACGATGTGTAGTGGTCCCCAAATCTGAAAGATTAAATTCCAGCAGATTTCTCGGACATAAAGAATAAGATTTACCTCCGTTAAAATGGGAAAGAGGTATTTCTAACAAGCAACTTTAGGGATTCTTACACATCCAGAGCTAGTACAGAAGCTAGATGTGATAGTCTGTTGTAAAAGCATTCAGTCCCTTCTAAGATCAGGTTTCAATCAACAAAAAGACACCGCAAATAGCAGAGGATGGTTTCGATCCATCGACCTCTGGGTTATGGGCCCAGCACGCTTCCGCTGCGCCACTCTGCTAACACGTGTTCTTTGTTTTTTAATTTATTTTCAAGGGGATACATTTTGGCACTTTTTTAGATCTAAAATATTATGAATATCTTTCTAAAGCTGCTTCGAAGAGTAGGAATATTGCATATATGTCTGTACGTGGCCACATTCCACCTCCAAATACCACTTACTCACAAATCACCTTCTAAAGACTACTGTCAATTGAGGTTTTTTTGGTTGTTGGAAAACCAAATGCATGCCAATAGGTATAATTTATAAAATTGAAATTGTGAATTTACAAAGGTGAAATTGTAAATTACCAGTAAATCACCAGAAGTGCACTTACCTTAAAATACTTCTTGTTTGCGGCTTTTGGGGAAAACGTAATCTTGATGCATTGGCCGGGAATCGAACCCGGGCCTCCCGCGTGGCAGGCGAGAATTCTACCACTGAACCACCAATGCCTCGACGAGTTCACCGTTCTTTATTTGTGTCCAAATAATTATCTTATTCCTAAATTCTGGGGCAAATAATAAGGGTGCGTATTTTTTCCCCAGAATGTTCCTAAATCCCGTCAAATAACAGATTACATCTAAATATTCTGGGAAAACCTGTGAACTAGAAGGAAACTGACACTGCTGATATGTGACTTGGAGTCTTTTGAAAATGAAAAATACCTATAAACACCCGACATATAAAAATGTTTTTCTCCATCCCTTCCTCAATTTATATCTTTAATGAAAACACTTTCTGAAAGTTTCTTATTAAGGCTGAAAGCCAGTTCGTATACTTACTAGGCCAACGTGCTCAATTCAAGTTTGAAGCACCAAGTTGCTTCATTTTGGAAAAAAAGACCTTCTATTGTCATTCTGTTTATGGAGACCCAAGTTTGGCAGGGAGGATATTGTCAACGGAAGCAGGATAAAAAAGAAAATAATAAAGGAAAAAATAATTCTCCCACTTCCTTCTCCTTACTTGCTCCTGGATACAGCTTGCCGAGGTCACTGTGGCGCTTTGGAAGCAAAAGACAAATGGGGCCTAGAAACAAATCCTGTGTTTCAGGACTTTTCAGCTGGTTTGGAGGAAAAAAACAACACAGAGAAAACCACTGATAATCAATGAAAACAATCTCTACTGAAATGACTCTTGAGTGTGGGCTTTAGGGAAGTAGCAGAATCTGACAGCCTGGATTATTAAAGCATGTGAAAGCCCAGGAACTTTTTTTCACTCTAGAAATCTCTTCACTTCTTCTTCAGAATAGAGAAATTGCAATATTTAATAGGCGGCTATGATTAGGATGCTTTGAAGGGGAAGAATGGCAAAAAGCCTTTTAGTAAATTGAGAGGTTATTAATGTTGATCTTAAAGGAAAAATCTGGGCCATAAATTAGGTTCTTCCAAATCCTAGCAACAGAATAATATATAACTGGACAGTATGAGAGATATAAATAAATTCAGCCAAGTTTCCTAATTTGTTTATTCATATGTAAATAGAGCCCAACAGAGTTGAATGTAAGTCATTCAACTTACATTCCTCTAGGGGTTGTAAAAATAAAATAAAATGATGCATATTGAAGCCTTGAAAAATAGTATAAAACTATCAGATAAATATTAGCCACTGATATTTATTTCATGGAACTTTTTAATGAACCACTGGGAGTCAGAAGTTGTATCTTCTATTATAAACAGAAATCTTTAGTGTAATGCACATAGTTGGTGCTCACATTAGTTGTACTGAATTGATTACATACTGTAGGCTATTTTAGAACAAATATCTAAAAGTATGTTCTTTGTTATAAAAGAAATCTTTACAATGTGCACTCTTTTTCCTCAGATTTCATTTGGTTTAGATGCTAATTCGTATCCAAGTCTTGGGACCCCACGGACTGTAGCCTAGCAGGCTACTCTGTCCATGGGATTCTCCAGGCAGGAATACTGGAGTTTCCTTCTCCAGAGAATCTTCCCCACCCAGGGATCAAGTCCAGGTCTCCTGCATTGGAGGCAGGTTCTTTACCAACTTAGCTACAAGGGAAGCCCTTGCTATTTCCTCAGAACGTCACCAGTAACCTTATTGAAAAACAAAGCTGAGTTTATTGGACAAGAGAAAACATTATGTCAGGAATCTCAATAGTGACTCAGAGTGAGAAGGTACAGTTGAGCTGTTTAGTGAGATTTTCAAAATCTGAATTTTTGGTGAGTAAGGATTGGATAAGGATCGTAATATATATAAGCATTGCTAGACACAGGAGATGATTTTGAGATAAAATGTACTCATTGTCTACTGCTGTGTAACAAATTACCCTAAAACTTAGTGGCTTAAAACAACAAACATTTACTATCTCATATTTTCTGTGGATCTGGAATTCAGGAGTGGCTTACCCAGGTTGGAGTCTCTTCAGTTCAGTTCAGTTCAGTCGCTCAGTCGTGTCTGATTCTCTGCGACCTCATGAATTGCAGCATGCCAGGCCTCCCTGCCCATCACCAACTCCCGGAGTTCACCCAAACTCATGTCCATCAAATCGGTGATGCCATCCAGCCATCTCATCCTCTGTCATCCCCTTCTCCTCCTGCCCCCAATCCCTCCCAGCATCAGTCTTTTCCAATGAGTCAACTCTTCACATGAGGTGGCCAAAGTATGGGAGTTTCAGCTTTAACATCAGTCCTTCCAAAGAACACCCAGGACTGATCTCCTTTAGAATGGACTGGTTGGATCTCCTTGTAGTCCAAGGGACTCTCAAGAGTCTTCTCCAACACCACAGTTCAAAAGCATCAATTCTCCGGCACTCAGCTTTCTTCACAGTCCAACTCTCACATCCATACATGACCACAGGAAAAACCATAGCCCTGACTAGACAGACCTTTGTTGGCAAAGTAATGTCTCTGCTTTTGAATATGCTATCTAGGTTGGTCATAACTTTCCTTCCAAGGAGTAAGCGTCTTTTAGTTTCATGGCTGCAATCACCATCTGCAGTGATTTTGGAGCCCTAAAAAATAAAGTCTGACACTGTTTCCACTGTTTCCCCATCTATTTCCCATGAAGTGATGGGGCCAGATGCCATGATCTTCGTTTTCTGAATGTTGAGCTTTAAGCCAACTTTTTCACTCTCCTCTTTCACTTTCATCAAGAAGCTTTTTAGTCTCTTCAGTTCAGTTCAGTTCAGTCACTTAGTCGTGTCCGACTCTTTGCGACCCCATGAATCGCAGCACGCCAGGCCTCCCTGTCCATCACCAACTCCCGGAGTTCACTCAGACTCATGTCCATCGAGTCAGTGATGCCATCCTGCCATCTCATCCTCTGTCGTCCCCTTCTCCTCCTGACCCCAATCCCTCCCAGCATCAGAGTCTTTTCCAATGAGTCAACTCTTCGCATCAGGTGGCCAAAGTACTGGAGTTTCAGCTTTAGCATCATTCCTTCCAAAGAAATCCCAGGGCTGATCTCCTTCAGAATGGACTGGTTGGATGTCTTTGCAGTCCAAGGGACTCTCAAGAGTCTTCTCCAACACCACAGTTCAAAAGAATCAATTATTCGGCGCTCAGCCTTCTTCACAGTCCAACTCTCACATCCATACATGACCACAGGAAAAACCATAGCTTTGACTAGACAGACCTTTGTTGGCAAAGTAATGTCTCTGCTTAATGTCAATATGCTATCTAGGTTGGTCATAACTTTTAGTCTCTTACAAGGTAGCCAACAGGATGTCGACAAGAGTTACAGACATCTACTTACTTGGTGCTGGAGTATATACCTCTTCCCCTCTTCCTCCCCCTCCTCTTCCTCTGCCATCTTCTCTCCCCTAACCCCCTTCTCCTTCTCCTCCACCTCCTTCATCATTTCCATCCATTTACTTACTCTTCGGTATTCTTGAAAAGCAAAATAAAAATCATAAGCTTAATGCTTTAAGTTGATCTACATTCTCTTTACTTCTATTTGCCAGATGATCTTCAATAATTTCTGGGAAGAGGTTCCTCTTCAACAGATTACGTGAGTCAAACACAAACTGGCCAGCAACTTTATGAAAGCTCCCTTTCTCCAAAATTTGACCCCGACGTGATTTGAACACGCAACCTTCTGATCTGGAGTCAGACGCGCTACCGTTGCGCCACGAGGTCACGAGTGAAAGGTAGACTCTATTCTAAATTAGGATTTAAATAATGCCTTCTCCTCGTCCCCAGGTCCTAAAGATTTATCTTTCTATTGGTAAACTTGATTATATTTCTCCCCGCTATTCACAGCTTCACTAATACTTGGTAGAGAAAGATAAGAAAGATTAAATATTAACTCAAAAGCCCCAGTGCTCCGCATAGGGGAAACTCATTGGTTTCTCACTTCCCACCTGTCGAAACTTCGCTGTCTTGAGAATAACTGTGTACGTACTCAGCTTAGATCCACAATGAAACAGGATTAAGAATTGCCACTATTTTCGAACAACCAGTTTTCCTATAAATTCACTAGACCTCAGTTCAGTTCACTCGCTCAGTCCTGTCCAACTCTTTGCGACCCCATGGACAGCACGCCAGGCCTCCCTGTCCATCACCAACTCCCAGAGTTTACTCAAACTCATGTCCATTGAGTCGGTGATGCCCTCCAACCATCTCATCCTCTGTCGTCCCCTTCTCCTCCTGCCTTCAATCTTTCCCAGCATCAGGGTCTTTCTTCTCAAAAAGATTCCCAGCCTTCCCTGCCCTGCGGTGTCCAATCCTTGACCCTGCACCCGCCACCCTGTCCCATACACCCCTCCTACCTCAGCGCCAAAAAGCTGCTTTATCCTCAAAAGTGTAGCCTAGATGGCTTGTCTTCCTGACACCCTCACTTCTCACTGGAATTCCGAGAGCCTTCTGCTCTCTATACTGTACACTTGCCATTCAGTTCACAACAACTCAGAGCAAATCGCTAGTATCTACTGAGTTCTTAGCATTTTCTACCAGTTCTGTGTTATTAGAGCCTCTTCTAGCCAGTGATTCTTAAAAAGTGCTCACGGACTAGGAGCATTTGCATCAGCTGTGAACCTGTTAGCGAAGCAAGTCCTTGGCCACGCCCCAGGCCTACAAAATCAGGTCTGGAGGCGGACCCCAGCAGCCTTTGTTTTAACAAAACCCCCCTGATCGTGATAAAGGGAATAGCTTGAGAAACACTGCCCTAGCCTAGAAACTCTATACTTTGCTCACTCAAAATAATAATAATTTTCCGTTTTCTTCCAGGATGGTGGACAGGCAAGGTGATATTAGTTTGTTGCTACAGCAAAGTACCACAGATTGGATGGCTTAAGCAACGATTTATCTTCTCACAGTTCTGAAAGCTAGAAATTCAAGAACAACCCTGTCAATGGGTTTATAGACGGCAGTTCTTCTCCTTGGGTCTTCACATGGTCTTTCCTCTGTGTGTTTGTGTCCTGGTCTTTTTACAATAAGGACACCAGTCATTGTATCAGGGCTTACCCATACGACCTTTTTTACTTTAGCTACTTTTTTAAAAGCCCTGTCTCCAAACAAAGTCATATCTGAGGTATTGAGGTGTTAGAGCTTCGACATATGAGGCGCGGGTGGGAGTAGGGGAAGCAGACAGGAGGACACAATTCAGCTCCTAATAGCCAGTTTCCAGGTGAAGCTGCTGCTGACAATTCCTGAGCCTGGCAAGGGGCGTGACGACGGAAGTTCTGTGGTGTGTATCCGATCGCCTCTTCACTTTTCCTACACGAAGTGTTTAGAATTCAGCTTTCTAGGGTCTGACAAGTCAACAAAGTATCACACTTCAATCTGCTTTCCAGATGCCAAGTTTGTTACTGTTGCCTCCTCTCCCGAAATTTTGATTCTATTTGAATTTAGGTTTGAGGGCTGTTTTGAGTGGGATTTCTGGAGTGCACAAAAGCGAATTCTTGTCTTTCACCCACAGTCTTTACCTGAAAGCCCCCCGCAAGGCAGCGGTGGTCCCCTGAGTAAATAAAGCAATCCAGCTCTATACCTCTCCTTCAGCTCTCAGCTCAAGCATTCCTTCCCTACTGTGGCCTTTCTCCCAGATTCTCATCAAAAGATAAAAAGCACTCTATTATTAGCTATTGTAGGATCATCTTGTTTTAACTTTACAGTATTTTTAACCCTCGGGTTCAACCTATTTCCCCAACTAGATGGTAGGATTTTTGAGGAGCTGGAAATGTCCTTGTTTGCAATAATACTCTCACTATGTTACAATTATGGGCTTCCCATGGGGTCGCTAAGAGTCGGACACGACTGAGCGACTTCACTTTCACTTTTCACTTTCATGCTTTGGAGAAGGAAATGGCAACCCACTCCAGTGTTCTTGCCTGGAGAATCCCAGGGACGGAGGACCCTGGTGGGCTGCCGTCTATGGGGTCACACAGAGTCGGACACAACTGTAGCGACTTAGCAGCAGCAGCAGTTGGTGGCTCAGCTGTAAAGAATCCGCCTGCCGATGCAAGAGAACAGTAGTAACACATGCTACGAAGATAGTTGAGATTGTTTTCTTTCAATGAATTATCCAAACACGGGAGCATGGACACGGCCGGACCACGTGGCCTAATGGATAAGGCGTCTGACTTCGGATCAGAAGATTGAGGGTTCGAATCCCTTCGTGGTTGCTAGGTGTTTAAATTATTACTACTCAGGAACTGTGAACTTTTATAACGATCATTCTTAAAAATCCAATTTTCTTGGTTAAAGTCCGTAATCAGAAATCTCCTTTTCTCCTTAATAGTTTTATCCTCCATGCATTTCTGCTCAACACCTTTTCCTTTGCTTTATGTTTCTTTTTACCCATACAATGTTTGTTCCTCTATCCACAATATCTATCATCAGTTAGTTCTCCCGGTCTGCTCTTCTCAAAATTTGGTCCTCGAACCAATGCCAACATCGAGGAGCTTTCTAGAAATGCAAACTTTCCCAGCTTGTCCTGGTTCCCTCTCAGCACTATACTTGAGCTATAAAATTAGAATTTTGGGAGTGGGGCTCAGGAATCTGATAACAATTATTGAATCTGGGTGGTGGGTATATAGATAATTCCCGATTCTTTCAACTTTTTTAAATGTTTGAAATTTTTTACAGTAAAAGTTTAATTAAAGAAAAAAAAAGAGGGGTAGGGGGGATTGACAGAAGCTGTTCTGTTTAAACAAAAGCCCTGGGAGAAGAGCACAGGGCTCCTAGGATACAAGACAGAGGGTCAGCATCAAGAAACCAGCATTGTGCGAGGTAGAGCAGATCCTTTCTTGCCTGGGGAATCCAGGCTCCCTAGACAGAGTGGTCAGAAAAAAAGCTGAGAAAATTAGACAGATGCCCGTGATGAGGGACTCCTACACACTTGTGATATTCCCTGAAGGCCACAAAGTAACTTTAAAGACTTTAAAGTAAAAAAAAAAAAAAAGACTTTAAAGTAGAGGAGAGACCCAATCTAATTTGCATTCTCAGATTAACACATCAGTTAGTGCTTACATAGCCCTGCCTACATAATCTGCTCTAAACTACGTCTCCAAGGTGTTATCTCTCACTGCTCTCCCTCCTTCTCCCCCTCCAAAAAAGCAACATTCCAGCCAGACAACACTTTCTTTTATTTATCTCATATTCCACAAGATTTAAGTCTAGAACACTGCTCCCATCTCCAATTTGGCTCACTTTCACACATCCTTCAGATCTAAGTTTAAACATGATTCACTCCACATATATTTGAGTATCCATTTGGCCAGCGATAAGGTATAATTGGAACAGTTCTTCATGAAACTTGGTGTTTAATGAGTGACTCTCCAGGCAACCACCTAAGATATTCATGATTGGGATCTACATTCTTCCCGTGGGCTACTAAGGCACCCTGGATCTCTCACTTATCAAACTCAGTGGTGAATATTCATTTTTGTAATTGTTCACTCTGAAAATTTCTCAAAACAGTAGCCATATTTTTATGTCTCTCCACTGAACGAGCAGCACCTAGCAAAGTGTTTGTCCTGTGATTGTGCCCAGAATACAATTTTTGAAACAATGAAGAAATGAATGAATCTCTTTAGGGACAATGGACCAGAAAAATTCCAAGAAATTGTTGCAGTTAAGCCTATGAGAAACTGTTGGAACCTGATCTTAGAAAATGGATTTGACACTTGGGAGGAAAAGTCAGATTGAGAAACAGTTCCAAGGTTGAACCAAAGACCTGGAAACCTGTGGCCTCTGGAGAGGGAGTTAGAGAACAGATAGATATAAGGGGAGTTCTAAGTCTTTGGTTTTGGTACCTGGGTGCTCCTGTCAAACAAAAATCTAGGTTGTCGGAGAAGACCCAACTTTAGAAGGAAAAACTGGAGCTTTCATTTGGGGATGTATTGCTTTTGAGATGCACATGGACATGCAACAAGAAGTAACTAGGACAACTGTATTTTCTGGAGCCCAGACATGAGGTCTGAGCTGCAGGAGGTAATTTTCAACCTATCAGCACATAAGCAGTGGTTTATCAATCATGCCCTGTCCTCCTTCTGTTCATGAAATGGAGTTGTTGATGAAATACAGAAATCTTCTACTTGTACACTAACACACCCACATGCATGCACATACAGTTAAGATTGTGGTAATGGTTGGGTAGTTTCAGAAAAGTGAAGATCCTGGGGTTCTGGTCTTGTTTTGGAGGTGGTCTCTGCAAATATTTTTAAACTTTATCCAGAGTATTAGATACTCTGTGAGAAAATAGTCCCATGCCATACAGTGGATTTGATTCTCAGAAATATTTTCATATTACTATTTTATTCAAAAATATTCTACCTACTGCTTTAAAATATTTTGAGCTTTACAAAGAGATGGGAGATGGGGCTTCATGGGAAATATTTTGATAGATCCTCATTCTTGAACTTAAAAATAACAGTTACAAAAGCTGCTGACATTTGTTGAGCCCTTACTATATTTAAGGCACTAGATTAAATGTCTAAAGACATAGAGTGTCTGTAAGGAAAAGCTGTGCCAGATTATTTATTGAGCATTAATTTCCTACTCCAGCAGAAATAAGAGGATTTTTTTTTAACTGTTGCAATATATGGCGATTTGCTTTCTAGAAAAAGACCATTCTCAGTTTACTACATGCTGGAAATAAAGTTGGTTGACTCCTCTTCGATTTTATCAACTATTAATGGAACTTATCATCTTTTGTTTTGCCCTTTTTAATGACTAAATACTGAAGTTGCTTAAAATAAATGATATATAGTAACATGGAGAACATTGAAGAAGACTATGTATATACGTAGTCGTGGCCGAGTGGTTAAGGCGATGGACTAGAAATCCATTGGGGTCTCCCCGCGCAGGTTCGAATCCTGCCGACTACGAGTTGGTTTTTACTCTTTTTTAGCATAATAAAATTTCTGCCTGGTCGGATTTACCTTCAATTGCAAGGTATTTTTTTAAAAATATTAAACACTCTCTCAGACCTTTTACAAATCACATCAAAACAGAGTTCTCATAGACCATGAAGGAGTCATATTTTATGAGTTAGAAAAAAGAACCAGTAAGACTTTGTTCTATTTCAGTTCTGAGCTTTCTCAGCTTCTCAAACCGAAAGGAAAGATTTCACACATTCATATTTAAAGCAACAGTGATACCACAATTTCCCTTTTTCTAAAACTGTAAGTCCCTTTCAACTCGCGGGTGGGCCAGTGGCGCAATGGATAACGCGTCTGACTACGGATCAGAAGATTCCAGGTTCGACTCCTGGCTGGCTCGGCGTTTTTTATAACGCCCTTTCTGTAAATTCCACAAATTCCTGTCTTCTCCAGGCCTCCGTGTTAAGCTTTTCTAATTTTCTATTTATTTTACAATATCACTCCATACAAAATGACAAAAGTGTTAATACACAGGCTTTAGCTATGGCTCGCTATTCTTCTTTTACATACATAAATTTTCTTTAAATCACATCATTAAATTGTTTTTCAGACTGACGGAAACTCACTTAGGTGTATGAGGGAAACATAAAAGAGGGAACACCTTTCAAATGCATCATTCTCAAAGAGTTAAGATTGAAAGTCTCACAAAGAGAAGATTTCTTGATAGCAATTTTTTCTTCTCTCTTTTTTTTAAGATTTAGTTTTTTTAGAGCAATTAGTAGTTCACAGCAAAATTGAGAGGAAGGTGCACACACCTTCTCACACATGTATAGTCTCCCCCATCGTCAACAGAGTACACTTGTTGGAAATGATGAGTCTATTATGGACTGAAGTCCATAGGTTTCATTACAATTGGCCCTTGATGTTGTGCATTCTAAAGGTTTAAACAAATGTAGAATCATAAAGGAAATCTACCCTGAATATTTATTGGAAGGACTGATGCTGAAGCTGAGCTCCAACACTTTGGCCACCTGATGCAAAGGGCTGACTCATTGGAAAAGACCCTAATTCTGGGAAAGATTGAGGGCAGGAGGAGAAGGGGACGACAGAGAATGAGATGGTTGGATGGCATCACCGACTCAATGGACATGAGTTTGAGCAAACCCTGGGAGATAGCGAAGGACAAGGAAGCAGGCATACTACAGTCGGTGCGTGCGTGCGTGCTTAGTCGCTTCAGTCGTATTTGACTGTCCGCCGGGCTCCTCTCTCCAAGGGATTCTCCAGGCAAGAATACAGGAGTGGGTTGGGGTTTCCTTCTCCAATTCTGACCATGTGGTTGCAAAAAGTCCGACATGACTGAATGACTGAACAACAGAAAGGCATGTATCTATCCATTGTTACAGCATCTCGCAGAGGATTTTCACTGCCTGAAAAATCCTCTCTGCTTGGCCTATTCATCCTTCCTCTTACCAACCCCTGGAAACCAATGATGATTTTACTGTTTCTGTAGTTTTGCCTTTTCTAGGATGTCATATATTGGAATGATATGGTATGTACAGCCTTTCAGATTGGCTTATTTCAGTTAGTAATATGCATTTAAGGTTTCTCCATGTCTTCTCATGGCTTAATAGCTTATTTCTTCTTAAGGCTGAATAATATTCCATTATCTGCATGTACCACAGTTTATGCATTCACCTACTGAAAGGCATTTTGGTTGCTTCCAAGATTTGGCAATTAAGAATAAACCTGTTATAAACAATCGTGTACAGGCTTTTGTGTGGACAAAAGTTTCAACTCCTTTGGGCAATTTAACAAGGAGGGCAATTGCTGGATCATATGAACTGGCAAACTGTCTTCCACAGTGGCTGTACCACTTCGCATTCCAACTAGCACTGAATGACAGTCCTTGTTACTCCATCTCCTCTCCAGCATTTGATGTTCAGTGTCCTGGATTATTTTGGCCACTTGATATGAAGAGCTGACTCATTGGAAAAGACCCTGAAGCAGGGAAAGTTTGAGAGCAGGAGGAGAAGGGGACGACAGAGAATGAGATGGTTGGATAGCATCACCCACTCAATGGACATGAGTTTGAGCAAACTCCAGGAGATAGCGAAGGACAGGGAACCCTGGAGTACTGCGATCCATGGGGTCGCAAAGAGTCGGATACGACTGATTGACTGAAAAACAACAACAATAGGTGTGTAGTGGTATCTCACAGTTACTTTGTTCTCAATACATATGCTTTTTATGTGCTTAAATAGTGGGCCAAACACCTCACTAAAGGAGATATACAATGCCAAATTTTCTTAATTAAACTCTCTTCTCTACTCTCAAAGTTCTCTTCAGGACGAAAAAAAGATTGTCTTAGCAGAGGATGGTTTCGATCCATCGACCTCTGGGTTATGGGCCCAGCACGCTCCCGCTGCGCCACTCTGCTGCAATGAACTGTACTCTCACACTTAGTATTCAGCTTTCCACAGACTTGTTTTTTTCAACTCTATAGAGCTGAGCATTTTCTTGAACTGTTTTTCTCTGTTTCTGTCTCTCTTTCTCTTTCCTCCAGAGCAGTAATCTCTGTTTTATAACGTGATGGCCAAGGGCCTAAACTAACTGCTAAGAAAAGTGTTAATAAGAAATAGAGAAGGACTATTTTGGATACTCTTCCTCTATGCACAAAGGCATGCTTAGATGCAATGTCTGTTCCCGTGTGCTATGTGAACATGTACATTACATCTATAACAAAATATCTGCTGATGTTCCATATGTCATGTTTTAAAGCCATTCTAAGTTATACAAAGTAACAGGTTCTGATTAAATAAGCCTGCTTTCCTTTTCTTCTGCGCTGTTAATGTAATGGTTCACAATCTCTTGGAGGGTGCTCAAGTCCCAGGTAAGAAAAAAAATACACAGTCCTGTACATTTTTTAAAAAACAGAGTTTTAAGGAGTTCTTAGAACTTCTAGCCCAGAGGACTACTTCTTCTGATGTAATGGTTCATTTCCTCTAGTCTCAATTTGGCAAACCAAACAAAAAAAATATGTTCAGGTTTTCTGCATCTGGAAATGTACTGACTTCCTTCTTGGATTGTTGGAGTAGGGAGCCAATTGCAGAGAGCCAATTGCAGAGAGCCAAGATTCTGCTTGCTGTGTAACCTTTCTGGCAAGGAAAAGCTGATACAGGTGTGAAGCAGGAAATGTCAGAAGATGTGGGAAGCTTCTGACCGTTGGAGAGAGAGATGTGGATAAGGAAATGGGTCAGGGAGCACAGAAGTGAGCGTGGAGAGATGGCTGGGAGTTGGCAAAGACTGAAATTCAGAACGTTTGCAATAAAAGAAAAATGTCTTTCGCAGAAACGAATAAAAATGTCTTTATGGACCCAGAAATAAACCCCCCAAGCACAGTTATAGTGTACACCTGCCTGTTTACCTACTTTGTAAAGGGCAGCGTTAAGGGCAGCTAGCGTTGGAGAAAACATCTTTTTTCCCTCCAAGTTTCAGACCAGTGCATCCCATAGACAGTAAAATGACTGACCCCGACGTGATTTGAACACGCAACCTTCTGATCTGGAGTCAGACGCGCTACCGTTGCGCCACGAGGTCCTGCGGGGGCCCCTTCCTCCTTTACTTGTCAACCTCATCTATGAAATTAATTATCGGTACTCAGAGAAGACCATGCAGCTGGATACAAAATAATGCCTGGTGGTCTCCTGGATTAAAACAGCTAGTCCATTCAATCACTTACTGATTCTCTGCCTCCGAAAATGCTTCTATTTCCATTGCTTCCTATTCTATTTCTTTCCTTTTCTTACCTAATTTTCTCCATATATGTCAAAAATAGACATTCGGGGTTCGTTTTGTTTTCGTTTCTGTCTTTTTAGAAATAATAGACATTCGGTTTAAAGTCGGGAGTTCTGAGTTGGAGTAAGAGTAACAAAGAGTGCCCTCCCCTCATTCCTTAGCCCTCCCCCTAATCAGGGACGATGATCAGGGTTTTGAATTTGTTACCAAAGTTGATGGTAGTTGCTAACCACATACTAGTGTTTCGAGGAAACGAATTTAGCCGGGGCCGGCCTGTTTAACTGTGCAGCTCCTATCTGCGAAATAACATCGTCTTCTTACACCCACTCTTGTGCTTCGTTGAAATGATCAATTTCACATTGCAAGAGTTCTTCCGAATCTGAACACTGTATCTGAAACTGCCCCTAAGAAGGGCAAGAAACCTTTTTTTTTTTTTTTTTTTTGGCCCGAGGAAACAAGTGATTCTGGCCCGTGGTTAGGCTGGTTAAAGCACTTGTCTGAGAAACTGCAGTTGGGTGTCGAATCTCAATGAGATTATTTTCCAAGATCTAAATACTAGAGAGGTCTCTTTGAACTCCTAGAAAAAGATATTCTGAAAAAGAGCTCTGGACTCATTTTTCAAGATTAAGAAAAGGAAACTTTAATTTTCAGTGTCCTTTTTATAGTAGTGGGTCATTTTTCAGAATATCCTGTCTAGGAGTCCCTAAACTGAATGCCTCTGATTGTCTTTATCTCTTTTCCTTATTTTTCCTAGGCTAGATGCTGCATACTATATATCAGTATCTAGTATACCACATATTTTACTTATATATTTATTTATTACCTATTAAAGTTGGCACCCCACTCCAGTACTCTTGCCTGGAAAATCCCATAGATGGAGGAGCCTGGTGGGCTGCAGTCCATGGGGTCGCAAAGAGTCAGAGACCACTGAGCGACTTCACTTTCACTTTTCACTTTCATGCATTGGAGAAGGAAATGGCAACCCACTCCAGTGTTCTTGTCTGGAGAATCCCAGGGACTGGGGAGCCTGGTGGGCTGCTGTCTATGGGGTCGCACAGAGTCGGACATGACTGAAGCGACTTAGCAGCAGCAGCAGACTAAAAGCTAAGGCACAGCCTCTTCCGGGATCCATCTGAGTGGTCACCTTGCACTCCACTTAATATACCCCCTTTGGCTACCACATCCACCTCACCACCACCCCCTGGCTACTGCTACCCGCTAAGAACAAACACCAGGAAGTTTACCTGGGGGGTGGTAGTGGCCTAAAAACTCAGGCTCTCAGAGTTGATATATGTCCCTCCTTTTGGTTATAGATCCTCTGTGACGCTGAACATACGATAAATTATTGTAGCATAGGCTGCTAGAGTAGTTACCAGTCTGTTTCTTTTTCTTATTGGACATACAATTTTCTTTTTCCCTTTGGGATGCTATCACAAAAATATTATAGAGTAGGTGGCTTAAGCAAACAAAAAAAGTATTTTTAACGTTCTGGAGGGCTGGAAAGTCCAAGATCAAGGCATCAGCTGTTCAGTATGACTGTGTCCTCACATGGTGGAAGGGGCCAGGGAGTCTTTGGAGTTCTTTTTCATAAAGACACAAATTCCATTCATAAGGGCTCCAACTAATCACCTCCTAAGACCCCGCCTCCAAATACCATCACATCAGGGATTAGGTTTCAACATATGAATTTTAAGGGGACAGAAACATTCAATCTAAACTACACTTCCTAGCCTCCTTTGTGATTACTTTTGGCCCTGTGGCTGAGATCTGGACAATCTGGACAATCAATGTAAAGAAAATTGTAACCAGCCAGTTTGCAACTTTGAAACTTAACCCAGGAAAACCTTTCATGGGGGTTCCTCTTTTCTCCCTTTGCCTTTATATCTGTCAAATGCAGAGGACTCCATAGTCCTCGACTCCAGAGTCACTCAACAGTCTCTCCGCGACCATGTGAAGACCAACCAGAAAATCTGCATTAGACGTTGCCTGAGAGAAAAGCAAACATTTGTTGAGATGAAAACCTGAGATTCATGGGTTTTGTTTATGGTTTTTTTATAGGTGTTATAAATCAATTAGTATCACTAATACAATAGAGTTTCACTGTCACTTGCTTATCAATGTCCCACATTTTAGTGCTTAACTCTAGATAGCATAATTATATCTACATTATATAATACACAAAGTGATAATGTAACAGGGGAGTCATTAGCACACAAATGCTACACATATGACATAAAATTCACAAATGTTTCCAAAATTCTAAAAATTGTTACCTCACTAACAATGTATAATTATTTTGTAAACTAATTTATGAATCTTGCTGCACTTCACTTCCTCACCCTGTATCCTGTATCCAAGCTGGGCTGCTGCTGCTGCTAAGTCGCTTCAGTCGTGTCCAACTCTGTGCGACCCCATGACGGCAGCCCATCAGGCTCCGCTGTCCCTGGGATTCTCCAGGCAAGAACACTGGAGTGGGTTGCCATTTCCTTCTCCAATGCATGAAAGTGAAAAGTGAAAGTGAAGTCGTACAGTCGTGTCCGACTCTTAGCGACCCTATGGGCTGGAGCCCACCAGGCTCCTCCGTCCATGGGATTTTCCAGGCAAGAGTACTGGAGTGGGGTGCCATATAAAGAAACGTCAAGTAGAGAGCACATGCAGTGATGCATATTGGCCACCAGGGGATGGAAAAGCCTAAAGATTATCAACAGAAAAGGACTAAAAAGGGACTAGAGCCCAGGACAGGAAGGAGGGAGGAGAGGGAGAAAGAAAGGGTCCGTCGAGCGGGGAGGAAGGGAAGGGAGGATAAAGAGGTGGCAGAGGAGGGCTGAAAGGAGGAAAAAGAGGTAGAAAAAGCAGGAGAGACAAGTTATTGAAGGGAAGAAATAATTTTCTCAACAGCAGCTTTTGACATTTGTCAGGGACCTTTATATTTTATAAAGTGTTATAGATACTGTTTCATTTTCTCCTCACACAACAACGCAGATAGATAATGATTCCTAATTACGTTTTTAAAGATTCTTTTTCAAGTACTGTTAATTTATGATGTTGTATTAGTATCAAGTGTACAGAAAAAGAATTCATAAATATATATACTTTTTCAGATTCGTTTCTATTATATGTTATTACAAGATACTGAATATAGTTCCCTGAGCTACACAGTAAGTTTTTGTTGTTTATCTGTTTTGTATGGAGTAGTGTGTATATGTTAATACCCATGTTTTATTTTATTTCAACCTGAAATATTGAGAATCAAGAAAATAGAATGCTTTATACATGACAATTTTGGCCACCTCATGTGAAGAGTTGACTCATTGGAAATGACCCTGATGCTGGGAGGGATTAGGGGTAGGGAATAACAGAGGATGAGATGACTGGATGGCATCACTGACTCGATGGACGTGAGTCTGAGTGAACTCCGGGAGTTGGTGATGGACAGGGGGCCTGGCGTGCTGTGATTCATGGGGTCGCAAAGAGTCGGACACGACTGAGCGACTGAAGTGAACTGAACTGATACATGACAAAATGAAGAGAAACATGCAGGAGTGGGGAATCAAAGAGTATTGAATTTTTACTATATATTACAGTTTTATTCTTCTATTTCTGTACAGGTAATTCTACAAAACCTGTCTCAGAAGAGTCCTCCTGTCAGACCTCAGACACAGACAAAAGGGTAAGATAGCAGTACTCAAAACTCAACAAAAGTCTGCCCTCAGGGACTTGGCATGCTAGAGAGAGGGAGAGAGAAAACAGGTAAGTAACATGCAATTTGTCAGATAGTGATCTAAATATTATGGAGAAAAATTAAGCACAGAAGAGACAGAAAGAGAGACAGGGAGGAGGGAGTGGTCGGGGAAGGTTTTGAGCAGCCTCTTCATCTGTAAAATGGGGCCAGGAGCCCCCACCTCCCAATGTTCAAGGAACAAATGTGTTATTATAGGCCTTAGCAAGTGCTGAGCAAATGTAAACAGCTTTCCTGCCCTCACTCTCTCTGTCTTGAATGACCTTGACATTTACACCAGGCCCCCCTTCCATGTATATAACCCATCTTTCTCATAAGCCCCAGGCCTGCCTCTCCATCTGAGGATGTTTCTGTCTAAGTGATGCACAGGTACCTCCGACACAACAGATACTGGGCTGCCATCGTCACCTGCTCAGCTCTTCCTTCTGGCTGTTCTGTCCCAGCAGTACTATTGCCCACCCCAGTCACCAAACCATGACCTTGGGATAAGCCAGAAAACTCACTCTCTCTACCCTACCTCCAGCAGATGCCATTTCTCTACAGAGCTGAGCCTACAGACTTTGCAGGATACGATAAAAATGTGTGGTCCCTTTATTTATTATTTATTAAAGTGGGGAAAGTGCTTTTAAAAATACTAAAATAGAAAGGTTTTCTCTTGAATCCTCCATAGCCTGTCTTTCCCTCAACTCATCATAGTGACTTTTATTTGCTGGTTAATACTACTGTAAGTAAAGAAAGATCAGACTTTTAATTCTTAACATGGATTTTACTGGACTCTACAATGTGCAATTTCAGTTTTAAATACAAATATCAGAGCACTTAACTCCTGAGTAAAATCACTAAAATTATGTTACAAGGAAGAACAAAATCTGACTACATGTTGGATTGGTTTCTTTTACTTTAAACTTTGCTTCCCATTGCTTTTGTTCACTAAAAGGATGATGTCTATACATCATCTGCCTGTCTCAGGGAACCCTGCCTCTATGCCTGGAAGTTAAACCAAAGCGCCTTTGTTCAGGAAAATATCCTGATCCTGTCCACCTGTAGATGGTTGCCAGAAAGAAAAAATGAAAACATCCCCTCATTCATTCCAGGATATATTTGTGAGATTAATGGCCTTTTTACTTTACTTCCTCACCTCCTCACCCTCTCTGTTCTATTATAGAAACAGGCATCCAGATCCCAGTAAGGTAGTTATTTTGAGACACTAGCCTGCTATCTGAGAAAATAGCCAGCTTTCCCAATACAGTTGCCATTCCTTGTCCCAACATCTCATCTTTATTGGTATTGATTGTTTGATTGGTTTTGAGTGTTTATTGGTTTACTGGTGTTGAGTGGTGAGCAGAGAAAGCTTGGAGTCAGTAACAATTACACCACTTAGACCCAGTAAAAGTTACGCCATTTATATCTCATAGCATGTACATACATTTCACTCTTACCAGAACAGTGGAAACTATGCACAAAACTAACTCCACTGCCATTATTTCTCTTCTTCACTTATATACCTTCTATGACACATTCTTTGACTTATTGATAAATAAGGAAGAATGAGAGGAAAAGGAAGGATGTGTTGCCCTATCTTTTCCTGACTTTCTATGTCATCATTTTCAGCATAAGTGTCACTCAGTCATGTCCGACTCTTTGTGACCCCATGGTCTTCAGCCACCAGGCTCCTCTGTCCATGGAATTCTCCAGGCAAGAATAATGGAGTGGGTTGCCATTTCTTTCTCCATTTTCAGCATAAGTGGTTGGCAAATACAAGGAAGTAGCACATGAAAGGGTACGATAGGACTGTGTTTCTTAGGACTTCATTGGCTTCTTTCCGCACGGGAAGCAAAGTTTGGTTCAAAAGGGAGGCATGGCCCCTAGGGCCTGTCAGCATCTCATTTTCTCAGTCGTATGTGCAACTTGTGACCTCATACTCAGTCTCAGTCTCGCTGAACTCCCCCACATTGTGGCTCCCCTGGAATTTTGTGTTCATAGGGCATCATAAATAACTCGAGTGGAGCTGCCAAAACAGTGGACACACTTACTGTTCACATACCCCCTCCTCATGACCTTGCTCAGGTGGCCCATTGGACTTCACTTAAAATATATAAAGATAAAATTATTAAGAATTTCAAGATGGCAACAGCAGAGTCTTAAACCAAGAGTGGCGCCCTACCGAGTATGGATCCCGTGACCCTGCACAGGTGACACACCTCTGAAGTCATCCTGTTGGGCCCACTGTGGGGAGGGCAAGAGGATCTCCATCTTGAGGCTGTCAACCATCTTAAGGCAGGATGTGAACTGGGCCTGAACTTTGCCCAAGAATGAGGAAACCATTGTTAAAGAAAAGCCAGGTCTCCGTGGAGACCTCCTTCCCCACAGATGGCAAACGTGTCAAACAACAAGGTTGGAGTTAAGGTCAGGCTGCCCCAGTTAGATTAACAATGAAGATATCCCCCTTGAGATCTTCCTCCCCCATCTCCACCAGTGGAAGAGGTTCCCTTCCCTCCTACTGCACCACTGAGTATGGTGGGAGCAATTGTGCCAGCATTATACCCACTCCTCCCCGGTGTAGAAGAGGAGAAAAAGGAAAAGCCAAGTGTTTAGAGATGGCTGAGGTCTACAAAGGAGCCACAAGAGAGAGAGGTTTCACAGGTGCCTTTCAGGGAGGTCCAAGCGGCACCATAGATGGGGCCGGCCAAGCACATCCAACCTGGCCCCACTCCTGTTTACTACAGACGTTCTCCACCACAGAGCTCTTGAACTGGCAAAGGCACACCCCTCCCTATTCTGAGAAGGTGCAAGGCACAATTCACCTAATAGAGACTACTTTAGGACCCACCATCCGGTGTGGGATGACATAGCCTAGCTTCTCCTCACCCCCTTCAGTATTTACCTGCTTGGACTTGAAAGATGGTTTCTTTTGTATAAGAGTGGCTCCAATTAGCCAAAAGATTTCTGCTTTCAAGTGGGAGGACCCTGGGATGGGTTGAAAGATCCAGATGACTTGGACTTAGCTGCCACAAGGATTCAAACATTCTCCTACAATATTTGGGGAAGCCCTGACAACAGAGCTCCTCTCCTTCCCATCAGATGCTAAGTGCCAGATCCTGCAATATGTGGAAGACCTACTTCTGATGGCAGAGACTTGTACTCAATGCTGGGAAGGAACTAAGACTCTCCTGGGCCTGCTAGAACAGGCCGGATATACGGTGTCATGGAAAAAGGCCTAAATCCGCCAGACTGAGGTAAAGTACCTGGGATTCGTTATAAAGGAGGGGAGGCATGCCTTGGGCTTAGAACGGAAACAAGTTTTCAATCAGATATGCCAGCCTACTATCAAAAGGCAAGTGAGAGAATTTTGAGGATCCATGGGGTTCTGCTGGATTTGGATACCGGGCTTTTCACAGATAGCTAAACCCTGGTATGCTGCCACTAAAGACCCTGGGAATGACTCTCTAATTTGGGGTCCAGAACAGAATCACACTTTTGAACTATTAAAGAGAGCCATAAAGGCCCCCACACTAGGCCTCCCTGATTTAACCAAACCTTTCACTTTGTATGTCCATGAGAAAGAATAAGTAGCACGGGAGTGCTGACACAAGCAATAGGCTCACGGTAGCGACCTGTGGCTTATTTATCTGAAAGGTTGGATCCTGTAGCCTCTGGGTGGCTCCCATGTCTGAGAGCAGTGGCAGTCACCACCATTTTAATGAGAGAAGCTGACAAACTATGGGACAGACTATTATAATAAAAGTGCCACATGCCATCGTCACTCTCCTAATGGGGCCTGGGGCAAGGTGGCTTTCCACCTCTCAGATGCTGCATTACCAAGGACTTTTATACGAAAATCCCCAACTTAAGGGTGGAACCCTGTCAGGCTTTAAACCCAGCAACTTATTTACTGGTGAGCCAAGGCACTCCCAGCCATAGTTGTGAGGAGATGCTAGAGGAAGTCTTTTCTAGCCGACCAGACCTCAGAGACATCCCCTTAAGTCAACCAGACGAGACTTACTACACAGACAGGACCGCCTACTTGGAACAAGGACACGAGAAAACTGGATACGCGATAACAACAGACGCAGTAGTCGAAGCAGGACGACTACCCTTATACGGGGTCCTGAAATTGGCTAAAGGTAAGAAGGTAAATATATACACTGACTCACGGTATGCCTTTGCTGCCTTACATGTACACGGGGCCATATATAAAGAAAGGGGGCTATTGACTGCAACTAGCAAAGAGATAAAAAATAAAGAGGAAATTTTGTTACTGGTGGAAGCAGTGTGAAAACCTGCTGCGGTGGCAGTAATGCCCTGTAACGGCCACCAGAGGGCAGACACACCACAGGCGAAAGGGAACTGTTTGGCTGATGGAGCAGTAAAACAAGCAGCTGTCTAGGACAATACAGCAACCAAACTTAGGGTGCCGCCTGTGGTGTCTACCCTACTAACCGCCCAAGCGGCCCCAGTCTATGACCCGGGTGCAAACTGAACAAGGAACACTGCAGAAGGACGGATGGTAGGAGCTCCCGGATGGGAGATTCTTCATTCCCTCTAGGCTGGCATTTCAACTAGTTACGGAATTCCATCAGTCCACCCATTTAGAAAAGACAAAGACTTATGAAATTTTAGCCCGCTATGTTGTCATACCATGTCTAACAGACTTGTGTGCCGATGCAAGCTGACGATGGGTAACCTGTGCCAGGAATAACCTGGCTCCGAGGAGATAGCCCCTCCCGGAATACAATTAAAGGGGACCACACCATTTGAACACCTGGACTTCACTGAGGTAAAGCCATGCCGAGGATACAAATATTTACTGGTGACGGTATGTACCTTTATATCCGACAAGGACTGAGAAAGCAAAGGAAGTAGCCCGAGGCATGCTGAGAGACATTATTGCTAGGTTTGGGTTCCTCAGAGTATAGGATCAGATAATGGGCCCCCATTTGTGACTGTTACTCCAATTGGTTTGCAATGACTATCAAATGGAAACTACATGCAGCATACAGACCACAAAGTTCAGGGGTGGTTGAGAAAATAAACCGGACCATCAAAGTAACTTTGGCAAAATGGGTGCAAGAGACTGGGGCCCCCTGGATGGATATGCTGCCACTAGGGTTAATGAAGATCAGAATGACAATCACCCCCACCCCCAACCTGGGGTATTCCCCCTATGAGATAATGTTCAAGAGGCCTCGCCCTCTTATTCAGGAAGTAAAAGGCAATCTATTATAGAAAGGAGGGATGGAGGTGTCTCGGCAATGGAACAATTGGGAAAGGTGATCTATGACCTCACCCCTTATGTTCAAAAAAGAATTCCATTTTCTCTAGACACTGCTGTACACCCATACTCACCTGGAGATTTAGTATGAGTAAAGGATTGGAAGCAACAGACACTGTCCCCTACCTGGAAAGGGCCATACACAATTGCAGTAACCACTTCCTCTGCAGTTAAAGTTGCAGGTATTACTCCCTAGATTCACCACACCCGGCTCAAGACAGCAGCAGAGGAAAAAGGACACTGGACCACCCATTCTAACCCAGAGGAGCCATTGAAGATCCGACTTGTCTTCCATTGGCAACCACAGATTCAGGATGGAGCCGCTGAGAATAATTCTGCTGTTCTTGATTGGCATGATGACCCTACCAGGACTGCAAACAGAATACTGTGTTCCTGTCCTGGGCCCACTCATATGCTGCTGCTGCTAAGTCGCTTCAGTTTTGTCCGACTCTGTGCGACCCCATAGACAGCAGCCCACCAGGCTTCCCTGTCCCTGGGATTCTCCAGGCAAGAACACTGGAGTGGGTTGCCATTTCCTTCTCCAATGCATGACAGTGAAAGTGAAGTCACTCAGTCGTGTCCAACTCCTAGCGACCCCATGGACTGCAGCCTACCAGGCTCCTCCGTCCATGGGATTTTCCAGGCAAGAGTACTGGAGTGGGGTGCCATTGCCTTCTCCAATGCAAACTTCCATAATACTTCTAACTGTTAGGTTTGTGGGGCCATGCCTTTGTCAGTGATGGGTGGACTTCCTTGGTGGGTGTCTCCCCTATGCAGAGGGGACTTTAGCTCCCTCTGCTCGTTTTTGAGACAGCAATGAGAGGCATTTGCTTCCTTGGTAACTCACAACCTGCCACTTCTTACCTGGCATAACCTGGGCTTTAACCAAATTGATCAAGGCCATGGGGTAACATTTGAGGTAAATGCAAGCCTTACAAAAGTGGCCAAAGCCTATACCTTTTACTTAAAAAATAAAAAGAATGAGAACTCAATGGCAAGTAAGAAGGGCCAATCCATCAGGTAATTTGAACAATTTTACCAGATATGGGATGAATATTTTTGGATGACCCCAGAAAAAAGTCAACCGATTATCCCTGCCCCTATCTGTTGGGAACAAAGGGAACAAAAAGCTGGATTTGCTGACCATTCCATGGATCAAAAAAAATTGAAATATGTGGGATATTTGTCCTCTGAGCAATGTGAACAAACATTAGAGGTCACTTATCACCCGGATTTATCAGCCCACTGGCCTGGCTCAGACTGGAAGTACAACCCTGGGATTAGATGGCACCCCTAACGGCACCCAATGGCTATGTGGATCAAACCTATGGCCATGGCTTCCAGTCAGTTGGGTAGGCCACCTTACATTACAGTTTGCCTTTGCTCATGGAAGTGTTAAGCCACCCTTGCAACAAGCCCCAGTAAATTTGCCTTACTTACATGCGCGTTGGGTAAGGTCTGTGTTTCAATGCTATGATTATACAACTGCCTTGTTCATACCATCTATCAGTTCAGTTCAGCCGCTCAGTCATGTCCATCTCTTTGCGACCCCATGGACTGCAGCACGCCAGGCCTCCCTGTCCATCACCAACTCTTGGAGCTTACTCAAACTTGTGTCCATCAAGTAGGTGATGCCATCCAACGATCTCATCCTCTGTCATCCCCTGCTCCCACCTTCAATCTTTCCCAGCAACAGGATCTTTTCAAATGAGTCCATTCTTTGCATCAGGTGGCCAAAGTATTGGAGTTTCAGCATCAGTCCTTCCAATGAATATTCAGGACTGATTTCCTTTAGGATGGATTGGTTGGATCTCCTTGCTGTCCAAGGGACTCTCAAGAGTCTTCTCCAACACCACAGTTCAAAAGCATCAATTCTTTGGTGCTCAGCTTTTATAGTCCAATTCTCACATCCATACATGACTACTGGAAAAACCATAGCTTTGACTAAACAGACTTTTGTTGGCAAAGTAATGACTCTGCTTTTTAATATGCTGTCTAGGTTGGTCATAGCTTTTCTTCCAAGGAGCAAGAGTCTTTTAATTTCATGGCTGCAGTCATCATCTGCAGTGATTTTGTAGCACAAAAAAATAAAGTCTCTCACCGTTTCCATTATTTCCCCATCTATTTGCCATGAAGTGTTGGGACCATGATCTTAGTTTTCTGAATATTTAGCTTTAAGCCAACTTTTTCAGTCTCCTCTTGCACTTTCATCAAGAGGCTCTTTAGTTCACTTTCTGCCATAAGGGTGGTGTCATCTGCATATCTGAGGTTATTGATATTTCTCCCGGCAATCTTAATTCCAGCTTGTGCTTCATCTAGCCTGGCATTTCACATGATGTACTCTACGTATAAATTAAATAAGCAGGGTGACAATATACAACCTTGATGTAGTCCTTTCCCAATTTGGAACCAGTCTGTTGTTCCATGTCCAGTTCTAACTGTTGCTTCTTGACTTGCAAACAGATTTCTCAGGAGGCAGGTCAGGTGGTCTGGTATTCCCATCTCTTTAAGAATCATACCATCTATAGGGACAACAGACATTACGATTAGAGCAGAAGCTCTAACTAGCTTCACAAAACAGGCCCTCCTGGATAATGAAAAGGCAATTCAAGCTCTAAATGAGGAATAAATACAAACAAGAAAGGCAGTGATTCAAAATCGGATACTTACAGCTGCCCAGGGTGGGACCTGTGCCATAATTAAAGTTAAATAATGTATATATATTCCTGATTTGTCTAGCAATGTATCAGCCACCCTTAACTATATAAAAAACCAGGTGAAAGCTATGTCTACTGATAATCTTTCTTTCTGGTCATCAGTATTTCCTTGGATCAAAGGTGAATGGTAAAAAAAAAATTATAATTATTTTGTTAATCATTATATCATTAATTTTTGGACCTTGTATTCTCTAATGTATAACTCAATGTGTAACCTCTAGGCTAACAGTCCTGCTACAATTGCATAATCCCCATATACAGTACTTACCTATGACTGACACCCATCATAAAGGATAAGATGAGCATCAAGAGGAGGAAATGTTGGGGCCGCTATGGGAGGGCAGGAGGAACTCCATCTTGAGGCCTGCCTTAGCCATCTTAAGGCAGGATGTGAACTGGGCCTGAACTTTGCCCAAGAAAGCAAAAGAAAGACCAGGTCTCCTTGGAAACCTCCCTCCCCACAGAAGGCAAACATCTCCGAAAAAGAGATTGGAGTTAAGGTCAGGCTTTTCCAGTTGGATTATCAACAAAGAGATCCCTCTTGACTATAATCATTGTTCCCCTTTTAACCTTGGTTGTTAATTCTCCCTGCACCTGCATGTTGCAAAACTAAATCATATACATCACAGAAGTTGCTAACATGTAACCAGTCACATAGTGAGGGGGTATAAAACCGGGTCTCTTGGAATCATCGGGGTCCTTGTTGGGAACCAATTATCCTTGGACCCGCTGGCGTAATAAACTGTACTCCACTGTTTTGAGTGTCCTCCGAGGTGTACTTTGCAACTCCAGATTCTCATTTTTTTCCCATAACAATCCTAGTCTCCTTGCTCTCTCTTGGACCTGCCCTCTCCTCTTCAGCCCCCTGGTTGCCATCCGAGTCACTGGAATCTCTCCTGCAGCTGTTATGATAGTTTTCCTACTTCCTGTTGCCTTCGCTGTTCTATCCTAAGAGAGTCTCATAAAGCATATATTTAATCTGGTCCTTCTAACCCCTCTCCTTCTACATCCTTCTGTGAAAATAAAGTATAAAATTCTAAGCATGGAGTCCGAGGCCCTCGGTGACCTGCCCCGGTCAGCTCTTCGATCTCACCTCCTCCAATCCTCAGCCCCCGACAAGTAGTCTTTATCCAAGCAAACATCTGACTGTTTGCTTGGTACTGGGTACTGTTGCCAGATTTTGTAAATAAAAAGCCAGGACGCCTATTTAAATTTATTTCATGCATATTTGGGACATATTAACCAAAAAATTGTTTGCTGTTTACCTGAAATTCAAATTTGAACTGGGAATTAACCTTATTAGCCACTGAATCTCTCTTTTCCTCCAGTTCATACCTCAGAGACCACCCCCTCCTGGAAGTCTCCTGGGTTTCTCACCACTTCCCTCATCGGAGCACCAACACCTTACTCTCCTTGGTCTGTGCTGTTTGGCCCCCAGCAGACCCGGGGCCAAACAGCATAATTTCAAAGTCTAGAGTCACGCTTCTCTAATTGTGACACGTCATTGAATCTCTTTCTGCCTCACTTCCTGCATCTGTAAAGTGAATATGATGAGGATGGTGGTGATGAGGGGTAATAGCACCTGCCTCCCAGGGCTCTTATAAGGACTCACAAGTTCATACATGTGTAAGCCACTGAGGATGACTGCAGACACATGAGAAATAGTAATTATTTGCTGTCTGAATGACTTGGCTGTGGATTCCCAGCCAGCAGGACCTCTGTTTAATTTATGGCACTCTTGGCTCCTAATACAATACCTGGGCTGCGAACGAGGTATGCTTATTGAGTGAAATTACCTGCTTCTCAACCTAAACTTTGAGAAGGAAGGATATAAAAACCTGATCTAAGGTTTTCCAGGGATTAAGAAGGCTCCTGTTGCTGGGCTTTATCCTCCCCAGGCCCCTGGGGGTCCGTGTGGGACAGTTCTCCAGTCCGGTCTCTGCTACTTCCACACCCTCCCTATTTTTAGACCTCCTCACTACCCTAGCTTTTCCATTCTCCTGTCTCACCAGCCGTGTTTGCTGGATATACAGCTGAACCTCGCTCTGCTGGTGGGGAAGAGGGGATACTAGGCATCTCCCTGCCCAACTTCTCCGGATCTAGCATCTCGGCCAGACTCTTTTGCTCCTGTGACCCAAGTCTGACAAACTCCAGAGAAGAAATATTTCAAAGGTGCTAGAAACAGGGGCAGCAGAGGAGAAAGGGGAGAGGAGTAAGAACCCGTGTGGGAGGTTGTTATTGTCGTTGTTTTAGAAGCCTATGGACTGTATGTAGCCCACCAGGTTCCTCTGTCCATGGGATTTCCTCCTCAGAGGAAAATTCCTGACCCAGGAATCCAACCCTCAATAGGAGTCTCCTTCTTTGGAAGGCTGATTCTTTACGGCTGAGCCAGTGGGAAAGCCCTGTGTGGGGGAGGTATGTGTAGATCAAACCAGGAGAGAAGGAACTTGAAAACTATATTATTCCTTTCATGTTCAATTCAGTTCAGTGCAGTTCAGTTGCTCAGTCATGTCCAACTCTGTCAGACCCTGTGGACTGCCACACGCCAGGCTTCCCTGTTCATCACCAACTCCCAGAGCTTACTCAAACTCATGTCCATTGAGTCAGTGATGCCATCCAACCATCTCATCCTCTGTCGTACCCTTCTCCTCCTACCTTCAATCTTTCCCAGCATCAGGGTCTTTTCAAATGAATCCGTTCTTCGCATCAGGTGGCCCAAGGATTGGAGTTTCGGTTTCAGCATCAGCCCTTCCAATGAGTATTCAGGACTGACTTCCTTTAGGATTGACTGATTGGATCTCCTTGCTGTTCAACAGACTCTCAAGAGTCTTCTCCAACACCACAGTTCAAAAGCATCAGTTCTTCACCGCTCAGCTGTCTTTATAGTCCAACTCTCACATCCATACATGACTACTGGAAAAACCATAGCTTTGACTAGATGGACCTTTGTTAGCAAAGTACTTACTCTGCGTTTTAATATGCTGTCTAGGTTGGTCATATCTTTTCTTCGAAGGAGCAAGCGTCTTTTAATTTCATGGCTGCAGTCACCATCTGCAGTGATTTTGGAGCCCCCCAAAATAAAAGTCTTTCACTGTTTTCATTGTTTTCCTATCTATTTGCCATGAAGTGATGGGACCAGATGCCATGATCTTTGTTTTCTGAATGTTGAGTTTTAAGCCAACTTGTTCACTCTGCTCTTTCACTTTCATTAAGAGACTCTTAAGTTCTTTTTTGCTTTCTACCATAAGTGTGGTGTCATCTGCATATCTGAGGTTATTGATGTTTCTCCCAGCAATCTTGATCCCATCTTGTGCTTCATCCAGTCCAGCATTTCTTATGATTTACTCTGCATATAAGTTAAATAAGCAGGGTAACAGTATACAGCCTTAATGTACTTCTTTCCTGATTTGGAATCAGTCTATTGTTCAATGTTCAATTCTAACTACTGCTTCTTGACCTGCAAACAGATTTCTCAGGAGGCAGGTCAGGTGGTCTGGTATTCCCATCTCTTTCAGAATTTTCCAGAGTTTGTTGTGATCCACACAGTCAAAGGCTTTGGCATAATCAATAAAGCAGAAATAGATGTTTTTCTGGAACTCTCTCACTTTTTCAATGATCCAGTGGATGTTGGCAATTTGATCTCTGTTCCTCTGCCTTTTCTAAATCCAGCTTGAACATCTGGAAGTTCACGGTTCACATACTGTTGAAGCCTGGCTTGGGGAATTTTAAGCATTACTTTGTGTGAGGTGAGTGCAATTGTGCAGTAGTTTGAATATTCTTTGGCATTGCCTTTCTTTGGAATTGGAATAAAAACTGACCTTTTCCAGTCCTGTGGCCACTGTTGAGTTTTCCAAATTTGCTGGCATATTGAGTGCAGCACTTTCACAGCATCATCTTTCAGGATTTGAAATAGCTCAACTGGAATTCCATCACCTCCACTAGCTTTGTTCATAGTGATGCTTCCTGAGGCCCACTTAACTTCACACTTCAAGATATCTATCTCAGGTGAGTGATCACACCATCGTGATTATCTGGGTCATGAAGATCTTTTTTGTACAGTTCTTCTGTGTATTCTTGCCACCTCTTCTTAATATCTTGTGCTTCTGTTATGTCCATACCATTTCTGTCCTTTATTGAGCCCATCTTTGCATGAAATGTTCCCTTGGTATCTCTAGTTTTCTTGAAGAGATTTCTAGTCTTTCTCATTCTGTTGTTTGCCTCTATTTCTTTGCATTGATCACTGAGGAAGGCTTTCTTATCTCTCCTTGCTATTCTTTGAAACTCTGCATTCAAATGAGTATATCTTTCCTTTTCTCCTTTGCCTTTCACTTCTCTTGGAGTACAAAAAAATTTCCTTTCATGTTATTCTTTAATAAACTCTGTCTGGGCAAGAAAAAGATCCACTGGGCTTGAGCCAAGGAACTATGCATTTGTGTGACACTTCTCAGCTGGGTGGAGCTTCCTTTCCTGCTCTCATTGCCTGACTCACCAGCCTGCACAAAAGTCAACTGGCCCCCTAATCAGTCGGTCTGAGCTGAGGTCGGGGTCAGGGTCAGCACGTGCAGCCTCTGCAACAGGGCAGGCCTGCTGCACAGCTGAACCAGTTCATAAGTCAGTCTTTGAGGTTGACAGAGCAGGGTTCACTCTGGCATTGCTACTGTCTGGCTGAGTGACTTTGCTCCATTATCCAACTTCTCTCAGCCTCAGTTTTTTCAGAAAATTGAGGTCTGGTGCAAGGACAAAGGAGTCTGACATGCTGCTGTCCATGGGGTCACAAAGAGTCGGACATGACTTAGCAACTGAACAACAAAGCAGAGATGGGAGGAAAGGATGGAGAAGAGAGAGACTTGAGATGGAAGCATTTTGAAAGGAGACTAATGATGGGATGTAAAGGGTGCTGCCCACAGCAAGAAGTCACATCAGAAGTGAGCCAGCAACCCTGCCCTACACCTTCTCCACCACTTCCTTTCCTCTCCAGGCCCTGCCTCTCCAGTCGATTCCAGTACATTTCTTTCCTGTGCCTGGGGATCACCTGCCTTTGTACCACCAGGGGCTGCTTTCATTTTCTATTTATGTATTGATCGCTTCAGTGGGATATCTTTTAGCCAGATGCAAAAACAACACTGCCAATTCCTGTCTCCAAATACCTGGGACCCAGGGTCTCTTCCCCTCTGAAGTCCTCCAGATTGGATTCCCAGAATAAAATAGGAGTAGCATGGGGCCAGGGAAAGATCACTAGGCTAAAAATCTGAAAACCAATTATGTTATGACTTTGGATACATCCATTAAAGCATCTTAGCCAGGATGTCTGCTGCAAAAGGATAAGGAGAAAGGGAGAGGAACTAGATGAGATCTGTCATATTATGAATTCTGAGAAAGCCTAGGCTCTAAAACAGTTGCATTGATAAGGGTAATGGAGTTCGAGGACCTCTCTCCTGACTTATAAAATGTTTTGAAGGTTCATAGGAAGGAGATTTAGGAGGGAGACGCTATAATGATCAAAGACTTTCATGGGTGAGGTGACATCTGAAGACACAAACAAACGAGCCTGGTGTGCTGCAGTCCATGGGATCACAAAGAGTCAGACACGTCTTAGTGACTGAACAACAACAAAGGCCCAGACCAGTCACAGTCCTGGCACAGTCCAGAAAGGCAATTGAAGAGAGCTTACTGGAGGGGCCATTTGCAAAGGTCAGGGAAGGGACACCAGCAAGGAACAGTGACATACTCTGAGGCCAGTGCAGGAACATCACTGGTGGGTCTGAAAGAGCAAAGGGAGAGTATTTTCCAAGCAGGTGAGGTCTGTAGCCACAGTAGTGTCCCAACAGAGCTCTGACTCTAGAGCAGGGAGGCCGCCACTGTCACCTGCTGACCAGTTGGGACTGAGACCCTGGAGTCTCAGTTATCCCCTTTGGATTTTGCTGTCGTCCCCTTTGGGCAGGTCCCCTCCAGAAACCAGACTGCAAAGACTGCTGAATCTGCCTCAGGGGTCAGCGGACTAGGAAAAAGTAAGGAGGAGATTGGGGTTGGGGGAGAGTGAGAGAAGTTCAAATAAAGATTAACCGCCCAGACAACTCTTCAAGGATTTGCCATCCAGAGGGATAGCTCAATGTTAATCAACAACCACAGTGTTGAGTTGATTGGGGTGAGAGCTAATAGAGCCATAGCTAATATTTACCGAGCGTTCTGTGCCAGGCACTGCACCAAGGCTTCACACACACACCCAGGTTCCATCTTCACAGCCTTCCTACGAAGCCATCACTACAGTTCAACGTGTTTTGTAGAGGAAGCTTAGAGAAGTAAATAACATGCCCAGGTTCACACAGCCAGCAAAACAAGTGGATTCAAACATGAATCCAGATGGCATAACCCTAGAAATACTTGCCCTTTTAGCCAAAATGCTGTGCCCCTAGGTCAAGAACACATTTACTACCCACATCTGGGTATCATCTGGTTTGTGGGCCTTAAAATCTGCCAGCCAGAGAGAGGCTCAGATTTGGAAAGGACTTTTGCAGAGCATTTATCCCACTGAAGTTTGCTGAGGGTATTAATACTTGGTGACTCATTTGATCTGTGTCTTTCCCAGGTTCTAACTGCTCTAGAGCATCATTTTTATACTTTTACCCACTTTGCCTGCCCGCCGTGAACGTTGTCTCCTGATATTAATAAGAAAATCGTACATTCTCTGACTCCACCCCTCTACCTGACCTTTCTTCCTAGCACTAGCTCCTGTCCCTGTTGTCCTCTCATCATCCTGCAAATCCCTATAGGACTGCTGCTGCTAAGTCGATTCAGTCGTGTCCGACTCTTTGTGACCCCATAGACAGCAGCCCACCAGGCTACCCCATCCTTGGGTTCTCCAGGCAAGAACACTGGAGTGGGTTGCCATTTCCTTCTCCAATGCATGAAAGTGAAAAGTGAAAGTGAAGTCGCTCAGTCGTGTCCGACTCTTAGCGACCCCATGGACTACAGCCCACCAGGCTCCTCCGTCCATGGGATTTTCCAGGCAAGAGTACTGGAGTGGGGTGCCATTGGCTTCTCCGCCCTATAGGACTAAAGAAGTGAAAAATGTTTATCAGATACATCCTGCATTGAGCTTTCTTTCTGGTTCTGTTTTAACATAAAATTATTTGCCTCCAGCTTGTTCTTCATTCCTAGGTCCCCCAGCCATGTCACTGCCCTATCTCCAGTAACCCATGAAATATGGCCAACAAGCCAGCTGAGCTCAAAGGCCTCATGGCAAGTGATATGCGTTCCCAGTAGGCAGTGCTGTGGAGAAACTGACCAACTCAGGTCTGTGCAGGCTGATCTCTAGACTTCGCTTCTCTCCCTGAAAACATCGATATCTTACATCATAAATGTAGAGGAAAGGGTTTCACAGTCCAGAGTTCATCCCCATAATAGACAGTGTCACCATCGGGGCAGGGGCACTGTGATCAGACACATCTACCTGGAGTTCTTGGGGTGCCCTGCCAAGGGCAGATCCAGCCCGTGAGTATTTCCCAGCCTCTGCCTGTGCTCCCGCCTGAGAGACCAGGCAGTGGACAATCCTGACTGGACCCTGGGTCCAGCCTAGTTTCTGAATCACAAAAGTGATTCAAAGACTGAGTCACCGTGAGGAGCCGAGAAATGTGAGTGCATGAGAATTGACAGTGGGGAGACAGCCAGCAGGTGTGAGCTGCAGGCTTCTGGAAGGCCCAGGCCCTCCAACTCCTCTCTCTACTCCTCTGTTCCTGCCTCCATGCTCAGCACAGGTCTGGCCCACAGCAAACAGTGCTCTCTGCTTAGAAACTCAAGCCAGCTTCCTTGCCTCCCAGGCCAGCTCCCCTCTGCCTGCTGCCTTGCTTGGATTCTCTGTTTCTCCCATTAAACCTCCAGGCAGAAAACTATTCATTCATTGTGCAAAATGGTTGCTGAGAGTCTCCTGTGTTTAAAGTTCCCTGATTTAGCAAATTGTAATACAAGGTATTTTACCTAGTGATCCTACCAATATAGAGAGATGAAAACATTTTAAGAGTTATGGACAAAAATAAAGCAGGGACTCAGATGTATCTGTTCTCCCAGACTCCTGAGGGAGAGGTGTGACCCATCTCAAGGTTGGCCCAGTATCCTTCATTCCTACCTGTCTTCTCCTCTTCTCGCTCTTACTGGTTGGGAAGCAGCTCATTTGGCAGGGAGCAACCCTTGAGGTGACAGACTTTGCAGCCGAGGCATGAAGGACAGTGAACTTCCTGGTTCCCTCTCCCTGCAAGTGAGACAGGAGCCCATGGACATCCAGCAGCAGCAGGAGCAGTCCTCTCGGGTCATGAGCTTGGACAAGGATGGGACCCATCTGCACCGCAAAGGGCAGGCCTGTAGCTCTCCCACTGGGAGATGCCAAGTCAGAGTCCCTGAGTACTCACCATTTGCCCAGGGCTGGGACTTCCATGAAGCCACCACTGCTGGGCAGAAGGATGCAGGTGAGGATGGCTTTTACAGGGACAGAGGGAGGTACACGTGTGTAGTTCTCTGCCTTTCTTTTAGCCTCTTTGCAAATGGTCTGAATCATTTCTGGAAGTCCTCTTGGTCTTTTTTTTTTTTTTTTTTGCTGTTGGTTTTTTTAAAAGCACACTTTGCAGTATTTCTTAGGAAATTATTTGTTTAACAAATATTTGCTGCCTCTGTGTAAATCATCCCTGACTGCTTTGTGCTCAACACTAGGGGGAAGAAAGAATGGCCAGGAAAATTTGTGAAAGACTTTCAGTGGTTAAAAAGGATGACTGGGTGTCTCTTCTAAGGAATACTAATCCTGTCTGGTAGTTCTCACGTTAGGGATCCCTGATTCCATAGGACTAAGCCATTGCTTATTTTTCTAGATCATTTACAACTTTGTAGAGACAGATGTTAATTTATAGAACACTGAGAGTAATACAAATTGTTCCTGTCCTTAGTGATGCAAATGACTTCTCTCTGATAGAGAATATAAGATTTTGCAAATCAAATCCTCATTTAAACCACTTTTAACATTTTTACTGGTTTTCTTATTAAATAATAAGTTAAATAAATTATTTGCACAGTCTTTTTGTATATTTACCTTTTAAAAAATTATCCTTTATTAAGACATACAGAGTATTCATTGTAAAGCCATTACCAGTACAAAATAGCTAGGGAATGATACAAAACAGTCCACAATCTAGGTTTAAATTTTCTGGAGAAAGGACAAATATATACAAATAAGGAAGTAGGTCTCTGTGAGAAGTAATGAGTAATCAAACAAAAAGCCATGATGCTTTAGTCTCAGGAAAAATTGCCAGAACCTATTTTGTCAATAAAAATTCTACTGTATTAGGAAGGTTAACGACAACTGATTGTTCATTGTTTATTTAATCCTCACAACAATGACATTCATCAGATACTGGGAGGAAATTTGCTTATGGCATTGGCTTTAGGCTGTTATATTTATGTCAGTTATGACTCTGTTCTGACTTGTATAGGTAGTTTTTATTTTATTAATTTAACTTTTCCTGCACATAAAACGTGTCGCTGAATTTGCAAAACCTCTTTGGAAAGGCTCTCTAGTTACATGGAATCCTTTTGCTGATAGAGAAATGAAAGGTTTACACACTCTTTTTTTTTTTTGGACTCAGTGTATTTATTGGGCTTCCTGGTAGCTCAGTGGTAAAGAACCTACCTGCCAATGCAGGAGATGCAGGTTCCATCCATGGATGGGGAAGATCCCCTGGAGAAGGAAATGGCAGCCCAGTCCAGTATTTTTGCCTAGGCAATCCCATGGACAGAGGAGCCTGGTGGGCTACAGCCCATGGGGTCTCAAAAGAGTCAGACATGACTTAGCAACTAGACAACAACTAAATGAATAGCATGGCCTGGTGCTAAGGGATATTTAAAAGAAACACATGCATAAAAGTTCATATAGATATCCAACTTCTCTTCTGGCAGCTTGCTTGTTGATCTGGTGGTACTGATAGCACAGGTAATATTATTGAACTCTCCCCATTATAGTGGAGACAGAGGGACACAGGATGGCTTGGCTGAAATTACGAGTCTGCAGTGGAGGTGGGACTAGTACTCAGGGCTTCTTCTTCTTTTTTTTTTTTTAACAAGCAAATAGGATTTATTAAAGAGAAGGAAAGTGCAAAACTCTCAGCACAGACACTGAGATGGGGTAAAGAGCCCCTACTCAGGGCTTCTAATTCCCAGCATCATCCACTTCCCTACCAAAAGTACACTTCTCTTAACAACTGCAAGTAAAGTCAGGGGCTCCCACATTCCTCCCACGTTCAGGGTGATTTTCACTGGAAGGCAAATTCTCACGATTTGAGGAAATGGGGGCAATTTCCACCCCTACCTCCAGATCCCAGTTTTAGTTCCATATTTCAGGAGTGATTTGGACCTCCTTGATTTAACACTTAAAGAATCTGCCTGAAGTGCAGGAGACCTGGGTTTGATCCCTGGGTTGGGAAGATCCCCTGGAGAAGGGAAACACTACCCACTCCAGTATTCTTGCCTGGAGAATTCCATGGTTAGAGGAGCCTGGCGAGCTATAGTCTGTGGAATTGCAAAGACACAGACATGACTGAGCAACTAACCCATACACACACACACAGAGCCTTTATACTTACTTGTTGTCATTCCATGCTGTCTCTCAAAGTATCTTGGTTTCCCAGTCATCCTGTGGGAGAGAATGGGGCAGAGCTGGAGTCACTCATTCTCCCAGCCAGGCCCCTCTGCTACTGGGCTGACCCAGGCATCTCGGGGAGTCCTCCAGCATCCTGTGTTCCCCAGCACCCCCAGGCCTTGGTCCTTTCCTTCTTTTTGCTGCAGGAATAATGTCCAGCACTTCCAGTTCAGGCACTGCCTTCCTGAAGGACTTTCCTTGGGCAACAGCTCAGACCTCACTCCTGCTTCTTCTGGGACTTTTCCTGCTGACTGCTCTTGGTTTCATCTGGAAACTTCGCCGAGAGAAAGATCGAGAATGCTGGACCAAAGGTAAAGGAATCAGAAGACTGAGGCAGTGAGGTCCAAAGAAGACTACGGAAAAGGGATTGGACAGAGGGGAAAGGGGAGGACCAGGACTAAGAGGGCGAAGGGGATTTGAAGTTAAGGTTTTTACATTCAGTCTTTCCTCCCTCAATACCAGCACCCCCACCTCTTTACTTCCCCGATCCTGGGACCCTGACTGTGCCCTGGTTTTTCTAGTTTGGGGACAGCTCACTGGACTCACTGCACACATGACGCAGGAAAGGGTCTCCCACAGACCCTTTCCATGTAAACCTGGCCCTTCTCCTATGAACCGTACTGATTCATTTCTTGTCTTTTTTGCAGAGCAACTCCAAAGAGAGCTCCGTAAGTTCCGTACTTCCTCCTCCCGCATGTACAATTTGAGACCCTCTCTTGTGTCATTGATCTCATGAAGTTTCTTTGTTCTACTTTAGGCTGGAGAAAAGCCCAGAAAGTGGATGGTGAGTAAATTGAAATTTTTGTTTTTCATCTAACACTTTATCTGCTTCATTTAATAAGTTCCTTTCTCCTGATTCTTTCCTCTGAAGCCTTGCTCATTCTTGCACCATCTGGACTTAAGCCAATAACCCCAGTAGCTCTGTTGATATGTCATGGATGCCCCAAAGATTTTTCAAACCTATTGCCAACACTGAACTCCATTCCCTTTGCTGTCAACCTGCCCTTCCTCCTCCCCTCCCCTCACCATCCAATGCTACCACCACCCACCCAAGGGGGCTCCTTTCTCTCCTTCCCTCAGGGCAAGTCCATTTACTGCCTAGCCCAGGACCCCGACTCAGGCATAGAATACCTCCCCCAATCTTTCTTTCTTCTTTTGTCAAAGATCCCTGGGAGTAGATTATCAAGACCCTTCTCTCAACAGCAAGCTGCTTCTGTTCCCTCAAGAGCTACTGCTGCCCTTTTCCTTTTAAGACTTAGTTCCTAAATAAATGTTAGGAAACAGACAAAAAAAAAAAATCTAAAAAAACAACCAGCATAAACAAGACCTTGCCTGTGAAAAGTTTTCCATAGTTTAGAGTTTCAAAGTAAGCTTGCTAAGATAGAAATCTGATTACATTCCTCTTACGCCCCAAACCATCTGTGGTTTCCCATTGCCTTCTGCCGTCTTACTGGGGTGGATATTTGTAAATTCTAAAAGGATTTTCAAATTTCTAAGAAAAATTGTCTTAATGTCAATTTTTGTCAAAACTAACACAACCTAAGCAGATTCTACATCACCTGCTTAATATCCTTTTTTTTGTTGTTGTTAATCAATTATTATGTGAATGGTTCTAGTTTCCAAGCTAACTGCTGTGTTCATAATTGCATTAGTGACAAAGGAACTGTCTAAAGACAGATTTTAACTTTCATTGCTACATTTTTTAATTGGCTCCCTCAGGACTTTGAAGATTTAATTTCAGAGGAAATTAATTTGTGTCTAATCAAGGTTTTTACATAACTCAATTGAAGAAACACTACATTAAAAGGTAAAGTCCAATCTGCAATTTTTATCCCCACTATGCAGTCAGCCTTAATGGTCCAGTCTGATTTCTGTTCCATCCCTGGACACTCCCTGACACATGCCACCCCACACTGGACTGACCACACCACCAGCAGTGCCCCACATGTATCATTCATTTTCCCACTTCTGTGCCCATTTCCTTTGTCTGTTCATCACATCTGTTGACCCTGTATGTTCTACTCAGTCAGACAAACTGGGATAGGCTCCTTAACCTCTTTGAAGTTCTACTTTTCCCACCTAGCAATTGATTTAATTGCAACTACTACTTTGAGCAGATGTTAGGAAATGAGATAAAGGTGGGGACACCTAGTAGAGTTGTAGCACGTAGCTAAGTTCAGTGAGCATTAGCTTTGATCCTTCATCACCACATCCTTTTCCCACACCTCTAAAGGTGATGCAACCCCCCACCTCAGAGAAAAAAGAGAAGGGAGAGGGGCAAACTTCCTGCCCTGCCACCTGCACCTGCCCTTTCTGATCTGTAGACTCCGACTTCAACAGAGCAGGCATCTTTTTCCCTTTCTGAGGCTATTTCTTCATTCTTGTCCTGGATCACTCACTCTCCAGCTTCCCTCATGGATTCTCTATTCATTTCATTCACTTATTCATCAGCTTAACAAAGATCCACAACTGTTAACTATGTTACTAGTAACTAGTAACTAAGTTACTCTTCTAAGTGCCCTAGGCACAGAAATGAACACAACAGAAATATCCCATTCACAAAGAATCTACCTTCTAGTGGAAGAAGATAGAAAAAAAAATGAAATAGTATAATATACAGTTTGGCACATGATAATAAGCACTCAGGAGATAACAGAATATTGCATTGGAAGGTGCAGTTTAAAATAAGGTGGTTAATTGTACACCTGTAGCAAAATATTGTACATCAACTATACTTCAATTTAAAAAATTATAATAAAATAGAGTGATGGTGAAGTAGACGAGCAAGCCACAGGAATAGCCGAGGGAAAAGCATTCTAAGTAGAGAGAACCACAGTGCCAAAGCCCAGAGTCAGAAACACACTAGTTTGTTTGAAGAGTAGCAAGGGGGCCGGTATTGCTAGAAGGCAGGGAGTGATCAGGAGAATCGGAGCAGGTAGAATCAGAGGGGTTTGGAGGGCCAGATCACACAGCCTTGAAAGTCATCCATGCTGGCTTTGGCTTTGCTTCTAGAAAGGAGCCAGTGGTGGGTTTTGAGCAGAAGGGGAGCTGAACCTGACTTATGTTTTGAGAAGTTACTTTAGATGCTACAATGAGATTGACTTGGTGGCGCTAGAGGTAAAGAACGCACCTGCCAATACAGGTGGAGAAGGCAATGGCATCCCACTCCAGTACTCTTGCCTGGAAAATCCCATGGATGGAGGAGCCCAGTAGGCTGCAGTCCATGGCGTCGCTAAGAGTTGGACACGACTGAGCGACTTCACTTTCACTTTTCACTTTCACGCATTGGAGAAGGAAATAGCAACCCACTCCAGTGTTCTTGCCTGGAGAATCCCAGGGACGGGGGAGCCTGGTGGGCAGCCGTCTATGGGGTCGCACAGAGTTGGACATGACTGAAGCCACTTAGCAGCTAATACAGGAGGCATAAGAGACGCAGGTTCAATCCTTGGGTCGGGAAGATCCCTGGAGGAGGAAATGGCAACCCACACCAGAATTCTGACCTGGGGAATCCCATGAACAGAGAAGCCTGTCAGGCTACGGTCCATAGGATTGCAGAGAGCTGGACACGACTGGACCAGCTGGGAGCTACTGCAGACATCAAGGGGAGAGATGAGGATGGTTTTTACCAAGGGAGAGTGCTGGAAGTGGTGAGAGGGGCTTCAGTGCTGGATTTATTTTTAAAACAGAGTAAAAATACCCTTGTTGATAGTGTAGTGCAAAAGTGAAGGAGTGGATCAAGGATGACTCCAGAGTTTTTAGGCCTAAGAAACTATAAAAATGGAATTGCCATTTTTCTGCAACGGGGAAGCCAAAAGAAAACCAGGTAGTCAGGGCAAGGGAAGGGGGTAGCACCGAGTCAGAATGTTAAAGAGGGTATTAGTGATCCAAGTGAAGATGCAGAGTAGGCAGTTGGATAATCAAGTGTGTAGTCCATACAGGAGGTCAGGGCTAGAAATATAAGCTATTTTTTCTTCTCCTCTGTATCTTTTTCTTTCTTCTTTTTTTTTTTGTGTGTGTGACCTTTCATAATTCAAAATGCCTTTTTTAGATTAAAAAATTTTATTAATTAGAGTATAATATAGTTACAATTAGACTTCCCTGGTGGCTCAGATGGTAAAGCATCTGCCTGTAATGCGGGAGACCTGGGTTCAATCCCTGGGTCGGGAAGATCTCCTGGAGAAGGAAATGGCAACCCACTCCAGTATTCTTGCCTGGAAAATCCCATGGATGGTGGAACCTGGTAGGCTACAGTTCATGGGGTCACAAAGAGTCAGACACGACTGAGCAACTTCACTTCACTCAAACTATGGTGGAGGTAATGAAGTTAATTGTGACCTCCCTCATACTTACAATATTGTGTTAGTTTCAGGTGTTCAGCATGGTGATTCAGTATTTTTGCTGGTGTTAGTCTATAAGTAGCAAGTGTTAGTCTGATCTCCATCCTACAGATGTAGAAATGGAAACTGAATAGTTAATTAAGCTGGCTTTGGGTTTCATGGCTAATGAGTTGTGGCTAATAACACATTGGGATCAAGGCAAGAGCTGTGAGCTAATAGCAGATACAGCACCCAGAGCACACGGGCAGCTCCCCCAGGTGAGGGTACAAAAATAAATAAATAAATAAGTGTGTGGGACTCCCTAATCACAGCAAAAGGTTGCATATTAACTATGAAAAAGACATGTTTCCTGCAGAGACTAGCTAAATAAGAGACAGATTTCCAGGCAGCAGCAGCAGCAGCAGCCATCCTTACTCCATGCAGGACAGTGTATGGAGGTCATGGAAAAGATGCAGGAGATGGGGTCAGGTGCCTGACTGTGAGAATGACTAAAGCATGATCACAGTGAAGAAAGGAGTGAATCCCTCAGAGTTCTGTCCTATGTCCAGGACCATGTCCCCTGTGATGGCAGCCTTCTCATGTTTGCATAAGCTGGTGCCTTTCAGCTACTGAAGCACAAAGCCGTCCAGTATGGGGAATACAGAGAGATGAGTAAAGAGCTCCTGGTGGAGTTGGAGCCTGTGCTTAGGAACCAAGAAGGGGAAACAGAAGAGTACATTTTGTCTGGCCTCTTTCCTCCTAGACATTTTCTCTTTTAGGAACATGAGCCCAGGAAGGAGCCCAGACAAATTCTGGAGATGAGTGATGAGGGTGCCAAGGAGAGAAGGAAAGGCAACCAGAGCACAGAAAGGGCCAAGAAATATACGGCTCTCACCAGGGAGCACTCACGTCTCTTTTTTCTATTGCAGATTGGAAAAAAGCTCGGTCCTATGCTGGTGAGTGACTAATTCTTATGGTCTCAGACCCAGGACTCCATAAAAGAAGATCTTAGTGGTCTTTCTCCATCTTCCAGCCCCAAATAGTGGCCTGGCTGGGCAGGCAATGAATGGAGACCCAGGGAAGATCCAAGTAACATCAAGATCAAGTACTACCAAGTTTCAGTTCAGCACCTGCACCTTTTTCCTTTCCAGAAGTTTATACCATTTTTTTTTTCTTTTCTTTTCCTTCTTAAAGGGCTCCTCATCTACTTTCTCTCTTGAGTTTCTCTACTACTCATGGCACCCCACTCCAGTAATATTGCCTGGAGAATTCCATGGACAGAGGAGTCTGGCAGGCTACAGTCCCTGGAGTTGCAAAGAGTCAGGCATGACTGAGCAACTATCACTCAACATCTTCAGCATCATGGACCTAAGGGTACAACTAGAAAGGTTTCATTCAAATAACATTCAGTCTCTAGTGTGTTCTGTGCATCTTAGAGGAGATGTGGTGACTCTGTCCACCTAGCTTCTCTCCCCTCAGAGCATCTCATTAGGGAAACACAACAACAGCATATTACTCCATCTCTTCAGTGTTCAGGACAGATCAAATGGGGATGTAGGAGCTTTGCTAGATTTTGACCTAGGGCCTCACTCTACTCTACATTGAGCCAGCAAATGGCAGAAAAAGGAATGCAAATATTGTGTAAAGGTTTTCTTATTGGTGAGGCCTGGAAGCAGCCAACTCTTCTGCTGGATATCCAAGAGGGACTGGAAAATGTCATCTCACTATGTACCCCGGAGGAAAAGGAACCAATGTTTGATGAACCCATAAAAGTTTCTCCCGTATGACACTTCTAACCTGTGAGATTCAGGGACAGTCTATTAAAGATGGGTATGCATTTGCTCCAGATGTTTTACACAGTTGGCCAAAAATCTCTGGCCAGATAATTCTCTGTGAAATGTCCTGGGGTTTCAGGTTGGTAGAAAGGTGTGGCTAGAGGCTGTCCAAGGACCTTTCCCAGCCCTTTATTCTGCAAACATTATTGAGCACCAATTGTGAGACAGAGTCTGACGATGCTAGACAGTAAGAATACAAAGATGAACAAATATAGTCTTTACTTTTTGGGGTCCTGGTCTAGTAGAGGACAGAAATATGAAATAAACAATAATAGTGCAATGACATGAGAGGGGGTTGTACAAAATGCTGTGGGGGATGAGAGGATTGGGGGGGATTGTGATTAGCCACCCCTGCTCCCAGGGACCTGGAACCTCTGGATTACCTCCTCCTTGTAAGTCTCTGAACTCTCCTAATAGCTCTTTGATGTATGATCCTGAAGACATCTGGGGAGATGTTTATCACTCCAGCTCTTTTGTGGAGAAAGGAAGGCAACTTCATGGGTTAGGAATGGTTTCTTTTCTCCCCACTTCCCAGTCACTGAGAGCCCTGGGATACTGGAGTTGACAGGACTTCTGTTCTCTCTCACTCTTTCCACAGCTCATGTGACTCTGGATCCAAATACTGCCTTCTTTGAACTCTTTCTGTCTGAAGATCACCGAAGTGTGAAGCGGAGAAACTTGTGGCAGAATCTTCCTGAAAAACCTGAGAGGTTTTCTTTTGACCCTTGTGTGCTGGGCCACAGGTCCTTCTCTTCGGGGAGACATTACTGGGAGGTGGAAGTGGGCGACAGGACTTACTGGGAGCTGGGGGTTTGTGAGGAAAATGTGGATAGGGCTTGGGGGATCTCAGAGTCACCTCAGAATGGATTCTGGGCTGTGGAACTCTACGCTAATAAGTACCAGGCCCTCACCTCCCCTCGGACTGCTCTCCCCCTGAGTGAGCCCCCCAGCCGGGTGGGGGTCTTCTTGGACTATGAAGCTGGGCATGTCTCCTTCTATAGTGTGGCTGATGGGTCCCACATCTACACTTTTCCCCAGGCCTCCTTCTCTGGGCCTCTTCGGCCTTTCTTCTGCCTCTGGTTCTACCACCCAACCCCTCTGACCATTTGCCACTGAGCCCATCTGTCCCCACCCTTTCTCTCAGTTGAATGTACAAGGATGAACCCATCATTGGGACTGAGAAGTCACATTTCTGGGGACAATGCCCCCAAGGCTCCAGCTGAGCCAGCAGTGAAGGCTGAGCCCCTCTGACCTTTTCTGCAGATAAAGACTGGAGACAGTTTATCATTCTCCAGAGCTGAGTGGTACAGAGGCCAAAAAGGACAATGTAACCCCATAGAATGTTGTCAAGAACGTCTGGTATTGCCATCCTAGCTGGAAACTGAAAAAGGAACCTTTAGAGAAACCAGAGACAAGATACCAATGGAAAGACTACCTGGATGGAATGTGATCTCTGGTCTTGAGCTCCTTGTCTTTAATGTCTGCATAATAGAACAGCTGGAAGCTGAATCTGGATGGCACTTGGCTGTTTTCACCCTCTTTTCATACAAAGACTTTATTTCATTTTGACCTATGTACAACCTGGGGAGAGACTAAATAAAGTTCACAGAGAAAACTCACTTCTCCAGATCACTCTGTTGGTCTGGGACTTGATGGCACATTCAACATTCTTACATCTAATGCCAATCATAGTGCCTCTAAGAGTCCAATCATTCCTTATAAAGCAATTGCAATGACCCATTCAATGACACTTTTCACCCCAGATCCAAGATTTACTTTTCCAGTTTGTGAATTTGTTTACTACTCCCTAATTATCTTCCTACCTTTAGACTATTTTACGTCATCAACAGTTAAGTACATATTAATTTTTCTTCTATGCTTATGCAAACACACACACACACACACACAGAGTTTTTCTAATGAAAATTGGGCTTTGTTATATAATTGTCCCATGACATGCTTCTCTTACTCAATACCAAGTCTTGGTGGCTCAGATGGTAAAGCATCTGCCTGCAGTGCAGGAGACCTGGGGTTCAATTTCTGGGTTGGGAAGATCCCTTGGAGAACAGAATAGCAACCCACTCCAGTATTCTTGCCTGGAGAATCCCCACGGACAGAGGAGCCTGGCAGGCTACAGTCCATGGGGTCACAAAGAGTCAGACAGGACTGAGTGACTAACACAAATCTTAAATACTAATCTTTCATTATTTGCAATCAAGATAGTTTTGTTTCTTCCCTATTACAAATAATGCTACTATAAATATCTTTGTATGTAAATCAATAAAAGTATTCTCAATAAAAGTGTGTTAAATCAATGAATTCTTTCTTGCTCCATTTCATATGTATTTCTCTCTCAAGACTTTATGTAAAGGTCTGGATAATAAGTAGATCTGGTGCCTATTTCTCTGGAAACTGTAGAGTTAAGAGGACAAAATGGTATGCCTAGAAACCCTTTCTCCAGGGTCTATGCTGAAACTCAAGGCTGCTTCTCTGTGTCAGAGTAGTTTGGACCCTCCAGATAAGAGGGGACTATTTCATTCTTACTGATACGATTTCCAGCAGCAAAGCTTTTTGATAGATGATGAATTTTGAAAATGAAATTCCCTAGTGAGTTAGGAAGCAGGAAGCACTCTGAGAAAGTGGTTGATATGCCCCTTTGCAGTTGTTTTATGACCTTGGGGGAAACACTACTTCCTGTTAACTGTCTGTTTTCCCAGCCTGATGACTTGGAGGGCAGATTTTTAAGTCCCTTGGACTCTCTTATCTATAAGAATGGACTCATTGTACTACTCCCCCGAACTGGGTTTGAATACTAAGAAGCAGGGACCTTTTGCCTCATTGCAAATAAGAAAGCAAGAAGGGTCACCACCAGATCTACCGGAACCATCTGAGAAAATTTGGCAAAAGCTGTCTTGTTGTATCTGCTCAAACCCACACAGTCTGATCCAGAAATATTGCCTCAATATGTGCCTTTAGTGTTCTATCAGGATGCAAGGTATGTAGGCTTCATTAAGCTGGACTCTTCATTAAGCTGAACTTCCTTGAATGGGTCATCTAAGACATCATACCTTGTTGTAGCCACGTGTTCTGGGAAACAAACTCACTCAGAAAGGACAATGCAGATAGTGGAGTGCAGTTTATTACACTATTACACCAGTGGGCCCAAGACAGAGTCTCCTCTTAGCCAAGGACCCTGACCAGTTTTTCTGAAAACCTTATATACCCTAAGTATACGTGCCAAACCCACCTCCCCAAATTCCCTGAAACTAGTCTGAACAAAGGAAAAGAAAGATACAATCAAAGTTATCCCGTGATTCATGTGCCTTAAGCCTAGGTAATTAACAGGGGACAATTATCAATAGGCCTGTGGTCATACCCCAATAAGCATAATAGAATTTATGATTCTATTCGGTTACACAGATAATTAGGGTATTCTTTTAGACAGCAGAGAGTCTAGGTACGAGCCCTGGGGCTCTTCCGTCCAGGGGGCCTGGTCTTCCAGTTGGTATGTCATTTCCATAGATATTGGGCATATAGCTCAAAGTCCACAGTCGGGCCCAAGATGGAGTCCTGCTTTCAAGATAGAGCCTGTTCTGTCTGTTTCCTCCTTCATTCCCCACTCTTGATGCTGTTAACTCATAGTATGAGCATCATTCATAGGGATATATTGCACCCTGACTCTCCGACCTCTAATTTGGGAGAACGATATCAACCTTTGGGTTACAAAGTTCATAATACATTGTAAAATAAAGGGTCCACAAAGCAGAACTATCAAGACAACTATAACAATGGTAAATATAGTTTTCCACCAATCACCCTTCACCCAAGATAGGACCGAAGTCCAAAAAGGAAGATTATCATCAGACATAACTTTACCTGACTTTTCATGTCATCTAGGGTGGCTGATATATAGCCAGATAAATCAGGAATATATACACAACATTCAACTTTAATTATAGCACAGGTCCCTCTGTACTGAAACTATGGTTAGACTCAAGATGATACAAGCAAGTCCTTGTAGCAGCAGTTGATTATAGAGCTTCATCTCTTTTTCTTCTTTATGATGATCTTGGTTTCACAGGGATCAGTGGGGTCCTTTTGTGTAGTCTGCTCGGCGTCCTCTGGGTCTCGTGGTATGCTCTCTTCACCCTCATGTGGAGGATCCAGGGAGTGACACCTGCAACTTTAACTGCAGTAGGGCTGCTTAGAACAACAGTTCTATGGACCCTTCTAATGTGGGGCCAAGGAGTCTTTGACCACACCTGATCCCCGGGTACAAATTCGTGAATCTGTTCCCCAAGGGGGAATGGCACCCTTTCTTGTACAAACTTAGTTACCTGATTTATTACCTTACCCAGTTGTTCCATCTGCTGGGGAATCTCATCTCCCCTTACCTGAGGCAAATTTGTTGACACCTGTTTTATTATGGGAGGGGGCCTCCCATATACAATTTTGTATGGAGAAGAGCCATGGGACTGTGGGGTCATCCTGAGTCTGAGCAGAGCTATGGTGAGAAACAAGTCCACCCAGAAATAGTCAGTCTCTAAGATCCACTTGGAGAGTGTCTCTTTAAGTGTCCAGTTGGTTCCTTGCACCATCTCAGAACTCTGGGGCCTATATGTTGTATGTAATTTCCACTTGATGTTTAAAATTTTACTCACTTGCTATACTAAATCAGCTACGAAAGCCGGGCCATTGTCCGATCCAATGCTGGTCAGTTCAGTTCAGTTCAGTCACTCAGTCATGTCCGACTCTTTGCGACCCCATGAATCACAGCACACCAGGCCTCCCTGTCCTCCCCAAGTTCACTCAGACTCATGTCCATCGAGTCCGTGATGCCATCCAGCCGTCTCATCCTCTGTCGTCCCCTCTTCCTCCTGCCCCCAATCCCTCCCAGCATCAGGGTATTTTCCAATGAGTCAACACTTTGCATGAGGTGGCCAAAGTATTGGAGTTTCAGCTTCAGCATCAGTCCTTCCAATGAGCACCCATACTGATGTCCTTTAGGATGGACTGGTTGGATCTCCCTGCAGTCCAAGGGACTCTCAAGAGTCTTCTCCAACACCACAGTTCAAAAGCATTAAGTCTTCAGTGCTCAGCTTTCTTCACAGTCCAACTTTCACATCCATACATGATCACTGGAAAAACCATAGCCTTGACTAGACGGATCTTTGTTGGCAAAGTAATATCTCTGCTTTTCAATATGCTATCTAGGTTGGTCATAACTTTCCTTCCAAGGAGTAAGCGTCTTTTAATTTCATGGCTGTAATCACCATCTGCCCGAGGTCAGGGGCGGCGGCCAAGACGAGCTACTGCACGCCTGAGGTCAAGGCGGCGGCCGGGAGTGCCAGGTGAAGTCAGCACAGAAGCAGCCGAGAGGAGCTACCCCACGTCCAAAGTCAGGAGCAGCGGCTGCACTTTGCTGGGTCAGCCGTGAAGAGATACCCCACGTCCAAGGTAAGAGAAACCCAAGTAAGATGGTAGGTGTTGTGAGAGGGCATCAGAGAGCAGACACACTGAAACCATAATCACAGAAAACTAGTCAATCTGATCACACGGACCACAGCCTTGTCTAACTCAAGGAAACTAAGCCATGCCCTGTGGGGCCACCCAAGACGGGCAGGTCATGATGGAGAGGTCTGACAGAATGTGGTCCACTGGAGAAAGGAATGGCAAACCACTTCAATATTCTTGCCTTGAGAACCCCATGAACAGTATGAAAAGGCAAAATGATAGGATACTGAAAGGGGAACTCCCCAGGTTGGTAGGTGCCCAATATGCTACTGGAGATCAGTGGAGAAATAACTCCAGAAAGAATGAAGGGATGGAGCCAAAGCAAAAACAATACCCAGTTGTGGATGCAACTGGTGATAGAAGCAAGGTCCAATGCTGTAAAGAGCAATATTGCATAGGAACCTGGAATGTCAGGTCCATGAATCAAGGCAAATTGGAAGTGGTCAAACAGGAGATGGCAAGAGTGAATGTCGACATTCTAGGAATCAGTGAACTAAAATGAACTGGAAGGGTGAATTTAACTCAGAGGACCACTATATCTACTACTGTGGGCAGGAATCCCTTAGAAGAAATGGAGTAGCCATCATGGTCAACAAAAGAGTCCGAAATGCAGTACTTGGATGCAATCTCAAAAACGAAAGAATGATCTCTGTTCATTTCCAAGACAAACCATTCAATATCATGGTAATCCAAGCCTATGACCCAACCAGTAACGCTGAAGAAGCTGAAGTTGAATGTTCTATGAAGATCTAAAAGACCTTTTAGAACTAACACCCAAAAAGATGTCCAATGCTGGTAAAGTGAAGTGGCTCAGTCGTGTCCAACTCTTTGAGACCCCATGGATTGTAGCCTACCAGGCTCCTAGGTCCATGGGATTTTCCAGGCATGAATATTAGAGTGGGTTGCTGTTTCCTTCTCCAGGGGATCTTCCTGACCCAGGGATCGAACCCGGGTCTCCCGCATTGTAGGCAGACACTTTACCGTCTGAGCTACCAGGGATGTCCAATGCTGGTAAGAAATCCAAATCTGGGAACTATCTCCCTAAGCAGGCAACAGGCTACTTTTGATGCTCTTTCAGTCCAGGTAGGGAAAGCTTCTACCCATCCTGAGCACATACATATTATGACCAGCAGGTAATGGTAGTGTCGGTGAGGTTTCATTTCAGGGAAGTCCACTTCCAGGTGTTCAAAGGGCAGTGTGCCTTTTACCTGAATCCCTGGAGGTTTCTGTCTGTGCCAAGAGGCAATATTGACCTGTGAGCAGGCAGTGTAGTTCTGAGATTTTGTCCTGCATAGGGAAGAGAGGCAGGGGACCAAGAAATATTTTCAAATTAGCTCTTCCAGTTTATCACGGCCTAGATGGGTCGCTTGGTGTGTTTGGCTTACCAGAGTGGGTGCCAGCTCCTCCGGTACCAATAATTTGCCACTTGGCAACTCCCACCATCTCTTTTCAGTCTTGACGGCCCCTTCTGCTTTGGCTAGTTGGTTTTGGGCTTCAGTGTATTTTGGAGAGCTTTAATAGGGGCTTCACTTGTCACCCCCAAGCCCTCGGCTGCTTGTTTACCGGTCTTATCTGTCAGTTTGTTCCCTGAGCCCTGGGGGTATCCTCTTTTTGACGTCCTCAGCAGTGTATGACTGCAACCCTTTCTGGTTCCCAGGCAACATCTAATAGGGTCTTAATTTCTTTCTTATTTTTAATATCTTTTTTACTAGCTGTCAAAGCCCTCTCTCCTTATACAGAGCCCTGTAGTGTGGCAAAAGCATACCTGGAGTCTATGTAAATGTTTGTCTTCTTACTTTTTGACAGCTGGAGGGCCTGGATTAGAGCATATAGTTCGGCCCATTGAGCGGACCAGTGTGATGGCAGAGAGCTAGCCTCAATGATGGTTTCTTCCATGACGACTGCATATCCCGACAATCACTGTCCTTGTTTCACCAGGCTGGTGCCATTGATGTACAGGACCAAATCTGGGTCGGGGATTGGGTGGTCTCTCAAGTCAGGTCTGTTGGCGTATTTCCTTGCAATCGTGTGAGGACCCACCTTCTCCCACAGGAAGGAGAGTGGCCAGATTCAGGGCCTGACAAGGCTCAGTAGTAACATGGGGGTTCTCACATAACAGTCCCTGGTATTGAGTAATCCGGAATGTTGACAGCCATTTATGGGGTCCCCTCGCAGGAGAGTGTTGACCTCATGTGGCACTTTTATGATCAAATCTTGGCCCAAAGTCAGCTTGGTTGCCTCCTGGACCAGTAAGGTAACTGCAGCAACTGCCCGTAAGCATCCCAGCCACCCAGTCCAGCAACACTGTCCAGCTGATTAGAGATAAGTCACGGGTCTGTCCCGTGTCCCCATAGTCTGAAACAACACTCCCGTAGCCACCTTGTCCTTTTCAGTCATGTAAGGAGTAAACGGCTTAGCAAGATCTGGCAGGCCCAAGGCGGGTGCTGACATAATTGTACCAGGTTTGAGTTCTATTACCAGTGGGACTTGTTTTGCAACCCTGGGGTGGGTTGTCTTCCACCCAGACCTCAAGGAATTGTTGAGTTAACTTTCTCTCTCGACTGTTTAGCCTGTCCAGTTTCCCTTCTGGGAGATCGTGCAACCTCCATTCATCTTGAGGGGTTATTGAGAAGAAGAGTAAATAGATGGTTGAGCCCACTCAAACAATGGGTCTTTCGTGGGGGGAAAGGTCACTTGTGTCCCCAATTTAGACAGCAAGTCTCTTCCTAACAAAGGTACTGGGCATTCAAGGATGTATAAAAATTCGTGAGTCACTTGGTGTCCCCCCATCTGACATTTTCCGGGTAGGCTAGAGACACAAAGGCTGCATTTTTCACCATCTGAGACCCAGCAGCCTCTGGCTGGGTCTACTGGCGTATAAAGTCTATAGGCCTTGCACAGTCTTTCGCAGAACTCAGAGGGTGAGTTGCTTTCCCTTTGAATCACTTCGGAGGGTTTTGCAATACTCATAGCTTTTCAGGCCCCCTTCTTGAGACCTTGTAAAATAGTCACCCGATCTCTCTCCAGGTGACCCCTCCCTTTTTCTGTGTTACAGTCCCAACTGGGCCTCTTATTGGGAGTGGCTAGTTCTGCCCACCGCTGCGGGTTTGCAGAACCCCCAGGTGCCATTTCTCTTAACCATTTTTTGGTCTGTTAGGATCCTGTGTCTTTCCTCAGTGCTGAAAAAGGAGACTAGTAGTTGGATTATGTCATCCTATGCAGGGTGGTGGGTTCGAAAAATAGTCTCCATTAGCCTAATCGTGGCTTGTGGCTCCCCCGAGTACGGTGGAGCGTGTCTCTGCCAGTTTAACATATCCGTAGAGGGAAATGGCTGGTAATACTAGGCTACAGGGGGCTGATGGTAGTGCCTGAACTGCGTCCTGAACTGGAGGCTGTTGTAGCTCTCTGAGAGGCATCTGTAGTGGGGTTCTTTCCCCCTGTTCCTTGGAGGGGAGCAGCCTCTGTCTAATTGCTGTGTTTTCTTCCCCCTTCCCATCAGTACTCACCGGGAGAGGTGGATACAATCTACGAGGTTCAGCTGAGGTGGAATTCTGGGGGCATTGACCAGAGGTCGCCATTGCTGGGATTGGAGCCCACCGAAACGGCGGCTCTACGAACTCGGGGAGAGCTGGTGGAAGAGCAGTGGCTGCTACAGGAGCTTCACCTGGCCCTGGATCCGGCATTAAGGTGGCCTCAGGTCCTGGTGGAGCACTGGGAGGCAGGCGCGTCATCATCCAGTATGGGGGAGGGGTCAGGTCATCCCCGTCCAAATCCTGTAGAATTTCCTTTTTTATCATCAGTCAATTTTTGTGCCACTAATATTTTTCCCTTTCCCTTCTGGAATACAGAACCTTGTCCAAATAGGAGGGTCTTGAGCTAACCCTAGCCATGAGTCAATATATGGATTTTGATCCATGTGTCCTGGCTCTCCTGTGACTACTATATAGACTGCTTCCACTATTTTTGAGTTCATGGTGTTCTCTGGTGACCATCCTACTCCCATAGGGGGACATTCGACCTCACAGAGTATGTGGAGGCGGTTAGGCTTCATCTTTACCCTACAGTCTCCTACAAATCCCTTCTTTAAATTTTTAATCATGCACTCCAATACAGTTGCCTTAGATTCACTCCCCCATCTTGTTTACCTTCTCGGACCTTCTTCTACTTTTCCTTTTCGTTCTGTCTACAAAGTTCTCGGTACCCTGTGTACTTCTGATATTTCCATTCAATGACACTGAAATTGCCATTCTGCCTCCTTCCTAATTGGGGTGAGAAGAGCCTTACCTGCCAGATCCCAAAGGGAGAAGGAGGATCGGCGTGTCTTCACCTGCCGGTCAGCACAGCCGAACCAGAACACCACATGATCCAAGACTGTTTCTCCCTTAACTTTTAAAGTCCATTGTGTCTTGGTGGACTTGATCAGGTGCAGATGAAAATACAGATGGGTTAAATATCCAATGTCCCAGGCCATCTCCGGAAAAGCCAATTCGTACTCACTTATGTATCCCCCTCTTTCTAGCCTGATAATTGCGAGGGGGTCAAGAATTTCATAGCAGATGGGACACCTCCTTAGGGAGGGCAGAACACGAGCACACAAAAACCAAGTTTCTTCTCCTAAAAATCCCCTGGCAGTTGCTTGGTAATAATTTCCCCCAAGACGGCGTGGACACCACCTCCTAAATGACCTTCACAAATTTCCTTTCTAAGCCCTAACACGCGCGTCAACCTGTGTACCAAGCAATCGTTGCCACCTGCCTAGTCCAGGCTCCTGTGGGTCTGTGCCCCTTCTAATCCCTCCCAGTGGGGTGATCAGGCCCCGTCTTCCACCCTACCAGGTGGGTTCCTCCTCACCTGAGTGCTCAGTTCCCCTGCTGCCATCCAGTACCTGCTAACATGAGAGGTCCGGACATTGAGAAGCAGAATCCTTCCAGAAGGGCGAGGCGCCTTATCCCCTAGAAGATTCGAGCCGCAAGGCCTCAGAGTAGTCCCAAATGGGACTTGTCTCCTCCAAGTGAGGAGTTTCCCGGCCCATGCACCAAATGTTGTAGCCACGTGTTCTGGGAAACAAACTCACTCTGAAGGACAATGCAGATAGTGGAGTGCAGTTTATTACACTATTACACCGGCAGGCCCAAGGCAGAGTCTCCTCTTAGCCAAGGACCCTGACCAGTTTTTCTGAAAACCTTATATACCCTAAGTGTACGTGCCAAACCCACCTCCCCAAATTCCCTGAAACTAGTCTGAACAAAAGAAAAGAAAAATACAATCAAAGTTGTATCTTTGATACAACAAAGGGGACAATTATCAATAGGCCTGTGGTCATACCCCAATAAGCATAATAGAATTTATGATTCTATTCAGTTACACAGATAATTAGGGTATTCTTTTAGGCAGCAGAGAGTCTGGGTACGAGCCCTGGGGCTCTTCCGTCCAGGGGGCCTGGTCTTCCAGTTGGTATGTCATTTCCATAGATACTGGGCATATAGCTCAAAGTCCACAGTCCGGCCCAAGATGGAGTCCTGCTTTCAAGATGGAGCCTGTTCTGTCTGTTTCCTCCTTCAACCTTACCGCAGAAGGAATGCTAACTCTTTGTAAGTTTTAAAAAAAGAAAAAAGACAGAAAACGAAACTTGCACAAGCATCCAGCTATCTCTACCACAGAGCCTAAATTCAAACTTTTGTAATATTATTAAATTCCAAGAATTTCCTGGTGATCCAGTGATTGGGACTCATGCTTTCACTAATGTGGGCCCAGGTTAGATCCCTGCTTGGGGAAAGAAAAAAAAAAGATAGATAGATAGGCTTTCCTGTATAAAATATATTATATATATATATAGGCTTCCCTGGTTGCTTAGTGATAAAGAGCCAATGCAGGAGATGCAAGAGATGAGGATTCAATACCTGGGTTGGGAAGATCCCCTGGAGTAAGAAATAGCAACCCACTCCAGTATTCTAGCCTGGGAAATCCTTTGGACAGAGGAGACTTGTGGGCTATAGTCCATAATGTCACAAAGAGTCCGACAAGGCTGGGCACACACACATGTATATCTTGTTGTTGTTGGTTGTTTAGTCACCAAGTTCTATCTGACTCTTTTTGACCCCATGGACTGTAGCCCACTAGTCTCCTCAGTCCAAAGGATTTCCCAGGCAAGAATACTGGAATGGGTTGCCATTTCCTTCTCCAGGGGTTGATCTTCCCAACCCAGGGACTGAACCGTGTCTCCTGCATTCAGGCAGATCCTTTACTGCTGAGCCACCAGGGAATCCCATATATGTGTATGTACGCATATGTGTGTGTGTGTGTGTGTGTATATATATATATGTATATAGAAGGCAATGGCACCCCACTCCAGCACTCTTGCCTGGAAAATCCCATGGACGGAGGAGCCTGGTAGGCCGCAGTCCATGGGGTCGCTAAGAGTTGGACAAGACTGAGCGCCTTCACTTTCACTTTTCACTTTCATGCATTGGAGAAGGAAATGGCAACCCACTCCAGTGTTCTTGCCTGGAGAATCCCAGGGACGGGGGAGCCTGGTGGGCTGCCGTCTCTGGGGTCGCACAGAGTCAGACATGACTAAAGCAACTTAGCAGCAGCAGCAGCATATATATACATATATATAATTAAATTCCATCAGCAAAGCCATATTGAAGTCCCTTGAGCTTTATTCATTGTCCCAAGAGGCAAACAAATTGTCTTGGGGGGCTCTAGGCCACAGATAGGACCACTTTGTCCCAAAGACCGCTAACAGGAACAGTACCCACAGACCAGCCAGACTCTAACCTCGGTGATTAAGAATCCTACTGGCAGAGGAGAAAGAAATACATATGAAATTAGCACAAATAAGGCTCAGAGGGTTCATGAGCCTTCTCAGCAACACCCCAAATAAGAATTTTTCTGAAAAATGTAAAATATGCCAATCAGTCACCAGAACACTGCTCTGGAAAATGTGAAAATTATATTATTCGATAATGAATCTGAGACCTGAATTTCAGAGGTTCTAAAAAAGGTGGAGAGGGTTTGGTTTTCTGTTCATTTGCCTCTGTTGTAAAATATATTCCCCTCCATGTCTGCTGTACATGCAAACAGACGTTAGCCAAAAACCACAGAAATGTTTTAATTAATGCATGTCTTCCCCTCTTCACACATTCAAACCTTTTATTTCTCTACTAAGTAAATCTTTTATGAGAAAAAATAAATCTATTATCATATTTAAGACATAAAGCAGGTGTATATAATAAATACTGATTTATACATACATAAATATGCATAAATGATTCAATTAGGGAAACACAGAGTGATACAAAGTGAGAATTAGGCTGGGATTTTTTTTCACAACACAATATAGTTTCAGTTTTCAAACCTCCTCACTGGTTTCTACCCAGCAGCTGATGAGAACCACCCCTCTGAGCCAATCTGAAACTAATTCTTTCACAGACCAATTCTTACTCTTTGTCAGAGAGAGCATGCATCACTTTTTCCTTTCTTCCAGAGAAAAGAGACTCTTATTTATAATGAGGAACTATTGATTATCTTTACTCTGTGGAATGTAATTTTCAGATGGGATTGCCAAGAGGTAAGTGTGGGAAAATAGGTAAAATCCAGGGTGATAAGCCTTGGAAGGAGGGAGGCTGAAGAGCTGAGAGTGGGCCTTGCCCAGAGAAAGTGATGGGAGCTCGGGTGTGCTGTAGTAAGGGGATGAGGGGGTGGAGACAGCAGGGCAATGCAAAGGCTAAAGACCTGAATTTGAGCATTTGTGGGAGAGTCACAGTGTGAATGAAAAAAGCTTGCTGATTGCATGTTCTGTGATCAATTACTGTGATCAAAAAGGAGCAAAAGACTCTTATCTCTCCTAGTCATCTCTGGGAATGTGTTCTAAGAGATTCTGAAAAAAGATATGCCTTAAAGATTTGCATGTGAAGATGTTCATTATAGAATTATTTGTAATTTAAAAAATCTGAATCAACATATGCAACAGTTGGAGAATGGATACAAACACATTGTCCAATCATGAAAGGGATTTTGGAATCATGTTTTTAATAAAGAGTTTTTATTTCTAGGGTGGGAGGGGGGTTCAGGATGCGGAACATGTATATGCCCATGGCGGATTCATGTTGATGTGTGGCAGAACCAATACAATATTGTAAAGTAATTAGCCTCCAATTAAAATAAATAAATTTAAATTAAAAAAAAGTTTGTATTTCTAGTTGTAACAAAGCTGGATTTAATTTGGAGATTTAAATTGTATCTACATTTTGCTATTGAATCTTATTTATGATGAACAGCTTTAAACTCGAATGTTTGTGTTAATACTTGACTTTTTTTTCTTTGAGAGTAGTTTCTACAAGTGGAATTTCTGGGTCAAATGATAATTTTGACAATTTTCAGGCATTTAGTATATATCTATGGTCAAAATACTTCCAGAAATCCTTATAGTCCCATGAAGCAAAGTATATGATTACTATCACAAATTATTTAAATTTTATTCCTTCTTATTTTTCTCTGTTTTGATGTTGTCTTGTTGTAGCCACGAGTTCCGGGAAACAAACTCACTCACAAGAACAATGCAGATAGTGGAGTGCAGTTTATTACACCGGCGGGCCCAAGGCAGAGTCTCCTCTTAGCCAAGGACCCTAACCAGCATTTGTGAAAATCTTTTATACCCCATGTGTATGTGTCTGAACCCACCACCCCAAATTCCTTGAAACTTACATAAACCAAGGAAAATACAATCCTAATAACCCCATCATTCACATGCTATGTGCTCATGTGCTCAAACAGTCAAACAATTAGCCAACAAGCAATAAACCCGAGGTTACACTCTGATAGATATACGAACAATTTATGGCCTGTCTGGAGGAAGGGGTGATTAGTGTATGTTTTCTCTTAGGCGATGAGTAACCTAGATACGATCTTCAAGGTTCCCCTGTCTGGAGGGGGACTTATCCTTCTGTTGTTGTTTTCATAGGCAATAAACACAGAGTTCAGAATCCGCTGGAAAAGTGACTGAGCATGATCAGCATGAACAGGCCTAAGATGGAGTCCAGGCCCTATGAATTCCTTCTTCAGTCTATAATCAGGAATAAAAAAAAAAAACAACAATAACATCCCCCCAAAATTAGTGAAAATATATTCCTCACTCTGAGGACAGCATTGAAATTGTTACCTATATAATGATGATAATAATAATAATATCCTCTCTCTAGCATCTTAGGGAGCAGTTTTGAAGAGCAGAAGATATGGTGAAAGGCAATCTTTTGTCTGAGGATATGTCTGAGTTTCATGCAGGCTCCCAAAAAAACCCAGCTGGACAAATTTCTGCTCCCAGCTCCTCCTCAACCCACTCACCTCCCTCTGCCGGCCTCTTCTCAAAGGCCGGTTTAAGAGTAGCAGGTACTGTGAATGCGGGCCTGATACTGGTTTGTTTAGGGTGAATTAGTGTGAGGAGACTTTATTTATTTATTGACATACAGTTGATTTACAGGAGTTGGTATTTTCTGAACAACCAATATGTTGCAGTCAGAGTAATTATTTGTAAAAAATTTTAATTGCTGAGTAAAACATGAAAACTTTTAAAACTGAAAACATCCGAATAATTTTCAAAGGTAGGAGGCAAAGCACAAAAGTGTCTCTCATTCAGTCTTCGATTTTCAGTTTAGCATGATCTCTTTTAAGGTGATTTGGACAGTAGCCTGCCAGGCTCCTCCATCCATGCAGATTCTCCAGGTAAGAATATTGGAGTGGGTTGTCATGCCCTTCTCCAGGGGATCTCACCAACCCAGGGATGGAACCCAGTCTCCTACATTGCAGATAGATTTTTTACCATCTGAGCCACCAGAGAAGTCCAAGGTATAAACATGTACATACAAATCAATAACTTAGGTTTTGTTTTTTAATATAATCATTAATTTTCTCTGCAGTGTGCTTTTTATTTATTTAATATATCTTTATTTTCTGGGTTAGTGACTATAAATTACTCTTAACTGCCACACTGAGTTCCCTCATACAGATCAGCCTTTATTTAACCAACCAGTCTTCTGTTAGTGGTTAGAGTGGCTGGTTAGCTTGTTTACCCCCCCGCCTTTTTTTTTCCACTTTTAAAAATAATGTTTCAGTGTCAGCCTTACACACAATTCTCTCTGCACCCATGCAAGTGTTTTGCTAGACCAGATATCTGGAAGTGAAATTACTAAATCAACTGTGTACATTCTAAACTTCCTGTTTCATAATGTGTCATGAGTAACTGAAGTTCAAGCAGATTTTTGAAATCACAGAGCTGCTGAATCGTAGTGCCATGACTTACCTCCCACACCCTTTTCATTTCCAACATCTAACACATAGTGGGCCTGGCACACAGTGAGTGCTCGATAAACATTTGTTGAAGGAATGAAAATGCCTGGTTGAGACCCGCCTTATGCTTAACTCTCCAATTCACTCGCCTTGGGGTTAAGAAGTGGTAGGTTCATGGGACTTCCCTGGAGGTCCAGTGGTTAGGATTAGGCACTTTCACTGGCAGTGGTCCAGATCCTGCAAGCCGCAAAGCTTAGCCCAAACTTAAAAAAAAAAAAAAAGAAGTGGTAGGTTCAGCCTCTGATTGACCCAGGGAATCTGCCAGGATCTTGGACCACAGTCTGATGGGAGAGTGATGTAAACTTTGTGATGGCCATGGGTTGGGCCTAGAGGAGACAGATGGGCACACCCTGAGTCATTCGTCAGCACACCATTTCATGTGACATTTTCAGGGAAGGAAAGAATACATGATGGGAGAAAGGAGAGGGTTCCATCTGGAGTTCTTAGTCTTGGAATAATCGACTCTCAGGCTCTCCACTATATAGGGAGGAAGACAACTCTGGTGTGGTTGGAGTGGAAGCCAAGTTAGAACTCCAGCTATAATCAAGCCTGGCTAGCTGGCAAGGGCCCCACACTTCTCTTATCACACAAGGTGGAGGTGCTTTTACAGACCAAGATACATTTGGAAACACTGGGCTGGAACTGGGGAGTTGCAGGGGCCCTGCCTCTGTGCTGGGAGAACCCCAGCACTTCATAGAGGCATGAGCTGCACTGGTCTGCTGTGTGTTTGGAAGTTGACATATTTGCCCTTCTGTGCAAGTGCCAACAATTACATCTCCACCCCTAAAAGGCACTTCCCTAGCAGTGCAAAGACCAAGATAGGGAAATTATTCATTGCTGGTGAGCCCAGAGGCAGGCCATCTGCCAAGGAGCATTGATAAACACAGGAGGAAAGGGAAAAAAGAAAGTGAACCATTTTCTTTCCAGAGATGTTTCTCCCACTAAAGAACAAATGTTTCCCCCCAAAGAACTTTTTTTTTTTTTGGTCATGCATGAGATTAGTTCCTCCAGGGATTGAAGCTGGCAGTGAAAATGCAGAGACCTAACCACTGGACCACCAGGGAATTCCCAGAACAGTTGTGAAAAGAGTTCACTAAAGGCTTACCAAGTTGCAACACTTGCATGTCCAGGATAGGCTTGCTCTTTGAAACCACTTTATTGAAAAATAAGAATAAATGCTTTAATACAACTAAGTTCCCAGTGGAAGCACAGGAGGCCAGGCTCTGCTCTCTAAGCCAGGCCAAAAGAGTATTATCATTATGCAGAAAAATGCTTATCTCCATAAACTCTCCACCTCCCCTCCTCTCATTAGTTGGATGACACCCAACTATTCTGATCATCTAAACTGAACTAAAATGCTAGTGAGTATTGATGGTTTAATATGTAAGCCCTCATCCATTCACTAACTCAACAAATATTCACTGAGGGTTTCATGTGAACCACCACCGTTCTTACAGGTGTCTTACACATCAGGAAACAAAATAAACCAATATCATTGCTTTGTGGAACTTACATTCTAGCAGCTGGAGACAGATGATAAATGTATGATATGTTCACTGGTGAAAATGCAATGGGAAAAAGAGAGTAGTTGAGGGGGATGGGAACAGTTTACCACAATTCTGTGATCAGAGAAGGTCTCATAGAGGAACTGATTTTAAAGGATGGACTTGAAGGAGGCGAGAGAGTGAGCTTGTGGATGTATGGGGAAGAGGGTTCCAGGCAGAGGGAAGAGTCAAGGTCAAGGTCTTCTATCGTGTTCTGTCCAAGGAACAGTAGGAAGGACAGTGTGCCTGGAGATGAAGTGAGGCATGCAGCTCCAGGAGGGCCATGCCAGCCATTGGAAGGACTTCAGCATCTACTCAGAATGAAATGGGAGCCCACAGAAGGTGCTGAACAGAGGAGTGACAGGATGTGACTCAAGGAATGTTCTGGATGTTGTACTGAGACTGTAGGGAACACAAGCAGAATTGGAGGACCCAAAAAGGAGAGTCCTATATTAATCAGGGTGTGATGGTGGAGGCTTGGACCTGACATAGCTGGGGAAGTGTGGGCGAGTGTAGAGATTCTGAACATACTCAGTAGAGCCAAGGATGTCTTGATGGGTTAGGGTTACTGTCTGTACACTTAACATACATATTTTTACGGGAGGTTTTCCGTGTGGGAACTCAAAGGTGAAGAGACTCGCAAGCAGACATTTTGGCAGAGGAGGATCATGGGTCCTTACACTACTTATCCTGTGTTTCTCCCTGAGTCAGCCCTGGGGAGGCAGAGGTTCCTACACAGAATTCTCCATCTTCTTCCAGGTGGTATTTCTGCCTGACTCTTTCTGCTATCTCTCTGCAGCACTGATGAAAATGGCTTGGTGCCTAGACTTCCTTCCATTTCACCTCCTTATCTGCCTCATCTCTGACCAACTGCTGACTCCTTGCTCAGGTAGGGAACAATGCTGCTGTTTTGTATTGGAAGCAGATAATTACCTGTTTGCACCCAGTCAGAACCTTTGATCCCCTCATTCCTGGAAGTCCTGTTGCAAACTGAAGGCTCACATGCCATTAAGACAAATGTCCTTCTGTCAGGATCCTATTCCTCTCTAGGCTTTTCTAAGCCTGAGACAACCCCTTCCCATGATGTCCTCATGGAATTACCCACCCCCACTTTTCTGACCAGCTCAGTTTGCTGTGATTGGACCCCCTGGCCACATTCTGGTCATGGTGGGTGAAGACGCCGAGCTGCCCTGTCACCTGTCCCCAAAGATGAGCGTGGAGACCATGGAACTGAAGTGGGTGCGATCCAGCCTCAGGCAGGTGGTTTTCATGTATGCACATGGCAAGGAAGTGGAAGACAGACAGACGGCAGAGTACCAAGGGAGAACTGAGATTTTAAGAGATGACATCACTGCAGGGAAAGCTGTTCTCCGAATACACAACGTTAGAGCCTCTGACAGTGGAAACTACCTGTGCTATTTTCCAAGACAGCAACTTCTATGAGAAAGCCTTATTGGAGCTGAAGGTTGCAGGTGAGCCTTCAAGTTCTGTTCTGAGTGTATTCCTCTTGGGACCTAGGAACAGATGCAGAGTTTCTGCTCCAAATCCACCTCTCAAAGCTCTTGGCTGATCATTGGGAACTGCCTCCTCTGTCTTCTGACTTTGTTTCTCTGAGACCCTCAGGAAAGAAGCAGGTCTTCCTCCAGGAAGACCCCCCTCCTGTACACTATCTTGTCAAGTAAAGAGCTCCCTCCTGCCAACTGCCAGGGTCTAAACTGGGAATGGAAGGTCAGGATGGGAAGGATAGGAAAACATCTCCTTGGAGATGGTGCATGGTTGTCTGGGTTCAGTTGCCTTCCAGGTGGCTTCTGGGGGCCCCTCCAGGTACTCGCCACCATGAGCCCTGGGAGGCTGACCTGTAAGGGCAGCATCTGTGCTGTCACTGTTCTCCAAACCACACCGCCTCAGAGCACACTTGCAATTGGACCATTTGACTTCAATCCTTGTTGCAGGAGGAGCAGTGCATGCCCTGTGGGAGCATGGGGGTCTCAGGAAGAGGGTGATAGAGGAAACTTGGCATAGACTCTGGGCTTCTGTTAGGAGATTTAGGGCAAGCTTTATGGAAATGGGCTTTGCTCTGGATGGGATGCTGTCAGAGAGGAGGAGGTATATTTCTGTGGGTGGATAACTTCATAAATCTTATGCAGGAGGAAGACTAGAGTGAGGCTAATCTGGGACTAGTAAAGGAGTGGTGTCACTCAGCCAGGATAGGGGAATGTTTGGTCAAGGTTATGTTTGGGACAGTGCTCTATTTTTCTCTATCGTCAAACATGATTTTTGTTGGTCTTGTGTCTTCACCTGTCATAGTGACAAAGGGCCCTTTGATGCTGATATTCCATGAAATTGCTTGTGTTCCACAGGAGAACACCAAGACTAGACTCATATTCCATGTCAAGCGTTGCATATCTCTTTCTCAGGACATATCTCCTTCTCTTGCCATGTAGCTTCTGGCTGGGTTTGGTCCATGGGGAGCCATAGCAGAAGGTAGAAGCAGGAAGAGAGAGGGGTCAGGGTACTTATGCCCCTGGCTTATTCACTGCGGGGCCACCTCTAGCTGGCTATATGCCCTTCCAGAAGATCACAACTCCTCTTATGAAAGCTCTCTCTACATGTCTCTCCCACTTTAGGTCTTCAAAACAGCTCCCTCTTCACTCCCCTTTGGGTTTAGGGGTGGGTGGTAACACTCCATTGTTCCTGGCCCTGGAGTACTGCTCTATTCCACGTAGTTTTCTCCTCATTATGACCACCCTTTTGCAAACAGTTTCTTAGAAAACTCGAGTTTAATTATCTGAGTGTGCCATACAACTCCTGTTGAGACCCTCACCACAGGACACTCCCAAGAACTGAGGCTCATTCATCCTTTCCACAGCACTGGGCTCTGACCTTCACATTCAAGTGATGGGCCATGAGAATGGAGAGATCCACCAGGGGTGCAAGTCCACCAGCTGGTATCCCCAGCCCCAGATTCAGTGGTGAGATGCCGAGGGCCAGAACATGCCAGCTGTGACGGCACCTCCGGCTGCAGATGGAGCGGGCCTGTATGCAGTCACATCATCTGTAATTGTGAAAGGTGGCTCTGGGGAAGGGGTGTCCTGTATCATCAGAAATCCCCTCCTCAACCAGGAAAAGACAGCCCGGATTTCCATTGCAAGTGAGTACCCTGCTTAGTTGCAGGTGTACTGTGAGGAGCCATGGCTGTTGGAAGAAGAAGGATGTGAACACCTGGAACTAATATAATATAAGGAAGTCAATTATACTTCAGTTTAAAAAAATTCCTTAAAAGAGACATATGTAAAATTTAATCTATAGAAAATTAGACAAAATGACAATTTAAACATTAACCAATTGAAATCTAGTATAGCCATATTAAAAAAGAGAAAAGTATAAAAACAAAAAAATGTAATAAATTTTGAAAAAAGAAATGAAAGGGGGATGTGTGTGTCTCTGTGGTATACAGTGAAAGTGAGTCACTGAGCTGAGTTCCAGAGCCTTTAATGGAACTAGGTTTTTTTTTGTTTTCTCCTGTTTACTTCACAAGGATTTACTGAGCATTTCCTATGTGCCAGGAATGGTGACAGGCAATGGGAACTGGAGAGAAATGGCGAAGATTGGATCCTTAAGCAAAGACGAATGACAAAGTTGGGGGCAGGTGGGTCCATGTACAACTCATAATTTAGAGTAAATGCTAATCCCATTAAAATATAGTACAAACCAGTAGAAAAAAGAGCAAAGGATGAATTATTAGTTCACAGAAAAGGAATAACACATGAAAGAGTGTCCAACCTCACTCACTAGAGAAATGTGTATTAAAACTTGTATGAGTGGACAGGAGACTCGGATAATGTTTTATGTGCATTTATTTGATAGTGGAACCATGTGGATGTAACTTATTATAAATTTTAAGAAGAAAAAAACTTGATTATGATGCTTACATAACAGATTTACATGTGAGAGACAGACATTTCAAGACAAGTTCTGGTATTATGTTATTATTGTATCTATAAAACCTTTGCGGGGCTTCCCAAAGTCTTACCTAAAGGTCTCTGAGAACTTAGGAAGAGAAAGATTTTAACATCAGGAGATGAATGCCATGAACCCTGTCCTGAGGGAGAGAAGCTAAGCCTGGATCCCATTGCAGACCCCTTCTTCAGCAGGGCCCAGCGCTGGATCATTGCCTTTGCAGGGACCCTGACGGTCTCTCTGCTGCTTCTTGCTGGAGCTGGTTACTTCCTGTGTCTACAGAGGAAAGAAAAAGAGACTCTATTCACGGAGAAAGAAAGAGCGAAAAAGGAAAAAGAAACAGCTTGGGCAGAAAAGGAGCAAGAACAAAGAATAAAAGGTATCTGACCTGGAGAGGGAGTCCTGTTTTGCAGGAGGGAGCTGGATCACCTCACCCCATCCCTACCTCTCGCACCCAACCCAGCACTTGGTCATCTTTAAGATTTATTTTCTAGAGGTCCTCCTCCTTCCACCCCGATAACAGTACTTTTTTTTTTTTTTTCTGCTTCTTTTCCAGAGATGCTCCAGTATGAGCTCGGTAAGTTCTGATTCCCCCAGGGACCTATGCTCATCTTCCTATGACTTACAACTTAATGACTCACCATTTTTCTTCCATTTCAGAGTGGAGAAAGGTCCAGTACATAACTCGTAAGTGGCTCTGACATTTTCTCTGAATTCACATATAAGACTGTCTCTGCCCATATATTTTCCAGCCAGGTTCCTCACTGGGATAAAGAAATGTTCTGGATCCTTTTTCCCAGGAGAAGAAATATGGGTGACTGGAGAGGGGGAAGTATTTGGTAGGGAGAATAGAGAGTGTTTTCTTTTTTAATAGAGAAAGGGGCCTTCAATCTCCTTCCCTAAAGAAGAGAGGGGAGGTGAGAGTTGAACAGGCACAGGCAGAAGGTAGGAAGGGTGGAGTGGTCAAAAAGAAGGTGAGATGAGGCAAAAGTAAAAAGAAAGGACTCAGAAATGACAGAGTTCAGGTAATGTCTCTACCTTTCTTCCATTGTAGGTGGGGAGAAGTCTCAAACCTATCCAGGTGAGTGACCTGGATGTTCTCTGAGTTTCCTGGCACAGGTAGATAAACATTTAAACCTTTTCCCTGCTGCGTGACCCACTGGCATTTGCAGTAGGAATACTCAGATCTAACCCAGAGGCTCATTTTCTGTGGGGAGTACCATCCCTGCTTTTCTACAGCCTCAGAGAGGACCTTCAGATATAGTGTCTGGGCAGTTTAACCACTCCCTGCCCTGCCGACATACACACCCACACACATACACACCCCCACACACCCACACACACACACACAGCCTAGTATAGCCTGGCCATGTCACCTGCAGCCCCAGCACAATAGAGTGAAGAAAATCCACCATTTTTGAGAGGTTTTATGCCTGATTTACCCAAGCTGTAGATGAAGGAAGAGACTGAAGAAAGGGACACAGAAAAGCTCAGTGAGGAGAATGGGTGAGGGAAAGATCAGAATTAAGGAGCATTCCTTTTTGTGTCTCCTTTCTTTCAGAGTGGAAGAAGGCCCTCTTCCAAGCTGGTGAGTGAATCACTGTACATCCCCCAGGACGAAAACCCGAGGGACCATATTCCCTTTTTCTTTTCCACGTCTTGAGATTCTGGGACAGCAAGTTCCTGTGACTGGGAGAGTTCTGACCGGAGATCTCAGTCTCCAGCAGCCTTCCACTGAGTGCCCAGAGAACTGGTAAGAATTGGTCTCCTGGGCTTCCACAGATCTTTATGGGAAGGAAGAGGCATCAACGGTGGAGGTGAGGGGAAAGACAGGCAGGGTAAACTAATATTGCAGCGAGAGTGCAGATGCAACGTGACCAAGGAGAGAAAGCAATGTTCAAAGGTCATGTCCTTTCCCAAGGTCCATATGCCACCTCTTGCCACTGTGTGTCCTCAAGTTATTTGATGTTTTGAGCTTCAGTCTCCTCACTTGTAAACAATGATTGTAGTTCCTATTTATTTGAGAGTTGAGGTAAAGACTAAATGAGCTAATGAACGTGTACTTGGTCAAAAAGCCAGCAAAAAGGAGACGGTATATTCAAAATGGGTGGTTGAAGAGGGCTTAAAGAATAAACTATTTACAAAGGGAAGAAAGAGAGCAAAGGGAAACCAACAAAGGACTATTCAATCCCCAAGGGTTCACAACAGTTGGGTGCTGTCACCATGCTGGGCCTGAAGAGATGGGGAGGAGTGTGTTTGGCCCACAGGAAGCTGTAGCTCACAGAGCGGGCAGCCTGAGATGAGTTATCCCCTTGGTCAAGCATCACTCCCTGAAGCTGGCAGAGAAGAAGTGGAGGAGGAAATAAATGCCATGCCTCTCTTCTTGCTCCTTCCAATCTTCAGCCAGTGCCTCCCACTGACCAAACCCAACAGGTGACCAGAGGCAAGGGAGCCCAGTGTCACTGTCCAAAGAGGACAGATTCTGGGGTCCAGAAAAGGTAGAAGAACATGGAGAGTGGGCCTGGGAGCACATGAAACCCTCAACATAATGCCCCTTAGCACAGAAAAGGACTGGCAGCTATTAAAACATCAGGGACTTCCTCTATGCCTGGCCCTAAACCAAATACACAATGTGTGTTATATTCTACCCTAAAGATTAGTATTTTTTAGCCCCATTTTTCAGATAAGAAAATTGAGGCTTAAAATATTATACAGCTTGGGTCAATGGAAAAAAGAGAAAAGACATTCACTTCATGAGTGGTAGCACAAGGATTGAAATTTAAACCCATATGCCTATGGAGCACGAGCTTCCCAGGTGGCACTAGTAGTAAAGAATCCACCTGCTAATACAGGAGATGTAAGAGATGAGGGTTTGATCCCTGAGTCAGGAAGATCCCCAGCAAGAGGGTATGGCAAACCACTCCAGTATTCTTACCTGGAGAATCCCATGGACAGGGGAGCCTGGCAGGTACAGTCCACTGGGTTACAAGGAGTTGGACACTACTGAAGGTCCATCTAGTCAAGACTATGGTTTTTCCTGTGGTCATGTATGGATGTGAGAGTTGGACTGTGAAGAAGGCTGAGTGCAGAAGAATTGATGCTTTTGAACTGTGGTGTTGGAGAAGACTCTTGAGAGTCCCTTGGACTGCAAGGAGATCCAACCAGTCCATTCTGAAGGAGATCAGCCCTGGGATTTCTTTGGAAGGAATGATGCTAAAGCGGAAACTCCAGTACTTGGGCCACCTCATGCAAAGAGTTGACTCATTGGAAAAGACTCTGATGCTGGGAGGGATTGGGGGCAGGAGGAAAAGGGGACGACAGAGGATGAGACGGCTGGATGGCATCACTGACTCGATGGACGTGAGTCTGAGTGAACTCCGGGAGTTGGTGATGGACAGGGAGGCCTGGCGTGCTGCGATTCATGGGGTCGCAAAGAGTCGGACATGACTGAACAACTGAACTGAATTGAACTGAACTGAAACGACTTAGCAAGCATCTATGCCTATGAAATACAGGTGGGCAGAGTCACTTCAGGGAGAGAAACAGGAAAAATGTAGCTGGAAGGAGCCAGCTCTAGATGTTGGTTAAGCAGACCCTGATGCTCATCACTTTCCCCTTTCCTACTGAACACTAGCCCCTTAGGGCTTTCCTCTGGTGTTGCTGAGAGGGTCACATTCAGGGCAGTCTATGGGCACCCAGCCCTGGACTTGGGCTTCCTCAACCAGATCCAGGGCTTGAGGGCTGAGGCTCTGAGATCTAGGAACAATGGTTCACCCATGATCCTGCCCCCCCAGAATTTCTGCAGAGGATGTGATTTTGGATCCCAACACAGTTAACCCCATCCTGCTCGTGTCTGATGACCAGAGGAGCCTGCAGGGGGCAGAGGAACGCTGAAATCTGCCAGACAACCCCGAGTGATTTGATTGGTACTACTGTGTGCTTGGCTGTAAGAGCTTCACGTCAAGGAGACATTACTGGGAGGTGGAGGTAGAGGTGGACAGGAAAGAGTGGCATGTGGGGGTGTACAGGGAGGACGTGAAGAGAAAATGCTGGATTAAAATGAGATGAGAGAATGACTTCTGGACTATAGGGCTGTCTGATGAGAATGACTACCGGACTCTCACTTAGCCCCGGACCAAACTGACTGTTGCCAGCCCTCCTGAAAAACTGGGGGTTTTCCTGGACTATGAGACTGGTGAAGTCTCCTTCTACAACACTGTGGATGCATCTCATATCTACACCTTCCCGCATACCTCCTTCTCCGGGCCTCTGTGGCCTGTTTTCAGGATTTTGACCTTGGAACCCACTGCCTTGACCATTTGCCCAGTGTCAACAGGAACAGGGAGTCCTGGTGTTCCTGGCCTAGTACCTGACCTTTCCCTGGAAACCCCAGTGGTCCTGGGCTCAGCTGAAGAGAATGGAGAGCCTCAGGCTGAAGTCACGTCCTTGCTTCTCCCTGCCCAGCCTGCAGCTGAGGGTCTCTTCCCTAACAGCAGCAACAAATCACAACCATAAAATGCTAAAGGCACACACAGTGTGAAGCACTCTACTAATATTAATACACTTATTTATTCCATATGGACAGTTGAGTTTGATACTGCTTTATTATCTCACTTCCTAGAAGTCACTCAGATAGTAAATGATGGCTGGGCATTGAATAATAAAACATTTACAGATGATTTACAATGTACTGGGTGTTGTGCTAAAAGCTTTAAATGTTTCACTCCTCATAGCAACCCTATGTCACAGCCTCATTTCAAGAGTGTGGAAACTGAGGCAGGGCCAAGTTAAGCAAGTTATATAATTCATCAAAGAGTCAGTGCTGTTGGGGCTCCTGTCCCCCACCCACCCACCCTCTACCCCTAGCTATTTTCCCAGCCCCATTGCCTCTGAGAGGGAGGGACCATGTGCAGCCCTGAGCATTTCTTCCCAGGGCACCCCAGGTTAAGGATCACTGCAGGTGCCTATGGAAGCCACACCCAACTTGGTTCCTTCAGGGTTGATTGTCACAGCTATAGGTCCAGCACTTCATTGGGTTGGCTCAGCAGGGTGACTTGGTCCAGAGAATGAATACACAGAAGTGCAAAAGGACTAAAGGCCAAAGTCTTAACTACTAAAGGGCATGTGTGCCCTGCTTCTCTCCTCCCACTGTCAATGTGATGTGCAATCCTGGAGCCAGAACCAATCCTCCTATGTTCAAGATGTCTAGAAACCCTAACTTAATACCTAAAGATTGTCTGTAGAACAAGAATTTGGGAGGAATGAAACCAGATGAACTGTTCAGTTCAGTTCAGTTCAGTCACTCAGTCGTGTCCGACTCTTTGTGATCCCATGAATCGCAGCATGCCAGGCCTCCCTGTCCATCACCTTCTCCCGGAGTTCACTCAAATTCAAGTCCATCAAGTCGGTGGTGCCATCCAGCCATCTCATCCTCTGTCATCCCCTCTTCCTCCTGCCTCCAATCCCTCCCAGCATCAGAGTCTTTTCCAATGAGTCAACTCTTTGCATGAGGTGGCCAAAGTACTGGAGTTTCAGCTTTAGCATCATTCCTTCCAAAGAACACCCAGGGCTGATCCCCTTTAGAATGGACTGGTTGGATCTCCTTGCAATCCAAGGGACTCTCAAGAGTCTTCTCCAACACCACAGTTCAAAAGCATCAATTCTTCGGCACTCAGCCTTCTTCACAATCCAACTCTGGAATCCATACATGACCATTGGAAAAACCATAGCCTTGACTAGACGGACTTTTGTTGGCAAAATAATGTCTCTGCTTTTGAATATGCTATCTAGGTTGGTCATAACTTTTCTTCCAAGGAGTAAGCGTCTTTTAATTTCATGGCTGCAGTCACCATCTGCAGTGATTTTGGAGCCCAAAAAAATAAAGTCTGCCACTGTTTCCACTGTTTCCACTGTTTCCCCCGTCTATTTCCCATGAAGTGATGGGACCAGATGCCATGATCTTAGTTTTCTGGATGTTGAGCTTTAAGCCAACTTTTTCACTCTCCTGTTTCACTCTCATCAAGAGGCTTTTTAGTTCCTCTTCACTTTCTGCCATAAGGGTGGTGTCATCTGCATATGTGAGGTTATTGATACTTCTCCCAGCAATCTTGATTCCAGCTTGTGCTTCTTCCAGCCCAGCATTTCTCATGATGTACTCTGCATATAAGTTAAATAAGCAGGGTGAACTGTAATGGTATTTTTAGTCACACAGCAGAGTCCATTTCTAGCAAAGGGATATTTCCACGCCTGATCAGTTATTGATGTTAATGGATGTTCCTTTCAGCTGACGGGTACCAGGCAGAAATTACTCTTCATCATCATCACTATTTTGTTCACCAATGTATCCCCTCTATCTGACATGTGGTTGTCAAGTTACATTTGTTAAATAAACGTGTTAATAATCCTCACTCTTTAACTGAAACTTTTCTAGATTTTAAGCCCCTACAGTTTACTCACCACAAGTTTTACAATTCATCTCATAATATTTTCACAAAATTCTCCTTGTATTAGTTTTCTATTGTTGCTGTAATAAATTGCCACAAATTTTGTGACCTAAAACAAAAATAAATTTATTATCTCATATTTTTGTAGGCCAGAAGACCATCATGGGTCTCATTGGGCTAAAATCAAGGTGACTGCAGACTGTATGCCTTTCTGGAGGCACTAGCAAAGAATCTGTTTCCTTGCTCATTCAAATTGTTGGCAGAATTTAGTTTCTTGCAGTTGTAGGACTGAGGTGGTCATTTCTTGCTGGCTGTCAGCCTAGGGCTCTTTCCTGCTTCTGGAGGCTCCCACATTCCCTACCTCCTGGTCCTCTTCCTCCATCTTCAAAGAAGTAATCCAAGATAATCTTCCTATGAATCCAGGATAATCTCTCTACTTTAAGATCCATAACTTTAATTCCAACCTGTAAGGTCTCTTTGCCAACAAAGGTCCGTCTAGTCAAGGCTATGGTTTTTCCAGTGGTCATGTATGGATGCGAGAGTTGGACTGTGAAGAAAGCTGAGCACCGAAGAATTGATGCTTTTGAACTGTGGTGTTGGAGAAGATTCTTGAGAGTCCCTTGGACTGCAAGGAGATCCAACCAATCCATTCTGAAGGAGATCAGCCCTGGGTGTTCTTTGGAAGGAATGATGCTAAAGCTGAAACTCCAGTACTTTGGCCACCTCATGCAAAGAGTTGACTCATTGGAAAAGACTCTGATGCTGGGAGGGATTGGATGCAGGAGGAAGAGGGGATGACAGAGGATGAGATGGCTGGATGGCATCACTGACTTGATGGATGTGAATTTGAGTGAACTCCGGGAGAAGGTGATGGACAGGGAGGCCTGGCGTGCTGCGATTCATGGGGTCACAAAGAGTGGGACACAACTGAGCGACTGAACTGAACTGAACTGAACTGAAGGTCTCTTTTTGCCATGTAATGTGTCATAATCAGAGGCTATGAAGATTATGGTGTGAACTCTTCAGCCTAGCACACATAGCCATGGCCTCGCTCACTCTTAAGGAGGCCTCTGTTCTGTATATGCTAAGGGCCTCCATGATTGGAGATTCATTCCTGTGACTCTCAACAAGAGTGACTCTTTTTGGAAATTTAATCTGTAGTTCTTCATTCAATTACTAAACTCAGGTATATATGCAAGTATCCCTTTGCAGAAAAGATGATTTTCCCTGTTGATGATATCTGGTGAAATTTCTACTGATCTCATCTCTTAGGTCAGTTCAGTTCAGTCACTCAGTTGTGTCCGACTCTTTGTGACCCCATGAATCGCAGCACGCCAGGCCTCCCTGTCCATCACCAACTCCCAGAGTTCACTCAGACTCACGTCCATCGAGTCAGTGATGCCATCCAGCCATATCATCCTCTGTCATCCCCTTCTCGTCCTGACCCCAATCCCTCCCAGCATCAGAGTCTTTTCCAGTGAGTCAACTCTTCGCATGAGGTGGCCAAAGTACTGGAGTTTCAGCTTTAGCATCATTCCTTCCAAAGAACACCCAGGGCTGATCTCCTTCAGAATGGATTGGTTGGATCTCCTTGCAGTCCAAGGGACTCTCAAGAGTCTTCTCCAACACCACAGTTCAAAAGCATCAATTCTTCAGCGCTCAGCCTTCTTCACATTTCAACTCTTACATCCATACATGACCACAGGAAAAACCATAGCCTCGACTAGACATACCTTTGTTGGCAAAGTAATGTCTCCGCTTTTGAATATGCTATCTAGGTTGAACATAACTTTCCTTCCAAGGAGTAAGTGTCTTTTAATTTCATGGCTGCAGTCACCATCGGTTCCCCAAAAGCTGACTCTGAGTCAAGGATTTTGTGTCAGGTTGTCTGTTTGAGATGTAATCCCAAGAAACTGCAAGTTTGAAAATAAATAAGAAGAGAAAGCCAACTAAAAGAAAAATGACATAAAGGGTACATTAATCAGTTGGTTGTCATGTGGCAACGGGGCTCCATCCCATCTATCCAGCACTGCTGTTAAGTCACTTCAGTCGTGTCCAACTCTGCGTGACCCCATAGACGTCAGCCCAGCAGGCTCTCCTGCCCCTGGGATTCTCCAGGCAAGAAAACTGGAGTGGATTGCCATTTCCTTCTCCAATGCATGAAAGTGAAAAAGTGAAAGTGAAGTTGCTCAGTCCTGTCCGACTCTTAGCGACCCCATGGACTGCAGCCCACCAGGCTCCTCCATCCATGGGATTTTCCAGGCAAGAGTACTGGAGTGGGGTGCCATTGCTTTCTCCAATCCAGCACTAAGAAATATGTGAAATTGAGATGTGCTATGCTGACATCATCACCTGCCCACACCCCAACCACTAAACACACACACATACATACACACATAAATGGGGAGGGCTCTCCTGGTGATTACAAGCAACACCAAAATCCTTGGGGAAGAATCAAGGCTTCAAAAGAAAAAAGTATCACGCTTCTGAAAAAAAGAAAAAGAAATTATTAAAAGGCTCTGCACAGCTGTAAGATTTCAATTCCTGTACTGTTTCTGTGTGTTCTGCCCAGTAACTAGTGAGAAAGCAAGCTCAGGGATGCCATTGGCTGGCTGACCCACAGCCGGCTCTGAATCATTCATTGAAAATATTGTGACTTTGTGATCACCAGGTGGACCGGGCCCCGGGGCCCGCAAGCCCCACGCCGCCACTAACAAGAGGTGAAGAACAGTTTTTTTCTCCCCTTCCCGAAGGGTGGTGAATATGCCCCTGGGCGGGTTTAGGGGGAAGAGGGACAGCCAGAAAATCATTATTTGAGCGGAGGGAGGAGAAAAGAAAACGCAGACGTTCATTCTAGAAGGTAAGAAGGGGAGGGGATGCGCGACCGCTCGGGGTGAGGCAAAGGGTGGGAGGCGGTAGATGGGAGGAACAAAACCCAATAAGGGGAGAAGCGAGGACCCGGGGAAGGGAGGCTTCCGGGGGCGAGGGTGGACTTATCTTGGCGTCTAGCCTGAATCGCTGGGAGAAAAGGGAGGGAGGGTTTGGAAGAGTATCAAGTGGCGTCTGAAGAAACTCAACTCTGGCTAGAAAAGTGAGCCGAGGAGAGGGGAAAACTGCCTTCCAGATCGCTGTATTGTTGACATTCCATGCAGTGTTTAAAGGATCAATCTATCGGGAAATACTTAAACCGGGAGTCGAAGGGGGCGGCCCAAGAGAGAAGCTGGGGCGCTGATGATACCAACACGGGTTACAGGAAAGTATGACCTAGATCAGAACTATGGTGCCAAGTCTCCTTGGCTGATTCTCCACGTCTCTCTAGGTCTCCCGTCGGTGCCTCTCCGGGTGACTCCTCTTGGATGCTTATGGAGCCAGTTGCTTCTCTGTATTTTTCCCTGCCAGGCTTCCTTCTCTTCTTCCAGCTCCTCAGCTCGTTTGCACCGATGTCAGGTAGGGGTGTACGCCACTAACTCCTATCAACTTCTCAGAAAGGAAAATCAACACTTAACTCTGCAAAGGGTAAAGAAGGGCTGCAGTTGTGCTCACTCACCCTTTCATTCTGCACACAGTCATCATATGGATCACAGTCATCAGATGGATCCTAGGCCGCACTCCAGTAGCAATCCAGTGAGAGCCAGAAAGCCAAGCTGTATATGTAACTTAAAAATCCTTAGTAGCTACATGTTAAAAAGGAAAAGGAAACCAACCGATGAAACAAACTTTCATAAAACATTTTAACTTCAAATAACCAAAGTATTATTATTTAAAATTTTAATTAATGTAAAATATGAACATAATGTAAATTATGAAATTTATTCTAAATTTTCAAAATTGTGTGTCTTTTACATTACAGCACATGCCAATCGGGACTAGCTAGTGGTGATCACACTGGACAGCTACAGTTTATATCCTATACCGCAGGCACTGTACTGGTTTGGGAAACAGAAGAAAACCTCTGTGAGCTCAGGGTTCATGAGGGGTGATCAGCGTAGGCTTCTCAATGTGTTGTTCATGAAGCATTAGTACCCCCGCTAGACACCCCTACTAGGTGTTTTTTGTTTTGTTTTGTTTTTTACTACCGACCAGCCATATCCCTTCGCCCCCAGAATCCTCAGCCCAGGAAGCCCCTATGGCCTTAGAGAGAACATGTCTGTCCCCTGGAACACCCAGTTCCTTTGCTGTCTCAGAGAGTTGATGGCTGGTGCCCTTGTCTGAGTCTACCGCTTTGTGTAACAGTCCAGTTTACTGTCCTGGGACCAGCTTATCCAATCCTGGCCGTGGTGGGAGAAGACGCCACGTTACGCTGCCACCTGTCACCTGAGAAAAACGCTGAGGATATGGAGGTGCGATGGTTCCGGACGCAGTTTTCCCCTGCGGTGTTCGTGTACAAGGGCAGGAGGGAGAGAACAGACGAGCAGATGGAGCAATACCGGGGAAGAACAACTTTTGTGAGCGAAGCCATCAGCGAGGGGAGCGTGGGGCTGATCATACACAACGTCACCGCCCACGAAAACGGCATCTACTGCTGTTATTTTCAAGAAGGCAGATCTTACGATGAGGCCATCATGCACCTAACAGTGACAGGTGCGTGCTTTCGTTTTGTGAAGTTGCTTTTTCACAGCCTGACTCTTGGGGAAAGTTTTTCTCTTCACTCCAGGCCCCCTGCAGATCAGGGGAGTTTGTGCCTAGAATTCCCAGTAAACAGGGAGGGTGGCTTTTCCCTCCTCAAGGACTCAATGGGTTTGCTCTGCTACTGTGGGTATCAGCTCTTGAGACACACACAACTGTCATCTTGAGCAGGGGCGAATGCTTAGTCCCTACAGATTATCCTTATGCCTACTTCTGAGAAATCTCTAAGCATATTTCTCAGTAACATGTTTTAGAATTAGACATTTTTATTGTTAAATAGAATTTGTTGTTGCTTAGTCCCTGTGTTGTGTCCAACTCCTTGTGACCCCATGAACTGTATCCTGCCAGGCTTCTCTGTCCATGGGATTTCCAAGGCAAGGATACTGGAGTGGGTTGTGATTTCCTTCTCCAGGGAACCGTCCCAACCCAGGGATCAAACCTGCGTCTCCTGAATTGCAGATAGATTCTTTATCACTGAACCACCTGGGAAGGCCCATTAAACAGAGTACTCGTGCAGAAAAACTAGTAGAACATTAATGTACAGATTACTGAATTATTATGAGCTACAACCACTCCTCATATCAACAGATAGGATGCTGCCTTCTACTGACAGTGTCAGTTTGCTAGGGCTGCCATGACAAAAGGCCACGGACTCTGCGGCTTAAATAACAGAAATGTGTTTGCTCATAGTTCTGGAGGTTGTTAAATCCAAGATCAAGCTGTCAGCAGGTTTGGTTTCTCCTGCAGCCTCTCTCCTTGGCCTGCAGGTGGCTACCCTGGTCTTCCATCTGGGTCCTAATGTGGCCTTTGCTCTATGGGTGTGCATTTCTTGTATCTCTGTGTGTCCTAATCTCTTTTTATAAGGGCTCCAGCAGATTGGATCAGGGCCCACCCTAACAGCCTCACATTGACTTAATTACATCTTTAAAAGCCCTGTCTCCAAATACAGTCACGTTCTAAGGGACTGGAGATTAGGGATGCAGCATAAAAATTTTGCAGGGACACAGTTCAATCCATAACATGCCGTTTCTCAAAATGCCCAGCTGAGACAGGTTCCTAGGAGTAAAATGAGAAATAATGAGAAAACATTTAAATATTTTGAGAATATTAAATATTTAATATTAAAAATATAATGAGAAATATTTATCTTCATCCTTAATAGATACTACACATTTGTTTTGCAAAGTGTTTGTACCAATATACACTCTCACCGATCATATAGGATGCTCCACACCTTTTTCATTAAGTCCAAAGAGAAGTTTTTCACATGTGACTTCAATCTATTTTTTCCTTTCTAGTAAGTTATTTTCCATGACTGTGAGGATCAAACACCATTCTTGACGCTTTTCACTTCCTCTCCCTTCCCTGCTTTTTTCCTTGGGACATATCACCATCTTACAGAGTATGCATTTTACTTATTTATCCAGATTACTGTGTCTCTTCCACTAAAATGTAGTTTTCATAAAGGGTTGTTTTCTCTTTTGTTCTTGCTGTATTCACATCTTTAGAACTGAACCTGAAGCATAACAGATGCTCAGTAAATATTATCGACGGAATAAATGAATCTGCTCCGTAAAGCTGTAAGTGATCATCACATCATACCTGAGCTATCTCTATTCTAAGCCTGAGATCTATTTTATTTTTCATCTTTTCCCATGAGCCTCTTACCAGTCCATGCTTTTAATTATCTTTGACATATGCTTTAGTCAGGATTGTTGAGCTTATGCTCTGGTCTAAGCAGCCCTCAAATCCTAGTAGGTTAAATCAACAAAAATCTATTTCTGACACATGAAGTATATCCTTCATGAGTCTGGTGGGGCTCTACTTCATATAGACCTGCCTGGAACTTTATGGTTCACCTTGGCAGAGGGAAAGAGAGCTTGGCAAATTATGGTAAACATGAACCTGGCCTGGCCTATCCCACTCTGAATTGAGTCGTTGGACAATTTTTTGTTTGTTTTACTGTTTTTTTGGTTTGGTTAATTGGCTGGCTGGTTTTGTCCTTCGATCTGTTGTCTCATACTTGCCTTTACTGAATCCCCCTGAAATGTTTTGTAGGATTTCTTCCCAAGTTGTTGAGGTCTTTTGAATCTTATCCCACTTCAGAGTTTCCATGCCAGCCTTTCAATCCGCAACTAGTTGTTTTTTTTTATTTTCCATCTTGAAAAGATCAAATTGAGGAAGAATCAGTAAGACTTAAGTGAGGTTTAATTTTGTCTTTGGTATAATTTGTGGAAGGTAAATATCTCTGAATTGGGGTGTAAAGCCTGGCTTTGCACGCTAGCTCTGTCAATTCTAAAAACCAACACGTCCTTTTGATTATCAGATAGCTGTGGTGATGAGAAGCCCTAAACCAGGAGAAGGGAGACAGTGCCTTTAAGTCAAAAAGTTTCTTAAAATTCTGCCAGCCTGGCAGGTTTCTGTCCTTATTATGTTGAACTTAAAACTTCAAGAAACCAGAGCTGCTGAGAAGTCCTCTCAGGGCAGAAAGTGAAAGCCTAGACCTGTTTGTTTCTGATCAGAGTGGACACACCCATCCAGAAGTGAGAAAATTAAAATCTCTAGCTGAATGAATCAGTCAACAAACATTTATTAGGAGGCAGATAGATGCTTGCTCCTGTGATGGAGTCCGTAGGGAGAGCCCAAAGAAGAGTGCAATGTAAGCATTTCCCCTCTTAGAGATCTCACTTTTTTTTTTTCAACATGTTGGCCTCCTGGTATTCTCCAAAATCAAGGTTTTCTTCCTTCCTTTTCTCCTTACTGTCTTCTTCCTTCCTTCTTCCATCCCTCCCTCTTTCTCCCTTCACAGAAGAGAGTGCATGGAATGTGCTAATAGTTTTTTCTGGACACCAGCCTCTTGCTTTCTTGCCTCTTCATCACCAAGAGCTGCTTTCCTAATACACTTTTGCTAAGACACCATTACCTCTGTTACAGAGCCCTGGTCTCTCTCCCCAGGCCTGGGCTCTAAACCCGTTATTGAAATGAAGAGCCCCGAGGATGGAGGTATCAGGCTGGAGTGTACATCTGCAGGGTGGTACCCAAAGCCCCACGCTGTGTGGAGGGGCCCTCATGGTGAGACCATGCCCCCCCTGGAAGAGGCTTACACTGTGAGTGCAGATGGGCTCTTCCTGGTCACCATGGCTGTGATCATCAGGGACCATTCAGTGAGGAACATGTCCTGCTCTGTCATCAACACCCTGCTCGACCAGGAGAAGGAAACTGTGATTTTCATTCCAGGTTAGTTCCCTGCTCTCTGGAGGCTCATTTCTTTCTTTCTTTCTTTTTTTTCTTCCTGGAGGCTCAATTCATGGAGGCCGGTTGCTCAGCAGACAGATTGGAGCCCAGCAGGAGGATGGGGAGGTAGGGCCATAGGGTAGAAGGATCCTGAGCCCTGAAGAGCTGGAAGCTACAGCTGAGCTGAGGCCTCTCCTTGTCATAAGAGGAAAATCAAATTGTCTCAAAACACAGGGGTAGAAAGCCTCCTTAAGGGTAAATCTGATAGTTGTTTGATCATGGTCCTTATCCTGCAGCAATTTGCAAACATTTAGAACAGTCCTAAAACAATGGACGGTGGTGTGGGTGGGTGTTGTCTGCTGAAGCCCTCCCTTCCTCCCCATGATATTTCCCAAGGGACAGTGTTCAAGAAAGTCTGTCTATAGACATTCATAAATGCATTAAAGAAGTACTAAACAAGTATCTCATATGCTCAAGGTACTGTTCTCGAAATCGAAGATAAATCAGTGAACAAAATACAAGAAGATGCCTGCCCTCGTGGGTCTCACATTCTAGAACAGCAGAGGACAATAAGTGAAATCATTAATTAAAACAAGGAGTGAAGTAATTAAACTGTGGACTGTATCAGATAGTGATAAGTATTGTAGAAAAATATTATATTTAAACTCCTGAGGCAGTTTATGTGGCAGTTTTCAAAGACCCCTTAAGATGCAGATATGATTGGAATGAATTGAGGCCAGGGAGAGTTGGAGAAGACGAATCCAGAGAGGCCATAGGTCTGGATTGTATGGGGCAGTGTAGGCCACAAATGAACTTTGGCTTTTAATCTCAATAAGATAGGAAACATTGTAAGGTTTTGAACAAAGAAATAACATGATCTCACTTAGGCTGCTGTGCTGAGGACAGACAGCAGAAGGGCAGAAGGTATGGACGGAAGTAGGGAGGAGGGTATTGTAATGTTCCAGGCAAGAAGGGATGGTGGCTTACATCACACAGTGGCTGTGCTGATTCTATATGGCTGGTTAGCTTTTAGTCAGCCTTGTCCCACCCATGGTGACTCAACGTGTTACTTGCTTTTTTGTCTGCTGAGCCCCCAATCCTGGCAATCACTGTGGGGTGAGCCAGTGCAAAGTCGAAGTTTGTTTCCCTAGCTGGGGTTTCTCAGAGAGAAGCTGGTGGAGCAGGGACCTGAGAGAGCTCTTCAGATCTGTGCCCTGAGGGGCTCTCATTCTGGAGCTCCTTTTTCTCACTAAATAGGATTTTGGGGCTCCCTTTTCAGAATCCTTTATTCCCAGAACATCTCCCTGGATGGTGGCCCTGGTGGTCATCCTGCCCTCTCTGCTTCTCCTCATTGCTGGGAGCATCTATCTCATCAAGAAACTCCATCTGGGAAAAAAGATTCTGTCCATGCAAAAAGAGGCTGAAAATGAAGAGAAAGAAATTGCACGTAAGGAACTGGGGAAAGAACGTGTGGAAAAAGAGAAAGAATGCCAAACAAAAGGTAAAAGAGTAGGAGGACAGTTCACTGTCACACAACTCGGCCAGCTAAAAGCCTGGGAAACAGAGAGGGCATGAATAAAAGCAGCACCAAGGGCTTGGAACTCGCACATCCTAGTAATGAATCCCTCAGACCTGACTTTCTTCCACTCTGCAAATGCTGCATCCATTCACCTGGCTACATGTAGCCCTATCTTGTTGGACAAAAGCAAATCTAAATAAGTACTGATAGTATCTAGCCACCTGATCATATATCATTTCTGGTATCTTGACAGTTCCCTAGGCAGTGTGGGAGGAGGGTGGTGGTATTCACAGAAAAGATCAACTTTTCATTATTTAAGACAAACTCAGACTTTCTTAGTTCTTCTCTTAAAGACATTCGTTTCTATTTCCTTTTCAGAGCAACTTCAAGAAGAATTGCGTAAGTTTAACATTTCCTAAACTATTCCCTGCATGATTTGTATTCTGCTCTCTTAGCCATTATCTCATGAAGCTCATCTCTCTGCCTGTCCCATTGCAGGATGGAGAAGAAACCTCTTACATGCGGGTGAGCGTCTCTAACATTCCCTGAGATCCTGAGCTTTCTCCCCACCAGGCAGCCAACACGACACATTAGAGGAGCAAGGGGGCCCAAGGCTGGCTGGGGAAGCAGGAGCCTGGCTTAGTGCACTAGCAGGATCCCACCCAGTGCTGGATTCTACCTCTGCTGTCAGAGACACTCCACAGGTCTTAACGAATTCTATAATTTACTCCTGACCATTCTTTCTTTTTTAGAATAACTTCACCCATGATCCGGAGAAGGCAATGGCACTCCACTCCAGTACCCTTGCCTGGACAATCCCATGGACAGAGGAGCCTGGTGGGCTACAGTCCATGGGGTTGCTATGAGTCAGACACGACTGAGCAACTTCACTTTCACTTTTCACTTTCATGCACTGGAGAAGGAAATGGCAACCCACTCCAGTATTCTTGCCTGGAGAAGTCCAGGGACAGGGGAGCCTAGTGGGCTGCTGTCTATGGGGTTGCACAGAGTCGGACACGACTGAAGGAACTTAGCAGCAGCAGCAGCATCCATGATCACCAAAGGTCTACCATACATAGTGAGTGAGGGAAGTCACTCAGTTGTGTCTGGCTCTTTGCGATCCCATGGGCATAGCCCGCCAGGCTCCTCTGTCCGTGGAATTTTCCAGGCAAGAATACTGGAGGGGGTTGCCATTTCCTTCTCTAAGGGATCTTCCCAACCCAGAGATCGAACCCAGGTCTCCCGCGTTGCGGGCAGATTCTTTACTGTCTGAGCCACCAAAGAAGCATAAACACTCAAGCTGCCAAAACCCAAGAAACCACACATAGTAGAGCCCCCCAAAAGTTACATTTTAGTAGCCGTTGTTCTTTGAGTCCTGATTAATTTGAAAGAAGACAATACTGGCTTAGCTGTCTTTAACGTGGGAGATGGTATATAGACTACACAGTGGAAGAGCCGTGTGTGGGAGAGGCAATGAAGTTCCCAGGCCTGGCTCAGGGGTGTGTAGAGGCCAGAAATGCCTTCCTGCTCCAAGAGAGCACTGATATTCTGTGTATAGGGGAGGGGATGTGGGCAAGAGGGAAAGTACAGGGTCCAATGACCTGGTCCTAGTAAGCACTTTTGAGTTTTATGATTTGTCACCTTCTGCTCATCAAAGAATCCAGCCTTTGCTGGATCCCACAGCACTCAGACGTTTCCTCTTTCAAATTTCAAAATTATCACCGTTAGACATATAAATTTGGAGAAAGAAAAAAATCATTTTAACACAGTTGTTTTGTATTAGATGGAGACTGACTAATAGTAACTGCCAAAAAGTAACTGCAGAGACAGCTGCAGAATGTCAGGGGTCTGAAACATTTCTTATATCTGACAGGTCATAACTGTAGTCATCACACCCATGTTATTAAAGCAAAATGGATGGATATAGTTTCCCCTACCTTTTGCCCTCAGGCAGCAGGATGACTTTGGGGGAGATTATCTTCCTTTTTTAGCTTCTGAAGGGTGCTCTTGTTAGTCATTTAAATCAGTTGTCAGCGGGTTAAACCAGTAGGACACAGAGGACCGTGTAGGGACCCTTTATCACCCTTATCTGTATAGGGAAAAATCAGCCTTACTTGCTTAATTGGGGGAGGGGAAGAGGATGGATTCTCTTTGCTAGTTTAAGCCAAGTGGGAAACTTTATTCTAACTTGAGCCCCAGAGATCATATATCTTGAATAGAAAAGCTGACAGATCTGAGAACTTTGAGAGAAAGTGGAGCCATTCATTTCAGCTCATTGGCTGAACTTTCTGTATTTCTTAGAGCCCCAGTCCTCCTCTACCCATGGCAGCGTTCCTGCCACTCAAGAGAGAGAAGTGCAGACTCAGTAATTCAGTTCTGTCTGTGATGCCTGGGATCTGGGATCAAGGGGCTTTCATGGAAAAGACTGTTACCCAGGGGATTCTCCCCATGCTTTCTGGGATGTCTCAGGGGACCAGGAGTCAGGTCCTGGTCTCAGGATCTCAGGATCTCACAGTCTTGTGAGATCCCAGGCCTAACCCTGAGATTTCCTCTGCAGCTGATGTGGTCCTGGACCCAGACACTGCTCATCCTGAGCTCTTCCTGTCAGAGGACCGGAGAAGTGTGAGAAGGGGCCCTTCCAGGCAGAGCGTGCCTGACAACCCGGAGAGATTCGACTGTCGGCCTTGTGTCCTGGGCCTGGAGAGCTACTCCTTAGGGAGACATTACTGGGAGGTGGAAGTCAAAAACGTGATGGTGTGGGCTGTGGGGGTTTGTAGAGACAACGTTGAGAGGAAAGGGGAGGCCCTCCTGGTTCCTCAGAACGGCTTCTGGACCCTGGATATGTTTGAGAACCAATACCGTGCCCTCTCCTCCCCAGAGAAGATTCTTCCCCTGAAAGAGCACCTTCACCGGGTGGGCGTCTTCCTGGACTATGAAGCTGGAGATGTGTCCTTCTATAACATGAAGGACAGGTCACACATCTACACATGTCCCCGTTCACCCTTCTCTGGACCCCTGAGGCCCTTCTTCAGGCTGGGGTCCGATGACAGCCCCCTCTGTATCTGTCCATCTTTTAGAGGGGCCCAGGGGGTCACAGTGCCTGAGGGGGGCCTGGTCCTTCACAGGGCAGAGACCCACCACAACCACCAATTCCTTGGTCTCAGAGCCAGGTAGGGAAACCCAGGCCACCTCTACTACAGCACCGCCTGGAGGAATACTACCCTCCTTCCTTCTGGTCACAGGAGAATCTCCCCCGGAGTTCCCCCGGACATGTCTTCAAGCCCCAGAGCGTGTGTCTCCCTCATTAGGCTGTTGCTTTAGTAACTTGTTGCATGTAACCATGGGGCAGGGGCCAGTCTCAGGAACACTAAGTGCTGCCACATGGCTCCCAACCAACAAGTAAGTGTGAGAAAGTGACAGGCAGAGAACCAGCTGCTTTAACATCAGATGACACATTCAGCCCGAGACTGGAATTGACATCAGATACTGTGGATCTAGGGATTCCCTAATAGCTCAGTTGGTAAAAAAAAAATCCACCTGCAATCTGCTGGAGAAGGGATAGGCTACCCATTCCAGTATTCTTTGGCTTCCCTTGTGGCTCAGCTGGTAAAGAATCTACCCGCAATGTGGGAGACCTGGGTTTGATCCTGGGGTTGGGAAAATCCCCTGAAGAAGGGAAAGGCTCCCCACTCCAGTATTCTGGCCTGGAGAATTCCATGGACTGTAAAGTCCATGGGGTCACAAAGAATCGGACACGACTGAGAGACTTGCACTTGCACTTTCACTGTGGATCTGGGGCAAGGACAATGGGACATACTGAGATGTAAGAAGGGCAGGGAGCCAGAAATGGAGGTCAGAGATGGAGGAAGTAAGACAGAAGGTCCATTTCTACCCCACCCCCAGGATTTCCAGAGCACACAATAAAGCTCCACAGGCCTAGATTCAGGATGATCTAGGATGAAGGAGAATGAAGGACAAGGATGCATCTGGGCCTGGCCTGGCCTGGCTCAGGTATCCCTACAATAAACAAGGCGTCAATACTTTGTTATTGGTTGTGGCCTAAGGTTTAAGGTCCCAGATGAGCAGATAAGCATTGGACCAAGTGGATCTCAAAGTTCAGGTTCAGTGAGGAGAGCAGTGCTTTCCAACTTTTTGGCCTCAGGATGCATTTAGACACGTAAAAATTATTGAGGACAGAAAAGTGCTTTTGCTCATTTGAGTTATATCTATCAATATGTGTGGCATTAGAGATTAAACAGAAATTTTTTAATGTATTTATTAACATATTAAAAAAGGAACAAGTCAATTATAGGTTAATATGAAAAACATGTTTCAGGAATGATCACTATCTGTTGTTTCCAATATAAAATAAAGTTTATTGCGAAGTGTGGTATTTTTTAATGTTTTTGAAAATCTAATGTCTGAATCCTAGAAGGTAGCTAGATCCTCACCATCTGCCTCTGTATTCAATGCTGGAATCACAGGTCATGGAGGCTCTAGAAAGCATTATCTACACTACTGAAAGAATGAGAGGAAAAATGACAAATAATATCTTATTATTATTATGGAACAATATTAACTTTGTAGACTCAAAATGTAACAGAGATGCCCCCACCTCAAAAAAAAATCTGTGAAACATCCTTTGAGAAGCAGGATAAAGGCTCCTGGAATTGAGTCAGGCATTTAAAATTATGGCATAAATGGTAGTATTGGACTTTATGTAATTCGGCCATCCAATTGTAAAACTTGGCTGAAAAATTTAAAAGATAGTTAAAAAGTTCAAAATTGTATTACTGCAGTTCCTACAGTAAACAAGGTGTCACGATGGACACGTTCTAGAAAATATCTGAAACATTGAACTCGGTGATTTGTTGAGATGGAAAACTGGTTTATTAATGTGCATGTGTTTTATTTTTGGTGCTGTTGACATGATAACATTTGAGCAGTTTTAACTAAAAGCACCAGACTGTAAGTTAGGAAATAAGTGCTACTAATACCTGCCTGTATTAATCTTAGAAAAATTACAGCTTTTCAGTGTTTTGGATTCCATAAAATAAGACTTTGCGTGGGTTTGCATATCTTTTATTATAGTTTGTAAAACACTTTTATTTATTCAGTATCCTTGCTTTCTCATAAGAAATGTACTAATCCCCATTTCACAGTGAAATAGTGTGGTCTAGCAAGTTAAAGTGATTTTTGTTGTTATTTAAGGAAAATAGAGTTTTCATTCTTACTTTTTAAAAAAATTGTCTCATCTTTAAGGCAGCTTCTAAACATAAAATTTAGATGTTTTAAGTATTTATTGAAACTAAGCATGAACCCAATGCTCTGCTAATCACTGTATAAAATAGCATAGAACTCAGCTCCCAGCTTCCTTTACTCAATCTTTCATTCATATATTTATTTATTCATTCATTCTCAAGAAATTTATCACCTTTAATGTATTGATCATGTGCAGTCTGTTGTGCCATGAAAGAAATAAACAGGATGATATTATAGAGAAGAATGGGTGGGAGCTTAAGTAGAAAATTAGATGGTAAAGTTAAGGAGGGCTTCCTGGAGGAAGTGATGGGTCTTCTGAGACTTGAGGACTAAGAAAGATTCCCAAGCGGCAGGAATCTTGTGCCTACAAGCCCCAAAACAGAAATAAACTAACTAGTTAAAGGACATAACCCCCTACTGTCAGAGCAAAGACTGAGAATGGGACAAACAAGTAGAAAGAAGACAGACTCTCTGGGGCCTCATAGCAAAGTGCTGAGAATCAAACTGAAGCAGAATCTTACGGAAAACCAAAACTCAAGTGAACAGAAAATGTCTGGAGTCACCCGAGTGTTATTATTGCCTCTTCCTAAAAGGATTACTTTTTTTTTTTTTTTGGTCACACTGCACAGGTTGCAAAACACAGAGTCCTAACCACTGGACCACCAGGGAGGTCCCAGATTACTAATTCTTAACAGCATGGGGAATTAAATTTTCCAGAATTTCCTTCTTTCTGGATTTGGGGCCTGAGAGGGAGGTGGAGTAGAGTATGGAGAAAAGGGGAATGGCCTCCAGGGACTTTTCCCCTTCATTGAGTATCACGAGTCGGGCCCCTTATAATGATCCCAGCACCCTCAGGGGCTGAGAGCCACAGTGTCTGTGACTCCCATCTGCCCTCTTGGCTCTGACTGTGGCTTGGATTCAACCCCAAAATGTCGGGTGACTCCTGACATTTTCTGTTCAACTTCAAAGAATTCTGAATCAAGACCTTGTAGTGGAAGTTTTTCAGATTTTTGGCATCTTAGTTTAATTAAAGAGAGACTTTGAAAAAAATTAATATTGGAGTAATAGCTGATTAACAATGTTGTGACAGTTTCAGGTATACAGCAAAGTGACTCGATTATACATATCAAAGAGGGACTTTAGTCTTTTACCTCGGATGGACTGGGAGTTATCATCAGTGATTATTGGGTAATAGTTTCTTCAGTGGTTAATCTTATTCCCCTTGGATCCCCATGTTGGAGAGAGTGGGCTGGGCCAAGGAGGGAGGTGTGGTGGGGAGATTGGAAGTTAGGTCTTCCTGGCACATTCTACCATTATAGGAAGTTTTCTCACCTTAAGGGAAAGTGAAACTTACGTATCTCTGGACTCATGGAGAGCTTTCCTTAATCACATAACTATTTACACAGGCTAGACGGGAAACAGCCAGGCACATTGCTGCCAGGCTGGTTCACAGGATCATTCTTTTTTCTCCCCAGTCTCCCTGATGCTTGGCTCTAAATCAACCCTTTCATACCATAAAACGCAAGGTACGTGTATAATTATCCCAGACCTGGTAATTACAGTTACTATTAATAATCAAGCTTAGAGGACTTTGATATTAGTGACATAAGTAATCTGACACAGATAAGGTATATGTACAATTATCAGTAAATAAGCTAACATTTATAATCCAAGCAGTCTCTTGGGACTATGAATCAGCACACATGCAGCTTATTCTTACATCCATCTAACAATCATTGACTGTTGGCCATGAGCCAACCACTGTCTAGGCTTTGATGAAAAATAACAGTAATCAAGACAGGTGTCATGCATGGAGTACTGTCAACCAGGGAGCACACCCAAGTTTCAATGGCCATACTTTCTACTGAGCTTTCATTATGTAGCCTTGACTGATCGAATCACGGACCACATAGTGATTGAACTCCTTCTCCAGCCCCTCTCTCTTCCTGAGTCAAGCTGACCACAAAAAGCTCAAATCCTCAATCCCCTTGGCACATGATTGGACTTTCTGTTTTGCTGACTCACCATCTCATTAGAATAAACTATCAGGTTCAGTCCAGTGAGCTCACCAGGAATAATACAACACTCTTAATACTCAGGAAATTCCAAGGGTTTAGGTTATTTCCCAGGAGACTAGACAAAGGCCAGACTCCTCACTACACAGTTTGAAAAACAATATCAAGGAGAAAGGACTAGGGTGCAGTTGGATTTGGGCTACTACCAGAATAGAAAGATCAGAGCACCAAAGGATGGTAGGGAAAAGTGTGGAAAGGCCAGAGAAATAGGGAGAGCAAATGCAGTGTGGACTCTTGAGGTAGCAAAAGGAGTTTGTGTTTTCTTTTAACTATAATTGGAAACTATTATTGTAAACAAGGAAGTAACAGAACAATTTCTGGTAATTCCCTGGTGGCCCAGTGGTTAGGTTTCTGCATTTTCACTGCTGAGGATGAGTTCAATTCGAGGTGGGCAAAATAAGATCATGCAGGGTGAGGCAAAAAAAAAAGAAAGAAAGAATTTCCTTTTAAAAGAGAAAAATAGAAAACTTTGAAGATGTTATACTAATGAACTTGATGTTAGAGAAATGGGTAGCCTCTAGAAGCTAGTGTTGGGCACACTATTCCAAAACATAGCACCTTGGCATATAGAATATCTTAAAGCTCAACATTCAGAAAACGAAGATCATGGCATCCGGTCCCATCACTTCATGGGAAATAGATGGGGAAACAGTGGCAGACTTTATTTTTTGGGGCTCCAAAATCACTGCAGATGGTGACTGCAGCCATGAAATTAAAAGATGCTTACTCCTCGGAAGGAAAGTTATGACCAACCTAGACAGCATATTCAAAAGCAGAGACATTACTTTGCCAACAAAGGTCCGTCTAGTCAAGGCTATGGTTTTTCCAGTAGTCATGTATGGATGTGAGAGTTGGACTATAAAGAAAGCTAAGCATCAAAGAATTGATGCTTTTGAACTGTGGTGTTGGAGAAGATTCTTGAGAGTCCCTTGGACTGCAGGGAAATCCAACCAGTCCATTCTGAAGGAGATCAGCCCTGGGATTTCTTTGGAAGGAATGATGCTAAAGCTGAAACTCCAGTACTTTGGCCACCTCATGCGAAGAGTTGACTCATTGGAAAAGACTCTGATGCTGGGAGGGATTGGGGTCAGGAGGAGAAGGGGACGACAGAGGATGAGATGGCTGGATGGCATCACTGACTCGATGGACGTGAGTCTGGGTGAACTCTGGGAGTTGGTGATGGACAGGGAGGCCTGGCGTGCTGCGATTCATGGGGTCACAAATAGTCGGACACGACTGAGCGACTGAACTGAACTGAACTAAAGATAAAGGAGTCTAAGAAAATTGCAGGAGAAAGGCATCTGCCTCTCATCCTTTTTTGCCTGAAAGCAGAAATATAAATCTCACATATGAAAGGTAACTTCCCTGTACCAGGTAGCAAGAAGATATCTTTATCACCAAGGGGAAGGCTATATAAACAAACCTGTTATTTCTTCACAATTTACTTCACAATTTACCTTTACCCTGAGCCCCTTTGCCTCATCAATTCCTCACAAATTTGTTTCTTTGCCTAAAATGGATTGAAACTTCCTGCTCTGACCACTTCTTCAGGTCTTCAATCTCTTGTGAGGTCTGTCAAGTAACACATGTAAAAATTCAATAAATTTGTATGCTTTTCTCCTGTTAATTTGTGTTTGTCAGTTTAATTTTCACAACCAGAGATCCTAAGAGAGTTGATTTTTATTAAAAATTTTTTTATTGATGTGTATTTGCTGTACAATATTATATAAGTTATAGGTGTACAATATAGTAAGTCACAATTTGTAAAGGTTGTAGTCTATTTAGTTATTGTAAACTATTGTAAACTACCATATCTTTGTAGTTTATCTTACACCTAATAGTATTCCCCTACCCCTGTATTGCCCCTCCTTGAAGGTTGTTTTTTAATATGATACCACTGCACTTCTAGGAACAAGTTTCTACACTGGGTACTTATTGCTAAGTAACGAATCACCCTAAAAGTTGCTGACTTAAAATAACACTCAGTTGTTATTATTCATATGTCGAGGTGTCAGCTGAGTGTGGCTAATCTAGTCCTCAACTCAGCTGGGCTTTTCTGCTTCAAGCTGCAGTGGCTAAGTAGCTCAGCTTCTCGTGACAAGTCTATGAGTTGGCTGGGGCAACTATTCCACTTGTCTCCTATCCTAAGACTAAATGACTGATCAAAGCAGTTTCTTCTTATGACAGTCAGTTCCTTATGGTGTCCAAGAGTGAATGGTGGGGACTTCCCTGGAGGTCCAGTGGTTAAGACTCTACACTGTCAATGCAGTTCAATCCTTGGTTGGGGAACTAAGATTACACATGCTGTGGCCAAAAAAAAAAAAAAAAGGTGAATGGAAACAGGCAAGGCATCTCAAGAGGTCTTGGAATAGAAATATTGTCAATTTCTACATGCCACTGGTTAAAGCAAATCACGTGGCCAAATGCAAAGTTAAGAGGTGGGGAAATATACTTTGCCATGATGAGACCATATCAAAGATGAGGATTCTGGGAGGATTGAAGGACTGGGGTTAGTAATTCAATCTTTCACACCATTGTTCAAGATCCACCAAATTTCTATTTCTTACTCAAAACCTTCTAGTAGTATTTCCATCCCTAGCACTCCTCCTATCTCTAGACATGTGCTGGGATTTCATACCCTTTTAGATAACTTCCACTCAAAGGTCATCCTAGTCTAGAAATTTAGGAATATGATTCTAGATTTTTCAAAGTTGAAAGGGACTCTAAAGGTTATAATGCCCCCAATATGTTTAGATCTGAAGGAAAATGCAGACTCCAGTTGAGGACGAAAGAAAGAAACAAGCCTAGCAGCGGCTATAGTGTTCTTCACTTAAACATCTCACAGACACCAACATCAGACAAGACCATTCTGTGCTTGTGATGGAGAGAGACAAAAACAAATCCACTCTGCGATCTTATCAGCACAGGCAAAAACAAAACAAGAACACAAAGCAAGCCACAAAACTGACCATACACCTCCCTCTCTTGGCTAACTGCAGTAATTACTACATCTTTACCAATTGCAGTTTATTTATTTAATTTTGGCCCCACTGCCAGGCTTGTGGGATCCTGGTTTGCCAACCAGGGATGAAACCTGGGCGCCTGCAATGGAAGCTCAGAGTCCTAATCACTAGACCACCAGGAAATTCCCACCAACTGCAATTTTAGCCCACTCTGTTCTTTACTTTCTAATAAAAATTATTGGAATATTCACTCCTACAACAGCCCACTGCTTTCTGACAGCATTCATCCAGAACAAACTCTTCTTTCTTTGAACCTCCCCCAAATCACCCAACACAGTCCTAAATCCTGTAATATTCAGTGCGCCTGCTCTCACTGATGCACTCCTCACCTCCCAGCCCCACATGGTGTGTGGAATCCACACTACTGTAACAAGTACCAACAAATCCAATTTCATTCAACTACAGGTGGGCTTTGGCTGCTGGCCTTCAACATGGTCACAGGCAAGCCAGATCCCACTATCAGCCTCCAGCGCTCACTCCCATCCACATGAAATTTGGCCCCAGACTTTCAGTTCCTCAGATACAGCAAAATCTCTCAGTATCTAAAGCCAAGAGGAACTTCCCACAGATTTCTTAGAACAAAAATTGAAACAAAAAGTATTCTTTGTTCATGATGTATCTATAATTTTTCAGTAATCAAGTATTCACAGAAGGTAACAGTCACTCCATTGTGCATTTCATGCTCACATTCCATCCTCCTTCCTACATCTTTAACTCAAATCTTAATGGGTAATTTTCCAAAGAAACTCATACAAGAACTTGCAGAATTCTGGTGTTTCCTCCATTGTTCTGTAAACAAGGCTTTGTATTTCTCCCCCTCCCCCTACCAGCTCTCTTTTCATAAGAGAGTAGCATGGAAGGCCTTATATTTCTTATAAAACCTCTCTGTGAAAACCTCAAAGAAAAATCAGACCAATAATGAACTCATGACTGTTGGTTGGTTGCTTAGTTGCTAAGTCTTGTCCAACTCTCTACAACTCTATCGACTGTAGCCCACCAGGCTTCTCTGTCCATGGGATTTCCCAGGCAAGAATACTGGAGTGAGTTGCCATTTTCTTCTCCAGGGGATCTTTCCGAACCAGCAATTGAACCCATGCCTCCTGTATTGGCAGGTGGATCCTTTGCTGCTGAGCCACCAGGAAAGCCTTGATGAATTCATAGCCTGCTTCTAACATTCTTTCATGTTTTCTATAGCCTGTCCTCCAGAGGGTGAATGGAGCCCTTTTTTGGAGGACCTCATCCCACCAAGTAACAGAAAGAGGGTCAGTGGGGGGATTCTGGGAACTACTCAGAGTGGCTCATGTAACCCCAACTCCTTCCTTATATCCTTTTATTTATCCCTTGCACAATCCAACCTCACTTTATTGGCTCCCATATATTCCCTTCCTGAGTCTCTTTGTTCTAGGAACTCTCTGTTTCAAAAGTATTTCCAGGAATATGACTCAGAGATGTCACCCCTCAACCAGTCCTCAGACTCTTGCTGCAGGGGGACACATTTAACCTTACTCCACCCCCAGGAATGCTGCCCTTCTACACAAAAATCCATCACATCTTCCTCGGGCTTCTTCAGTTCCTTTCTACTCACCCTTTACATACACAAATCGGTTGTACTATAATGCACATAATTTTTTTCTTCTAGTTTTATTGAGATCTAATTCACGTAGAGCACTGTATATGTTTTAGGTGTACAGCATAATGATTTGACTTAAATACATCAGGAAATGATCACCAAGATAAATTTAGTGAACAGCCATCATCTCATACAAATACAAAATAAAAGAAAAAGGGGAAAAGCTTTCTTTCCTTGTGATGAAAACTGCTAAGACTGACTTTATTTACAACTTTCATATGCAACATATAACAGTATTAATTATATTTATCGTGTTGTACATTATATCCCTAGTGCTTATTTATCTTAAAACTGGAAGTTTGTACCTTTTGATCACCTTCATTCAATTCCCCCTTCGCCCTACCCCTCCACTTCTGGTAACCACAAATCTCTCTCTTTTTCTATGAGTTGGTTCATTTGTTTGTTTTGAAGCATAACTGACCTACAACCTAACAAGCATGTTAATCCATGCTGCATAGCATAGTGATTCAATATTTCTGTACATTACAAAGTGATCACTGTACAATGCACATGAACTTAATACAGGCTTAATAAATGGGGGAATTGTGTCAGCATTATAATGTCAACATATCACTAGGTCACATCTAATTATTACCAGCATGCCAATAGTGTGTGCCCTGAGAAAAAGCGGCTGGCTACAAAGTTCATGACAAGCCACAGGATATGGTGCTATGCATCATGTGCCTGTGTTCCCCCAGCCCTCTCTTAGCTCAGTTTAGCCACACGCGAAAGACATAAGCCCAAGACCCTGAGCCAGAACCGTCATGCAGGGCATCTCCACAATTCGTGCAGAGCCAGCAGCTGCCTCTCCACCTGTAGCATCCATGTAAAGAACAGGATACAGCGCCTGTGGACCAGCAGCAGCCAGCATGGAGAAATCTGGTCCCAGTCCAGATCTAAATCAGAATCTGTTTTTAATAACACCCTCCAGTGAAGCATATGCTCACTTCAGTTAGAGAAGCACTGCTTTGGGAGGGATGGGAATGGGGAGGGGTTGTAATAGCATTAATAAATCATCTGAGATGTTTGACTATGCAAACTGTACTTAGAGGCTGTTAAAGGGGTGGGGAGAATCTGTGATGGGAACACAAAAAACCAAACAAAGGAAATAAGATCAATCATTTAACTCCCCCCCTTCCTCATCTCCCTCAAACACACACACAAAAAGTTGTACGGGAAAATAAAAGTAATTACATACAAAACTTGGTTTCATAAAAATATAGTCACATAACCATGGTATAGGAAACATTGAACAAAAATGGCATACTTCTATTGGTGATATAAAAGAATGGTGTTAGTCAGGGTTCTCCAGAGAAACAGGACCAATAGGATATATATTTAAGAAGATTTATTAAGAAGGATAGGCTCATGTAATTATAAAAGCAAAGAAGTCTCACAATCTTCCCTTTGTAACCTGGAGATCCAGAAAAACTGGTGGTGTAGTTCTGGTCCAAACATGCAGACCTGAGAAGCAGGGGAGACAGTGATGTAAGTCCAGGCAGAGTCCAAATGCCAGAGAACCAGAAGTGCCAACATCTGAGGGCAGGACCTGGAAGTTTCAGACCAGACAAAGAGCAAATTCACCCTTTCTGCATCTTTTTGTTCTATTCAGGCCCTCAAAGGACTGGATGATACCCACCTGCATTAGTGAGGGCAATTTCCTCACTTACTAATGCATATACCTATCTCTTCTGGCAACATCCTCACAAACACAGCCAAAAATAACATTTTACCAGTTACCTGGTGGTCCTTAGCCCAATCAAGCTGACACATGAAATCAACCATCACAAGAACTAAATCACCCCTGACCATACTAGAGCATCAAAAAGTAATATCTAAAAATTAATTAATCAAGAAATAGCAACATAAATTGTTCCTCTTGAGAATACTTAGATAAATACCAGATAAAGCAATAAAGCATTTGAAGAGGCTATTTCTAGGAAATGAGAACACATAGGGTGAGACTGGTGCTATTCTTATAAGCTCTTTATACTTTTTTTTTTTTTAAAGCTTTGTATGGATGACCTTGACAGAATAGAAACTGACTGTTTTGTTTTTTTTTTTAAATGCTAGTGGTTACCTCAGTAAAATGCAGTTGGAGGTCAAGTAAGACAAGGGTGAGAGTCATCATTGGCTCTGACTAGTTTATAATATCGGGAAATTTGAATGGCGTGTGATGAAAAGTGGAGTGGGGTGGGGAGAAGCCCTTATATTTTTGCATTCAATTTGCTCTTATACAGAGCACATCACATTCTTCAGCCCAAATGGTTTCATGTCTAAAAGAAAGAGTTTATGCGTCTAGTCTCCAGAACAGCAGGAAATTGCTCATAGCAGCCCCACATCACAAAGGCACCCCACAAACAATGGGAGTCATGACAGGTGGGGGCATCTAGAATCTGTGTTCACAGATGGAGCCTGGAAAATTCAGAGATCCTGTCCAGTGCTGTCGGTTTCTGTTGAAATGACTCAGATATTATCCAACCAGAACCTTGGCTGCCACATAATAGTTTGAGTTCTATGTACCATTTGCTGTCTATTTCCTGGCTCCTTTCCTTCAATCTAGCTCTCTTAGGTGAAAATAAAAGTTCTTCCCCTTCCCCTCTTCCCAAATTATCATTAGATATTTTGACAATGCAGAGCAAGGGAGAGAAGTCTAATCAGAATGAATTAAGGAGAGGAAACTCATTATCAGTGATATTTGTGAAAGTTAAGCACAAACGAAAGCTGAAAATGAGACAGATACATCTCAAACTAGGAAAGCGAAGGACTGGTTGGTGTGATTTAAGCTGCAAATTCTACTTCCGTCTATGTGCTGATAAGAGGTCAGAGAGTATAAACTCAAAGAGCTCAGTTTAGGAGGGGAAGAGAGACTTGGAAACAAAAGACAAAAATAAATGCATATGCATCTCAGAGTAGGCTTCAGGTCACGTTCCTGACAGCAAAGAGGGACCAAGAAGTTGTCCATGTCACAGGATAAATCTGGCGCATCTTCCTGGAGAGCTGATTTCAGTTGGAGGGGGTAAAGTCTAGTCAAGGTCACATTTCTTTCGAAATTTCACATTTAATGCAGTAAAATGTTTTAATTTACCTTAAACGTTATAGGTAAGCCTGAAGACTTTAGAAGTGTTTCTCACGTGAGCTAGCAAGTGCTGGGAGACTAGGGAGAAAAGGCGAAGAGAAAGGAAGCAGGAAGGCCACTAGATCTTACAGCATTTTCTTGACCAGATTAAGGGGCTTGAACTGGATGCTGGGGTCATTAAGCAGTCATGTAGACATTTTTAAGCAAAAAGTGACAAGATCAGATTTATATTTGAGAAAATTCATTCTCCTGGCACTCGGGCATATCCACTGAAGCAAGTATCTTTTTCTTTTCTCTTTTTTAAGCAGTTCTCTTTTGTTGGTCTTGATCACAGTCTCAATTAAAAGGCAAAGAACAAAGGAGTAGTGAAGGGTTTTTGCCACAAATATAATACAGAGCTGATGTTTTCAATTTTTAAAAAATTCACACATATTGTTTTTTTTTAAAAAAAGCACCAGACTCTGTCAAAAAAGGCAATTACTTGAAAAGTTTACTTCCGGAATATATTAAAATATATAAATATGAAAAATGACCAACCTATGGTATAAATGCATAATAAAGTAATAATTTAGTCTGTTTCATCCAGCCCATTAGTGATGATGAGGAAGAATAGACCTCAGTGCTGGTGAGAAGGACATTTCCACTGATGGTGTGATTGGATTGACATTTCAGGAAGAAGCTTTGACAATATGTTCATACCCTTTGGCCTAATGAGAGTATTTCTGGGAATTCAGCAGAAAGTGTATCAGTAAGTTAACAAAAATGTGGACAAAGACTTGTGTATAAACTGCACTATTTATAATAGGCAAAAAACCCAAGATGTGCCATGATCTCAGGAATTATAGGAACCTTCAATATGATATAATATAGCTATTAACAATGTTTCAAATTACATAAAAGCATTAGTCACTCAGTCATGTCTGACTCTGTGACCCAATGGACTGTAGCCTGCCAGGCTCCTTTGTCCATGTGATTCTCCAGGCAAGAATACTGGAGTGGGTAGCCATTCCCTTTTCCAAGGGATCTTCCCAACCCAGGGAATGAACCCTGATCTCTTGCATTGCAAGCAAATTCTTTATGGTCTGAGCCACCAGGGAAACCCAAATTATATAAAAGTATATCAAATTATATAAATCATCAGTCCTATTACTGGAGGCTATCATTACTTGCTGACATTATGAGTGATTTCTACCTTAAAATATACATATCTTTAAAATGTTTTCTATAACAGTAAGGGGTTTAACCCAAAACAGGGAGTTGTAGGCCTCATAAATTGCTTTTAGGGAGGTAGCTTTGCAGAGAGGCAACTCTGGGCCCTGAAAACTGAATCATACCCATGCATTCTCAGCCTATCTTTAGTTTTCAGCTCATATAAATAATAATAGAATAAAAACTTCCCCTCTTCTAAATCCCTATTATATGCTAAGCACATAACATGCTTAATCTCATTTAACCCTTGTACCACTACTCCAAAGAAGGTATTATTAACAATATTTCCATTTTAGAGATTTAAAAAGTGAGGCTTGGAGATGGCCCAAGACTTTGCATCTTATTTTAGTGTTTTCTTAAATCCTCTTTCTTTTTCGCTCTGTCCCCTTTTGTAAACAGGTTATCAATGCATAGCGTAATTTCTAAGCTGAAGACCACAAATCCACAGACTCTTCTCCTCTCTGGAACTTTTTTCCCCCAAAGTAAATACATCAGGGATGAGGAGGGAGTGTGTTGGGGTGGAAGGGTGTGGGGAGGCAGACTTTCCTGAGAGTACTTCCCCCTTCCTTCTCCTTTAACTTTTGCCAATGGGGCCACAACCAGCTTTCTCATTTGGTAGCAGAAGCTTGTTGGTGCCTTTTCCTCCAACATCAGAGGTCAGTATCTGGGACTGTTCTCACCCCTGAGAGAGCCAGCAGCCAGTCATTTTCTCTTTCCTGGGCTCCTTCCTTCCTAGTCCCAGGCCCTCTATTCTTCCAGCCCTTTGGCTCTCTTCAGCTCCCCTTTCTTGTTCTGTCTCCTCCAGCCTTTCTTCTTTCCTGCTCCTGCTTATTTCCCTAGTCTCTATCTCTGCCTCCATCACTGTATCTTTATTATCATTGCTAAAAGCAGATGTCAAATTATTGTATTTGAAAGAAGAGATTTTTTTGACGCAGTAGTTCCAAGACTTGTCTATTTATAATACAGAAACCCGTTAATGGGTACTATGCATCACAATTGCCTTCTCCTAAGACTCTCTTGGGGGGTTAGAGCCCATTTTCTGTTTTGTACAGACAGGATTGACTAACCTTAGGGTGGTAGGTGGATGTGTGCTGACGGCAGCCGGGACTGAAAGTCTACCCTTGGCAGAAGGCAAGGAGGAAGCTTAAGGCGCAAATGATGCTTTCCAAGCTGAAAAGAATTGCTGGGAGGGCACAGGAGCACGGTGTCTCAATAACTCCTAGTTATTGCCTATTCTTTCATCTCTCCTAGGCTGAAGTTCCCGACAAACTCGAGCCCACCAGCATCTTGCTGCCCAGAAAGGTTGGAGATGGCAGTCTTTCCAAACTCCTGCCTCGCGGGGTGTCTGCTCATTTTCATTCTCCTCCAGCTGCCCAAGCTGGATTCTGGTAGGTCAGGAAGCCATCAGACTTGTTCCCCAAAACCCTTTTAGGCTGGAAGGCGTTGGCAGGCCTAGACTAGGGGATAAGTTGGAAGAGGGTTTGAGCTGAGTAGAGAAGGAGCTGCGAATTATCTTTCTGGGTGGAACTTTGTTTCAATGATGTCCTGCCTTTTTCTCTCAATTATAGGATAATTTCTAGCCTACAAGCTTGAAATTTCTCAGTAATTGTAAGCAATCCCGTTTGGTTGTCCTTAGGGACTTTCCCAAGGGCCCAGATGGATTCCCTGGAGCTGTAGTGGGAGAGTGCCCTTCAGTGGGATCCTCATCTGTATCAGTCCTCAACTCCCACCTCCACATTCCGTCCGCCCCTCTTGGTGTTTTGGCAGCTCCCTTTGACGTGATCGGACCCCCGGAGCCCATCCTGGCGGTGGTGGGTGAAGATGCAGAGCTGCCCTGTCGTCTGTCCCCCAACGTGAGCGCCAAGGGCATGGAGCTGCGCTGGTTCCGGGAGAAGGTCTCGCCTGCGGTGTTCGTGAGCCGCGAAGGGCAAGAGCAGGAGGGCGAGGAGATGGCTGAATACCGGGGAAGAGTGTCGCTGGTGGAGGACCACATCGCCGAGGGCAGCGTCGCTGTGAGGATACAGGAGGTCAAAGCCTCTGATGATGGGGAGTACCGATGCTTTTTCAGGCAGGACGAAAACTACGAAGAGGCCATTGTGCATCTGAAGGTGGCTGGTGAGTGGACAGGTTTTGACTTTCTCCGGTGACTCCATGCGAGATAATATTTTCCTGTGGCTCTGTTACTTTGGAAACCATCAAACCTGTTCCCCAAATCCCTTTCAGGCTGGAAGGGATTGGCAGGCCTAGAGTAGTAGATAAGGAGGAAGAGGGTTGGAGCTGAGTAGACAGGGAGCAGCGAATGATCTTTCTCCTTGGAACTTTGTTTCCATGATGTCCTGCTTTTTTCTCTCAATTATAGAATAATCATTTCCCCATGTTAATAATTAAATAAGTGTAAGATGTAATGACTATATAACATTCTCTTCTATTAGTGCATCATAATTTGCTTGGTCAAAGCCCAGAATTGAGCATTTAAGTTGTGTCTGTTTTTCACCATTTATAGTAAGGCTATAGTGAGCAATCCCAGTGCTTACTTGGTGAATTAGTACCCAAGACTGATTTTGTGAGATTGTAGAGCATGGTGGCTTGTTAAGGGTCTTGACCTACCTAGAAAAGTTTTGGTTTTGTTTCTGTTTTTGCTTCAAGCCAGAATTCAGAGTGAAACTATAAGGAAATGGTACACACCGAGGAACAAAGTATACTTTGAGGTCTGCCTTTCCCACCTGGCACCAAGAAAATTTCTTTCTGAGCTACATTTCCTACTGTAAAACGGGGGGAGCACCTGCCGAACAAGATTTTGCAAGAATGAGATTAAAAAAAAAAATCAATATAGGAATTCCCTGGTGGTTCGGTGCTTCCAATGCAGGGGGTATTGATCAGGGAACTAAGATCCCTCATGCCTGGAATATGAGAAACTGCTTTGTCAATTCTAAAAGCATTATATACTTGTAAAATATTGCTGTGCAATATATATTGCTTCTTATGCATATATTCAAGTAAAGATGAAGTTTGAAAAATACATGGGTGAAATGTGGGTCCCTGTTTCATAACAGGGTGTCCCACATGGTAGTATCATATATAACTCATCTTTCCTTTTTAAGGAAGTGTCTTAAAAACTGGTTATAAAGCCCTAGAGATTTGACAGCATAAAGCTGTCAATGTTACCTTTTATGAATGATAGACACCTTTGAGAATCTGCTGAAAATGGTGGCCCTTTTCATGAAAAGAAAACATATTCTCACATATATACACAATTTGGAATATGACTTTAAGCCAATAGTTGTTTCATCTGTGATAAGATGTCTTCTTTTATGGATACCTCAGTTCCCTTGTGTAGTAAAACATGGAGATGGGTCCCTCTTATTCCCAATTCCTCTGGGCTTCTCTTTCTCAAACTATATAGCCCTATGGTTATAAGGCTCCCAGAAGAGTGTCCACTAAAGGAGTAAGGCACCTTCTTTCTCCATAGCTCTGGGCTCTGATCCTCACATCAGTATGAAAGTTCAAGAGAGTGGAGAGATCCAGCTGGAGTGTACCTCAGTGGGATGGTACCCAGAGCCCCAAGTACAGTGGCGAACTCACAGGGGAGAAGAGTTTCCATCCATGTCAGAGTCCAGGAATCCTGATGAAGAAGGTTTGTTTACTGTGAGAGCTTCAGTGATCATCAGGGACAGCTCTATGAAGAATGTGTCCTGCTGCATCCGGAACCTCCTTCTTGGCCAGGAGAAAGAAGTAGAGGTTTCCATACCAGGTCAGTAAAACAGGTGCTGGGTTCCTTTTTGACACAGTTTCAGGGCAACATCACATGGGACATCTGCCCAGCTACAACCTCCTGGCAGATTTGTCTATTTTTCTCATCTTAAACTTTCCCCACCTAAACTCCTGCCTGTTGAGCCCCACCAACTTCACTAGAGATTCTGAAGGCATAAGTTTTATACCTAGATCTCACAGACATTCCAGATTTTCCATCTTAGAAGATATATCTTAGATAGGGAAGTCTTCCAGATTTTCTTAGGAGATATATCTTGGAAAAGCTTTGTCTTTGAAGGGTGTGGTCTTCCTGATTCAGAGCCTTCTGGATCTAGCTAAATCAGTTCTCCTCTTTCCACCCTTACCTCCCCCTCCTCCCTATCCCATGCTAGAGCTCCAAGTTTCCAGAGTCTTCATACTCTACCTCTGGTTCAGCAAGGAAGTTTTCCTTATTCTTGGGTCATTGAATACCCTTCTGTTGCACACAGAAAGTGATATTTCCCCTTCCTTATTTACTTCCCTCATCCCCTTGGCTCCCATCCTGCATTGATGGCTAAGGAGAAATTTCCATGATAACATGAATCGGTCCATTATATTCTTTATTCCACAGGTCCTGTCCTCAAATGACTCTTCTTCATCTTCATTCCTCTCTTTCTCTGCTCTCTCTTACCTAAGACCAAAATTTATCTGAAAACCTCAGAGTGGTATTGGAGGGACTCTTTTGCCATGGGAGGAATGTGAGAGGTCCAGGTCATCATCTATCCAGCCCCCTTTGGAATCAAGAGAGGAGCTAGATTTGCTCTGAGTTTCTCAACAAATGTCCTTCTTGGGGATTTTGTTCTAGCCTCCTTCTTCCCAAGGCTGACTCCCTGGATGGTGGCTGTGGCTGTCATCTTGGTGGTCCTAGGACTTCTCACAATTGGGTCCATATTTTTTACCTGGAGACTATACAAGGAAAGATCCAGACAGAGGAGGAATGAATTCAGCTCTAAAGGTAAGTCATAGAATCCCAGTCTACTTGTCAGGAGTGCTTCCACATGAGGGTGAACCCAAGTCCTTTAGGATGACTGCCAATGGGAGTCAAACTGCCAATCAATTATCTACTTAATTCCAGAATTCTAAAAATCAAAGGGGATTATAAAGCTCCTGAATTCAGTAGCACCCAATATGAAGAATAACAGAGGTTTGGGTATAAGATGAGTCAAAGAAATTTTAATTGAGATAATAGACCTGATGTTTATTCATTATTGATCTTCAGACTCTAGCCTTACTTTTAACTTGGTTTCTCAGTAATGATTAAAGTTCTGATACTAAGTAAGTAGGAACTTCCTGCATATTTCTTAGAAAACAAAACAAAATTCTTGCTCTTCATTTGTTGATAATGCCTCAATAATCAGGTAGTCATGAATTAAATAATTTCTTTTATATGTTTCTCACACCTGTTTTGTTCCCTCCCTCACACCCAGGCTAGAAGGTCATTAAGGTATTTCTGTTTGTTTTCCAGAGAAACTCCTGGAAGAGCTCAGTAAGTTCTATGTCCTTTGTCTTTTTTCATCCACAAAGTTGTCTCTCTCTTATTATAAAACATGTCAATAACACCCTTTCCCTCTCCCCACCCTCTCTCACTACAGAATGGAAAAGGGCTACATTGCATGCAGGTCAGTGACTCTGAATATCTTAAGGGCTCTGAGGTGCTACCCTGCAGGTACTGAAAGTCCTCCAATACTTGGAAATAAAAACCACTAATATATAGAGGGGAAAGATGATGACAAATGGCCCCAACATTATCCTTGAGGCACATAAAGGGCCCTTGGAAGATGGCTAGAAGGCAAGCCCCCTCTGACAGGGTCCCATGGGGTACTGGGGACAGTCAGTTGATACATCACCCTATGGCTGTGGATGGAAGAGGGGAAAAGAGACAGCTGAGCAGGCCAAGCAGTTCCCTTCCTGAGGAGATCTGTCAACTGCTAGAGCAGGTCTCCACTTCTTCAGAGAAGAAAGGATGGTTCTTTCAACCTGTGACATTCACTGATAATCAGATTCACTTTCTCTCTGTCTCTAGTGGATGTGACTCTGGATCCAGATACTGCCCACCCCCACCTCTTTCTGTACGAAGATTCAAAATCTGTCCGACTGGAAGATTCACGTCAGAAACTTCCTGAGAAACCAGAGAGATTTGACTCCTGGCCCTGTGTGATGGGTCGTGAGGCCTTCACCTCGGGGAGACATTACTGGGAGGTGGAGGTGGGAGACAGGACGGACTGGGCAATTGGGGTGTGTAGGGAGAATGTGATGAAGAAAGGATTTGACCCCATGACTCCCGAGAATGGGTTCTGGGCTGTGGAGCTCTATGGAAATGGGTACTGGGCTCTCACCCCACTGCGGACCCCTCTCCCACTGGCTGGACCCCCCCGCCGGGTTGGGGTCTTCCTTGACTATGAATCAGGAGACATCTTCTTCTACAACATGACTGATGGATCCCATATCTATACTTTCTCCAAGGCCTCTTTCTCTGGCCCCCTCCGGCCCTTCTTCTGCTTGTGGTCCTGTGGTAAAAAGCCCCTGACTATCTGCCCAGTCACTGATGGGCTTGAGGGAGTCATGGTAGTTGCTGATGCCAAGGACATTTCAAAGGAGATCCCACTGTCCCCCATGGGGGAGGACTCTGCCTCCGGGGATATAGAAACCCTCCATTCTAAACTAATCCCTCTACAGCCCAGCCAAGGGGTGCCTTAAGAAATACTCCAGCTCAGCTCTTCCCCTCTACTCTAACCCCCCTTCCACCACTCCCAGGGCTTCATCTGCCAGCTTTACTCAGCCCCTGTTTCTTCCTGTTGGGTAGGGATTAATTAATCTTGAGAAGGTTGTGTTGCTGCTGATAGAGTGTTAGGAATAGGCCCTTCCTAATCTGTTTCGGTAACAATAGTCAAGGGGCAGGGAGGTGACTCAGACTGCTTCTTGTGGTCTCCCATCCCAGAGGCCAAATCCTCTAGGGAGGGAATTGCAGTTTGGGGATCAAGATGGAGTTAGGTCGGCATGGGGTTATGACAGAAACATCTTGGTGTCCAGGATAGGGGTATATAGAGGAACAGGTTTTAAGTAAGCAGAAAACCCAAAGGGTTCTGGGAAGGGAAAACCGGTGGCTGAAATCCCATAAAGGAACTTGGAGGGAACATCATAATAGAGGAAAATGAGGTGAACTCAGGCAGTGATAAACATCTGACTTGTCCCTAGAGCTTTAGGGCCCATGTCTCAGATTTTCTAAGTCATTCATACAGGGTGGATCTGAGCAATTGGCAAGGGGAGTAAAGAAGGTGAGGAGGTCAGATAGAATGAAAGAGGAAAGAATTTTAAACAAAATGCAAAGGGCTCTTTCCAACCTCAATTTGTTGATTCCACAAGTTGCTGGTTGTCTTCTTTCTTTTATCTAGAATCTCTCCACTTTAGAGGCATTTTCAGGCATCATCTTTCAGTGATATCACCACTTCATTGGCCATTGTCTCATGGCCAATGGCCACGTCTCACCCACATATGGTTTAAAACTGCTCAACCACACCTTTAATTAGCTTTAAACACCATCCTCTCCCATACTGAGCCACGAATCACTCCACACCCAGCTTTCGTACATGCTGCTTCTCCTCAGGGTCCCCTGAAAGCTGCATCATTGTGCTCAGCACAGCTAGATTGATTGCACTTGTTTGTATTTGCATTTTCCTGTATATGTTTGTCTTATCCAGGCTCCCACCTTCCATTTCCATTGGGTTTTCCAGGGTCAATGTTGCCCATGGTCTTAACCTAATAAATAAGTCTGTCTGTTGAAAACAGCTTCTGCACCTCCCTTTCTTTATTCAACAAATGGAACTGACACAAAAACAGAGACAAGAAACCTGCATGGGAACTCAGTGGGTCAAAGCACTGTGGTTCTGTTTATCCAAGACCCATCCCCAGACCTGATGGCAGTAGGCTCACCAGGGCAGGCAGCACAGGGCCTCCTGTCCCAGGAAGGGCCAGCTACTTACAAAAAGGCCACAGTGCCAGTGGCTACCCACCTGTAGCCTCTGGAGGAAATATTTGGTGATGCCTCATAACTGGATAAACAAACAAACTTGGGTGATCCTCCTTTCCTTGCCCCTTCCTCAAGCTGTATTCACCCTACCCTACATTGGACTCCTGAAAGAAGACCACCATTTATCTCTGCTTTCAAAGTATTCATTTATGTTCAAATTGTACTTTTAGAAAGTAAAAGATTTTTTTAAAAGTCCAAACTTCTTTAAAAAATACTTGAGAATCTTAAGTAGTTGTTTTGCCAGTTTAATGTACTATGTGTATCCTGAAATGTATATATAAAATCTTACCCTAAATAAATGGGACTGCCACAGGAACCCCTCTCTGAGAGTAGAAAGAGAAATAGTCAGAGGTTTCAATTAGCTCTGCGACTGCCCTCACCTTCCTATTTCCTCATGATCTTCAAGGAAAATGGTTACCAAACACAGTATTGAGCTGGCAGTAGATTCTGAACTTATGTGATAAGCCTTGCAGCTCCCTTTCCATCGCAGCTCCCTTTCCATCTGGCACCAGATACCAGTGCCTGAAGGAGGAAATTAACAGTCTTGGTAGCTCTGGCTTTATTTTTAAATCTTCCAAAAGAGAAGAAAGGTGGCCTTGCTGATGCTTCGTCAAAGCCTGTCTTAATGACCTGAAGCAGAATCAGTGATACTGTGGTTTCAGAAGGTCCAGAAAGGCCTCTCCCACCAGTGCAAATAATTAACTGTAGTATTTCCAAGGCCTGACTTCCTTTTTAAACCAGAAACTAAAACCTTTCACCCCACAGCTAAAGACCAGCCTTAAAAATGCAAATGCTCCTGAAATAATAGTAACAGGACTTCATTTCACACACCAAAAGCCAACTCTGGTCATCACATGTTTGAAAGGGTCTGCCTCTCTTTAAAAGAGACCCAGACATTCACATTAAGAGAAAAATAACTGTGCAACTCCTATCATCACTAATCAACAACAGCTCTTCCGTGCCATCTCTCTGCATATCCTTATTCATCTGCTCCTTCTGCCTCCAAACAACACTTAGGTCTCCTTAAATCGCCCCCTGGAAAACTCCGAATCGACTCTCAACTATACGCGCCTTTACTCTTGCCACTCACTTTAAAATTTAAAATAGAAATCGTCTTTTTCCTTGAATACATATGAAAGTTAATTTTAAAAAGTAAAAATGATCCCAAATCTCACTCAAATATAACCAATTAAAGCATCTCTGCCTGCAAAGTGGGAGACCTGGGTTCAACCCCTGGGTTGGGAAGATCCCCTGGAGAAGGAAATGGCAACCCACTCCAGTATTCTTGCCTGGAAAATCCCATGGACAGAGGAGCCTGGTGGGCTACAGTCCACGGGGTAGCAAAGAGTCGGACACGACTGAGCGACTTCACTTTCACTTTCACTTCTCCTTTAAAAAATAAAAAGAATCTGTATTGTTTAGTTCAAAGGACTTAAACTAAATACTTTTTGAGGAGTGTTTCAAACTAGTTGGAAAGTCTTTGAGGTACAGCTTTGCTGGACATAAACACAGATGTACGAAAACCTTACTAATTAAGGGACGATAGAGTGACATACTTGTAGAAAGAGAAAGGCAGAACTGGTTTTAGTTTGATGCCTCCTTTTTGAGAGCAGCATAACATCCATTCAGAAAAGTCCACAAATCCTCAGGGTACAGCTAGAAAATTCAGATCAAGAAGCAAGACACTTGGGACCCCCTTACATGGGTCTCGAGGGTCTAGCGGACAGAAAGGAGAGGAGGGAGGAGTTAATGAGCACCCGAGGGCTAGGCCCCAGCAAGAACCAAACTGAATAGCGTTAAGACTTCCCAGGAGCAGGTGTCAGTTTTTAAGTAAGGCAATTTCAGCAATATGGGTGCCATTATTCAAACAAGAATTCTGTCGAGAGCGGAAAGAAATTTCCCTTACTCTTGGCTACGCAGCCGAGCGCCGTCCGGCCGGCTGCAGCCTGGAATCGAATCTGCGTTCATTCAGAAGACACTGCCCAGCGGCCCCCGCAACCCGACACTTGACTCCGCGTTTCCAATCGGGGTCGGCGTCAGGGCCGTACGTAAACTGGTGGTTGCCTTTTTTAATTGAAAATTTTCCGCATCCTCAGAAAAAGAGAAAAAAGGAAAAAAAAAGGGGGGGGGGGTGGAAACTACCGTTCATGTAGACATTGAAATAAAATTTGAGGGCAACTGTTTACCAGCAGGTCAGGATGGCCGAGCGGTCTAAGGCGCTGCGTTCAGGTCGCAGTCTCCCCTGGAGGCGTGGGTTCGAATCCCACTCCTGACATTGTGTACATTTTTTAATCAGTCTAATAACGGTTGTGTGTATCATCAGCTTTCCCCCACGTTTCCCCTGTGGTTTAATCTGTTTGTCCTCTTTTCCTAAATAAATTATTCAAAATTAAAAAATTTTTACATATTAAAGATAAGACATCAGCCAAGTTCTAAAATGAAAGCACTCTGTACCCAGAAGAGTACCCACAAGTTAAGATCTAGTCATTTTAATCTTCTTTCCCTGTCTCTAGCTGTCTGTCCCTCTCTCTCCTTTACATTCAAGGAGTTGAATAAAAGTTACTCCTTTCACTGATGTCTACAGGGCCATTCTTTAGTTTTATTTATTTATAGATTCCCTTTTAATTGCCTTTCTTCAATTTTATTTCTCATCTCCCACTCCCCCTTAAGAAATCATTGGAAAGATCATCCTTTTCTTTCTTGCTGTGTGTTTTTGTAGAACACATTTTTGGTTTCGCTATATACATTTTTAATTTACATAAATGCCGCTGTGTCATATATCTCATTCTATTTTTACTTTGTGCCTTTTGGCCAGTTTTTTTTAGCAGATGTTGTGCATACACCTAGACCATATCTAGAACAATTTCAATCACTGCGGGGGAGACCAGGGTTTGATCCTTGAGTGGGAAGGATCTGACCCCATAGAGATCCTCAGCAGCCCAGCTAGAGGCCCTACTCAATCCATAACTTTTAAATTCAAGTTCCACCCATACTGCTTTGGTAACTTATGATCTTTTAAAAAGAAAGTATGAAACATTTGAGCTATATCAGCTGTCAAGTCAAGTCCACCTGTGGTTTTCATGATGCCATAAATACATGCCTACCTGCCTATGGTCATCTCCAGACAAAGAAGAATTTCAAGATCTGCACACTCTGTTCTCTTACTGCTTCCACTTACCCAAACTGAGCATCCTCGGCCTCACCACACACTGTTCCCTTTGCCTGGAGCACCTCTTCTACTTCTCTGTTTGAGAAGGTAACAGGCAGGAAGGCCAGGGGTCTCCAAAAGGAGGAAATAGGCTGCAAGTGTCAAATTTTTTTTCTCTTAAAATTCTGTGCTGCCATGACAACACTGGTTCCACCTGAACTTAACTTTTCTCAAACCTTGAGTTAACCAATGTGTTTTTCTTATGGAAATTTTTTTCTTAAGCTATGTTAATGAAACTATGTATTTGCTTTGGAATTTACCCTTCTTTAAAATGGTTCCACCTAAGACTAACTTTTTTTTCTTTTCCCAAACCTTGGGCTGATAATAGCTCAACAAACCAGTATTCATATCAATTGTTTTATGGCTGCGGGATGACACACCTTGTGCCATCCTATCTCAAAAATACATACTGTGGAAGAGGGGCCTGGTGAAACTCGGTCAGCCCTGAGGTGTCTCTCTTATCTGATCAATAGCTTTCTAACAGACCTAAAACATGTCGCTATAGACTAGCAGGGCACTCTTTCTGCCCCCTTCTGATGTCTATGTCAGAAGCTTTCTCTATCTCTTTTATACTTTAATAAAACTTTATTACACAAAAGCTCTGAGCAATTAAGCCTCGTCACTGGCTCCGGATTGAATTCCTCTCCTCTGGAGGCCAAGAATCCCAACGTCTTTCACGGCTCAACAACAACCTTTCATCTCCAGCCCACTTTCTTGTCTGGATCTCACCTACATCTCCTCCATGCTCAGTCTGGCTATCACTCCTTCCAGGAAGTCTTCCCCCACCATCTATCTCCTCTCAGTCTGAGCTGAGTATCAAAGTGTGGTCTACTGTACCCTCCACTCCAATGGGGTTATAGCTCACTATACTGTAATTGCCATTGAACTGTTTGATTCACCCTTCCATCAGCTTCTTTAGGACAAAACTCATGACCGAAGTGACACTAGCATGGTGCCTGCCACATGATAAGCACTGGGTAGATAAACAAGTATTTAACTGTAAACCATTTTCACTTGTATACGTAAATCACTTTCACGATGGATACATGGAGAGTTAGGAAGATTTTTAGACTTTAGGAGAGATGGCTAAATTCTTCACCTGAAATATTCCATAGCTTCCATAGCCAGTAACATTATCTCAATGGTACAGATCAGGCAATCTATTGAGGGCCACTTGGCTGGAAGCATCCTCGTAAAGGTATTCCTGCAGCCTGATGGAGCAGAAGGGTGAAGGTTAAGGTAGATTTGGTAACAGAATTAAGGAGTGATCTAGTGTTGACATCTCTACCATGACCCAGCTGGCCTTACCATTTGAGGTCTGTAATCTCGGCCTGGGAAAAAGGCTTTGTTGTGCAGAATATAGAAGCATATGAAAAAGACGGTCTGTCTCTTGATGAAATAAAATTTGTATATTAAAGTAGGACAGAAAAATTAAACATAAAATTCTTTTTGTGTGTTTGTTTGGACCTCCTCCCTCCTTAATGTGCAGTGGGCACATTAACCAGAGCACCTCAAAGATAGAAGTGACTGCTCCACCATAAAGATCATTTTTTCCCTCTTTCCTTTTCTTAAAAGAATAGCATTCTTTACCAATTTTGTAGGGAGTATGGTAACTGTATGCTTGCTTTGTATGTGCTTCTATGGACTAGGTGTAACCTTGGTGAACTTCACATAAAATATCAGCATGTCATGTTGATGTACTATCACGCTGATGTACTATCCTTTGTCTCGAAAATGCAAATGACTGTTCCTTCAACTTCTAACAAGTAGAACAGTTGTCAGAGTTTTCTGAGGATCTGTCTCCTGGTTACAATCCTCAATTTAGCTCAAATAAAGTTCCCTTTTTTTTCTTCTTAAGTTGATTATTTATTGAATTTTCATTGACACTTCCATTGCTCTGTGATGTCTATAAGGAAAAGTGGGGAATTAAGCTGCAGAGTGAGTGGAGAAAGTCTCCATAGAAGTAGAATTGTTTTCTGAACTGTTCTTCAAAGTGTTGGGACATTTTGTTTCTGCAGATAGAACAGAAGATCATATTTCAACTGTTGACCATCTACACAAAATCATGTGCTCTGAAGGTAAAAGTCAGGTTGGTGAGACTTTCTGGGCCAGGTGGAAGAGGGGTTGGTCTTGGGAGATGAGCAAGTGGGTAACAGTTACAATGAACTTTGTTTCCCTGATCATGAGTTTCTATATAAAGGGACCAAATTATGAGCAAAACTCTAGACTTCTTTTCCACTTCTCATATTTCCTTCCTCTCTCTTATAGAATTTGGAAGAAGGTACCCTAGACCCTCCTGGACTGCTTCTTCATGTCAGCCTGGATGCTAACAGCTTCAGGTCAGTCTGTTCTAGTGGGATGTCCACCCTGTGGGTATACAATCAAAAGGATGCTTCTCCTGATAACTTCTTTCTGAAATCACTGTGACGAGTATGTTCCTCTTTGATTTTCCTTTCCAAAAAAACTCTGAGCACAAGTCCACCTTTTAAAATAGCCATTTACAACTCATGTTATATGGTTGGATTTTAGTGGTTGGTATGAATTGAGATGCTGTAGCATTCTCTAAGGTTAAAGAAAAATAAGATTATGGCATCTGGTCTCATCACTTCATGGCAAATAGAAGGGGGGAAAGAGGAAGCAGTGAGAGATTTTATTTTCTTGGGCTCCAAAATCACTGCAGATGGTGACTGCAGTCATGAAATTAAAAGACACTTCCTCCTTGGAAGGAAGGCTATGACAAACCTAGACAATGTATTAAAAAGCAGAGACATCACTTCACTGACAATGGTTCATATGGTCAAAACTATAATTTTTTCAGTAATCAAGTACAGACTTGATAGTTGGACCATGAAGAAGGCTGAGCGCAAAAGAATTGGTTCTTTCAAATGGTGGTGCTGGAGAAGAGATCAAACCAGTCAGTCCTAAAGGAAATCAACCATGAATATTCATTGGAAGTACTGCTGCTGAAGCTGAAGCTTCAATACTTTGGCCACCTGATGCCAAGAGCCAACTTACTGGAAAAGACCCTGATGCTGGGAAAGACTGAAGGCAAAAGGAGGGGGCGGCAGAGGATGAGATGGTTACATAGCATCACTAACCCAATGGACATGAATTTGAGCAAATTTGAGATAGTGAAAGACAGAAAAGCCTGGCGGGCGACAGCCCATGGACTCAGTCGAGTCAGACACGACTTACCGACTGAACAACAACAAGCCTTCTTAATAATACATTTATCAATCATTCCAGAGGCTGATCTTGATTAAAATATTGCCTGTAGATTGTGAAAGTAGGTTATGAAATCCCAATTATTTGAGATTCCACAAGGGAAAAGAATAGAATGACTAGAGATTATTATGCCGTTTGTAGTTTAAATCTGGTTCCTTTGCCTTAGGCTTTCCCTGGCTTCTTTGGTACTTGCTGAAAAAAATATTACATGAAAACTTAAGAAAGGTAGAAATTCTTCTGAAAGAAAAACAAATTTATCTTGGTCTCTTCTTTTTCGTAAACAATAAAACCGTCCCCACTCTCAGGGACACATAAAGCACTTTCGTGAAACCCCATAGGGAAAATTTACACTTTAAGTTGATTGGGTTTTTGAACTCTCCGTATCCTTTGCGGGCAGAAAACCACAAAAGGCCCCGCTGGGATTCGAACCCAGGATCTCCTGTTTACTAGACAGGCGCTTTAACCAGCTAAGCCACGGAGCCAACACGCTTGCCAGCTTCCAAATCAACATAGAAAAGGAATAATCTTAGCTTTCCCCCGCCCCCCGCATGTATTTCCTTGTATTGACGCTCGGGCGAGCTCTCCAGACAATCTCCCAAATCCTAAAGATGAACCCCTGCTTCTCCCCCAAAGACCTAAAAGACCGCGCAGCCATAGGAAAACTGAGACGCTCCGTGCAGGAGTGAGGTAAGGGAAACTCGGGAGCGAGCCTGAAGCTCTGGGCTGCGCCAGAGAAGTCTCCGGAAACTGCCAGGAAGGGCAAGAGTTCAGCAGCTCAGGCTTCCTTGGGTGAAGTATGACCTGGGACCCCTGGAGGAAAGGAAATTAGCCACATTTACACGAGAACACCCCTCCGAGTCGTGTAACACATTTGCACCAGAACCCTTTCTGAACCAGGAACTAGTCCCTGCAGAAAGAACGCCCTGTGTTCTTTATTTCATGGATTTTAATTAAAATTCGAGCTCTTCCTTACCTCATTTCTTTCCGTAAAATTGGCTCCCACCTGCCTGCTTCTTGCTTGACTGAGTCATATCTTTAAAAAATTCAAGATTTCATTATTAAAACCTAGTCTTGGAAAGAGATAAAGGAGCAATCTCCTCTCCTCTGCAGCTAGAGGAAGAGAAGCTTTCTTGTTCGATAACTTATCCAAAGGATCTACTTGATAAAACTGTTAAATTGAGAGCATCCGCAAGAAGTACTATATTTTCATACGTGCTTGTGTACTTGTAACTGTTCGAAATTCATTCTATTCTATGAAATAGATATGTCCTTAGACAAAGGACTTTAATGGAACTAGCAAGAGTTTTACAAATTGTTTTCAAAGCTGTGAAAGTAACTTCCCAAATGAACCTGTAATTATAATCGGCTGCGTGCTTGAAATCTGTGACCATTCTGAAAATGTTGAAATTAACATGCCGGTATTTTTAAACTGTAACAGTATTGAAGGATATCTCTGTCTCACTCTAAACCAGCCATTGGCATTAATCTCTGCCTGCAAACATGATGTGAGGGAGAGGTTAAAAAGCCCTGACTCTGCTAGATTTCTTTTTCATAAAACAATTGAGTCTATGAACTTGACGCACAGTCTGATTGATTCCATGAAATAAGTAAGCACTGATTTCTTTAATAATATAAGATTAACCATCGTTTTATCAATGTGCTTGGACCCAGAAAGAAAGTGAAGTTGCTCAGCCATGTCCGACTCTTTGCAACCCCATGGAAGTCTACCAGGCAGTAACAGTCTACCAGGCTCCTCAGTCCATGGAATTTTCCAAGATAATCATAAACAGCACAGTCACACCTAACATGACTTTGTCCAAGCTGGAGTGGACATTTAGAAAGACAGCAGAACCAGTAATATTTGGTTTGGGTTTTTCCTTTGGCACGTATTCAAAATTTGCACAGAAATTCTGAGAAGTCAAAGGAGTTTTTAACAAGCCAGAGACAAGTCTTGGGAGAAAATGTGAGACTAAGAGCAATCATTTTCAGAAATCTGGATGTGATCTGCAAAGACCATGGACAGGCCCCTGACATTGGCTCTGTTCCACACAACTGAAATTGGAGAAGGTGTAGATCTCTGTGTCATAGACTGCTGAGAGTGGAAATAGCTGGCAGTGCTACTATTTCCCAAATACCTGGGAGAGAACTGGAAGAATAGTGCACTGTGACCCAGAGAGGAGGAGACTCCATCACAGGGATGATTGATTTTACATGTCAACTTGGCTAGTCTACAGAGCCCAGTTCTTCAATTAAACACTAATGTACATGTTGCAGTTATTTAATTAAACACTAATATACATCATGTATGGATGTGAGAGTTGGGAAAGGAAGCCTGGCATGCTGCAGTCCATGGGATTGCAAAGAGTTGGACATGACTGAGCAAATGAACTGTACTGTACATGTTGCTGTGAAGGTATTTAATAAATGTGGTTAACATCTACAATTAGTTGACTATAAGTAAGAGATTATCCTCAGTAATGTGCATGGCCCTTATCTAACAAGTTGAAAGACTTAAGAGCAAAATGGAGGTTTTCCTAAGGAAAAAGAAACTGTCTCAAGACTTTAGCATCAGCTCCTGGCTGAGATTTTTCTAGACTGCCATCCAGCAATACAGATTTCAGACTTGTCAGTCACCACAATCATATAAGCCAATTTCTAGAAATGCATGTATATTTTCCTACTGGTTATGTTTATTCTGGACTCTCTGTTTCTCTTTTTCTAGCTGGGACAAGCCCTGAAGAAAAGACTGGAAACTGGAACCCTCAGAAAAGACCCAGCAGAAGATCTCTAAAAACAAAATGAAAGCAGGCCTCAGCTCATGTCAGAACACCAGAGAAATCTGAGGAAGTCAAAAAAAGAAGAGAGAAAAAAAAACACACACACACACACACACACACACCTTACAAAACCTTCAAAACGAAGGGAGGTCTTTGCAGATATTATGTGGAGCAGAGGGATCCTAGGCATGGAGGGAGGCCTTTTTGTCCCCCATTTCTTGTAGGTAAGACCCCAGCCTCCATGACCCTCTCTGAGTTCCAAAGAGCAGATTCGAACAGTGTTAATCAAAGGAGGGGCAGCCGGGAGACCACCTGAAGCAAGATTAAAGGGACCAGAGAGGCTCATCAGAATTAGGAAGCCGGATCACCTGAGACTGGCACACACCCGAGTCTTGTCAGCAACCCCACCCTTTTGAAACTTGGCAGAAGAAGAATGCTAGACTGTTACTGCCTTGATCCTTATCATACACCTCTGCCTGACTGTATAACTTCTCCCTAGTCACCACGGAAGGAGGGGCGAGGCACAGTTCTTGAGGCCCTAGCCTACTGTGTTCCCCCTTTGCCTGGCAAAGAAGTGAAGCCACTCTTTCCTTCTCCTGCATGACTGCCTCCGTATTTCTGTTCAGCATGGGTGCACAGAGAGCCAAGATTTTGGCATTACAAAGGCTTCTAGTTTCCTAGGGTGTAACAGCCAAGGTCCAAACAAGGGCGTACAAGGCCCGAGGTTATCTCCCCGAGGTCTCCTACCCTCTCTTGCCCGGCATTGGCCCCCTCGACATTGCTGAAACGTCCCAAGAACGCTCCCACCTCCAGGATTTTGCCCTGGAATTTTCCACAGTTCCAGATGGCTCTTTTCCTAGATACCCATATTTATCTTCATCCTTTTGCCTGATGGACTTTTAAATTATTTTTTCTGTTTCTCTTTTTACCTCCAAGTGCTTATCACGGTTATTTCATTTATTGGGTGTTTTAATACCGTCTTAGCTACGTTCATGCAATCTTCTTGAGGTGAAAGATCACAACTTGTTTTCTTCAGTCGTCTTTCCAGTGCCTTAAATGGTAATATTGGTTGAATGAATGAATGAATGGAGAGGTGATTTGGGGACAGAGAGGGTGCAGGGGTCGGTACAGACATCCTGAGAAAGGAGCAAGACGCTGGGGCGCCTGCAGACGAAATGGCCGCCAGAGAGTTCACGCTCTGCAGTCTGAACTAGCCAAGAAAACGCGGCTTTCAGGCCCAGGAGCAGACTCCAAAAAGTGGACGTGTGCCGCCGCCTAGTTTCTGATGAAGGCAGGTCCGCCTCCCAACCACCCACGTGCGAGGGCCAGTGGCGCAATGGATAACGCGTCTGACTACGGATCAGAAGATTCCAGGTTCGACTCCTGGCTGGCTCGTAGCGCGCATCCTCAGTTTTCCTTCTTTACCTCTGCTGACCACTGAGAAACTGAGTGGAGTTAGAAAATCCACTGCAAAAAAAAAAAAAAAAAAAGAAAGAAAATCCACTGCAAGGTGAAGTTTGAAGTTCCTCTGCTTGTAAGTCTCATGAACGAGAAGGACCCGCTTTTGACCACAAGTGGGGTCAAAACTCCTTTGCAGAGCAAATTCCGCGTCCGACCATGCGGTGGCGCTAGCCAGAGCTGAACAGAGAACTGTGCCTGGGCTCGGTGACACGCCCAGCCCCGCCAGTCCATTTTGAGTGAAAGATGGGTTTAAGGTTAACCTAGTAAGGCAAGAAGGAAATGGCAACCCACTCCAGTGTTCTTGCCTGGAGAATCCCAGGGATGGGGGAGCCTGGTGGGCTGCCGTCTATGGGGTCACACAGAGTCAGACATGACTGAAGTGACTTAGCAGCAGCAGCAGTAAGGCAAGAGAAAGAAATTAAAATCCAAAAGTTCAGATTGAAAGTAATAGTGAGGGGGGTGGGGAGAAAAATAAGAGTGAAGGGATTGAAGTCTCTTTTTCTCCCCCATCCGGTCATTTCCAGAATAAGAATGTATTAAGAATTTGGCTTCAGATCTGTATGCTGCAGGGGCTTTGCGCATCTAATTGGCCGCTCTCATTTGGGAGAGTAGTAGAAGAACCACTCGCGTATTAACAATGCACAATTGCAAAGATAAAGATGAGAAATCGGAAGAGGAGGAGGAAACGGGAGGAGTTTGTTTTTAGCAGAAAGGATCTGCGGAGGAAACCCGCTTCCAAGAGGTTTCCGTAGTGTAGTGGTTATCACGTTCGCCTCACACGCGAAAGGTCCCCGGTTCGAAACCGGGCGGAAACAAGTGTTTTTCTTTAGCGACACTGGCGCGCCTTTATAATTTAAGGTAGTTAAAAATCTTGACACCTCCTTTTCTTATTTCTCTTGCCCCAGGCCGTGGTGCCGAGGCCACGCTGCTCAGGGTGGGTCGGGAGCCGCCGGAAGCGGACGCACGCTTCGCGCGGGGGAGAGCCGGCCGGTCCCCGGCTCGGCTAGGCTGCCCGAAGCCCGCAGCCCCGGAAGCGCATCCTTGCCTTGACTTGCCTTCCTGTTCCCGGCAGCGCCCAGCTCCGGGCGTCTTTTCGCCAGCCTGCGGTCCGTGACGGCCTTGCCTCAGCCCCGGGCACCGGCGCTGCAGGCCGGCAGCTGGGAGTCCCGCGCCCCTCGGACGGCCGCGAGACTCGGGTGAGTACCCGGGGAGCCTGAGCTTGCGTCTCCGGAAAACCGGGGTAATCCCGCTGCCCTCCGTAGATTGGCGACCCTTCTGCAATCTGGCCCTTGTCGTGATTAGGTGACCTCGGGCCCCCGACAGCCCCACCTTGCCTTCCACTCTCCAGAACAGCTGCCGTGGCTGTCCTGGGCTTCGAGTGTGAATCTTTGGGAAAAGCGGAATCCAGGAGGTGAAGGTTAGAGAGATCTCAGGTCCTTCAGGGATGAGAAATCCCCTCACGGAGACGCTAGGGCAGAAAAAAAGGGAGGCGAGGAGGGGATTTAAAAACCTTGGGCCAGCAGGGCTGTGGGCTGGGCTGCCCTGGCCTGGACTCTTTCTCACCGCCCTTCCCCAGCTTACGAGGCCTCACGACTGAGAACCCCCTCCTAAAGGAGACACCGAAGGGTTGAGTCTGCCTCCACTTTGGCCTTTCCCTGTCAACAAGAAAAAAGACTCCAAAGTTAAGAAATGGGCCAGCTGTGGATATTCTGTATTGCTTTGAAGCTTGAGAAGTCACTGGCAGCACTTGTTTAAAACCAGGATTTGTGGCCTGGGGTCTGGCTTCTTAACTCTGTTTGTGACATGACCTGCTTCCATGTTAAGTGAATCAATCAAACGCTTTTCTGGGAAAGAAGTCTTGCTGTCTAATACCAAACAGCCTTGGGTATATCCTCAGGATCTTCTTGTTAGATGAATTAATATTATTATTGTTACTATTTCTAACAGTTAGCCAAACCTAGTCTCTCAGATCACATTGCTCCAGGTTCCCTCAAATGACTAATATGAATGTGATGTTGTTATGGCCTTAAGACAAGAAAGGACAATCCTTACCTAATGAACTGTTGTGAACTGTTTGTGTTTTTTTTTCCCTTCCCTTTTTTAACAGGCAATGTGTATAGGCATCCCTTCCCCAGCCCTGCTACTCCTCCATTTTCATACCTTCTCTGGAAGACCCATGCTTTTATCATCTTGTAATAGTTTCACTTGTTAGCAAGACAGTAAGTTTGGCAAGTGCTCAATACAAACTTATCTAAGACATTTTCACTTAAAATCCCCTCTATACTACTCAGAAATACAGGTGAGTTAATGTGGTGCCTTGAGAGGAACAAGGGTTTCAGGGGCCCAGAAGGTGATGAGGATTCATCCTCTCCATCTTTCCCTGATGCTGAGGAACAGGAGTCCTTTAGCAGGGAAGCTGAGTGTGCCCCAAGCCAACGTGCTGCAGATGGGTCACAGTTTGTCTGGAAGCTTATGGCTCTCTCCTTCTGTTCAAATCAGGTGTGTTCTGACAAAATGCAGCCGTAGGCCTACCCTTTTAAACACTCTGCCCTTTCTTACCTTCACCTACTCACCCTCCCTCCCTCCCCCAGTCTCTCTCACTTAACCTCATGTGGAAGCTCAGTCTGCCCACCTTAGAATGTGGAGAACAAATAGGCCTTGGAGAGTGACACTGTGTGACCTCTTGCTCCTGTAGTGTACCGCACCTTGAATAGGCTCTTTTATTTATTTATACTATATTCTTTATTGTCTCCTTCCTAAGCTTGGTGTTGTAACCATTTTCCAGGTCTTCCCTCCAACGCCAAGGCACTATCTTGCCATAAGTAAGAGGCGGAGAGAAGAGGGTGGCTTTCTGACTTTGGGATGGGATTGAAACCAGAACCCAAGTTAGAACAAACTTCCTAGAACCCAGTTCAGTAACAATCAAAGAAGCAAAAGGCTGCTGCTAAAATGTGACTTTGCTGGGGATGGTGTGGGGTGCGTATGGGATGAGATGGGATTTGGTCCTCGGATAGTAGAGACAGGCTCATGATGAAAGAGAAAAAAGCATGGAAAAAAGATTTTGAGAGCTGGGCAAAACATCAGAATTAATCTAATACAAGATATATCATAAGTCACTGAGGCCTTTACACTCTTTCCTCCTGTACTTGTTTGTTAGGACTGCCATAACAAAACATCACAGACTGAATATCTTGAACCACAGATATTTATTTTCTCACAGTCCTGGAAGCTGGAAGTCCAAGATCAAGGTGGCGGCAGGTTCAGCTTCTTCTGAGACCTCTCTCTTTGACTTGCAGATGGCATCTTCTTACTGTATCCTCACGTGGTCCTCTCTGTTTGTATTATCTGTGTCCTAATATCCAATATGACAGTCATTGGATTAAGACCCACCCATATAAATTCATTTTACTTGTTCATCTCTTTAAAGGCCCCATCTCCCAATACAGTCACAATCTGAGGTACTGAGGGTTAAGACTTCAACCTATGAATTTGGTTGTGGGGGTGGACAAATTCAGCCCATTTCTGGGGACAGAGATTGATGTATTTTATATGTTATTGACACAGTTTGGGGAATTCCCAGAAGTTAACTTTGCAGAAGATTTTAATACACCTGCATCTCCTCATCTTACTAACCATTTGTATATTTTTATTACAGAAGAAAAACATCATTTGCTTTTTATTTCTCTATTAGTCTTTTTTTTAAAGCTGTTTCTCTCAGTATATTTAAACATCATAGGTCTTTTTCTAATATTAAAAAAAAAAACACAAATCTTCGTAGCTAAGAAAAGGATTTTAAAAAAAAGGACATTCCCTCCCCCCCTTAAGGCTACTGAGAGAGATACCTTTCCACATCATAAAACAAGCAGTTTGGTTAAATGAAGGGTTAAATTGAGATTTTCTCAAGAATTTCAGTCCAGTTCTTTACAAAATGAATTCCAATGATTCAGAACTTTCACAAACTTGTTCTATTGTCTGTTAATAAAATTTTGCCATGAGAAATGTTATTTTAACAAAAGGGAATTGTTAGATTCCTAAAGCTTTTAAAATTGTTGCCATGTCTTGGGAAAAAAACCTCAGTATCTGTCTTGATAATTTCTTGCCTTGTTGATACCATTGAAAGTCCTATCTCTGTATTCCCCAAAGTTATATTACTTTAAAAATTTATCTGCCACACTTGAAGCTAAAATCATATTGTACATCAACTATATTTCAGTTAAAATTTTTTTAAGTAAAAAAAAAATCTTAGAAAAGATTTATCTGCCAATTAATAATTTTTCTTTTCATTCACATGCATGATGGAATATTTATAGTCCTGTGACTTATATATTTTATCACCTAGCAAATTCTTTCTTTCTTTTTTAATTCTTAAAATGTTTTTGTTTAACTTTAACTGGTAGACTTTATTTCTTTAGAACAGTTTTAGGTTTAGCAGAAAGAGAGTGCCCATATATTTCTTCTCTCTCTACCTCCATTATTAACAACTTGCATTGGTGTGGTATGTTTGTTACAATGGATGAGCCAATATTTATACATTATTATTAACTAATTATTATAATTATTGTTTACATTAAGGGTCATGCTTTGTATGTACTTCTGTGGGTTTTCTCTGATGTATAATGTCATTATCCAACATTACAGTTAGTAGCATGCAGAATAGTTTCATTGCCCTAAAAAAATTCCCTGTACTCTACCTCAAGTAATTTATTTTATATTAATACATGGCAGTGAGAGCCTTTTCCTCCCCGACTTCCTTGGCCTTCATGAAAATGACATAATGTTTATCCTGCCAGCTTTTTCATTATTTGTGCATTTATCTCCTATATTTGTAAGGTCAGTCACCTGTTCTCCTGATAAACTTCCTAAGTGTGAGTTTCAAGGATGTAATCCATATTCATATACTCAGATCCAGAATCCAGCTTGTGGCCTGTTTTTCTTGAATTTATCTTTGTTGTCACTTGCTGTGTTTGGGCCTTTGACATGTGGTGATCCTGGTTCCTCTGCTTGGGATGGATTTCAAGGGATCTAACATGAAGACTATGCCTAGGAAAGACTGTGAGCATTCCCAGGACAGGACATGGGCTAAGAAACAAACTGGAGTGAGACGGAAGGAGAATGACTTGCCATACCTCATGGACCATATCCTGCCAGGCTCCTCTGTCCTGGGATTTCCCAGGCAATGATACTGGAGTGGGTTGCCATTTTCTTCTCCAGGGGATCTTCCCGACCCAGAGATCGAACTGGCATCTCCTTCATTGTAAACAGATCTTTACCACTGAGCCTCTTTACTTTAACTCATTTCTCTCTCTCTTCCACAAGAAGGAAGGAAAATGACAAAATTTCCAGAAATTCTAGTCAGAGTGAAAAAATAGTAATTTGATGTTTTAGCACCATTTACAGGTGGTCACTTGCCTTTGTTAGCCAAGAAACATAAAAATCAAATCTAAGTTTGCTCAAAAAAAGTCTGAGTTTACTCAAGGACTAAGTTTGCCCACTCCACCTAGATGGTGAGATCCAGCAGAAGTACCAAACAAAACTCTGGAGCAATTTACATAAAAGATAATTTTTTTTTTCTTAAAATAAAATATTATAGAGTAAGGCAGGGCATAGGGTTACAGAATTCCCCAGGTAACATTTTCAAGGATGGGACACAAGGATGAGTAGCTAATCTTGGCCTAAAGCTTTAAAAAATTTCCATAGTGTTTGAATACCAGCCATGGGCCCAAGTCCTAATTATCGAGACTCAAAATAAATCATTTCTATTTTGTATGACCTTGAATCTGTGCTCTGGGCTACCCACCTTTTTTAAGTGGCTTTTATTCTTGAGCAGACACACAAAATTACTCTCTGTAACATATAGAGAATAATGGTGTACTACTCATGTTTCATGTTTCATTCCCCACCCTCTTCTAGTTTAAGGGAAAGAACTCCCCACCCCCTCTTATTTCTGGATGAACACCATCCTTTGCTCAGCTCCCTTTGAGGAGACTACTGTTTTGATTTTTATATTTATCCCTTGCTCTTTTCAGTTTTACTAGATAGAAAAAGTCATTTAGTTTTACACTTAGAAATGGATCTATACTGTAGATCCATTTTGCAATTCTGTTTTTTGCCCAACATTGTGTTCTTGAGATTCATCTGTGTTTTTGCATGTAGCTGTAGTCTATTCATTTCTACTGCTGAATAGTATTTCCTTGTGCAGATATTACCAAAATTTATTTATTCTGTTGAAGGACACTGGGTACTTTCTATGTTCTTTTTAAATTACCAAGTTGCTATAAACATTCTTGTAGGGGTCTCCTATGCACACCTCCAAGAATTCCTCGAAGTAAACACCTAGAGGTGAAATTGCTTTAAATAATGCCACACACTAATTTACACACATATGAACACACACCCTAGAAGTGTATGCATTTTAATTGTTCCACATCTGCTGAGCCCTTAATATTGTCAGACAATTTACCAATTTGATGGATATGAAATGTTATATCCTTTGATTTTTGTATTCACACCCATATTACTAATGAGGTTGACCTTTGTGTTTGCTTATTCACCATTCATGCTTTTTCTAAGAAGTACTTATTAATACTTTTGCCCATTGTTTTTAAATTTTCCTTTCATCCTTTTCTCATGGAGCTGTAGGAATTCTTTACATAGTCTGGACTCTAATCCTTTGTCAGTTATATGTGTTATGAAGATCTTTCCCCAGCTTGTAACTTGACTTTTTTACACATCTTTTTGCTATATAAATTACAAATTTTAATATAGTTAAATGTGAATTTTAATGTAGTTAAATTTGTCAGTCTTTTTCTTTATGACTTAACTTTTTGTGTCTTGTCAAAGAAATCTTTCTAGGAACAGTGAGAAAGACAGAAGAACCCCTTGGGCTGCCGAGCGCTGCTGCCACCATGCCCAAGAGAAAGGCAAAAGGCGATGCTAAAGGTGACAAAGGGAAGGTGAAGGATGAGCCACAGAGGAGATCAGCACGGTTGTCTGCTAAACCTGCCCTTCCAAAACCGGAGCCCAGGCCAAAAAAGGCCCCTGCAAAGAAGGGAGAGAAGCTGGCCAAAGGGAGAAAGGGGAAAGCAGAAGTCAGCAAGGATGGGAACAACCCTGCGAAAAACCGAGATGCCTCTACAGTCCAGTCACAGAAAGCAGAAGGCACTGGGGATGCCAAATGAAGTGTACCTTTTTGATAGCTCTGTACTTCTAGTGACTCTACTGTTTGAAATACTATTTTTAAATCAAATTTTATAAAAATGTAGATTTTTTTTTTTAAGTTATGTTGTTAGCACACGAGATACTTCATTGTTGTCTTTTGTGGAAAGGGCAAATAACCACTGGTAGAATGTTTCAGAAGCTAGATTGAAATGGGGGGAAATAGAAGTATCTATCCTCGTATTTGAAGATTATTTTTGGTTCCCGGGAGAGATTCTCTGACATTCACGCATGTCAGCCACTATGGCTCAGAAGCCTTACTGTGTGGAGAAAAAATACTTCATGTCTTCTCCTTTCTTGATGTCATCAGCACATTCTTGACTTCCTGAAACCAGGAATCATGATACGGCCTTGACACCCCTAGAATCAGCTGCATCAGGTAACAATACTCAGGCTTTCTGGTGATGACATCAAGATGGTGTTGCTCAGAAGAACCAGGATTCCTGTTTGTAGTTTGTGGATCATCTCATTAATAATCCTGGAGTTTTTAGTTCCTTTCCTCCATGTCGGAGTTGACCTGTGAAAATCTCTTCAATGCCTCATGTAAAATAATCACCCTTTTTGAAATTTTTTCCTGTTTATTGCAGCAACAGACTTTGTTGACTTTTTGGAGAGGGGAGTTTGAAAGTTGTAAGATGTTATGGAATGTCACCCATGTCCTGTTGGAAATAACTATTTTTGGAAAGTCTCTTTTAAAGCTGGATACAAGTTAGCTTTGTGGTAGGGGAGTGATCATTTCCTAATCAAAAGTCATAAAGCTACTCTTTACTGCCTTTAAAAAGTTTTATAGTTTGCTTTTCACATTTGTCTTTAGTCCTCTCTGAACTGATTTTTACAAAAACATGAGATAGTAATTCATTATGTTTTTTTCCATATGGTAAGTGGTTGTTCCAACACAATTTTCTGGAAAAGTTCATATCTTTCCCCAATGATCTATAACACTGACTCTTTTCATAAATCAACTTTCTTTGTGTGGAGGGGTGGGGGAGTTTGTTGATGGTTTCTGTTCTGACTCACTGATCAATTTGTCTAACCTTGTGGCAGTACTATACAATCCTGAGTACTACCACTTTAGAAAAAGGTCTTGATATCTCAGGACAATTCCACCTCCACCTTCAACATCAACAAACTTTTCTTCCTTGGAGTATCTTGGCTATTCTTAGCCAATTACTTTTCTATACAACTTCTAGAATTAGATTGACAAGTTCCAAATCAAACAGATGAAAAGTTGAAATTTTTATTGGATTTGTATTGAATTTATAAATTAAGTATAATGTTGAGTCCTACAATTCATGAACATGGTATAATTTTCCATTTATTTAGGCTTTTAAAATATCTTTCAATAAAGTTATTATTTTCTCCATTAAACGTTTTCTTTTGTTAATGTTTCTTAGAGACAGTAAACTGTTGGATGCTACCTTTATACAATATATTTTTAGTTACTATATTTTCTGTTTTCAGCTGAAGTTGATTCATCAGCCTTTATAAATTCATTCTTATATCTGTATATTCTTTTGGGCTTTCTACATAGATAACCATACATTCTTTTTGTTTTGTTTTGTTTCTTTACAGTCGTTAAATCTTTCCTTTTTCTAGTTTTAGGCATTGTTCAAGTGCTGGGAGTACAGCAGTGAACAAAACAAAGTCTGTGGTTTCACCAGGTTGATATTCTAGTGGGGGAGGGTGTAGAAAATACACAAATTTATGTGATGGACTGCTTTAAATAAACAAGTGTTCAGTTCAGTTCAGTCGTGTCCAACTCTTTGCGACCCCATGAATCTCAGCACACCACGCCTCCCTGTCCATCACCAACTCCCGGAGTTCACCCAAACTCATGTGCATCAAGTCAGTGATGCCATTCAGCCATCTCATCCTCTGTCATCCCCTTCTCTTCCTGTCCCCAATGCCTCCCAGCATCAGGGTCTTTTCCAGTGAGTCAACTCTTCGCATGAGGTGGCCAAAGTATTGGAATTTCAGCCTCAGCATCAGTCCTTCCAATGAACACCTAGGACTGATGTCCTTTAGGATGGACTGGTTGGATCTTCTTGCAGTCCAAGGGACTCGCAAGAGTCTTGTCCAGCACCACAGTTCAAAGGCATCAATTTTTCGGTGCTCAGCTTTCTTCACAGTCCAGCTCTCACATCCATACATGACCAGTGGAAAAACCATAGCCTTGACTAGACGGACCTTTGTTGGACAAGTAATATCTCTCCTTTTTAATCTGCTCTCTAGGTTGGTCATATCTTTCCTTCCGAGGAGCAAGAATCTTAATTTCACGGCTGCAATCACCATCTGCAGTGATTTTGGAGCCCAAAAAAATAAAGTCTGACACTGTTTCCACTGTTTCCCCATCTATTTCCCATGAAGTGATGGGACCAGATGCCGTGATCTCAGTTTTCTGAATGTTGAGCTTTAAGCCAACTTTTTCACTCTCTTGCACTTTCATCAAGAGTAAGTGGGTGCTATTTAGATAGGGTGGTTGGAGAAATCCTCTCTGATCAGATGACATTTGAGCAGAGCTTCTAATGAAGTAAAGGAATAAGACATGTGTCTCCGAGGGGAAAGCATTCCAGCAGAGGGAAAATCAAATGCAGAGATGAGATGAAAATGTGTTTGGTGTGCCGAGGAAGAACAAGGAGGCAGAAGTGACTGAATTGGAGTGAGGGTGGATAAGAGTGACAGTTGATATGATTGCAGAGATAGTGAGAGGCCAGAAAATGGAAGACTCTCCACATTGTCATTTTTCTCTGAAAATGATGGAATGCCATTAAATTTCTGAATAGGGAATCTACACAATCTAAGTTATCTGTGTGTGTGTGTGACTGATGCATGGGCAGTAGGGTGTAAGGAGTTGAAGGAGGAAACCAGTTAGATGGCTGTCCCAACTGAATTGCTGGAAATTCTACTTTATCATGCTGTATTACTATCCTGTCTCTGTTCAACTATTCCCACTCCATTTTATTTGGTATATTACAAATATGTGTGTTTTCTCTTTGCCAAACCACAGAACAGTATCAAAGATCAATATTCCCTGTTGTCAAGAATCCAAAATCAAACTCAAGTCATCACTGGGTGTTTGTTGTGATAATCCCACAGAAGGAAGGCCCTGACCCTTGTTGCCAGAGCATGAAAGAGTACACTTTCTGAGGCATTTTGACACCTAAGCAGTGAACTGAAAACAGAATTTAGTCAACAGTAATAAGATATTTCTCATTAAGTGCTTACTGTTTTCCAGACACTGTTCTGCTCAGTGATTTACATGTATAATTTTATTTCCATGACTGTATGAGTTGAATCATATTACTGTCCCCATTTTAGCATTTAGTGAGACTGAGGCAAACAGAAATTAAATAATTTGCCCTGAGGTCCTACAGTAAGTAAAATCCAGATTAAGACCCAGGTGTATAACTCCAGGATCTAGAAGGCTCCTTATTGTTAAGATCACTGGTAACCCAACCTCAAAGGTAATCCATCCAAAAGAATAATTTGGTGTTTCTGATTAAGGAATTTCCCCAGATACCATTAGGAAAAAAATCAAATGTTAAGTAACAATATTCTACAAGCTAAACAGCTGTAATTTCCAGTGAAGAAGATTAGTAATGCAAGGACAATTTGAAAGGGGGAAAGTGGTTATAGGAATTCAGAATTTTAGTGTATCTCTAGCAACATAAAGCTAGAAGGGGTACTATTTCTGTACAAGGAGGAGAATTTTTTAGACAAATATTTCTGAAGTGGAGAAAAGCAAATTTGGAAATTACAAAGTAGCCTTTAAACCTCTCTTGCCCACGCTCCTGATCCACTTAGCATTTACATTCTTATCTGTAAATTCATAAATTAACATCCTGGTTTATTAATACTTTGAGAATTTGGGTGTCTGACATGAAACAGACTGAGGATCCAGCGTTTTCAATAATAAAATTTCTGACCGTCAAAACTGAGGCATTGGTCCTGGAAGAGTTGGAAAGAAGAGGGAGGGAAACTTACTTTCCGGGTCTGCTCTTGTTCTCTCAACACAGTCATAGTGCTCCTTGGAAAATGTACGTCATTCCTCTCCAGGCCCCGCTGCGCCTTCCACCCAGGGTCATACAGGCATGATACTTTAACTGCCCCAAGACGAGGACACGAACCCTGATGTCCTCGCCTCTTCACCTCTTCTTGAGGCCGCAAAGCGCCGGGACACACCTCTGAGCAAACCTCGGCCGCACGGAGGTCCCCGCTGCTCGGTCGCCTCGCTCAGACCCCGCTGGAGTGCATCCTGATTCCCTAGGCTGATGGGGGAGGCCAAAACCGTGAAGTTTTCTCCCCTGGATTGCTCCTTACACTCTTCGCAGACCTTCGGGCTTCCGGTCCCGAGCTCCAACCTCGAGTTCCCTTCAGTGAAGTCTGGGCCAAGGGTATTGCCAGCACTAGGAGGTCGCCGCTGGTGCAGGGCTTTCAAGGTGCCTGGGAGCCCTCAGGCCTCCTGCTGAAACCAACGAAGCCCTTCTCAAATTACATTTTAAAAAGCATTAAAATAGGATAACAAAGAAAAGCAGTTATACTACAGAAAAAGCTACCAAACAAAATAATTTGCGGTATATCAATGTGTACTTTTTCGGTTCAGTTCAGTTCAGTCGCTCAGTCGTGTCCAACTCTTTGCGACCCTATGGACTGCAGCACGCCAGGCTTCCCTGTCCATCACCAATTCCCGGAGCTTGCTCAAACTCATGTCCATCGAGTCGGTGATGCCATCCTACCATCTCATCCTCTGTCATCCCCTTCTCCTCCCGCCTTCAGTCATTCCCAGCATCAGGGTCTTTTCTAACCAGTCAGTTCTTCGCATCAGGTGGCCAAAGTATTGGAGCTTCAGCTTCAGCATCAGTCCTTCCAATGAATATTCAGACTGATTTCCTCTAGGATTGACTGATTGGATCTCCTTGCAGTCCAAGGGACTCTCAAGCCTCTTCTCCAACACTACAGTTCAAAACCATCAATTCTTCAGCCCTCAGCTTTCTTTATAGTCCAACTCTCACATCCATACAAGACTACTGGAAAAACCATAGATTTGACTAGATGAATCTTTGTTGGCAAAGTAATGTCTTTGCTTTTTAATACGCTGTCTGGGTTGGTCATAGCTTTTCTTCCAAGGAACAAGCGTCTTTTAATTTCATGGCTGCGGTCATCATCAGCAGTGATTTTGGAGCCCAATAAAATAAAAAGTCTGTCACTGTTTCCACTGTTTCCCTGCCTATTTGCCATGAATTGATGGGACCAGATGCCATGATCTTCATTTTTTTTGAATGTTGAGTTTTAAGCAGCTTTTTCACTCTCCTCTTTCACTTTCATCAAGAGGCTCTTCAGTTCCTCTTCGCTTTCTGCCATAAGGGTGGTGTCATCTGCATATCTGAGGTTATTGATATTTCTCCCAGCAATCTTGATTCCAGCTATTAAATATTAAACATCAAGACCCATCTTATGACTACTGTAACTTTGAAACAGTTAAGTATGAGATATCTGTAACATACTTTGTATCTCAAGTATGGGATATGGAAATGTAACAGTTCTTCTGCTCTACAGTTCTGACTGTAATTCGTTGCCTACATTCATCCGTGAAGGATATGCAAAATTTCAGTTAGAGGTTAGGGGTTTTAAAGATGTAATTTTTTTTTCCCTATCCAAGTTCACCAGTCCCCAAGTTAAGAAACTCAGCAAAAATGCTTAACACAGTACCTGGCACATTGAAAGTCCCATCACACGTGTAGATATTAGTACTTTTATTATTACTTTGGTTACATCTGTCCAAATTTCTTTTAGGTGATGAAGTTAAGCATATGAAATCTTGAAAGAGCACAAAGATAAATGTTCAAGCCACTAATTTAGTCATTAAAATTTTTTTTGAGGTATGACAGACATACAGTATGGTATTTGTTACAGATGTACAACGTAATGATTCACTATTTGTATACATTGTGAAATGATCACTACAATAAGCTTAGTTAGCATCCATCACCTAACAGTTACAAATTTTTTTTCTTATGACACTTTTGAGATTTACTTTCTCAGCAACTTTCAAATATATAAGAAAGTGTTATTAACTAAATTGATTTTATTTAATAACATACTCCCTTCTCCAGGAGATCTTCCCAACCCAGGCATGGAACCCATGTCTTCCACATTGCAGGTGGATTCTTTACTGCTGAGCAACTGGGAAAACCAATAACTAAATATATAACATACTTAGCTAAATATATATATTCATTTAGATGTGAGTGCTAAAAAGTGCTGTTTGCACACTCTAACCGAATGTGGTATAAAGGAAAGGAAAGCTTGAATTGGGTGCTTGTAGGGAATGCAGGGTTGGCAAAGTGAAAAGAAAGAGAAGACGATATGCTTTTAAGGATTAAATTTCTTGATTTATCCAGCAATATTTTTAGAGCTTTGATTATGTGCCAAGGCTAAAAGACAGACAAGGGCCTTGCCTTCACCAGAGAATGATGGTATTCAGCTTCCAGAGACAGAGAAAAAGCTCACCTATCTGAAAAGAAGAGTAGAAAAAAAAGCAAAAGTGAAAAGTTCCAAAGTTTGATTCCTTAGTTTCTAAACCATTCATCCTTGCAAGGAAAAACTCAAAGGCTGCTTTGCACAAAAGATTTAGCTCTAAGCATGACCTTTGGTGAAAAGACCTAGAGAGTGCCCATGTCTTTACACAACCCTGCAGCCACAAGTTGAGATTAGATGAAGCATAAGAGTAAAGAAACAGGTTGGAGAGAAATTCAGTTAGTCCCTACACATGAACGAGTTTGGTTCTGAGAGCGTATTTGTTAAGTCTAGTTTGTTAAGTCCAACAAAGTTAGCCTAGGTACCCAGCTAATACAAACAGCTACATAGTACTGTACTGTAATAGGTTTATAACACTTTTAACACAAAAAATAAAACATTTTTAATCTTATAGTACAGTACCTTAACCAGTGGAACTACCTCAAGTTACCTAGGCTTTATGAGTGGAGGATGCACGTTTTGACTGGTAAAGCAAATGATTAGAATTACTTTTTTAAAAATATATTTTCAAATTGAAGTCTCCATGGCTGAGCAATAAAGAATCTGCCCGCAGTGTGGGAAATGCTCATCTGATCCCTGGGCTGGGAAGATCCCCTGGAGAAGGGAATGTCAACCCACCTCAATATTCTTGACTGGAAAATACCATGGACAGAGAAGCCAGATGGGTTACAGTCCGTAGGATCACAAAGAGTCAGACATGACTGAACACACACACATATTGTTAATTTACAATAGTATATAAGTTTCAGGTATACAACATGCTGCTGCTGCTGCTGCTAAGTTGCTTCAGTCGTGTTCGACTCTATGCGACCCCATAGACGGCAGCCCACCAGGCTCCCCCGTCCCTGGGATTCTCCAGGCAAGGACACTGGAGTGGGTTGCCATTTCCTTCTCCAATGCATGAAAGTGAAAAGTGAAAGTGAAGTCGCTCAGTCGTGTCCGACTCTTACTGACCCCATGAACTGCAGCCCGCCAGGCTCTTCCATCCATGGGATTTTCCAGGCAAGAGTACTGGAGTGGGGTGCCATTGCCTTCTCCGCAATACTCTATAGTTATCATAAAACATTGACTGTATCTTCTGTGCTGTACAGTATATCTTTGTAGCTTATTTATTTTACACATAGTAAAAAATAATCCTCTACCTAGAAGTCATTTGATTTTAAGTGCTTGAAGATATACAGGCTAATGGGGACAGGTTTAGAGATCAAGAGAATAGTATAGAATGGAGATATAATTTGTCTGTATATAATTTAATACAGTGTCATTTTATAACTAACATATAAACTGCTCACCTCCTGGAACTGGAGTAACATTCTTGGCAAGTCTGTCAATTAGCCACATAGCCCTTTGTTGTAGCATCTGGATTAGCATCCAGGTAGACCTTTGTTGTTGGCACACACCTCAACAGGGGTGGTGTTTTAGCCCACCAAGATCCAAGCCGCAAAATGGAAAAGTTCAAGTGGTTGACTTCTCTTTCTATCTCAAACTTCCCCCAAGGGCTGCATGTAGAATCCTTGGACTCTCATCTAATTATACATACTGATACATTGGTAAGTCTTTCATCTTCTCAAGATGTGTAGCAGCTCAACATTTGAAAATATTCAATTTTGTGACCACCCCCCTCACCACTTATCATGTTTAATTCAAGTTAGAAGTTTCTTTTCTTTTGAAAAAAACTGTAAGCATTATTAAAAAACAAAAATCTGTGGGGTCACAGCCCAAACGCACTTTCTAAGAGACAGAAAAAGCTTTCATCTACAGTTGAGTGGCCTTATCAAAGTTTTAAGGTGGTAAGCGCTTAAAGGAGAAATTTTTTGTGTGACTCATTGCAATAATAATGATGATCAGACTGGGTTACTTCTTCTGCAGTATTTTTCTTGCTGCAAATGCTACACTCTCTGAGGAAGGCCCCAGGGTTCTCACATTATGAGACTGATATGCTGCCTACCATGCCAGCAAGTCAACTGACAAGTAGTGATCTGTTATTCTTTTCTAGATGTTTTAGAAATTGTTTGATAACTGCAGTAGAAGCCTGGATTCTTAACCTCTGGACTGCCAGGGAAGTCCTTGATAATTTTTAATAGCAAGGTAAAATCTTATTTGTCTTTTATTTGCTGGATGCATTAGGATGAAATTTCCACTTTGGGGAATTACCAAAAGCCAAGTTATGCTTCTTCAGTAGTTCCTAACAGGGCAGAGATGGTGTTGGTGCCCCTGTGCTGAGGTGACCTGAGGCTTTGGAGTCTCTAGAGGAGAGAACTTGGATTTAGAGGAAAAGGCAGTGCAGGCAGATTACTCAGGGTGTAATAGGAAAGAACAAATTACTTTCACCTTTGTATTCTGTTGCTTTTGCTACAAGTTAGTCACTAAAGGGATGTTGGCTATTAGCTTAAATTATAGGTAAGAGCTCATTTCTGGGAGCCCTGCCTCCCATGTAATGAATGTTAAACTAAAATATCTTTGTTTATCTCACAGGACACCTGACTAGGCTCGCCTGTGAATGGTTGCAGAAAGGAAGAAATTAATATTTCCCAGAACCAGGACTTCGCCCCATCCCCTTCTTTAGTATAAAAGAAGCCTGATTTCTAACTCAGAGAAGATGGTTCTTTGGGACACTAGTCCACCATCTGCTGACACTGAATACTGTTGCTATTCATTGCCCCAAAAACTAGTTTCTCAATTTATTGGTCTGTCATTCTGCAAGCAGTATGGGCCTGGTCTCGTAACAAGCATAGTACCTATTGTTCTGTACTGTATGTTAAATTTCATTTTTTTTTAATCACCCTACAGCCCAGTGATTCCAAATGAGGGTGATATAAAATGAATTTAAAGATGGGTATCACCCAGCATTTTTAGACAAACATAGAATCCAAAATAGAATGCAATACATGTACAGGTAAGTGGTAATTCAGGCAACTTTTTGTTCCTGTTACACGTTTGTGTAGGGGTCCAGATGTAAACTAAAGTATGAATTGATCGTGGCCAAAGAAGTTTGGAAAGCTCTGTCCCTGGGCCATGAGTTCTGAGTATGGTACCACCTCCTCTGTACAGTTTACCTGGACATCCTCAAAGCTTAGCGCTGAGCAGAGCTCGTCAGTGTAGGAAAGAGAGAGCAGTTCTGCACATTGGTTGCTTTCCAAGACAGAGTTTGGCCTTTGATACATTGTGACCAATGAAACTTTTAATTGTGTTCCAGAATCTAGGTGAAATGTTGTGTGCTCTGACTTCTGGCTAAAAGGCCCTTCTACAGTCTGAAAATATCCTGGGTTATGATAACTATGCCATGCTCATAATCCCTTCCTGTTTGTGTGTGTGTGTGTGTGTGAAATCAGTCTATGATTTGACCTTCCTTTCCGTTACTGTTTTGGGGGATAAACATGTAAGAAGAGGGAAGAAAACAAAGCCGCCCGAACAGGGACTTGAACCCTGGACCCTCAGATTAAAAGTCTGATGCTCTACCGACTGAGCTATCCGAGCTCACATAAGTGACTACTCCTACATTGACTATAGTCAATTTATGTATACATTCAGACGCCCCATTTTAGACATTTCGACTGTGATTCCGAAGGTTCAGAGATGGCTATTCGGAAACTACTTGACATAGAAACTCAGCCACAGTCTTCTTTTAGGCCGAGATATAACCATATTACATTAATTATAATGTCTCCCCAGTTCTTTCCACTCTCTAATATAGATAAACGCTGTATGCATAAATAAGCACTATATCTCTATGTTGCATATACATAGAGATATATACGATAGTACTATACAGAATTCAGCGCAGTCAAAAACTGTAGAATGTTGGCCTTTAGTTCCTAAGTTTCCCAGAGAAATAAGTCAAATATTCTATATCTGGGCTCAAAATACTTTCAAAAGAAGTCAACCCAAAGCTGATAATTTTAAGGGGTAATTAAATCATCTTTCGGTCGCACTTTGGACACCTGAATGTCGGTCGAGGGACTGAGGGAGCGATATGATTTCGTACTGGGTCTCAGCTATCTTTGAAGAAGAAAAAAAAAAGCAGCAGCAGCTTTAAAAGGACAGTCCCACTCTTTTTTTTCCTCGTCAGATATCCTTCGGTCTCTATGTTAAGTGCTTGACAGGGGTGCAATTACTGTAAGGCTGTCTCCACTCGGGATGCCGATGAATGTTGCCCCATTAACCATTTCAAGATTCCACTGAAAACGCAAAGAATAATTTAACTTAAGGATTCAGAAAAACCTTAGGAGTTAGAGAGGAGGAAAAATCCAATTCAAAGCATTGGGAAGAACTGCAAACAGCTACTTTTGGGGTCGGGGATGTAGCTCAGTGGTAGAGCGCATGCTTCGCATGTATGAGGCCCCGGGTTCGATCCCCGGCATCTCCAGGTCCTTTTACGTGATCAGAAATCATACCTTAAAAACATGTGTGAATACTTTGTATCCTAGTCTAATTTTCTATGGTTCCCTTTTAGCCACGAAGTATAGAACTGTATGTGTAGAGAGGGAAGCAGGATAACCTTGAGGAATTTTAGGATATTTTTATCTAAAATGAATGAAATTGAAAACGCAGCAAAACACACCCAGCATACATATGGCCGAAGAGGAACAACCTGGAAACTTGGAACGGTTACTGGTCCGGAAACACTGAAAGGGGAGTAGAGGCTATTGTTGCTGAGTCACGGTGCTGAAAAAGTAGGACAAATGGGAAAAGAACGAAGGCTTCTTTGATGTAGGTAAATCCGGTGGCTCAGATACATCATTCTATTCATAATAGCAAAACAAAATCAACAAACAAAATAGCAAGAATCGAAATAGTTTCTTATTAAAGCTTGGAATACGGGTGAGGCGGCAAGTGGCCGGTTAGCTCAGTTGGTTAGAGCGTGGTGCTAATAACGCCAAGGTCGCGGGTTCGATCCCCGTACGGGCCATAGTTTACTTTTCTGGGACTGACCTACGAGACAACCTGCTGCATGATTTTGCCACAAGACCAAACCATCCGAGGGAGTCTGGGCCACCTGTCTTCTGGGTAAGTCAGAGTGCTCGAAGTTTTGCCCTAGAGAAGCAGAAAAGCAGCAGGACACCGTGTATTCGTGTTTGTGTGTGTGTAAAATTCCATGGACAGAAGAGCAGAACACTTTAGGAATTATTAAATTCATTAGAAGGAAAAACTGTCACCAGCTTGTTTAGTGGCCAAACACTGTCCTCAAAATAGTCTGAAAACATACTAAGATGCAGGGCAAGTGTGAATGATCTCTGATTGCTCAGTTGAGGATTCCTATTTGACTAGATCATCCTTCATCTGAAGGGAGGATTCTCACCTTGAGAACAGTTTTCTTCCTACTTTGAATTTTGTCGTTTTTGTTTGTTTATTTTTTAAGTAAGAAACGACTAAGCCCTTTTCCAGAATCCGCCTTGCCGTCTGTCACCAACCATTCGGTCCAGGTTGATCGACACCAGTTGTCCCTCTGTTCCATCCACTCCTTGATGTTAACGCCTCCTGAATTAGTCTCGTTTTCCACTAAAATCGACTTTCAGGACCCTAATTATGTATCCCCTTGTTCCTTGAACAACGAATTTTCTTTCTTTTTTCACCACCTCAGAGCTTTATATCCCGTTGAGTGAATTTTCACTATTTTCGTCGAAAATACTAAGATATGTAAAGCTTGTAAAAAATGGGCTTATTGGGCCTCACCCCGCAGGGACTTTGACTCAGTAGATTTGAAGAAGACTACAAGTTTCTGCATTTTAAGTAAACGTCACGGTTGTTTCTTACAAAGGATGGATCAGCGACTTTTGAGAAATAGGCTTTATACAAACCAAGCTTCGAAGAACTGGGCTTCGGGGAAATCCAGGGAAGTTCTGAGCCAAGTCGATCTGTTTTTGAAACTAGGAAGAGAGGGTAGAAGGGAAAGAGAAACAGTGGGGTAAATGTAATTTATAGTTATGTACATCTACAAGTGAAACTGAACACAAATGAGCGAGAAGTGAAATATTTAATCCGTTTTGAAAGGCCAGTGGCTCGTTGGTCTAGGGGTATGATTCTCGCTTAGGGTGCGAGAGGTCCCGGGTTCAAATCCCGGACGAGCCCAGGTTTTGTCTGCTCACCTTGTTGAATTTTTGTTAAGTCAAACTCACCCACAAGAAATTGGTACATTTGCTGTTAAGTTAAACTGTTGTATATTCATGTAGATGTAGGCTGTGTATGCACCTGATTCCAACAAATAACTTGATAATTTAATTAAGAGAGGCAAGTACTTTTCAGCTTTGGCTCTTATTCACTTTTCCAACAGCTATAAATTGACTCTTGCAAAGCCAAATATTTCTGGTTATTCTAGAAGTTCCAACTCCACGGTTGTGGCCATATGAAATGTATAGGAAGATTATGGTCACATCTCAATTCAATGTCATCCATCATTTATTCATCACATCAAATAAATGGGTTCAAATGGAATAATCAAATATTTGCGTATACAGTTGTGAGGCTGGAAAATTTTGTACAAGTTTTTTTCGGCTTTCCTTGTTGCGTTTTCCTGTATTATTTAGGAATAGGGGCTCTGCTTGTTTATGGAGAAGGGACACTTTTTCCGTACTGCTGGAACATACTGTTGGTATTCTCTTTAAACAGATATTTGTTTAGCATATTACAATCAATGAACTTTTACAGTCTGTGGTAAACAAAATACACAAAAATCATTGGATTCTATATTACAGTGGTTGTCAAACATTTTATGTTAAAATACAGTTGCAACACCCCTTCCCACCTCCCTTTTCTATGTGTGTAAACTTTGATTACGGAGAAGAACAACAAATGAACGAGCATAAGGGGCCTGAAAAGGAAGGAGAAAACCGCAGGGAATTCCTTCAGGACTGCAGCTACACAGTGTGGCAAGAGGGGCCAAGGTTAACAGGTGATTGAAACAGGAGAGGAATGTCTTAGCGGGTTACGGAGAAGGCCTTGTGCAGTTCTGGGTTCGAGGACCTGAGCCCTTTAGGCTGGTAACCAACCACCTTGTCAACCAGGCCTGAAGCTCTAGGAGTACCAGAGTTGGGGGTCACTCTTAGGACGTTCAGTTTACTACTCTTGGATTCCAGAAACAGTTTGTAGTCTATCAGTACAGGTTGGTAAAAATGAGAGGAAGACGGAAGAAGTTATGAAAGTGATTGGAGTGCGCTCCAATAATTTCTAATAATGCTTACATTCTTTGCCGTTTCATATCATCTAGCTTATATAACAAAAGCAGTCAAATAAAATCTAAAATCCTATAATCACCGTCGGTCCAGGAAGTCTGTTCGACATAGTCTCTTAATTCATTAAGGCAGGATTTCAAACCAACCGCCCGGCTAGCTCAGTCGGTAGAGCATGAGACTCTTAATCTCAGGGTCGTGGGTTCGAGCCCCACGTTGGGCGAGTGGTATCTTTTGTATCTTTTTTTCAATCTTTTCTCTCCGCTAGATTTCCGCACCTTCCTAATCTCGGAAACGAAGTTCCCCACCGTTGCCACACATGAGAAACTTTATATTCCAAAACTGTCCAATACTGAATTACGGAATCCTGGTGACCTGCTACGGTTTACTGGCTCTGTTGAACTATTCGGGCCAGCTTTCTGGCTCCGCGAAGTTAAGCCTCATCGCCCCCTGGCGGCAACGCTTTTTTTTTCTGACCTTATTAGAGCTTTTATTTTGATAAGAGATACGAGGTCTCTGGTAGGGCATTGGCTTTGTTTATTTAAACTTCTGGGATGATTTCCCATCAAAAACGATTTAGGATGCAAGGATGTTGGGAAGGTCAAGTGTGAGGGTGGAGAAGACAATCCAAACAAAAGAAACAGTTTAGGGGGCAGAGGCAGTGATGTTCATGGAATTTTGAGAATGGTGATTCTACTTTCTGGCTCAAGCAAGTGCCATTATGTAGTAACGAGAGAGATTTTCTATTACCACTATCCCATATACCCTTTCAGCTCCTGATCACCCACACATAAACAGCACAATGGATCTCCTTATAGATAAGAATGGGGGCTTCCCTGGTGGCTCATGGTAAAGAAACCTGCCAGTGCAGGAGATGTGGAGTTGATCGCTGGGTTGATCAACCCCTGGAGAAGGAACTGGCGGGATCCATTCCATGGGGTCAAAAGAGGCGGACACGACCTAGCCACTAAACAACAACACAACATAGATGAAAATCCAACCCACAACAGGTTGAAACTGCCTAGAAAATAAAATTTAAAGATCTAAACCTGGTTTTTAAAATCCAAATTGCATTTCTGCCATTCTCTCTTGAATGGAAGTGTGGATAGTCAAGTTGGCTACCCTGGGTCTTCGCTACTGTACCCGGGCTCTCTCTCCTTGTGCAGAGCAGGGGCTGCTCTCTCGATGCCGCGCGCGGGCTCCTCTCTATGCGGAGCACACGTTCCAAGGCTCGTGGGCTTCGTAATTGCAACCCTTGGGCTTTAGAGTGCCGTCTAAGTAGTTGTGGCGCTAGGCTCTGCGGAAAGTGGAATCTTCCCAGATCAGGGATCAAACCCCTGTTTCCTGCATTGGAAGGCAGATTCTTATCCATTTCACCACCCGGGAAATTCCCCTAGTGTGTTTTTGCTGCTGCTGCTGCTGCTGCTGCTAAGTCACGTCAGTCGTGTCCGACTCTGTGTGACCCCAGAGACAGCGGCCCACCAGGCTCCCGTCCCTGGGATTCTCCAGGCAAGCATATTGAAGTGGGTTGCCATTTCCTTCTGCTTTCAAATTTCGGAAGGCAAAATTCGTGCGAAAGTTTGCTTAGTGTATATCAGAGCAAAAGGAGTTAGATGTTAACATTATGTCGTTTTGAAAACCTGACAATTTTAACTGTACCTATTAAGACCAAAAGCCCCAGAACTATTGATTATTGTATTGAAAGAGTGCCTACTTCTGAGCACGCTGGAGACATACTGTTTACCACTCTCTAACCTTCCCATCCAGATCTTGCTTTTTTCTTTACTCAGGAACCTGAATATTGTTATTAAGAAATCCAATGTTTAAAGTTCGTATTTCACCTATTTAAATCAATAGCACCTATGGTTGGGCATATGGAATCACGTTTTAAAATAAGTTGACACCCTCCAATCTGGAAGTATTGTCAATATAAACAGTGAAACTGAGAATCACGAGTCAACTGAAAATGGATGGACAAGCAGCAGCTTTCCTAGAAAGTAACTGTTTTCCAGTCTCCTTTAAAGACAAGAAGTCTTTCAAATCAATCGATGACCATATTTTTATTAAGCATCTTTTCCAAGTTGGATACTTATTACAAAATTAAGGTGGTTGGAGTGACTTTTAAAAAATAGGTAAAAAATAAATAAATAAATAAATAAAAAATAAAAAATAGGTGACAGCGACAGAAATAGAGTTAAGAGATCACCAGTATTTATCCACTAAAATCAAGGGAACCGAGATCCTGTTTCTGATTCATACGAACATTTTATTTACTAGAGAAAACACTCATTGAACATTTACAGACCACATGTTGTGGATATCACACCCTAAGTCTTATTGTAAAGCCTGATTTCCCTTTGCTCACTCAGCAGCCTCTGCTTAATGTTTTGGTTTCCTGGTATGATAAAAACTATAAAGGGATGTCCTACACAGAGGAACAAATATTACTGGTATTAATAAGTCATATGTCCTGTTGTCAATTACCTTAATGGATTTCTGGTATATAAACAATTTTTTGTGTTTCTTAGAACAGATTGCCTTTCCTCAGTCTTATGGCCATTGGGCTATCTTGTTAAAATTGAGTTAACCTACTTAAAAAGTGAATTTCTGAACCCAAGACCCATGCAAACATCTCCAAGGCCAAGACCATCCCTGAGCTTGGTCCAGAACACAAGCTAACCTAACTCCTTAGACCTAACACTTCAACTGCAAAGGAAGGTGGTTAAAAAGAGCATAGCTTCCTGCTGGTTTCTTACTCTACTTGGGCTGCCAAAACAAAATACCACAGATTGGGTAGCTTAAACTAAAAAAAATTTATTTTCTTGCAGTTCTGGAGGCTGAGAAGTATAAGATTAAGGCACTAGCTGATTCAGTTACTGGTGGGCACTCTCTTCTGGGCTTATAAAGGGCTGTCTTCTTGCTGTGTCCTCAAAGGCAGAAACAGGGAATGCGCTTCCCGGATGTCTCTTCTTTCAAGAACACCAATCTGACTTTAATTACTTCCTTATTCCAAATACAGCCACACTGTGGGGTTACAAAAGAGGAAAAAAACACATTATGACATTTTGGAATTCAGGAATTTGATACATAGTAAGCTCTCACATATTTGTTGAAGAATAATTTAGTTGCCTCACCTTTAGAATACTTAACACAATCTTTTATACATATAACATTGTTTAATAAATCCCACCTATCAAAATAACTAAAAAAAAAACTTAAGTGGCTTTTTCTTAGGACAGATAATCTGAAAGCAGAGTCCAGACTTTCTGTTCATGATTACAGTTTAACTGATCCTGGATTGAGCCAGATAGCAAAGAACAGCCAGAGGTCAGTAATTTAAGAGGCTGTCTACAAGAACATGTTAGCCTACAGTTAGATCTGACCTTGAGAGGACAGTCTCTGGAAGAAAAGTAAAGTCAGACACAAATCACAATTTTGTGAATACATAGGTCTACAATTTTGTTCTTCTCCAGATACTCCCATGAGCAGGATGAATCGAGATGTTTTTTGGTGCCACCTTGGTGTTTTCTATAGAGTATGTTGCACCTGCATGTATCAAAAGTCTATCAACTCATTCGCTAGTCAATTTTACTCAGGGTTCATGTGGGGAAATTAGAATTGGGCCTCAAGTCCAATGGAGCCCCTGGTCTTCTTCATTCATTAATATTCCTCTCTTTCAACCATCTGAGTGGCTCCTATCTTTCTTGTTTTCCTTCTTATTTTTTAGCCTAGAGCAATCTTTTTTCCAATTCCTTTTCTCCTTTGGCTCCTCTTTTTATATGTTTTTTCCTCCACCTGGGCCTGCCCTATGCAAATTGGGCTTAGCCAGGAGTGCTGTTTGTTCTGTTTGTTCTGCCTGAAGTCTTCACTGTGGTCCTCGGACCTTCCTTGTCTTTTAGCCACCGCCATTTTGGACTCCTTTTCCCTATTCTACCTACCTAACAATACGAAACTAAGTGCCTGTGCCCCAGGGATTAACATAGAAACTTCTAATCGTTCCCCATAAGTAGGGAAAAGATGAACACATGAAAGGAGTGAGTAGTTCTGGGGCATGGGAGCAATCTGAAGTTACCAGGTCAGGTGGGGGAGCCGTATTGGCCAGAGTGGGATTTAAGGTGTGACTAACATGCCCTCACTCTCATTTTCTCCCGCTCCCTTTCATACAACAGATTTTCTCTTGGGTTTCCTTTCAGACTGCTGCACTGTAGGCTGGCAGTCATCTGACTTCTTTTCCTCTTGATGTAATAGCATAAATGCTGTGCATATGGAATCTAACCCTTTTCCCCTGCCCTTGCACAAAACAATTCCAATTGCAAGACTGTACAGTAATTGAGTGAGCCCTTCAGGTGTCATCACTTTTCTGATCCTAATATATGTTGGAGCCACACATTGTCATAATAGAATATCATCTCTTTCTTAGTCATAGGCTCAAAGCTATATTTTGCCCACTTATTTAAGATAATCCCCCAAAAGGCTTTCCTTAGGGACAGATGGCGTATTTCCCATATTTAAAAGTTCAAGAACAACAAAGCACCAAAAGCACAAACAAATCCCAACACTAAAAGCACACATTCCAACAAGAATGAACAGAGTACAAGGAAACAAACTGGTTTCCAAGTCGGGTAGAGTCCAACAAGTGCCCTCTCCAACAGGGTATCTCAGTCAAATGCAAAACAAATTGGCTGGCCTGGTGGAGGAAAACCCCAACTGTGTGGGGGAGGGTGTTCCCTGTTGTCCACCAACAGCGACTCACACTACTGGATGATCGAGTTCTTCAGTTTCTAGAAGTCTGTGGATTCCTTGCTGCAAGCGTCTGGCCACTTCAGGGGACTTTGAAGGGGAAGATTTTCAGAACAAGTGGTGCCTGCAGCTTCTAGGGCCTTACCCTAAAATTGTGCCACCCGCCCACTGGCCTCTAGTAGCAAGGCCCTGACTGGCGTCGCAGAAGTTTGTGATCAAGTCCAAGCTCCTACTTTTCGTCGCACATGGGTCAATCCATAGAGAGATGAGGTGTTGGGGAAAGGAATAGCAACTTTATCTGCAAGGCCAACCAACTGCAGAAGATGGTGGTCAAACGGCCTCAAGAACCCTCTGGTCTGGCTTGGATGCTAGTGTCTTTTATGGAACAAAGAGGGGAAAGTGAGGCAATCAAGTTAAAACAAACAAACAAACAAAAAAACCCAGTAAGTTGTAGCAAATATTTCCTTGTTCTCACAAGACTGGAGTGTGGGGTGGGAGTGGGGTGGGGAGGGGGAGGGATCTGATAATTTCTTCTTTCCATCATCCATTCACAGGGGGGCTGGGTCAGGGTTTCTCTGGAAGCTAAACAAAGGTATTTTTCACCTTAAGCCCTCAGGCCTGGGAGGCACGGTTCCTGGAAAAAGGCTTTTATGTATAGTTTAATCCTTAGGCAACATCCCTTTAGTGATAAATTTATAATGAAGCTAATAGAATGCAAAGGTTAAAGTGTTTAGTCACTAAGTCTTGTCTGAGTCTTTTGTGATCTCTTGGAATGTAACGCTCCTGGCTCTTCTGTCCTTGAGATTTCCTGGGTAAGAATACCGGAGTGGGTTGCCATTTCCTTCTCCAGGGCATCCTCGCCATCCAGGGATTGAACCTTCTGTCTCCTGGTTTGGCGGGTGGATTCTTTACCACTGAGGAATGTGGGTTCAAAGGTTAAAGTAAAAGAAATATGTTTAAAACGGAGTCAGATTTGTTCTTTCCGGTTATGGTAACATTCAAAATTTGTCTCCCACCTGCATCTAAGAATACTTATGAAGACGAAAAAGAAAGGAACTCCAAAACTTTCCTGCTTCTTAACACTTTCACATTGTTATACTTTACTGTGTAAATATATCGAAAAGAAGGCTAGGTTTGTTGCAGGGAAGAGCCAGTTCTGACTCTTTTTGAAACTGTTTCTTTGACTTGCTTTGTGTTGCTTTTGTTATTATAATCATATATAATGGTCTGCCTCAGAGAACACTGCCCCTGTGTTTGACTGTCAAACTCAGGTGCCTTTATTCAGCTCACAGAGAAATAATCTGACGCTGCCTACTTGTGAATGGCTGCAAGAAAGAAGAAATGAACACATCCCTTCCACAAGGTGGCCATTCCTGGAGATGTTTTGCAAGACTGATGGCCCTTTTACTTTACTTCCTCAACATCCCCCATCTCTGTTCTAGAAAAGAATGTGGCATTCAGACCCAGATAAGATGGTTCTTTTGAAGTACTAATGTGCCACCTTCTCCGTCAGCTAGCTTTCAGAATAAAGTCCCATTCTTTGCCTCAACACATCGTCTCTCAGATAATTGGTCTCTTGTGCAGGGAGTAGAGTGGGTTCGGACTCGGTAACATATGTCTCAATTACAAATTGGCACTTGCCATGGGTGCTTGCTGTCTAACTCTACAAGGATTAAATCATGTGCTGCTGCAGCTGCTGACCTTCAACACCCCCTGAAAGGAGTTCAGGGTGGAGTGCAGAAATGAGGCAGTCTGTGCTCCAGGAAAACTGGTAGGACAGGTCTTCCAACAGTTAGATATTATCAGGAGGTGATTTTAAGATATTATCAGGAGGTGATTTTATGAACCCAATTCTAGTATCTCTTCAAATCTAGAACAGCACTAAAATCCTTCACGGTGATGACTGCTCTTCATGACTAATAGAAGCTTCACAAGACTAACACAAACTTTCTGTAAAAAGAGAATCTAAGCTTGATTGCATGCACTTCCCCATTACCAAAATCATATATATACTGACCTCCCCTACCTCTTTGGAGCAGTTTCTCAGAGCTATCTCCGGCTGCAGTCCTCTTTTTGAGCCAAATAAAACAACTCGCAACTCTCATGTGCATTTTTTCTAAGTCGACATATGGAAGAACCAGATGTGATTCTTGACCTACAAAAATTCAAGTTATTCACATACGTACACACACTTCTCAGAATCTCTCAAATCTGCTACTTGTTCTTTCCTGAAAGTTCCTTAAGACCTGTCTTAACCGCCTGAATCTTCTGTATTGTAATATGGAGCAGTAGAAAAGGAAGGAAGGATGGATACTTTTTGTATATACTTTTACAAAATGGATAGTATTAAGTATATCTATAAAATAGGATAACTTATTCAGTCAGTTGGGGTTGGGGAGGAGATAAAATTTCATATTTAAACCATTCAGACTAGCCCCTCTCAAAACAGATGTTTCAGTTTTATGAAGACTTGAGGGGGTAAATGACCAGATTAAGTGATTAGCAACTTGCTTTTAAATGTTTTGTGGAAAGTTTTACTTTCGCTTTAGGTTAGAAGGATTCGTTAACAAAACAAACCATTTGTTACACACAAATAAACAATTTGAATTTATAACAGAGATCATTTGACTTAATTCTTAAAAGACATAGAAACAACAGAGAGAAGTAACAGCATATATATCATCAAAAGGGGACGACCTACATTCACACTTGGACAGCACTGGGCAGTCCCAAATTACAGCAATCTGGAGTCCAGTTGGGAAAGGGTCCCAGGTGATGCATCCATCTCACCCGTGAGACTTCAAATAGCAGCTCTGGAGGCTCCCACTTGCCAACAAAGGTCCATCTAGTCAAAGCCATGGTTTTTCCAGTAGTCATGTATTGATGTGAGAGCTGGACCATAAAGAAAGCTGAGCACGGAAGAATTGATGCTTTTGAACTATGGTGTTGGAGAAGAGTCTTGAGAGTCCCTTGGACAGCAAGGAGAAACAACCAATCCATCCTAAAAGAAATCAGTCCTGAATATTCGTTGAAAGGACTGATGCTGAAGTTGAAGCTCCAATACTTTGGCCACCTGATGCGAAGAACTGACTTATTGTGTCAGGGTAGTGTGTAATTTCCTCGGTTCTGTCTAGCAGACAACAAAGATTTGACAGGGTGGACCAGTGTTTCAGCTCAGTTACAACTAAGTTTTATTCTGGGAGCAAATTATAATACACTCTCGAGTGGTGACAGCGGGCCTACCCCAAAGGAGAGACCTCAATGCGTCTTGGCTAACTCTTGTTATAAGTTTTTTGTCTCCTTCCCCCTGAGCCTGCCCTGTGTAAACTGGGCTAGCCAAGAGGGCTGTTTGTTTCACCAGAGGTTCTCACTCCAGTCCACAGATTTTCTTTTGTTTCATTTTCGCAGGCTTTTTCCTTTGTCTTCTAGCCACCATCATTTTGGACTCCTTTTTCCTATTCTAACTACCTAACATTTGGAGAAGACCCTGATGCTGGGAAAGATAGAAGGCGGGAGGAAAAGGGGACGACAGAAGATGAGATGGTTGGATGGCATCACCTATTCGATGGACATGAGTTTGAGCAAGCTCTGGGAGTTGGTGATGGACAGGCAAGCCTGGTGTCTTCCGGCTTCCGGGGTCTTCCGGTGTCTCCCGGGCTGCAGTCCGTGGGGTCGCAAAGAGTCGGACACGACTGAGCGACAGAACTGAACTGAACTTGTAATCCCAGGCTGCAAAAAGAGCAGCTCTGGTTTTACTTTTACATTATTACAATGCTTTTTGTTTTATCTTGCCAGTCAAAGGTTAAACCCCAGGCACGGTTGACCAGACCTCCAGGAGCTCAAGCATTTCAAGACCTGCTCCCTTTCTTATCTAAAGTGCTCCCTGACTTGCTATGCTTGCAGGCAGGCTCGGAATCCTGGCAAAGTCCAGGCAGGTTAGAAACTGTTCAGAGGCCTGCTATCCTGCTTCTGAAGCTTGAGTAAGACTGCCTCTATTTAAATTTCCCTAAAATCCCATGGATGGAGGAGCCTGGTAGGCTGCAGTCCATGGGGTCGCTACGAGTCGGATGCGACTGAGCGAGTTCACTTTCACTTTTCACTTTAACACAATGGAGAAGGCAATGGCAACCTACTCCAGTGTTCTTGCCTGGAGAAAGAGTCGGACACGACTGAAGCGACTTAGCAGCAGCAGCAGCAGCAACACCTATTCAGAAACAGACAAACAAAAAGCAAATATTTGTGCCATGGAAGAGTGAACGCTAGTCTCAGTGTTCTATTTGCACAAGGGGTTCGTTTGTCCAATGTGTATGGCTCCACCGTATTGTTGCAGGAAGGGGGATCCCTTCCAGGGCCTGAAATTGGGCTCTTGTCTAACACTTGGAAATGAATTGTCCGAGGAGACACATTGCTGCCAAAGCAAGAGATTTTATTGGGAAAGGGCGCCCGGGCACAGAGCAGGAGGGTAAGGGAACCCAGGAGAACTGCTCTGTCACATGGCTTGCAGTCTCGGGTTTTATGGTGATGGGATTATTTTCCGGGTTGTCTCAGAGTCCTTCCTAGTGGTGCACACCTTGTTCAGCAAGCCAGAGAGGAGGGTTCTGTGAGGTGGTCGGATATGTGGTGTCTCCTTTTGACCTTTCCCGAACTCTTCCGGTTGGTGGAGGCTTATTAGTTGTGTTCTTTACCAGAACCTCCTGTCATAAAACAACTCATGCAAATAGTTACTATGGTGCCTGGCCAGGGTGGGCGGTTTTAATTAGTGTGCTTCCCCTAACAGTATGACAATGTAATGATCTTTAGTGGAACGTAGAGACCAAAGCAGATTTCTCTTGTCGGTTCCCACCTCAAGTGGATTTCATTTAGGAGAGAATAATAACCATTTTGAGGTTTAGACTGTCACAGAAAATTAGACTAGACTCACACTTTGCAAAATTAACTAGTATTTGAATGACAGTACTTTCTACCTTGAGTTAGCTTTAAAATATTATTTTAGCTCCCCATGGACAGATTATTTTCTGAGTTTAGAATTAGTATGATAGTCTGATTTATCTACAGGGACTAATGTCAATTAAAGAAGTCTTAGTATGTTTTGAAGAGTTTAACTCGGTACTTGTTTTCTTCCTCCTCCTCCTATTAATTATCTGTTAAAATTGCAGATTAAAGTACTTAAAATTCTAAGACTGGTTATTTAAATTCATTCATCACAGTAAAAGACAATCTGTTTCTAAATTTTCGTTAGTTCCTCATGCCTCATTGTTTTATTTTCTTTTTGCAAACCAGTGGGTGCTACCGTTTTCACCTTGGCCCAGGGCAGTCGCCCTGTGAAGGAGTACTGCTGCTGCTACTGCTGCTGCTAAGTCTAGATTATTTTAAAAAAGAAAGAAAACGACGTGGAGGCCACCAGAGCGTATTTATCAACAGCATGGGTGAACAAAACGACAAGCACCAATGGTCTCCCAGCCTTATGCAGCGATGGCATCCTCTCCGGGTCAAGTCTGAAACGTAATTCCTTCGATAGCTCAGTTGGTAGAGCGGAGGACTGTAGCGTGTTAAACGTCATAGGCATCCTTAGGTCGCTGGTTCGAATCCGGCTCGAAGGAGTTCATGTTTTGTGTGGTTTTAAATTAAATCGCCCACCTTAAGGCCTTTGTCACTTACATAAATACTTGCTGTGCATCTGTTGAAGACTCAACTGTGTGCAGGGAATATGTTTCTTTAAACTATTGTTTTCCGTAACAACTTCTAACACGCACGATCGCACTTCAGCACCATAATTCATTAAGGGCCGGTGCCGCAGAGAAGTCCGGAACCCCGACCAGGGGATCAGAGTTGGGCCCGTTTTCAGCAAAGGTGGTGGTGATCTAGTCGTTAAGTCACGTCCTACTCTTTTGCGACCCCAGGGACTGTGGACTGCCAGGCTCCTCTGTCCACGGGATTTCCTAGACAAGAATGCTGGAATGGGTTGCCATTTCCTTCTCCAGGGGGTCTTCCCGACCCAGGAATCAAGGAATCAAGGGACAAGTCTTCGCCACACCCCTGGGGATCAGAAGACCCGGGCGGGAAGAACCCGGGAGGGGGAGGGGGCGGCCTGCTGAAACAACGCTCACCAATTGTTAGTAACTGGTGGAGCACGAGCGCCCCCTGGTGTACTCAGTTCAATCGCTCAGTCGTGTCTAACTCTGCGACCCCTTGGACTGCGGCAAGCCAGGCTTCCCTGTCCATCACCAACTTCCGGGACTTGCTCTGTTCTTTCCCGGTGGATGCTCTACTACTGGCAGCCACCTACAACCCCTGGAGGAGGGATGAAATTCTACCTCCCCTTCTAGGTTTAGTTATGCAAAGAAAGGTGATTCTCATTACTGGCTGGGAAACGTGGGTGGATGTCAGAATCACCTGCGAATATTTTACAAAGCGCCTATACTTGTGCTACTTTGGCGGTGGGACCTAGACATCGGTAGTTTTAAAAGCTCCCAGGTAGCTCTCGGTCCCATATTGAACTCGAGTTGGAAGAGGCGAGTCCGGTCTCAAAATGGAGGATCATGACCCAAGGAACCAGAGCAGTTGAGAAAGCTGTTTATTGGTGGTCTGAGCTTTGAAACTACAGATGATAGCTTAAGAGAACATTTTGAGAAATGGGGCACACTTACAGATTGTGTGGTGATGAGAGACCCTCAAACAAAACGTTCCAGGGGCTTTGGTTTTGTGACTTACTCTTGTGTTGAAGAAGTGGATGCAGCAATGTGTGCTCGACCGCAAAAGCTTGATGGGCGTGTAGTGGAACCAAAGAGAGCTGTTTCTAGACAGGATTCTGTAAAGCCTGGTGCCCATCTAAGAGTGAAGAAAATTTTTTGTTGGTGATATTAAAGAAGATATAGAAGAATATAATTTGAGAGACTACTTTGAAAAGTATGGCAAGATTGAAACCATAGAAGTTATGGAAAACAGGCAGAGTGGGAAAAAGAGAGGATTTGCTTTTGTAACTTTTGATGATCATGATACAGTTGATATAATTGTTGTTCAGAAATACCACACTATTAATGGGCATAATTGTGAAGTGAAAAAGGCCCTTTCTAAACAAGAGATGCAATCTACTGGATCACAAAGAGGTTGTGGAGGTGGATCTGGCAACTTTATGGATCGTGGAGGAAACTTTGGAGGTGATGGAGGTAACTTTGGCTGTGGTGGAAACTTAGGTGGAAGAGGCGGCTATGGTGGTGGAGGTGGTGGCAGCAGAGGGAGCTATGGAGGAGGCAATGGTGGATATAATGGATTTAGAGGGGATGGTGGCAATTATGGCGGTGGTCCTGGTTATAGTAGTAGAGGAGGTTACGGTGGTGGTGGACCAGGAGGATATGGAAACCAAGGTGGTGGATATGGTGGCAGTGGTGGAGGATATGATGGTTACAATGAAGGAGGAAATTTTGGAGGTAACTATGGTGGTGGTGGAAACTATAATGATTTTGGAAATTATAGTGGACAACAGCAGTCAAATTATGGACCCATGAAAGGGGGTAGTTTTGGTGGAAGAAGTTTGGGCAATCCCTATGGTGGTGGTTATGGATCTGGTGGTGGAAGTGGTGGATATGGTAGCAGAAGGTGCTAAAAACTCAGAAGAAAAGGGCTACAGTTCTTAGCAGGAGAGAGAGCGAGGAGTTGTCAGGAAAGCTGCAGGTTACTTTGAGACAGTCGTCCCAAATGCATTAGAGGAACTGTAAAAATCTGCCACAGAAGGAACGATGATCCATAGTCAGAAAAGTTACTGTAGCTTAAACAGGAAACCCTTCTTGTTCAGGACTGTCATAGCCACAGTTTGCAAAAAGTGCAGCTATTGATTAATGCAATGTAGTGTCAATTAGATGTACATTTCTGAGGTCTTTTATCTGTTGTAGCTTTTTCTTTTTCTTTTTCTTTTCATTACATCAGGTATATTGCCCTGTAAATTGTGGTAGTGGTACCAGGAATAAAAAGTTAAGGAATTTTTAACTTTTCAAAAATAAAAAATAAAATAAAATCTCCCAGATAATTTGAACGTATTGCAAGATTTGAGAACCACTGCAGAATAGAAGTTTTTAGAAAATTAATAGACAAGGGTTAACAATAGAAAATAATTGTTAATTTTATGCCAATTTCATTAAAATATGTTAACCACACTTCTACCCCGTCTGAAAAATGTGATTCCGAATACCTACGGAAGAGTTCCCAACTATAAAAGATATTAAGTAAGGAAGAGTTGTCTGAGGGTTTTGTGCCTGACACTTTTGCATGTTCCTTCCCATGCTTCAGAACTTTTATTCTTTAAGTAAGCAATTCTCAAACTTTGGTGAGTGAACCACCTAGAGAGTTAATGTAGGACACAGAAGTCCAGGCTTAATGAACTAGGTTTGAGAGACACTGCCTATAACACATTGGCAACTACCAGTATTAACGGCTAGAACTGGTAGTATCCTTGCTCTTTGAAAGCGAATTGAGGGCAAAAGAGTAAACAAGAAAAATGGTCCAATTTTCTTTTCAAAGATAGCATGGGCCTTGGATGCACAGCTTATTAGATTGTCCTGGATTTTCTCACCGAGCTCTCACCAGAGCTTCCAATTCAAACAAGTTCTCCACTGCGATTTCTCTCCCATGCTGTGCTTGCCCGCTTACTCGCTTCAATCGTGTCCAACTCTTTGCAACCCTATGGACTGTAGCTCTCTAGGCTCTTCTGTCCAGGGGATTCTCCAGGCAAGAATAGGTGAGTGGGTTGCGTGCTCTCCTCCAGGGGATCTTCCCAACCCAGGGATCGAACAGGCGTCTCTTAGTCTCCTGGACTGGCAGGTAGGTTCTTTACCACTAGCGCCACCTGGAAGCCCTTCCCTCCCATAATCAGGCCATATTCCTCAAGATTTCCGGTATTAGTGCCAGCAGCAGCCCCACCATCTCCGTAGAAACAGCCAGATGACTTCAGAAGAGGAAGAGTGAATGTTAAAAAAAAAAAAAAAAACCTCAAACATACCTACATATTCTTTAGCTCGTCACAATCATATTAAGAAAAGTACATAAAGCAATTATCTCCCAAGTTTTAAAAAAAGGTGGAAATCATTTGTTTCAGTTGTAAGAATTTCACGTTACCTTCAAGAGATCAGACATGTGGGAAATTGATTCTGAGAATAAAAATGTAACATTAACGTATAAATAACTGGAAGGTAGATGTGTAAATTCACCTGGTAGAGACAGTCTTCAAAAACGGAGAGAAAACCCAAAGCATCCAAACTTGCCTACCTTATCACTGAAGACAAAGGTGAGGTCATCAATATTACTGAATTGCGTCTTTAAGTGGTAATGTTTAAGCAAAGTGTTTATTATTTATAGAAGCATGGGAATAAAGGCCAAAGCGTAAGTGGAACATAAAGCTGGAGAATGCGGGCATCGATCCCGCTACCTCTCACATGCTAAGCGAGCGCTCTACCATTTGAGCTAATTCCCCACATAGATAGGTAAACCTGTCTTCCTTTCTCACTTTAAATCTGAAAGTAATTCAGAACTTGTGGCCACTGCGATTTGTACCTGTATTCGATATTGCGCAAGAGTTTCACACTTGACTCACATCTACGGAAACCGGGGACAGGAAGGAAATTGCAGGTGTATCCAGAAGGGCAATTCAAGTTTCTCGACCAATGAGACTCGGCTTTTGGCCATCCCAATAGTTCCTGACAATTCCCTCATTCCTAAGTTTTCCACCAGTTGACTCAGCTAGCCCCAGAAACAGATTCTCCAGAGTTCGGACAAATGTCCCCTAAGATCTGCTTTCTGTCTGGCTTAAAAAAAAATTTCCGTCGGTGGACACAAGGTCACGAGGGGATGTGCGTCCCAGTAAATTCCTCCCTTCATTCTGACTTCGTAGTCCCGATTTCGATCAAGGGTGTACAAGTTATTTTTCTAAGGGTAAATATTAATAGGAGAAGAGAATATAATCATGGTTACATGCTTAGATCTGGATTCTCTGCAAAACAAAAACAAAAGTAGTAGGTGCCACTTTTTATTCTGGGCCTGCGGAGTACCAGGTACCAAGCACTGTTTTAGGTGCTAGGTACTGTACAGAGTTAGTTCTGAAGAGAGAACTCTTGGGCATTTCGAGGACCATCACTTGCAGTAAAGTCATTTGAAGGTCCTTCTCCAACATCTAAATATCAACTACTTCTTTGTCTGAAATTCCATCATTAGAAACTTTTTGTTCTTATTGTTTAGTTTTATTTTCTAGTCTCAATGAAACTGGGGCAAAGTGATAAAATTGAAATGGAGAAGATGGAGCATTTTACTCAAGAAAGTGACTCTATGTTCCTATGCTGTGTAGGCATGCTGTGCAGGCCTTTCCAGAACCCTCTTAATCCTCTTAAATGCTTGCGCTTCTCTTTTCTATTTCAGTGCAATCAAGGCGGATTAAAAAAAAAAAGTGAATAACTTTCTGTGGGAAAAAGTCCTCCACCTTCCTGCACCCACTCCATTTGAGACAAAAGAGTTCAAAACTCAGATATTCCAAGTGTATGTAGAAACCCACCATTTATCTCAAAATTCGGCTCAAGGTCAGCCTTACCTTCTCTCCATCTACATGTTCTCACTTTACTCTTCCTTGGATAGAATTTACCCAGGTACAAAAGTCAGTTTGTCCTCCACTCATTTTTTTTTTAACATTTATTTTCCATGATTATATTAGAGATGCAAATATGGAACTGGAATGAAAAAAAGAAAAAAGTGGCCTAATTCCACAATTCAGATCCATGGATTGAGCTTTGGGATGACTGATTATGAACTGGGACCAACTTCGGGATTTCAACCATGAGCTAGGAGTTCTAGTTTCCAATAGCATTGAATTAGGTATTAAATTTTGAACCTCTTAGCTTCCATTAGAAGTAAAATGAAGATCAAGAATACTGTCATAAAATTCACACGGACATTTTACCAGTTGTTAAACTATTGACTGAACTCTAAACTCACTGCTCTGGACTGAACTGTGTTCTTCCCACATCCAAATGTGACTGTATTTGGAATTAGAAAGTGATTATGGTTAATGTAGTAGTTAGGGTGGGGCCCTGATCCTGTAGGATTACTGTCCTCATAATGGGAGACATCAGAGTTCTCTCTGTCAAATCAGGAAGAGAGCTCTCACCTGGAACTGAATGGTTGTCATCTTGATCTCAGACATCCCAGCCTCCAGAACTGTGAGAAAATTAATTTCTGTTATTTAAACCACCCAGTCTATGGCATTTTGTCATAGCAGCTGGTGCAGACTAAGACACGCATCCTTTAATCTGCCTTGTGATAAAGGAGGTAGGACTCTATAAACCACACTGCTGACTTACTACTAGGCTTTATATTCAGTTCAGTCACTCAGTCATGTCTGACTCTGCGACCCCAAGGACTGCAGCACAGCAGGCTTCCCTGTCCATCACCAACTCCCTGAGCTTACTCAAACTCATGTCCATCCAGTCGGTGATGCCATCCAACCATCTCATCCTCTGTCATCCCCTTCCTTTGCCAAAAAGGAAGCTAGCGGGAGAATGCAAGGAGGAGGAAGAGGAAAGGTGGACTTGTCTTTTCAGTTTTCTTCCTGGGAGCTTCCTGCGCCTCTAAGTATCACCCCAGTAAACTTCTGCATCCCAAAAGACACAACAGTTCTGAAGCAGCAATTGAATCCAGCACCATGCTGAATTTTTCACACTTGGCGTATCTGCTATTTTCCACCTTGTATTTGAAGCATGGATAGGACACTGGACAATGAATTAGAAACTTCGCTTTCTAGGATCTCTCCTATCCAGCTGGTAATTCTCTATTAGGTCAGAAACACTGCAAGTTGCTAGATATTTTCTTAATTTTTCACGGAAAGGGATTTAATTACTGAATTCAATATTGACTACATGCTCTCAATATTCCTAAATAGAAGGCATTGGCAACTGCCATTTAAGGAAAATTTGGGAATATTTTTCAATAATATCATTTTGTATAAATAGTATAGTTTTGCATAAATTTGTATAAATAAGCACAGACATTTATAAAATATATTTTCCTTAAGTGTATTTCCAAAGAAAGCCTTTTCTCTCCAGATAATTTAGTGTATTCCCCATTTATGTCTATTTCTGCTTTAGGCACAAGTCTAAGGCAATCTCTGTTGAACCTCAATGTTTGACAATTTTCTCTGGAAAAACCATTTATTTATATTCACATTTAAATTTCATAGGTGTTTTGGTTTCACTTTAATTGCACCACAGTAATCATTCAATATAATATGAACCACCCAAATTATTTATTCAACTAAAAAAATTGACACTCCACATATTTCATCATTAGATCTATGAACACACACAATTTCCCATTAGATTTTCAGAAAGAGAATCACAATGATACGAAAATGCACCAGATATTTCTCTGTTCACAACTTAGGGATCCTCTTTAACCTAATTGTGTTTTCAGTAATTATATCATTTATTGAGCAAATCTAGACTTTTTTTTTCCTAGAGAAAAAGGAAATGGTAATTAGAGGGGACAGCAGGAAATCGGGCGTAATGCAAGAAATTCACCCTAGTAGGTATGTAATACTTAGGGAGGAGGACATGGGATATCGGTAGAACTTTTAAGATATACATAGAACAATATCCTAACGTCCTAGATGTACAACCCAATGGATTTTAGATATTTATTAAATCCGTGAAAGCAATTACCCAGATCATGACATAGGACCTATTCAGCCTTTAAAAAGACTGCTCAAAATGAATTATACTTTTAAAAATGAATGCGTATTATCAAAGCAGAAATCATCTGGATAGACATTAGAAAAGGGAGTCTAAAAAAGTTCTCGGAGGTGATCCTTCGATAGCTCAGTTGGTAGAGCGGAGGACTGTAGGTATTTGACTAATGGCCATCCTTAGGTCGCTGGTTCGAATCCGGCTCGAAGGAGCACACTTTTTGAAAAGTAACTCCGCTTCAAGATAACAAGATTCTGTCCTACCCATTTAGGAAAACCGTATCACTCATGGCTCACTTTTGATTGAGAGAGGAGGAGCTAAAGCAGATAGAACAGGGGTAGCAAAGCAAAACTCTTTAGTGTTCAAGGGAATTAATTTTTAAAATACAATTATATAATCACTACCCATATTAATTTTAGAATATTTCTAGCACCTTTCACGTTTGCCTCTGTTTTTGAAATAAACAGTCAAAATTACAATACTCAGGTAAAGATTATTTAAAGTATTCTAAGACAACTGCTCAATAGCTCCTTCGATAGCTCAGTTGGTAGAGCGGAGGACTGTAGGAACTTGGTTGATGGTTATCCTTAGGTCGCTGGTTCGAATCCGGCTCGAAGGAGGTCTCATTTTAGGAAAAGCATTGCAAACCTAACGGAGAAGGCAAGGGCACCCCACTCCACTACTCTTGCCTGGAACATCCCATGGACAGAGGAGCCTGGACGGCTGCAGTCCATGGGGTCGCTGAGGGTCGAACACGATTGACCGACTTCACTTTCACTTTTCACTTTCATGCATTGGAGAAGGAAATGGCAACCCACTCTAGTGTTTTTGCCTGGAGAATCCCAGGGATGGGGGAGCCTGATGGGCTGCCGTCTCTGGAGTCGCACAGAGTCGGACACGACTGAATTGACTTAGCAGCATTGCAAGCCTAAACACGATGATCTTGTAGGAATAGACAGATAAACAAACAAATGAACCTGAGGTAGGCACAGGAAGCTGTCAAAAAATACTTTTTTCATCTGGGTTGCTAAAAGAATCTCCAGAAACTGATTTTTCAAGGAATTGAGAAGGGGTTTATGGCAAAGGGGTAGGTCACCCTACCACAATGTTTTCATTTTTCCTAAAGGTTCAATGGCCCTTTAAAGCTCTCCGTTGAGACTTATGTGAATAAACGTTCTATCAATGACAATTTCAAATACACCCAAGGTAAAGAACACAGAATAATTTACCATTGTGGCCATCACAGTGGCAACTGACATCATCTACTCTTGCACAAGACCCACCTCCCTCATTCTTGTAGTCAATCCCCAAAAGTTTTCTCATTTCACTCTTTGTGGCTCAGTATTTTGAAGACTTCGGTGTTAAGAGCTAAAAGCGAAACCTCGTTTGTTTCTCTCCCTATTCCAAAAAAGTAGGAGGCAACTAACAGAAAGTTCTCGTCCATAAATGAATGAAACAGGCATATGAGAACTAGAGAAACACAGTTTATTAGTCTTTAGAACCACTCCATCAAAGAGCACGTGGCGAGTTAACTTTAGAAAATATACTTGGAGTCCTGTTCAGCAACGACTGTCATCTCGGATTATAACTGTGGGTAGATTTACTACTGCTTGCATCCTCTGGCTTTCTTGGCTCCCTGGTTCCACCGGGATGGGAAATCTTGAGCCACAAACTCGTCCACAGCCCCTTCCAGGAAGCCGGCCCAAGAATTTGTACGCATTCCAGGGCGCGGCGCCTTGCAGTCGACCCCAAGGCAGATGTGGGTCGGAGGAACCTTGGCGCCTTAAGGACACGGGTAGCGCGCACAAACGGACAAGTCCTCCGGCCACAAGATGAGGGGAGCGAGCCCGGAAAGCGGCCTCTGGTTTGATGAAGGGACCGCGTTCAAGACCTCGCCATAGTTGGGAACTGCCAGGGCCGAGTCCGTTCTAGCGGTTGTTCAGCTCAAGGAGGTGAAAGAGGAAAGAAGCAGGTTGCTCTGACTGGACTGACTCCATTTTTAAAAGAAAAGGAACTCCATCTTACACCCTCGGCGAACTTTTGGACTGTATATCTGAGAGGCCATGGAGATAAAATACCAGCGCACGAACAAAAACCCAGACCAGGCAGACGCCGTACCTAGACCTCCCGGAGCCAGAAGGAAAGCAATGTCCACTATCTAATCAGTCACTATCTGTAATCTTAATAATACCTATTGATGTGGGGCTAAACTGTATGTCCAGTTAGCTTTAGAATGTGAATTTATGGCTAAAACCTGACTGTATCTCTTACTAACGTTGTCCAGAGCCGATTTTAAAGAATTTGGGGATGTGGGCTTGGGCACGTACATTTTGGGCATAATAGGTTGTCACAAAAATCGGTCGGGTCCCTGGCTAAAGAGGAAACTCTGCCTCAGACCCGCGGGTGTAATAAACTGCAGTCCACTATTCACGCTATCCTTCTGAGTGAGTTTGCTTCCCGGAGCGTTTGGCTACAACATTTCGTGCTTTGGCCGGGAAACTCTTCTCTGTGAGAGACAAGTCCCATTTGGGGCTACTCCGAGGCTTCGCGGCTCGGATCTTCTAGAGGGGGGAAGGCGCCTCGCCCTTCTGGAAAGATTCCACTTCTCCACGCCGGGATCTTTCACGTTAGTGGGTAGTGGACTGCGGCAGGGGAGTTAGGCGCTCAGGTAAGGAGGTTCCCACCCTGCCGGGTGGAAGAGGGGGCCTGATCAACCCCATGGGAGGGAATAGGGGACACACACTGACAGTCAAAGTCACAAAGGAGGTGGTGTCCTCGTCGTCTTGGGGTAAATTGTTACCAGGCGATTGCAAGAGAGCTTTGGGAGGAAGAAACTTGGTCTTTGTGTGCGTATATTATGCCCTCCCCGAGGAGGTGTCCCATCTGCTGTGGAATTCTTGATCCCTCAGGGTTGTCAGGCTAAAAGGAGGAAGATACGCGAGTGAATAGAAATTGACCTTTCCGGAGACGGTCTGGGACGTGGAATATTTAATCCATCTATGTTTTCATCCGCACCCAATCAAGCCCACCAAGGCAGAACAGACTTTCAAAGTGAGAGGAGAAACAACCTTGGACCACTTGGTGTTCTGGTTCGGCTGTGCGGACCTGCAGGTGAAGACTCGCCGATTCCCCTTCTGGCAGGAAGGCTCTCCTCACCCCAATTAAGAAGGAGGAGGAATGGCAATTTAAGTGTTTCATTGAGTGGAAATATCAAGAAGTACTTAGGTTACCGAGAACTTGTGGACAGAACGAAAAGGGAAGGAAGAAGAAGGTCCAAGAAAGTAAGCGAGATGGGAGGAAGTGTATCTAAGGCAACTGTATTGGAGTGCATGATTAAGCATTTTAAGAAGGGATATGAAGAAGACTATGGGGTGAACATGACGCCTAACCGACTCCGCGTATTCTGTGAGGTTGAACGGCCCTCTCCCGGAATAGGATGGCCACCAGAGGGCACCATGGACTTAAAACCAATAAAAGCAGTCTGCAGTAGTCACAGGAACGCCGGAGCAGCCGGATCAATACCCATATATTGATTCATGGCTGTGGTTGGCTCGAGATCCTCCCCCTCGGGCAAGACTCTGCATTCAAAAAGAGAGAGGGAAAACATTAATGGCACAAAAATCGACTGATGACAAAAGAGAAATTCTGCAGGATCCGGACGGGAGCTATTTGCCCTCTCCCCCATACTGGATGACGCGTCGGCCCCCTAATGCTCCACCAGGACCGGAGACCGCCTTAATGACCACCGATCCAGGGCCTGCTGGGGCTCCACCAGCTGCTCCCCCGCCAACTACCTCGGAGATCGTACAGCCGCCATCTCGGCAGGCTCCGATCCCGGCGGTAGGAACTTCTAGTCAACGTCCACAGGACTCAGCCTCAGCCGAACCTCCTAAGCAGTATCCGCCTCTCCCGGTGAGTACTGACGGAAGAGGGGAAGGAGACACAGGAATTCGACCGAGGCTGCGCTCCGCCAAGGAGCCGGGGGAAAGGGTCCCGCAACAAGTGCCTCGCAGAGAGCTACAACAGCCTGTTCAGGGAGCAGACAGACACTACCACCAGCCTCCCCGCGCCTACTATTACCAACCATTTTCCTCTGTGGATCTACTAAATTGGCAGAAACTCACTCCACCGTACTCGGAGGAGCCACAAGGCATGATCAGGCTGATGGAGACTATTTTTCGAATCTACCGTCTTACGTGGGACGACATAATCCAGCTGCTAGTCTCCCTCTTCAGTACTGAAGAAAGACACAGGATCCATACTGAGGCTAGAAAATGGCTACAAGAAGTGGACCCCGAGTGTACTGTAAACCCACAGCGGTAGGCAGAATTAGCCACCCCTGATGAAAGGCCGGATTGGGACTATAACACAGAGGCAGGAAGGGGCCACCTTGAGAGATATAGGGCGGCTATTTTACAAGATCTCAAGAGGGCTGCCGGTAAGCCTATAAATATGGCAAAACCTACCGAAGTAGTCCGAAAGGAAACCGAAACACCTACTGAGTTTTATGAAAGACTATGCAAGACCTATAGACTTTATACACCAATAGATCCAGAGGCAGCTTGGTCTCAAATTGTGATAAATACAACCTTTGTATCTCAAGCCTACCCTGATATCAGACGCAAGCTCCAAAAGATAGACGGAGTATTAGCCACGACCAGCTGACAAATAATTGACATTGCTAATAAGGTGTTCAGAAACAGAGACATGGAGGCAAAAAAGAAGGCTGAGAAAAAACGGAGAGAAGGATAACAAGAGAGCAGATTAGAGGATCGCGTTACTGGCTCAGGCCTTGGGAAGGCCCCTCCCTGGGCCTTCCCCAAAACCTCCACCCCCTCTAAATCAGTGTTGGTCTCCTGGCAAGCCTCCTACAAGGAAGCCCAGGACCGCCCTGCAACCAAATCAATGCGCCCGATGCCGGGGCTTCGGTCATTGGAAAAATGAATGCCCCAGAATAGCTGGGAAAAATAACTGGCATTGGCTGTTTTCGGGCTGGCTGAACTGGAAGCTGAATAGGGGTGCCGGGGCTCAAAGACACAAGGTCCCCAAGAGCCCATGGTAAAACTAAAAGTGGAGGACCAAATTATTGACTTTATGGTGAATACTGGAGCAGAAATGTCAGTGGTGACTGAACAGGTGGCTCCCCAGAGAAGGTCACTGCTGTAGGAGTAACCAGGGAAAAGCTGACTAACCATTCTGTCTACCCCAAAAATGCCAGATTGGGGTGGGGGGCATCAAGTGACTTATGAATTCTTGTATATTCCTGAATGCCCAGTACCTCTGTTGTAGAGAGACTTGTTGTCTAAGTTGGGGCCACAAGTGACCTTTCCCCCCAAGAAAGACCCACTCTCCAGTGGGCTCGACCACCTATTTACTCTCCCTCTCGGTAACCCCTCAAGATGAATGGAGGTTGCATGATCTTTCAGAAGGGAAACCTGATGGGTTAAACAATCCAGAGAGAGAGAGCTAATCCAACAATTCCCTGAGGTTTGGGCGAAAGATATCCACCCTCCCCCTCCCCTCCCCCCTGCCCCCGCCCGGGCTCGCCAAACATTAAGCTCCAGTGGTAAGAGAACTCAAACCTGGTGCCATACCAGTCAGGAAATGTCAGTACCAGTTACCGCTGGAGGCACGAATTGGTATCTTTCCACATATAAATACGCTACAGCAGGTGGGCATCATGATTGAATGCCAGTCAGCCTGGAACACACTGATCTTGCCAGTTAAGAAGGAAGGGGGACAGGACTACAGGCCTGTACAGGACCTCACACAGGTCAACCAAACAGCGATAACTCTACACTCCACTGTTGCTAACCCATATACCTTACTCAGTCTCCTCCCACCGAGTGCTAAGACCTATACTTGCCTGTATCTAAAATACACATTCTTTTGTATCCACATTGCTCCGGTACCTGAACCCACTTTTGTCTTTGAATGGGAAGATCCAGCAGGGAGCACCAAACAACAGCTCACTTGGACTTGCCTCCCACAAGGATTTAAGAATTCCTCGATCATTTTTGGGGAAGCCTTGGCTTCTGATCTGGATTCATTCCAGCCAGGAAGGTTTAGATACTGGTTGCTACAATACATGGATGATCTGCTGTTGGCTGCAGAGAATAAAGAACACTGCTGGGAAGGAACTAAGGCTTTGCTAGAACCATTGATGGAGACGGGCTACTGAGTTTCGAGGAAAAAGGCACAGATCTACAAGGAGGAGGTAAGATATTTGGGGTTTGTCCTGAGATGGAGCAAAAGACTGTTGGACCAATCCAGAAACGAAGTAATCTTGAGAATCCCATGACCAAAAACCTGACGATAGGTCTGAGAATTTGGGGGAGCCACTGGGTTCTGTAGAATTTGGATCCCAGGATACTCTCAGATGGACCAACCGTTATATGAACTCCTAACAGGGCCAGAAGGGAATTCACGAAATTGGACTGAGAGGCAGCAACAGGCCTTTGAAAAGCTAAAATTGGCAATTACATCGGCACCTGCATTGGGTCTGCCAGAACTTACTAAACCATTCACTCTTTATGTGACTGAAAAAGACAAAGTGGCTATGGGGGTATTAACCCAGGCTATGGGGACGTGGGATAGACCAATGGCCTATCTCTCAAAACGGCTGTACAACATTGCCACCGGGTGGCCCGGGTGCTTTCGAGTGATTGCCGTGGTTGCCTTACTGGTCCGAGAAGCATCCAAGCTAACTTTGGGCCAAAACTTAATTGTAAAGGTCCACCATGAGGTCAATGCTCTCCTATGAGGAGACCCCACAAATGGTTGTCAACGTAGCAGATTACCCAATATCAGGGACTTTTATGTGAGAACCCCCATGTTACTATTGAGCTCTGTCAGACCTTAAATCTGGCTACATTCCTTCCTATGGGGGAAGGCGGACCCTCACATAATTGTGAAGAAATCCTGGAAGAAGTTTATGCTAGCAGACCTGACCTGAGAGACTAGCCAATCCTGGACTCACATTGGGTCCTGTACACTGATGGCACCAGCCTGGTGAAACAAGGACAATGGCTATCGGGGTATGTGGTAGTCACAGAAAAGAGCATCGTCGAGACTGGTTCTCTGCTATCTCACTGGTCTGCTCAACGGACTGAATTATGGGCTCTCATTCGGGCCCTCCAGTTGTCAAAAGGTAAGAAGACCAACGTTTACACTGACTCCAGGTATGCTTTTGCTACTTTGCAATATACATGGGGCCCTATACAAGGAGAAAGGGCTCTTAACAGCTAACAGTAAAGACATCAAAAACAAGGAAGAGATCTTGACCCTACTAGATGCTGTATGGGAACCTGAAAAAGTAGCAATAATATATTGCTGGGCTCACCAAAAAGAGGGCACCCTGCAGGCGGGGGGAAATCGACAGGCAGACGGAGCCACAAAATAAGCCGCTGAAGAATTTGGAGTCACTGGGGTGGGATTGTTAAGGCTTTTGTGCTCTTGAGAATGCCCAAGTTAACTTCAACTGTCCCACAGTATACCCCGGCCCAAGACCAGCTGGCTGAGATAGAAAGGGCCACCAAGAATGAAAAGGGCTGATGGGAACTGCTGGATGGCAGGTTGCTAGTTCCTGAAATATTGGCCTCTTCATTAGTGTCTCAGTACCCTAGGCTACTCACTTGGGATGTGACAAAATGGAAGAATTAATTTGGAAATATTTTTTAATACCACGGCTTTCTTCCTTGTGTAAAATGGAATCCCAGAACTGTTCTGCTTGCTCAGAGGTCAATGCTACCCCCGGACATAAGCAGAAATCTCTGGGAATACAATTAAAGGGTACTCTGCCCTTTGAACATTTAGAAGTGGACTTAACTTAAATGAAACCCTACTGGTATTATCATTATTTACAAGTCGTGGTACGTACCTTTTCAGGTTGGGTGGAGGCATTCCCCACCTGAACTGAAAAAGCAAATGAAGTGGCTCATTGTCTGATTCAAGAAATAATCCCCAGATTTGGGTTCTCAACCAGTATAGGCTCAGACAATGGTCTTGCTTTTGTAGCCAATTTAATTCAACAACTATGTAAACCTCTAAATGTCAAATGGAAATTACATACAGCATATAGACCCCAGAGTTCCAGAATGGTGGAAAGAACTAACCAAACCCTAAAAGATACACTTTCAAAATGGATCATAAAGACTGAGGGTTCATGGATGGACTTACTTCTGGTGGCCTTGCTCAAATTAAGAATGACCTCATGTTCCCATGGTTATTCTCCTTATGAAACTGTCTATGGAAGACCCCCTCCCATAGTAAGACAGGTGTTGGCAAATTTGCCATGTAAGAGGGGGATGGGATTTCACAGAGGATGGAAAAATGAGGTAAAGTGATAAACCAGGTAACTAAGTTTGTCCAAGAATGGATGTCATTCCCCCTTGGGGAGCAGATTCATGAATTTGTGCCCGGTGATCAAGTGTGGGTCAAGGACTGGAAGCATGACTCCTTGGCCCCACATTGGAAAGATCCATATACTGTTGTACTAACTACACCTAAGGCAGTTAAAGTTGCAGGTGTCACTCCCTGGATCCATCACACGAGGGTGAAGAGGACATACCACACAGACCTGGAGGATGCCGAGTGGACTATACAAAAGGACCTCGCTGATCTCCGTGAAACCAAGATCATCTTAAAAAGAAAAAATGAAGCTCCGCAATCAACTCCTACTACACGGACTTTCTGGTATCCTGGGACTAACCCTAATTTCAGCATAAGACAACATTTTCATCTCATGGGCACATTCCTATGCTGACTTCCACAATAGATCTAACTGCTGGGTATGTGGAGCTATGCCCATGTCCATCATGGATGGACTCCCATGGTGGGTGTCACCTCTACGAAGGGGTGACATGCCTAGTTTATGTGACTATTTTCTTCAGATGAAACAACAAAAGTCGAATGTGGAAACTGTCATTACAGCAGCCACTACCCATTGGTTTGATAAAAAGGCTGATGATCTGACAAAAGGCCACAGGATACATTTTAATTGTATTCTTAGCTCAGAAAATGCTTATCAATATTATGTGATAGCCAATGCCCAAACAATTAAAAAAAAAACAGGTATTTTGACCAATTTTACCAGATATGAAATGAATCTATGTAGATTACTCCAGAAAAGGGACAACTTGTTATGATAGCTGACATTTGCTGGGAACAGGCTGTACACACTACTGGATATAATAACCAGACAATAGACAAAAAGGACTTGAAGCCAATGGGCTTTCTACGGACAGAACAGTGTTATAAGACCTATAAAATTACTTATGATCCAAATCAATCCACCCAATGGCCTGGGACGGACTAGGGAGTCAACCCCGGAATCAGGTGGATTGCTCCAAACAGCACTCATTGGTTATGCAGGACCAATCTGTGGCCATGGGTACCTAAGTGTGGGTAGGAAGATGTACTTTAGGTCTGGCCTTTGCCCATGGGAACATTAGGCCAACAATACAGGACCCCATAAATGTACCCTCCCTACGGGCCAGATGGTCACGATCAGTTTTCCATTGGTATGATTATTTGACTGCTACATTTGTTCCTTCGTTGGGCACTACAGGTACAATGATTAGAGTTGAAGCCCTAACTAATTTCACCCAAAGGGCCCTAAATGACAGCCTGAGGGCAATTCAAGCATTAAATACTGAACAAATACAAATGAGAAAGGCAGTAATTCAAAATAGAATGGCTTTGGACATCTTGACCGCTGCTCAAGGAGAGACTTGTGCCATAATAAAGGTTGAGTGGTGTGTGTATATCCCAGTCTTGTCTGGAAACGTTACTGAAGCTCTCAGAGATACACAAGCTCATGTAAAACAAATGTCAGATGACTCAGTACCTTTTCTGTTTTTTCGTGGATAAAGGGGGATTGGCGAACTGTCAATTGTTGTTACAGTTGCTCTGTTAATTTTGTTATGTGGACCTTGTATTCTCCAGTATATTGTCCAATTTGTGTCGCTGATATTGACTACATTTACCCAAGTACATGCCAAAAGACCTAATGTGCAATATGTCCCTATAAGTGATATTCACGTTAGAAGCTAAGAGCATCAAGAGAGGGGAATGAAAGACTAAAGGAGCAGGTTGCCTTGACTGGACTGACTTCATTTTTAAAAGAAAAGGAACTCCATCTTACACTCTCAGCAAACTTTTGGACTGTATATCTGGGAGGCCATGGAGATAAAATACCAGCGGCTGAACAGGTCTCCGGGATGGATAAAAACCAGACCAGGCAGACCCTGTACCTAGACCTCCCGGAGCCAGAAGGAATGCAATGCCCACTATGTAATCAATCACTATCTTCTGAAATCTTAATAATACCTATTGATGTGGGGTAAACTGTATGTCCAGATAGCTTTAGAATGTGAATTTATGGCTAAAACCTGATTATCTCTTACTAACATTGTCCAGAGTGGGTTTTAAAGAATTTGCAGATGTGGGCTTGGGCACATACACCTTGGGCATAAAAGGTTGTCACAAAAATTGGTTGGTAACCCTGGCTAAAGAGGAAACTCTGCCTCAGACCCGCTGGTATAATAAACTGCACTCCACTCCTTCATGCTGTCCTTCTGAGTGAGTTTGCTTTCTGGAGTGTTTGGCTACAACAGAGGGAAAATTAGTTTGTGATCTAACAGCCAATCTGTTGTTGGGGAGGGGGAAATTTCCCCTTCTCCTCTTGAGTACCTGTGGTTGCAAGATGTTAACAGGAGAAAAAGAAAGAAATTTTAATTCATGAACATGGAGGTCCCATGGAAATGGGACCTAAGAAGTGGCCAAATCAGGCAGCTTTGATACTTTTTAGACAAAGAAACTTAGGTTCTGGGTACCCAGCTAGTGAAGAATCTAAATAGAGTTTAGGCTTGAGGTAGTAAATTAAAGAAGTAAGGTTTGTTTATATAACCTTAACCTAGAATATCTTTGGTGCTAATGGTGTCTTTCCACCAAATGCATGGAAATACCTTTCACAAGAGAGATTTCTTGCTTTTAGGGAGACAGAAGAGTAGTATCAGATTCTTCAGTAACTTTAATTCAACATAATCAGTATGCCACTGAGGCACATTTTGGGTACCCTGGACCCCAACACTGTGAAAACAAAGTCCCAGGGAGAATAAAGCTCCCTGTCCTAGCGGTGGCTTAAATCAAGGCTAAGTATACATTTGCCAATAGATGTTTGAAACACAAGTATAAATACAAACCATGCATTAACACAAATGTAAAACAGGCGCCAAATTTTAAAATAAAAGAAATTGTGGCAAGTTAAAACTTTTAGATGATTTATGCACAAAATCAAATTTTAAATTAATATTTTAAAGTAAAAAAGATTTTAACTAAATGAAAAGGTCACAAGTGAAATTTTCAAACATTAAGTCTGACTAAATTTCTAAAACTTTTATTTGCAAAGGTAAATTACATTCTCAAAACTTAAATTTTAAAAACTCAAATCTCTAAATTAAATTTGGAAAATTAGTTAACACTCAAACTTAATTAATTAAAAAACTGAAATTTCAGTAAACTTCAGAAGTTGAGCCATCCCCCAACTGGAGTCTCACCCGAGTCCTTTGGGTAAAATGCTACTTTGACCGCTAGAATACAAAGAAACCTCCCTTCACTTCCAAAATAGTTCTCCAAAATTTCCGAAGAGCATGCCTCATCCCCCTCCTTTTGCATTTCACCACGGAATTCTCTAGGATAAATTATGCTGGAGGGTCTACCTCGCCTTTGTCTCTTCAGCTCGGGAGTCAAAGGCTCTCACACTTTGTATCTCGCGGCTGACCCTGCCTACTTCCGCCCTCTCCGCTAGTTCCTGCACTTTCCGGCACAGTCCTTTCTTTTCGTTTGACGTCACTCGAGCCGGCCCCGCCCACCAAACGCAGGCTGTCGTACACGAGTGCGTCAGAGGCGCGGCGCTTTACGGCTGCCCTGTCTTACGTATCGGCAAGCATGGAGGTAGAGGGTTTGGAGCTGGACACCGCGGAGCTGGGACCTCTGGAAGGGAGTCACCAGAAACTAGAGGCAGAGGAGGAACAGGAGGAATCTGAAGACGCGGCTGGTGGCAGCAAGAAACGGGTAGTGCCGGGCATTGTGTACCTGGGCCACATCCCGCCCCGCTTTAGGCCTTTACACGTACGGAACCTTCTCAGCGCCTACGGGGAGGTCGGGCGTGTTTTTTTCCAGGCTGAGGGTAAGTGCTCAGGCCTTGATGGTGAGGGAAGAGGGGTGGTACTCGCTGGCACTGAATACACAGTGCGTGTTTTGTTGCCTCAGCCGTGCTTGGAGGCGCTGACGGAGCCGGGTACCTGCGTCTGTTTTCTTTGGTAAGTAGGTGACGCGCACGTTTTAGAAGGCTGAAATGCAGAATGTGGGTAGCTTTGTATACCTAGCTGAGCCTAAATTTTTCGCTAATTTTTGGATTCTAATCTCGGCTCCGCCCACCCTACTTTCTTGAGGCGAATTTACCAGTTTGTTAAATGAGTACGGCCTGAATTAAAATCTCAGTGATTTTTCCACAAAACTGAACATACCTCTTTGTCATGTCGAGGCCCAGGTCAAGAGACAGTATATGATAGGCCGCGCCCAACTCCCATTCAGTCACTAATTGGGGTTGGGGGCCTGTGCAGGTTTTAAATAGAACGATTAGGGCAGACGTAATGATAAAAGAATTAACATTTGAGGAAAAGGTTGAGTTTAGATGAGGGGTAAAGTGTGGACTATACAGTTAGCCACTTATGGGCAAAGACAAGGTGGGATCCTGGCCTGCGGGGAGGTCTGGAGAATTGGTGAGTGGGAGGTGCTGTTGAGTGGATGCTGTATGGGCCTCTTTGACCACTGCTTTGTCTTGGACTCCAGACGGGTTCGTGAAGCGCAAGAAGAAGGCAGCAGCTGCCTCCGCCGCCGGAGGGAAAAAGCGGTCCAAGTACAGCAAGGACTACACGGAGGGCTGGGTGGAGTTCCGGGACAAGCGAGTAGCCAAGCGTGTGGCGGTCAGTCTTCACAACACGCCCATGGGCTCCCGCAGGCGCAGCCCCTTCCGTTATGATCTGTGGAACCTCAAGGTGAGGGGATTGGCTTGTCTGCCGCACCACTCACCCTCTCGCCTTCGCGGCCACAGCCCACGCACCCTTATCATCTTTATGGCGCCCATCCCTTCCATCAACTCCCCATCTGTGATCTGCCTTACTCAGATCTTTTCTTGTTTTCCTGTCCACAGTACCTGCACCGTTTTACCTGGTCCCACCTCAGCGAGCATCTTGCTTTTGAGCGCCAGGTGCGCAGGCAGCGTCTGAGGGCTGAGGTTGCCCAGGCCAAGCGTGAGACTGACTTCTATCTTCGAAGTGTGGAGCGCGGACAGCGTTTTCTTGCGGCTGATGGGGACTCTACCCGCCCGAATGGTTCCTGGGCCTTTGCCCAGCGTCCTACTGAGCAGGAGATGAGGGCCCGGAAGGCAGCTCGGCCAGGGGGGCGTGAACGAGCTCGCCTGGCTAACGCTCAGGACCAGGCCCGCTCCAACCGAGGGCTTCTTGCCAAGATCTTTGGAGCCCCTACACCCTCAGAAAGCAGGGGGAACTCCTCACCGGCCAGGAACTCTTGAGGGTCAGAGAGGCCCCTTCCACCTCCTAGCCCAGCCCAGCGTCCTGTCTACCTTATAATGACTACCCAGGCGGACATTCTGTTGTGTTTCTCAAACCAGGAGTCTGGTGAGTTCCTCAGAAGTTTTGTAGGCCTCTCCTCTTCCTCCTTCCAGCTCCTGTACATGCCTGGCTGAGGCACTTAGTTCTTACCAGCATGATTATGCTAGTCTGCTCATGTCTGTTTTACCTTGTTCAGTTCTTGGCTTCCTGCCTTCTGCCCACTGGGACCCTTGAAAAGTCCTACTTTCTGGCCCCAGGAACAGCCTTTACCTTGAATTAGAGTGATAATGGCTAGTCCAGACAGCTGTTTACCAACCACATTATTGGGCAGCAGCAACATCCTTTTTGTTTAGAAAAGATTAATAGGGACAGGGGTTAATGGGCTAGAGTGGCTTGGGAGCCACCTTCAAAATATATTTATAGAATAGAAAAAGATATGTAAATACATATTTTTAAACATACCTTTGTAGTTTATGGCGTGGGGGGGTGGAGATGGTCATTGGATAAGTTCCAACTTGTGTGTTGGACAGAATTCACCCACCTTCACTCCATCTTCTGGACACAGGATACCTCCCTCCGTTTTAACCTGGATAGTTTTCCATCTAATCAGTTTCTTAGGCCATGTTGTTAACACTTATCTAATTCAACATTTACCTATCTAATCAGTTTCTTAGGCCTTGTTGTTAACACTTATTTAATTCAACGTTTACTAAGTCACTATATGAGGACACATGGCCCTTGGTGTAAGTCTTATAGACTGCTAAAAAAGACAGATGTTTAAGAAATAAATGTATAGAAGTACTGTAGGCATCATGCCAGATGTATATAAGAGGTAGAGTGAGGCCATGGGAAGGCCTGATTGATTCTATCTGGGAAAGTCAGCAACATCCTGAGAAGTGAACCAAAGTCTGAAAGAGCCTGATAAACTCCTATAATTGCAAACAAAACTCCATGGATGACGTGTTGGGTTCAGACTGTTGTGAAGGTGGGCAAAGCCTAGGAGGTAGTTATGCACACATAATGTCCTTCTGGTGCATTTATACATTTTGTCTATGCTTAGACAAGGGAAGGTTCACAAACAACATGCAAAGCAGCTCTGGAGGTGATAGAATGCATGTAAGCCACTGATGGGAAATGAAAACTGAGATGTCAACAAAAAACTGAAAAATATCTATACACAGCCTCATAATAGACTAAAATTCTGGCTATTTAAACTTACAGGAAGTGTTAGAGCAATAATAGTAAAGTCATTTGAGTTTTGTTTGTGCCATTTATTTTCTTAGGTTCTTTTTGTTCTTTCTGCTTAACTGTCATCAATGTAATTATCATTGTGTTCTTTGGGTCAAGTGGATTCACCTACTTTGGCTCAAAATAACCAAATTTTATTAAGATCTCAACTTGATAAGTGCAGTTTATTTGGGAGGAAAGAAATGAATTATGATCTGTTAGGTGTAACATTTTTCACAGTCCTCAAAACTCAGCACACAAACACATCTGTGCTCATTTCATTTGGGTTTATTCCATGTGGACTCTTCATGATGTCTTCCATGTGAACCAGGAAGATCCAGTTTCAGAATCTGACAAGCTGTTATATTCATTTATTCAAAGTTCTGAGTATCTGTTGTCACTTCTCCTACATAGAGAATACGAAGATGAAGAAACTTAAGTTACAGTAAAACACACGTAGGGCTTAATTTTTTGAATGAATGAACTTGTGTTTCCAGATTGATGTTATATATAAGGATATTCAAAGTCAGCATTTCAGTCTCAAGTTTAAACAGTTCTGCATGTAGAGCTCAAACCTATGGGTGGGTAAGTCACAAGTGGAGTGAAAAATGAAAATTAGAATGGGTGGAAGGAAATCGATTTCCCAGGAACTATAATTGTGATTCCCTCACTTCTAAGCCCTTTGAAAGGAAAATACCTTTTTTATACTTCCAGTTTTGTCCCCATTTGAACAATGCTTAAGTTTTTTATATGAGTTAACTTGTTTAATACACAAGCATACAAAATCATATCATCTCCACATTTCCATCATTAAAATTAGGCTTATATGTGACACAAGTTGCTCCTTAATGTTTTTTATTACCAGCATCTTCCCCAGTTGCTTTGCCTATGTGTATATGGTAAATGTTTATTGCATGAACATCATGTAACATATAGTGAAGAGTTACTGCAAATATGAATGGATTAATCTAATACCAAGTGTTGCAAACTGGGTGATACAGCACTCAACCATCCCCTATATGATTAGACTGTTAGACTAAGTTAGGAACCTATTGTTGCAATGAATTCTTTGAATCAACTTAGTTACACACCATCCAAGAAGGTAGGACCCTGCATTTGCAGAAAATGATAAATTGGTAAGATGAGGAATGGGATTCTGCTAAAGAGAGTAGGAGGGCTCTTGATAGGTGTGTCCAGGCATATGAAATTCCTGAAAATGTCCAAAAATCACAAAGCACTCTTCCTCAGTTTACTTTTACATTGTTCTTCTTATCTCTGGAAGTAGTCTTGTAACAATACTATAGAGTTGAAAGGGGAAAAACCCTTTGTCTAAGCCTCAGGAATGTGCCGTTTCCCTAAGAGTTAATGTTTCAGTGGATTGCTTGTGGTCCCTGACTTAAAATGGTTCAGTGTTTAATTTTTTATCTTCAGTGCAAAGGTGGTGCACATTCAGTAGAAACTACTTCCAATTTTGAATTTTGATCTTTTCCATGGCTAGTGCCATTGATAAGTGGTGTGATACTCTCCTGGAGCTGGGCAGCCATTCAATCATAAGGGTAAATGATTACTTTTCACTCTCAGTACAGTATTCAATAAATAATATGAGATAATCAACACAGTTATGAAATAGGCTTTAGGTTAGATTTTGCCCAACTAATGAAAGTGTTCTGAGCACATTTAGGGTAGAGTTGGTAAATCATCTGCCTGCAATGCAGGAGACCCGGCTTTGATTCCTGGGTCAGGAAGATCCCCTGGAAAAGGAAATGGCAACTCACTCCAGTATTCTTGCCTGGAGAATCCCATGGACAGAGGAGCCTAGTCTGATAGATTTGGCAACTACACCACCACCACCAGGCTACATTACGCTGTTCAGTAGGTTAGGTATATTAAATGCATTTTGGAATTACAGATGCTTTCAACTTAGATGGGTTTATTTGATGTGACCCTATCCTCAGCAGAGGAAGATTCTGTGTTAATTAGATTTCCCAACCTTTAAGAGGGAGTCCCACCTCCAACTCCCAGCAGAAGTGGTAATTTTCTTCCTTTTTGGTAAATGTGTCCACCATTCTCACACCCACACAAAGCTGCTGCTGCTGCTGCTGCTAAGTCACTTCAGTCGTGTCCAACTCTGTGTGGTTCCATAGATGGCAGCCCACCAGGCTCCTCTGTCCCTAGGATTCTCCAGGCAAGAATACTGGAGTGGGTTGCCATTTCCTTCACCACACACAAAGCGATTTGAGTAATAAACTCAGCCAGGGGGAATGAAATGGAAAATAATCGGTTAAAGAGTTTGCTTTTCTAGGCTCTAATTTTTTTTTAATATGTTAAAATGCGGAATACCTGTGAGACTTGAACTAAGCTTCCGTGAACAGCAATGTAAAGTGTTTTGGCTTTCCCTTTCCTCAGCCTCCCCTCTCAGGCGTGAAATCACTCAGGAGGATGCAGAAGAACTTACAAAGGAGCCTGGCGCAGGCACAAACACCAGTTGTGTCTCAGGATACTGCAGGATATGGGAGGGAGTGGTTGGAATTACCCTAGAAACCACAGGGGAAGGGTAAAAGGGGAGGGAAGGACAAGAAAATGTGTTTGAGAAGCACATCTGGTGTACAAGGGCTTCAGTGCGTGAGGGCTTCAATGGGTGGCAGCTTCCAGGGCGAAGACCAGGCAGTGACCCAGGACTGGTCTCAAGGGACCTGAGAATAACTGGGACTCTTGTCAGTTCCTGCCCACTCATCCCACCCGTGAGCTACTGTGTGTGATTGAGTTAAGGGTCTATATTTTAAATATATTTTTATATATTTATATAATATATACTATATATATAAAGAGAAAATAAACAACCTAATGAAAAATGCCGTGCACTTTTAGGTACATTTTATTGATACTATTGCACCCATTTGAACATTCAGGACAGAAATTCATAATAAAGCACTAGTTAATATGAAATAATAAGACAATGGAGACCAGAGTTACGGCTTTCACTTAACTAAATGTGAAAGTGCCCAAACTACTCACCTAAAGGAAGCCCTCGCCTGAATTCTTTTCAAGGAACAACTTGGTAGGCTTGGCTTTGGTGATGGTCATTTGTTTACCCTCAACTTTTCCAACTTTCTATTGGAAAACTTAACAACAGATTTTCTTCTAAATTATTTACCCATCTTTGTTGCTCTTACTCGTGTCTTTCCCATTTAATTTATCTTCGTGTCTACGGAATCCTTCGAGGGGTTTTCCGTCAATTGAATTATTAGCGAAAACTCTCTCACTGAAATGAGAATAAGTTCTGTCTGGATGTCTTTCCTTAGAATAAGCTCATGTTTGGGTAAACAACAGTTACGCATCCCAGCCCACTTAATTGACACTCCACTTTTTCTCTACTAGGGATAATATCTGTATTATTACCCAGCAAAAGATGCATTTCTAAAATGTTATATACAGTTTAAACAAAAAATAACATCCTTGGAAAAGAAACTCTATAGTGTCTGGCTCTGTGGCGCAATCAGTTAGCACCTTTGGCTGTTAACCAAAAGGTTGGTGGTTCAAGCCCACCCAGGGCCGGCTTTGACGGATGTGATTTGTTCAGGTCAGGTCAGTCGCTCAGTTGTGTCCGACTCTTTGCGACCCCATGAATCGCAAAATGCCAGGCCTCCCTGTCCATCACCAACTCCTGGAGTTCATTCAGACTCAAGTCCATCGAGTCAGTGATGCCATCCAGCCATCTCATCCTCTGTCGTCCCCTTCTCCTTTTGCCCCCAATCCCTCCCAGCATCAGAGTCTTTTCCAGTGAGTCAACTCTTCGCATGAGGTGGCCAAAGTACTGGAGTTTCCGCTTTAGCATCATTCCTTCCAAAGAAATCCCAGGGCTGATCTCCTTCAGAATGGACTGGTTGGATGTCCTTGCAGTCCAAGGGACTCTCAAGAGTCTTTTCCAACACCACAGTTCAAAAGCATCAATTCTTCGGTGCTCAGCTTCCTTCATAGTCCAACTCTCACATCCATACATGACCACAGGAAAAACCATAGCCTTGACCGGATAGACCTTTGTTGGCAAAGTAATGCCTCTGCTTTTGAATATGCTATCTAGGTTGGTCATAACTTTCCTTCCAAGGAGTAAGCGTCTTTTAATTTCATGGCTGCAATCACCATCTGCAGTGATTTTGGAGCCCAGAAAAATAAAGTCTGACACTGTTTCCCCATCTATTTCCCATGAAGTGATGGGACCGGGTGCCATGATCTTCATTTTCTGAATGTTGAGCTTTAAGCCAAGTTTTTCACTCTCCACTTTCAATTTCATCAAGAGGCTTTTGAGTTCCTCTTCACTTTCTGCCATAAGGGTGGTGTCATCTGCATATCTGAGGTTCTTGATATTTCTCCCGGCAATCTTGATTGCAGCTTGTGTTTCTTCCAGTCCAGCATTTCTCATGATGTACTCTGCGTATAAGTTAAATAAGCAGGGTAACAATATACAGCCTTGACGTACTCCTTTTCCTATTTGGAACCAGTCTGTTGTTCCATGTCCAGTTCTAACTGTTGCTTCCTGACCTGCATACAAATTTCTCAAGAGGCAGATCGGGTGGTCTGGTATTCCCATCTCTTTCAGAATTTTCCACAGTTTGTTGTGATCCACACAGTCAAAGGCTTTGACATAGTCAATAAAGCAGAAATAGATGTTTTTTGGAACTCTCTTGCTTTTTCCATGATCCAGCGGATGTTGGCAATTTGATCTCTGGTTCCTCTGCCTTTTCTAAAACCAGCTTGAACATCAGGAAGTTCACGGTTCACATATTGCTGAAGTCTGGCTTGGAGAATTTTGAGCATTACTTTACTAGCGTGTGAGATGAGTGCAATTGTGCGGTAGTTTGAGCGTTCTTTGACATGCCTTTCTTTGGGATTGGAATGAAAACTGACCTTTTCCAGTCCTGTGGCCACTGCTGAGTTTTCCAAATTTGCTGGCATATTGAGTGCAGCACTTTCACAGCATCATCTTTCAGGATTTGGAATAGCTCCACTGGAATTCCATCACCTCCACTAGCTTTGTTCGTAGTGATGCTTTCTAAGGCCCACTTAACTTCACATTCCAGGATGTCTGGCTCTAGGTCAGTGATCACACCATCATGATTATCTGGGTCGTGAAGATCTTTTTTGTACAGTTCTTCTGTGTATTCATGCCATCTCTTCATAATATCTTCTGCTTCTGTTAGGTCCATACCATTTCTGTCCTTTATTGAGCCCATCTTTGCATGAAATGTTCCTTTGGTATCTCTGATTTTCTTGAAGAGATCTCTAGTCTTTCCCATTCTGTTGTTTTCCTCTATTTCTTTGCATTGATCGCTGAAGAAGGCTTTCTTATCTCTTCTTTCTATTCTTTGGAGCTCTGCATTCAGATGTTTCTATCTTTCCTTTTCTCCTTTGCCTTTCACCTCTCTTCTTTTCACAGGTATTTGTAAGGCCTCCCCGGACAGCCATTTTGCTTTTTTGCATTTCTTTTCTATGGGGATGGTCTTGATCCCTGTCTCCTGTCATGAACCTCATTCCACAGTTCATCAGGCACTCTTATCTATCAGATCTAGGTCCTTAAATCTATTTCTCACTTCCACTGTATAATCATAAGGGATTTGATTTAGGTCATACCTGAATGGTCTAGTGGTTTTCCCTACTTTCTTCAATTTCAGTCTGAATTTGGCAATAAGGAGTTGATGGTCTGAGCTACAGTTAGCTCCTGGTCTTGTTTTTGCTGACTGTATAGAGCTTCTCCATCTTTGGCTGCAAAGAATATAATCAATCTGATTTCGGTGTTGATCATCTGATGATGTCCATGTATAGAGTCTTCTCTTGTGTTGTTGGAAGAGGGTGTTTGTTCTGACCAGTGCATTTTCTTGGCAAAACTCTATTAGTCTTTGCCCTGCTTCATTCTGTATTCCAAGGCCAAATTTGCCAGTTACCCCAGGTGTTTCTTGACTTCCTACTTTTGCATTCCAGTCCCCTATAATGAAAAGGACATCTTTTGGGGGTGTTAGTTCTAAAAGGTCTTGTAGGTCTTCATAGAACCGTTCAACTTCAGCTTCTTCAGTGTTACTGGTTGGGGCATAGACTTGGATTACTGTGGTATTGAATGATTTGCCTTGGAAACGAACAGAGATCGTTCTGTGGTTTTTGAGATTGCATCCAAGTACTGCATTTCAGACTCTTGTTGACCATGATGGCTACTCCATTTCTTCTGAGGGATTCCTGCCTGCAGTAGTAGATATAATGGTCATCTGAGTTAAATTCACCCATTCCAGTCCATTTCAGTTTGCTGATTCCTAGAATGTCGACATTCACTCTTGCCATCTCTTGTTTGACCACTTCCAATTTGCCTTGATTCATGGACCTGACATTCCAGGTTCCTATGCAATATTGCTCTTTACAGCATCGGACCTTGCTTCTATCACCAGTCACATCCACAGCTAGGTATTCTTTTTGCTCTGGCTCCATCCCTTCATTCTTTCTGGAGTTATTTCTCCACTGATCTCCAGTAGCATATTGGGCACCTACTGACCTGGGGAGTTCCTCTTTCAGTATCCTGTCATTTTGCCTTTTCATACTGTTCATGGGGTTCTCAAGGCAAGAATACTGAAGTGCTTTGCCATTCCCTTGTGATCTGTTAGGAACTTTGTCCATGGGTTTATTTACTTTCTGATTCTGATTCCCTATCAGGTTCTGAAAATCTTTACTTATTAAGTGAAAATCTTACCAAATGTTTCCTAGAGTTGTCTTTGGAAAAGTTTCACTGAATAACAGGGATAGAGTGAAGGTGTCTCAGGAAATCAGTAAGTTAAAAGTGTCTGCTGGTGCGTGAGAGACCAATCTGAAGAGACAAATATTTTCATGCCCCTCTGCTGTATACAGGGACCGGTGTATGACTTATGGGGACCTCAGTGAGGGAATCTGAGACACGGAGAGAGACGGAAGAACACAGTACAAATCAGTACAAGTGACAGACATGGAGAGAGAGGGAGGCAGAGAAACAGATGAAAACTATATTGAAATCAAGATCACATGTGACTTTAGAAGAGGATCCACAGGCGCCTTTTCTAAAGGAGGCACTTCAGAAAGGCCTACGGTGACAGAGATCTTCTGAAGTATGAGATCACCAAGGAAGGATGAAGTTTAACTTGGATTGGCCGAGAAATCCAGAGCCCAAAGTTGCCCTGTGAGAACCTGAAGAATCCTAGGATCAGAAGCAAATTATCTTCAAAGGATGATTCCTGATCCAGATCTTCTTTGAAAAAGGTTCCTGACTGGCAGACTTTCTGAGTCTTCAGGAAGCTTCAGGAGTTTTTAATACAGCTTAAATTGATAAAGTACATGGTCCATCATCTTTAGAAATAGAGCCCAATAGAAATGCCATGAAGATGTTCTCAATTTAGGAGCATCTCTCCCACCTGAAAGCAGAGCTGGCTTAAGCATAGCTCTACTATTTCACAACCAGAGTGCTAAACATTCTCAAGAATCACAGGGACATTTCGTGGTCCAAAGACTTCCATTTGCTACCCCTTCTTTGGAAAACATACACTGACAAAAGTTTGTTCCCTCAGGTGATTTCCTGGACCCAACACATTCTCCCTTTATGATGACGAGTTATTCTCCCTTGACCACTGGATTTCTGCATGTATTTGAAAACTTTGAAAATATAAGTAATTCATCCTTAGGGTTAGTTGAACCTTAAAATAAAAAATTCATTCCAAAGGTCTGGAAACAGCCAGGAATCTTTGTTCCCTTACATAAAGTAATTCTCAATTACTTCACTTAGTTAAGTGGTTATAAATTTAGATCAAATGGAAGCTTGATTGAATTTTAAATCTTAGTGTTTTGGCATGTCTAAATATTAATCCCATGTTACATTATGTCCATTACATCCCCATAGAGATAGTATAAATGTAGAATTTATTGTTAACTAGTCTTCTATAATGGAGAAGGCAATGGCACCTTACTCCAGGACTCTTGCCTGGAAAATCCCATGGACGAAGGAGCCTGGTGGGCTGCAGTCCATGGCGTTGCTAAGAGTCGGACATGACTGAGCGACTTCTCTTTCACTTTTCACTTTGCTGCATTGGAGAAGGAAATGACAACCCACTCCAGTGTTCTTGCCTGGAGAATCCCAGGGATGGGGGAGCCTGGTGGGCTGCTGTCCATGGGGTCGCACAGAGTCGGACACGACTGAAGTGACTTGGCAGCAGCAGCAGTCTTCTATAAAGAAACTTTAAGTGGGAGTCTGATATGAACAGTCCAGTTCATTGGAGAAATTTAGAAGTGCAAGGGTCATGTTTCTAGGTCATAAATATTATTTACTATAATTCATCGACAGATGTGAGAGTAGCTTGATGTTCACCTAATATATTTTAGTTGGTTTTAAAAGTTATTATCAAAAATAGCATGATAAATTAGGGTGTAGAAGAAACTCTGAGAATCATGGTTTAAAGGGATAAGCAGAAAATCTCTAAGTTCTCAGTAACTGAGACAGGTCTAGATACTCAGATTTGGATCTGAAGCCCAAGGGAATAAAAGAATAGGTAGAAGACATGCGAAATAATTCTATTGAATTTACTTTACAGAAAATATGTAAAGACATAAAGTTACCCATGTAATAAAGTTTGGAAATAAGATTTAAAAATCTTTTCAGTAGGGTAATCTAGAATAGGAAAACTCATATAAGCACGTGAGCTTAGCATAAAAATATATGATATGAATCTCATAGGTCCCAATTGTGTGTTGCACTTTGGGGATGCTTGGGCTGTGATTCTGCAAAACACATTTCCCCTTTGCTGGCTGGTTTTCTGTTAGATTCTGTCACTAGAGGGACTATTCTCTGGTACATTCTGTATTCTAGGGCGACAGCTCTCCACTCTGCATTGACAAAACATTTGTTCCATTTTCCAGATTTTATGAAACACCTGTAGATCCAGGTTTATTGTATCCTCAGAGATCAGACATCACCTGGGGGATGGTGGAGGATGAGGAAATGGATCAGAAATTGAGGGCAATCACAGGTCATGGTGGTGGATTTCTGGTTAAATTGACACACACTGTTCTTGCTAAAACTGGAATTCTCAAGCGAGTGCACAGACGGGCCTAGGAGAAGGTTCAGGAGGGTGACCAAAGTTTTTTCAAGCAGAGAAAACTTGGCACATCAGGACTCATGGGGCATCCAGCTACTTTCCCAACAGCTTGCTAGAGGTTTGTCAAGTTTACTAACAACTTTTTATTTTGTTCATTTTCCCTATTTTGCTATTATATTTTAATTATTTTTCACTCTCTTAGTGTTACTCTTTCCTTTCTTCTACTGTTTTGGTTTGAATTTTTTCTTTTTTCTATCTGATTAATGTGGAAACGGATCCCTGACTTTTAAATTTCTCATTTCAGGACATCCCTGATGGTCCAGTGGCTAACACTCAGTCTCCCACTGCAGCGGACCTGGGTTTGATCTCTGGTCAGGGAACTAGAACCCACATGCCACAAATAAGAGTTTGCATGCTGTGACTAAGAACTGGCACAGCCAAATAAATTTAAAAAATAAATAAATAAATTTCTCTTCAGAGCTCTGTGTTTTCCTTCATACAATTTTGTATGTGTATTTTCTTTTGTGGATTTTATTATGTTATCCTTCTATTATCTTATAGTTTAAATATTTTCATTCTCACTTGACTTATTCCTTGACCCATGGGTTATTTTTTATTTCCAAATATCTGTAAATTTTTGGTATGTTTGTTGTTGATTTCTAATTTGGTATTTTGTGAAATTTCAATTTTAAATTTACAGATACTCATTTGATGGCTCAGGACATGGTCTACTTTGGTGACTATTTTATTTGCATTTGACAAGAATGTATTTCAAAGAGCCATTCTTGGTGCTTTGTTAATTATCTCCCACTGTATGTTTATTTTCTTGTGCATCCCTTTTTGTTTTGCTTGTGCTTCCTTTGAGTTTGAGTTCCTATTCTTTTGCTCAGTTTTTTTGAGATGGAAGATTAGTCTACATATTTTCAGGCATTCTTATGTTCTGAAGTGCATTCACATCTATAAAATTTCCTTTTTCTTTTACACCATCCACAAATTTTAATATGATGTGCCTATATAATTGAGTAAAAATATTTATTTTTTATTGTGGTTTCTGTTTTGACACGTGTTATTTAGGAGTATGTTCCATAATTTCCAAGCAGGTATAGATTATCTGATAACCTTTTTATTATTGATTTCTAGTATAATGCACTGTAACCAATAGCAAAGTGAATGCTTCTGGTCCTTTGAAGCGAGGCTTCAATTATGACCCAACATACTGTCCATTTTAGTATATTTTCAGTGTAACCTCTTTTAAAAAAAAATCAGCATGTTGTACATTACCTCCTCAGGACTTACTTTATTTTTGACCATCTTTACCTATGTCAGCAAATTTAGAAAACTTAGCAGTGGCCACAGGACTGAAAAAGGTCAGTTTTCATTCCAGTCCCAAAGAAGGGCAATGCCAAAGAATATTCAAACTACTGCACAATTGTGCTCATTTCACATGCTAGTAAGGTTATGCTCAAAATCCTTCAAGCTAGATTTCAGCAGTATGTGAACCGAGAACATGCAGATGTACAAGCTGGATTTAGCAAAGGTAGAGTAACCAGAGATCAAATTGCCAACATTCACTGGGTCATAGAGAAAGCAAAGGAATTCCAGGAAAACATCTGCTTCATTGATCACACTAAAATAAAACCTTTCTTTGTGTGGATCACAGCAAATGGTGAAAAATTCTTCAAGAGATGGGAATGCCAGATCACCTTACCTGCTTCCTGAGAAACCTGAGTGCAGGTCAAGAAGCATAGAAACAGATGTGGAACAATGGACTGGTTCAAAATTAGGCAAGGAGTAAATCAATGCTGTGTATTGTCACTCTGCTTATTTAACTTATATGCAGAGTACATCGTGCGAAATGCTGGGCTGGATGAATCACAGGCTGGAAGATTGCCGGGAGATTGCCGGGAGAAATCAATAATCTCGGATATGAAGATGACACCACCCTAATGGTAAAAAGTGAAGAGGAACTAAAGAGCATCTTGATGAAGGTGAAAGAGGAGAATGAAAAAGTTGGTTTGAAACTCAACATTCAAGAAACTCAGATTATGGCATCTGGTCCTGTCACCTCATGGCAAGTAGATGGGGAAACAATGGAAACAGTTAGAGACTTTATTTTTTGGTACTCTAAAATCATTGAGGACAGTGACTTCAGTCATGAAATTAAAAGATGCTTGCTCCTTGAAAGAAAAGCTATGACAAACCTAGACAACGTATTAAAAAGCAGAGACATCACTTTGCCAAAAACAGTCTGTCTAGTCAAAGCTATGGTTTTTCCAGTAGTCATGTATGGATATGAGTGTTGGACTGTAAAGAAGGCTGAGTGCTGAAGAACCGATGCTTTCAAACTGCGGTGCTAGAGGACTCTTGAGAGTTCGTTGAACAGAAAGGAGATCAAACCAGTCAATCTTGAAGGAAGTCAATCCTGAATATTCATTGAAAGGACTGATACTGAAGCTGAGGCTCCAATACTTTGGCCATCTGATGCGAAGAACTGACTCATTTGAAAAGACCCTAATGCTGGGCAAGATGGAAGGCAGGAGGAGAAGGGGACAACAGAGGATGAGATGGCTGGATGGCATCACCGACTCGATGGACATGAGTTTGAGCAAACTCCAAGAGATAGTGAAGGATTGGGAAGCCTGGTGTGCTACAGTCCACGGGGTTGCAAAGAGTCAGACACGAATGACTGACTGAACAACAACTCTTTGAAAAGTCCTTAAAAGATAAAGTGGGAGGCTACCTTCCTAGTGGGTGGGAAAATATGAGGCTTATATTTGAAAAATTGAGTGACCCCAAAATTTTAAATATTCTCAAAATCACACTTGTAATTTCCTAGCAGGTTACTACCAATGCTACTAACCTGCTACTACCTACTAGGTTACTACCTAGCAGTACTATTAATTTTCCTCTTAAAACTATCTTTTATATTTCTATTTTAAATTTAGTTTCACATATTTCTCAATGGAAAACCGGTACAGGCTTGTTCTTAAATTAGGCCTTGGACCACCAGTTTGAAATATCTAAGTTGCTGCCTTGACTTTCACATTTTTACAAATGGTTCATTTAAAATGAAAATTGTTTTAACCACATGTAGCCCATTCACAAGATTCTTTTCACAGTTTTCAAATAACCCTAAAGCAACCAACACAATTAGCAATGCTTAATTATTTAGAAATGCTGAATTCTCATGGAATGTGGAACAATGTGTTCTAAATAATGTTATTTTAACCAATGGATTAGAACATTAAGGGAAGCTCACTGGAATATATCAGTTCAGTTCAGTTCAGTTCAATCGCTCAGTCGTGTCCAGCTCTTTGTGACCCCATGAATTGCAGCACGCCAGGTCTCCCTGTCCATCACCAACTCCCGGAGTTCACTCAGACTCACGTCCATCGAGTCAGTGATGCCATCCAGCCATCTCATCCTCTGTCATTCCCTTCTCCTCCTGCCCCCAATCCCTCCCAGCATCAGAGTCTTTTCCAGTGAGTCAATTCTTTGCATGAGGTGGCCAAAGTACTGGAGTTTCAGCTTCAGCATCAGTCCTTCCAATGAACACCCAGGACTGATCTCCTTTAGAATGGACTGGTTGGATCTCCTTGCAGTCCAAGGGACTCTCAAGAATCTTCTCCAACACCACAGTTCAAAAGCATGAATTCTTTGGCTCTCAGCTTTCTTCACAGTTCAACTCTCACATCCATACATGACTACTGGGGAAACAATAGCCTTGACTAGATGGACCTTTGTTGGCAAAGTGATGTCTCTGCTTTTTAATATGCTATCTAGGTTGGTCATAACTTTCCTTCCAAGGAGTAAGCGTCTTTTAATTTCATGGCTGCAGTCACCATCTGCAGTGATTTTGGAGCCCAAAAAATAAAGTCTGACACTGTTTCCACTGTTTCCCCATCTATTTCCCATGAAGTGATGGGACTGGATGCCATTATCTTCGTTTTCTGTATGTTGAGCTTTAAGCCAAGTTTTTCACTCTCCACTTTCACTTTCATCAAGAGGCTCTTTAGTTCTTCTTCACTTTCTGCCATAAGGGTGGTGTCATCTGCCTATCTGAGGTTACTGATATTTCTCCTGGCAATCTTGATTCCAGCTTGTGCTTCTTCCAGTCCAGCGTTTCTCATGATGTACTCTGCATAGAAGTTAAATAAGCAGGGTGACAATATACAGCCTTGACCTACTCCTTTTCCTATTTGGAACCAGTCTGTTGTTCCATGATATACTGATCTTTAAATATTTCTTTCTCAATCTTTAAAGTAATAGACCCACGCACATGTAAATCTTCAAGCTTTCTGCATACCAGTTCATTCAGTAATAAGGTGTTCAGTGTGGGAAATTGCTTCACATGCAGAGCCCAAAAACCATGAGTGAACTGCCTTAAATTTATTGACTCACAAAACAGCACTTATTAATATTTATCTTCCTAAATGAATCACTATGCCTTTACCAGTAGCCTGGTGGCAGAAGAAGGAGCAGAAAATTGCTGAAGGTCATAATTGCAATTCACCAAGGAAGAAGGAAGGACATGCTAAGTGCCTGGTTCTCTCATCCCAGTCTACTGTACTCGCACCTTTTCTTTCATTTCTTCCCTTCCCACTACATTTTGATGGGCTTTAATTTCCCTTGTGATATGTTTTTCAATGCTAAACTTCCTCCCTAACTTTGCTTTTTGTCATTTCCTCATTACCATTTCTCCTGAGTTCACCACTTTCCCTCCTCACCCTTTCTCTTTCTTCTGTAAATGTTTTCCTTTTCTAACACTTTCCTCTTATACACATAGTTTGTATCTCTTCTTATTTTTCCCATACTTACTATTTTTCTTCTAACACCCACACAATACTTCTTTGTACACCTCCATCTCCCTTTACTCTCTACTAGTTTAATGCCTCTTGAGGTCACAGGAAATAATTACTAAAATGAGGAATTTAAAAAAACAGATTCAGTTCAGTTCAATCACTCAGTCATGTCTGACTCTTTGCAACCGCATGGACTGCAGCGCGCCAGGCTTCCCTGTCCATCACCAACTCCTCGAGCTTACTCAAACTCATGTCCATTGAGTCAGGGATGCCATCCAGCCATCTGCCATCCCCTTCTCCTGCTGCCCCCAATCCCTCCCAGCATCAGGGTCTTTTCCAATGAGTCAACTCTTCGCATGAGGTGGCCAAAGTATTGGAGTTTCAGCCTCAGCATCAGTCCTTCCAAAGAATATTCAAGACTGATTTCCTTTAGGATTGACTGGTTGGATCTCCTTGCAGTCCAAAGGACTCTCAAGAGTCTTCTTCAACACCACAGTTCAAAAGCATCACTTCTTCAGCACTGAGCTTTCTTTATAGTCCAACTCTCACATCCATACATGACTACTGGAAAAACCATACCTTTGACTAGAAGGACCTTAGTTGGCAAAATAATGTCTCTGCTTTTTAATATGCTATCTAGGTTAGTCATAGCTTTTCTTCCAAGGAGCAAACATTTTAATTTTGTGGCTGCAGTCACCATCTGCACTGATTTTGGAGCCCAATAAAATAAAGTCTCTCACTGTTTCCATTGTTCCCCCGTCTATTTGCCAAGAAGTGATGGGACTAGATGCCATGATCTTAGTTTTCTGAATGTTGAGTTTTAAGCCAACTTTTTCACTCTCTTTCACTTTCATCAAGAGGCTCTTTAGGTCTTCTTCACTTTCTGCTATAAGGGTGGTGTCATCTGTGTATCTGAGGTTATTGATCTTTCTCCCAGCAATTTTGATTCCAGCTTGTGCTTCATTCTGCCTGGCATTTCACGTGATGTATTCTGCATATAAATTAAATAAGCAGGGTCACAAAATACAGCCTTGATGTACTCCTTTCCTGATTTGGAACCAGTCTGCTGTTCCATATCCAGTTCGAACTGTTGCTTCTTGACCTGCATACAGATTTCTCAGGAGGCGGGTCAGGTGGTCTGGTATTCCCATCTCTAAGAATTTTCCACAGTTTGTTGTGATCCACACAGTCAGAAGTTTATCCTGAAGTCCTTCAATCTATGAAATGTCAGAATGATTTCAATGGATGGCATCCTGGGAATTGCTTTTCTCTTTCAAACTGGACTTGGTGTTTTGGGGAATGCCATTCTCTTTGTGTGCTACCCTCATATTTTCTTTGTGAGCATCAAACAGAGGTTCATATGCCTCATAATAACCCACTTATCCTTGGTTTATATGTTTCTAGTTTGTACTACAGGAATCCCTGAGGCAGGAGCAGCTTTGGGGTTCAGAACTCTCATAGATGATATTATATGTAAGACAAATGCTTGCCTACACAGAGTAGCATGTGACCTTTCCATCTGTTTGACAAGTTGTTTAAGCATTCTTCAAGCCATCACCATTACCCTGGTAGCTCTTACTGGGCATCATTTAAAGCCAGAAACCCACTGTACGTCTTTTATTCCTTTCTATACATCTGGATGCTTAATCTACTCATATCTTCTAACTTAGTAATCTCAGTTACAGCCTTAAGGAATAGATCTCTATCCAGAGTCCTGCTTCATTTGGGAAATAAATGGATGACCTAACTAGATGGTTCTTTCTCACATTCATGGTTCTTCGAAATACCTTCTTCCTGGGTTCTATGTGCTGGACCAGTGGATATATGATGCTTCACCTCTGTAAGCATCATAAGCAAATACAGCACCTGCACAGGTCAAGCACTTATTTCAAAATGAGCCCTGAGATGAGAACAATGAAAAAGATCATCAATTTAACTCTGTGTTTCATCTCTATCTAAGCTTGATAGATATCTATATCTAAGCTTGATACAATTTTTCCCTTCAATCTAGGCAGTTTTTCAAAAACTGACCCTGTGTTTTTGAATACCAAGAAATTCATTGGGGTAAGTTTTGCCTTAATAAGCCCTGTGAAACTTCTCAGCAATGACAATCAACTGCACAGATTTTCATCATCTGTTTTTAAGAAAAGTAGAAATTAATGACTCAAAAAGTGAAGTTTAGTTGTCATAATGATACTACATAGGAATAAACACCAGGCAATGATGAGATACTGTCAAGCAATTTATTAAGAAACAAATTATAATTATCCTTATTAATAAACAATGAAAGTTGATAGTGCTTCCACATTGTCTTGCCTTTAGAAAAATCAATTTTAAGACCACAAGTAAAAATATTAATATAACTCACTTAACAACAAATAATATTGAAATAACCACTCTAGATGAAAAAGTCAATCCCAAAATGTTACAAACAACTGTATAATCCCACATATATGGCATTCTTAAAATGATAAAATTGCACAAATAGAGAAGAGCTTAGTGTCTTCCATGGGTAAGGATGAGGTAGTGAGGCAGGTGTGATTTAAGGCCACATGAAAAATCTTCGTGGTTTCAAAGGTGTTCTGTTTCTTGACTGTATCAATGTCAACATTCTGGTTGTATTATTGTACTCTAGTTTTTCAAGATGTTTCTTACCAATATGAGAAACTGGGATGTCTCTATTACTTCGTATCATTGTCTATGAATCTACTGTCTGCCAAAATGGCAGTCCAGTGGTTAGGGCTCAGTGCTTTCACTACTGAGGGTCTGGGTTCGATCTCTGGTCAGAGAAATAAGATCCCACAAACCCGTGCAGCACAGGCAAGAAAAAAAAAAAACTGAACTACTAAAATGCATTAATAGTTTAGGGATAAGGAGGGGTAGAAAGGATGCTGACATCACCAAGCATGCGTGCATGCTTTGTTGTGTCTGACTCTGTGACCCATGGACTGTAGCCCGCCAGGCTCCTCTGTCCATGGAGATTCTCCAGGCAAGATTACTGGAGTGGGTTGCCATAACCTCCTCTAGGGGATCTTTCTGACCTAGGGATCAAACCTTCATCACTTGTGTCTCCTGCATTGACACCACCTGGAAAGCCTATATACAAATATGTATATGTAAATACATATATATATTTATATATATATATGCACACACACACACATAGATATATAGTCTGTGTGTATTTGTTACTAAATCACGTGGGGCTTCATTTTTTTCACAAATAAATGTGCAAGAGAGAGTAGTTATGAGAGAAAAAAGAATCCCTGTAAACCATTATCCAATTTGTTCTCTAGATTACTTCTTCCCTAGTACCTTACTGAATACTTTGGCCACATCTTTGTTCTGGAGGCTGTATATAAGGGGATTCAGCATCGGAGTGAGAATGGTGTAGAAGGCTGACACCATCTTGTCCTGGGCTGGGGATCGATTAGAAGTGGGTCTCTTATATATGAACATAGCCACTCCATAATACAGCCCCACCACAATAAGATGTGAAGTACAGATGGTGAAAGTCTTGTGCCAAACCTCCCCAGAACTCATGCGAATGATGGTTATAATTACACATGTGTATGAGATGTTGATGAGTGACAAAGGGAGGAGGAGCATTACTTCACAACAGATGAAAATAAGTGTTTCAAATGTGGAAGTATCCATGCATGAGAGATGTAGGAGTGCTGGGACATCACAGAAGAACTGGGATATTGCTTGGGAACAATAGGAGAAGGACAGCGTAACAGCTACATCAACAATGCCATCAAAGACACCAAGGAACCATGAAGAGGCAGCCATGAGTCTACAAAGGTTCCAGTTCATGAGACTGGGGTACTGAAGAGGGTAGCAAATGGCAACATAGCGGTCATAGGCCATGACAGCCAGCAAGAAGCACTCAGCACCACATAGGGACACACAGAAACATATCTCAGCTTCATATCCTGCTACAGAAATGGACTTCCTGCCAGACAGGTAGCTGTGGGCCATCTTGGGTACAGTGGTGCAGATGATCATGAAGTCCATGAGGGAGAGCTGGCTGAGGAGGAAGTACATGGGGGTGTGGAGCCGCGTGTCCAGATAGATGACGAGGACCATGAGAGTGTTTGCCAAGAGCGCCATTGTGAAGATGCCCAGGACCAGAGAGAAGAGAAAGACGTGAGTGGGCGTGTAACTAAAAATTCCCATCAAGATGAAGTCAGGGTTGAATGTCTGATTGTCCCATTCCATGATGAATATTTTCTGTATCTAGAACCACAAGAAGTTATAAACATTACATATTACCTTATGTGCTATATTTATAAACCAACATACATGATATATCAGGACTGGAAAAGAACGAGTAGAGACTTTGTAGTCAGGTGGTGTTCATCACACTCAAGTTCCACCAACCTGCATGTCCACTGACAGGTTATTTCTATGTGTTTCATTTTACTTCCTTTACATAGTAGAAATAACTTGTTAATTGGGTTGTTGTGATTATTAAACATACAAATCACAGCATCTAGACAGAGCATTTGACTCATTGAGAAACATATAACCTATTATTAGATAGGATTATATCCATAAACTTATCATATGTAAGTATGTAATAAATTCTAAAACAGAGGAAGAGAGCATTTTAATGTCATTGCCTATATAGTATAGTAAAATAACTATAACTAATAATCTATTGTTGCCAAGATATATTAACATTTGCATTTATATACTCTTATTTGTGTACCAAATTTAATGACTAAGCAGGATTACTACTTATACAATAATATAGATGATGAACTTCCAGTTCAGAATAATTGCAAGTAATTTATACATCATGAATATTTAATTGTGGATGAGAAAGTAAAAAAAAAGACAGAATTTTAATTTATGTTTCAGTTTGAAAGGGCAGTAACTTGAGATCTCCCTACCCAGAGTAGGATTTCACTGAAGCTGAAAGTGAAAGAGGAGAGTGAAAAAGTTGGCTTAAAGCTCAACATTCAGAAAACTAAGATCATGGCATCTGGTCCCATCACTTCATGGCAAATAGATGGGGAAATAGTGGAAACAGTGTCAGACTTTATTTTCTGGGTCTCCAAAATCACTGCAGATGGTGATTGCAGCCATGAAATTAAAAGACGCTTACTCCTTGGAAGGAAAGTTATGACCAACCTAGATAGCATATTAAAAAGCAGAGACATTACTTTGCCAACAAAGGTTCGTCTAGTCAAGGCTATGGTTTTTCCTGTGCTCATGTATGGATGTGAGAGTTGGACTGTGAAGAAGGCTGAGCACCTAAGAATTGATGCTTTTAAACTGTGGTGTTGGAAAAGACTCTTGAGAGTCCCTTGGACTGCAAGGAGATCCAACCAGTCCATTCTGAAGGAGATCAGTCCTGGGTGTTCATTGGAAGGACTGATGCTGAAGCTGAAACTCCAATACTTTGGCCACCTCATCCAAAGAGTTGACTCATTGGAAAGGACCCTGATGCTGGAGGGATTGGGGGCAAGAGGAGAAGAGGATGACAGAGGATGAGATAGCTGGATGGCATCACCGACTCGATGGACGTGCGTTTGGGTAAACTCCAGGAGTTGGTGATGGACAGGGAGGCCTGACATGCTGCAATTTCATGGGGTCGCAAAGAGTTGGACACGACTGGGCAACTGAACTGAACTGAACTGAAAGTCCATTAGAAGGACCTATCAGTGTTTTATTCACCATTGTATATTCTTTTTTTCTTAGAGAGGGTCCCTCATGGATTTCCCTGGCAGCCCAGTGGTTAAGACTGCATGCAGGGGATTGGGGGTTCAATCCCTGGTCAGGGAACTAAGATCCCACATGCCACATGGTGTGGCCAAAAAAAGGAGGGTCCCTCAATGTTTTAGAACTTTCAAGCCCAGCCAAAATTTCCCTGTCCTTGCTCTCGTCTCTTCATTAGTAGAATGTGTATGCAATTCTATTATCCAGAGACTACATCTCCTGTTTTGATGTTGGACTGTGGCAGGTGACCCATCATTGCACTGTGGGTATCATTTGCAAACAGTATCTTTCCTGTTTTCTTCTACTGTCACTCTTCTTGCTCTGGAGATTGCATGTCCATTCTGGATTGCCCTTCCTTCACTATTTTGTGGTGAAATCAGCATTCATGTGTGTGGTTTGTGGTAGGAGACTATGAGGGCTATAATGTGCTTTGGTCTACTCTACTTAGACACTAATACTAATTTAGAACCCTGATCAACTTAACCTCAACCTAAGTTTCCTCATGCCTTTTGAAGGACAAAGATTCCGTGTGCTTCAAAATGCACATTCCCAGGTACCACCAGACCTACTGAATCAAAACGATGTTTAAATAAGCCTGCAAGTGATTTAGATGCTGGCTAATGTTTGAGAACCATTGTTGTAGTCCATCTTCCTGCTTCAAAGAGGACCTTCTCATGGTATTTCATATAGAGATAAGTTGGTCTCTTTTGGAAAGGTACACTACTTCTGAAAATTTCTTCTGTTTTCCCAGAAGCATCATTCAATTTTCAGTAAAGTAAGTCTACCATTTCCCATCCCCTGGATGAAATATTCTCTGATTACTCTTTTTAATACCATTGAGTTATGTCACTCTCCTCTTTAAAATCCTCCACAAGTTCCAAATTCTCAGAACAAATAGCAGCTATTTATATTGAGGCTTGGGCTACTGCACCAGAAGTTATATCCACCATCTCAAGAGGTTTCTTCTCATAATTTTTCATCATAAACTCTGACAATTCTACATTAATCCATATTTTCTGATGTGAGGTCTCAACATACTTCCTTCATGAACAGTAATGCTTCATTTTTCAAGCCACTGCAACATTTTCAGTTTGTTTCTTTATTCCACCTCTAGAATAATGGCATCATCCCATGAACTCTATTGCATTTTGATAGACAATATGCTCCCAACTTACTAAACTCAATCATGTGGCTCCTTCTACTGCTCTTTCCCAGAAGGGATGCAAAGTGCTGATCAGGGACATCCATTTTGAGATTAGACATATCTGAGTTTCAATCACTGCTGTACTGCCAACAGTGATATTATCAAGATTTCTCTATTGTTTAAAAATAAAATCTATAGTGAGACTAATATCTGTCTCTCAGGATTGTTGCAAGAATTACAGAAGATTACTTTTATAAATTACTCAACATAAAGCTTAATCCAAAATATGAATTCAGAAAACAACAGCTTCAGCTATCTCAAACATTATTACTATAATCACACTTTTGGCATTTAATTGTATTATATTTGTTATACTACCATAACAAGTTATCAAAAACTAGGAGTACTAAACAATAAAAACTTACTGTCTCACAATTCTGGGCTAGAAATGTCACTTCAAGGAGTCAGCAAAACTGGTTCCTCCTGAGAACTACAAGGAAGAAACAGTTATATGCCTCTCACCTAGCTTCTGGTGATTGCTGGCAATCTTTAGTACTCCCTGGCTTGTAGAAAATAACCCTAATATATTCCCTCATCTTCACATGGCAATCTTGCTGTGTTTGTGTCTGTTTCCATATTTCCTCTTTTTATAAGGATGCTAGTCATTTGGATTAACACTCACCCTAGTGATCTCCTGTTAACTTGATTACCTCTGTAAGGACCATATCTCCATATAAGGCCACATTCTGAGTTATTGGGATTTCAACATATAAAATTTGAGGGACACAATTTGGTCCATAAAACAGATATTAATTTCCTTTTTAATTTTTATCCTATTATTTTGTATAATGGCTTATTCTCTAAACTAGAGTTCAATTCAGTTCAGTCACTCAGTCGTGTCCGACTCTTTGCAACCTCATGGACCGCAGCATGCCAGGCCTCCCCGTCCATCACCAACTCCCAGAGTTTACTCAAACTCATGTGCACTGAGTTGGTGATGCCATCCAACCATCTCATCCTCTGATGTCCCCTTCTCCTCCTGCCTTCACTCTTTCCCACCATCAGGATCTTTTCCAGTGAGTTAGCTCTTCTTATCAGGTGGCCAAAGTATTGGAGTTTCAGCTTCAACATCAGTCCTTCCAATGAACGGTCAGGACTGATCTTGCAGTTCAAGGGACTCTCAAAAGTCTTTTCCAACACCACATTTCAGAAGCATCGATTCTTCATCCCTCAGCTTTCTTTATAGTCCAATTCTCACATCCATACAAGACTATTGGAAAAACCATAGCCTTGACTAGACAGACCTTTGTTGGCAAAGTAAAGTCTCTGCTTTTTAATATGCTATCTAGGTTGGTCATAACTTTCCTTCCAAGGAGTAAGCGTCTTTTAATTTTATGGCTGCAGTCACCATCTGCAGTGATTTTGGAGCCCCAAAAAAATAAATTCAGCCACTATTTCCACTGTTTCCCCATCTATTTGCCATGAAGTAATGGGACCGAATGCCATGAACTTAGTTTTCTGAATGTTGAGCTTTAAGGCAACTTTTTCACTCTCCACTTTCACTTTCATCAAGAGGCTCTTTAGTTCTTCACTTTCTGCCATAAGGGTGGTGTCATCTGCATATCTGAGGTTATTGATATTTCTCCTGGCAATCTTGATTCCAGCTTGTGCTTCATCCAATCCAGCATTTCTCATGATTTACTCTGAATATAAGTTGAATAAACAGGGTGACAATATACAGCCTTGACGTACTCCTTTTCCTATTTGGAACCAGTCTGTTGTTTCATGTCCAGTTCTAACTGTTGCTTCCTGACCTGCATACAAATTTCTCAAGAGGCAGGTCAGATGATCTGGTATTCCCATCTCTTTCAGAATTTTCCACAGTTTGTTGTGATCCACACAGTCAAAGGCTTTGGCATAGTCAATAAAGCAGAAATAGATGTTTTCCTGGAACTCTCTTGCTTTTCCAATGATACAGCGGATGTTGGCAATTTGATCTCTGGTTCCTCTGCCTTTTCTAAAACCAGCTTGAACATCTGGAAGTTCATCGTTCATGTATTGCTGAAGCCTGGCTTGGATAATTTTGAGCATTACTTTACTAGCATGTGAAATGAGTGCAATTACGTGGTAGTTTGAGCATTTTTTGGCATTGCCTTTCTTTGGGATTGGAATGAAAACTGACCTTTTCCAGTCCTGTGGCCACTGCTGAGTGTTCCAAATTTGCTGGCATATTAAGTGCAGCACTTTCACAACATCATCTTTTAGGATTTGAAATAGCTCAACTGGAATTCCATCACCTCCACTAGCTTTGTTTGTAGTGATGCATCCTAAAGCCCACTTGACTTCATATTCCAGGATGTCTGGCTCTAGGTGAGTGATCACACAATCATGATTATCTGGGTCATGAAGACCTTTTTTGTACAGTTCTTCTGTGTATTCTTGCCACCTCTTCATAATATCTTCTACTTCTGTTATGTCCATACCATGTCTGTCCTTTATTGAGCCATCTTTGCATGAAATGTTCCCTTGGTATCAGTAATTTTCTTGAAGAGATCTCTAGTCTTTCCCATTCTGTTGTTTTCCTCTATTTCTTTGCACTCATCACTGAGGAAGGCTTTCTTATCTCTTCTTGCTATTCTTTGGAACTCTGCTTTCAAATGGGTATATCTCTCCTTTTCTCCTTTGCCTTTGTAATCTCTCTCCTTTTTAATATGCTGTCTAGGTTGGTCATAGTTTTTCTTCCAAGGAGAAAGTGTTTTTTAATTTCATGGCTGCAGTCACCATCTGCAGTAATTTTGGAGCCCAAGAAAATATAGTCTGTCACTGTTTCCATTCTTTCCCCATCTGTATGCTACTGTTCTCTATTTCATGGCAAAACTTATTCAATAAGCTTTTTTAGTTACTCATACTTTTTTTTGTTAGTTGACACTTTTAGGTTAAGATACTAATAAGCCCAAAATATGCTTGTTCTTCATTAAATAGCTTTCACATGATGCATAGGCTTGCTGCCAGAGATATTTTGCTTTACTATGGCTAAGAAAAGGAGCAGAGTTATTTGCTAACTCATAAGCATAGAACCTGAGAAAATTAATTAGGTAATGAAGCGTTTTCCTGTTTGTACCACTTTATTACTATTATTTTGGGGGAAGTATTTCAAACATTCAAGTGAAAGAATTAGTCTCTCAGTCATGTCCAATTCTTTGTGTCCACATGGACTGTAGCCTACAGGCTCCTCTGTCCATGGAATTCTCCAGGCAAGAATACTAGGGTGGGTAGCCATTCCCTTCTCCAGAGTATCTTCCTGACCCAGGGATCAAACCTATGTTTCCTGCATTACAGGAAGATTCTTTACCATTTGAGCCACCAGGGAAGCCCCCAAATGGCCACACATGTCTTAAAATAGACATCACTAGTCACTATTGATTTATCTTTCCTTATGCAGTAGTGATTCAAACATTCAGTTTCACTCAACAATCATTAAGTTTTTATTTGTCTCTCTGGTCCACTTCCCCTAAAATTTCCTGCCTGACCCTAGTCTTTGAAACTCAGATTCAAATTCCTGATACTTATCATCAATTGAACAGTTTGGGGAGGTGTGTTAGTTCCTCCAATCACCAGGAAATGTGAAATCATATATTATTTCCTTGAGAAGGATCCATGGGAGGAGTCTTCCAGTAAATACTCAGAAGCTCCAATAACACTATAAATAAGAATAGTTGGACAGTTCCTCCCTATAAGTGATAAATGAGGGGTAGGTGGAGGCTTACTAAAATTCTTCCTATTCATTTCATCTCAGTCCCCAAGTACATTAAGCTCCTTTGTAGCTGATTCAGAATATTGAGCAAGTTGCTTTGTAACTGGACTTTGTGATACCAGATCCAATGGTGCATAAAGGATCTATGTTGATGCTCTGTGGATCCTCTGTCAATTCTATGGAAATAATACTTGAGAAGCTCCTCATGGTTTACTAGGCTTTGTAGAGATTTAATGCTACACAATGGAACACAAAAAATGGTCATGTGATCTGAGCTTCTGCTTGTTGGGTATTATCTGACCCACTATCCATAAAATCATGCCTGCTCAGTAGAGTCCTTTGTCCATGGAAATATCTCCCACTGTTATTTCTAATCTTCAGAGAATGGATACCAGAGAGCCTTTTAATTCATTGCAATTGTTATTTGTAATGATGTAGAATGTATATCAACCCAAATATTCATCAATAGGAGCATGCAGAAATAAGTTGATGTTATATTTATCCAGTGGGATATTGTACAAGTGCTTAAAAATTGACATGAATGAACTTGATTCAACATGCAAGTTGAAGAATTATGTGTAGAGTATAACAACTAATGTATAAAGTATAAATATCTCTGAATCACATTGTATAATTTTTATGAATACATTCAGCAAAATATAATATCATTGTTGGAAATATTTAACCACAAATTCAAGTCTGTGATTATGGCAGGGAAGGTAAGAAGTGAATGGTATGATTGTGGGGAATTACACACAGGGCATCGACTCTAGCTGAAATGTAGTGTCATTAAAAATAGGCAAAGAAATACAGTCATCAGGTTAAGATAAAATATCTTCTGTGTGGGATATCTGCATATTTATTTTATCATTCCCTTTTTACCACGTATCATTAAAATATTTTAAAATGTAAAACACTTTTCAAAATAATAAGTTAATGCTAGGAGTAACAATATATTTCAATATTACTATTTGCTAATTTAGTTATTTAGTGCCTTTGAAGCTTGATTAGATGTTTCATGAGAATTACACAGTGTTGCTTTCTCATCTTTTTTTTTAAACATTATAATTTATTTATTTTGGCTGTGCTGGGTCTTCACTGTTGTGCACAGGCTCAATCGTTGTGGCACAAGGGCTTAGTAGCCTCACAGTATGTGGGATACCAGTTCCCAGACCAGGGATCTAACCCATGTCCTCTGCATTAAGAGGCAGGTTCTTAACCACTAGATGACCAGAGAAGTCCCTATTGATTGGTTTTCAAAAAGAGAAACATCCTAGTCTGACTCAACGTATTCAATGACGTCTAATGTAAAATCAGTTGATGGAATAAATGATCTCTTATGATCTAACTGTGCAGATGATTATTAGATTATTTTTTATGTGAAATAATCTAGATTCATCAGAAAAAAATATTTTTAATTCCAAATGCACATATATTTGTAGCGATGTGATTTTACATCTACACAGTTAGATTAGGCTCATATGAGGCAACATTTGTGTCACAACAGCCCTAGCACATGCCCTGCTATTGTATTAATTAGCATGAAATGCTTATGTGTTAACTGGTTTTCCAAGCCTATTTATTATCCCTAGACTTATTTCTCTGTCAAAAGTCACCAAAGTAATCAAACAACTTTGTCCTTTTAAGTTTGCTAATCATGATAATTTCTACCTTTCACTAGTTGGCACTTTGCCCCTTGGTCCCAAGAAACCGTGTAAAGTTTTATACCTTGCCAATTAGGTAGTTACTTATCTAGACTGCCTGGCTCTTCAACTTTGCCACGCTCATTAAAACTTTTCAGTCCCCACAAGACACTACATTTAATGAGTCCCTGAACACTCTTTTTTTCTAAAATAATAGTACCTCTCTCCTGAGCTTGAAGCAGATACCAAAGTTGCCTGTGATCACCTGTCTGAAATGGTGGTCACCCCAGATGATGTCAGAGAACATCAGAGAACTCAGAATTAATTTTGGATTATAACCAGGCATCATGAAACTTACAAGACTTATAATATATACAAAGTATAGTTTGATGATACGGTATTATCTGCCAAAACTCTGGAATATAAGTGGTTCCACTATAAGAATTATTCAGGTGTACAGATGCTCAGTATATCAGGGAAGTCAAACACAAGAAAAAAGCCTTCTCTGTCAAAATAAGTAAAAATAAGTAATATTTATTATAGGACAACTTTTTTTTTTTTTTGTAAATGAACAAATATCTGTGCCTCTCTGGTTAGCCTATATTTTGAAAGAGCTAATAACAAAATGAAATAGGCAAGTGTGGTAGCTAACTCAGTGCATAAGTCATTATAGAAGCATTTAAATAAGATTTTGGATTTTGAAAATAAGGAAAATCATTTAGGAAAATTTTGTTTATTATTTAGTTCTAGAAAGGGGAGTGAAACTTTATTAACTTAATTACTCACTTCTCAAGAATTTCATTAAGTACGCTTAAAACCAAAATGAATGTACAGTGAATGCAAAATATATCAATTAACTGAATGTATACCCAGAGTCTATCAAGTCTGATGCCTAATTTAGGAAATAGTTTATACACTTTTTGCTGAATTGTTTTTTTTTTTAATAAATGAATTTAAAGAGAGAAGAGTTAAGACAGAAAAAAATTTCTGTAAACCACTAATCCATTTTATTCTCTAGATTACCTCTTCCCTAGTACCTTACTGAATGCTTTGGCCACATCTTTGTTCCGGAGACTGTATATAAGGGGATTCAGCGTGGGAGTGAGAATGGTGTAGAAGGCTGACACCATCTTGTCCTGAGTTGGGGATCTATTAGAAGTGGGTCTCATATATATGAACATAGCTGCTCCATAATACATCCCCACAACAGTAAGATGTGAAGTACAGGTGGTGAAAGCCTTGTGCCGACCCTCCCCAGAACTCATGCGAATAACTGTTATAATTACACGTGTGTAGGAGATGATGATGAGTGACAAAGGGAGGAGGAGCATTACTACACAACAGATGAAAATAAGTGTTTCGAATGTGGAAGTATCCATGCATGAGAGATGCAGGAGTGCTGGGACATCACAGAAGAACTGAGCTATTTCTCGGGATCCACAATAGGAGAAAGACATAGTAGCAGCTACATCAACAATCCCATCAAAGCCACCAAGAATCCATGTAGAGACAGCCATGAGTCCACAGAGTTTCCAGTTCATGAGACTGTGGTACTGAAGAGGATAGCAAATGGCAACAGAGCGGTCATAGGCCATGACAGCCAACAAGAAGCACTCAGCACCAAATAGGGACACATAGAAAAAGATCTGGGCTTCACATCCTGCTACAGAAATGGACTTCCTGCCAGACAGGTAGCTGTGGGCCATCTTGGGTACAGTGGTGCAGATGAGCATGAGGTCCATGAGGGAGAGCTGGCTGAGGAGGAAGTACATGGGGGTGTGGAGCCTCGTGTCCAGGTAGATGACGAGGACCATGAGAGTGTTTGCCAAGAGCGCCATTGTGAAGATGCCCAGGACCAGAGAGAAGAGAAAGATGTGAGTGGGCGTGTAACTAAAAATTCCCATCAAGATGAAGTCAGGGTTGAATGTCTGATTGTCCCATTCCATGATGAATATTTTCTGTATCTAGAACCACAAGAAGTTATAAACATTACATATCTGGATAATTATTTATACACTGCCCACTCTATGTGTGGTACCCTGGTAAACCAACATACATGGTATGTCAGGACTGGGAAAGAAGAGCAGAGGCTTTGCAGTCAGGTGGAGTTAACCACACTCAACCTCCACCAACCTGCTCTGACAGGTTATTTCTGTATGTTCTCATTTTTCCTTTACATAGTATAAATAGCTTTTAAAAATATATATATATATATATTTTTTTTTTAATTATTGATGATTTATGGCTGCCCTGGATCTTTGTTGCTGCACCAAGGCTTGCTCTAATTGTGGTGAGCCAGAGGTACACTTCATTGCAGTGAATGGCCTTCTCATTGCAATGGTTTCTCTTGTTGCAGAGCAGGGGTTCTAGGGTACACAGGCTTTAGTAGTTGCAGTGCCTGGGCTCAGTAGTTGGGGCTCATGGTCTTTGTTGCCCTATGGTATGTAGAATCTTCCCGGATCAGGGATAGAACCCATGTCTCCTGCAATGGGAATGTGGATTCTTAACCACTAATAATCTGTTATTAGTTGTAGAGATATTACATTTCCATTTATGTAATTTTATTTGTGCACCAAACTTAGAGCACAAATAGGACTACTAGTTATACAACTATACAAAAGATGACCTTCTAATGCAGAATAACTGGTTAATAATTTCAAGGAGTCTATGCATTATGAATAGGCAACTTAGTTGCAGATGAGGAAATGAAAAATCAAAATCATCATTTATGAAGAAAGCAAGACGGATGGAAGGCAGAGGTAAAACAAGCGTTTATGTCTCAGTTTGAGACAGGTAGTATCTTAAGACTAGTTTTCACATTCACCAAAATGAAGAAAATTTAAGAAGGTATATAAGAAGGTTCGGAAATTATATAACCTGTGAGTCTGCCAAATTCTTAAATCAGTATCTAATGAGACAAAAGAAACAAACAAATGTCTTATATGTCTATCAGTGTGAGAGTGAGCCGAGAACAGTTTGTTCTGTTTGGGGAAAAGAGGAATTGTTTTACAAAAGATTAGACAAAAGCAGAGTAAACAGAGACAGCTTTTTATGTTGTTGAAACATCAAGGAAGAGGAATCCTTCCACGACAACCTCATGACATAATTATTTTGTCACTAAAGGAAAGGTCTTCTGTCATGCTGCCCACTGCTGCCTCAACCCAACTGTGTTTAAAGATTGGACAGGTTTCATGCTTTTACTCCAAAATGCTGTTGAAGCCAATTTTCAGTGGTCCTGGTCTAAATGTCTTTGGCTTCTCTAGTTCATCCCAAGAAATTTTTCAGGCAAAGAAGTAACACATTTTTAAACCTCCTCATTCTCATATCTCTTTTATGTATTTTCATCCTTATCAAGAAGAGGATTTAACTGAAGCTTAAGTCCAATACAAGGACCTGCTGCTGCTGCTGCTGCTGCTAAGTCACTTCAGTCGCGTCTGACTCTGTGCGACCCCATAGACGGCAGCCCACTAGGCTCCTCTGTCCCTGGGATTCTCCAGGCAAGAACACTGAAGTGGGTTGCCATTTCCTTCTCCAATGCATGAAAGTGAAAACTGAAAGTGAAGTCACAGTTGTGTCCGACTCCTAGCAACCCCATGGACTGCAGCCTACCAGGCTCCTCCGTCCATGGGATTTTCCAGGCAAGAGTACTGGAGGGGGGTGCCATTGCTTTCTCTGATACAAGGACTTAGCAGTTCTTTATTCAACGTTGTGTATCCTTTTTCTCTTAAGGTTTGAAATATTTCAAACCCAGCCAGAACTGGCCTGCCTTTGCTCTCATCCCTTCATTGGTGAAAGGCCTGTGCAATTCTTTCATTCAGAGACTGCTTTTCTTGTATTATCTCTATAAGTTGTAAAATACTAAAATTCTATTTCTCTTTTTATTGGATTCATAAGAAATATGAGCATCTAATATCTCTCATTGTGTTACCTCACCATCATTTCCACAGAAACATTGTCCCTGTTGGTAACATTTATTAGAATATATTTTCAAAAGATTGTACTGGTTGTCTATCAACTTAAATACTGTAACCCTAGTGCAATTTTTGTAATTTTAAGTCTATGTAAATCTTAGGAGCACAAATTATTGTCTTTTTATAGAGCTAGGACTGATTTTCTACAGACCTCTGTGCTGAAGGGGTAGCTGAATTGTGAAAGCTGGTTACTTAAGTGGAGCATGCAAATGAAAAGATTAGATGTGGACGTTGTAAGTGGAGAGTTAACCATTAAGATGGACTTGCTGTATACCTAATTAAGGAGAGCTTTATGTAGGGGTGCCAACACCCTAGGAGAAGCCTTAATCTTCTGAGTAAATTTGATTGTTGTCCTAGAGAGAAGTACCAGTTTCATTTGTTTGGCTTCCAGGTATGCTGTTTGCTGCCAACTGCTCTGCATGATGAGTGAGGGTAAGGGAGCATGGTGGTGGGGTGATTGGAACAGCATTCTTTAAACAGATCTTCAGTTAATGTCTTTTCACAGGGGAATCTTTGTGAGTGATTCAGGACTGCCTCAATTTCTGGTTTATTTTGTTCATCAGATTTCCATGTGTTTTGATCCTTCCGTGTATCCCTTGTAATATTTAGCTTGCTAACCATCTATTCCCTCTTAATTATTGTCCTTATTTATTGCTACATAGTCTCCTCAGTATTCTTGAGTTTGAGAGCTCCTTCCATTTTCTAAACATACCTCTATACCAGCACTTATCAAATTGTATTGTTATCATTATTACATATGTACTTTTGAATACAAAGGTATATGCAATGCATGTTCTCACCTCTATGAGATATAAATACGTTATTACCAGCCCTTGCCCATTTCTTTATTCTGTCTTCTGAAAATATTTATAACCATAGTCTTCCTTAATTCCTTCATTGTCCATCTCAGTAATCATAAAATACAATTCTTGATTCTTCACTCTTTTTTATTCCCAAAGTCTAGTAGCACAGTCATACACTTTGTCATAAAAACTTATGCTGTCATTCATACAAAAGCATCAGGTTTTACACCCATAACCCAAATCCTAATTATCATATGTTGATTGTTACTATACAACATAATTACCTTTTATTTTTGAAGATTCTTTTATTTCCAGCATATCCTGCACATATATATTACTGGCCATAATTGTATTTCACAAACTCTAGAAACTTCAACTCAGAGTGTTCAAGGATGTACTTGATTTATTAAATAAATTTTAATTTTCCATAGGAAGCTTGTACTTCACTCAAGCCAGCATATTTACTCTTTGTTATATACGTTAAATAACAGTATTGAAAACATTGAAATAAGCCAAAAAGGCAGTTGACATTGCTTTTCATTACCATACAAAGGCATTATTTAGCTATGTCTCTCAAGAATTACTTAATTCAGGGACTGTACCTGTGTCTGTGTAGATGTTTGTGTACATATCAGTACATAATGGAAATATGTAGTGTTTCTTCATCCCTTAAAAATGTAAGAATTTGTGATCAAAAACTAATCTTTTAAAATTTGCTAGGGAGCTTTAAGAAATAACTGATTAAAACATCTCTGCATGGTCGCACCTGCAAAACTAATCTTGCAGTAATATTAGTGGCCAAAGAAATTGTGGTTCAATAATTTTCAAGAACATCATAGGCTGTCTTTAGTTATATGAATAGTAACACGTATTAGTATATAAAACCTAATACACTCAAAAATTAAAATTATCTTAGTTCCATCTTTTGTAAATTATTTTGCTTTCTTTATCACAAAAGTAAATTCCCATCCACATGCTCACAAAATGCTTTATGCTATGTAATCCTCAATTAAGGGCCCATGTGTCAATGATGATCACCAACACTATCATTAAACACTACATGACTATGCATAATTACTTCATTAGAGTACAGAATTAGACTGAACTTACCTATATTCCTACTTATAAGAGGAGGATGCTTTCAAAAATAAATTAAATACATATATATGTAAAAGGGATGGAGGAGTCTGGTAGGCTACAGTACATGGGGTTGCAAAGAGTCGGACATGACTGAGCCACTTCACTTCACTTCACTTCATATGTAAAAGGAAGGAACAGAGAGGAGGAACAGAGAGAAACCTCTGTTGAGGAAGATGACTGGATTAGTTTAAATTCTGAGCAAAAATCAACACTTGTGAGGAAGAAGAACAGAGGCGAGGCCACATGGAGAGCACAGATTAAAGATTTAGACACAATCAGGGCATACCAAGTATGAACAGGTCAATTCTTCTGTGGATGCCAGACCAACTTGTATTTTCCCTTAGTTATAACCCAGCACCACCATCCTCCAGTGGAACACAGTCATAAGCCTGCCATAGGACAGGTGGATTTTCCTGGTGCATAAGCATAATGTAAAGATGGTTAGAAAGTACTCATTTAACACAGTGAATCTCACAGTGTGATCCCCTGACCAAGTCTAGCATTACTATCACCTGGGAACTTTTGGGAAATTCACATTCCCAGGTACCACTCCAGACCTACTGAATCAGAAATGTCTCAATAAGCCTCCAGGTGATCTGGATGATGGCTAATGTTTGAGAGTCACTGCTGTAGTCTATCTTCCTGCTTCAACGATGATCTTTGTATGGTATTCCATATACAGAAAAGCTAGTACATGTTGGAAGACAAACTTCTATGTCTGAAAATTTCCTCTGCCTCTCCTAGTATCATTAAATTTCCAATAAAATAAATCCTTTATTTTCCAACCTGTGGATACAATATCCCTGATTATTCTAGTACCGTTATGTCATACTTCTCATCAGAGACTTCCACAGGTTCCCAACTGTGAGAAAATCCAGTGACAACTATTTATTTTGGGGTTCAGGATACTGCAAAAGAGGTTTCCTCTCATTGTTTTTTAACACAATCCCTGAGAATTCTACTCTTTCATCCCCAGACATTTCTAATGTGAGATATTGGCTTAGGTTACTTCCCTCAAGAAGAATAAGCTTTGGTCTCCAAGGCGTTTCCAACTTTTAAAATTTATTCCTTGAATCCAACTCTAGAACAACCAGATCATCCTCATTAAGTCTACTTCATTTTAATAGATAATCGGCTCCCCACTCGCTGAACTCAGTCGTATGGTCTCTTCTACTGCTCTTACAACAGAGAGCTGAACTGGGACTCTGAGATCAGACAGTGATATTATCAGGAATCTATTTTTTTTTTTAACAAAATTCTATAGTAATTAATGTCATTTCTCAAGATTGTTGCAAAGATAATAAAAGATAACTCAACAAAATGCTTAATTAAAATATATGTGCTCAGAAAATATAATATCTTAACCATTCAAATATCTCAATCATTGCCATTGTTATACTTTTGGTATTTAATCTCTGTATTAGTCTGTTAGACTGCCATAACAAGATGCCAAAAACTAGGAGGGCTAAACAATCAAAACTTACTCTCTCACAGTTCTGAAAGCTAGAAGTGTTAGATCAAGGAGTCAGCAAATCTGGTTCTTCTGAAGGTTGCAAGGAAGAATCAGTTCAATGCTTCTCATCTAACTTCTGGTGGTTGCTGGCAATCTTTGGTATTCCCTGACTTATGAAAAATAACTCTGATGTGTCCTTCATCTTCACATGGCAATCTCACTGTGTCTGTGTCCAATTTTCCTCTTTTTATAAAGACACAAATTATTTGAATTAATACTTCCCCTAGTGAACTCCTGTTAGCTTGGTTACCTCTGTAAGGACCATAGCTTCAAATAAGGTCACATTGTGAAGTACAGAGAGTTCAACATATAAATTTTGAGGCACACGATTCAACCCCTAAAATATATATTAATTTCCATGTTTAATTTTATCCTATCATTTTGTATAATGATTTATTCTTTAAACTGGAATATAGACCACCAAAATGTATTGTCTTACATTTAAAAAATACTATTTTAATAAAACAGAATTGTGCTTTATACAGAGTTGAATATGTGCTTCTTAGAGAGGAAAAAAGTGCTGCATTAATGAAATAGATCCATGAAAAGATTCTCTAAATGAGTTTTAACCTAGTATACATGATAGAACAGTCAAATTATAATAATGCCTTGTGTTCACCTGCTGCTGCTGCTGCTAAGTTGCTTCAGTCGTGTCCAACTCTGTGTGACCCCATAGATGGCAGCCCACCAGGCTCCTCCGTCCCTGGGATTCTCCAGGCAAGAATATTGGAGTGGGTTGCCATTTCCTTCTCCAATGCATGAAAACGAAAAAGTGAAAGTGAAGTCGCTCAGTCGTGTCCGACCCTTAGCGACCCCATGGACTATAGCCCACCAGGCTGCTCCGTCCATGGGATTCCCCAGGCAAGAGTACTGGAGTGGGGTGCCATTGCCTTCTCCTGTGTTCACCTGCTGCTGCTGCTAAGTCGCTTCAGTCGTGTCCAACTCTGTGCGACCCCATAGACGGTAGCCCACCAGGCTCCCCCGTCCCTGGGATTCTCCAGGCAAGAACACTGGAGTGGGTTGCCATTTCCTTCTCCAACGCGTGAAAGTGAAAGTGAAGTTGCTCAGTCGTGTCCGACCCTTAGTGACCCCAAGGACTGCAGCCTACCAGGCTCCTCCGTCCATGGGATTCTCCAGGCACACCCTTTAAAAAGAACCTAAGACATAGTCAAAACTAATATTACTCAAGTTTTAATACGGGATGAATTAAGGTAAGATGGAAATATATCTATTGCTTTGGAAGTATCTAACAGATTTTCATCTCTTTCTGCTTCATTGAAACCCAGAAAGTGCTAGGTATTTTGTGATTTAAACTTATTTTTTCCAACCTACCTTCTGGTGTTTCCCAGGAAAATACAAGAACACTGACTAATAAAAAGGCTTAAATCCTAGTTTGTTTGTTTTTTTTCCCAAGTTAAATTTCTTTGTCCACAGGGACTTAGTCCCTTGCTTTTAATTACATTGATGATGTTATCTTCAATTTTTCCTGAGGTTCTCAATGTAATTTTTCCTGATTCCAAGATAAGCTTTGTTTCTTTTTATACCAAGTAGTAGGGGGTGATCTGTTTCTTTCATCATTATTAATGTAGATTGCTTGAAATATTCACCTATGTCTGGCTTTTAAAATCTTAACAATTTCTCTATCAACCTCTATCCCAGTGGTTCTCAAATTTAGACACTTATTAGAATCTTTTGAAGAAACTTGAAAATGTTATCTAGACCAGACTTTTATAAACTCATTAAATTAGAATCTCTTTGGAAGAAGCCAGGCATTATTTTCTGAATCTCCCCAGTTGATTCTATTGTGCAGGCTCTACCCTTTGCAAAATTAACAATGCCATCTTGGTCCTTGGATTCCACTGTTCTCTATTCCATGGCAAAACTTGTTCAATAAACTTTTTTAGTCGCTCATATTTTTTTGGTCAGTTGACACTTTGAGATTAAACTACTAATAAGCCCAAAACATGCTTGTTCTTCTTTAAACAGTTTCCATATAATGCATAGGCTTGCTGCCAGAGGTATGGCTAAGAAAAGGAACACAATTATTTATTAATTCATCAGCATAGAGCTTGAGATAATTTATGAAATAATGAAGGATTTTCCCTATTTGTACCACTTTATCGTTATTATTTTTTGAGGGAATATTTCAAATGATCAAGAATGACCACACATTGTCTTAAAATAGATATCACCAGTCACTATTGATCTCTTTTTCCTTTTGACAGTAGTTCTTACTTCTCTCTCTTTATGACTCTCCCTAAAATTTCCTGCTTGACACTAGTCTTTAAAAGCTCAAATGCCTGATACTTATCATCAATTGGACAGTTTGGGAAAATGTGTTAGTTCATCCAGTCACCAGGAAATGTGGAGTTGTCTCATTTCTTTGAGAAGGACCCATAGAGGGGGAAGTCCAGTAAACACTCAGAAGCCCAAGTAACTCTATGAGTAAGGATAGTTGGAGAGCCTCTCCCTACAAGTGACAAATGAAGGATAGATGGAGGCTTACCAAAATTCCACCTACCTTATTTTATTTCCCTCCCCTGACCCCCAACCCAATTAAGCTACTTCATAGGTGATTCAGAGTATTGAGCAAGTTGCTCTGTAACTGGGCTTTGTGATACCAGGTCCAATGGTGCATACAGGGTCTGTGTTAAATGGAGATGCTCTATTAAGCTTCTCTCCATTTCCAGGGAAAGAATACTTGAAAAGAGGCTCTTTACTGGATTCATAGAGACTTAATGTTGCACAATGGAACACAAAAAACGCCCCTGTGACCTGAGCTACCCTTTAATTACTGGGTATCATCTGTCCCACTATCCATAAAATCATGCCTGCTCAGTAGATTTATTTGTCCATGGAACTATCTCCTACTGTTATTTCCAGTTTTCTGAGAATGGACACCAGAGAGTCTTTGAATTCATTGCAATTATTATTTATAATGACATAGAACATATAGCAATCCAAATATCCATCAATAGGAGTATGCATGAATAAGTTGATGGTATATTTATCCAGTGGGATATTGTATAAGTATTTAAAGATTCATGTGAATAGACTTGACGTATCAAAGTAAGTTAATTTTAGAAAACATAACGTGTGAAACATGCAAGTTGAAGAATTATGTGTAGAGTATAATACCTATTGTATCATATTATGTAATTTTTATGAAGATGTACACATTCAGCAAAATATAGTACCATTGCTGGTAATACGTCATCAAAACTTCAAGTCTGTGATTATGGCAGGAAATGTAAGAGGTTCATGGTATGATGGTGAGGAGTTACCCAAAGAGCATTAACTCTAGCTGGAATCTCATTTCATTAAAAACAGGAAAAGGAATAAATTCATCAGGCTAAGATAAACTCTCATATGGGAATGTGTCCATACTTCTTATATCATTCCTTTTGTACTATGCATAATTAAAATATTTTAAAATAATAAAGCACTTTTTAAAAATAAATTAATGCAAAAAATAACAATATGTTTCAGTTTTATTGTTATTTGCTAATTTGTTATTTAGAAAGTTATGAAACTTGATTAGATGATTCAGTTGGTTACTGAGAACTATACAGTATTGCTATTATTGGCTTTTAAAAAGAGAAATATTCTAGTCTGACTCAGTGCATTCAAAGAAGTCTAATGTAAAATCAGTTGATGAAATAATCTCTTATGGTCTAGTTATTAAGATGATTATTAGATTATTTTCTATGTAAAATAGTCTAGATTCATAAGGAAAAAAGCACTTTTAATTACAAATGTACATACATTTGTAGTGATTTGATTTTCACTTTAAGCAGTGACACAGTACAAGGCAACATTTATGTTGCAACTGTAAGGTAAGGGAGTTAGAGAAGACAAGGTTCAGAAAAAGAATGAGACCAGCACTTTACAGGAACAGATCACCTTTAATGAGGTGAGAAGGGGCAGCAGTCAGATTAGCGAGCTGCTGCACTTATCCAAGAAAAGAGTAAGTATATATAGGCATGTATGTGGAAAGTTACTGTCTTAAGGGGGCCTATTCTTCTCCAAGGTTGTTCAGAGTTAAACTGATGGGGTAAGGAATTTTGGAGATCGGCCAGAGGCTGGACCAGCTGGGAGCTGGGCGTAATCAACGTTAATGTCCATTTTTTTTCTTCGGGTGAGAGAGTTCTTTGTTTTACATAGAATGGTGGGGAGGATCTAGAGGGGAGTTTGAACTCCAGGCTATTTTGAGCCATGTAACTTTCCTTCAACAACAGCCCTAGCACATGCTCTACTATTATATTAATTAGCATGGAATGTTTACATGCTAACTGGTTTCTCAAGTGTATTTATTACCCTTAGATTTATTTCTCTGTCAGATGTCACCAAAGTGACCAAACAGTTCTGTCCTTTTGAGTTTGCTAATCAGGACAGCTTCTACCTTTCACTAGTTGGCACTTTGCTCTTCGGTCCAAGGAACCATATAAAATACTTTTCCAGTTAGGTAGCTATTTAAGTGGGGTCTTCAATTTTGCATGCTCATTAAAATTTTTCAGCCCCCACAAGACACCTCATTTAGTGAGTCCCCGAATAATTTCTTTTTCTAAGAATAGTACCTCTCTCTTGAACTTGAAGCAGAGAACTGAAGTTGCTAGTAATCACCTGTCTGAAATGGTGTTCCACTCCAAATGATATCGGAGAACATCAGAAAACTCAGAATAAATTTTAGATTATATGGAAACATCTTGAAACCTATAAGATTTGTCATATATGTTACAAATCTGATAATGAAAGATATAGCTGGAAATGACTTTATACAACCTCATTCAATAGACAGGTAAATTTACAAGTTCAAATAGGAATCTTTAAGCAATATTATATTGGATCAGAAAAAAAGTGACCCCTATAGAAACAACTATGTTTAATTATGTTAGACTGTGTTGACGTCCTCTCTAACTTTGAATACTGGTGTGGTAAGTTACCTAAATTTTCAAGCTATCTTTGATGTGTTTATGTAATCATCATAAACCTGTGACTTTGATAAAAACCATTTCATATCTCTGGACCTCGACAACTACACCTGATTAGTGATGGAATATAGAGGTCTTTTTCAGCTTTACTATGTCATGGTGAGGAAATAGTCACTTTAAAGTTAGCTTGATGGAGTCTGAAAATTCTAAAGCTTGCATATTTGTTTAACCTCAGTGGAGATATCAGTATTTATGCCAACCCTCAAGATCAAAGGTGAACAGTGCAGGGCTTACCACCACCCACCCTCAGATCAGAGTAGCCTGGAAGAAATTATCTCAGAAGCTACTGTCAAATAAATACACATTTATGACTTCCGTAATATGAGCCCCCTCCATTATCTCAATTTAATTGTCATGGAATTGTATTAAAGTGCATAATAGGGGAAAAAACTGTCATATAACATAATAGCTGGCCAAGGGGTCTTTCTGCCCTTTCCTGATTATGTTCATGGATAACTTCAGCCCTGTACACTTACCTCTCCTGGTGAGGAATCCCTATAAGCCATAAGGGGAGGAGAGAGAAAGCATTCCCTGAAAATGTAGAGGCACTCTTGTTCTAAACCATCCATCTAACATCCTCTCTAGAAAAAACTGTTTACTGGCAGAATCTATTGTCCCTCACTAAAAATACTGAAAAGGAGATATTTAACCCTTTCCCCATTCACGCTAAGGTTCTCTGTAGTCTCACCATAGCCCAGTACCTGTCCTTATTAGTGACCTACTAGTACCAGCACTCCTGCCCAGGGAGTGGAACAGAGAAAAGCAGGGTTTTTTGAGCTACTCTAGGGGCAAGTATTCTCCTGTGTTTATTCGTTTTTCTTGGAAACCTGGATATATTTACTATCTGGGTCTGTAACTATCCAAATACTTGACTCCATACAGGTTTTCAGTGGAACAGTGGTGGCCCTCAGCTTATTCCTTATGGGTTCCACTGCCTGCACCCAGCAGAGTATCCATACCTTTTGGTACAAATAAAAGTTCGTTTAGAATCTGCGACATAGGAGACATGGGTTGGATCCCTAAGCCTGGAAGATCCCCTGGAGGGATCACAAAGAGAACATCCAAGCATGGCAACTTGCTCCAGTATACTTGGTGGGAAATTCTCACAGACAGAGGAGCTTGGTGGTTATGGTCCAAAGGGTTACAAAGAGTCAGATATGACTGAAGTGACTCAGCATGATTAGAATCTGTGAGGTCAGTCAGAGTTTCTCTTCGATGATGGTGATGAAGCAGTATGTCCTGAAACTGATTATTGGACCAGAAACACACTTAATGAAGTCCTTCTTGGGGTCTATTGCCTTTTTTCATCATGAAGGGTAGTCAGAGAGTTTGTACAACTCAGCTCATCACTCATCATTATAATATGTACCAGAGAGTTTCACCCAAATAATGTTAGCTACCATGATGTGAAATTAGATATGAAATAAATAGTGCCACCACCCTCTTCTCCATTTATTCTTCTTAAGATATGGATTCCAATAACTCTTGCAGAGTACTGAGTGCCTTTAGTATATGCAGCCAGGCCAACTTCCATTTGAATATACATAGCTGATTTAGCATCTCATTGGTACATAATTTAAACCTTTGTTTACATGTATACAAGGTCCAACTATTTCTGTGGCTTTCAGAAATTAAGAGTATGATAACACTGTGCTCACATGAATGAAATTTACAGGTTGTAGTAGCCACTTCACATATAAGCAGAAATATGATACTTTTTCTAAAGCAAAGCAAACCTCCATGGAGTCAATATAAAAAAATTAAAACTATAATATATTTTTCATTAATAGTATATGATATCTCAGAAAGATATATATTAAAAAAGAGAAACAGATGAAAGAAAGAAGAAAGTTTAAAAGACTTATTTTGATCATGTGACCTTATAGCCTCAATCAGGAAAGATGTCATGTCAAGAATTCTATTTTGGCATTGTCCTGTTTTGTATCTTGGGAAAAAATTCTACAATTCCTTAACTATTAGGGAAAGAACTGTGAAATATTTCTCTTTCAAAATTAAAAAATATTTAAGGATATTTCATGTAGGTGTCATCATTTCTGTAAGGATCCACTCTCAGTGATACTCATCACATTCTTGGAAAACTCAACAGTCCCCTTTTCCATTTACTTGTCAGTTTCAGTGTTTTAAGGTGATCAACGAAGGGCTGTAGTAAGAGTACATATCTAATCATAAGACTCACAACTCCACCCTCATATAAATGAAGCCACAACTTTCCCCCCGCCCTACTTTTTAACTAAATTAATACCAGTGTCTTATTTTTAGATATATCTTTTTATAGCAACTCCAAATATCAGGTATAGCAACTCCAAATATCAGGTTTAGATTAAAGAAGTATATGCAAGTTCCATAATGAAATCCCAATCTTTATAAGGTTTATCCAATTTCCCAGGTAGAACCAATATCATAGAAATCTGGTCTTCTATGGACACAAAAGTGTTTCACTTTGAGTGCTGTAACCTGTCCCAAGATGAAGAGTTTCTACTGGATTTGAGTATATTCCTTTGGGAAGACCATGTACATTGTCTCAGAATGGGAGATGGGGTTCCCACCAAGGCAATCAAAGACCAGTCAACATTTTCATTCAGTTACCATCCATGTTCATCAGGAAAACAAAGAAAAAAGTAGGCAGCTTATGTAACAATAATATTATTACACCTTTACTGCAATAACTACTAAATTCATGGAAACTTTTCTACACACATTCAAAGGGTAATGTTCTGATATGAAGAATAACAATATTCCCATCATGGTTCAGTACATAAATATGATATAGATCATAATTTCTGTGTAGGACTCAGCCCTGGGATTTCATTATACCATAGTGGATTTTTAGGATACCAAAAAAAACCCTATAAAATATAGGTTGATGATACCGCATCATCTGTCAAAACTCTGGAAATAAGTGGCTCCGCTATAAGAAATCTTCAGATACACAAATGCTCAGTGTATTAGAGAAGTCAAACAAAAGAAAAAAGTCTTTTTGGCCAAAATAAGTAGTATTTATTATAGAATAAGTTTTTTGGTAAATGAGCAAATATCCATGACTCTCTGGTTAGGTCATATTTTGAAAGAACTAATGACAAAATGAAATAGACAAGTGTGGTATTTAACTCAGTACATAAATCATTGAATAAGAATTTCAATAAGAATCTGTTTTGTGAAAATAAGGGAAAGCATTTAAAAGAGTTTTATTATTTAGTTCTATTAATAGGAGTATATCTGTTTATTGACTTAATCATTCACTTCTCAAAAACTTCATTGAGTATATTTAAAACCACAATGAATATTCAATGAATGCAAAATATATCAATAAACTAAATGTGTACCCAGAGTTCATCAACTGTGATGACTATTTTAGAAAAATTATACATTTGTACATTTGTTGCTAAATCTTGTTATATTTAAATAAATGAACTTGCCAGAGAGAGAGACAGGAGTTAGGAAAGAAAAAAAAAAACCCTGCAACCATTATCCAATTTGTTCTCTAAATTTCCTCTTCCCTAGTACCTTACTGAATGCTTTGGCCACATCTTTGTTTCGGAGGCTGTATATAAGGGGGTTCAGCATGGGAGTGAGAATAGTGTAGAAGGTCGATACCATTTTATCCTGGGTTGGGGATCGATTAGAATTGGGTCTCATATATATGAACATAGCTGCTCCATAATACATCCCCACAACAATAAGATGTGAAGTACAGGTAGTGAAAGCCTTGTGCCGACCCTCCCCAGAACTCATGCGAATAACGGTTATAATTACACGTGTGTAGGAGATGATGATGAGTGACAAAGGGAGGAGGAGCATTACTACACAACAGATGAAAATAAGTGTTTCGAATGTGGAAGTATCCGTGCATGAGAGATGCAGGAGTGCTGGGACATCACAGAAGAACTGAGCTATTTCTCGGGATCCACAATAGGAGAAAGACAAAGTAGCAGCTAACTCAACAATCCCATCAAAGGCACCAAGGAACCATGAAGAGGCAGCCAGGAGTCCACAAAGTTTCCAGTTCATGAGACTGTGGTACTGAAGAGGAGAGCAAATGGCAACATAGCGGTCATAGGCCATGACAGCCAACAAGAAGCACTCAGCACCAAATAGGGACACATAGAAAAAGATCTGGGCTTCACATCCTGCTACAGAAATGGACTTCCTGCCAGACAGGTAGCTGTGGGCCATCTTGGGTACAGTGGTGCAGATGACCATGAGGTCCATGAGGGAGAGCTGGCTGAGGAGGAAGTACATGCGGGTGTGGAGCCGCGTGTCCAGATAGATGACGAGGACCATGAGAGTGTTTGCCAAGAGCGCCATTGTGAAGATGCCCAGGACCAGAGAGAAGAGAAAGATGTGAGTGGGCGTGTAATTAAAAATCCCCATCAAGATGAAGTCAGGGTTGAATGTCTGATTCTCCCACTCCATAAAAAATGTCTTCTTTATCTAGAAGCACAAGAAGTCACAAACGTTAACTATCTGGGTTATTATTTATTCATCATCCACTCTACGTGTGGTATGCTGGTAAATCAACATACATGATATGGTCAGGCCTGAAAAAGAATGAGCAGAGACTTTGCACTCAAGCTCCACCACTGCCAACCTACATGTCCTCTGACGAGTTACTTCTCTGTGCTTTATTTTACTTCTTTTACAAGGCAGAAATAGCTTTTCAATTGAGTTGCTGGAATTATTAAATAAGATATCAGTGCAAACCACAGCATCCAGACAGAGTATATGACTCCTCAAGAAACATATAACCAATTATTAAATAGGATCATATACATAAATTTAACATGTGTATAAATTCTGTAACAGAGAAAAAGAGCATTTTGAATGTCATTGCCTATATAGTAAGATAACTGAAACTAATAATCTGTTACTTCTAAGAGATATGAACATTTGCATTTATGTAACTTTATTTGTGCACCAGACTTAAAGATCAAACAGGACTACTAGTTAAACAATTACGCAGAAGATGAACCTCCAGTGTAGAATAATTGGTAAATCATTTGAAGTAACTGATGCATCATGGTTAGGTGACTTAGCTGTAAATGAAGAAGTAAAAAAATCAAAATTATCATTTATGAAAAACAATAATATAGGTGGAGAGAGGGGGAGAATTTATCATTTATGTCTCAATTTGAGAAAGGTAGCATGTTGAGATTTCCTTTCACATTCACCAAAATGAGGAAGCTTTAAGAAGGTGTATGAAGATACCCAAATTCCATAACTTGCAGTTATGCTAAATTTCATTAATTAGTATCTAAAGACTGGTTCCAAATAGGAAAAGGAGTATGTCAAGGCTGTATATTGTCACCCTGCTTATTTAACTTATATGCAGAGTACATCATGAGAAACGCTGGGCTGGAAGAAGCACAAGCTGGAATCAAGATTGCCAGGAGAAATATCAATAACCTCAGATATGCAGATGACACCACCCTTATGGCAGAAAGTGAAGAGGAACTAAAAAACCTCTTGATTAAGGTGAAAGTGGAGAGTGAAAAAGTTGGCTTAAAGCTCAACATTCAGAAAATGAAGATCATGGCATCTGGTCCCATCACTTCATGGGAAATAGATGGGGAAACAGTGGAAACAGTGTCAGACTTTATTTTTGGGGGGCCTCCAAAATCACTGCAGATGGTGACTGCAGCCATGAAATTAAAAGACTCTTACTCCTTGGAAGAAAAGTTATGACCAACCTAGATAGCATATTGAAAAGCAGAGACATTACTTTGCCAACAAAGGTCCGTCTAGTTAAGGCTATGGTTTTTCCTGTGGTCGTGTATGGATGTGAGAGTTAGACTGTGAAGAAAGCTGAGTGCCAAAGAATTGATGTTTTTGAACTGTGGTGTTGGATAAGACTCTTGAGAGTTCCTTGGACTGCAAGGAGATCCAACCAGTCCATTCTGAAGGAGATCAGCCCTGGGATTTCTTTGGAAGGAATGATGCTAAAGCTGAAACTCCAGTCCTTTGGCCACCTCATGCAAAGAGTTGACTCACTGGAAAAGACTCTGATGCTGGGAGGGATTGGGGGCAGGCGGAGAAGGGGACGACAGAGGATGAGATGGCTGGATGGCATCACTGACTCGATGGACGTGAGTCTGAGTGAACTCTGGGAGTTGGTGATGGACAGGGAGCCTGGCATGCTGCGATTCATGGGATCGCAAAGAGTCGGACACGACTGAGTGACTGAACTGAACTGAAAGACACAAAAGGAAGAAATAGATGTCTTGATATATGTCTATCAGTGTGAGAGTGAGCCAAGACCAGCTTGTTGTGTTAGAGGAAAATGGAACTATTTTACATAGGATTCAGATCAGATCAGATCAGTTGCTCAGTCGCGTCCGACTCTTTGCAACCCCATGAATCGCAGCACGCCAGGCCTCCCTGTCCATCACCAACTCCATCACCAACTGGTCTAAATGTCTCTGGCTTCTCTAGTGCATCTCCATCCCAAAAACTGTTTCAAGCAAAGAAGCAGGACATTTTTAAAGCCCTTTATTCTCACTGCACTTTGTTTCTTCATCCCTACCTAGAGGACAATTTAACTGAAGCTTAAGTCCAGTTCAAGGACCCAGCCGCTCTTTATTCATCACTGTGTATCCTTTTTTTCTTAAAGTGGGCCCCTCAACATTTTAGATATTTCGAGTCCAGCCAGAAATATGAGTATCTATTATGTCTCACTGTGTTACTTCACCATCCCTTCCACTGGGCAAGTATTGTCCCTGCTGCAACATTTACTGGAATGTCTTTTCAAAAGATTGTACTGATTGTCTATGAATTTAAATATTATGACACCAATATAACTTTTGTAATTTTAAGTCTATACACTATTACTCTCTTTTTGTAGAGATAGGACTGATTTCCTACAATCTTTACCCTAAAGCGGTAGCTGAATTGGGAAAGCTGGTTAGTTAAGTGGAGCCTACAAATGAGAAAATTGGATGTGGGCATTGTTAGTGGAAAGTTAACCATTAAGATGGACTTGCTGTAAATGAGGAACACTTTATGTAGGGGTGCCAACACCCTAGGGGAAGTCTTAATCTTCTGAGTCAATTTGATTGTTGTCTTAGAGAGAAGTACCAGTTTAATTTTTTGGCTTCCAGGTATGCCCTTGGCTGCCAATTGGTCTGCATGATGAGTGGGGGTGGGAGAGAATGGTGGTGGGGCTGATTAGAATGGCATTCTTTAAACAGATCTTCAGTTAATGTCTTTTCACAGGTGATCTTTGTGTATGATTCAGGACTGCCTCAATTTCTGGTTTGTTTTGTTCATCAGATATCCATGTGTTTTGATCCTTCCGTATATCCCTTGTAATGTTTAGCTTGCTGACCATTTCTTCCTCCTTAATCATTGTCCTCACTTATTTTTTCTTTTCTTTTTAATTAGTTTTTATTGGAGTATAGTTGCTTTACAATGTTGTGTTCATTTCTGCCTTACAAGAAAATGAATCAGCCTTACATGACATATATGCCCTGCTTTTTGGACTTCCTACCCATTCAGTTCACCACAGTGCAGTTAAGTAGTGTATGTTCTCATTAGTTATCAGTTTTATACATAGTATTGATAGTGTGTCAACCCCAGTCTCCCAGTTCCTCTCACCCTACTTTTCCCTCTGTATTCATACATTTGTTCTCTGCAGCTGTGTCTTATTTTTTTTTTTTTGCTTTGCAAATAGGATCATCTATACCATTTTTCTAGATGTTTATTGCTACACACACTCCTCAGTATTCTGAGCTGAGAAACTCTTAGCACTTTCTAAACACAGTTCTACAATATCATTTATCATATTGCATTGTTATAATTATTATATATGTACCTTTGGATACAAAGGTATGTGCACATGTAAGTTCTCAGCTGTGGGAGACATAAATACATTGTTGCCAGTGTCCTTATCCATTTCCTTATTCTATTTTCTGAAAATATTTATAACCACAGTCTTCTTTCATTCTTTAACTGTACATCTAATCATAAAAAACGATTTTAGATTTTTCTCTCCTTTTTATTCCCAAAGAACCAGTCACGTAGTCATACAAATTTGTTATTAAACTAACTCTCTCAGTGACTTCCCACTCACAATGCAGCGGCCATGAATTCTGTCCCTTGGTCCAGGAACTAAGATCCCACCTGTCTCTGGTTGATGCTGCTACTGAACCTATGCGCTCTTGAGTCCCTGGGCCACAACTAGAGAGAAGCCCGGGCATTGCAATGAAAGATCCAGAAGGCCACAACTAAGACCCAGCGCAGCCAAAACAATAATTAATTAACAACAAGAAAAAAGCAGCTCTCTCATTCATACAAAAGCATCTGTTCTTATATTCATAATCCAAATCCTAATTATTACATGTTAATAGCTATTATACAAGCTAATTAACCTTTATTCCTGAAGATTCTTGAGTTTCCAGCTCAACCTGCACATAGATATTAGTGGCCATTATTTTACTTCACAAACTCCAGGAACTTCAACTTAACATTCAGAGTGTTTAAGGATGTATTCTATTAACTAGATAAAATTTAAATTTCCATAGAAAACGTGTACTTAGTTCAAGCCAGCTTATTACTGGTAATTATATATTTTAAATAACACTATTGAAAACATGAAACGTGGCAAAAAGGTAGTTGGCATTGTTTTTCAATATTATACCAAGGCATTGTTTAAGAGACTCTCCCAAGAATTTAATTCAGAGAATGAACCTGTGTTTGTGTTAAATTAGATAATGAACCATATCACTATTCCTAGGAACATACAGTGTTTCTTCATCCTTTACAAATAAAATAATTTGTGATCAAAAACTAATCTTTAAAATTTGTTGGGAGCTTTAAAAAAGCAGATTAAAAGATACTCTTTATGGTCACACCTGCAAAACTACATCTTGCAGCGATACTAGTGACCAAAAAAACTGTTGTTCAGTAATTTTCAAAAACATACTAGACTGTCTTTAGTTATACAAATAGTATTACAAAGGGTTTTCTATGGTGTGTGTTAACCACCATAGAAAACACCCTGTGTTAACCACCCTGTGTTAACCACCCTGTGTTAACTACCAGGGTCATAGTCCCTGTGACCCCAGGGACTGCAGCCTGCCAGGCTTCTCTGTCCATGGGATTTCCCAGGCAAGAACACTGGAGTGGGCTGCCATTTCCTTCTCCAGGGATCTTCCCAACCCAGGGTAGTGCACTCAATAATCTTAAATTATGTTAGTTCAATGTTTTGAAAAGTATTTTACTTTCTTTCTCACAAAATAAAATCCACTTTCAGATATTCACAAAATACTTTCTGCTATGTAATCCTGAATTAAGGGCCCAAGTGTCATTGATCATTACAAACACTGTATCATTAAACACTACATGGCTATACCTAATTACTTCATTGGAGTACAGAATTAGACTGAGCTTACCTATATTCTTACTTAAAAGAGGAGGATGCTTCCAAATATAAATTAAATACATATATATGTAAAAGGAAAACTGGAGGAGGAACAGTGAAAAACCTCTGCTGAGGAAGATGACTAAATTAGTTTAAATTTTGAGCAAATATAGATTCTTGTGAAGAATAAGAAACAGAGGCGAGACCACATGGATAGCACAGATAAAAACTGGACATGATCAGGGCCTACCAAGTAAGAAGCGGTTGATTCCCCTTGGGTGCCAAGAGTAAGTTGTATTTTCCCTTAGTTATAACCCAGCAATACTATCCAGCAGAACACATAAAGAAGCCTGTCCCAGGACAGGTGGATTTTCACGGCATGTAAGCATGACTTACGATGGTTAGAAAGTACTCACTGAGTGCAGTGACTCTCACAACTTGATACCCCAGCCAAGTACTAGTGAGAGAGTCATTTCCTAGGCAGGTTGATAAGGAGTCTAGGGGTCCCCAAGAAGAGAGGGGTCTGGAATTCTCAAGGAGGAAGAAAGGACAAACTTTTTTTTCTTTTTCTACATTCCTTAGGATTATATAACAATAAGGCATCCTGCCTGAGGACAGTCTCTGGATTAAACCTTCTGGCTAATTCTGTTATCTTAAAATGTAAATTATGGGAGGTCTTTACAACCTCCAGACATTCTTTGGAGTATATAACTTCATTGTTAACACTAGCAAGCAGGTGCTCTTTCTGCCCCCTTCTGATGCCTATGTCAGAAGATTTCTCTATCTCCTTTATACTTTAATAAAACTTTATTACACAAAAGCTCTGAGCGATCAAGCCTCGTCTCTGGGCCCTGGATTGAATTCTTCTCCTCTGGGGGCCAAGAATCCCGGTGTCTTCGCGTGATTCAACAACAACCTTTCATCTTGGGGGCTCATCCAGGATCCTTCAGGACAAGGTAAGGATGCTTGGAGCTTTAGTTCTTTGTTCTTTTAGCGAACACGTTTTCTGCTGTGCTTTACTAACTCTACTGTGTGCTTGTGTGAATGAATGACAGGCCCTGCGTGAAGCAAGTAAGGAGCCCTGCTCTGCGGTTCCACGGTGATCTCATACGGCTCATGGCAGAAACCTGTCAGGGCGTTATACCGACCTGCCAATGCCAAGAGGCACCCAATGTCTCCTTCGGGAACCGACCAGAAACGGGCAAAGCATGTGGACCGAATTCTCCTTTCTCGGTCAAACTTTTTGGTCTCTTTGACCATTTCATAACTCCTTGGGAATTAGAAGTACTAACCTAATCTATTGGATCATAGACTTTCAAGGGACTTGTGATGTATACTGTTATTGTATACTGTGGCTTAGGTCCCAAACTTGAATTGGTAGTCAAGAAAGCGCCTAGCCTCACTAGGAATCGAAAATTCGGAAGCTAGATGGAACTCTAGCTCCCAGAACATCTCTGAGGTTAAAGGTTACTCAGATTGGGACTGCGATGGGTTTTTTTTTTTTTTCTTTGTTAACGCCGGCTCTTAGTGGATCAGAGGAGGCTATTATACTGGTGTGGTGATGCTTGGAAAGAACATCTCAGTTTTATGTTCGTGTCGGTCTTATTGTGGTCAGGAAATACTCAGGGTCGTGCACAGGCACTCAGATGACGAATGTTTCCCCTAGTAGTCTTAGCTTGGGAGGCATTCCGGAAGGTTACTCTGATTCACCCCGGGTGACATCAGAGGCAAACAAGGTTAAAGGTGAAGAGCTGGACGTCAAGTAGGGATGCTATCAGGTCTACCCCTGGTACATCCCCACCCCATCTCAGTGTTAGAACCGGGAGGGACGTGGACTGTGCCTGCGTCGGTAAGGGACAGACTAAGTCCGACCAGGAAGGAAAAGCTTTTCGTGTAACGTCTGTCTACACCCCCATCTAGAGCAGGGAGGGACACCTCCGGTAGAAAAATGGCACTGGTCACTTTTTTTCTCTCTTACAGATGGGAACTAACAATTCCAGCCTCACTCCTTCGAACTGTATCCTGAAAAACGGATAGATTTGATGCCCAGGGCTTAAAGAAGACACACCTGGTCTTCCTATGTGATACTGCATGGCCACGGTATCCATTGGAGGACAGAACGATGGCCAGTTGGAGGGTCTCTTAAGTATAATACTGTTCTACAATTAGACCAGTTCTGTAAGGAACAAGGGAAATGGGTAGAAGTAGCATATGTGTTGCCCTTTTTCTCTCTGCGAAATACGCCAGACTTATGTCCTAAGGGTATAGATTTGGGCGTGAAACCTTCAGTTCCCTCCTGTCCTCCTACTTTGCCCCCATACCTGGGGCTCCAAGTTGAGCAAACTGAAAGCCAGAGAACCCCCCTCAGAAGGGTTGCCTTGGTCTCAGTGGAAATCCAAACTGGGATTCAAACTGCCCACATGGAGGTCCAAACAACTCCTGTCTCAGTACGACCTCAGACTACTCTGGTTTCGGTAGAAACTCAGACCATCGAGGTAAGAGATGAGATGGAGGACAAGAGACAAAGAGAAGAGGAAAAACAGGTTTCTCCAATCTATCCCTGGGATCATACGCGCAGAGCAGCCAGAGAGACTGAGGAACAGCCACACAAGCTGTTGCCTCTTCATGAAACACCCACTGGGAGAAATTATCAGTCTGTGAGAGTTAATAAGCCTTTCTCTTATCAAGAAATACAAAGAATCAAGGAGGATCTGGGAGACTATTTAGAGGACCCAGAAAAATATATTAGAGCTTTTAAAGGTGTTACTCTGCTTTATGACCTCACTTGGAAGGATGTGATGTATATCTTGGGACAAACACTGACTCCCGAGTCAAAGACTCCAGTTTTGGGAAAAGCGGTTGCTTATGGAGATGAATGGCTTGGTAATGAATCAGTAGGGAAGAGGGAGAACGAGATAGCGGCCCTCCCCACTGGGAATCAGGTGGTCCCAACTATAGAACCAGACTGGGACTACAACACAGCTAAAGGAAGATGGGATCAGAGTCATTTTGTTAGATGTATTCTTGAAGGACTTAGGCAGGCACATTCTAAGCCTTTAAACTATGGCAAATTGGCAGACATAGAACAGGAGGAGAAGGAAGCTCCTGGTAAATTCCTAGATAGACTGAGAGAAGCCCTTACAGATTCACTGAGATTGATCCTGAAAGAGAAGAGGGGAAAGTGATCTTAAAGGATAGATTTCTCACTCAGTCAGCTCCAGATATCCGCCTTAAGCTATTAAAACGGGCGTATGGACCAAATCAGTCTTTAGATACTCTGTTACACTGGCTCAGACAGTCTATTATGGTAGGGAATATGAGGAAAAGAAAGAGCGCAAAGGCTATGAAAAACGTTCTTAAACAGCCTAAGAAAAATGCCCAGAGGGGCCCAGGTGAAAAGGGATGTGTTTGCTATTACTGTGGAAAGGAGGGGCATCTCAAGCGGGATGGCCCTCAGGCATCTAAGCCGCCCCCGGCTCCATGTCCGGTCTGCAAAAGACCACACTGGAAGAGAGACTGCCCCCGGAGGCATAGGTCTCTGGGGTCGGACTCTCAAGACAATCAGGACTGAAGGTGCCTGGGGGTCCCCACACAAGCTCCCGTCCTAATTACACCTGAGGAACCCGGGTATTAATAACTGTGGGGGCCAATCTGTCGATTTCCTTTTAGATACTGGGGCAACTTATTCTGTGCTTACTGAAGCCCCTGGCCCACTTTCTTCCCGATCCGCTTCTGTAATGGGACTGTCTGGACGAGCCAAAAGGTATTATTTCAGTTATTCTTTATCTTGCAACTGGGATTCTGTGCTGTTTTCACACGAGTTTCTGATTGTGCCAGAATCTCCCTCACCCCTTTTGGGAAGGGACATACTGAGCAAGGTCCATGCCTCTGTTTTCATGAATATGGAGCCCTTCCTTTCTCTCCCTTTAGTTGAACAAAATGTAAATCCTAGAGTATGGGCTGATGGAAAATCTGTGGGTCGAGCACAAAATGCTATTCCTGCAGTTTTTAAGCTCAAAGACCCACACGTATTTCCACGTAAGAAGCAGTATCCACTGAAACCTGAAGTTAAGGAAGGGTTAAAACCCATCATTGAAATTTTAAAGGAGCAGGGACTATTAATTCCCTGTAACAGTCCTTGCAACACTCCTATTTTGGGTATAAAGAAATCAAATGGTAAATGGAGACTAGTTCAAGATTTATGAATAATAAATGAGGCTGTAGTTCCTTTACACCCCGTGGTGCCTAATCCTTATACTCTATTGTCTGAAATTCCTGAACGAGCCAAATATTTCTCAGTAGTCGATTTAAAAGATGCCTTCTATTCAGCGCCTTTGGCGGAAGAAAGTTAATTTCTATTTGCCTTTGAAGACCCTACACAGCCAGCTTCTCAGTTAACCTGGACAGTTTTGCCCCAGGGATTTCGTGACAGTCCTCACTTATTTGGACAAAGTTTGTCACGGGATCTACAAAACTTTAATAGCTCTGAAGCAGTGGTGTTACAATATGTAGATGATATTTTGCTCTGTGCTGAGACAGAGGAAGCTTGTTCGTGAGCCTCAGAAGATTTCTTAAACTTTCTGGCAGATTGTGGTTACAAGGCATCAAGAGAAAAGGCTCAGCTTTGTCAACAATCGGTTGTTGTCTTAAAATGTTAATTATGGGAGTAGAACTGGTCTTTACAAGGATGTATCTTGCCTGAGGGACAGTATTATCTTAAAATGTAAATTATGGGAGTAGGTCTGATGAGGTCTTTACAACCTCCAGATATTCTTTGGATTATATAACTTCATTGTTAACACTAGCAAGCGGGTACTCTTTCTGCCCCCTTCTGATGCTTATGTCAGAAGATTTCTCTATCTCCTTTATACTTTAATAAAACTTTATTACACAAAAGCTCTGAGCGATCAAGCCTCATCTCTGGCCCCGGATTGAATTCTTCTCCTCCGGGGGCCAAGAATCCCGGTGTCTTCGTATGATTCAACAACAACCTTTCACTAGTGTTAACATCACCTAGGAACTTGCAGGGGAGAAGGCAATGGCAACCCACTCCAGTACTCTTGCCTGGAAAATCCCATGGATGGAGGAGCCTGGTAGGCTACAGTCCATGGGGTCGCTGGGAGTCGGACACGACTGAGCGCCTTCACTTTGACTTTTCACTTTCATGCATTGGAGAAGGAAATGGCGACCGACTCCAGTGTTCTTGCCTGGAGAATCCCAGGGACGGGGGAGCCTGGTGGGCTGCCATCTCTGGGGTCGCACAGAGTCGGATGCGACTGAAGCGACTTGTCAGCGGCAGCAGCAGGAACTTGCAGGAAATTTACATTTCAAGGCACCACCCCAGACCTACTGAATCAGAAATATGTTTCAATAAGCCTCCAGGTCATTTGGATGCTGGTTAATCCCTGGTGGCTCAGTCGGTAAAGAATCTGACTGCAATGCGGGAGACCTGGGTTTGCTTCCGTGGGTTGGGAAGATCCCCTGGAGAAGGACATGGCAACCCACTCCAGTATTCTTGCCTGGAGAATCCCCATGGACAGAGGAGCCTGGCAGGCTATCTACAGTCCATAGGGTCTCAAAGAGTCAGACATGACTGAGCACATGTTTGAGAACCACTGCTGTAGTCCATTTTCCTGCCTTCAAAGATGACCTTCTCATGGTATGCCACATAAAGAAAAGATAGTACATGTTGGAAGACAGACTGCTATGTCTGAAAATTTCCTCTCCCAGTAGCAACATTAAATTTCCAAGAAAGTAAATCCTTTCATTCCCATGCTCAGTTGTGTCCAACTCTCAGTGACCTCATGGATGGTAGCCTGCCAGGGTCCTCTGTCCATGGGATTCTCCAGGCAAGAATACTGGAGTGGGTTGCTGTGTCCTCCTCTAGGAGATTTTCCTGACCCAGGGGTCAAACCCAAGTCTCCTGGCTTTCCTGCATTGCAGGCAGATTCTTTACCCACTGAGCCATCTAGGAAGCCCACCTTTTTCAGTACCATTGAGTTATATCACTCTCCTTATCAGAGACCTCCACAGGTTCCAAACTGACAGAAAATCTAATGACAACTATTTCTTTTGGGGTTCAGGATACTGTGGAAGAGGTTACTTTCACCATCTCAAGAAGTTTTTTTTAAAAAAACAATTCCTGAGAATTCTACTCTTTCATCCCCAAATATTTCCAATGTGAGAGTTTGGCTCAGGTTACTATGCTCATAAAGAATAAGCTTTGTTCTCCAAGTTGCCCCTAAATTTTCAGTTCATTCCTTAATTCCAAATGCTAAAACAACTACATCATCCTCATGAAATCTATTTCATTAATAGACAATATGCTCCCCACTCACTAAACTCAGTCATATGGTCTCTTCAACTGCTGTCAGAGCAGAGTGCTGAACTGGGACTTTAAGATCCGACAGATCTGTGGTTGAATCACTGCTCTACTGCCGACAGCACCATTATCAGGAATCGTCTCTAAAAACAATTCTATAGTGAGACTAATATCATCTCTCAGGATGGTTGCAAAAACAATAACAGATTATAACTCAACATAAAGCTTAATCTAAAATATATGAACTCAGGAAATACAAGATTCGACCATCTTAATCATTACCATTATTACACTTATGGTAATTAATCATATTGTATTTGCTTGCTACACATCCATAACAAAGTACCAAAAACTTTGGAGGATTAAACAATCAAAACTTACTGTCTCACAGTTCTGAAGGCTAGAAATGTCAGATCCAGGTGTCAGCAAAACTGATTTTTCTGAAGGCTGCAAGAAAGAGTCAGTTTCATGGCATTCACCTCGCTCCTGGTGGTTGCTGACAATCTCTGCTCTTCCCTGGCTTGTAGCAAATAACCCTGATGTATTCCTTCATCTTCACATGGCAGTTTCACTGTGTTTGTATCTTATTTTTCCTAATTTCCTCTTTTTATAAGAATGCTAGTCATTTCCATTAACACTCACTCTAGTGACCTTATTTTAATTAACCACATTACCTTTGTTAGGACCATATTTCCAAATAAGGTCACATTCTGAGGGACTGGGACTTCAATATATAAATTTTGAAGAACACAGTTCAATCATTGTGTTAATTATTTGATGTTAACACAAATTAATTTGTGTTAATTAAAATGAAATTAAAATATATTAATTTCCATCTTTATTTTTATCCTATTATTTTGTATAATGACATTTTCTAAACTAGTTATAGGCCACCAAAATGTCTTAAGTTTTAAAAATACTATTTTAAAATTATTTTTAAATACTATTTTAATCAAACAGAACTGTGCTTTACATGGGGTTTAATATGTCCTTTCCTAGGGGAAAATGTCTTGAATTAATTAAATAGTTCCATGAAGAAATTCTCTGAATGAGTTTTAAAATAGTGCTCATTCAATAACAAATAACAAGAATGCCTTATATACATCTATCCTTTAAAAAGAACCCAAAACCTAGACAAGACTAATATTATTTAAATTTAAATATGGGATGAATTAAGGTAGGCCAAGTTAAGAAGATAATATATCTATTGATTTGAAAGTATCTAACATAGTATAGGTTTCCATCCATTTCTACCTCACTGAAATCAAAAAGGTGTTAGAAATTTTGTAATCTAAACTTTTTCCAATCTTACCTTCTGGTGATCCCCAAGAAGATACAATAGCTCTGGCTGAATAAATAAAAAAGCTTAAATTCCTTTTATTCCCCCCCCAAGTTAAATTTCTTAGTCCACAGGGATTTTGTCCCTTGCCTTTAATTACATTGATGAAGTTATCTTCATTTTTTTCCAAGGTCATCAAGGTAATTATTCCTGTTTCCAGCATAAGCATTGTTTTTTACACCAGGTAGTGGAGAATGATCTCTTTCTTTCATCATTAATAATATAAACTGCTTGAAATATTCACCTGTCTGATTTTAAAAATCTTAACAATTTCTCATGCCTGTATGTCAGTGGTTCTCAACCTTAGATACTTAGTACAGTCTTTTGAGGAGACTCAAAAAAATGTTTTCTCGGATTAGACCCTTCTGGATTCATTGAAGCAGCATCTTTTTGGAAGAAGTCAGGCCTTATTATTTACAAAATCTTCCCTGTTGATTCTACTGTGAATGCTCTGTTCTTCCCCTTTTAATAATGCCATCTTGGTCTTCAGATTTTGTTGTTCTCTATTCCACAGCAAAACCTGTTTAATAAGCTTTTTTCAAGTATCATATTTCCTTTGTCAGTTGACACTTCTAGATTAAGCTACTAAAAACCCCCAAACATGTTCATTTTTCATTAAACAGCTTTCATATAATGCATAGGCTTGCTGCCAGAAATAATTTACTCTACTATGGCTAAGAAAAGAAGCAACATTATTTGCTAACTCATCAGCATAGAGTTTGAGATGATTGCTGAGATGATGAGGGATTTTCCTTTTTGTACCTCTTTTTAAATTATTATTTCTTGGGGACTATTTTGAATGTTCAAGATGGCCACACATTGTCTTAAAATAGACATCATCTAGACATCATCAATAACCATTGGTCTCTTTTCCCTTAATAGCAATGATTCAGATATTGGGCCTTCACTCAACAGTCATTACATTCTTAGTTCTTTCTTTGTACATCTCCTCCTAAAATTGCCTGCCGGACCCTAATAGAAATCTTTAAAAGTTCTGATTCAAATGCCTAATATTCATCCTCAATTGTGCAGTTTGGGGAGATGTGTTAGTTCCTCTGATCACCAGGAAACATGGAGTCATATCATTTCCTTGAGAAGGACCCCAGGAGGCAAGTCATTCAGTAAGCACTCAGAAGCCCCAGTAACACAATGTGTAAGAATAGTTGAAGACCTCTTCCCTGTAAGTGACAAATGAGGGATACAAAGAGGCTTATCAAGATTCTACCTACTTCATTTCATCTAAGTCCATGAAGTTACTTTGTAGCTGATTTAGATTATTGAGCAAGTTGCTCTGAAACTGGGCTTTGTGATATCAGATTCAATGGTGCATAAAGTATCGATGTTCAGTAAAGATGCTCTATTGAGACTCTCAATTCTCAGGGAAAGAACATTGAGAAAAACCTCCTCTCTCTTGTCTGTATAAAGACTTAATGCTGCACAATGGAACACAAAGAATGGCCATTTGAAAACTGAGCTTCCCTTTAAATATTGGTTATCTTTTGGCCCACATTCCATAAACTATGCCTGCCCAGTAGAGTGCTCTATCCATGGATATTGTTCAGTCATTTCTGATCATCAGAGAATAGATACTAGGGAGGTTAGTGATAGGAAATGAATACTTAGAAATAGAGGCAGTATAGATTTTAAGCTGGTGAATTCTGGAATAGGGGGAAGAGAAAAACTAGCAACCCAAACTTAAATAAAAGGGAATGAAAGGACATCTATAGTTTTTTGAAGATGTGAGGGGAAAATCTTAATGAAAGAAATAAGTGAAAAATCCATAGAGAGATAAGGAAGGTTCCAGAGGTTGTTGGAGAGAATGAGCTTGATGTTAAATGAGCCAGGATATTTATTGCTTCAGGAGAAGAAAGGCAGGATAGAGAGATTTGAAGTGGTCAGGAGGGCTCTGGCTACTGGAGGTTTTTCTCAGTGTAGTCGATGATCTTATGGGGATGGTGGTGGTGGTTGAATAGGGATGGAGAATGAGGCCTGAGAGCGTGGGCTTATGACGTTGACAGAGAAGCCAGGTCACAGCAGCAGTGACAGTTCCGTACAACTCCCTTATCAGTCCCCTGCCCAGTCAGAACAACTGATCTGGTTTAAACAGCCTGTTGGCAAACCATGATATGGCCCTACAGAAGGCAATGGCACCCCACTCCAGTACTCTTGCCTGGAAAATCCCATGGGCAGAGGAGCCTGGTAGGCTGCAGTCCATGGGGTCGCTAAGAGTCGGACATGACTGAACGACTTCACTTTCACTTTTTCACTTTCATGTATTGGAGAAGGAAATGGCAACCTACTCCAGTGTTCTTGCCTGGAGAAACCCAGGGGCAGGAGAGCCTGTTGGGCTGCCGTCTATGGGGTCACACAGAGTTGGACATGACTGAAGTGACTTAGCAGTAGCAGCAGCAGCCCCCAAACAAACTGCCCTCGTGTGTTCCAAAGCAGCATCAACTTCTCCACCTGGGAGACAGACTCCTTTTAGAAGAGGTCCGGGAATCGATAGTGAGGAGTTCCACTTGGAATTCTGTATAAAAGACTTCTCTTTGTCAGATGTATTAATGCAACTTTTTGAGCCAGGAAATTAAGACCAAGATTCTCGGGTACAAGAGTGTTGCAGAGAACTTGAAAGTGAGTATAAACACCAGGAGCTACTCCACAAGTCTTGTCTTTTCTTCACTAATTACCAGTTATTTGATGTTATCAGTCACTACTGTTAGTAGGATCCCTATATCTCTATTTTTAAAGTGTTCTCTGCCGGGTGGAAAAGGGATTCTTTCTGCAAGGGTTAACAGCCTTCAGGCTCCCTCACTTTTAAGTTCAAGTCTCCACTTGGGTAGAGTAACAACACAAGCTAACGTTTGGGGCGTGAAACAAGAAAGCTTCAGTTGCATTACAAATCCGCCCCACCCCCGTCATCTCGGAAGCAATATGAACTATTTCAACTCCGGTGGCATGTGTGTGTCCTGGGAAGCACCTTTCCCTTCTTCTACCCCAGAGACAGTGTGGCACCATCCCTCCTCTACTTATTTGTAAGGGATGTGACTAGAGTTTTTTCCAGAAATATTTTTCACCACAGCCCAGCATCACTTTAAGTGGGGCGCAGGGGTGGGGGGGGGTGTGGGGTGGGGGGTGGGCAGGGAATAAGCATGAAAGCCACAGGCCTTGAAATTGTACCATTGTCCCTTCCCCTTTTCACCAATCCAAATTTCAGACAACCCAAACTGTCTTAACTCTTATTATTCTTTTCCCACAGTGAGACCCCCTTAAAACGCTGGGACCTATTCTGTGACAGAGCAAATAGATGTAAACTGGAGCAAACTTTATAATGGGAGGAACACCAATGCCATCATTTTTGCCATCTCCAACAAATGATAAGACAAGGTGGGAGAAAGGTACAACTGGAGTCATATGTGGATTCTTCTTACTGGGAATTGAAAGTTCAAAAATTGTCCTTTGAGGGTGTAGCTTACTCACAGTTTTGCTGGCTTCTGAGTTTTAGCCCACATATGGTTAGTTTAAGCTATTACTCCTCCCTACACTTGGTATGTAATGCAGTGGGGAGGCTCCAATAGAATGCAAAGTCTACAGCAAAGACAGTAATCCCTTCCAGGTTTCCATTCACCCTCTTTAACATCAAAAATTCCCAGGATCCTATTTTTTAAAAATTCCTGGAATTCAAGCGATGGTCCAATGGCTAGTGTCACCAGCAGGCCTAAGGGTCACATGAATATCCACTTTATTCTTTTCCCCTAGCTTTATTGAAATGTAACTGACAAATAAAATATAAGGTATTTAAAGTATACATGATGATGGCTTAATATATGTACACACTGTAAGGATTCTTGAACATCTGCTTTATTGTAACACAAATGAAAGGGAAACGCTTTTTCTGAGTACAGTGGAGGCAAAGATGGAGTTTTCAGAACAATGTTTTTATTTAAGAATTAAGGGAAAACAAAAACATGAAAGCATAGGAATACACTGACTGAATACAAGTGTCTTGTTTGGTCTGAAATCTTGATAAAAGTTCCTCTAACTACTTACCTGAGGTAGATTTAGGTTGGCACTGTCTCAAGAGAACCTCCCTCCATTCCAGAAGTTACCTTCTAGTTTTGGTTACAGGCTCCTAAGTGGTCCTCTCCAACCTCAGGTTATTCTATATGAGTAATACCAACACCCTTTTTTCCCCCATGGTTAAAAGCCCTCAGACCTATTTCATACCCTCAAAGTTTTGGTTGAGGGATGGTCCATCCTTAATTTACTTAAAGACTAGAGACAATTACCAGTAAGATTAGTTGAAAGGGGCAGGTCATTGCCCCACCAAAGTTAACAACTGTGCCCTTCTCCAAGTTCTAATGACTAACAAGTAGCCATAAGGACTAATTTTCATCACCACCAAGCCATACATCCAATACTATTTTAAAAATTACAACTGTCAAATATATACTAGTGACAGGCATGATTTTCATCAAAAAGAAACAAATATATCTTGTGTGTTTTATCACACAGAGCAAGTTTTTATGGTGTAAGAGCTAATGAAAATTACTAAAACACATCAGATCAAATAAACTTCCAGGATCTGTTTTCTAAAAGAAAGAAAAAACAGCCTAGAATCAAATTCCTTATCACTATGTTATATCCTCTGACCCTAAGATTATCAAGGTCACCAACCTGTCATTAGGATCAAAGCTTGGAGCCATACGCAAGGTGGCAGTCTAGCAGCTGGCCACCCCCATGAGTCCAAACACCAATGCTTCTAGAGTTCAGGATCTGCTAAGATGTATCAGAGGACCGCAAATATTTATTCACCAGTCTACAGTACCAAAGACTGTAGGACTCCTAAGTATTTATATTAAATGTCTTTTAATCTGAGGGAAGGGGGGAAAAAAACCTCACAAGCATGCATTTATAGATCCCTGAATTAATTAGTGTTTCCAGAGAATGTTAAAGGTAATCATAATTATACTAAATTGGAGATAAGTGCCTATCCTGAAACCTCTGATGAATGCCAACTCCTTTTCCCTTCTAGCATTTAGAATCCTATTTTACAAGCCAAATGTACACCTTATATTGTGGTGACTTGTCTTTTCCCCAGAAATAAAAAAGTATTCTCTTTCCTTGGCAGAACCAAAATAAATGAAAGGTATATCATTATGAGGCTTGGATTTGCTATAAACAGGATGATGGAGTGGGGGGAAAAAGAAACATTACCAGCTTTTTAGTCAGGATTCTTAAAATTAGTCGTTTCTCCATTAATAACGCATCAGTATGTGTTTTACTCTGTGCTGACTCAGACTTGAGTCTGTCAGCCTTCCCTTAAACACTTTGCAAGGAGTTGATTGAGTATATCTTACCATTGAAAGAAACATGATAAATGAAGTCACAAAAATATGGCAACTAGCAAAATCATAATGATCATCCTGGAATTTGCACTTCTCTGTTGATAACAAACAAATCTCTAAAGCTGAAATTGCAAATACAAGTAATAGTCCAAAAGATATTTTAGGGCAAGGACTGAAGGTATGCCTCAATTCACACCAAGTAAAATGTTGAACATTCTGCCTTATTATGAGGTTGGTCCTCCAAAGGGGAAATTCTGGGGAGTGTTTTGATCTAGGATAACTACTCCCCAGTTGTTTAGTTCTTTTCACAACCAGCAGAAGGTTCCCATGCTGGTATCAACACACTAGTCCCCGTTCTACCCGAGAATTAGAAAATCAACAGAGGCAAAGTCAATGTACTTCTTTCCCCAACAGTAACACATGCCACACTTTCTATCTCAATTACAGTCCTTCCTTTTATTGGAGTTCCAAATTTTAAAAACTGAAAGTAAAGCAATCATTCAGTGGTTCAGATAAAAGAAAAGCATCTTTACCTGAGTTACCCATCAGGCCTACTCTGACCTGCTCTAGCTCTTCCCAGAAAACGTTTCTGGGAATCTAAACAAAACGGTTTGCATGTCGACTCCATTAAAAGTCATCTCTACTACAGGGGTCAACTAACTATGAGAACAGTTCTTCTCATACCTATTAAATGTACACAATCGAGTTAGACCTCTTTAGAGGTCTACAAAATGCTCTCCAGAGTAGTTTCTTTGGGGCCCAATAAGGTAGAGATTTCCTGCAAGGATTTTTTTCCCCCCAGACTTAGGGTTATTTATAGGGTCTTTCACTTATACAAGTTCCCTGGTGTACAAGAACTGATCATTGACAGAAGTTTTTCTCATTCTGAGAATTCATAAGGTCCTTCATCAGATTTTTTTTTTGGCGGGGGCGTGGGGGGGGGTGGTGGTGGGGGGGGTGGCGTGGGTTGCAAACCCAAGAAAGCTCTCCACTTAATGCTTTTGCCACATTCAAGGCAAATACACAAATTTTCACCTGTATGGCTTCTCTGATAGGTAACAAAGTCACAGTTATGTTAAGAGGCTTTTTTCACAACTGTTGGGGTTTCTTTCCAGTGGGGCTTTCTGATGTCCAATGAGGCGTGCATACTGTCTGAAGCACTGTTTCACAGGGCATTAAAAAAATATCATCCTCTGATCTGAATTCTCTTGGAACGAGGAGAGGTGAGCATTGCTAGATAGCTTTCTCACATTCACTGAACTTGTAAGTTTCCCACCTGTATAAATCCTCTTGTGGGTGATCAGACATGAGCTTGGACTGAGGTTTTCCAAAAACTCAGGGCATTTGTAAGGTTTCTCACTGGAGTGATTGATACGGTTCTATAAAGACAGCTCTCTGGTCAAACCATTTCTCAAGTTCCTACAACTGCAGATTTTCTGGTCCCCAATAAAGTCTGAGCTCTGAGGAAAGTCTGAGTTTGAGTTCTCCATCTTAAATGAGTTCTCTTACATTGTAAATACATCTTTTTTTTTTAATGGTATAACAACTTCTTGTCTGGTCAAGACATCTGTGAGGCTTCTGATACATTGGGAGGGCTGAGCTCAAGACCTTTCTCAGCCACATTACAGATATATGGTTTTTCACCAAAGTGGATTGTCTGATGTTGAAGAAGGGCTGAGCTCTGATGAAAGCTTTTATCACAGACACTGTACTTATAATGCAACTCCTCTGTCTGAGTTCTCATTTTCTGTTGGGCAACGAAGTCCATGCCTAGGAGGAAGCCACTGTCACATGCAGACCACTGATGTGGTTTCTCTTCCATGTGAATTCTTTGATGCACAATAAGGTCTGAACTACAGCTGAAGCTCTTCTCATATTCAAGGCATTTAAAAGTGTGAGTGTGAGTTGCCTGGTGCCTGATGAGGTTGGCACTCCGGGTAAAACTTCTCATACATTCCAAGCATTTATACGGCTTCTCACCTGTGTGGACTCTCTGGTGTACAATAAGGTCTGATTTCTGGCCAAAGCATTTCTCACAGGCACCACACTTATAGGGCTTCTCCCCAGTATGTACTCTTTTATGAACAATGAAGGCTGACCGGTGTCGGTAACTTTTCTCACACTTATTACATTTGTAGGGTCTTTCACCAGTGTGAGTTCTCTGGTGGCTAATAAGATCGGATTTCCCACTAAAAGCTTTTTCACACTCCAGACACTTAAACGGTTTCTCACCCGTGTGAGTTCTTCGATGCCTTATGAGGTTTGTACTTCGGCTGAAGCATTTATCACACTCACTACACAGATAAGGTTTCTCGCCTGTATGGCTTCGCTGGTGGACAAGCAGATCAGAGCTCTGACCAAAATTCTTGCCACAGATATCACATGTATAGAATTTTTTACCTGCATGCGTTCTCTGGTGTCCTGAAAGGGCTAAGTGGTGCCAAAAGCTCTTCTCACATTTGCTACATTTATAAGGTTTCTCATAACTGTGGATCCTCTGATGTGAAATAAGATCTGAGCTTTGGATAAAGGTTTTCTCACACATATCACATCTATAAGGTTTCTCCCCAGTGTGGGTTCTCTCACACATAATAAGAGCTAAGTTTTCACAAAAGTTTTGCTCACGTTCAAGGCACTCGTATATCTGATCATCTATTTGAGTAATCTCATGCACATGAATAAAAATCTTTTTACCCTTCTGAGGGCATACATGATATATTTTCCTTTTTTGAGTTCTCTGATTATATCTCTCTTCTGAAGTGTACATTTTCTATGGCTCTCTCCTAGGGAGTTTTCCACTGGTCTTCCTGACCCATCATTTTCTTCACAGTCATTTTCTCGATAAGAACTTGAAAGATACATCTGTCTTAGGCCTTTCAGTCATGAGCAGTTCCTCTTTACAAGTTTCCAGCATCACATGCACTCGTTCCTTATGTGGTATTTACAACCCTGTTAGACAAAGAAGAAATATTATTTATATTTCCATAACTAAAATGCTCACAATTAAAATTGCTGTAGAAAAGACAGAATTTCTGCATCAAATGCCACAAGTGCTCTACGTTTTACAGGGGTTGACAGCAGTGGTTTTTCTCTAACTAAAACAAATCAGCAACACATACATGGAAAGTACCAGAAAAAATTGTTTCTTTAATCAACTCAAGTGATCTCAAAACCAGGATTCCTCCTCTTCCCTTGGTTCAACTGAGTAGTCAAGACATCTAATAACTAATATGCCTGCTCTTGAGGAAAACAACCCAAAAGGGACTATGAATACCTGTGCAGTCCTTTCTGTAGAACGTTTGGAAGGAAATGGTTAATGATTATTAGAATTCTCAGTGTAAAGAGAAAGAAAAGTTTCTCTTACTATCATCCTAGCTGTGTGATGTCTGGCAAGTTTCTTAATCACTCTGTAGCTAGTTTTTTCATTTATAAAATGGATGAATGATGGAAGTTAACCTCACATCATTGAGTTGAATAATAAGTTAATCAGTATTTCATGGTAAGCATTCTGTGTTAGCTCCTATAATAACTATTATGATAAAGGGATCTAAGATTCTGCTTTGATATGATCATAAGAGCACAAACCTTGCTCAAAAAGAAAAATGACTGTAGCTAAAAGCCTGGGCTTCAAATCTGTCTTTAATGCCAGGCTTTTCTTTGTACAGTGAAGAGATATGGAACAGGTTTTCTTGTTTTTAGAGGGATGCACATGTATGGAAATATCCAAAGATTGAGCATCTTAAAGAAGTCCTTATACACAGAAAGATCACAATTATATAATTCTCCTTTATAACATTATTGAAAAGGGCCCTGTGCTCAGAGTCTAACCACTCTACTCCTCCTCCCCAGTAAGGCAGACAATCACATCTTCAAATGACTGGGAGATTAAAAAGGAAAGACAGACAGAAGAGAGACATTGAGGTCTTGCTGTTGTTGTTGTTTAGTCACCAAGTCGTGTCCAAATCTTTTGCAACCCCATGGACTGTAGCCCACCAGGCTCCTCTGTCCATGCAATTTCTCAGGCAAGAATATGGAGTGGGTTGCTATTTGCTTCTCCAGGGGATCTTCCTGACCCAGGGACTGAACCCTTGTCTCCTGCATTGGCAGGCGGATTCTTTATTACTGAGCTTCCTGAGGTCTTTCTACTCAGGCCCTATCTTTTGTAGGGCTACACCACTAGATAAGTTAAACATTCAAGCCCAACAGGAAATACAGGAATATAGACTAACACTAAGGAAAACAATGGGCTGATTCAAGGGAGAAAAAGATAAAAGTAATAAGCTATTGTATTTATCAACTCGGAGAAGGCAATGGCAACCCACTCCAGTACTCTTGCCTGGAAATCCCATGGACGGAGGAGCCTGGTAGGCTGCAGTCCATGGGGTCGCTAAGAGTCAGACATGACTGAGCGACTTCACTTTCACTTTTCACTTTCATGCATTGGAGAAGGAAATGGCAACCCACTCCAGTGTTCTTGCCTGGAGAATCCCAGGGACAGCAGAGCCTGGTGGGCTGCCGTCTATGGGGCTGTAGAGTCGGACACAACTGAGGCAACTTAGCAGCAGCAGCATTTATCAACTACCAATGATATACTAAAGAAGAAACATGAGAAACAGAAGGGAAGAAACACCATTTTCCATATCCTTCACACTTACTCTTTTCAATGATCATTTCATGTTTGACCTTCTCATATATTCAAACCCCCTCCTCTGTCACCTAGGGAATAAAAACTGATGACTGTGCTTTCTATTTTACTGAGAAAAACCTAAGGAAGGAAAAAAACAAAAACACAAAAAACACTTGTACGTGCTCCCACCACAACAACCAACCTCTTGCAAGTGTGGTCATGCACTCCATCTTTCCTTCTGTTACCATGGATGACAAACTGCCCCCGCTCAATCTAAGGACAATCTGTTGGTCGGGGTACTGGATTCCACCCCCTTTTCACCACAAGGACATCACTCCTGCAATTCTGTCCTCTCTCTCCTGCAATACCAATTTGTTCTTTACTACTGAATCATACTAATCAGCAAACTAGCTGTTACCGCTCCTAAAACAAAAGCACCAACAAGAAACTTCTCTCAACCACTTCATCCTCAAGCTACTTTCACTTCTTTCTCTTTACAGCAAAATTCCTCAAAAGAAATCAATCTGTTCATTGTCTTTAATTCTTATCTTAAATCTTATCAAGGTTTCTGGAACATACTACAAATACTCACTTTCACTGCTCCAACAAAACTGCTCCTATTAGAACCTATAAGCCCCTAGGAAATCTGACTCCTAGCTACCCCTCTGACACACTTCCCTGCTCTTCTCATCTGTACTGTATGCCAGGCATCTTGCTCTCCTTGCTTTTGTTCAAACAATCCAGGTTCACTTCCATTTCAAGGTCTTTATGCTTGTAAGTCTCTCCCTGCTAAAGTGCTCATCCTCAAGATCTTCAAGGTTCCCTTTCTCATCTCACTCTAATCTTTGATAAATTGTCATATTCTCATTAAAGCCATAACTGACCATCCTATTTTAAATTATGACACATCTCCATCCCAGATGACCCACACATGCAACACCCCTCCTCTCGTTTCATGTCTTATTTTTCTCCGGACAATGTAAGCCCCTTAAAGGACAAGGATTTTAGTTCATTTCATTTGTTGCTGTTTCTCTAGCACCTGTGACAGTGTCTGGCACAGAGCAAGTATGTTCACATATAATGAGGTACTCTGTAGCTGTGAAACAGGATGAAGGTTACTTTTCTGAACTGATGTGGGGCAGTTTTCAGGATAAACTGTAAATTTTAGAAAGCACTGGTGTAAAACAGTATGCTATATTTTCTGTAAGAATGAAGTAGAACTTAAAAAATTACACATGGATCTATGCATTTGGTCAAAAAGAAACTCAGAAAAGACAGAACTAATGAGTTTGGTTATTACAAGGCAGATGGAAATGGGATCAAAAGGACAGGAAAGTGAAACTGGTAGCAAAGGGTGAAGGAAAGAGAATCATACGCTTCTTTAGTACATATTTTTGTAAAAACACACATTTTAACTTTTTAAACTGTTACATTTCACATATTCAATAAATAGAAAAGCTAGGGGAGAAAATAATTAAAATAGAATTCAAATAAAATTCAAATAAAAACAAAGAAGTCTGTATTTCAAATTAATAATAAAACCACCCAGGAGGGAAATAACTCAAAAAATTCTGCAATACAGTATTAGAATTATATAAACTCAAACTAAAGATAAATAGAACTACAAACAATTACTGAACTATAATTAGTAGGAGTTTTCCCCCATGTTGGTAAAGGTTCACTACTTAATGCACAGACTAGGAATGACAAAATAAGTAAATATAAAGGCAAGCAGATGTCTCACTGTCAGACAAGGGAGTCAGAAACATAGAAAAGCGAAAGGCTAGAATGAACTCTGTATCTACAGTGTTTAACTGGAATTACAAGTATCAGTGGGAAGTCAAAGTTTTGAAGTATACACAGAGAAAACAGAAATGTTAAAGTATTTTTCTTTTTGGTCTCCTAATGTCTGCTGAGAGATCACAGAAACAATGAAATCCCAGTAGTAATCAGCATACCAAGCACTCAGATTTTGGTTTCTAAACACCATTTCCCACTGAAAGTAACCAGGGCTCACTGGAGAAATGGCTAATTTCAGGGTTTAGAAAGTACACAATGAACCTGGTACATCTTGTTGTTCCAGAAAACAAGGAAGTGCTCAAAGAGTGGTGATAATATGCTAAGAGGACCAGAAGCCTCACTGAAGGGGCTGCCACTACACAAATCTGCAACAAACAACATCAAAATAAATACTGACAGTAATAAATTAGTAATACAGTAAGAATCGATGAATCCATACTCATTTAAAAAGTGAATATAAAAGGGAGAAGGGAAAGTTTTTTCCTTTATTAAAGAAGCCAACAATTAAATGTAGACGAAATGATGGAATTAAAAACATCACGTCTAATCAAAAGAAGAGCAACAATTGTTTCAGGCAAAAATACAGTGGATAAAAAGTTTTGAGAATCAGGATATTTACACAATCAGAATATATCTCCCCACTAGACATTTAATAATTACAAAGACAAAAAAAAAGTAATTTCACAGAAACCTGGAAGATGCCATCTTAACTAATGATCAGTTAACGTCATCAGTAACAAGATAAAAAATTGTCTCCTAATATGATACAAAGAGAGGAACAGAACATTAAACATTGTAACCTGAATCTCATCAGGAGGAAACTCTAGACAAAGCAAAATTGAAGGAAATTCTGCCAAATAAATGGCTTAAACTTAAAAAAAAAAAGTCAAAGTTATGGAAGACAAAATCTGAGGATATGTTCCACAATAAAGACATGACAATCAAAGGAAACGGGTGATGGTGGATTGGATCTTGGACAACAAAAATAACTCTTCTTTTCCTAAAATGACATTAGTGGAACAACTGGCTAAACTCTAATAATGTCTCAAGATCAGATAATAGTATTATATGAAAGTTAATTTCCTAACTTTGATAACTGTAATGATAATAAAAGAGAACAGACTTGTTTTTAGGGAAAAAAAATTAAGTATTTAAGACAGGCTTTTTCAACTAGCATTCTGGGAAAGAATGAAGCCCTATGGAAAATGATTTGAGTAACTATTTTTTTAATTCTCTCAAAGATGCATATAGCTAGCAGCACTACATGGGAGAGAAGTTAATTCATTAAATACCTATGACTTTAGGATTTCATTCTCTTAGGATTTTAGGGCTTAGCATGTCTTAGGACTTTAGGACTTAATTCTCTCATCATTTGAGATGAGGCATGATGTTTGTAATTTACTCTCACAAGGTTCAGAAAAAAAATGTACACAGAGGTACATGTATGTACAGAGGAGTAAGTAGACAGACTCATAAAATAAATACAGTAAAATGTTAACATTTAGGGACTGTGGGTGAAGGGTGTATGAGCATTCTTATATTATTTTACAACTTTTTGTAAATATGAAATTATTTCAAAATTTAAATGTATCTTATCTTGCGTTTTAAAAACATGGGAGCTGAGAGTTGGTATACTATGCTAGCTGAAGTTGAATGTTCAAACCCTGGAATCAGATTTTGGTTCGAATTCCCACTATGTTCTTTTGTAGCTATGAGAACTTGGGTAAGTTACTTCCTTTAGCTTTCATTTCCCTTTTGATAAAATAAGGAAAATACTATTACATGTCTTAAAGAGCTGCCATGAGAACTAGGATACTGTCAATAAAGGACCTGGCTCAGGACCTAGGTGCTCAATTAATAGATGCTCAGTAAATGGCAGGTTCTATTATTTTCTTAATTCCATCTTCAGGGTCACAAAAACCCTACCATTTCTTGAGGTCATCCTCTGTGTCTGTGCCTGTCTTTTACACACAGCCTTGTTCAAAATGCATTAAAATAATTAACTAAGTAATAAATAATGAAATGACTCAATCAGTTAATGATTAATATGAAGATTATGCAAAAACTAGAAAAAAAAAATTTACAGAGAAATGTTAGAAGGAAAAGGAAGGCTTCAGAATCACAGCTATGTAAAACTCTGGAGTCATGCATACAGCTACTATAAGACAGTGGCTTTCCAGGAGTTCTATCTTATTAAAATGTGTACTACTGTTATAGTCAATAGGAGAGTTAGAGTATAAACACAATTCTGAGCGTGGTCATAGCCTGGTAAATGAAGTATAATATTCCTTAATTTTATCAGTTCAGAGTGTATATTTGCCCTAAACAGCCAATAATTTGTAGGGCACCAATGAAAAAAATTAAAAATAAGGAAACCATTTTCTTATTCATATTTGAGTCTTTAAGATGGATGTCAGCACCTAGAAAATAATATACAGTCTGGCTGTCAAAATTTAAAGTAAATCATGATACTTCCCCACTGAAAAATACTGTAACTGTTTCTACCACACTAACAATAAAACCTAAGATTCTCACTATACCACCTAACATAGTTTTTCTGCCTCCCATAACACATCAGAATCTTTACACTTGCTTTATCTACCTAGAATGCTTTTCACCCAAGGAGTTTGCTCCTTTATTTGACTCAAGTCTCTGAAAATTATTTCCTCAAAAAGAGGCACATGTTGGCAACTTTAACTAAAATAGCTATGTCCCCTTAGCATGTATTATTTCTCTCCAGAGCACTTATCATCCAACTTTGTGGTATTTTATATCTGTTCATTTGTTTCTCTCTCCTATTAGAATATAACTTTCATTATGGTTAGGACTTAAGTCTTTTGTTCATTGCAATATTCCTAGTGTCTAGAATATGTCTGTTGAATGAATGAAAAATATGAATGAATATCTGAACCAAAAAAGAGTCATCATTATCCTCTAAGCCTCAGTAGCAATCTAGGCTAGGCTAACAGCCCTGGCTGTTTCAAATGGCAAACCAAAATATATCCTTCAAGTCTCAGCTTCAGAGTACCCTATGCTAAGAGGTTTCTCTTATCTCATTCTAGGAAAAGACTGGTTCTCACTTCATGGCTAGGATTGGAGTGCACAGAACAGGCAGGCTGGCGGTAAGAGTCCAAGCAGACAGGCTGAGTGTAGAACTTCAAAGACCAAGGCCATCCTTACAGTTAAAGGATGTATGGGACAAGCAGATTAAAGTCAATAAAGCACTATCTATTAATGCTTAATGTATCAGTCCCCAGGCTAGGGATTATCTCATTTATTTTTCAATGATTACATGGATTATTTCATTTCATCTTTCCAAGATTGTAAAATAGGTATTATGAGGAATGTTTGTACCTTACAGATAGAAAAATGATACTCGGGGCAGTTAAATAACTAAGAACTCACAGCTAGTAAATAGCAGAGCCAGGATGTAAATATCCATCCTCTGACTCCAGGGCCTGCATTAAGTATACTGTCTTTTGGGGGCTGCAAATCAATCATGAAGGAATAATTAAAAGCCTATGGTGAATAAGCATGTTGGAAAGGAGTAGAAAATACACTAACATTGGTAGGCAGGGTTACCTCAGGAGCTAAGAAAGGGTCATGATCTTCTTTCCAAGTATCTTCTCCCATTTCTTCTTGTTCTCCTCCAGTTTCCCTCACGTGTCCCCTAAAACTCCACCATTTATATGGAAACACAGTTTGCTATGCTACTTACCGTAACAAGAAAGACTCAAGACTGTCTTCCTTTTGGCTCCAAAAGGTCTCCAGTCCACAGTTATTAACAATACTCAATTCTTGCCTCTCCTGGAGAAAAAGTCAAAAATGTAGAAATTTAAAATTTTTGTGAAATTTTAAATTTTTCTGGCGCTGGACATCTAAAAATCGGTTCCCTTTACTTCCCAGTCTGGTCAGTATCTTTCAATCATAACTTACCTCTTCCCACCTCTCCTCACATTGTTTTCTCCCAGAGAGCTCCAGACAAAATATTGAGAGTCCTTCTGGGTAATGACTAACTTCATAATAAAGCCCTGAATCCTGTTCTGCTTGTTTCAATTTTTCGCCTCTGCTAAGTGTATTATCTTCACTTAGATCAATGACCCATTCTTCTACCACTATAAACCTCCAGATGCAGTTGACAAGTGCATATGACAAAGTTGTATATAATGTCGGTTTCCAATAATAATTATGGGATGATTAAACCAGATTCTTCTGCATACAGACTAGATGAAACATAACCGATCTCTGCCTTAAAGATGGGGATGGGTGGTGGGTGGAGAACTCCATTCAACGTCCTTGTTTTTTTTTTCCCCAGAGTGCAAGATAAAGATCGCTTTAAAAAGTGCCCGGCAGTGTTTACTATTATTATCTCCAGGAACCTTAGTACTATGCTTCTCTTCTTTCAACTTTTCATTGACCACCTTTCAGTCCGCCCTCAGGGGGGGTTTCAGATCCTGCACCGTCGAGAGGAACAGAGGCTGCTCCTATCAGGCAGAGGCCGAGGAGTCTCCAGTCCCTCCGAACCCCTCCACATATCCCTGGGCCTCGCAGGCCATGCCCCTCCCAAGCCCCGCGGGCCGCGCTTACCCCGGCTGCAGCCGGCGCCGCCCCTCTGCCTGGGAGGGCACTTCCGGTTACTCTCCGGACACTCGGGGTTTGGCTTTCCCTGCGGCCGCAGGCTTCGGAGGGTGAACCTAAGGGCCCACCTTCGGGAAAAGAAGGAAAGCAAACCTGGGAGGCCGACGAGAGCCAGGAGCATCCTTCTTTGCGCGGCTCGGCGAGGGTAGCTGGGGCCAGGCCATCCAGTGTGCGATTTAAGGGCCAACAAGGCCAGCTAGCTTCCCGAGCCTTTTCAGCCTGGCTGGGAAGCGGCCGGCGCAGCCCCGCCCCCAAGAATCACATGATCTCCCCGGTTCCGAGACCAGGGCGCTCCATCCCCGGCCTCTGGGCCAATAGGGACCGAGCCTTTGAAATGGGGGGCGGGGCCCTGGGGCGCCTGCGCTCCAGGGACCGTGGTGTTCCGGGGGCGGAGCTGAAGAGGACTGTACTTAAGGGTACTTTCTGATTCTGCGGAGGTATGCAGGGTGACTAGAGGACCCCACTGCCAGCTTGTCTAGGAAGAAGCAACCCTGTGTATATTACAGTTTCCGACTTCTGTTCTCTTTCTTCAAGGCTGTTGAAAGAGAACTGTAGGCCAGAGTAGCGTCACAAGAGATGGACGCCTCCGACCCTGGGGAAAACACCCGGGAAGGATCTGAAAGAAATTGAGGCTCCCAAAGCACAGTGGAAGCGTTCCGTCACCTAAGATGTGGCCAGAGAGATGGATAAAATGCTTTAAAGAGGGGGTAGTGTTGGCTTTTTGTGGGTACAGGAAACTGCAGAGGAGGATAGATCTGCTGTGATTGTAGGATGTTTCCCAGTCCTTTATGATTGTCTCCAGGGCTGCAATCAACTTAAGTAATCACATGTTTGGGCTGGAGCAGAAATGAGTTTTCTTTCAGATTGAAGTAAATGTATCTATATCTACATCTCCCCCTGCTCAGTTGTTCAATGAAAAAAAGTTTCGTAAAAGCCCTCAGACATCAAAGGGGAAGGATGAGTACTGGGAATATAGAGAACAAAGACTTGAATTGGGAGAACAATACTGAGATTAGGGAGTGATGAGAGCATCATCAGTGTCTTAACACTCTTCAGTTCAGTTCAGTCGTTCAGTTGTGTCCCACTGTTTGTAACCTCATGGACTGCAACACGCCAGGCTTCTCTGTCCATCACCAACTCCTGGAGTTTACTCAAACTCGTATCCGCTGAGTCCGTGGTGATGCCATCCAGCCATCTCATCCTCTGTCATCCCCTTCTCCTCCCGCCTTCAGTCTTTCTCAGAATCAAGGTCTTTTCCAATGAGTCAGTTCTTCACATCAAGTGGCCGAAGTATGGAGCTTCAGCTTCAGCATCAGTCTTTCCAATGAATATTCAGGACTGATTTCCTTTAGGATGGACTGGTTAGACCTCCTTGCAGTCCAAGGGACTCTGAAGAGTCTACTCCAGCACCACAGTTCAAAACCATCAATTCTTTGGCGCTCAGCTTTCCTGATAGTCCAGCTTTCATATCCATACATGACTACTGGAAAAACCATAGTTTTGACTAGATGGACCTTTGCTAGCAAAGTACTCTGCTTTTTAATATGCTCTCTAGGTTGGTCATAACTTTTCTTCCAAGGAACAAGCATCTTAATTTCATGGCTGCAGTCACCATCTGCAGTGATTTCGGAGCCCCCCAAAATAAAGCTGCCCCAAAATGAACACTGTTTCCACTGATTTCCCATCTATTTACTGTGAAATGATGGGACCAGATGCCATGATCTTAGTTTTCTGAATGTTGACTTTTAAGCCAACTTTTTCACTCTCCTCTTTCACTTTCATCAAGAGGCTTTTTAGTTCTTCACGTTCTGCCATAAGGGTGGTATCATCTGCATATCTGAGGTTATTGATATTTCTCCTGGCAATCTTGATTCTAGCTTGTGCTTCATTCGGTCCATCATTTCTCATAATGTACTCTGCATAGCAGTTAAATAAGCAGGGTGACAATATACAACCTTGACATACTCCTTTCTGGATTTGGAACCAGTCTGTTTTTCCATGTCCAGTTCTCACTGTTGCTTCTTGACCTGCATACAGATTTCTCCGGAGGTGGGTCAGGTGGTCTGGTATTTCCATCTCTTTAAGGATTTTCCACAGCTTGTTGTGATCCACACAGTCAAAGACTTTGGCATAGTCAATAAAGCAGAAGTAGATGTTTTTCTGGAACTCTCGCTTTTTCGGTGATCCAACGGATGTTAGCCATTTGTCGCTAGAGCGACTTTGAGGAGGCCAAGGGCAAATGAGAAGCCACAGCAAGACAGTAGGAGGGGCGAAATCATGTTTAGAATCAAACCCCATACCCTCCAGAGACACTGAGAGGGCTCAAACATACCTTAACACTCTTACGTTCAAGATAAACTAATTATGTTCCTAATTCTGGAATTCTTCCCCAGAGGAGCTACAACTTAGTTTTATGTTTGTTTTTAATGAAAATTTCTAAGGAAGGCCCAAATATTCTATACAGAGCCTTTTTAATATTTGAAATCATTTTTAATAACTTCAGAGTATGTGATATATTCCAGATGTTGTTCTCATTTTACATGTATTATCTCATTATTGTGTTGAGTCACTAAATCACATCCAACTCTTTTGCTATCCCCAAGGACTATAGCCCGCCAGGCTCCTCTGTCCATGGAGTTTCCCAGGCAAGAATAGTGGAGTGGGTCGCCATTTACTTCTCCAGGGGATCTTGCTGCACCCAGGGATGGAACCCATGTTTCTTGCATTGTAGGCAGATTCTTTACCACTGAGCCACCAGCACCTCCTAGTATCTGTTTAACTTGTAACAAAAATTCTATAAGATGTTTGTTATTATTTTTATCTTAGGAGGAAACTGGTGCAGGAAGAGATTGAGTAACTTGTCCAGGATCACACACTTAGTAACTAGGGAAGCTGAAATATGAACAGTCATACCAGAGCCTGTGCTTGCCAGGATTGTATTATATGGCTACATCAATAGTAGTGATTGTGTTGTAGTAAAATTTTGAATTCTGATCTCTGCATTGTGTATAGGAAGGTCTCAGTAAGTGTTGAATTGAACTCTGTAGCTTTTTCTTTAAAGATGCATTGACCCAAGCAAAGTGCTCATTTTATTCATTGTTTCATTTACTCAACAGATGTTTGTTGAACACTTCCAACTCACCAGACAGTAGGCTGAATGTTAGGAATTTAAAGGTGGGAAAGACTCAGTTCCGTTCCTCTGAGGCTTCACAGCACCAGGTGTCACATGGTGTGACAAAGGTAGAAGTTACATGAATTAGTCTGGGAACAGGAAGAGGGCGCACTTATTTGAGAAAGGGTCAGAAATGACTCTGTACAACGTGGGACTTGAGGTGAAGCTTGAAGATTAGAAGGAAGGAGTTGAAGATGGGGTTGGAATGGAGGATGGGAAATAGGTCAGAGATTTTCTAATGTGATTTCAACTCATGAATTTTATCTTGTAGGAAATGGGAACCCATTCATAAAATAGTTCAGTTATCCCCAAACTTAAAATCTTTAAAAAGTATGATTTTGTTTTAGTTTTAAATACAGAGAGTGGCAAAGCAGGAAGCCTGGAAACCAAGATAAAGAATAAGAAGGAGCAGCCAGCAAATTAGGTAAATGAACAAAAATAGGTCATGACAATCAAGGGAGAATTTCAATTAAAAGGTTGTTGAGAACAATGTCAAATATTCTGAAAGATACTGGATGAGATAGCACCAAAGATTATTGGATAAGGTTTACATGATAATTACTATCTTCTAGGTACCGTTTTAAGCACTTTATAGTATTAGCTCTGGAGAAGGCAATGGCACCCCACTCTAGTACTCTTGCCTTGAAAATCCCATGGATAGAGGAGCCTGGTGGGCTGCAGTCCAAGGGGTCACCGAGAGTTGGACACTGCCGGGGACCAGCCCCGGCTGATCCAGGGTATTCGAAGGAGAGACGGCATAGGCGAGGATCAGGATACAATAGCTTCAATTAGATATTAATTAAAGATATAAAGAGTAATAGGATAGCTCAGTAGGAAAATTCAGTGGAGAAAAGAGGCTGAGTAGCTTGGTTTACGCGGGAGACCAATAAAACTTCAAGACAAGAAGTTTGCACCACTTACGTAGGCCGCAGGCGTCCTTCCGTTCTCCCGAAGGAGAGGAGACACTGAGGCCTCCCCGGTCGGATCTTAGAAGCCCAGGCATAATTAGTAAGCATGGTGGGTTCCGCGCTCCAGATGGAGACTCAACCAGAGTGAGAGAGAGAGCGACATGGGGAGACCAGTATTTCGAGAAACTGATCCCAATTCTTTATTTTCCATGGTCTACTTTTATACACTGAGATGTTATGCAAAAGTCACGCGGGGTCAGCAGTCCTGACTTTTATCAAAGTCAGGTGCTTCATACAAATGTATACAGAGGTCTTAGGGGTGTTACATCATCTTCTGGCCAGGGGGGCCTGCTGACAATTTACGACCCTCTCCTTGTGACAGCAGTCAGTCAATCAGGACACTTATTTCTCCAGGGCTGATTATTCTCAAAACAGACGCCACCCAAATAAAGTTACATTCCTACAGGGTGAGGGTGTAGTGGGTTTTAGTTAAGGAAAGAATTTACTTAGCCTAAGGTCTAACGTGATTAATATCAAAGGTTAATACTTATTTCTTCTATATATTCATTAATGTGTGTAAGGGCAGGGGATGTGGAGACTTAGCAACAAACATTGGCTCAACAAATGAAAAACCCTTCACCAACACAATTTCTAATCAGCCCATTATACTTATACTAATAGTTTTCTAACTTTTCTAAGGAACCTGTTTTTAGAAGGTTTAAAGCATCTCGTGCCTCTCACGGTTGGGAGGCTGTGAGCAATCACATGTGGCCGGACGAGCCTGTCAGGCAGGCTAGAGAACCTTCAGAGGAGTTTGTAGGTTAAAACACTCTTGTCACACCCAAGAGTTTTTATTGACTGGAGCTCTAGGTTAACTCCTTCTCTGAAAGAGGTGGTGGGGGACAGCCCCCCGTAAAGTCAGAGGTGTAGGTAAGAGCACAAAGTAGTAAAGTAGGCAGGCTCTGGTTATGGGGGTAGACGCTCGAGGATTTCCAGGGGGACTCCTGAGGCTCGATCCCGCCTTTGCGTATGTCGAGCCTCCTTCCTCATGACCTTTGCCATGGGCGGAGTACCTCACTCTGGCCCCCAACAGGACACGACCAAGTGACTTCCTACTTTCACTTTCCACTTTCATTCATTGGAGAAGGAAATGGCAACCCACTCCAGTGTTCTTGCTTGGAGAATCCCAGGGACGGGGGAGCCTGGTGGGCTGCTGTCTATGGGGTCGCACGGAGTTGGACACGGCTGAAGCGACTTAGCAGCAGCAGCAGCAGTATTAGCTCACTTAATCATCCAACAACCCTATGTGTTTTAGTCCTTACAATAAGCCCCTGTTATAAATGAGGAAGATGAGGTACAAAATTTGGGCAAAATCATGCAGTTGATAAGAAGTAGAATGGGGATTTAAATTCTGGGGGATATGGCTTCTAAGTCTGTGCTTGTTACCACTACTCTATTCTATCTCTCTAAAGCGGCTCTGTGGAGTTTAGGAAAAAAGAGGTTTTCATCTTTAGTAAGGGAAGTTTCTGTGGAGTGTGGTGGAAAGGGAAATAGAGAATACAGGCAGTATCATCATCTTCTGAAACATCTTTCAGAAGCTTCGCTATGAAGATGAACAAAGACCATCTCTAGCATAGAACATAGGACTTAAACATCGGGCAGGGCCTGAGGCTTCAGGGTGCAGGAGATTTTAATATGTTGTTAAAGGATAAAAGTCAGTAGAGAGGTTGAGGATTCAGGAAAAGGGTATTTGATGTAGAGAGGCCACTTAGGAGACAGGAAAAGCTGGCGACTGCAGTACAAAGAGGAATTACTCACTGCAGTACAAAGAGGAATTAGACTTGAACAGAAGGTATCAGAGATCAAAGCAGAGAAATGTATCTGTATTGCTTTGGTCTTGTTCAGAAATGATTAAGTCCAAATTAAAAACCAGTAACCTGACCTGCCTCCTGAGAAATCTGTATACAAGTCAAGAAGCAACAGTGAGAACTGGATGTGGAACAACAGACTGGTTCCAAATAAGAAAAGGAGTACCCCAAGGCTGTATAGTGTCACCCTGCTTATGTAACTTACATGCAGAGTACATCATGAGATATGCTGGACTGGATGAAGCACAAGCTGGAATCAAGATTGCCAGGAGAAATATCAATAACCTTAAATATGCAGATGACACCACCTTTATGGCAGAACGTGAAGAACTAAAAAGCCTCTTGATGAAAGTGAAAGAGGAGAGTGAAAAACTTGGCTTAAAAGTCAGTATTCAGAAAACTAAAATCATGGCATCTGGTCCCATCACTTCATGGCAAATAGATGGGGAAAAAGTGGAAACTGTGAGAGACTTTATTTTGGGGGGCTCCAAAATCACTACAGATGGTTACTGCAGCCATGAAATTAAAAGATGCTTGCTCCTTGGAAGAAAAGTTATGACCAACCTAGAGAGCATATTAAAAAGCAGAGACATTATTTTGCCAACAAATGTCCATCTAGTGAAAACTATGGTTTTTCCAGTAGTCATGTATGGATGTGAGAGTTGGACTATAAAGAAAGCTGAGTGCTGAAGAATTAATGCTTTTGAACTGTGGTGTTGGATAAGACTCTTGAGAGTCCCTTGGACAGCAAGGAGGTCCAACCAGTCAATCCTAACGGAAATCAGTCCTGAATATTCCTTGGAAGGACTGATGCTGAAGCTGAAGCTCCATACTTTGGCCACATGATGTGAAGAACTGACTCACTGGAAAAGACCTTGATTTGGGAAACATTGAAGGTGGGAGGAGAAGGGGACAACAGAGGATGAGATGGTTGTATGGCATCACTGACTCGATGGACATGAGTTTAAGCAAGCTCCAGGAGTTGGTGATGGACAGGGAAGCCTGGTGTGCTGCAGTCCATGGGGTCACAAAGAGTTGGACATGACTGAGCAACTGAACTGACTGACTGACTGAATTAATGTATTTTTAGAAAATAAATCACCATGTTTATGCTTCAACAATGTTAATAGGATAGCATTGCTGTTTTTTACCTCCTGATTTCCTAGGGTATCTCAGATTTTTCCACTGTAGTATAACCAAACAAGAGGAGAATGAACAAATGCCTCAAAATGGCTTCTCACAGTTGTAAAATTCATTTGGGTGTCTCATGTATCATTAAAATTTATGCAGTTTGCAGTCTAACCTACGGTCTATTTGGGCACTGGAAATAGGAAATTTTTTTAAAAATTGGTTCCTATCATTAATAAATCATAGTTGAAAATGAAATAGATATTTGCTTAGTTCATGAAAAATCTGTGAGACAAATTACTAATTTCCTCCCTCACATTCATGGTACTAACACCAGTCAGTGGTGACTTTTCTTTTCCACTTTACAAAACTTAAGCTCAGGTATCTTACAATACCCACTGTCTGTCAGTCAATCAAGATGGATTTTGCTTTGCTATCCCTGTGCATGAGACAGTCAGTTCAGTCTTAAGGACCTTGAAATTTTCTGAAGTTCAGGCTGCTCAGAAGAGTAAATACAGTGGGGATGGTACTCTGAAAAGCTAGAGGAAAAAACATAAGTATGAAGGTGGGGAATTAGCTCAAGTGGTAGAGCGCTCGCTTAGCATGTGAGAGGTAGTGGGATCGATGCCCACATTCTCCAGTTTTGGCTCCTTCAACTAAGGAGCTCCAGCTGACAACCACAAATCTTGCAACATATACAAATAAATGAGAAAAGTAGACACACTTTTCACTCTCCTTGGGCAAGGATAAGACTGGTTCTACTGTCCTTTTGGTATGTGTATCTACTCAGTGCAGTCAGCCAGTTGTGTCCAACTCTTTGTGACCCCATAGAATGCAGCACGCCAGGCTTCCCCGTCCATCACCAACTCCTGGAGCTTGCTCAAACTCATGTCCATCGAGTCAGTGATGCCATCCAACCATCTAAGCCTCTGTTATCCCCTTCTCCCACCTTCGATCTTTCCCAGAATTAGGGTCTTTTCCAACAAGTCAGTTCCTCACATTAGGTGGCCAAAGAATTGGAGTTTCAGCTTCAGCATCAGTCCTTCCAATGAATATTCAGGACTGATTTCCTTTAGGACTGGCTGGTTTGGTCTCTTTAAGGACCTTGAAATATTCTGAAGTTCAGGCTGCTCAGAAGAGTAAATACAGTGGGGGTGGTACTCTGAAAAGCTAGAGGAAAAAACATAAGTATGAAGGTGGGGAATTAGCTCAAGTGGTAGAGCGCTCGCTTAGCATGTGAGAGGTAGTGGGATCGATGCCCACATTCTCCAGTTTTGGCTCCTTCAACTAAGGAGCTCCAGCTGACAACCACAAATCTTGCAACCTATACAAAGAAATAAAAAAAGTAGACACACTTGCACTCTCCTTGGGGCAAGGACAAGACTGGTTCTACTGCCCCTTTGGTATGTGTATCTACTCAATTCAGTCGCTCAGTTGTGTCTGACTCTTTGTGACCCTGTGGACTCCAGCACACCAGGCTTCCCTGTCCATTCCCAACTCCCGGAGCTTACTCAAACTCATGTCCATTGAGTGGGTGATGCTGTCCAACCTACTCATCCTCTGTCATCCCCTTCTCCTGCCTTCAGTCTTTCCCAGCATCAGGGTCTTTTCTAATGCGTCAGCTCTCCGCATCAGATATCCGAAGTATTGGAGCTTCAGCTTCAGCATTAGTCCTTCCAATGAATATTCGGGACTGATTTCCTTTAGGATTGATGACAAATTTAACTCAATAGGATATGAACTAGAAAAAATATCTGTACAAAGTTCCATAAGAATGTTGAAGGAAGTGGGTTATTCTGTCTAAAGGGATCAAAAGAGACTTGACAGAAAGAGATAGCAGTCTATGGCTGTTAGGATCACTTTGTTCCACAAAATATTCAGGAAGCCAAGTTTCTTCCAGTTCACTGTCCACTATTCTTTCTGCAGGCTGAGGAATAATATCTTTAGGTTAATAAAAAGCTTTTGTGCTCTTGTTGATGTTTGTTGATGTGTTTAAGACAAGAGAAGCCTTCAAAATAAATATAGAAGAACTTTTGGAAGTAGGGATAAGAGAAAAAAAAGAAAAATCAAGTAAAACATTGTCCAGAAGTATTAATAACTTGTGGCTCAATAGATTGTTTTATAAATTAATACATGGCTCTTCTTTTGGAGGACAATTACATATTAGCTCAACATTAGCCTACTCAATAATCTAGGTACACAAATGAGATACGGTTTCAATTTACTCATTCAGTTAGTCATAAATGTGAGCGTACATGTGGGCTAAGTCACTTCAGTCATGTTTGACTCTTTGTGACGCTATGGACTGTGTCCCGCCAGGCTTTTCTCTCCATGGGATTCTCTAGGCAAGAATACTGGAGTGGGTAATCATTCCCTTCTCCAGGGGATCTTCCACACCCAGGGATCTAAACCACGTCTCCTGCATTGGTAGGTGGATTATTTACCATGGAGCTACCTGGGAAGCCCCTCAGTTAATATATATCAGACACTAACTGAGAGGCTGTACATGTAAGGGACATCATACCCTGGAGTTGCTTTGAATGAAGGAATGGCAGTTCTCAAGACAGAGATGACTGTAGACTCCTTTGTATTCCCTGAAAGAGGTGTGAATCAGTTCTTTATGGTCCCTGTAACAAAGCCACTGGGCTTCTCTGGTGGCTCAGTGGTGAAGAATTCACCTGCCAATGCAAGAGACAGGGGTTTGATCCCTGGGTATGGAAGATCCCCCTGGAGAAGGAAATGGCAACCCACTCCAGTATTCTTGCCTGGAAAAATCTCATACACAGAGGAGCCTGGTGGGCTACAGTCCATGGGGTCGCAAAAGAACTAGACATGACTTAGTGACTAAATGACAACAATAAATAAATTACCACATACTTTGCCAACAAAGGTCCATCTAGTCAAAGCTATGGTTTTTCCAGTAGTCACGTATGGATGTGAGAGTTGGACTATAAAGAAAGCTGAGTGCCGAAGGATTGATGCTTTTGAACTGTGGTGTTGGAGAAGACTCTTGAGAGTCCCCTGGACTGCAAGGAGGTCCAACAGTCAATCCTAAAGGAAATCAGTCCTGAATATTCACTGGAAGGACTGATGCTGAAGCTGAAACTCCAATACTTTGGCCACCTAATGTGTGGAACTGACTCACTGGAAAAGACCCGGATTCTGGGAAAGATTGAAGGCGAGAGGAGAAGGAGACGACAGAGGCTGAGATGGTTGGATGACATCACTGACTCGATGGACATGAGTTTGAGTAAGCTCTGGGAGTTGGTGACGGAGGGGGAAGCCTGGCATGCTGCAGTCCATGGGGTTGCAGAGTCGGACACAAATAAGCGACTGAACTGAACTGAACTAGTGGATTAAACAATACAAATTTATTGTTTTTCAGTTCTGTAGTTCAGAAGTCTAATTCAGGGCACACTGGGTTAAAATCAAGGTGTTGGCACAGCTGTGTTCCTTTCTAAAGAATTTTCTTCCTCACTCTTTTCAGCTTCTAGGCTTCCTGCAGCTTTTGGCTCATAGACTTCTTCCTCCATCTCCAAAGCCTGCAATGAAGGACCATTTTATTCTCATGTCACATGTCTCCAAGCCTTATGTCATTGCATAACTAAGACTATAGCTGGAAACTTTCTCTACTCTTAAGGACTCATAGGATAATATTGGGCTCACCAGTGTATTTCCTCATCTCAAGTTTGTAACTTTGATCACATCCACACAGTCCTTTTTGCCATCAAGGTAATAAACTCACAGGTTCTCCTTGTACTGATTGCTGATGTCAGGGGAGGACTCTGACTGCTTGGAGGGAAACAAAGATCATCATTACTGCCAATCACCAGAAATAGAAGTCCAGTCTGCTCACTGCACCTTGGTATCAGAGTCACCAAGGAAAACACAACAACACAATCAAGCACAGGATAGAACAAAACTTTACTTCCATAGCGAAGAGACAGAGCAAAGTCAGCTTTAGTATGTCTGTCAGCTCCCCATGTCTAGCAGGTCCCCACAGCAGCTATGCACACCCCTCCCATGCCACAGTAGGTCCCCACAGCAGCTATGCACACCCCTCTCATGCCACAGTAGGACCACAACCCCTTCCCTGTGGAGTCTGAAATGCTGGAAGCTGTGAGCAGGCCTGAGGGTCACTGATGAACACGTAAGCTTAACAAAAGAATACACATTAACTATGAAACAGGGAAATAGATTCCCACATAGGGTTATAACCTGACATAGGCTATGTGGGCTCTTTATCTCAGGACAGGATGTGTTTCAGGCAGAAGGCCCGTTTTTATCTGACCAAGTAGGGACTAAAAGACTGTACAGGAGACTGCCTTTCTCATCAACACCCGCCCCCCACCCCATTCTACTGAAACAATAGATAAAGCATGTCCAATCTGGTAGGACCCTTGTGGCTGTTGTTTAGACACGAAATATTGTCCAACTCTTTTGTGACCCCATGGACTATAGCCCACCAGGCTCCTATGTCCATAGGATTTCCCAGGCAAGAATACTTCAATGAGTAGCCATTTCCTTATACAGAAGATCTTCTCGAAACAGAGATTGAATCTGCATCTCCTGCACTGGCAGGCAGGTTCTTTGCCTGATCCACTAGGGAAGCCAGGTAGGAACCTAGTCTACCTCAAGTTTGGAAGGTAGTCTATCTCATAAGTTGGGTCCAGTGGGTTCCCTGAACAATCTGGCAGTTCACTGGCAGAGACTTTCTGTCGTTTTGAGAGAGCACATTACCAGGATCACCAAGAGAAATAGACCCAGGATTATGGCCAGTCCTCCCTGGAGCCTATTCCTCAACTATGAACCCCAACTGTCAGGGCTGAGGCAGCTAATAAGGCCAAAGAATGACATGGCATTTGGGTATGACATCTAAAGCTCAAGCCAAAACAGCAAAAGTAAACCATACAGAATTCGAACCTGCCACTTCACACAACCATAAGAATATTCCATGAGATAGATGTCTCTATTTGGAGAAAAAAGAGTTAGAGCAAGGTTGAAGATAAGGTTCATTCCCTACGTGAGGCCACTGCTTCAAGATTGGGAAAGCTCTGTTTTATCTAGTACATAGAGAAAACACAGAGGAATAAAATGAGGAAATGGGGAATGTGTTCTAAAGGAGAAAACAAGATAAAACCTCTGGGGGTGGAGGGTTGTAATAGTAAAATGGAGATAAGTAATTTACTTGATAAAGAGTTTAAAGCAATGGGTCGTAAAAATGGTCACCAAACTTGGGAGAATGGATGAGCACAATGAAAACCTCAACAAAGAGAAAATATACGAAAGTACCAAACGGAAGTCACAGAGCTGAAGAAAACAAATTTGAAGTGAAAAATGCACTAGAGGCTTCCGTAACGGTTTCTTTTCCCGGAGCGGATAGTCTCTTGCTCCCTCTTGTGTTTATCGATGGTATTGCAGGTTCTGTGGTGCGGCCTCAAGCTGTCAAACTCTCCTTTGTTCTCAGGAGCCCCCAGGCATCCAAAGTATGAGAGTTTGGTACGAGCGCTTCCAGTCAAGTGAGAAAGAAACCAGTCCCTTGGGCAGACTCCCCCCAACCCTTGAAAACCCAGAATGTTTGGCATATGTTCCATTCTTCCCTTTCTGTCCGAAGACAGAAGCAATAAATTGGTCATTTTCTCCTGATCTCTCTGAGTTGTGTCAACTTGGAGGAAAATCTGTAGTGGGTGGAATGCCATAGTTTTATTTATCCATTTCAATGCAGCTGTTTCTGGCTCTGCATTACTTGGGGGTACTGCAACTTCCTAACTGGTTTCTGGAGAGCTCATAAAAGCTTTTTGGACCATATACTCATGTTAAATTGGTGTCTCTGTCAGGGAACAAGGTCTGTGGCTTTCTATTTTGCCATCTTGCTGATGGTCATCCCTTCTCAGCAGTATAATTTAAAGTTCTAGAATTTATACATATTCATTTTAGGAGGCTGCCCCTGATGGTAATAAAATATGGCGAGGTTTTGTTACTATCTTCTATATGGATTTAATTTTAAGCAATAAATTAATGCTGTATTTAATATTCAAACATTTCCAACACTTGGCTATGCCTCCATCAATTTCTTTCTACTGATTATCATGGATGGTCATCTGACTGAACACTGGCTTGTTTAGTGACAATTGTGATAATTTCTATCTACAGGAGAGGATGTTGGGTAGGGGACCATGATTTAAAAAATGAATGCATAGATACATGAGAATTTTTCACCTATAAATTCAAGATTTATAGAAAAGATTCAGGAAATCCAATTCACCAAAAGCTGGGACTATAAAAAGAAATCCATAGCCAGTTACATCACAGTGAAACTGTAAAAGAAGAGGAGAAAAAGGAGAGGAAGAAGAGGGGCAAGAGTACCAAAATGACACTAGAGACTAACAACAATTCTCAAAAAATAGAAGAGAGATTGCCTGCAAAGGTAACACTGTTAGCTAGAAAATAGCTCAAGGTAATTTTCAAATTGAAGAAATAAAATAACTCTTCAACTAAAATTACACTTAGTGACTCTATTTTTGAAGAATGATAGTGATATAAAGATAGCATGAGACAAAAGAAAATTTGAGAGTTTATCCCACAGAGACCCTCAATAAAGGAAATCTCAAGAATATACTATAAAAGGAAGGAAATTTTCATAGATATATTCCTTAGTAAATATTTTCAAAGACGCTGCTCTAGACTTTTTGGACAAATTAGTAGATAAAAAAGACGAAGAATTTGCATTCTATTAGACTTACAGTGCAAATCATGGTGAGAAAATGTATAGACAAAAACATGGGTAAATCCAAACACACATTAACTTTTTGAAAAATACCCCCAAATCGTACTTTGGAAAATATGGTAGAACTAAAATATTGGGCAAAAAAAATTACATACATGTTTCAAGGTATGAAAATTTTCTATACATTCACCCAACTACTATTCGGTGAGAGTATCATTTCAGAGAGAAGACTCTGGATGGTGAAAATGTGACTGTTCACTCTGAGGGACCGATGATCCAGATGAACAGAAACCAAGAACAGCCAAGAGGGCAAGCAACAAGAAAAGCCAAGAGGGCAAGCACTGGCTTAGATAATTTCTTTAGAGCCTAGCCAACAACTTGATTTCAGAGCCTTCTTAGCGCAGTGGGCAGCGCGTCAGTCTCATAATCTGAAGGTCCTGAGTTCGAGCCTCAGAGAGGGCACGGTTTTTTTTCTTTTGTTTGCTTTTCCTTAGGCGCGTTCATTTTCCTTGAGTTTTGTTTTTGCATTCATTTACCTCTGGCATGCAGTTTGCTCTGCTGTGAAGTATCAAGACGTGAGATTGTGTCAGAGTTTTCTCACGATAACCGTTCCGGGTTCCCATTTAGACGAGCATTCCAGCAATGTTTCTCCGGAAGTTCTAGAGATGCTCCGCCTTGACAGCAGTGACACTTGAGTCTTCATATTAGTCCCGAAAAACCAAGGAGGGCATAAAACTTCTAGTGCTGAAATAACCACGAGCTCAAAATAGACTGTCGCGGCGAATTGTACTTCACTAACTTCACTGATTGGTGCCTGCAGGGTCTATGCCCGCATTCTCCTCCTGCGCATCTCCTTGAGCTCTTGACTACAACTCAATACAGACATAGAAAACATTGACTTTGGGGGGGGGGGGGGGCGGGTGGGCAGGGAGAGTCTTTACTTTTTTTTTTTTTTTATGAGCCCGAAGAAGACAGAGAAATATTGGACATTGAAATATTGGACGTGTGATAAATCGGATCTTTCTGATTTTTCCCCCCTTGTATGGTTTCACACATGTCAGAGCTGGAGATGTCTTAACTGACAAGCCAACTTTGTAGCCAGTGGAGGAAAACAGTGGAAGGGAGATGAGGGGTCTCGAGCAGGCCAAGATGCTCAAAGAGGAAGAAAATCTATGCGAGGATGAGCTGGTCATTTTCCATCTAAGCAATTCGATTATTGGTTGTTATTCAGGATCAGAGCCACTTATTCACAGCTCGCGGGTGCATCCAGAAGCTAACTAATAACTTCACGTATTTGCTTCCCATAGGGTCTTTCCCCATATTTTTTGGTTACTTGGGGCACTCGGTTTCTGCCCCTGACAAGAAAGTTGGGGCTTTATTGACCCTGCCCTGCCCTGCGCTTCTCAGGATTGGGCCGCCTTGCGGCCAAGTGCATGAAGAAACGGAGGGGGAAAAAAGAGCAACTGGGCATATCCCTTGAGATGACTCAGCTATTCTGTAGCATAACACGTCATACGTTGGTAGTAGATGTACTAACCAGTAGAGCCCTCGCTATCCTGTCTTGTCCTTTCCCTAAGAGTCTAAAGTATCTAATTTCTTTATAGAGATTGGAAGATCAGAGCGCCTCAGTTGAGAGTAAAATTGGAGGATGTGGGCATCGATCCCACTGCCTCTCGCGTAAAACTGGAGGATATGGGCATCGATCCCACTACCTCTCGCATGCTAAGCGAGCGCTCTACCATTTGAGCTAATCCCCCACCGTTAGGTCTTATGTTTCGCTTCTCCCCCCACCCTGCAGTTTATCAACATACCCTCTCCATTTTTCCTTCTTTTGGGTGGTCCAAACTTCAGGAAATGTCAAGCCCATTAATGGGAATCAGAATTTGGGCTAAGGATACATTGTCTCAGAGATGCCCCGAGGGAAGAGCGCAATTGGTACCTACTTCTCTGCCAGGAAAGGAGAAAGTAGCCATAGGAAAAGTTTGGCACTCCAAAGGTTCCCGATTCTGATTTTCTGGGACAGAAGAGAACACGTCCCAGTTGGAAGGAGTCATCCAGAACAGACGAGACTATCTCAGGATGATTATCTGTTTCTTAAAAAGAGGACCCAAACAACAAAAAGAAGTGGGTTGATAACTCGTTCCTTTCAGGGGAGGCAGTGAACTGATTTTCCCCCGGATGACTGAAGGTAAAAGAGTAGCCATTGTTTCCGCTCGGTTTCGAACCGAGGACCTCTCGCGTGTTAGGCGAGCGTGATGACCACTACACTACGGAAACTCACACCGTATCCTGTTTTTGAGATACTCAATTCTTGCTGAGGTGGCTCATGAATGGTTTCACATCTGCATCACATAAGAGAATAGCCAAACCAAACCAAACAAACAAAAAAGCCTGTTACAAATAAGAACTATCAAAAATAAGTAGTGAGATCCTATGAAACAGAGTAAAAAAAAATACAGACATTGAGGTGTGAGGATAAAGAATCAACAGCATGGAAGGAACAGTCAGGATGGTAGGAATTCCTGTGTTCAGAAATATACCTGTGTAGTAGGAGTGGAGTGAGAGAGTGTGTGAGTGCATGTGTGTGCGTGTGTAAAATAGACATGGAGAGAAACAGTGATTGAAAAAGTCTGGACACATGAAGATACATTGGGAAAAAAATTGGGGAGACTTAAAAACCCTTGAAAAACATGCAGGCACATGGCTTTAAAATAAAAATATTTTATGAAACTTTTTTATTTTGAATGCCAAATAGGTAGGAAATGGAGAAAATAGAATTAGAGAGAAAGAAAAAGAAGTTGTAACATCTTAAAGGATTGAGGTTTATTTTTTAAGCTCTGAGATTAATAATAGCATGAGTCTTTCCGTACCTGCGGCCCGGTACACTAGCTGGCTTGGAATACATCCTCCATAAACACAGAATGGACAAAGGCATAGGTGCATGAGAAGAAAGAAAGATTCTGGAGAGCTGTGCGGGAAAGAGCTATGGCATTTAAGCACATATCAAGATACTGGATGTAGAGATTTGAAGGAGAAGAAAGAGTCAAAGGCATGTAGAATACTTGAATCTGGGTGGTAAACACAAGTGATTGTGAATTAATATCTGATGCATGGAAGATTAAATCCTCTCATTTATAATAATAGTGAATTAATGAATGAATTGGTCTGGAGGAAAAGACTAAGTGCAGGGTTAAAGGAAAAGGCTACATTTTAATACAGGGAAAAAAAAAAAATCAGCTTTGTGCTTCTGGTTTTGCTCCGTAGAGCCATGCGAACTGAAAAAAAAGATGGTTCAACTATTCTAAGCTTCAATTTTCTCTGTAAAATGGGAATAATGATATTTGGATGAACTGCAAAGTTAAATCAAACAACTTGCATAAGATTAATAAACATGTAGTATCATTTTTAGCACCCAGTGCTGAAAAAAGGATTTTTTCCATTCCTTTTAATTCTTTTGTATTCGGTATTTCAAGTCCCCAGTGGTGGTCATCCATCTTTCAAAGGGTCAGAGAGGCATAAAATAGAAAGAGGTAACTAGCATGGTGCTTTCTGCAGCCTGAAGGTGCCTCCCTTCCTTGAACCCTTAAGGGGAAGCAACAGCAAGGTCAAATCTGCAGGAAGGAAGCTCTGGACAACATAACCTTCAGAAATCCATCTCTGAGTATCATTTTGGTAACGTATATAAGGAGTAAAACAGAGTATCATTTCTCTTTCACATTTTAAAGGGAAATCAACTGGGCAAAATTGGAATCCCACAATCACATATGTCCCCATATTGTCTCTGGTCCCCAAAGAATAAAGTGGTTTCAAGATATTTGATTATCCTGAAAAGGCTACTACACTGTCTACCCTGTCAGCATGCCAGAAGTGACCTCTGTCTCCGCTTTCTCCCTCCAGCCTCCAAGCTCACAGAATGTCAGAGATAAAGTGTAAGAACCCTCAAAAACCACATTAGTCAAATCTTCAAGCTCTCTGCATCCTGGCACTCTAAAAGAAGCAAAAGATGGAGGGATGTAGCTCCACAAGGAAGGAAATTTGGAGATCTTATTCACTCTTGATTCACTGCACCCAGAATAGTTGTGTAAACAAGAATTATTTGTTTCATGATAAAAAGAATAAATGATTTTACATCTTCCATTCCTTAATTGCCATTGGGAGTGTCTGACTCTTTGGGACGCCATGGACTGCAGCACCCCAGGCTTCCCTGTCCTTCACTAACTCCCAGAGTTATTTTATGTTGATTTTTTGTTTGTTCCTTTCGGTTTGGTTTTGGTGTAGCCTGTATACGTTTTCTTTTTAGCAGAGTAACATTAGGCTAGTTCGATTGTGGAGGAAAAAAACAAAGCTGCCCTCTCTGAGGCTCGAACTCAGGACCTTCAGATTATGAGACTGACGCGCTGCCTACTGCGCTAAGAAGGCAGACAAGGTGAAGCTTTCACATTCTAATTAAAATATGAAATAATATTTTTCAGGTACATCTATCAGTTTCCAGGTTTTAAAAAAATGTAGCCAATGCTCCTTGAAAACCATTCCATATAAGACAATGCTGCATCCGGCGGATTCTACGCTCTGAAATGATGGCGTCCACACCTTTACGGTATACATCCACCAGTTGGACACTCCGGCCAGCAAGACCAGGAACAATCCTGTCTTTTGCGGCTCTTTTCCTCTCTTGTGTTCCAATGATTGGCCTCTTCTCTCCCTCAGAGATCTCACTCTTGCTGCTTCTGCTGCTGCTAAGTCGCTTCCTTCAGTCGTGTCCGAGTCTGTGTGACCCCAGAGACGGCAGCCCACCAGGTTCCCCCGTCTCTGGAATTCTCCAGGCAGGAACACTGGAGCGGGTCTCACTCTTGCACTTTCCTTATATTCAAAAGAAATTTAGGAGATACCCAGTTAATATTAATTCACTGACTGAGTGAATGAATACGCCTCAAATTTATCTACACTCCATATGTCCTTGTCTCACTCTACATCTCCACTTGCATGAACACGACAGGAGATGTTCTCTCTACAAAAAACACAGACTGGAAAAAAACAAACAAAAAAAAAAACTACAGACAGAATTTAGCAAAAAAACCTCCCTGTTTTTCTTCAGCCTATTGGGCTATTAATTACACTAAGAGATTTATGAAGATTATTTCATATATTCCAATTGAATTTTCACAACTAGGTGTCATAATTTGCATTTTCGATATATGTTGGTAACTCAGAGAAGTAATGTGTCTGCTAAACCGTAAAGTCTGAATTGAGAAGCAGATTATCTAATTCCAAATTATGTTATTTTTTTCTGCTGCAGCTGATAATCTCACTGTACATTCTTCTCCACAATAGCTCATTCATACACACTCTAATTCCCAGTCTCCTCTCTGCTGGCCTTTCAGGCTTAGACTTCCAAGTCAAACTTTGGCTCATTCTCTTCCTTCAAAATCCACTTTCGCTGAATAATATTGGCAAATCTGAACATTACTTTGTGAAGCTCTCTTGAATTTATCACTTCCTTTCCATTCAGTCAGCTCATATTCATTGGGGAGCTGCTCTGTGCCTGGCACTGTAGTAGCTTCAGGTGATTCAGAAGGAATATGATCACCCAGACTTCTGTTAGAAGGATATATATGCACAAGGGACAATCCTCGTCCAGATTCACCACTTTGAGTCTTCCTGGCATTTACAGCCAAGTAATGACTAAAAATATGTGTTCATGATGTCCCTCTGCTTCACTCTGACCATTCTTGATTTTTTAGTTTTGATATGATCTTGCTTTTCTCTCAACTCTTTGGCTCTTCTTTCCACCTTTCTATATTGCGATTTTGCTCTGTCAGGTCAATTAGATCCATTGGTGAATGGTGTTCTTAACTACTAGATCTATCATTAATGAGAGAAGTTTTGACACCTATAATGGTAACTGTGGGCTTCTCTGTTTTTCCTTTCAAGTTTATCAGCTTCAGTTCATGAGTTTTGAAGCTCAGTGGTCAGGGACGTAGAGCCAGTCTTGTCCTTGCCCAGAGGAGAGTGCAATGTGTGTCTGCTTTTCTCATTTCTTTGTATAGGTTGCAAGATTTGTGGTTGTTAGCTGGAGCTCCTTAGTTGAAGGAGCCAAAACTGGAGAATGTGGGCATCGATCCCACTACCTCTCACATGCTAAGCGAGCGCTCTACCACTTGAGCTAATTCCCCACCTTCATACTTATGTTTTTTCCTCTACCTTTTCAGAGTACCATCCTCACTGTATTTACTCTTCTGAGCAGCCTGAACTTCAGGAAATTTCAAGGTCCTTAAAGTGAAACCAGGACTGGACTAAGGGCACATCTTCTCAAAGATGCCTAAGGCAATAGTGTGATTAGTATCTATTCCTCTGCTGAAGAAAGAAGGGGAAAGTCACCATGGGAAAAAGAAGAGACAGAGGGAACATTTTGGGGTTTCACTGTTGACTGAAAAGAAACCAGATATTAAGAACCCATGTAGAAAAAAATGGTTGTAAGAAGATACATGCAAAAGGAAATAGGCTTTTAATTTGTTCTAGCTTTCACTCAACTTTAAACTGTTATCATGGAGACAGGAATGGCCACCCATTTGGATATTCTGCCTGGTGAATCCCATGGACAGAGGAGCCTGATGGGCTACAGTCCATGGGGTCACAAAGAGTCGGACACGACTGAGTGACTAACACTAAACTGCTATCTGTTGTGACTTTTGTAACAGGAGTCCTAAACATCTGTGTTCCCTTACATCTTTTTTTGTTGTTCACTAATTGGAAAGTAGAAAATTCTGTCTGGGAAAATTTTAAGTCATATAAACTGCCATTCATCAATAAAATTTAAAACATCAAGTAAGGCATAAAGAAAGAGCAAAATAAATCGGCACATGTGGAGAGTAACATTTTGGAAGTTAATAAAATAATTTATTAAATTATTCACTTATATTTGATCTACCGATTCCCTATTACCTAATACTTCCATTTCAAGGCAGAAGCCATATTTATGCCTTAACTCCAGGCACTGAGGACACAATGATTTGAGCCTCAAGATCCTTATATTCTAGAGGAGAGACAGGAACTTTAAATGTAAATTCATAAGACAATTTCTAAAACACAGTGCTTGTGAGGAAAGTGGCATAAGTTGATGGACAGATTGAAATCACGATAAGAGGCATTAGCTAGGGAGGGGGTCTCAGTAGCAAAGTAACATTTGACTTAGGGACTGAGTGCCAAGAAGTAGGCATATTACTAAGTCTGATTCAACATGAGAAGTTATATTAGTCAGAATCTGAGAGGTGAAGAAAAGTCCTCTGTGTGCATTTGGGAAACCCAGACAGAGCCCAGTTACCAAATACCCATAGAAAAGTCAAAATGTAAGAAAATTTCCAGCTTATTTCAAGACTGTGGTGCCAAAGGCCTAACCAAATTGTGGACTTGCTGAAGGACCACCCTTTCACAGAGCCTCCAAGGGCATCATCCATAGGATTCTTTGTGTCTGAAGAAGCTTAAGATACAGTTAAAGGAGAGGGAAGTCTTTCAGTGAAAAGCAAAGTTCAAGGGCTGTTCATAGTTATGCATGGTAGAATCATGACCCTCTTTAACATTCCTTCCTATTTTTGGACTTCATCAGGATCTGATCACTAATGCTGTTAAATATATTTCCTGTATTACCTGCTGGAATCCCTCCTGCCTCATTTAAAGTATTTTAGCTGCATGTGCAAAGAGGAAAAATTCTATTTGAGATTCTATATGTGGAAGTCAAATATCACCAGATTGTTTCAATTCTTGGAGATATTTCTGAAGGTGTTAATTTAGACTGTCATTACAGGTACTGTGATGGTTGGGCTGGAATGGATGGGTAAGAAACTTCCATAAGGAAGAACTACCCAAAGATCCTACTCCTAATCTTGTTTATGAGTTTACTTTAAGAATTCCCCTGATTTCACATCTTTTTTATTTTGTTTTTGACAATTTGGATCTTTCTGGTTCTCTCTCAGACCCAGGCAAACTCAGTCCTCAGACCCCCAGTTGTGTTGTCCATCTTGTTTCTTTAATTGTCCCTCAACAGACTTCTCTCTTTCCCCAGGTCAATGCTATGCTATGCTAAGTCACTTCAGTCGTGTCCGACTCTGTGTGACCCCATAGACGGCAGCCACCAGGCTCCCCCGTCCCTGGGATTCTCCAGGCAAGAACACTGGAGTGGGTTGCCATTTCCTTCTCCAACGCATGAAAGTGAAAAGTGAAAGCTAAGTCGCTCAGTCATGTCCGACTCTTAGCGACCCCATGGACTGCAGCCTACCAGGCTCCTCCATCCATGGGATTTTCCAGGCAAAAGTACTGGAGTGGGGTGCCATCGCCTTCTCCGCCCCAGGTCAATAGGTCCCATAAATGTCAATTACAAAATAGCCTTCTTTTCACCAGATTCTCTCTGTTTACAAGGATTGGGGGTCCACTCTCCCACAAGCCAAAAGTCATGCATTTTGAGAAGGAAAGGCTAGCATACTCCAGTACAGATCATGCTCACTCCCTTCACAGCACGTTTTTTGTCCTTGTTGTAGTATGATGTCAAAGTGGGTGCATGTGTGCTCAGTCACTCAGTTGAGTCCAACTGTTTGCGACAGAGAATATTGGTCAAAGACCAAGTCTGTGCTCTCTTCTGGGTGAAATAAGAAAAGAACCAGAGATTTATAAATCTTCATTTTAAAAAGAAATCCAATATTTCCCGAAGTTGGGTTCAGGAAAGGTCTTCTGAGGACTCAGGTCTTGTGGAGAAGGAATGATAGAGCAAAACTGGTGGAAACAAGTATCTTTCCCACTAGCTTTGAGTGCAAAGAAGGCTTTGTAACATTGACCCTAATTCCCATGTCCTAACTCTCTTTTTGATCTGAAATCTTTCCGGTGAATCTGAACTTTTTCACCAATGATTTTACTGAAGTTACTGGGAATTGCAACAAACTTGAAATCTAATTTCAACCTTCTAAGCAAATATTCGGTCATTTTTCAAATGTTTTGCTGGTGCCCACCTAATTTTACTTGCTGTTGGGTTTTTCCTGCAACATAACTTTAGCCAGGCCAAAAAAAGTACTATCTGCCCTCTCTGAGGCTCGAACTCAGGACCTTCAGATTATGAGACTGACGCGCTGCCTACTGCGCTAAGAGGGCAGACGGTGTGAGTACTCTATATTGAAAGTAGAGAGGAAATAGTATTTTCCGACCACCCACACTTTTATCAGTTCCTAGTTTTTAATGAATACTTGAAAATCATTCCAATAAACCAATGACAAACCCAGTGGAGTCCACATTAGGAATGATGCAGTCCATGCCTTTCCCAGTATTCACCCCAAAATAAGATCATCTTGGCTGCATGGCTAGGGACAATTAATGTGCTGTCTTCTTAGTCTTGTATTCCAAAGATGTGCCTTTTCCTGCCCTCAGAAATCTCAGCTGATCTTACATTTTCCGTGATCTCCATGTTGAAAGAAACATAGGAGTTGCCTAGTTAATATTAGTTCACTGAGTGAATCAATAGTCCTCAAATCTGGACTTCTCTGTCTTACTCCACATCTCCATTCGTACCTACATGGCTGGAGACATTCTTCCTACAAAAACGGCAAAATGACAAAAAGCCACCTTGTTTTTTCAGCCTTACATACTAATTCATACCAAGAGATTTATGGAGATTATTTCATATAGTCCACTTGAATTTAGGTAATAAACCTGTGTATCATATTTTGTACTTCCCAGACAAAATGAAGGCTCAGAGAAGTTAAGTAATATTTCTGTTAAACAGCAAAGTATGAATTGAGAGAAATTATTAGATTTCAAATTGTGAGTTCTCTCTCTACTCCAGCTCACACCCACTAATTCCCAACTTCTGTGCTGGACTTTTGGGCTTAGACTTCCAAGTCCTTCAAAATCCATATCAAATGATCTGCCAAATACTAAACATTATTCTTGTGCAGCTTTTTTGAATCTATCACTTACTTTGCATTCATTCAGCGAATTATTGTTGTGGAGCTGCTCTGTGCTAGGCACTGTTGCAGGCTTAAGGGACTGAAAGGGAATCTGATTACCCCCAGGCCTCAGGAGTAGGAAGGATAAATATGGACAAGGAATGATCCACTTCCAGTTTCACCACTTTCAGTCTCCCTGGCATTTACAGCTAAATAACTCTTTCTAAAATACCACTTTTCTGCTTCACACTGACAATTTTTGGTTTCTTTGTTTTGATATAATTTTGCTTTTCTCTCAACTCTTTGATCCTTCTTTTTACTGACACTGAAATTTTACTTAATAAGGTCATTTAGATTCAGTGGTGGATAGTGTTTAGTCCCACACAAATTTTCCAATTTGTTATCTACTAGATCTATCAATTAAAGAGAGAGGATTGTTGACATCTTCAACAATAATTGAGGACTTTTCTATGTTTCTTTTCAGTTTCATTAGCTATTGCTTATGGTTTTTGAAGCTCTGTGGTCAGAGGCATACAAATTTAGGATAGTTATTTTATTAGTGAGTTGACATCTTATAATTGTATGGCTTTGGTGGCTCAGATGGTAGTGTCTGTCTGCAATGCAGGAGACACAGGTTCGATCCCTGAGTTGGGAAGATCCCCTGGAGAAGGAAATGGCAGCCCACTCCAGTATTCTTGCCTGGGAAATCCCAAGGAAGGCAGAGCCTGGTAGGCCATGGGTGGTAACCCATGGGGTCGCAAAGAGTCGGACCCAACTGAGCGACTTCACTTCTTCAAATTAATGCCTGGAATTTTTCTCTGCTTTGAAATCTACTTAGTCTTATAGTAATATATCTACTTTATTTTTTTTTATTAATGCTTGCATGAGGTCTGTTTTCCTATTCTTTGCTTTCAATCTCCTATGTAATTTTTAATCTTGAGTACAGCTTTTCATCTCACAACTAACTGTATTTGAAGTGGATTTCTTCTAATCAGCATATATATTTTTAATATATTGTGACAAACTGATTTTATCTGATATATCTGGATTGTTAGAATGCATTAAAAATAAATTGCTGACTATAATAACTCAAATAATATTATTATTAATAAGTTTGCTTTTAGATTTACTAAATAATTTATTAATAGCTTGTTTCCTTTGTTTCTTGTTTTTCTTTGCTCCTCTTCCTCCCTACCCTTACTTGACTTATTTAAACATTGTTAGTAGGTGATGTATTGATTACCATATACATCCTTAATATTTCACAGTATACTTAGAATCAATAAATTACCATTCAAGTTGTGTATAGACCTCACCACCATTTAGTCCCTTTACCACAACCCCTTCATATAGTACATATAGATACAATGAAAATTCCATCAGACAATGTAATGATTTTCACTTTCAAGCATCAAACATACTTTAAAGAATTAAAGAGGAATGTAAAAATCTATTATGCTTTCCCAGTTATTTCCTTCTCTTCTATGGTTCCAACAACAAATTGAAGTCATAAGGGAGTAACCACAGTTTAGGCATACAAAAATGGGGAGGACGGCCTTTGAGGATCTGGCCTTAGACCAGTCCCTATATCACTGTGCCAAACCCAGGGCCACCACCAGCCATAGTCGGAACAACATCCACCAGCTGCAAACTTGTAGTCTCAAGGTTTCCCCTTGTAACTAAGTAACCATTGCAGACCCTAACCAATTCTTGCTTAATAAGCTGTCTTTCTTCTTGTTAGCATCAATTACAATGCTAGACAAACAACTTACGTCACTGTGTGGCCTTGTAGTTTTTCCCTTTAATAAGCTTCCTTCATTTTGTAGTCCAATGGAACACAACTCCTGTGCTTCTTAAATCTGTTTCCCAGGCTGCAGTCCTAGTAAACCTCCAATATGGGCTATTTAATTTCAAACGAGTTTCTGTTTCTGAAATTTTGGTTAACTTTCTTCATTTATACTATCCTATTTATTTCCCTCTAGTATCATTTTTCTTGACTCACAGCATTACTCTTTTCTAGAACTTTCATTAGCAATGGAGTCACTCAGTTTACCTTCAAATGAGAAGGTAAACTTTATGTCTGTCTGAAGGGTATTTTTGCTATATTTAGCTATTAGATTGACAGGTCTTTTCTTTCAAAATAACATAAAAATCATGTTATTTAGTTATGGTTCTTACAGTTTCTGATGAGAAATTAACAATCATTCAGATTGCAGTTTCCCTTGCATTTTCTTCTGGTACTTTAGAGCATTCCCCCCCTTTCTAGTTTCAAGCAGTATAACTGTCATCTGTCTGCCTGTGGGTTTATTTCATTTTATCCTGCTTTAGGGTTGCTGAATGTTTTATTCTGGTTTATATCTTTTGCCAGATTTGGGTAATCAATCCCCCCTGCAATGTTTCCTTTCTTCCTCTATTGAGTTTCCAATGATGTGAATGTAAGAACTTTGCTATTTTCCTGTTTGTCCTTGAGGTTCTGTCCCTTTTTTAAAGTACACTTGCTTCTTTGTCATTTGGATTAAGTATTTACTATTGTTCTATCTACACATTCTTTTTTCAGGTCTGAAGTTGCAATTTGGATGTATATTTTTTTTGCCAGTGCTTCTTAAAAACTGGAGAATGTGGGTATCAACCCCACTACCTCTCTCATGCTAAGCAAGTGCTCTTCTACTTGAGCTAATTCCCCACCTTTATTGAGCTCTTTCCTCCAGTCTTTCAGAGTACCATCTCCATTATTCGCTTGAAACCAGGACTGCTAAGGGCACGTCTTCCCAAAGATGACTCGAAGCAAAAGTGAGATTGGTACCTATTCCTCCTCTAAGGAAAAGGGGTGAAAAGTAGCCATGGGAAACATTTGGTGCTCCAAATTTCACGTTTCAGACTTTCTGAGATAGAAGTGAAAATGTCCCAGTTGGGAGGATTCACCCAGAACAGCCAGCTAATACAACAGGACTACCTTAGGATGATTATCTTTCTTAAAAATGAGATGAAAATGACACACCAGCAGGGGTGTGATGATCACTGATTCCTTTTAAGGGAGAAGGTGAACTGATTTTCCCTGGATGGTGGAAGGCAAAAAACATAGCTGTTTCTGCTCGGTTTCCAGCCAAAGACCTCTCACGTGTTAGACAAGCGTGATGACCATTACACTAGGGAAACTCACGCTTTGTTCTATTTTAAGATGTTTTTCCATCGTTACTGAGGCAGGTCATGAGAAATTATATATCTACACCATATGATACAACAATAAAAAAGTACAAAATATTACAGATAAGAGCCATCAGAAATAAGACACAAGAGCATGTTACAGTGAAGGAAAAAATATGGGCATTGAGCTGTACAGGTGAAGAGTGATGATGATGCTGTTAAAAGATGATGGTGTTAAAGTGCTGCACTCAGTATGCCAGCAGATTTGGAAAACTCAGCAGTGGCCACAGGCTTGGAAAAAGTCAGTTTTCATTCTAATCCCAAAGAAAGGCAATGAATGTTCAAACTACCACAGACTGTATTCATTTCACATGCTAGCAAGGTCATACTCAAAATCCTCCAAGCTAACCATCAACAGTACCTGAACCAAGAACTTCCAGATGTACAAGCTGAATTTAGAAAAGGCAAAGGAACCAAAGATCAAATTACCAACATCCGTTGGATCATAGAAAAAGCAAGAGAATTTCAGAAAAACATTTACTTCCGCTTCATTGACTATGCCATTAACTGTGTGGATCACAACAAACTGTGGAAAATTCTTAGAGAGATGGGAATACCACCTTACCTACCTCCTGAGAAACCTGTATGCAGGTGAAGAAGCAATGGCTAGAACTGGACATGGGACAACAAACTGGTTCCAAATTGGGAAAGGAATACATCAAGGCTTTGTATTGTCACCTTGCTTATTTAACTTATATGCAGAGTACATCATGCAAAATGCCAGGCTGGATGAAGCTCGAGCTTGAGTCAAGATTGCTGGGAGAAATATCAGTAATCTTAGATATGCAGATGAAACCACCCTTACAGCAGAAAGTGAAGAGGAACTAAAGAGCTTCTTGATGAGGGTGAAAGAGGAGAGTGAAAAAGCTGGTTTAAAACTCAAGATTAAAAAAACGAAGATCACGGCATCTGGTTCCATCACTTCATGGAAAACTAGATGAAGAAACAATGGACACAGTGAGAGACTTTATTTTCTTGGGCTCCAAAATCACTGCAGATGGTGACTGCAGCCACGAAATTAAAAGACGCTTGCTCCATGGAAGAAAAACTATGGCAAACCTAGACAGAATATTAAAAAACAAAGACATTGCTTTACTGACAAAGGTCTGTCTAGTCAAAGGTATGGTTTTTCCAGTAGTCATGTATGGATGTGAGAGTTGGACTATAAAGAAAGCTGAGTGCCAAAAAATTGATGCTTTTGAACTGTGGTTTTGGAGAAGACTCTTGAGAGTCCCTTGGGCTGCAAGGAGATCAAACTAGTCAATTCTAAAGGAAATCAGTCCTGAATATTCACTGGAAGGACTGATGCTGAAGCTGAAACTCTAATACTTTGGCCACCTGATGTGAAGTACTGACTCATTGGAAAAGACCCTGATGCTGGGAAAGATTGAAGGCAGGAGGAGAAGGGAACAATAGAGGATGAGATGGTTGGATGACATCACCAACTCAATAGACATGAGTTTGAGCAAGCTCCAGGAGATGGTGAAAGACAGGGAAGCCTGGGAGATGGTGAAGGACAGGGAAGCCTGGAGTGCCACTGTCTGTGAGGTCACAAAGAGTCAGACAAGGCTGAACTACCGGGGTCCAGCCCTGGTTGGATCCAGGGATTCCTCTGGGAGGATGGCATTGGCGATTAAGGATAGAGAAAGAGATAAGGAAAGAATTTTGCAGTTAAGAAAATAGAGGAGAGAAAAGAGGCTGATATTCCTTGGTTTACGCAGAAAGCCAATAAGGACCCAGCACGGGACTTGCTCTGTTCACGAAGGCCGAAGGCACCCTTTTGAATTGCGGAAGGTGCCCCACCTTAGGCACCTTCTCGAGTGGGTCTTAGAAGCCCAGGCAGGAAAGTGAACGCAGAGGGCCCCTGTGCTCCAGGGAATCAGCCTGAAAAGGAAAAGGAAAGAGAAAGAATGACATGGGGAGACCAAGCTTAATGAGCAAGGTCCGTAGCTTTATTTTCAAAAGGAGCTTTTATACCCTAAGTTGTACATAGAAGGTAATAGGGGGTGCAAAGTCATGCAAGGTCAGCAGTCCTTGACCCTTATTGAAACGAGGCTTTTTTTCTGCAAACTTATCAGATACAAAGGCTTTAGGTGATTTACATCATCTTCTGGTCAGGAGACCTGCTAACATTTTACTTCTGATAAAGGTTAGTCAACCAGAAAAACTTATTTTCTCCAGAGGTGATTTTTCTTAAAGTTCGGTGCCACTCCCTGAAAGCACTAGATAGAGTTGCATTCCTATAGGGCAAAGGTGCAGTGGGGGATAATCAAGGGAAGAATTTATTAGCTAAAGGGTCTAGGGTTATTATTAACATTAAGGCTTCTACTTATATTTCTATATACCAACTATATTAATCAATACACTCCCAGGGACACAGTGGGTAAGTCATATGGAAACTTGGCAGCAGGCATTAGCTCAACAAAGAATTCCTCTGTTAGTTCTATTTTAACAATTTCTAACTCCCCAAGAGGCTCTGCATTGTTAGAATATCTTAAGCTTCCCATGCCTCTCGTGGTTGGGAGGCTGTGAACAATCACATGCGTAGCTGCAAGAGTCTGGAAACCTGTCAGGCAGGTTAGACAGCTTTCTGAGGGATTTGAATTGGAACACACCTTATTATACCCTGGAGACTTATTAACTAAAGTTCTAAATTGATTTTCCTACAGAGAAAAGTGATTGGGGATAGCCCCCCGTGAATGTCAAAGGAGTTGGTGAAAGTCATAAAATAGTAAAACGGACAGATTCTGGTTTTGGGGTAGATGCTCAGGCAGGTCCAGAGGCGGTGGGTGGGGTGGGGTGGGGGGCGCCTCGAGCTCTGACTCGCCTTGCCCATCAGAGCTGAACAACAAATATAAAACACTTGCCCTCTCTGAGGCTTGAACTCAGGACCTTCAGATTATGAGACTGACGCGCTGCCTACTGCGCTAAGAGGGCAGATGATCCCAGCTTCTGTCATTGAAAGTAAAACATAAAATAGTACTTTCCAGTCATGTCTAGCAGTTTCCAACTTTTAAAGAATGTAACCATGCTACTTGTAAATCATTCCATTTAAGCCAGTGCTGCACTTGAAGGGTTCCACATCCAGGAATGGTGGAGTCCACACCTTTCCAACATATACCCAACAACTGGACCCTCTGGCCTGCAGTACCATTTGTACTGGTCCAGTAACAATTGTACTAGTTTTTTGCTGCTCTTTTTCCCTCTTGTGATCTAATGATCTGCCTGTTGTATCCTTCAGAGACCTCAGTCACTCTTACACTTTCCTTGATACCTTATATTTAAAAGAAACCTAAGAAGTACCCACTTAATACTATTAATAGTTCACTGACTGACTAAGTGAATTAACATTCCTCAAATTTGTCTGCACTCCATACTTCTTTATCTCACTCTATGTCTCCAGTTGCATCTACATGCCCAGAGATATTCTCCTTACAAAAAACACAAACTGAACTTCATTCAAAACCTTCTCATTTATTTCAGCCTTAAAATCATACTAAGGGATTTATGGAGATGATTTCATACATTCAAATTGAATTTCAGCAACAGAAGTATGCATCATAATTTACATTTTTCAGATATAATGGAGACTCAGAAAAGTTAAGGTCCCCGAGCTGCTAAGTAGCAAAGCATGAATTGAGAAACAGATTTTAAATTCCAAATTGTGATTTTATTTTTCTGCTGCAGCTGAGGGTCTCACTGTCTGTTCTCCAAAATAACTCATTCATCTAAACTCTAATTCCTAACATCTTCTGTGCTGGTGTTCTGGACTTAGACTTCCAAGTCAATTTTGGCTCATTCTCCACCTTCAAAATCCACATTCACTGTCCTGGCAAATACTATTATTCTTGTGAAACTCTGTTAAATCTATCACTTCCTTTCCATTCAGTCAGGACATATTCATTGGGGAGCTGCTCTGTGCTTGGCACTGCAGTAGGCCCAGTTGATTCAGAAGAAATCTGACCACCCAAACCTCTGGAGCTAGTATGTATATTGACAAGAGACAGTCTTCTTCTGGTTTCACTACTTTCAGTCTTCCCTGGCACTTGCAACTAAATAATACTTTAAAAAATGTTTGTTTCCACAATGTCCCTTTGCTTCAATCTGACCATTCTTGATTTTTTATTTTTGATATGATCTTGCTTTTCCCTCAACTCTTTGGTAGAACTTCATTGTGATTTTGCTTTATAAGGTCAGTTCGATCCATTGATGTATGGTGGTGTTTATTTTTTCAACGTGTTTGTTGATTTTTCTAATCTACTAGATTTATCATTAATGAGAGATGTACGTACTGAAGGCCAATAGAGCCAGGCCTGTCCTGTTTTGCCCTTACCCAGGGAAGAGTCCAAAGTGTCTAATTTTTTCCTTTCTTTCTACAATTTAGAAGATTTACAGTTCCTCAGCTGAAAGAGTAAAAACTGGAGAATGTGGGCATCGATCCCACTACCTCTCACATGCTAAGCGAGCGCTCTACCACTTGAGCTAATTCCCCACATCCAGCATGCATTTTTTTCCTTCCATTTTTCAGTGGACTGTATCCACGTCATTATTCATTCTTCCAGGCTGCTAGAACTTCAGGAAATGTCAAGGTCTTTAAGCTGGACTAAGGGTCCATCTTCTCAAGGATCCTCCAAGGCCAGAGAGCAGTTGGTACCTATTCCTCTGCCAAGGAAAAAAGAAAGTCACTGTGACAAAATCTGGCCAAAAAACTATGAATTTCAGATTTTTCCAACAGAAGGGACCACATCCCATTTGGGAGGACTCACCCAGAACAGTGGGCTAATGCAGCCGGACTATCTCAGATTGATCATCTATCTGTTTCTTAAACATGAAACTAAAACAGCAAAGCAACAGAAATGAGATGATCACTGGTTCCCTTTAGGAGAGGCAGAGGGCTGAGTTTTCCCAGATGGTAGAAGGTACAAGGGAGCAATTGTTTCTGCTTAGTTTTGAACCAAGGGCCTCCAGCGTGTTAGGCAAGCATGATAACCACTACACTACAGAAACTTACACATTGCTTTATTTCTGGAATATTTATGGGATTCTTGCTGAGGCAGGTCTTGAGAAGTTATGTATTTATGCTATATGCAAGAACAAAAAAGAAGTACATACTATTACATACAAAAGCCATCAGAAATTAGAGGTGAGACATAGAGAAAAGGAAAAATGCATGGACATTGTAGGATGTAGATGTACAGTGAACACAGGATGGAAGGAAAAGGCATGGAGGTAGGGATTCCTGTGTTCAGAAATACACCTGTTCAATTGGAGTGGGTGTATGTGCGTTTTTGTGTGTAAAATAGACATGAAGGGAAACAGTGGTTGAAAAGCCTGGACACATGAAGATACACTGGCGAGAAAACTGGAGGCTTAAGAACACTTGAAAAAAATCCCATGCAGACAGCTTACGTAATCAAGGTAACATTTTATGATAAATTTTTAATTTTGAATGCCATATAGGTAGGAAATGGGGAAACTGGAATTAAGGAGAATGAAAAAGAAGTTATATTAAGGGATTGAGGTTTATTCTTTTAGCTTCTGAGATTAGCAGTAGCATGAGTCTTTCTGCATCTCCAGTCCAAGACTCTCTCTGGCACAGAATACTTTCTCCATAAGCATAGAATAGATCAAGGCATAGATGTATGAGAAGAAAGAGAAAGATTCTGGAGAGTTGTGTAGGAAGGATCTACAATATCTAAGTATGTGTCAAGACACTGGATGTAGAGATTTGAGGGAGAAAAAGTAGTCAAGGACACTTAGAAATCTGGACCCTGGGTGACAGACATAGAAGTGATTTTGATTTAGTGTCTGATGAGTGGAAAACTAAATACACTCATTTAAAAATTTGTTCTATGAATGTGTGAAGGGAGGAACTGGTATTCCTTATAGACTTATGAGACTATACCTTAAATTAAAAGACAAGCTCACATCGTTTCATATAGAAAACAAACAAACAACCAGCTTTTCATGTCTGGTTTTGCTCCTTAAAGCTAACAGACTTGAGAAAAATGATTCAACTTCCCTGAAATTCAATTCCATCTTTCAAATGGGAGTGATGATATTTGGGTTATTTGCAAGGTTAATCAAACGACTTGCATAAAATCAATAAACTTTCAGGACACTTTCTAGAATGTGGTGCAGATTAGATCTACAGAAACTACCCCAGATCTACAGGTTAGATCTACAAAAGCTACCCCACTGTCTCCTCCTATATATATGCCTTATTTCCAAAATCTTGTAACAATCACAGTTGTTTCTATAGAGACATACACAATGAGTGGGAGAGCCCCAAATTCTCAACTGCACCCAGAACAGTGCATTAACAAGAAATATTTGTTACATGATTTAAAAAATAAATGATTTTACCCTTCCCCATGTCTTAACTGTGGTTGGACAATCTTTAGAGCATGAATTTGGAAGAGAAAACTTCCCTTGCTTCTTCCACCAGGAGGAGAGGAAGATCAAAAATACAGTATAGCTTTTGTTTTCTGGTGTAATCTAAATTTCTTATCCATTTCACTCAAACTGCTGAGAGTGCAACAAACCAGAAAATTGATTCCATTTTCTTGAGTGAATATTGAATATTGGAACATCCACCCCGTGATTTGGAGAAGGAAATGGCAACCCACTCCAATATTCTTGCCTAGAGAATCCTGTGGACAGAGGAGCCTGGTGGGCTGCCATCTATGGGGTAGCACAGAGTCGAACACAACTGAAGCGACTTAGCAGCAGCAGCAGCAGCAGCATCCAATGCTTATCTGGCAGCATTTGCTAGTTTTCTTTTGTATTGATTTCTTTAAGCGCAGATCACACACATTTTCTTTTCTTTCAACTTGGCTTTTCACCAGACCAACTGTGAAAAAAGTGAGGGCCTGCCCTCTCTGAGGTTTGAACTCAGGACCTTCAGATTATGAGACTGACGCGCTGCCAGCTGCGCTAAGAGGGCAGACAACTTAATGTCTGTACATTGAAATTAAAATATGAAACAGCATTTTCCAAGCATGTCTATTTCATCTGTTTTCAGCTTTTAAAGAATCTACTCTATGTTATTTGAAAATCACAATGTTTAAGTCAATGCTACATGGGTAGGAGTCCATATTTATGAAAGGTAGAGTCCATGCCTTTCCAGTATTCAACCTAAGACAGGACCATCTATACTTCAGCAATAAGGACAATTCATCGTGTCTGTCTTTTGCTGGTCTTGTGTTCGAAAGACATTGTGTTTCCTGCCCTCAACCGAAATTACATCTTTCATGATCTTTGTTGAAGAAACATAGAAGGTGCTCATTAATATTATTTCTCTTACTGACTGAATCAGTATCCTTCAAATTTGTCTATAGTCCATACTTCTCTATCTTTATATCTCCACTTGCATCTATGTGACTGGAGACATTCTTCCCGACAAAAACATAAACTGAACTTAATTTTAAAAAGTCTTCCATTTTTTTCAACTTTATATGCTATTAATTATGCTAAGAGATTTATGGAGATTATTTCATGTAGTCTAATTGAGTTTTGGCAACAAAACTATTTATCATAGTTTACTAAACCAAACTTTGGGGTGCTGGCCTCAGAGCAGCAAAGCCAGTCAGCTGCCATCAGGTTGTGATGAAGGAAGGTGAAGGATTTATTGCAGGGTGCCAAGCAAGGAGAACCAGCTCAAAAGATTCAGATACCCCAAAGTCTTTGAAGGCAGGGTTTTTAAAGACAATGTGAGGGTGACTGTCTCAGGGTATATAATCAAGGGCTTCCCAGGTGGCTCAGTGGTAAAGAATCCACCTGCCAATGCAGGAGATGCAAGAGACCCAGGTTTGATCCCTGGGTGGGGAAGATCCTGTAGAGTAGGAAACGGCAATCCACTTCAGTATTCTTGCTGGGAAATCCCATGGACAGAGGAGCCTGGCGGGCTACCATCCATGGGGTCCTGAAAAGTCAGATGTGACTGAGCCCAGGACAGTGTGACAGTGTGATAGTGTGAGGGAGACTGTCTCAGGGTGCATTAGGAGCAGTGTGCAACTCTTTGATTGGCTGATGGTGAGGTAACAAGGTAATATTTTGGGTAACAATTGTCAGTTTTTGCCTCCAACCAGTCTGAGATCTACAAACTATTGGTCAGCATGCAGTCAACTTTTTCATCTGATAGGAGTTTTCGTATCTGCAAAATAATTCAAGGATATGGCTCATAATATTAACCATAGCCCTTGAGAAGAAACTAAAGGCTCAAGGCTCTATTTTATGGCTAAACTATTGTCTTGTTTGACCGCTTTCTTTTGTTTCTGCATTTTCTCACTTCTCTGATTAAATTTGCTCTTTGAAGTTGAGGGAAGATCTCAGATGCTAAATTTTTTTTTATGAACAAGAGTTAGGGGGGACATGGGGTGAGGCTAGTGTCTGTCTCCGGAGGAGGAATTTGGTGTTAATTTTGAAGTTGAATGCAACAACCTCATCCAGTAGGGTGATCAGTGAAGCTTTCCTTTACCATGCTGAAGATACTAATGTGGGGGTTCAATATGAATTTATTTTTTTGTGTACAGAATGTCAATCGAATCGACTTGTTTTGAGAAGAAAGGGAAGGGAAGTCAAATCAACAGAAATGTTAAGATAACCTATACTTCCTTTTACAAATAGCAGGTTTGGGACTGCAATCAGAAGTTAATACAAACTTCAGGAGAATCAAAATATTTACCTTTATGAAAAATGGCTGGAATAGAAACTGGGATTTGGACAAGAATCCACGAGCAGAGGGGCTGAATGTATGAATTTATTTGTTTGCCTTTGATCAACGTGACTGTCTGGGAGAGGACGAAGAGGAAATTTGGTTTTCCATCAACAACTGTCATTCAGGCCCTACGGAGACAAATAAAGCAGGAAGTGGGTCTAGAAACAGTGAGGGCTATGGGGGTAACAGGGTACGTTGCATTTTAGCTGAGGTCATCAGACTGAGCAGATGACATTTGAACTTTCCTGCTGTCAAGTTTCATAGTTACCAAAGTTTCAGGCTAATAATAAAGAGATGATAAAGTCTTCCTAATGAATTTGAAGGAGGGGAAAATACTGGAACGTGGTTTATTATTCAGCTTTCTGGAAAACACTTGAGAGATCTGATTAGGGTGTTAGTTTTCTCACAGCTTGGTTACAGCCTGCTGTTAACTCCATTACCTTGAAGAAGGAAAGGAGCAGGTTGCCCTGACTGGACTGACTCCATTTTTAAAAGGAAAGGAACTCCATCTTGCCCTCTCAATGAACTTTGGACTACTTATCTGGTAACCAGGGAGACAACATACCAAATGGCCAGGCAGCTCCCTCCCCGACCACTCCCCCGCGCCACCCCCCCCCCCCCCCGCCGCCCCCCGCCCACCACCACCAAGGGACAAACACCCAACCAGGCAGAGCTCGCACCTAGACTCCCTGGAGCCAGGAAGAGTGTAATAAACCACTATGTAATCAATTACCTCTGTAATCTTTGCAGTGCCCATTGATGCGGACTACTCTGCATGACTAGGTGACCTTCAGATTGTGAATTATCTGATTGTGAATCAGGCTGTAACCTGATTGTATCTCTAACATTTTCCAGAGCAGACTTAAGAAATTTGGGGATGTGGGCTTGGGCACATACACTTTAGGTAGAAAAGGTTGTAACAAAAATCGGTAGGGGTCCCTGGCTAAAGAGGAAACTCTGCCTTGGACCCGCCGGTGTAATAAACTGCACTCCACTATTCACGCTGTCCTTCTGAATGAGTTTGCCTCCCGGAGCGTTTGGATACAACAACTTGGTTAGTAATCTGGATAATCAAGATAGCTATTACCTTGTTAGAAGTCCCCTGAACAAAGTGAAGCATAACTACAACGGGTGGCTCGGCAGAGGGAGGGGTCGGTACTGATGAGTATGAAAGCAGGAAGGGAATGAGAATGCAAATTCTTCAAGACTTTCCTCCTGCCCGGCACACTTTGGCTCAGCAACCTGGGCAGTGGTATTGGTGGTATCTGTCTTTTGACTCAAGAAATGTACCTCCTATTCCAGGCTTTAAAAGAAGAAGTTTGATCTACAGTATCCTAAAAGGCAACAATGCAGCCAGGATGAAAGGAGCCATTCTTCCCACTCTCTTTCTCTTCTTTGTTCTCGTTTCTCTTCTTGTCTGTCCTCGAATTCCTTCAGCCGCCTCCAGTGCTCTTTCAGCATGGATCTCAGTAGACAATGATAGAAAAATCCGTCCATTTACTCCCTTCTGTTAGCTGACCCGGCTGCTTGAGCGTCCTCGACCCTCACGAGGAGTCACTTCTCGAGGGCAGCGACCGAAGGGACTTCTCAACTTTGAGTCGCCGACCCCGGACTGCGCTTGATGCGTTTAAAGCGCGGTATTGGGTTGATGTTCTGCAGACACCTGCAGGGCAGGGAAACATGCTGGCAGCTCCTCCCAGCAGATCCCATTCGCATCTCCCAATCCTTGATAGATACAAGATCCACATCGTCCTTGTTTACTGTGTGAAGATCTGAACGCTTACGAAGTGCTTTTCCTCACTCGAGGTTCTTCTAAGACCTGACCGCTGATTCCCACGCGTTCTGCCTTCCCTACTTACGGTTCTCTTTGTTGTTTATGACATCGCTGTTGCTTGTTTCGGTGTGGACTCGGACAGCTGAACGCTGGAGAAATTTTAGCAGGATTCGTCGAAGATTCTGTTCTCTAGAGAGCACTATATTCTCAAGAGGCAAGCGTTCTCAAAAGGTAGAGTTTTCCATGCAACAGGCGATAGTACAAAAGATATTAGTTGATGTGCAAGATTACTGTCTTATTCTTTTGTGTATCTTTTCTAGCCCCGCCCCGGTCATCTTCCCTCCATTCTTTGTGATGATCGTAACAATAAAGGTTTTAAGAGGACTTCTTCATACTGAGAGTCTCAGGTGGGTTGTAAAAACACACCACCCTACCATCCCCCTAAAGAGGGGAGAGGAGACCTCGAGCCAGCCAGGAGTCGAACCTGGAATCTTCTGATCCGTAGTCAGACGCGTTATCCATTGCGCCACTGGCCCTATCGGTGTGGGTGCTCTTTAAACCATCATTAATTAGCCTTTAAGATGTTTTTGCACTTTCATATCATGGAATTTCTGGATGTAGCCGATGTACACTCGCTCTTCTTTTGATTTGTCTGCCCTCTACTTTCCCAGATGAGACGATATAAAGATTTACGGTCTACTTTGAAGTCTCATTATAGCAATAACCTGCCAGCCTAAAGTCCTTGACCTCCTGGTGAAGGGCCTGGAAGGAGCAAATGATGGAGTTCTTAGGACTTTGCTAATGAGAACGGAAGGAAACCGGGAAATAGGGACCAGAGTAAACAAACAAACTAACAGAAATATTCGCAAACCTAATCGAGTTCTTAATTCTTCCCCCCGTTTGGATCGTGCTTTTTCCTTGTTCGCCTAGGGTGCAGAGCACACTCCTCATTTCGGCATTTATCACATTCTTGTGAACAGCTGTTTGCTCAGTGGTCCTCTCCACTCAATTGTATATTTCTTAAGGCCAGCATGCTCCGTATCTACAATGACTAATTTTACATTAAAAGTCTGCATGCATGAATGAAGAGAAAAATGCCTGTAAACATCAGGAAAACAGTTTATGGTACAGGTAGGCATCACAAGTATTCCATGCTACCTCAACCCAGATGTTTAAATGGAAGAGCAAAGGCATACTATGTACAGCAGCCGAATTCTAGTTTCCTGAATATGTTTTGAGGCTCATGGTGTCTGTTTATGTACTCAGGGGTGGAGGCTGGGCATGTGTCCATTAAGTCTGAAGCCAGTGACAATCAGACAGTAGGACTGGGCTGGAGCTAGTGGCTGAGAAGTAGGCCTTCTAAGTGAAGAGAATGCAGAGTCTGCTGATAGCAATGAAAAAACTTAGTGAACCAAGGGCGCACCAGACCAATATTTTTAATATCATTTATGTAGCTTGTTTCGAGTTTTTCATAATGCCAGTGATTAGGAGGACTTAGAACACAATTCTTACAGAACTATAAGACATCTAGCCCAAAGATTCCTCCCCTATAAAGGACACTTTCAGTAATAGCTCTACAATTATTCGAACGACAGCATTCAACTGACTTACAATGGATTTTCTATCATACATGACAAGTCAAGAAGGTAGGGAGGCTATGAGCCTCATTAATAACAACTCTATGATGTTATTCAGAACCAAGACTTTTTGAATGATCGAGTCTTTGCATTATGTCATTCTCACTATATGGATCTTATACACCAGCTGGTTTCCTTGTAGTACCTCTGACTCTCACAATATCAAGATAAACTCCAGGAAAATAAGTAGACTTCTTTATTGTATCTCTTGTTAAGAACTTCTTTTATACATTCCTTAGTGGATTTCCCCCTCACATTGGCTAGATTTGTATCACACATTCTTACCTAATCCAAGTACTGCCAAGAATGTGACCACTGTGATCAGTTAGATCAATCATAACTCTGCCTCTGCAGCTGAGATAGGGTCCACCTCCTGCAAAGCCAAGGCAGTATAGAAAAGGTTATGTGAATGAAATCATGTTTCTGTTCGAGAGGAGGAATAGGGGCTCTGTTGTTGGTGACTGGTGGTGGAACAAACAAGCAATATTAGTTGCTGTACCCTACACCATCCCCATATTTGAAATAAAATGAAGTAGGCATTTTTTAGCATGTTCAAGACCTCCATTCCTTACCTTATTAACTCACACTGAGGTAGGAGACAGTGGGCCTCTGGTCCAGACACTTGGTGTTTGTCAAGTGGAATAAAACAGAGCCTTTGTTCTCATCCAGACACTCCAAGGACAAAGCTAAAAGTTGAGCTCTGCTAAAGAGATAAGCTGCCCGCTCCTAAGGTCAAGGAAGACTTCCTGTCTATACACATGCAGGAAGGGCTTCTTGGGGGTCGAAAAGGAAGTGGGCCCCATTTCATAATAAGTGTGGACACACACTCATAGGCCTTTGCGGTGGGATCCATCTTAGAAAAATGTGCACACATCTTGGAGAGGATCCGTGGACCAGTCAGATGTGAAGAGAGGAGCAAGATAATTGGCCAAAGGTAACGAAGACCCAGAAGGACTGTCCTATATAAGTGGTTTACATCACCTCCTTACTGAGCTCCTCCACACTCAGGATGCCTGCATTCCTCTCCAGGTGTGTATCTCTGCCTAGCTTCTGAGTTAGATAGAAGCTAGTTTTCTAAGTTAGTCTTCTATCTAAGCTAGTTAGGTAGAAGCTGTTTTCCTGTGTGCTCTCCCATACATTGCGCTGTGTCTCTAATAATAAACTTTGGACCTGTTTTTACAGTTTTTGCCTCCTTAAAACACTCATGCTTTCAAACAGGAGCAAGACCCAGGACCACTTTGCTTCTAGCTTCTAGCCCCCAGTGGTCTAGTGGCTAGAACTTTCATTTTTCATCCAGGTTCCCCAGGTTTAATTTCTGGACAGGAAACTAAGATCTCTTTTCAGGACTGCTCACTGCTCTCCCTCTGAGATCATTTGGTACCAAAACCCAGGAGTTTAAGGGAAACTGCCGGTCCTGTCCAAACAACTGACTGGAGACTCCTGCCTTTCACTCTCTCTCCCACACTTCTGTGATTTTCTTTCATACCTTACTTGCACAGCAAGGTTTCTTTTTTTTTACCTAATACTTTAACACCCTCTTGGGGAAGGACTAACTGAACCCTTGTTGCTGCCAAGCCCACTGTTGTCAGCATCAATATTAAACACAAATTTCCAGAGCTAACCATTACAAAAAGCATCTGATATACAGCTTATATTCAGTATTTGTATTTAGTACAAGTACATTAATTGTGCATGATTACATGTTGTTGTTCAGTTGCTAAGTCGTGTCTGACTCTGTGACCCCCATGAACTGCAGCATGCCAGGCTTCCCTATCCTTCATTATCACTTGGAGTTTGCTCAAGATCATGTCCTTCAAAACGCTGATGCTCTCTAACCATCTCACCCTCCACAGCCCTCTTCTCCTTTTTCCTTCAATCTTTTCCAGCATAAAGGTCTTTTCCTATGAGTTGGCTCTTCACATCAAATGGCCAAATTGATGCTGGTCCGTCAGCTTCAGCATCAATCCTTCCAATGAATATTCAGGGTTTATTTCCTTTAGGATAGACTGGTTTGATCTCTTTATAGTCCAAGGGACTCTCAAAAGTCTCTCATGATGACATATTGACTTATATATCAGAATTGTATAAGTGTGGTTATTAATAATACCATACATCACAGATCTTATCATGACTGCAGAGTAAAATGACACTACAGTTTCTGACTTTAAAGTGTCAAAGGCTAACAAGTGTATAATAGTGTAGAGATCTGAAGTTCAACTTTAAACAGCTCCAGAGTAGGGCAGGAGTCTTAAATTCCTAACTCTGGAAATCAGTAATTTATGCTACCTAAATTCAGGCGGGTCATGGTGGAGAGATTTGACAGAATGTGGCCCACTGGAGAAGGGAATGGCAAACCGCTTCAGTATTCTTGCCTTGAGAACCCCATGAACAGTATGGAAAGGCAAAATGATAGGGTACTGAAAGAGAAACTCCCCAGGTCAGTAGGTGCCCAGTATGCTACTGGAGATCAGTGGAGAAATAACTCCAAAAAGAATGAAGGGATGGAGCCAGAGCAAAAACAATACCCAGCTGTGGATGTGACTGGTGATAGAAGCAAGGTCTGATGCTGTAAAGAGCAATATTGCATAGGAACCTGGAATGTCAGGTCCATGAATCAAGGCAAATTGGAAGTGGTCAAACAAGAGATGGCAAGAGTGAATGTCGACATTCTAGGAATCAGCGAACTGAAATGGACTGGAATGGGTGAATTTAACTCAGATGACCATTATATCTACTACTGCGGGCAGGAATCCCTCAGAAGAAATGGAGTGGCCATCATGGTCAACAAGACAGTCTGAAATGCAGTACTTGGATGCAATCTCAAAAACGACAGAATGATCTCTGTTCATTTCCAAGGCAAACCATTCAATATCACAGTAATCCCAGTCTATGCCCCAACCAATAACACTGAAGAAGCTGAAGTTCAACGGTTCTATGAAGACCTACAAGACCTTTTAGAACTAACACCCAAAAAAGATGTCCTTTGCATTATAGGGGACTGGAATGCAAAAGTAGGAAGTCAAGAAACACCTGGGGTAACTGGCAAATTTGGCCTTGGAATACAGAATGAAGCAGGGCAAAGACTAATAGAGTTTTGCCAAGAAAATGCACTGGTCAGAACAAACACCCTCTTCCAACAACACAAGAGAAGACTCTATACATGGACATCACCAGATGGTCAACACCGAAAGCAGATTGATTATATTCTTTGCAGCCAAAGATGGAGAAGCTCTATACGGTCAGCAAAAACAAGACCAGGAGCTGACTGTGGCTCAGATCATGAACTCCTTATTGCCAAATTCAGACTTAAATTGAAGAAAGTAGCGAACACCACTAAACCATTCAGGTATGACCTAAATCAAATCCCTTATGATTATACAGTGGAAGTGAGAAATAGATTTAAGGGCCTAGATCTGATAGACAGAGTGCCTGATGAACTATGGAATGAGGTTCGTGACATTGTACAGGAGACAGGGATCAAGACCATTCCCATAGAAAAGAAATGCAAAAAAGCAAAATGGTTGCCTGGGGAGGCCTTACAAATAGCTGTGAAAAGAAGAGAGGTGAAAGGCAAAGGAGAAAAGGAAAGGTATAAACATCTGAATGCAGAGTTCCAAAGAATAGAAAGAAGAGATAAGAAAGCCTTCTTCAGCGATCAATGCAAAGAAATAGAGGAAAACAACAGAATGGGAAAGACTAGGGATCTCTTCAAGAAAATCAGAGATACCAAAGGAACATTTCATGCAAAGATGAGCTCGATAAAGGACAGAAATGGTATGGACCTAACAGAAGCAGAAGATATTAAGAAGAGATGGCAAGAATACACAGAAGAACTGTACAAAAAAGATCTTCACGACCCAGGTAATCACGATGGTGTGATCACTGACCTAGAGCCAGACATCCTGGAATGTGAAGTCAAGTGGGCCTTAGAAAGCATCACTATGAACAAAGCTAGTGGAGGTGATGGAATTCCAGTTGAGCTATTCCAAATCCTGAAAGATGATGCTGTGAAAGTGCTGCACTCAATATGCCAGCAAATTTGGAAAACTCAGCAGTGGCCACAGGACTGGAAAAGGTCTGTTTTCATTCCAATCCCAAAGAAAGGCAATGCCAAATAATGCTCAAACTACCACATAATTGCACTCATCTCACACACTAGTAAAGTAATGCTCAAAATTCTCCAAGCCAGGCTTCAGCAATATGTGAACCGTGAACTTCCTGATGTTCAAGCTGGTTTTAGAGAAAGCAGAGGAACCAGAGATCAAATTGCCAACATCCTCTGGATCATAGAAAAAGCAAGAGAGTTCCAGAAAAACATCTATTTCTGCTTTATTGACTATGCCAAAGCCTTTGACTGTGTGGATCACAATAAACTGTGGAAAATTCTTAAAGAGATGGGAATACCAGACCACCTGATCTGCCTCTTGAGAAATTTGTATGCAGGTCAGGAAGCAACAGTTAGAACTGAACATGGAACAACAGACTGGTTCCAAATAGGAAAAGGAGTACGTCAAGGCTGTATATTGTCACCCTGTTTATTTAACTTATATGCAGAGTACATCATGAGAAATGCTGGACTGGAAGAAACACAAGCTGGAATCAAGATTGCCAGGAGAAATATCAATAACCTCAGATATGCAGATGACACCACCCTTATGGCAGAAAGTGAAGAGGAACTCAAAAGCCTCTTGATGAAAGTGAAAGTGGAGAGTGAAAAAGTTGGCTTAAAGCTCAACATTCAGAAAACGAAAATCATGGCATCCGGTCCCACCACTTCATGGGAAATAGATGGGGAAACAGTGGAAACAGTGTCAGACTTTATTTTTCTGGGCTCCAAAATCACTACAGATGGTGACTGCAGCCATGAAATTAAAAGACGCTTACTCCTTGGAAGGAAGGTTATGACCAATCTAGGTAACATATTCAAAAGCAGAGACATTACTTTGCCAACAAAGGTTTGTCTAGTCAAGGCTATGGTTTTTCCTGTGGTCATGTATGGATGTGAGAGTTGGACTGTGAAGAAGGCTGAGCACTGAGGAATTGATGCTTTTGAACTGTGGTGTTGGAGAAGACTCTTGAGAGTCCCTTGGACTGCAAGGAGATCCAACCAGTCCATTCTGAAGGAGATCAGCCCTGGGATTTCTTTGGAAGGAATGATGCTAAAGCTGAAACTCCAGTACTTGGGCCACCTCATGCAAAGAGTTGACTCATTGGAAAAGACTCTGATGCTGGGAGGGACTAGGGGCAAGAGGAGAAGGTGACGACAGAGGATGAGATGGCTGGATGGCATCACTGACTCAATAGACGTGAGTCTGAGTGAACTCCGGGAGTTGGTGATGGACAGGGAGGCCTGGCGTGCTGCGATACATGGGGTCGCAAAGAGTTGGACACGACTGAGCGACTGCGACTGATTTGATCTGATCTGATCTAAATTTGTCTATAAAAGATATAACGCTCACTGATCCCCAGGTTTATTTTTGCAGCTTAACAGTTGACATTTTAAATTTATTTCTTCATCACAATCTGTTCCTTTCCAGCATAAGCATAGTTGAACACTTTCTGTCTTAAAATTTACTGTTTTTTTTGTATGTTTAAAGTTTTTTCTTTTTAATATTTATTGGAATATCATTGATTTACAATGTTGTATTTGTTTTGGGTGTATGCAAAATGAATGTTATGTATGTTTAAAAATCTACTTTTTTTTTTTTTAAGATGCTTTTCCTGTATAGTCCATTACAGAGTACTGAGTAGAATTCCCTGTGCTACACAGCAGGTTCTTATTTATTTTCTATTCTTATTACTGTTCATGTAGAAGAAACTTCACATGGAAAATGAGAGCAGGCTTTGGAGAAAGACTCTACCTTTACTAGAATATGTGAATTTGGACCAGTCACTTAACTTTTCAGTCACCCCATTAGTTTATCTACAAAATGGAGATGATAGTTAATTTGCAGGTTTGTGGTGAGATTAAATTACATAAAGCAGGTCAAGTCCTGACAATTATTTAGGCTGTCAATAAAAACTGTCCTTAATAGTAATGTCCAACTGTTCCCAATATTCTAAAGCTTAATCTTAATAACTCCAGAAGCATTTACTGAATATTCATTTACAAAGCAGACTGTGAAACTGGAGGATTCAAAGGTAAAGATTAATCTGAATTCCTCAAAGAACTAACATCAAGTCAGAGAGACAAATTCATAATTACAACAGGAGAAGTGCTACTCCAGAAATAAAAAAAATGTGCCAGCGCCCTGAAAGTGTTAATCACGCAGTTGTGTCCGACTCTTTGTGATCCTATGCACTGTTTCCCACCAGGCTCTTCTGTCCATAGGATCCTCCAGGCAAGAACACTGGAGTGGGTTGCCATTTCTTCCTCAAGGGGATCTTCCCAATTCAGGGCTGGAAACTGGGTCTCCTGTATCACAGGCAGTTTCTTTACTGAGCCACCAGGGACTTCCCAGCAGAATGGAAGTACAGCAATTAACTCTGGAGGGGAAGTCAGGAGAAATTTTTCTTGCTATCACATTTGACTTTAATTTTGAAGGAGAAACAAATTTGACCTTGTAAAGAAGGAGGAAATAAAAAGCCAGAGTATTCAGTATTTGTATGAGGAGAAGTTACAAAAGGTCTGTTTGAGGAAAGCAGTTTCTTGAGGTAGAACTACAGTTTTAATTGGCATAGGGAAGAGGAACTGGAGGAGCAGGAAAAGTGGAGCACACTAAAGGCTTCTAATATAGCGGCAATATTATTTTTTTCTAGCTATGGTGGTTCATTTCTTATTCTTCCAACTGTACATATTTTGATATTTTTCGCTTATGTGACATGTATGAGATGCATCACAATGAAAAAATTAAAACGTTTCAAAAGGTAGGTTGGTGCCAATTTGTAAATACCTTTATTTATCAAGATAATCAAAATAAGAAATTTATCCTGAAGACAGAAGAAGGCGAAATAGGTCTTCAAGGAGAACATTCTCAGCTCTGTGTTTGAGGAAGATCAAATTAGGCAGTATTTGTAGAGGTAGACCGAAGTGCAGGGAGAGGCCACGTGTAGAGACACCATGGTCTGGGCAGGAATAACTAAGGCCTGGTCCAGATAACCAGGTATGAGGAGGGCTCAGAGAGGGGAACGGAGGTTTGGTTGAGGTGGAAGTGACAGGCTTTGATGATTCATTGAAAGTGACAAACAAATGGAATTTAGGATAGTGGATCTGTGGACTTTAGTATTTATGGATCAGGAAATTCCATTAATCTTTAGTAAATAGTGGGGGAAAAAGCATCTTGGAGGAAACGAGTTCCAATTCCAGTCCCAACATCTCTCATGTAAATCTAATTATATCAGAACTTTCTGTGAGTCTATGAGCCACCTCTGCATCTTTTCCAATATATTCATTTTATGTTGTTGTTGAGGTAGTTTGGATAAGGTTTTGTTACATGCAACAACATACAGGTCTGAAAAATACAAAAGGCCTGAATAATACAATAGTTACAAGATTCCACTCATAAAATTCCTCAGGCATAATTTTTTTTTTTTATCAAAACTAAGGCTTCACAGGAGAAAGAGTTTTGTTACTGTTTAAAAAAAAAAAATCTGTTTCCAGGAGACCAGGAATACCAGTGAGAGGGTTGGGAAGTGGGTGCCTAAGGAATCTTCAAGGTGAGGCAAAGTTTTTTTGCTTCAAGTCCCCAGAGCCAAACACACTCAGCCATCCCTACATCCCAACTGTGTCTTCTCTCTAGTGAAAGATCTGAGTTCCTGGAATCTTAATCCATATCTGAATAATGATTTGTAACAAGTCAATTCTTTCTAGCCTTAGTAATTAAACAAGAGTGTGTGCATAGCTGTGAAGTCTTGAATTACAGGGTAGACATGATTTTTCTTCAGAAATTAGCCTTCTCACCATCACTGACGTTAGGCTAGCCATCTCTACCCGGTATCCTTTCTGTGACTGAGTTCCCACTGTCCACTGATATTTGCATGGGTTTCACTTGGATTGGTTGCACTAGGACACACTGAAGCCAACAATGATGGGTGCTGAACAAGCAGAGAATTCCTGAGGGAAGAGTGATCATGTTGAAGATGAAAATGACTATAACTTGATATTTACTATGAAATTTAGTTTTTAAACAGGATTAACAAATGACAGTATGGTCTAGGACCTAAAGTACCAATCTGTCAATACCAATCTTCACCCCACCCACCCTTTACTCTACTACAATCTTTCTTATAATTTCTCTCTCAATCTCCAAGACATGGTTCTTACAGTATGTACAGGAGAAATGGATTCTATGTCTTCTATAAAGGCAACATTCTAACACTGTGGAGTAGGAGGAGCTGCAATGAGCAAATGAGATATCATTGCACCAGATCCATGTCTGAAAATTAGCAGTACTCAAGTGAAATACTTGAGACTTGAGACACCATAAATATAATTGGTCTGAATTCAGTACCTATCCCCACAAAATCCCTAAGCCCTAAGAATACTCACCACATAAGAAAAACAGTATGGTGCTGAATATAAGGAGGAAAGAAGGGTAGAGAAAGGTGATTTTCACGTCCTTATACATGTTAGTTGTTTTCAAAATATACAGATAATGCAGTAGTAGTGCAAGGAACACACAGATACCTGTTATGCAGAAAAAAAAGGAAGGGGGAGTGAACAACATCCTGTCTGGCTAGTTTAATCTATGGCCTTAGGACTAATTTCCAAGACTTAAGTTGTTGTTTTAACTCCCCATACTCTATATTTCTTTCCTTTTGTTGTCATTCCATTTGTTGTCATTGTATTACCTTTGCCCTTAACAATCCCCCAACAGTTTCTAAGAGGTTATGCCCAATGGACTACCACCCCAGCCCAGAACCAGAATGACTGAAGGAATCCTCTGCGTTTCATCCCTTACCTATGATGAAGAAGGTGGTTGTGAAGATGAAGTACTGTTTCCGGGTATCAGGAAGGGAATGCGGAAAGGCCAGGAGTATAAAGCTCAGGAAGAAGGAGAGAAGAAGGGCGCTGATCATGAAAATTTGACCAAATATGTAGTAGTCTGAATTAGGGAGGGAGAGGGGAGAAAGGCCAGGAGCTCCCTCTAGGGCCCCCTTCCTTCTGGGTCTGAATCCCCAGAATACTAAAGAAGCAGTGCAGAGACTTTAAGGTAGGAATCAATGGCAATTGGTGGGAAGCTTAGGGATGGAGGGAGAAGTAAGCTGCCAAAAGATCTAAAATAGTGATTCTAGCTGGGCTGGTATCCCTTGAGAGGCCTGGTCCCCTGGCTCATTCTGAAATGAGCCACTGTTATTGGTGGGCTTATAATTGCTTCCTTCGGGTATGCTGGGGCAGAAAAAGGAGGTTGAAACTTCTGGGAAGGGACAGGGTTGAAGCAGGGCCCTCCCTTTCAAGGCCAGAACTTACTTGATTTTGATGGTAGAACCCAACATTTGATTTCACCACTGCATATTGCAAAGAGAGCACTGAATAGGGATTGGTTTGAGTTTTCTATCTTCACCCAGGTTGAGAGGTTGAAGGCCCACCACAGAAGGGCAGAACCAGTGAAACTGCAGATGAGGATAAGAACTCGGTATGGTTTAACTATCCCACATTTCACACAGAAGGGTGCTGACTGAAAAAAAGGGCAGGGGGAGGCAAATGAGTCAGATGCCTTCAGTTACTTTGGGATTTCTCTCCATTCTGAAACACCCATACAAGCCCATATAAGTCCAACCTCCTTGCCTTTCATAATCAGGCTTGCAGAACTCCCCTTCTCATCTCTTAATCAAATCTTCCCCAGGTCACAGACTGACCCTATGTCCCTCAGCAGCAAGAACTGAGATCTTTCTCCTTTTTTCTATTTATCATGTCTAAACCACTTGGACACAACCATCCACAACTCTGTTTTGTTACTATGCTTTTCCTGGGTGTCTGGATATTGTGTCTCACCATCTACAGTAGAAGTCCCTGAAGAACAATAGCCCTGAATTCTTAATTTTCCATTACATTTAGCATAGTGCTTTACATGTAGCAGGATCTCAGTGATCTGTTAACAGAAAGGAAAAAAAAAAATGTGCACACCAAATACATTCCCTAGTAATGTCAAGAGAAGTAAAAATTTTCCTGTGCTCTGCAGTCTCAACATTGCCCTCCATCATCACTCCCCTCAAATCACAGCCCCTTTCCCCTCTTCTCTTACTGTTAAAGATCTGAGGTTACCTTTTCTCTTATTTCTTCTTTTAAAATTTCTGTTTCAGTTTTCATCATTTGATTACATTTTGTTTTCTATAGTACTTTTTAACACTGAGGCCCATCCTAGCCTTCTCTTCAAGAGTAGAACCTTGTGGTCCCTTCCTGTCTCCTCATTGGCAGAACTGTTTAGTGACATCATAAGTATGTGAAGTCTACATCCCAACAGAAATGTGAGATCCTATCCTGCTGCCCTGTTTTTTAAAAAAATATGTCATTTCCCACCCCCTCCACCCAGCAATGTCTTTGTTTTCTTTGGTACACGCATGCCTCAGAAGTTATGGCTTGTGCCCTTAGTTCTGACTTCTAATATGGAGTTGGCAGGAATACTATATCTCTGCACAAGATTAAAGAATGCCTGATAGAGAGAAAACAGGATAATCAGGGAAATAATTGAAAGATGTAAGTGGAAACCAGTTTTGTGTTAAGGGTACAGTGGTTCACACTACACTCTTCAATTCCTTCACCCGAATGATATTAAGACACGAAATACTTTCTAATCTCAACCTTGTTGTCTAACATACCACTTGGCAATGATGGACACTCTGTGTGTTTTTGATAGACGAATTAACAAATAAATGGATAAATTAAAGTGAGACAAAACAGAGGGCTGCTAAGAACCTTTGTTTAAAATTTTCTTAAATGTAAGCTCTGGGAAGGCAGAGATTTTGTCTATTCTATTCACTTATGGATTCTGGCACAAGGCAGGTGTTAAGCAAATATTTGTTGAATGAATGACTAACCTAGGAACAAAAGGATCATCTTTAGGACAGGGGGTTGGTATATCTGTCAGTTTCTCGCAGTTGAATTTTTGTTGTATGTGCACTATATATTTCTAGAATAAACTAAAATGTTAGAGTGTGCAACAGTAATATATTTCCAGCTTAGAATTATAGGTTTATGTGTCAATCAGTAGAACTATTAAAAGAAGATAGCATGATAATGCTATTGGTTGAAAAAAGAAGGATTATTTGTGAAATCAGAGGAAACAAAGTGAAGATTGCTTTAGACAATCATCAGATCAGATCAGGTCAGTCACTCAGTCGTGTCCAACTCTTTGCGACCCCATGAATCGCAGCATGCCAGGCCTCCCTGTTCATCACCAACTCCTGGAGTTCACTCAGACTCACGTCCATCGAGTCAGTGATGCCGTCCAGCCATCTCATCCTCTGTCGTCCCCTTCTCCTCTTGCCCCCAGTCCCTCCCAGCATCAGAGTCTTTTCCAATGAGTCAACTTGTCACATGAGGTGGCCAAAGTACTGGAGTTTCAGCTTTAGCATCATTCCTTCCAAAGAAATCCCAGGGCTGATCTCCTTCAGAAGGGACTGAAGAATCCATTCTGAAGATCCATTGGATCTCCTTGCAGTCCAAGGGACCCTCAAGAGTCTTCTCCAACACCACAGTTCAAAAGCATCAGTTCTTCGGCGCTCAGCTTTCTTCACACTCCAACTCTCACATCCATACATGACCACAGGAAAAACCATAGCCTTGACTAGATGGACCTTTGTTGGCAAAGTAATGTCTCTGCTTTTGAATATGCTATCTAGGTTGGTCATAACTTTCCTTCCAAGGAGTAAGCGTCTTTTAATTTCATGGCTGCAGTCACCATCTGCAGTGATTTTGGAGCCCAGAAAAATAAAGTCTGACACTGTTTCCACTGTTTCCCCATCTATTTCCCATGAAGTGGTGGGACCGGATGCCATGATTTTCGTTTTCTGAATGTTGAGCTTTAAGCCAACTTTTTCACTCTCCACTTTCACTTTCATCAAGAGGCTTTTGAGTTCCTCTTCACTTTCTGCCATAAGGGTGGTGTCATCTGCATATCTGAGGTTATTGATATTTCTCCTGGCAATCTTGATTCCAGCTTGTGTTAGACAATCATATGCATGTGGAAATCCAGCCCTGAGACCTGGGAAAACTAGTTATTGCAAGACAATATCTTTAAGTCTCAATGTTGTTAGAAGGCCCCATTGAGAAGAGTGCCATATTTTATCCTGAGCTTTGAACTGACCCCAGAAAACAAAGTAGATGGGTAAACAGATTTCTGTTAATGTCAGAAAAGGAATAAAGGGAAACTATAAATATATTTAGCAAGCAAATTGTTTACTCTAAACAGTTGTCATTTACTCTCTCCCTTATAGACAACCTCTCGGTCTAAATATTTTAAAAAATTGTTAATTATTCCACATTCACTTGAAGGCACACACTCCCTTAAATAAGACAACTCTTTGTTTAAAATGGTTTGGAAAAGAAATCAAGTACCAGAAGCTAGAGCCAGAGAAAAGTATAATCGCTTAGTCATATTCAACTCTTCCTGACACCATGGACTATAGTCTACCAGGCTTTTCTATCCATGGAATTCCCCAGCAAGGATACTGGAATGGGTAACACGGGATCAAACCCAGGTCTCCCACATTACAGGCAGATTCTTTACCATCTTGGTCACCTGGGAAGCCCCAAGGGAAGAGAACCTGGATTCAAATCTTAGTTTTGCCACTTACTTTTTGGTCAAGTCACTTCTTTTAGTAAGAGATTACTGCCAAATTTGCTGAATGTGATAAAGATATTGCATGTACATTAAAAAAAGGAAAAGTGGAATAAAATAAAAAGAATTCTTATCTCTAAGACGTACAGACTCAAGAAGTTAGGGTGAGATGATATAGGTTTTACTTTAAAATACTTCCACTCCCACCTTCAATCACCTACCCCTGACCCCCCAACAAAAATAGTAGTGAAAACATAGAAGGAACAAGATTAGTAAAATGTTGATGATTGTAAAATCAATTACATGTGAGTTCATTACCTAATTATGTCAACTTCATTATGTTTGAAAATTTCCATAAGTTTACAAATAGAAATTTGACATCTCAGTCACCTATAGGGCTAGAAGCTAATTTCTTTTTCTTTAGTAAACAATCTGCTCACATGAGTGAAAATGCTGTCTGCTCTCTATTATATTCAAGTGTGTTCATTAATACATTTTTTAAATTGTATGACTTTTCTGGGTTTCTTACATATAAACTCCACAAGAGATTGACTGTTTTGTTCATTTATACTTATTCTTTTTTTAATCACAGTAAGTGATTAGAGAATATCATTTATATATTACTTCAATAAAAAAATCTACCTCTGTAGGATTGCTATATAACTAGATTGAGAAAGTAAATGTAAAAGTACTTTTTAAAAAAGAAGTCCTATATAAATTCTACTTCAAACCATCGTCATAGTTACTATTGGAAATTGAATCCTTCGCTCCATCTTTAAACATCATACTAAAATTTGATATTAAGTATTGCTCCATGGAGATCCCTATTAACTTATTAAGAAAACTAACTTTAAAAAGTAAGATGAGACAGCTTTAAAGAATCTTGCTAAGTCACTTCAGTCGCGTCCGACTCTGTGAGACCCCATAGACGGCAGCCCACCAGGCTCCCCTGTCCCTGGGATTCTCCAGGCAAGAACACTGGAGTGGGTTGCCATTTCCTTCTCCAGTGCAGGACAGTATAAAAATTTACATACCAAATGGTTTGTATTCTTGCCAAAATTTAAAATCTAGCAGCACACAGGCTAGAATGAGTTATCATTGCTTGAAACTATATACTTGGATTATAACATTTAAAAGTCAGCTGGGTCACAGCTGGCTGATGGTACAAACACGTTTTAGAGTCAAATACTGTATTCTTCAGTTATCCAAATATTGCATTTTTAAAAAGTCAAAGACTTTCAACAAGAGGTATACCTTGGTGGATAAACTGTCTTCCAACTCGTGAAAGAAGATTGCCACCTAACTAAAGAGAACTAGGTAAACGTGCCCTGGAAGCCCACAGGAATTCTGAATGCTCACACACTTTGAGATAGCCTGCAACGGCTTCGGGGTCCTCCCACTTTCACCCCCTCCCCAGGCTCAGACAGGAAAACTTCTTCTGACGCCCCAAGGAAAAGCATCCCGGAGAGAGGCAAAAGGAAGGACTCCGGGATCCACGCAGCAGCAGAAGACTCGCCAGCCCAGTCAGCCCCCCGAATGTCCTCCGGAGTGTCTTCACTTTTCGCAGTTGTGTTCAAAGTATCCACCCTCGTTTCCGCTAGCAGAACACCCTCTGCCCTTCAGGATTGGTGGCTGGGTGGGGTCTGCAGCTGAACTTTTGCCTTTGTGCTCAGGATGCAGTTGCAGGACTCAGAGACGGTGGTGGCGGAGATGCAGGGACTGGGGTGCATAGGCCGTGTAAAGAGTGACCGGAAGCGGGACGCAGCAGCTCCAGTGGCGCAATCGGTTAGCGCGCGGTACTTATACAGCAGTATGTGTGCGAGTGATGCCGAGGTTGTGAGTTCGATCCTCACCTGGAGCATTGTTTTGCCAACATTTCTGAGACGCCTTTCCGCTCTCTTTTCCTACTACACCATCTTTGATGTGTTTGAGTTTGTCCTATAGAGTTTATTCTTACCTGTCCCTTAGCGCTGTTAGAACCAAGCAACGACTCTGTTGTACTGCAGTGGGCTAGCTTCTGTAATTCTTTATCCCCCACCTTGTCTTGTAAAGTGAAAGTCACTCAGTCGTGTCCGACTCTGCGACACCAAGGACTGTAGTCCATGGAATTCTCTAGGCCAGAGACTCGAGTGGGGAGTCTTTCCCTTCTCCAGGGGGTCTTCCCAACCCAGGGATCGAACCCAGGTCTCCCGCATTGCAGGCGGATTGCCACAAGGAAAGCCCCCTTGTCTTGTAAGCTGATTTCTAATAAAGAACATCTGCCCCCACCTTTGGTCTTGTAACCCTCATTCTTCAGATATCCTCTGGCCGGTACTTAGAAATCGCTAACTTTGTGATCACTAACCTAGAGCCAGACCTCCTGGAATGCGAAGTCAAGTGAGCATTACGAAGCATCACTATTGCATAATGCTAGCAGAGGTGAAGAAATTCCAGTTGAGCTATTTCAAATCCTACAAGATGATGCTGTGAAAGTGCTGCACTCAATATGCCAGCAAATTTGGAACACTCAGCAGTAGCCACAGGACTGGAAAAGGTCAGTTTTCATTCCAATCCCAAAGAAAGGCAATGCCAAAGAATGCTCAAATTACCGCACAGTTGCACTCATCTCACATGTTAGCAAAGCGATGCTCAAAAATTTCCAAGCCACCTTCAACAGGACGCGAATCGAGAACTTTCAGATATTCAAGCTGGATTTAGTAAAGGCCAGAGGAACCAGAGATCAAATTGTCAACATCCGTTGGGTCAGCAGAAAAACATCGACTTCTGCTTTATCGACTACACCAAAGCCTTTGACTGTGTGGATCACAATAAACTGTGGAAAATTCTTAAAGAGATGGGAATACCAGACCACCTCACCTGCCTCCTGAGAAATCTGTATGCAGGTCAAGAAGCAACATTTAGAACTGGACATGGAACAACAGACTGGTTCCAAATTGGGAAAGGAGTCCATCAAGGCTGTATATTGTCACCCTGTTTATTTAACTTATATGCAGAGTACATCATGAGAAAAGCTGGACTGGAAGAAACACAAGCTGAAATCAAGATTGCTGGGAGAAATATCAATAACCTCAGATATGCAGATGAAACCACCCTTATGGCAAAAAGTGAAGACGAACTAAAGAACCTCTTGATGAAAGTGAAAAAGGGGAGTGAAAAAGTTGACTTAAAGCTCAACACTCAGAAAACTAAGATCATGGCGTCTGGTCCCATCACTTCATGGCAAATAGATGGGGAAACAGTGGAAACAGTGACAGACTTTATTTTCTTGGGCTCCAAAATTAGTGCAGATGGTGACTGCAGCCATGAAATTAAAAGATGCTTGCTCCTTGGAAGAAAAGTTATGACCAACCTAGACAGCATATTCAAAAGCAGAGACATTACTTTGCCAACAAAGACCCATCTAGTCAAAGCTGTGGTTTTTCCAGTAGTCATGTATGGATATGAGAGTTGGACTATAAAGAAAGCTGAGTGCTGAAGAATTGATGCTTTTGAACTGTGGTGCAGGAGAAGACTCTTGAGAGCCCCTTGGACAGCAAGGAGATCAAACCAGTCCATTCTAAAGGAAATCAGTCCTGAATATTCATTGGAATGACTGATGCTAAAGCTGAAACTCCAATAACTTTGGCCACCTGATTCGAAGAACTGACTCATTGGAAAAGACCCTGATGCTGGGAAAAACTGAAGGTGGGAGAAGGGGATGACAGAGGATGAGATGGTTGGATGGCATCACTGGCTTATTGGACATGAGTTTGAGAAAGCTCCGGGAGTTGGTGATGGATAGGGAAGCCTGGAGCGCTGCAGTCCATGGAGACACAAAGAGTCGGACACAACTGAGCAATTGAACTGAATTGAACTGAAAATAACTTCCCAGAGGTGAACCAGCAAAATGAATCAGTTGTATTCTGGGTTGTTGTTTTTTTTTTTAAATGAAGACATTGCCTTCATTAGCTAATCATCTCCCAAGGCCCCTGCCTCCTAATATTCCATCGCCCTGATCATCGCATTTTCAACATATGAATTTTAGAGGGGCACAAATATTCAGACCATAGCACATAGAAAACAAAGTAAATCTACTAATATATATTTTCAAATGCATTTTTTTGAATAAAAAGAAAAATGTAGTCAGAGCATAATGTAGTCAGAAAATAATGAAAAATAAATATCAGCTTAAAGTTTATATGATTCTATCAAGACTCCACTTAGGTTTCAGTTCTAATCCTTAAAAGCTTTTATGATTACAGAGAAGAAAATAAATTCCACAAAGAATTTTTTCCCACAGCCTTCTTGTTTTCCTCATTAAATGTCATCACTTGCCCTGAATTTGTTCTCCAGCACTGTGCCCCTGTCTTGGGTGCTGTAGAATGGTAAGCAACCTAACAGGGAAAAAAAAAAAAGAATGTTTTAACTACCTCCCTTAAGATACCCAGTTATTCCTGGCTTTTAATCTGCCTCATAAGTGGTTTACCCAAAACTGGAGAAGGCAGGCATTGATCCCACTGCCCCTTTCTCTGGCAAAGCTAGTGTTCTGCCATTTGAGCCAATTCTGTCTTCAGCCAATGACAGCAGTTGTCAATTTCATCTTTATATCCAAATTTTTTGCAGACCCTTCAGGATCCATTGGTGACTATATGCTCACCAAGGCCAAATTGTATGGAATGGAATTGAGACAGTTTATAAGCAGCCTTGGGCAGGCATCCTGAACCAGCAAGCAAAGGAAAGTGAAAAACAGCTAGACCTGGAAGGTTACTCTAGAAAAGGTCTAGCTTTGTGGTACTTAAACTTCCTGGACCTCTCTGCAGAGGAAGAAGAGGCTCTGTGCAGGACAACTGGGTTCATTATTCAGGTCTCTCTGATTGCTCTGTGGTTCTCTTTTGTAATGAGAGCCAGGCCATCACTGAATAGAACAGTTTAGAAACTTCTGCAGATATAAAGAAAAGCAATGCTCAAGCACAGCCTCACAGTCCAGGCTTTTCCACATGTGGCTTGTGAAAAAATATGAACTACTCTCACATATTTTCCCCAAAGAAGATACTTGGATTTTCCTCAAATACATTGCTACCAAATAGAGAATGCAGCCAAAGTGTGACTGGAAAAGGGCAGAGGAGGCTGATGAGAGAGGGTAGAGGTCTGTCACCAGGGGGTAGGTGGTTGATAGTTGTTAAAGAGTTTTCAGCAGGCTTTATAGTATGCTCAGGATCTGGGTTTACAGTCCTTGATGTCTAGGTAGACAGTCTAGGCTAGAGCAGGCATGCTGGTTACTTAAGCAGAACACCTCTAACATCCAGGGGGCATGGCCAGAGAGTGAGATAACTCAGTTTGAGGTATTTGAGAGCTAAATCACCATGAGAAGCCTAGAACTGGATACCTAAAGAGGGAAGAAGTGAAAGCGATGAAAGTGAAAGCGATGAGGAGCGATTATAGACTGAATCTTGATGTTTGAATGTTGGAGAAGAGCAGACTATTAGGAAGGTAGTAGTCTTGAACTTGCAAGCTTATGCTACTCAAGACTTGCACTTTTGTAGAAATTCACTGAGAATAATTTTGCTTCTTGTTTTAAGCACCAACCAACTCATTTTAAGCAGCTAAATCTAGAATCATTCCCACTTTGTAGAGTTTTAATGACAATAGAAAATAAATAGAAACATAGGCAATAGCATTATAAACAAACAAAAACTGTTGTCCTCTCCCCACTGTTGTTCCTGAAAACAGTGGCAGAATTGGCTGATTGAAAACGATTTATTCAACAAATCATACTCTAGAAGTTTTGAAATGAACACTAGTAAATATTCTAGTAAGTATTCTTATTGAACAAATGAAAGGATATACAAAATAATACACTGCCTGAGATTAACTTTGCAATAATATGGAAAGCCAATTTGACAACATGTTGATAATTGTTAAAGCATGTGTCAGGCATACTTGAGACACTTAACTCTTTCCTATTCTCTTAATAATTTCTTTTGGGACTTTAATTAGATATATGGTAGAACTTCTCTCCTAACCTTAATTTTTCTTATCCCTCTTCCCTAATTTCCAACTATTTGTATCAATGTATTTTACATAGTATTTTACATAGTTCCCCCAAATCTTACTTCCAGTTTCCTAATTCTCTCTTCTGCTCTATCTAACAAATCTGTTTAAGTATATGTTTTCAGTGTTTGGGTTTCAAATTCCTCTTTAATAATTTCAAATACGTGAGTTAGTGTATTATTTTCCCAATGATTCACCACTACTTCCTGAGAAAGCACTATGCATTTTTGACGTTGTTGTTGTTAATTATACTGTCCTTCCTTGTGAAAAGAATATAACTCCTTTATCCTTTGCTGTCAGAATTGACAACAGGATGAGTCATATGATTACTTTGCACGCCTCCTTGCCTTTGCTCAGGCCCTTTGGTCTCAGCCTGTGATAACCGCATTCTTCGCGCCCACTAGAAAACTTGCTGGTCAAGACTCGCCTTTAATATTACCTTCTTTTCGCAGGCACTTATGATCAATCTGAGTAGTCAGACTTACTTCCTATTCTTATTCGTTCATCTGTCTGTTGTGTTTATTCTTATGAAACAAGGAAGTGGATGGAGCTGAACACTACCTACCTCCCCCACCCCCCGCCCCGCCTTTCTTTCTTTGAATTATTTCTCGCTAGTGGAGAAGGCAACGGCACCCCACTCCAGTACTCTTGCCTGGAAAATCCCATGGACGGAGGAGCCTGGTAGGCTGCAGTCCATGGGGTTGCTAAGAGTCACATACGACTGAGCGACTTCACTTTCACTTTTCACTTTCATGCATTGGAGAAGGAAATGGCAACCCACTCCAGTGTTCTTGCCTGGAGAATCCCAGGGACGGGGGAGCCTGGTGGTGGGCTGCCGTCTACGGGGTCGCACAGAGTCGGACACGACTGAAGTGACTTAGCAGCAGCAGTGTTGAGTTTCTTGCTGTTTTCAGTACCAGAACCCCTGGAAAACCTAGTGAAAGTTGGACAAATTCTTCTTAGAAAACACTCAGGTAGCAGAGTGGGGAGGGTCAGAATTCGTGGTTCCTCTTACGGGGATGACCGGGGAGAAGAGCACCGCGAAGCTAATGATTCTTCTCTATGCAATTTCACCCTAAACTTTTGAAAAAGCGTCAGTAACACTGAACAGAAATTGAGCCCTACTCAGATCCACCGTCTAATTATCCAGACTGTTTTATTAACCACAAATTAGGAGTCCAAATTCGCCAGCTCCGCTGAGGTCGACTCCAGTGGACCCGGCTCTGGGAACCTTTGCCCCGGTGGACTTCCGGCAGTGCGCTCGAACCCGGGACCAGGCTCCCCTGACAGCAAACTGTGGTTCAGCCCAGGTTCAGTCCCTGCCGGGACTTGGCGCTGAGGCGCCTCCTGCCGGGGACGAGACAACCCCAGAAAGGAAGCTAAAGCCCAGGCAACTGTGTTCTACCATGTCCCCATCACTTTTAATAAGACTCCTGTGAAAGCTAAGCCTGTTTCCCACCCTCCCCCCGCCCCGGCCCTCCGTCGCAGCTTTTGCAATCTGGTGCTTTGTCCATTCGCGTGGAAGCTACGTCTCCCAGACGTCTCCAAACCATCTCCTTCCTAAACATCATTCTGTCTAGGGTAGACGGTTCCCAAGTATGAACTCTGAAATAAAGCACACCAAGAAACAAGGAACACGACGACGAGGTGGCCGAGTGGTTAAGGCGATGGACTGCTTAATCCATTGTGCTTTGCACGCGTGGGTTCGAATCCCACCTTCGTCGGGGGTGTACTTTTGATAGGAGCAATCGGGTACGTGTTTTCGAAAGCTTCCTAGCATTTCCAGTTGGGTCATGCTCTCTTAAAGTATGTGTTCAGTATTCTGAGTTTGGCCTGATAAAGGCTACCTCCCTTTCCATTTTTTATTAACTCTGTCATATTTCCCTCCCCTCTAAAACTGTGAAAGTTCCTACATTTAAGGCGCTGACTGCTTAGAACAGGTTTTGAAGATTATTCCTCAGCTTTAACCAATCCAACATATTGTTCTCTTGACATTTAGCAAGACTCCTTGAAGGAGCTTTTGTTTTCAATCAGTTTATAATTAGGAGAATTAATTGGCTAAGGGTTTTGAACTCTGCTGCTGCTGCTGCTGCTAAGTCGCTTCAGTCGTGTCTGACTCTGTGCGACCCCATAGATGGCAGCCCACCAGGCTTCCCCGTCCCTGGGATTCTCCAGGCAAGAACACTGGAGTGGATTGCCATTTCCTTCTCCAATGCATGAAAGTGAAAAGTGAAAGTGAAGTCGCTCAGTCGTGTCCGACTCTTAGTGACCCCATGGACTGCAGCCGACCAGGCTCCTCCATCCATGGGATTTTCCAGGCAAGAGTACTGGAGTGGGGTGCCACTGCCATAGACTCAGACGGTAAAGAATCCGGGTTCGATTCCTGGGGCCAGAAGATCCCCTGGAGAAGGGAATGACGACCCACTCCAGTATTCTTGCCTTGGAAATCCCATGGATGGAGGAGCCCGGTGGGCTGTGGGGTCTCAAAGAGTCAGACACAGTTGAGTAACTAACACTTTGAACTCTATGTATCTTTTTAACCAGTAACCAATTTTGTTTCCAAATTTGTTGTTTATTATTTTCTTCCAATGCTGCCATTCATACTTGAGTAAGCCAGGTTCTTCCTTACAAAGGACAATCTAGTTCCACAATAATTTTAGTATATTTATACAACATTAGAATATAGGGTTCAGTTCAGTTCAGTCGCTCAGTCCTGTCTGGCTCTTTCCAACCGCTTGGACTGCAGCATGCCAGGCTTCCTTGTCCGTCACCAACTCCCGGAGCTTGCTCAAACTCATATTCATCGAGTTGAGATGCCATCTAACAATCTCATCCTCTGTCGTCTCCTTCTCCTCCTGCCTTCAATCTTGCCCAGCATCAGGGTCTTTTCCAATGAGTCAGTTCTTCGCATCAGGTGGCCAAATTATTAGAGCATCAACTTCATCATCAGTCCTTTCAATGAATATTCAGAGCTGATTTTCTTTAGGATTGACTGGTTTGATCTCCTTGCTGTCCAGGGGACTCTCAAAGGTCTTCTCCAACACCACAGTTCAAAAACATCAATTCTTCAGCACTCAGCTTTCTTTATAGTCCAACTCTCACATCCATACATGACTACTGGAAAAACCATAGTTTTGACTAGACAGACCTTTGTTGGTAAGGTAATGTCTCTGCTTTTTAATATGCTGTCTAGGTTGGTCATAGCTTCTCTTCCAAGAAGCAAGCATCTTTTAATTTCATGGCTGCAGTCACCATCTGCAGTGATTTTGGCACCCAAGAAGTATAGGGTACGTCTGCATAAATGTTTTAAGTCTATCTAATTAGGAGAAAGATTGGAGGTTTTTTCCCTCTTCAAATTTCAAATAGTTTTATTCCTATTACATTATCTTCTCTTTTCAAATTATTATCTTTAACATTATTTAGTAAAAATATTTTTTCTAAACTCTTTCTTTTTGAAAAAAAAAGTAAAAGTAAAAGCATTTTGTTGTGGCAATTTTAAAACACATTGAAAATTAGACATAATATTTTAAAATATCCGCAAACTCAACTCATCTCAGATCTTCAAATAATCCCCTCTACTGCCTGACCTGGCCTATAGGTCTCCTGGTTTGCTTTTCCCAGTTCCTCTCTTTGGGAAATTAAAAAATCATCAGGAAACTGAAACTTGGTAGCAACTTCTTCATATCCCCTCCCACCCCCCACCCCCCGCCCCCCGCCAGCCCCGCTCAGAGCCTGCGGTCCCTCCCCCACCCCCGCACTCCCAGTGATTACCATCCACAAACTTCATTAAGCTTGATTGAAAACTTTAACGTTTAGAGTCTTTGGCTATTTATGAAGAAGAGAAAAAGCAACTGCAGTAACGGCAAAGGGAATCTATGGATCTTTTAAACCATCACCAGTGACCTCTTTTTCTATCTTCTAGACACTGTCTCGGAGAAGGCAACGGCACCCCACTCCAGTACTCTTGCCTGGAAAATCCCATGGACCGAGGAGCCTGGTGGGCTACAGTCCATGGGGTCGAGAAGAGTCAGACACGACTGAGCGACTTCACTTTCACTTTTCACTTCCATGCATTGGAGAAGGAAATGGCAACCCACTCCAGTGTTCTTGCCTGGAGAATCTCAGGGACGGGGGAGCCTGTTGGGCTGCCGTCTATGGGGTCGCGCAGAGTCAGACACGACTGAAGCGACTTAGCAGCAGCAGCAGCAGCAGCAGACACTGTCTATTATAGGGATCCAGTATCCTTCTTCCAACACTGAATGATTTTTCATTATCAATGAATATGGTAGTTTTAAATTATTTTTAAGATGGCCACTTTAGGTGCTCAGATGTTTCTTCCAAATTGTTCCCAACCTTTGGTGTGAATGGAAGGTGTGGCAGGAGTCTGCATGAGTGCTAAGACTCTTCAGTTGTATCTGACTTTGTGCGACACTATGGACCATAGCCAGACAGACTCCTTTGTTCATGGACTTCTCTACACAAGAATACTGGAGTGGGTTGCCATTTCCTTCTTCAATAATAAAAATAGGAAATCTGAATCTCTTGGGGAGCTGTGCTGTGGCAACTGCTCATCTTCACAGTGCCTCCTACTCATTATTAACCATTTACTATAATTGATTTTGGAATGTTTCCGGGCTCAGCAACTTATGAAGCATTAGGGAGAGGAGACAGATGTTCTCTAGGGCTAAGGAGCCCTTTGTGTGTGTGTGTGTGTGTGTGTGTGTTAGTTGCTTAGTCGTGTCCAACTCTTTGCGACCCCATGAACTGTAGCCTACCAGGCTCCCCCATCCATGGAATTTTCCAGTCAAGAGAACTGGAGTGGGTTGCCATTTCCTTCTCCAAGGAGCCCTTTATCCCTGTTGAAGTCAAGGCTTAGGATGTTGATATCTTGACAACAGTGAGAGTTAGGCTCTGAATACTGGAGCTTAAACAGGGGCTGGCTGGTGCTGTTTTGCCAAAACACCACCTGATGCTGCACAAAGCTACCAAGGTGAGTATACCTAACAACTATGGATGGGACTGCCTTTGTCTTTGGAAGGGAGGCTATTTGGGGTAAGGCTGGTGAGGAATAGGCTGTCAGAGAGAAGAGTCTGAGCTCTTTTGTCACTTATGGGAGAGGAAGGTGCCAGACTCAGGGAAAGAACAGCTGATCATTTCCCAGCTGCCATCCAGAAACATCTGCTTTTTTCTGGTCCATGAGGGAGTTGACCCGCTAGATTCTTCAGGGCAGTTTCTGAGTTTAACCCATTTTGAAAGTCTCAAACCAGAAAAATGCTTACTAGTGACATATATAGATATAGGTATAGATATAGATATACGGGTGCATACGTGCTCAGTTGCTTCAATTGTGTCCAGCCCTGTGCAACCCTATGGACCATAGCCAGCCAGGATCCTCTGGCCATGGCACTCTTCAGGCAAGAATACTGGAGTGGGTTGCCAGGGGATCTTTCCGACCCAGTAATTGAACCCAGGTCTCTTATATCTCCTGCATTGGCAACTCTCTTCTTGATGTTGAACCCATGTTCCTTGATTACAGACTTGAAAAATAATCTCACTAGTGAAGATCACTAGGCTGCCTGGACAGATAACTCACTGAAGTTTGGGGTTATTCTGGTTCTCATACAGCAAGGCTGTGCCAAAAAACTTCAGGAGGAGTAAACCATGTTCCCAGATTGCCTTTAGTTGATCCTTAAATGCTAGCTGTAAAAGCCTTGCAAAGGTTTTTGTTTGTTCTTTTAAGAAACATATGTAACTTCTCATCTGTCCCAGAAACCAGAGTAGACATAAAAGTATCACCTGCCCAGTCCATCTTGTAAATAGCAAAGAAAAAATCCTCATTCCGAAAACTGCTATGGGTGTCTCAGAGTGGGGTGCCTGTCAAGTAACTACTTAATCAGAAACAGAGAAAGAGGAAATGTAAATTTTTCAGAGTTTATTGTGTCTCTTGAAAGATGACACATGTGTCTTATTGGAGCTGATAACATTAATGGGAACCTTGAAATTCAAATCCACCCATTTATTTGAGGAGATACTGAGGTCTCTAATAAAGATATCATTCAACATGGGTTGACTTGAGTTCTCAGGTCATCAGCTTTTTAAATTCATAGAGAAGAAGAATCTCCTCAAATGTCCCTCCTAATTGTCCCCTAACTTCTTCTGCATCATTAACATGCACTTTCACAATGATAATTCCATGCTTCATTTGATTATTTACTTATAAACTGTTTATTTAATATTATTTTATAGGCACAAAGCCTGGTGATTTAGATAATAGGCAGTGAGTAAAATATCAATAACCTCAGATGTGCAGATGAAACCACCATTATGGCAGAAAGTGAAAAAGAACTAAAGAGCCTCTTGATAAAAGTGAAAGAGAAGAGTGAAAAAGTCGGCTTAAAGCTCAACATTCAGAAAACTAAAATCATGGCATCCAGTCCCATCACTTCATGGCAAATAGATGGGGAAACAGTGGAAACAGTGTCAGACTTTATTTTTCTGGGCTCCAAAATCACTGCAGATGGTGACTGCAGCCATGAAATTAAAAGACACTTACTCCTTGGAAGGAAAGTTACGACCAACCTAGATAGTATATTAAAAAGCAGAGATATTACTTTGCCAACAAAGGTCCGTCTAGTCAAGACTATGGTTTTTCCACTGGTCATGTGTGGATGTGAGAGTTGGACTATAAAGAAAGCTGAGTGCCAAAGAATTGATGCTTTTGAACTGTAGTGTTGGAGAAGACTCTTGAGAGTCCTTTGGACTGCAAGGAGATCCAACCAGTCCATCCTAGGGGAGATTGGTCCTGGGTGTTCATTGGAAGGACTGATGTTGAAGGCTGAAACTCCAATCCTTTGGCTACCTGATGCAAAGAGCTGACTCATTGGAAAAGACCCTGATACTGGGAAAGATTGAGGGCAGGAGGAGAAGGGGATGACAGAGGATGAGATGGTTGGATGGCATCACCGACTCAATGGACATGGGTTTGGGTGGACTCCGGGAGTTGGTGATGGACAGGGAGGCCTGGTGTGCTGCGGTTCATGAGGTCACAAAGAGTCTGACATGACTAAGCGACTGAACTGAACTGAACTGAGTAAGTTACCCGTGTAGTTTACATATCCAGGCCTCACACTTAAGTGGAGGGTGAAAAACAAGAAGCAACGGCATCACAGTTCAATGAGTTCAGTGAGACCTTATTATGCAAGGAAAGTCTAAGCTTGTGTCTTAATCTGTTCCAGCAGCTATAAAAGAACATCATAGACTGGGTAGTTTAAATCACGTGTATGTGGTCATGTGAAAGATTCAGAAGGTAATGGTCATAGAATCAGGTAGATTGTGTAATGTGGGAGAGAAATAATGTGCTGGACATGTAGATACTGGAGTCACCACCTTCTATAAATCAACTGAGAGAGCAGAAAAATAAAGTGACAAACAGAAAAGGCATGAATTGAAAAGGATGTATAAACAGAACCATGTACTTTTACCCTTCAGTGTCCCAGCTGTTCTTTTCCTTTTTAGTAAACCAGAAAGAAGCCACAGACATGAAATATGTCATCCTTATATATTTGTTTTTTTCAAAAGGTTTTTCCTGGGACTGTCCATGACATTAGAAGATGATTTGGAGTGATCTCATCCAGGGAATAATTTTCCTGTTACTGTATCTGGCACTGGAGGGAACTTCTTTTTGTTTGTGGCCATGTATATGTGTCTGTCACAGGAATAGAGAAAAAAACCTGTAGACCTTATTCTTATTCACCTGCCTTTTGCTAACACAATGACACTTTGTACCAAAGGAATCACAGATATAATATCAGCTTTTCATTTCAGTAACTCTCCATGTGGTGGTGGTTGTAAAGCTGTGGTGTGTCTGTTGAGAGTGGCACGTTGTCTTTCCATCTGTACCATCTGTCTCCTCAGCGTGGTTCAAATCATCACCAGTAGTTCTAGGACTACTTTATGGAGAAAGCTCAAACCACTGACTGCATGGCAAGTTCTTCCCTATCTCCTCCTCTTCTGGATCCTTAATTTCCTGATAAGCTCTAACTTGCTGTACTACATCACAACAGTCAATAGTATGAACAAATCTGGAAATAAACCATATGTTGAGTATTGCTGTATGCTACTGTCTAGGCAAACAATTAAGTGGCTTTTCCTTACTATCATGTCTCTGCAGGACATCTTCTTCCAGGTTCTCATGGGGTGGAGCAGTGGGTACATGGCTTTTCATCTGTATAAGCAGCATAAATATGTCCTCTAATTTCAGAGCTCCAGATTTCCAAAACACTCCACCCCAGAAATCAGAGCTACTCAAAGTGTTTTCATTCTCATGATCTGTTTCCTTTTCTTTTATTGGGCAGATTCCATTTTTTCCTCCTATTTAGGTTTGTTCTTGATTAAATAATAACATATTATCAAATATTAAGATATTTCTAACATTTGGCTACGCTAGTCTCAGCCTCTTGGTGTTGATCAGCAGGAATGTCTACCTAGCTAACTGCTGGCACACTGGAAAACTGGGAAAACCACTTTTTATATTGATTCCTCTAGTAACTAAAGGAAGATTATTTAGTCACTTTTTTTTTTTTTTTTTGCCCAGAAAAAATTCTGTCCAGCATAAATTAGAGGCTAAGACTTGTAATTAAGATAAACGACACAATACTGTGATGTTAGGTTCATTAACAGTATGACTCAATCCATTATTTTAAAGTATTTAAGTTCTGAAAAAACCTTAAAATATGCATCTGGGAGGTTTGAATTTTTCCCTTTTTACCTCTCACTTTCTATCACCCAATTTTGAAGCTGTTACCTAACACAGTAGGCTGGGGAGAAGAGAAAATTGGGTGCATTTCTCAAAGGATAACCAAAATAAAAATCAAGAAATACAGAGTGAGAGTGAGGGTGGAAAGTAAACCACTTCCTTGTAGTTTCAACCTGTTGTAGTCACTGCCTGTCCCAAGAATTCATGGAAACTTCAGTGGTGGAAAAAAAATTCAGAGTTGTAATCTATGTGCCTACTAGGCAGACTAGGACTCAGATTCTATATCCTCAGTTTAAAATGTTGGTGTACTCTTGACCGAACTACAGAAACTGTAAAGTATCTTAGAATTAAAAGATAAAAGAATCTGTAACTGCCATGTGAGTTATTTCATGTCCTTTTGAGGATTAATTCAGGCACTCTCTGATTATACACAAAACACCAGCCTTTAATTTGTACTTTGTATAAAATTCCAATTTTTATGCCTTTCAAATATATATTCCATCTTCGCTGATCAAAAGTTTCCGCATACATGGTGTTATGGGTAAAGTAGAAAAACATTGGTAAGAAATTTTATTAAAAAATTGAGTTGATGAACCAGCTTTCAAAGGAGCTGGCACTTCAAATTCCTTTCTCTGAATCCTTACTGAAATGCCAAAACTTTCTTCTAAAGCTAAAGATACAAACAAGAGGCAGCCAAACTAAGCATTCATCTGCCAGCATTGCCTTTTTTCCAGCGAAGTCTTATGAGAAACTCAGAAAGCAGGAATGCCAATCTATAAAGAATTTGAAGACAGCTGCTTGCACCGAAGAGAAGATCTTTGGGAATCTTTTTCTAAAGTGTTAAATCTTTGAAGGATTCTGTTCTTAGTTATGGCAGAATATAGAGATTTCAAAGTCATAAAACAGATGCAAAAACAATGGCCTGTGCTTGGGGGTACAATACTGTTTTAGGGGATCCCATATTGAAATAATATCTTGACAAAAATGCTTACTTATGACTAAGCAAGTTTTCAGGGGACTTGTCCAACAAAATGTCAATTTCCTCTTTGAAAGTAAAGTATAGAAAACTAATATGAATGTTACTCAAATTATTTGTCACACGGCGAAGTACATAATGAAATTTGGAATATATACTTCTTTAGACAAATTAAGAATCAAATCTGAAACTAACAATATTGTGGGTAAGTTATATTTCAATTTAAAAAATATGGTTCAAAAACAGAGTACTTTCCTAATGTGACCTTTATGATGTAATCTTGTCAGTTAAGTCATAGATTAGTATACAGGTGGAACTCACTTTGTAATGGTTACTGTATAACTGACAGGAGGAAGGATGAAAACTTTAGTAACTTGGGCCTAAATTAAAAGGTCATCATAAGACCCCCAAATGTATATTAGTTGTTATTTAAATATAGGGGGCTCATACTTGATACCGTGTGGGGCCAAGAAAATTGATTCTAGTTCTTCTTATATTAAACATGGGCAGACATGCTACGTAAGTGGCTCGTTGGTCTAGGGGTATGATTCTCGCTTCGGGTGCGAGAGGTCCCGGGTTCAAATCCCGGACGAGCCCGCTTCCTTTTCGAAAATTCCAATAAATAATGAGGAAAAGTCTTTTCTCTAATATTGTTGCCAAAAAGATGGGATTTCATTGCATTGACAATGGGATTGTCTTCCGAGCAGCTGGGTACTTAATTCCAGATCCCCTTGATTGGGAGGTATCTGGAGTGTTGATGTTAGTTCGCAGACGCCCTCCCCCTATCCCACCCTCCCCCCCGCCCCCCCATTTCCTGTTCTCAGATGGATCTCTTTCCAAAAGTCAAGAACGAAGGCCATGGGCACCTAGTTTGTGCCTACGTGTGTACGTGCCTACGTACGTACGTGTGCGTACTTGACTGGGTGGGGCGGAGCGGGGAAGTGTGAATTACGGTCAACCGGTACCTGACTCGGAGAAGGCAATGGCACCCCACTCCAGTACTCTTGCCTGGAAAATCCCATGGACCGAGGAGCCTGGTAGGCTGCAGTCCATGGGGTCGCTAGGAGTCGGGCACGACTGAGCGACTTCACTTTCACTTTTCACTTTCCTGCATTGGAGAAGTAAATGGCAACCCACTCCAGTGTTCTTGCCTGGAGAATCCCAGGGACGGGGAAGCCTGGTGGACTGCCGTCTCTGGGGTCGTACAGAGTCGGACACGACTGAAGCAACTTTGCAGCAGTAGCAGCAGCAGCAGTACCTGACTTCCTCTGGTAGAGATGTGGATTTGCATTTCCACTGCTATCTCCGACTTGAGTGATCATTCTCCCACTCGCAGCAGTTACAGATACCGCACTGACTAAAGTAAAAGGCACTCCTAGTTGCTGCCGCCGCCACTCCCACTGTAATCAACGGTTAGGATGTAAGCCTCTTTCTTTTCCTGCGTTGCACCTTGGAGCTGCACTCCCTGGTCAGAGTTTATTTACCTATTCATTCAATGAATGAATTTTCAGTGAATACTACGTGTCAGCCTCTGCTGGATCCCAGGGATGCGGTGAGGGACCAGGAATAAAAAAAATTAAACAGTTTTTGTTTCTATGGGATTTAATATCGCAAGTGGTGTAGAATTCCCGCAGCACAAATATCCAGAGCCCACCTGTAGATTTCCGGGGAATATTGCCGGCCACAGTTTGTCCACCGGGAGAGAAAAACCACGAAAAGAAATCACTAACTCTTGGAAGTTTGAGGGCTTCCCTACCTCAAACCTGGAAACTTGCCATACCTTTTCCTTGACCCCAGGAAAACCTCTCAGTTTGAAACTGTTGAAAACGTTCAGGTGAATTGATTAATGAAATTTGGAAGATGAAGAAATACGATGGAGAGGGAAGGTATTAATCCAGTTACTTTGCTCATGCTAGCTAAATTAAGATATATCCTCAGGATAACCATCTTATGTGGTCGAAACTTAGAGTGAACACACACACAAACCACCACGTCTTCCTTGCTTCTTGATAACCTAGGGACTCACCTGGCCCTGCTCATCATGGTATTCAGAAATATTATCTCTTTTGATACCTTTCCTTGTTATTTTTTGTCTTTCCTTGATCAGTTTTGGGAACTCAATAAGTATGAAGGTACACGTTTGGAGAAGGATTTCCTCCAACCTCTGTCCTTTAAGAATTTTCTCAGAATTCAAGAAGTCAGTTTTACATCATCTAAGCAGATTTAATGATCCTTTTTCAAGGAATTTTACTATCCCAAGAAGGATGAGTTAAAGATATTGCCTGATAGTAAAAGGTACAGGTAGATCACTTTACAAGTGAAGCCCACAGTCAATAAACTAGACTCATAATCTCATTTTCAGTCATTTTTAGGGCCTAATTATATCTGCCGACCAGCAATCAAAGATCACTAGAAATCTAAAGTGAATGTCTAATATGAAAGACAGAGATGAACGTGAACTAAAAAAATAGAGGAAAATATTATGCAGAGAGGAGAAAAAAAATCTCAGGCATGTTATTACATCTATTCTTGTTTTAAAAGAGGCTGCTGTTCAACAAGATACTCTTAGGTACAGAAGTCTCAAAGTTGAAATTGTGGGAGTAGACATGAAAAACTTAATAGAATAGTTGAAATAAAATGTAAAGGACATTTTCCAGAATGCGGAGTAATAATATAAGGGCACTCCTTCATATTTATCCAAATGAGCTTAAAATTTACTTCCACAAAAAAGCCTGCACATGAATGTTTAAAGCAACTTTATTCATAATTGTCAATACTTGAAAGCAACCAAAATGCCCTTCAATAAATTAATGGATAAACAAACCGTGGTACATCCATACAATGGAATATTAGTAATAAGAAGAAATAAGCTATCAGGTCACAAAAAGACATGCAGGAAACTTAAAAAACATATTACTAAGTGAAAGAAGCCAATTTGAAAAGGCTGCATACTGTGTGATTCCAACTATATGACTTTCTGGGAAAAGAAAGATATAGAAACAATAAAAATATCAGTAGTTCTAGGGAATGTATGGATGAAGATGTGGAACACAGGGCAATATAACTATTCTGTGCAATACTGTAATGATGGATATATGTCATTATACATTTGTCAAGCCCAAAGAATGTCTAAAGTGAAGAGTAAACCCTAACATGAAGAATGTTAATAATAATGTATTAATAGTGGTTCATCAGTTGTAACAAATGTACCAAATAATATGCAATGTAAATCATAGGAGAAGCTGTGGGGGACAATAGGAGGTATGTGTGGACTTTGTACTTTGGTACTAATTTTTCTGTACACCTAGAACTGCCTTAAAAATAGTCTATTGAAAAATATAAACAGATTGTAACTAGGAGAGAATAATACTTTTTGAAAAGTAGAGGAAACATCCCGGAGGTTCAAAATCCAAGTATGAAAAATTCTAGGGAAAAAAAGGTAAAGCGAGAGAATACAGAACAGATAAGTGAGAAAATTGACAAAAAAGTAAAGTTAATTTCTCAAACTGAAATAGATGATTTTTCCAAATTTAATGATGTAATAGAGCTCCCAGAACAGTGAATGAAAATAGATACACACAAAGGCATATCTTTCAGACATTTTAGTACATTAAAGACAAAGAAATCATCTTGAAAGAGAGAAAAACTAATTACAAATGAAACACAGTAATTAGAATGACTTTGTAATTCTCAAAAGCAATACTGAAATCTACAAGAAAATGGAGAACTCTTTCAAAATCCTGAAAGAAAATATTCCCTAGCATTCCATACCCAACCAAATATTTAAGCAAGTGTAAGAGAAATAGAAAAGATATTCTCCAGCACCAAAATATTAAAAAATCTTATCTCCAATGAAATCTTTCTCAGGAAGACATCAGGATGAAAACTGTATAGTTAGTATAGAAAACACCCAATTTCTTTTTTTGTCAAAGCTTTTATAGTTATTTGTGGTAATTTAAGAAAAAACTGGGAGAAGGCAATGGCACCCCACTCCAGTACTCTTGCCTGGAAAATCCCATGGATGGAGGAGCCTGGAAGGCTGCAGTCCATGGGGTTGCTGAGGGTCAGACACGACTGAGTGACTTCACTTTCATTTTTCACTTTCATGCATTGGAGAAGGAAATGGCAACCCACTCCAGTGTTCTTGCCTGGAGAATCCCAGGGACAGGGGAGCCTGGTGGGCTGCCGTCTATGGGGTCGCACAGAGTCGGACACGACTGAAGTGACTTAGTAGTAGTAGTAGTAGTAGTAAGAAAAAACTGTAATGTTCAGGAAACAAAAATATCATGACAGACCAGTGAATGGTATTTTCCAATCATAATATATGAACAGTGATACTAATTCAATAAATATTATGATATAAATAAATTCAGAAGAAAAATCAATAGTAAGGGTGTCTGTATATGGTGATATTTAAGGCAAGGAAAGAGAAATGAATCTTTTTTTGATTTAAGAAGTAATCAATAGAAAATACGAAACTGGAAAAAATGTAAAAGTAGAAATAAAAGCATCTGTATTAATTAAAACACAATTTTTTCTCTGACAAAGACCCCAATGAACTGTACCTTAAAGGAAACAGAAAGAAAGAAAAATAGCGTTAAGTCATGTCCGACTCTTGCAATCCCATGAACTGTAGCCTTTCAGTCCCCTCTGTCCATGGGATTCTCCAGGCAAGAATACTGAAGTGGGTTGCCATTTCCTTCTCCAGGGGATCCTTCCAATCCAGGAATTGAATCTAGCTCTCCCACATTGCTTTTTCCAACTGAGCTACACAAGAAGCCCTCATGATCTCTCATGTAACAGTCTGAAGGTATAATCAATCCCAGAGTGATATTTTGGCTCTAGGGTATTGGTTCTAATCTCCTATCTCATGGTTCCCTCCCTCCTATGGGTTACTGTTTCCAATCTCTTTATATTTCATGACACCTTCATTCCTATAATGCTGCCTTTTCCAGCAAGCAGATACAGTCAGAAGAGAGAAATGAATGGTATTTCTTCCCTCTTCTGAACATAACTTGAAAGCTTTACATCCACTTTATCTCTAATGCTCTGGTTTAGAAATTGGCCACATGACCACGCATCAGGGAAAGTGGTGCCCTGTAATTTTTTCATGGATGGTTATGAACGCTACCAAATTTCCATTTCTTGGAAGGAAAGAACAAATACTGATGGTAACTAGCCATCTCTGCCATAGCATGATATTTGGAAACATGTTGTTGGTAGAACAAAAACAACACAAACAAAAAGCCAAATGACTGAAAATCTTTGCCTCCACCAAAGGGGGAAGAGAACCACTTTCTAACACACACATATTTCTGAAGTACTTGAGATTTTGAAATGTGTGGTTAACTTTAATTTAAACATTTTAACTTTTTTAAAAAAATAAGCTTTAAACTGAGAACCAAGGGTGGATAAAAAAATTTATCCAGGTTAAAATGAAAAAGGGCAAGAGCACTCCATGAGGGAAAATGTCTTGTTGGAAGAAAGGGGAAATAAATTTTTCTTGATACAAAATCATGAATTAGACTGAGCATGAGAAATAAAGTGGAGGGATATGGGTTAAATTGAGGGGAAGATCCCGGCAGAACAATGCAGCCTACATTAAAATACAAGGACTTTTCCAAAAATGTTTTAAATTTATTTATTTCTAGTCGAAGGATAGTTGTTTTACAATATTGTGTTGGTTTCTGCCATATATCAATATGAATCAGCCATAGGTAAACATATGTCCCCTACCTCTTATCCCTTCCTCCCACCCCCACTCCCCAATTTTTTTTTTTTTTTTAAAGAACTTTTCCAAGCAAGAAGAGAGATTGATTCTCTGGGACAAGTTAAGGATGGTTTTCACTGAAGAAAATGTTAGAGCAACCTAAGGTAGTGTCCTCATGAAATGGAGTAGGACCATATGATCGTTGCCCCACACCCTCCCCCCGCCCCCCATGTCTTCTGCCTACCTTTTGCCTGTGAAAACTTAGTCAAAGAATAAGTTTAATCAGAGAAGTGACAAATGCTGAAACAAAGGAGACTAAATAATAACAATGCAGTCATTAAGCACAGTTAAGGACCTTTCCTCAAAGGCTATAGATAATATTCTGAGCCATTTCCTGTGAGCTGTCTTATAGATACCAAAACACCAGGTGGAGAAGTTAACTACATGATGACCAGACTGTACCCAGAATATGAGCTGCCACAATTCTGAGAGCTGACCGCAAAGAAATGGGAACAAGTGCACCCTGGAACTGAAGAGTAACTGTACCTAAAACAACCAAGATGATGCTGGTCAGACCACTGATGACCAATTTCAAGATAACTGTTAGAGATGACTGTGCTATTTCTGCATGTAGCCCCTCCACCAAGGACTCTCTCATCCCCTGCTTGTGGTGGGGGAAGAGCAGGGAGTTGGCCTGTAGACAGATGTCCACCACCCCCACGCTAGGTTGCCAGCATCTGAAATAAAGCAAACTTTCCTTTACACCAACCTGGCCTGTTTCCTGGCTTTTGAGCAGTGAGCTGCCAGACCGCACCCCTCTCCACGCCCCCCCATGCACCTTTAGATAACACTCACACTACAAGTGTGAAAATGAAGCAGGAATCTATTCCTACAGGATTTCTTCCATGTTTGCTGTTGTTCATCCTGTGATTGATTTACTTAATCTTCACAAGAAAAATCTTCATGACCAGCTTCCATTCTCAGATTTATTGATGTTTCCTGACCAGCCTCTCATGTGCTTCAGCACACCAGCCACAGTGATTTCCAACAGTTATCTAGATATTCATTCCTCACCTTTGAACACACCCTTTTCTCAGTCTGGGACACCCTCATTTTTCTCACCTCTAGAAAATTTGCTCAAGGCTCACTTTCAGTATTACCATCTTTTCTCAGGCATTTATGATTCATTACAATTAGAGTTAGTCTGTACTCATGTTCATTCATGTGCCTGTTACTCATTCCATGAAACAACCAAACCAATCAAAACTCCCAAAAGACAGCTAAAATAGGTTTTTTTCACTCTTTCCCAGAAACATTTTTTCAACTCATTTTTAGAAATGAGTCACTTAACATTTTTAGCACTGCACCCCTTGTAAGAGCAAATGAAAGTTGGGAAACATTTCCTCTAGAAAACCATTCAAGAAATACACGGGTATTTGGAAGGAAAACAAGTGAATGGTTCCTCTGATGCGGATGATCCGAGAGGAGAACCCCAAGAATTAAGGATTCTTTTCTACACAATTCACCCTAAAGTATTGCAAAAGGGGCAATAACATTGAATAGAAATTGAGCCCTATTCAGATTCATCGTTTAATTTTCCAAATTATTTTATTAACCCCGCGTTAGGAGTCCACATTCGCCAGCTTCCCTGACAACGACTCCAAGGGGACTGGTTTTGGGAACCACTGTTCCCTGCGGTCTTTTCGGCTGCGCCCTGGGGGCGCTGGACCAGGCTCCCCGGACGCGAGACGGTGACAACAAACTCGGACTTGATGCTGAGGTGCCCCCTGCCTGCAGCGGGAGAAAAGGAATGAAGGCCCACGCAAATGTGTTGGTTTTTTTTTTCCCCCGTCGCAGTTTTTTCCAATCCAGTTCTTTGTCCATTCGTGTGAAAACGGGCCACCTCCACGTCTCCCAGACGTCTCCAAGCCATCTCTTAACCGTCTTTCTCTCTGAAATAGTGAGTTCCCAAGTATGAACTTTGAAATAAACCTTGCCAAATACCTAAGGTGTAAAGACGAGGTGGCCGAGTGGTTAAGGCGATGGACTGCTAATCCATTGTGCTCTGCACGCGTGGGTTCGAATCCCACCTTCGTCGACCTGGCATTTTTAATAAGGAGAAAGGAAGATCACCTACCCAGATCTAAACTTTGAATTCACCTACGAGAAAGCTGCTCTTACTTTCCTACTCACAACTGTTACAGAGGTATGTGTGGATTTTCCTAATTTCTGTTGACAGTTGTTTCGGCTACTGTCATTGATGAAGTTACTTCAGTGGAGGACGAGATTAGTGAAAGACAAAGCTGGTAGAAACTGGAATCTGGTTTCTGCAGTCCCTCATTTTAGAAGTTATTACTCCAATGAACAATAAAATAAATTCATCAACAGATACAGTCAGCAGAACTAGCAGACCAAGGCAAAATTTGAATTAGATTCTCAAGAACAAATCTACTGACCAAAATTGAAGAAATGTATAGCACTGAAGAGATGAGAACGTGAGTTTTTAAAAGATCAAGGAATTTGGAGGTAACTTAGTTTCAGATGACAACCATACAAACCTCTTTCTAAGAGGCCACATTCAGTATGCTGCTTGAGGTTGGAACCAAGAATCTGTTGCTGAAGAGTGATTGGATTGGATATTTCCAAATTGTGCCCCCGAGAACTTGAAAATGAAGACATCCTGTGTAAAGGCCACATGACAAGAAGCATCATTTAGAGACTGTCAGAATCCCAGGATTTGGCAGGGGAGATGGTTGGGAAAGTCTGGGTAGAGCGACTTGCAGGACTCCATCTGAGACTTTCAATGAATTGAAGGTTGTATCATAAAGCAACAATGAAGTCATATTTTACCCCATTGGGAGATTAAAATTTCTTTGTGGTAATAGACATGACGCAGGTGTTCTTTACCATGTTGCAGCTGCTGCTGCTGCTGCTGCTAAGTCGCTTCAGTAGTGTCCGACTCTGTTCGACCCCATAGACAGCAGCCCAACAGGCTCCTCCATCCATGGGATTTTCCAGGCAAGAGTACTGGAGTGGGGTGCCATCGCCTTCTCCACGTTGCAGCTAAAGTACCCCAGACTGAAAGAAAGGGTGTCCTCTTTCCCTGAGGTACTCATTTAATCTTCTTGGCATACTAAGTGATATCCTTGACTATACGTAAGGTAAGACTCTCATAAGCCACAGAATAGACATCAGACAAATTTTCCTAGGTGCACTTCCCAGGCTCTAATTCATTTCCATGGTGAATTAGAGTTCTTGTTCCTTACTTGTAGGCTTTTCATAACTAACTTTAAAAAGGTATATTGCAGTTTTGCTTTTTCCTATTATATTTTGACCCAATAACTGAATTTTTACTTTTATTTTTAAAATAGCTTTATTAAAGTATAACTGGTATATGATGAACTGCATATATTTACAGGGTACATTTTGATGAATTTTGACATTATGTATACACATACCATGACCCCAATCAAGATAGTGAACTTATCTGTTGTCCCTGAAGTCTCACTGTCCCTTTTAGTACTTCTTTTCTCCTGCCTCCCCTGTGCTGAGTTTTGAATTATGTTTCTTTAGCTGTGTCAAAAAGATTACAAGATGGTGTAACTAGAGGGGCAGAAACAAGAAGTTATTCAAACATGGAAGGGCCCCAGATGCCAGACTATGTACCTTCTATCAGCCTCTAAAATCAGAGGTGGCCTATATGTGACACACTATTTCCTCCACAGTACTATTTACCACGAATGGATGAAGAAGTAAGTGAAAAGAAAAAGAATGTGCAGGAATAATCTACAAGATTTGGCAAGTCCTTGGAGTTCGGATATGTATTTAACTGGTGAAGAAATCCTCAAATATGTAAATATATATTAAGAGAACTGGCAAGCACATGTGAAGAAGGAATGTGGAGAGAACATGAAGTGGACGAAAGAACACGCATTTTAGAGTAAAAAAAAAGTCTGCTTTCCACTAGTGGCTTTGCCAGTTAGCCATGTGACTTGAAGAAGCTATTTTCCCCTGAGCCTCAGCTTCACATCTTAAATGAGGATAATGATATGTGTTCATGAAAAATTAAACTGGACTCAATAAAACAATGTGAGTGATTCACTTTTTATCTTTCCCTGATCTAGTTCTGAATCAGTTCAGTTCAGTTCAGTAGCTCAGTTGTGTCTGACTCTTTGCAGACGCAGCACGCCAGGCCTCCCTGTCCATCACCAACTCCTGGAGTTTACCCAAACTCATGTCCATCAAGTCAGTGATGCCATCCAGCCATCTCATCCTCTGTCGTCCCCTTCTTCTCCTGCCCCCAATCCCTCCCAGCATCAGGGTCTTTTCCAATGAGTCAACTCTTAACATGAGGTGGCCAAAGTATTAGAGTTTCAGCTTCAGCATCAGTCCTTCCAATGAACTGATAGTGGCAATTATTGCTCAGGTCCTTTTGATGGTATTTCAAAAAGTATCTCAGGTCATTTGTTTGCAAGTGCAGATTTAAAGTAAGAAGGAGTTTAGGCTGGAGACAAATTCAAAGTAATTCATTCCTTCATTGGTTGGACTAGATGGGATACTCCATCTAATATGGCCAGGGAGGAGACTATGGGTAGTGAAAAAAGAATGACTGAAATTTCAGAAGGTAAGAGACTTTGAGAAAATGAGAGCTGGTGAAGAAGAAAAAAAAAAAAAACGAGCCAAAGACAAACACAACTGTCCTCACTCAAAAGTCCACCAGGTCCTACTGCTAGATGAGGGGGGGATGTCATCTACAGCATCACCCTCTAACGTTGGGTCCCTCTAACTGTAGGGGTAAAATGGAAGTCTTGTTGACCCATGTGGAGAATTCCTTAGACACTGGTGTTTCTCTTCTGAGAGAAACAGTAATCTAGAAAACAGTACTCTGAAGAGAGGTTTTGCCATTTCCTGTTAACCAAAACCCTGAGGCCAACAAGGGTGCATGTCTTTCCTGACAGAATGGAGATTCAGAGAAGACAGAATCTCCATTGAGGTGACTCAATATGACATCCCCCCCCCTTTTTTTTGGCATATAAAAATAAAATAATGTATGTAATAGTAATCATTAATAAGCAAAATTCATGAAGAAGGAGAAACCTGAATTTTTAACAAAACCTAAGGTTTTTTGTTTTTTTGTTTTTTGCAGGTGAAGAAAACTGGGAGTTCAACCAGAAGAAGCACTCAGAGAATGGCAGGAAGTGGAGACAATTTGTTTTTTTCCCGCTGAATCATCCACCGGAGAAAGTAAAGTCTTTGAGGGTCTCCCATAACAACAGGGGAGAATACTACTTCATCCATTTATTCCAAGACATACTGTGTGCCAGGCACTGTTTTAGAAGCTGGGGGATACAACAATGATCAAAGTAGACTAAAACAGAGAAATTCAGCTCTCAGTTGACTTACATTCTGGTGAAGAGGATGGTATGGTGAAGATAAGTATACAGCATGTCAGATCTTGCTACATATTATGAAGAACGGTAAGTAGGAATTGGAAATTTGCTTGGGGTGGCTCAGATAGAAAGATGACATTCAAAGAATGCCTCATCAACAAGACAAATACCTGTGTTAGGACTTCAATGTCCCTTCCTTACAAGGCACAGTGGTCCCATTCCAGGAAGGGAACACGAATTCAGCCACCCCACAACTCTCCTGACCAGGTTCAGCTCCTGAGCAGCTTGTCAAGAGACCCATGTTTCCTCTCAAATGAGCATCAGGCTTATTTTCAGGGAAGATGCAGCCAGTGTAATAACAGTTTTGGCCTCTGATTACCCTCCTCAGGTCACTGATTCAAGTGCACCTGCTGAGAAGTCTTAGCTACTCTACTTACTAATAGGAAAGAATTCCAAGCTAGATAATGAGAAAATCAGGGGTAGAACTTGAGAGGAATATAGCCATTGGCCATTTGAATTAAAGGGGACATACAGAATCCACATTTATATATTTGTGTTTGTATAAAGAAATTCCAGACAGGAACATAAGAAACTAATAACGTGGTTATTTGTTATTGATGAGAGAACTTGGTCAGATGAGAATTGTGTTTGAAGTAGTATTATTTTTTGTATTTTTACATACACAGTTATTAAAGTCTAGCAATGGACTGCCTAACAAACCACAGAATAAAATATTAACTGTATTATCTTAAAGGGCCACAAGATGGCGACAGCGTTTCTTGATTGTCGAGCATGTGCGCTGCAAGAAGGGGAACCACTGCTGCTATGAAGTCCCCCGTGCAGCCTCTCTCCTGGTTTCCTTAGTTCAGTCTCTAGAATTTCTCTTCGCCAACATTTGATTCCTCTCATTATCACCCCTTATTGACTGGAAGAGAATTATGTTCGTTAATTGGGCCAGCTTTTTAAAGAAACATTTTTCGGGGAAAGGGGAAGGGATGCAGGGAAGGGACACATTGAAGTATACACAAAAGTAGACAGAAGAGAACAAGGTACTTCCAAGTGCCCCTCAGGCAAAGCTTCAACAATTAACCAACATCTCTTGTGTTGTTTCTTTATCCACCCACCGGGTACACTGTGGGGGAGGGTTACAGTGTAAAGAAATCATAAACATGTTGTTTCAATCATGAATATTTCAAACATCCCAACAAATACAGAATTAAACAAAATACAAGATTTTCTCTCCTAAGAAAAGTTTTAAATGATTTGTAACATCATCCAATAACTAGTACTAGAAAAAAAATCTTCAATTGCCTCAAATATTTTATTTGTTTACCATGACTTTTCTGATTTGCATTCCATTAGATGCTGGAGTAGAGATAAGATGATCACTCCAGAGGTTAGGGAGACTTCCCTGCACATAAACACGCCTTGAGGGCAGGGGTGGGGTCAAAAGGGAGAGAGTGCCATCCCATAACAGCTGATGCCAAACTTTCCACAGGCCTCAGTGGTGGAATCCATCTTGAAGAAAAGATGTACTCTCATGGTGAGGCGTGTCCTAGAACAGGTCAGATGTGGGATTAGAATCAAGGTAATTGGCCAAAGGTAAACACAGACCTGAAAGAACTGCCTTATATAAATTAACTGCCTCTTTACTACACTCCTCATTAGGGAGGATACCCACAGCCTTTCTCTCTGGGTGGGTGTTTCTATCTTGTTTTTGTCTAAAAAAAAAAAAAAAAGACAAACTGTTTCTCAGTGTACTCTCCCACTTATGCTGTATCTCTAAATAATAAATTTTGTACCTGTTTTTAAAGTTTTTGCCTCTTTGAGAAATATATTTTTTAAATAGGGCAAGAGCCAGAGGAACTTTTGCTTCTACCCTCTAGCCCCTGGTGGGTTCCTGGTTTTCATCCAAGCTACTCAGGTCTGGATTAAAGATTTACTGAGCATGGCCCCACCCATCAGAACAAGATCCAGTTTCCCCCACAGTCAGTCTCTCCCATCAGGAAGCTTCCATAACCCTCTTATCCTTATCCCTCAGAGGGCAGACAGAATGAAAACCACAATCACATAAAACTAATCAAACTGATCACATGGACCACAGCCTTGTCTAACTCAATGGAACTATGAACCATGCCATGTAGGGCCACCCAAGACAGACGGGTCATGGTGGAGAGTTCTGACAAAACGTGGTCCACTGGAGAAGGGAATGGCAAGGAGAAGGGAATGGCAAACCACTTCAGTATTCTTCCCTTGAGAACCCCAATAACAGTATGAAAAGGCAAAAAGATATGACACTGAAAGATGAATTCCCCAGGTTGGTAGATGCCCAATATGCTACTGGAGAAGAGTGGAGAACTAACTCCAGAAAGAATGAAGAGACTGAGCCAGAGCAAAAACAGTGCCCAGTTGTGTCTGTGACTGGTGTTGGAAGTAAAGCCTGATGCTGTAAAGAACAATATTGTATAGGAACCTGGAATGTTAGGTCTATGAATCCAGATAAGTTGGAAGTGGTCAAACAGGAGATGGCGAGTGAACATCAACATTTTAGGAATCAGTGAAATAAAATGGACTGAATGAGCGAATTAAACTCAGATGACCATTGTATCGACTACTATGGGCAAGTATCCCTTAGAAGAAATGGAGTAGCCCTCATAGTCAACAAGAGTCCATAATGCAGTTCTTGGGTGCAATCTCAAAAATGACAAAATGATTTCTGTTCGTTTCCAAGGCAAACCATTCAATATCACAGTAAGCCAGTCTATGCCCCAACCACTAATGCTAAAGAAGCTGAAGTTGAATGGTTCTATGAAGACCTACAAGAGCTTCTAGAACTAACTCCCCCAAAAAGATGTCCTTTTCACCATAGTGGACTGGAATGCAAAAGTAGGAAGTCAAGAGATACCTGGAGTAACAGGCAAATTTGGCCTTGGAATACGGAATGAAGCAGGGCAAAGACTGATAGAGTTTTGCCAAGAAAATGCACTGGTCATAACAAACACCCTCTTCCAGCAACACAAGAGATGACTCTATACATGGACATCACCAGATGGTCAATCAGAATGACTATATTCTTTGCAGCCAAAGATGGAGACGCTCCATACAGTCAACAAAAACAAGATTGGGAGCTGACTGTGGCTCATGTCATGAACTCCTTGTTGCAAAATTCAGACTTAAATTGAAGAAAGTAGGGAAAACTACTAGACCATTCAAGTATGACCTAAATCAAATCCCTTACGATTATACAGTGAAAGTGACAAATAGATTCAAGGGATTAGATCTAATAGACAGAGTACCTGAAGAATTATGGACAAAGGTTTGTGACATTGGACAAGAGGCCGTGATCAAGATCATCCCCAAGAAAAATAAATGGTTGTCTGAGGAGGCCTTACAAATAGCTGAGAAAAGAGAGGTGAAAGGCAAAGGAGAAAAGGAAAGATATAAGCATCTGAATGCAGAGTTCCAAAAAATAGCAAGGAAAGATAAGAAAGCCTTCCTCAGTGGTCAATGCAAAGAAATAGAGGAAAACAATAGAATGGGAAAGACTAGATATCTCTTCAAGAAAATTAGAGATACCAAGGGAACATTTCATGCAAAGATGGGCACAATAAAGGACAGAAATGGTATGGACCTAACAGAAGTAGAAGATATTAAGATGAGGTGGCAAGAATACACAGAAGAACTATACAAAAAAGATCTTCATTACCTAGATAACCATGATGGTGTCATCACTGGACTAGAGCCAGACATCCTGGAATGCGAAGTCAAGGGGGTACTAGGAAGCATCATTATGAACAAAGCTAGTGGAGGTGATGGAATTCCAGCTGAGCTATTTCAAATCCTAAAAGATGGGCTGTGAAAGTGCTGCACTCAATATGCCAGCAAATTTGGAAATCTCAGCAGTGGCCACAGACTGGAAAAGGTCAGTTTTCATTCCAATCCCAAAGAAAGGCAATTTCAGAGAATGTTCAAACTACCACACAATTGCACTCATCTCACATGCTAGTAAAGAAATGCTCAAAATTCTCCAAGCCAGGCTTCAACTGTAGGTGGACTGAGAACTTCTCGGTGTTCAAGGTAGATTTAGAAAAGGCAGAGGAACCAGAGATCAAATTGCCAACATCCTCTGGGTCAGCAAGAGAGTTCCAGAAAAACATCTACTTCTTATTTATTGACTACACCAAAGCCTTTGAATGTGTGGATCACAACAAGCTGTGGAAAATTCTTAAAGAGATAGTAATACCAGACCACCTTACCTGCCCTCTGAGAAATCTGTATGCAGGTCAAGAAGCAACAGTTAGATCTGGACATGGAATAATAGACTGGTTCCAAATTGGGAAAGGAGTACATCAAGGCTGTATATTGTCACCCTGCTTATTTAACTTATATGCAGAGTGTATCATGCAAAATGCCAGGCTGAATAAAGCACAAGCTGGAATCAAGGTTGCTGGGGAAAATATCAATAATCTCAAATATGCAGATGACACCACTGTTATGGCAGAAAGCTAATAGAAACTAAAGAGCCTCTTGATGACGGTGAAATAGGAGCGTGAAAAACCTGGCTTAAATCTCAACGTTCAAAAAACTAAAATCATGGCACCCGGTCCCATCACTTGATGGCAAGTAGATGGGTAAACAATGGAAAGAAGAGATACTTTATTGGGATAGACTTTAAACAGGAGAGACTTTATTTTTTTGAGCTCCAAAATCACTGCAGATGGTGACTGCAGCCATGAAATTAAAAGATGCTTGCTTCTTGGAAGAAAAGCTGTGACCAACCTACACAGCATATTAAAAAGCAGAGACATTACTTTGCCAACAAAGTCTATCTAATCAAAGCTATGTGGTCATAGCTTTCCAGTGGTCAGGTATGGACATGAAAGTTGGACCATAAAGAAAGCTGAGTGCCAAAGAATTGATGCTTTTGAACTGTGGTGCAGAAGACTCTTGAGAGTCCCTTGGACTGCAAAGAGATCCAACCAGTCCATCCTAAAGAAATCAGTCCTGAATATTCATTGGAAGGACTGATATTGAAGCTGAAACTCCAATAATTCGGCCACCTGATGTGAAGAACTGACTCCTTAGAAAAGACCCTGATGCTGGGCAAGATTGAAGGCAGGAGGAGAAGGGGATGACAGAGGATAAGATGGTTGGACGGCATCACTGATTTGATGGACCTGAGTTTGAGCAAGCTGAGGGAGTTGCTGATGGACAGGGAAGCCTGGCATGCTGCAATCCATTTCGTTGCAAAGAGTCAGACACAACTGAGCAACTGAACTGAACTGAACCCAGGTCTGATTCCTGGGCAGGGAACTAAGATATCTCTTTAAGACTGCTCACTGCTGTCTCTCAGAGATTAATATATGAGACATTATGGAGGCAGTTTCCAAATGCTGGATAAGCTGTTAGAAAAAGCTCAAAAATGAGAGGAAATTTTGGAAAGCAGGCAAAACTGAAGTGCGGGTTGAAACATGGGTAGGCTTTGGGTCAACAAAGGGGAAGAGTACCTCTGATAGTGGATTTAACAAAGCATTAATTGCATTTAGGCATTATTACTATGCTAACTTTAGATCCATTTTAGATAAATTAGGTAATTTCATTGAAAATTACCACCTAAACCAAAAAACAAAAACCGAACAACAAAATAAACAGCCATGGTGGACTTCTCCAAATGATTTATAAATCATGGCTTTTTACCCCAAAGGGACACACAATTTTGAACAATAATTTAGAGAAGCATTGTGAGTGCCTGGTTCTCTTTTGTGACAACCTGAATAACGCTGGTCCTCTTCACTGGCTCCAGGCAAAGTCAAAATAGGATTAAGTACCCTAATTAGAAACAAAGCGATAGTATCTCTCAGTCTGAAAATATCCATCAGGTTCCTTACTCTCCAAAGAACATTTCGAGAGGAAGTCATACATCTTATTCTCGCAAGGGACTAAGCGCTAAGAAAGACGGAAAAATAAAAAGCAGGATGAACTAGCCGAAAATGTTTATTCAAGGAGCTTGTGAGTGCCTGGGCTCGGCGGCAGTTAGTCGGTTTGTCCCGCGCTCGGAAACCAGCGGTTCCTTCTCCGATGCCGGCAACAAATCAGGACCTGGGACGAAGGGCTGGCGCTCACCCGCCAAATTTAAATTTCCCGCCTAACCTCTGTACCCAGGCAGGACTCAAAACTCCTTGTCCCAGACCGGCGACTAGGAAGTATGTGTATCAATTAAAGTTCTCTCTTACTTAACCCTAATGGCTATCAGAACGAGTAGCAAAGCTCTTTTTACATGCAGGAAATTCCTGACTAACAGTAAACATCAGAGCCAAGGTTACACAAGGAACTTCAGAGCTTTGCCAAGGTCAGGAACGTTATATTGTCATTAGTGGATCGCGAGCTTACTGTGACAAAAACTCCTAAGATTGTTCAGGAACTGCTCTACCTCCCAGACCACACACTGTAAATAATTACAAAGATCCAGGGCAGAAGGAGAATAAGCATCAGCTCTTTCTTTGAGAACATGGGTGGCTCTTAAAAGAGCCGTTAGAATCGTTTGCAACCGACTCACAGTTTACTTGGCACTAGTGTACTTGGTGACAGCCTTGGTGCCCTCGGACACCGCATGCTTGGCCAGCTCCCCGGGCAGCAACAGGCGCACGGCCGTCTGGATCTCCCTGGAAGTGATGGTCGAGCGCTTGTTGTAATGCGCCAGGCGCGATGCCTCGCCCGCGATGCGCTCGAAAATGTCGTTTACAAAGGAGTTCATGATGCCCATGGCCTTGGACGAGATGCCGGTGTCCGGGTGGACTTGCTTCAGCACCTTGTACACGTAGATAGAGTAGCTTTCCTTGCGGCCGCGCTTGCGCTTCTTGCCGTCCTTCTTCTGCGCCTTAGTCACCGCCTTCTTGGAGCCCTTTTTCGGGGCCGGAGCAGACTTAGCCGGTTCAGGCATGATGAATAACAGGTTAAACAAGTTCACGGGAAGAACACACAGAAGATACGATAAGTCCTTTTCATATACAACCTCTTATGCAAATAAGGTGATACGTTAAAGTCTTAGTCTTACTGATGGCTGTTCCAGAATACGTCAGAAATTAGTTCTGCCCAGTTAGAACGCAAGAATACCAATTCGGATTCCCAATGGCTAAAATGAAGCCACAATCCTAACCAATGACGTGTCTTCTTTTTCGCGTCTAATGAGGGCTATAAAAAAAAATGCTACCCTTATAATTCCACTATTTCGGTAGCCGTTTGGGGTGAAGTTAAGCTTATAATGTCTGGGCGAGGTAAACAAGGCGGCAAGGCTCGTGCCAAAGCCAAGACACGCTCCTCGCGAGCTGGGCTCCAGTTCCCTGTGGGCCGTGTTCACCGGCTGCTCCGCAAGGGTAACTACGCCGAGCGGGTCGGGGCCGGCGCGCCAGTGTACCTGGCGGCGGTGCTGGAGTATCTGACGGCCGAGATCCTGGAGCTGGCGGGCAACGCGGCCCGGGACAACAAGAAGACCCGTATTATCCCGCGTCACCTGCAGCTGGCCATCCGCAACGACGAGGAGCTCAACAAGCTGCTGGGCAAAGTCACCATCGCTCAGGGCGGCGTCCTGCCCAACATCCAGGCGGTGCTGCTGCCCAAGAAGACCGAGAGCCACCACAAGGCCAAGGGCAAGTAGTTGCTTGGATTTTAGCAACTCCGATGAGTCCAAACTAAAGGCTCTTTTCAGGGCCACCCATATTTTCTGTAAAAGAGCTTGACATTTGTTAATAATGTTGAATGGCAGAAAAATACAAATCTTAGGAAAACTTTTAGTTTCATATAGTGGCATATATGGATTCCAGGTCAAAAACCCTTAGTGTAAAATTTGGTCAGTTTAGCTCATTCTTTTTCAACTTATTTTTTTCACTGAAATTGCTTCTTCCCACGTGGAATTTTTTAGCACTTAGTCTACTAATACCTCACTCATCCTATTGTATGTTTAAAATCCTGGTATTAACATAAGTAAGACTTATTGGAATAAATGTTGACAGTATCTAGCAATCCTAGACACTGAAATGGCTTATCAAAAAAGTAAAATGTTAGACTTTTTTTTTTTTTTTTTTAGTGTTACAGCTCTATTTTATTTAGAAGATAGCCGGGGAGAGAGAGAGAGAGAGAGAGAGAGAGAGAAAGAAAGGAGCGCACGCATGCGGGAGAGAGAGTCCGAGAGAAAGTGCTTTGGCTAAAATGTTAGACTTTTAACAGGCTGTTCAGAAGCTATGTAACCCAAGTGATTTCATTCATTATTCAATTGTGTTTAAATATGTCTTCCAATTGTAGGGGGGGAAAGTTACTTTTCCCCACCCTTGTGAGTTTTTGACAGAGAGCCTGTAAGCAGATGGGTTAGGGGTTCCCCAGAAAGAACCAGGAATGGCTTTGTCTCTCTCTTTTTTTTTTTTTTTTTGCGTCACCCTGCAGTTTGTGGGATCTTAATTCCTCGATCAGGAATTGAACTCGACAGTGAAAGAAAGAGTGGAGTCCTAACCACTGGATCACCAGAATTTCCCAGGAATGGTTTTGTGACATAAGCCATTTTGGCCAAAATCATTTTTTATATAAGCTTAGTGGCAATGGTTGTCGTTTAACAGTCTCAGTAATCAATGATCTGAAGCAGAAGTAAGAGAATGCAGGAATAAAGGAAAAGCAATCAAGAGATAACAGTTCAGCAATAAAACAAAGTTCTAGTTCCTCTTCAAGGCATATAGATAATCTGATAGTCTTTGAGTTCTGCAGGAAGAACCCCACCTAGGTGGAGGATGGAATGATAATTTTGCCCCTGGTGACGTGAATCAACTAAAGCTTAGACTCTATCAACCTTTGCCCCAGTTCTATGCTGATTTCTCCTCTGCTCCAGACCCTTCATGAATATGCATGTTCCCTTGGCTTAAAACCCCCAGTTTTGCTGTTCAGCGAGAAACTGCTTTGAGAATATCCCTGGTGTTCTCTTTAGTTGCTGCTTGTAATAATAAATCCTTTCTTCCTTCTGATCTTTGGCTTGGTTGTACCTTTTGGTTTGATACCCACCAAGGGGCAAAACCCAGCTTTCAAGTAACAAGTCTTGTAATAAAAGACAAATTCTAAAGAGAAAAACAAGTTTCTTAACATGTGTACCTCATGTAAACATGGAAGAAACCCAGGGAAAAATGAATACCTCCCAAGGTGCCTTAGAAGGCCAGGAGTTCTCTGGAGGCTTTCACTGCTGATAACACAAATTCAATCCCTTATTGGGGAACTAAGATCCCTCGAACTTATGAGGTATGGACAAAAAAAAAAAAAAAAACCTCCACCATAAATACTATTTTCTGTTGAAGATGTGAGGAGGTCAGTTATGAGGAGGTCACCAGGGAAACAAGAGTAGATTCTTTTAGGCATATTTAAATTGATACCTTCTCCATTGTCTATTGGGATTAAAATTGTCCTTCCTGGTAGAGAGGAGGGACATCTCTGTCAATTTGTGTCCAACTTTTAGGAAAATCAAAGGAAGGCAAGAAGACCTCTTGGATCTGCTTCATCTCAAATGCTTCAGTTGGGCAAATCAATCTTGGTGCTAAATGGAGTATCTTGGGGTGGCCTATTCTATCCTTTAACACCAATTACTATTTTGTTGATTTATACTATTGTCTGTATTAATAAAAAATCTGAACTCAGCCTTATATTTATAAATGATACACAAAGAATATTTCTAAACAAAAGTTTTAAAGTAAATTAAAGCTCTTTCATTACAATACAGATCCCCTGAAGAAGGAAATGTCAACCCACTCCAGTATGCTTGCCTGGGAAATACCCTGAAGAGGAGCCTGGCAGACCACAGTCCATGGGGACCTCCACCATTGCAATAACTTTTAAGTTTTGTGTGTGTGTGTGTGTGTGTGTGTGTGTTTTTTTTATTTCAAATCCAAATTTCTGGGTTAATAATGTAGTTAAACATTTTTTTCTTATGTTTGTAAGTATACAGACAGTTTGGGCATCTATTCATTTTGAGATAAGAAGATAAAGATCAAGTTTAAGATCAAGAATATTTAAGGAAGATAAAGAGCAGAGAAAACAGGGGTAGAAAGGGAGTTCACAGAGACAGGAAGAGATCAGATCATGTAGGGCTTTATGATCATGTAGGTTTTATATGCTATGTTATGTTTTTATAAATCATTCTAAGGGTTTTGAATGAAGGAATGGCATAACCTAATTTATATTTCTTTGAAAGCTCACTAAGGCAATTATATGGTGAATACAAAGTTTAGAAGTAATGATATAAATTAGGAAGCTATTGCAATGGTCTTTTTGAGAGATAATGACGGTTTGGCCTAAACTGGGGGCAATAGATGATGGTTTGGTATAGATATATTTCATAAGTGTGACCAATAGTTTGTTGCTGGATTTGATTCATACTGTGTAGGAGAGGGGAGAAAATATTTTTCCCTTTGAATTCTTGGCTGAGACCTCCTATAAGACAAGTTCAAAATCACCAAATTTTTATTAACATGTATACCTCATGTGTATATGAGACACACTTAGGAAAAATGAGTAAGCTCCTCAAGACGACCCAAGCCACCACCTTACATATGGTCTTTGTTGTTGTTCAACTGCTAAGTCAAATCTAAATCTTTGCCACCCAATGGACTATAGCACACCAGGCTCCTCTGACCTCTGCTATCTCCTTCAGTTTTCTCAAATTCATATCCATTGATACTGTCTAACCGTCTCATCCTTGGTCTCCTCCTTCTCCTTTTGCCTTCAGTCTTTCCCAGCATCAGGATTTTTTCCAGTGAGTCAGCTCTTCACATCAGGTGGCCAAAGTATTGGAGCTTCAGCATCAGCCTTCCAATGAATATTCAGGGTTGATTTCCTTTAGGATTGACTGATTTGATCTCCTTGCAGTCCAAGGGATTCTCAAGGCTCTCCAGGACAACAGTTTTAAAAGCATCAATTCTTTGGTGCTCAGCGTTCTTTATGGTCCAACTTTCACATACCTACATGACTACTGGAAAAACCATAGCTTGACTATGCAGTCTTTTGTTGGCAAAGTGGTGTCTCTGCTTTTTAATATTCTGTCTAGGTTTGTCATAGCTTTTTTTCCAAGGAGTAAATGTCTTTTAATTTCATGGCTCCAGTCACCATCCTCAGTGATTTTGGAGCCCCAAAAAATAAAATCTGTCAGTGATGGTACCAGATGCCATGATCTTAGTTTTTTGAATGTTGAGTTTTAAGCCATCTTTTTCACTATACTCTTTCACCCTCTTCAGGAGGTTCTTTAGTTCTTCACTTTCTGTTAGAGTGGTATAATCTTCATATCTGAGGTTGTTGATATTTCTCCTGGCAATCTTGATTCCAGCTTGCGATTTATCCAGCCTGGCATTTCACATGATGTACCCTGCATAGAAGTTAAATAAGCAATATACAGCCTTGTCATATTTCTTTCCCAGTTTTGAACCAGTCCGTTGTTCTGTGTTCAGTTCTAACTGTTGCTTCTTGATTTGCATACAGGTTTCTCAGAGACAGCTAAGGTGGTCTTGTTTTCCCCTCTCCTGAAGAATTCTCCATAGTTTGTTGTGATCCACACAGTCAAAGGCTTTAGTATAGTCAATGAAACAAAAGTAGATGTTTTTCTGGAACTCTCTTGCTTTATCCGTGATCCAACGAATGTTTGCAATTTGATTTCTGGTTTCTCTGCCTCTTTGAAAGCCAGTGTGTACATATGGAAGTTCTTGGTTCATGTACCATTGAAGCCTAGCTTGAAGGATTTTGAGCATAACCTTGCTAACATGAAATAAGCTCAATTGTACTGTAGATTGAACACCTTTGGGGACTGAAATGAAAGACATAACAAAGTTGTATGAGGGTAGGGGTTTGGGGCACGGTTGCCGTTAGAAGTTTTCCCAAAAAATGCATCGTAAACAAAGGTAAGGGACCTCCCCAGTGGCTCACAGGTAAAGAATCCACCTGCAATGCAGGAGATGCAGGTTTGATACCTGGGTCTGGAAGATCCCCTGGAGAAGGGCATAGCAACCCACTCCAGTATTCTTGCAGGGAAACTCTCATGGACCGAGGCTGGTGGGCTACGGTCCATGGGGTCGCAAAGAGTCAGGCATGACTGAAGCCACTGAACACAATGCAGATTAAAGTGGGTGCTTTGTCCCAGAATCCTTTTTTTTTTTTTTTTTACAATTTAGAATCATCCTTCTCTGCTTAGTGTGGAGAGGGAGATATAAGTGGAGCTTTCCTCTATAAGTGTCTCTTACAAAAGTATAATTTTTGTTTTCAGAAATTCTCCTGTCTATGCTATTTCTCAAAAATAATTAGTTCAAAATAATCCTTATGACAAGAGGGGTGGCATAGTTTGGGATGGCATGTTCAGCTACACTTCAACTGTGAAAGAACATAAAGATATAAAGAAAATACTTGATTTAAACTAAAGTTTATCTTGACCTATTAAGTCAGTTACTATGTATTTTTTAAACATAGTATTGTATAAAATACTATACAATAGGAAGAAAATACAATAGGAAGAAAAATACAATGCTTAGTGTGGAGAGGGAGATATAAGTGGAGCTTTCCACTTATATTTTGTATTTTTATTTTTATAATACATTGTATTTTTATAATACATTGTATCTTTATAGAATAATAAACCTTTGTCCCTCAATTTCAGAAATTATAAAGAATCTGACAAACTTTTCACATATACATTCATTACTAGTCTTACAATCACTAGCTGTTATGCAAAAACTCATGAAATCAGATAGGGAGAGAGGCTAGTAGTTGGTGGGAATTTTACTGATTTTTTTAAAGTAGAGAAGGGTTTGTAAAATATATTCCAGTTAACTAATGTTGGGAAAATATAGTTTAAAACAAAAGAAGAGAAAATTTATTATAGACTAAGCTTCATGTTTATTTAAAGCATTGTGCTCAACACAGGCAATGTTTTATTAAAGAGATTTCAAAAGAGGGGAAAAAAAAAACCTGTTACATAGGTAAGAGGGTACATCCATTACATTAGTAGGCTTTGCAATCTGGAGTCAGAAAACTGGGAAACAGAGCACTTTCCCTGGTTGATTACATTTCAAAAAGAGGACTCTAAGGTCCTTGAGGAAACATTCTTGAGATAGGAGGCTAGCCAAAGGGTGTTTTTAGCCATTAAGAAAATTTACATACCTTTGAAAAGGACAGAGAAAAAATTTTTTGAAAAAGAAAAAGGAAAAGGAAGGGATGGATAATTAAGCCTCTTATTTTCAATTTGTATTTGCCCTTAAATTAACTTGAATTCACCTATACTAGCTATCTACCCTCTCTATAAAATATACTGAATTTTGTTCCTGTTGTTTGAATCAGTTTTGTTGTTTCAAAAGTTTTTATTTTCATAACATTGATAGTTTATAGGAGTCCTTTGAAAATTCTATAATGCAAGCTTCTAAAAGTAACTCACTGAAATAAAGGAAAGTAAAAAAAATCATTGAATAACAATGGGATTACATGTTAATGCTGAAAGAAGGGATTAAAATTTCTCAGAATTTAAGCAATAGTTAAATTATAAATATATTTTAAATTAAGCATGTATAAACAGGAATGTTTAAAATACATAATCTTTTTTTATAAAGACTTTCTTAGAAAGACAAAGGTAGACTTTCTTTTCTCTATATTTGAATTTTGTACTATTCACTAATGAAAACTTAACTGCTCTTCTAAGTAATGAAAGTAAACTTTTTAAAAATTATATGTTACCTAGAAAAACATCTACAAGACATTTAAAGACTCGGATTCAGTATTTTTCCGATTAGGAGGACAAACTATTTCAAAAATAACAAATTTACCCTAATAAATGTATAGATTTAATACAGTTAAGAGTACTAAAAGAATTTCATTCTTGCAGCTAGATAAAATGATTTTTGAAGAATAGTATAATAGTAAAAATTAACTTGAAATAAACAATTGTGAGGTATGAGTTCACTGGCAAATACTTATATTTTAACATTACAAATAATTAAAACCCTAGAGCACTATCATAGACTGATCTGAACAATAAAAACTCTAGAAATAATTTTAAGTGAAATACTCAATAAACTATTAATTAAGTTCCTCCAATCAGCATTTATTACGTTATACTTATTAGCCAGCTGGTTAATTTCTTAAACGTTAATTATCTACACAAACCAAATCTAGATCATTGTAGAGTTCGGTTTTTTTTTTTTTTTTTAACGGTTCTACACATTATCAGCAAAATAATAGAAACTTATTAAAAATGAAAATTGACACCGAAAAGAAGAGAATTTAGCAACACACCTGGAAGCTCTTAAAATTCTCTATTTTATTAGAACATCTTGTTCTATTTCTGGAAGTTATGTTTCCTTCATATATTAGGAGAAAAACAAGATATAACATTATGCAAATACTATTAGAGAAAGTAAAGATAAAAGCAGAATATTTTATTCTGTGGTTTTATGTATCATCTACAAGGTTAAGGTTTTGTTATTTAACGCGGACGAGGAGAGAAACACATTAAATGAGAAAAGGGGAGATATACAGCCTAGGCCTTGAAGAATCAAAAGAATTCACTGAAAGAACAGAAAGGGAGTAATGTGGCTGGCTTGTTTCTTTAAGAACCCTCCCCAACCCAGAGGGCTTCCCGCCAAAGCACTTTGGGTTTTCATTCTGGTCCGCAGACTCTACGCATTAATGGGGCTGCGACAAACTGAATGTACTTTACTGTTCTCGGGTCTCGAAATGTCTGGACGTGATAAGGGTGGGAAAGGGTTTGGGGAAGGGGGGCGCCAAGCGTCACCGCAAAGTTTTGCGAGACAACATCCAGGGCATCACTAAGCCCGCTATCCGCCGCCTAGCTCGGCGTGGAGGAGTCAAACGCATCTCCGGCCTCATCTACGAGGAGACCCGCGGGGTGCTGAAGGTGTTCCTGGAGAATGTGATCCGGGATGCAGTCACCTACACCGAGCACGCCAAGCGCAAGACTGTCACCGCCATGGACGTGGTCTACGCGCTCAAACGCCAAGGACGCACCCTCTATGGCTTCGGCGGCTGAAGGAAAAAAGTTCGACCTTATTTATTAAAGGCCCTTTTTAGGGCCCGCCAAGTTTTCATTGAAAGAGTTAAAATAACACCATTCACAGAACACAAGATTTAGCGAAAATGGCCAGTGTTTACCAAGAACGCTGCGGTGTTACAAAGAGAAAAGTGGAGTACGTGTTTCCAGTTCTTTATATTGACAACTTAGTGGCTCTTAAAAGAGCCTTTGTGGTTGGTCTAAGAACGGTTGCTGGACAACTTTACTTGGCGCTGGTGTACTTGGTGACGGCCTTGGTACCCTCAGACACCGCATGCTTGGCCAGCTCCCCGGGCAGCAGTAGGCGCACGGCCGTCTGGATCTCCCTGGATGTGATGGTCGAGCGCTTGTTGTAATGCGCCAGGCGCGACGCCTCGCCCGCAATGCGCTCGAAGATGTCGTTGACGAAGGAGTTCATGATGCCCATAGCCTTGGACGAGATGCCGGTGTCCGGGTGGACCTGCTTCAGCACCTTGTACACGTACACGGAGTAGCTCTCCTTGCGGCTACGCTTGCGCTTCTTGCCGTCTTTCTTTTGCGCCTTGGTGACCGCCTTCTTGGAGCCCTTTTTCGGGGCCGGAGCGGACTTCGCTGGTTCTGGCATGGTTGTAAAAACTTACACCGAAGTCTAAAACACAAGCCAGAAAACAGTGACAAGAAACGCAAAATGCCTCTTTTATATAGAACCTTCTATGCAAATAAGGTCATAGGTTAAAGTCTTAGTCTATTGGTGGTGGTTGAAAAAGACGTCATAAATTAGTTATGCCCAATCAGAACGGAAGAATCCCAATCTCTCATTCCCATTGGTTAAAATGAACCCACTGACCTAACCAATGACACGTCTTCTTTTTCGCGCCCAATCAGGCTTATAAAAGGCGCTGCACTTACATTAGCAAGTTCGTCTGCGCTGCTGCTGTAGATTCCGAAATGTCTGGACGTGGCAAGCAAGGGGGCAAGGCTCGTGCTAAAGCTAAGACCCGTTCATCGCGGGCTGGGCTCCAGTTCCCTGTAGGCCGCGTACATCGCTTGCTCCGCAAAGGTAACTATGCCGAGCGGGTAGGTGCCGGGGCCCCGGTGTATCTGGCGGCGGTGCTGGAGTACCTGACGGCCGAGATCCTAGAGCTGGCGGGCAATGCGGCCCGCGACAACAAGAAAACGAGAATCATTCCGCGTCACTTGCAACTGGCCATCCGCAACGATGAAGAACTCAACAAGCTGCTGGGGAAGGTCACCATTGCTCAGGGTGGTGTTTTACCCAACATCCAGGCCGTGCTACTACCTAAGAAAACTGAGAGCCATCATAAGGCCAAATAAAGAGGTTAGGAAAGGTGAAAAAACCAACGGCTCTTCTCAGAGCCAACCTACATTGTCAAAGAAAAGGCTGTGATTACTGTGTATTTTGAGTGATAAAATTACAAGGTGCTTAACTGAGGTTGTGAAGCAATTCTGATGGCGTTTTAAAATATGGTCTGAATTGACGTTCACGTGGACTAGTATGCTCACAAGATGGGAGGTGAATCAACAGGTAACTTCTTGAAATCAGATAACCCTAATGTTGCCTAGTAGTATTCTTACGTAGTCAATATGGGAGGCACTGGTTAACTTTTAAGAGACATTCAGCAGTATAGAGTATAGTAGAAAAAATCCTTTGAGAACATTCTGAATAAGTGATCTAACTAAAAAATAGTTTTTATGGGAAATTCTTGTTCTGCTTTCATTTTCCTGAGGATTTATCCTAATGGAAAATTAGCTTGTCGGTTAAAATCATACAGTATTTTCTTAATCTCGTGTAAATCCTTGAACCTATTTCTTTGGGATACATATATTAGTTTACTGCACTCCTGTGTAGACAGTCAATGCGACTCAAAATCTGCCTCCCTGAAAGTTATCTGAGTTTTGTTTGTGCGTGCTGTCGCTTCAGTCTGCGACTGCGACCCCATGAACTTAGCCTACAAGTCTCAGTCCATGAGATTCTCCAGGCAAGAATACTGGAGTGGGTTGCCATGCCGTCCTCCAGGGCATCTTTCCCACCCAGTGATCGAACCCAGTGATCTTTCTTAGGTCCCCTGCTTTGGCAGACAAGTTCTTCACCACTGGTCGACCACTAGGTGAGGGAGCCACAAGCAAACACGTAAATATGTAACACAATATTGCTGCGAAGAACATAGGGAGGAGATAAGTCATAGAGAATAATGGGGACTCATTTTAGATAAGTGGAGATAACCTCTTTTAAAGGAGTTACCTGATCAGAGACCTACATAAATTGAAAAATAAACAAGACAGATATTAGAAAAAGAGAATTTCAAGTAGAAATAACAAAGTGCAAAAGCCTTAAGACAGAAAATATGTTTTTCTTGGGAATAACCGGAAGGCCCATGAGGTTATGAACTTGAAGGGGGAGGGCCACCCACTATAATATAGGACTTTGGCTGTGCAACTTAATGTGTATAAGTAATCAAAAACAACAGCAACCCTGATCTCTTGAGATAATAAATTTGATAATACAAATTAGCTAAATAGAAAAATTATGAAATCCAACACACTTAAAAAAAAAGACACCATAGAAATAGTATTGACCTCACCTTATTATGTGGTTCAAAAACTGAAAGATTTTGGAGAACATTCTTTATAATTCAGTACAGGATTTATTTACTACTCCTAGTCTTTGTTTGCAGAAGCCTTTTTGAATGAAATGATAGTAAAATGCAAAAGGCCAAGGAAAAAAAACTATGATGATACAGTGGTGCGGGTTGGGTTCTCTAGAAGCAGATGCTTCAGACAGTTTGGGGTGCAAGATGTTTATTAGGGACCAACATTGGTAGAGGAAGGAACTAGGATTGGACAGAGGATGTCAAACTGTAATACAGGCCAGACAAACATGGGGAGCAATGGAGCCTGTATTACCTTTCAGAGTTGCCCCACTTTGGGTGAAAATGTCCCAGGATCAGGTTTTACTTCCCCACCTTGCTTTGCCACTGATGTGGACTGCACTAGGAAAGGGCGTGCCTTGAGATGGGTGGAACTCTGAAACTCTAGGAACACTGAAGGAGACAAGAACTGCGCCTATCTACTAAGTGCACTCTGCAATTGGGCAGCAAGTCTTTCCTTGGTGGGGATCAGGCTACTGCATTTGCTTGTCTATGACATACATTAAGATGAATATAAATATCAATGTTGAGTCATATCTATGATAGTATTTGTAAAACTGACTTTAACATGCATAGCTAGTATTGTTTCTTTGTTTTCATTGAGGGAATTTAAAAGAGATGTGTTTTCTTTTGAGAAAAATGAGAAAACTTTCTATAAATCTTTACTAATTCCATGTACTCCAATAAGATTTTAGATGCCTCCCTCAGTCATTGCAAATGGAAGGTGATATAGAACAATTATAAGGAATATGAGAGGATCATCGGAAAAGACCTTGATGCTGGGAAAGATTGAAGGCAAGAGAAGAAGGGGACAACAAAGGATGAGATGGATGGATGGATGGATGGATGGCATCACCGACTTGATGGACATGAATTTGAGTAAGCTCCAGGAGTTGGTGATGGACAGGGAAGCCTAGCATGCTGCAGGCCATGGGGTTGCAAAGAGTTGGACATGACTGAGTGGCTGAACTGAACTGATGAGAGTTCCACTGGGCTTCTCTCCCTTCTCCAGATCCTTGGAAGGAAGAGGGTAGGGCACAGCCTTTAAAAGAATGACAGCCATAAGACATGACAAAGACTGGTTAGAACCAACGGGATTGTTCATTGTAATATTTTAACAGTTAAATGACACACCCACTAGCGCCATGACAGTTCTGAAGTGAAAGTCACTCAGTCAGGTCCGACTCTTTGTGACCCTGTGGACTACACAGTCCGTGAAATTCTCCAGACCAAAATACTGGAGTGGATATTGCGACCCCATGGACTATACAGTCCATGGAATTCTCCAGGCCAGAATGCTGGAGTAGATAACCTTTCCCTTCCCCAGGGGATCTTCCCAACCCAGGGATTGAACCAGGGTCTCCTGCACTACAGGCAGATTCTTTACCAGCTGAGCCACAAAGACAGTTCTGAGGCTAACTCTAAAAGGTCAAAAAGTGGGTGGTGGCCCAATTCCTGGAAATCTCTGCCCTTTTCCCAAAATAATTGGAATAATCCACTCATTAGCCTATGAAATTACCCTGCCCATAAACTAACCATGCCATATTTACGGGTTCACTGTCCCTCTCTCCCTCTCCCCTCAAGGCCTCCCATCTCTAAGTTGGAGGTATAAGTTGCAGTACACAGCCATCCAGTTCTACTAGTGCCAAAATGCTCTACAAAGTCAATCAAAACAGGCCCAGGATTGTTAACCCTTTGTTAACTGGTCATAGGGAGTTTACCAAGAGGTTATAAAAAAGAATTGGTTGAAGGAGAGGCAGCAACACAATTTTCTCACTGAGTTACACAAGGCTGTGATCCATGTGATCATTTCGGTTAGTTTTCTCTCATTGTGGTTTTCAGTCTATCTGCCCTCTGATGGGTGAAGATAAGAAGTTCATACAAGCTTCCTGATGGGAGAGACTGGCTGTGGGGAAAACTGGGTCTTGCTCTGGTGGGCAGGGCCATGCTCAGTAAATCTTCAATCCAATTTCCCCCTGATGGCTGGGACTGCTGCCTCCCTGTAGTTTGGCCTGAGGCAGCCCAGTCCTAGACTTTGCAGTCACTATAGTAAACTACATGCTCTATGGTACAGGTAATGGCAACCGCCTCCCAGGACTGCTGCTGCCAGTGCCCCTGACCCTGCAACAGGTCACTGTCAACCCACATCTCCGCCAGAGACTCCCAAACACTCACAGGCAAGTCTGGATCAGTCTCTCGTGGGGTCCCTGTTCCTTTCTCCTCGGTCCTGGTGCACACAGAGTTTTGCTTGTGCCCTCCAGGAGTCTCTGTTTCTCAGTCCTGTGGAAGTTCTGTAATCAAATCTCACTCAAAACCCTTCAAGCTAGGCTTCAACAGTACGAGAACCAAGAACTTCCAGATGTACAAGTTAGATTTAGAAAGGGCAGAGGAACCTAACTACTGGACCACCAGGAAATGCCCCTTACAGAGATTTTTTTTTAATAATATAGGAAAGGGAGATGGTAGGATTCCTGGAGCTATGCTGAGTAAGAGAGAAAGTTTTAAGTTTACTTTTTATAGAAAACTTATGAAAATCAGAAGTAGAAAAGCCCATGGCATTGATAAACATAGAGCTAGGAAGTTGCATAGGCCACCCTCTTTATCCTACTCAGAATCACTGTAGTAAATGTGTCAGACAGAACCCTCAGAAAGGCTTTTAGAAATAAAAAGCAAAAGAAAAGAGGCCATTTTCTAGGCTTTGTGCCCCACCACGGACTAGCAACAGGATTAGCTTTTCTCTCTCTGTATAGGGAACCACATGCAAATCAATCCCATTGCTAAAAACACCACAGCGGAAAAAAAGGAAAAGCACTTGTGTCCATAAATAGGGTGCTTTCTAAATAGGGTGAGAGAAAGTCCCTGAGGGAAAGAAAGGAAGGAGAGGTCCAACTCACACAAGCCTGAGACATAAGCACCCTGCATTCTCTGTAGAGCAGCATTTTCTTTCCTTCAACTTAACTGAGCTCATTTCCTTGAGACTGAGAAAATCCCTAGCTCTCTTCCCAGATCAAATTAATACTGGGAATTCTTCAGCAAACCTGCCAGTAATTAGGATGGCTTTGGGTGATCTAGAAGGAATGAGACAAAGAAAATCTCAGAAAATTAAGGACATCATTTTGGCTCTGCTGAGAAGCTTTTTATGGACAGCTGCTGTTATATGAACTCTTTGTTTTCATTTTCTATCCATCCTTTCCTCCCCACAGCCCTACCTGATAATGTCCTCCACATACAATAAAGTCATGTGTTGGCCACATACTGTTGGGAGACTGCTTCCATAAAGCATTGGATTGGAATCCCTGCATATTAATTCATTCATTGTGGGGCCAAACAATATTCATAAAGAACTTAACACGGAGCCCTGGTGATAAACTATTGAACAAGATAGTTATCTCCTCTTGGAACACAGTGAGGGCAGGGAGGGACGAAGGGAGGAGACTGACATTAATTTAGAATAACTCCAGTAACTAATTAATCATAAGAAACTGATTAGGGACATTGATGGAAAAGCAAAAAAAAAAAAAAAGGATCATGGAACAGAGAAAATAAAATCTGACTTAGACTGAGAGGAATATGTTGTATGGAGACAGAAAGGCAGGAAAAGCTTCCCCAATGAATTCAGTGGAAAGCTGAATGAAGCAGGAATGAAATTTAACCAGGTATAGAGAAGAAGGGAAATCATTTCCTACCAAGGAAGGAGCACTCCAGGACTCTGTCTCTAGGGTCAGTGTTCGCAGAGCCATCCGTGAGGGGGTAGGGGTGGACCATAGGGCTTCCAGGCCACACAAGAAGCACTTTCCCCTCTGGCAACCTAAACCTAGGTAAATGGAGAAAGTAATTTCAATGAGATGTGAGCACCCGAGACACCATATTTTCTGACAGTTTCAACTGGGCGGGATGAGTCCTGGTGGGGCTGAACTCAGAGGTATGGGCAGAATCAATCCATATTCGTTGCCTTGAACTGACTTCTGGCACCTGGTATGAGGCCAGATTACACGCCAAGCACCCAAAGATTCTGACCAGTTTGGCCAAAAATGGGAACCAGTAAGATTCACTTCGAAGCAACCACCCTCTCTGTTTCATAGCTGGAGGTCTGAGGACCACACTTTGTAAAACTAAGCAAGAAACTGCATGGATTAGAAGTGGAAGTGAGAGTAGTGATTCCACGAGTGTTAGCAACCAGGAGAGGAAGCATCATGTTTGAAAAATTGCACGGAGTGAAACAATTTTTGTTCCTTTTGGTTTGTTTGCCAGGGGCAAGATGTTGGAAAGTGGAGGAGAGAATAAGGCAATTAACTGGGAAGGCATTTCTAAATAAGGACGGGAACCAAAGTGCCTGTTTCTATGGATGACAGGAATGGATGTTCCTGTGAAAAGAGCAGAGGTACAGCCCAGAGGCAGGTGTTTTTCTTCATGGCTTTCTGTGATAGTATAGTGGTTAGTACTCTGCGTTGTGGCTGCAGCAACCTTGGTTCGAATCCGAGTCACGGCAAGAGCTGCATTGCTCATAAGCACCTCACTGTTTTTGCAACATTGCCATGGAGACAGCCTCGGAAATGCCTTTGCGAGATCGAAGACAAATGTTCTGCATCTTGCCCGTACTGGCCAGTAATGGCTCTTTTTTACACTCATATTTATGGATTCTTAGATTTCATATAGGATTCTATGGTGGATTTCATTTTCTTCCAGATTTATCTCTGCTGCTGCTGCTGCTGCTAAGTCGCTTCAGTCGTGTCCGACTCTGTGTGACCCCATAGACGGCAGCCCACCAGGCTCCCCAGTCCCTGGGATTCTCCAGGCAAGAACCTCTAGTCGTCATAAAAGTCAAGGAGAAATAGGTGACAACCTGATGCTTCACATTGCCTCACAGAGCTACACAGTATATGAAAGTGGATCTCTCAAAGAGAAATCAGGGGAAAATCATATATTCTGTCTCATAAATAGCTATTAGAAGCCTAATCTACAAAACACCGAAACCTCACTCTGTTTGCCTTGGAGTTGGAGAAGAAACAAACAAAAAAAACACATATCTTCGTAGCTGGTTCCACTGGGGATCGAACCCAGGACCTTCTGCGTGTAAAGCAGATGTGCTAACCACTACACTATGGAACCAAGAGCTACCAGGTCTCCTGTCCCCAGATACAAAAGTTTCTGGCAAACTATATCAGCAAATATAATTATTGATTCAAAGATAGGTAGCTTTGAATACGGAAATTTTTGGTGCTTAATTACATTTCTACTGCATTTCAGTCTCATACAAGCTTAAAATATCTTCAAGTTGCATCATTTGTGAACACACTATTCTTGATTTGTGCCCCTTTGAACACTTCTAGATTAATCTGTCTGTGAACACATGATTCTTGATTTGTGCCCCTTTGAACACTTCTAGACTATATTTATCCATTCACTCAAAGAGTATGTATGTTGAACATGTGGGCCAAGCGCTTGTCAAAGTGCTGAGGATAGAGCAGTGCAACAATCAAAACCCCTGTGTATACATACCTGATCACCTTATCTTACCATGCTGTAGTTCCTAGCAAATAACAGGTGCTGAATAAATGTATCTATTTCAAAAGAATTATAAACAAAATTAGCAGCACTCTCATGACCTCTCTTTTTTGCAGCTGAGTTACAGCTAGACAATTGGGGGATGCCGGGAGCCGGCATATTGCATATTGAGTGCATATTGCATATTGAGTGCAGCACTTTCCACAGCATCATCTTTCAGGATCTGGAATAGCTCAACTGGAATTCTATCACTGCCAGGAGCCAGCGTGAGGAACTCCGCCATGACAAAGGTCAGGAGGAAGGAGGCTTGGCATACGCAAAGGCGGGATCAAGCCTCAGGGGTGTCCCTGGAAATTCTCAAGCATCTACCCCCAAAACCAGAGTCTGCCTACTTTCTGCTTGTGCTTTCACCTACACCTCTGACTTTACGGGGGGCTGTCCCCCACTACCTCTCTGAAAAAAGAGTTAGCTTACAGCTCCAGTTAATAATTCCTGGGTGTGACAGTGTTTAACCTACAAACTCCTTTGGAAATCCTCTAGCCTGCCTGAATAGGTTTTTCCGGCCACATGTGATTGTTCAGAGCCGCCCAACTGTGAGAGGCAGGAGATGTTCTAAACTGTCTAAACACAGATTCTTTTGAGTAGTTAAAAGATTGATTAGAAATTGTATTGGTGAAGGGATTTTCACTTGTTGGGCCAATGTTTGCTGCTAAGTTTCCATATCCCTTACCTGCTGTGTCCCTGGCAGTGTATTGATTAATATAATTGGTGTAAGTAGTAGCTTTAATGTTTGTAACCTGGGACCCTTGAGTTAATTCTTTTTCTTGTTATAGCCCACCACACCTTTGCTCTGTAGGAAGGCAACTTTATCTAATGCTTTTTGGAGGCTGGCGCCTGACTTTAGAATAATCACCTTTAGAGAAAAAGGCCTCCGGGCCAGAAGATGATGCAAATCACCTAAACTTTTGCATATGATAAGTTTGCAGGAAGAGAGCCTGGCTTGCTGCATGACTCTACCCCTTCCCCCATTATCCTCTATACATAACTTAAGGTATAAAAACTACTTTGGAAAATAAAGTGCGGGCCTTGTTCACCGAAACTTGGTCTCACCATGTCGTTCTTTCTCTTACCTTCTGGCTGAATTATTCAGCCTCTTTTCTCCACTGAATTTCCTCACTGAGCTATCCTTATTTCAGCCTCTTTTCTCCACTGAATTTCCTCACTGAGCTATCCTCATTCTATTACTCTTTATATCCTTAATTAACGTTTAATTAAGCAATTGTTTCCTGATCCTCGCCTACGCCGTCTCTCCTTCGAATACCCTGGATCAGCCGGGGCTGGTCCCCGGCAGGGGACTGCTCACTAAGTTAAACTTAGGATATCTGTGCGTTAATGCAGATGGGAGGCCAAAAAAAAAAATGTTTTCAATTATAGGGGTTCAGAGCATGCCATTTCAAAATATTCTCCTCTGATATGTTGATTTTTTTTTTAAGTTAACCACACTTGAAAAACAGCAAATGCAAAAAAGGGCACTCTTACCTTCATTTTGATTCTGAAAGCAGGAGATGAAATACAATATGCCCTCCCTGTACCAGGAAGAAGGAAGCATTCTTATTACCAGAGACTGGGGAGTCCAAGCAGAGAGAAATCTTTCCAAAACAGAAAAACCTCCTTAAACTAACCCTTATCTTCCAAGTCACTTTTCCACAATTAACTGCCCTAGTCCAAACCCTTTCATCTTGTCACATTTTCATGTTTGTCCAACCTAATACATAAGTCTTGGACTCTAATTACTTCTTTAAGTCTTCATTTTTCTTGTGAGGGCTCCCATGTACAACTTGCTTAATAAAATTTGTATGGGTTTCTCCTATCAATCTGTTTTATGCTAGTTTAATTCTTAGGCCCAGTCAGAAACCCTAAGAGTAGAGGAGAAATTTTACCTCTCCTACACAATCTCTCTCTCCTCTCCCTCCTTCCTTGTAATATATTAGTGGTCTAACAAATCTTCAAATTCTGGGCCCTGATTTCCAGAGCCTTAGTGAAGACTTGGGAGCCTTTTAGAAGTCAAGTCACTGGTGAGAAGGTTGTTTGAGGGTCACATAATCCTTGTTGTTCAAGGTCTTAGAATTATAGGAGAGCAAAAAATAACCAAAGAGCCTGAGCACAAGATAGAAACTCATAGGGTTTCTGGACCAAAAATAAGGAGTTTCCAGTTCTTAATGAAAAGGATCAATTAAAAAAACAAGCTCACACACCAGAGCAAGGACTGAACTCAAGTAGACAAACAACTTACAAACTAATTTCAAAACCTTCCCACTCACCAATGACAGCAATAGGATTTTGTTCTCATATCTTTTCTGATAAGAAACCAAAAAATATTTGTTTACAGTTTGGAAGGTCTAGGATTGATTTCATAGGCTCATGAAACATTGGCCCAAGCTTACAAGAATGTAAACAAAAAACAAATCTTTGGAAGGCTCTTTGATGGGAAAATCATAAAATATAATTCAAACAATTATTTTCATAAAATTTACTATTTATGTGCTATGACTTGTGATGGGTTGTTAGAACTCTCCCTGACCTTGCAGATATATATTATAACAAGAAAAACACATAATTTTACTAAATATCTAATTTCATGAAAATACAAGGAGGCTAAGTTAAAGGAAGTATAGGATGCTACATGACCACCAACACGTTCTGAAGACTCTTACTAAACCAAAACTTTAAGCACTAGAAGACACACCTCCAACAGACTGTCATATAAAAAACCAGTAGACTTCCCTATATGGCTAGACAGATCATGTCTCAAATTTAAAAGTAGAAAATCTACGTTTTTTAAAGAGAGAATATTTTTTAACCTAGTAGTGAGAAAAATCCTTTAAGCATAACCTCAAAAGTACAAACCATTAGGGGGAAAAGGATAGAAGATAGGAAATACGGTACCCATTATGGAATTTTACACAGAAATTAGAAGCAATGATTTAAATGTACACAGGGCAACTTTGATGGATCTTAAAGTCAAAAATGCTTTTTAAAGGCATAAGTATATAATATATAATTCATATAAATTTATATGTGCAAAAACCAAAAATGTCAATTTTGGTATATATTTGTATGTATATATATGTATGATCAAAATAATACACAATGAACAAATTAGAAAACTTGTTTATGTAAGGAGAGGAATGGCAGCAGGACATAAGAACAAAGGAAATGAATAAATCTTGTTGTAAGAAAGGGTGAGTAGTTTAGGTACAGGCTACCCTGGCAGAGAAGAGCTGGTGGGTGCCCAGAGGAAATCACGTAGATTTGTCACAGGGTCTCAGTGATTTCTCTGTTCTCCAGGGTCTTTCATTTTGTGGGTGCTCAGTGAACGCATAAGCCTCAGTGCTTCTCTATAAAGCACAAAACACAAGGAAGTTATTTAAACATTTCCAAAAGATGGCCTCATCTGTTCCTTCCCCACCTTAAGCTGTATTTGGCCAACATGCCACAGACCCTTCTGCAATCATCAGCCTGACACGGAAACTGGGAAGAGAGGTCATGTGACTCTGCTAAGACACCCTGCACCTTGCCTCCTGCCTCCTGCAGGAGGTATTAACCACATTGCACCCTAGTTTTCATTACTTCTCTGAATCCTTCACTCACTTTTACAGTCAATGAAGACAGGAATCAAGTCAGTTTTAACTCACTGGTGCAGTGAGCAGAATCTTCTCTGCATCAGTGTGTCCTTATCTTTGCTTGCTTGCTTGTGCCAGGTCAGATAAAATCGAAGGAAGCATGGTAGTCTTGCTCTTGTGCAGTGAATTAGCTCAGAAAGTAGCTTCATGGAGTCTGTAACCTGGAGATTGGGGAACTGGTGCTTATGTCTCTCATTTGTTTGGAGGGGGAAGTTTTTAAAACTCACTTTATTTGTTTCTAGAATATAAATCTTAAAGATGAAGAAGTTTTTGTTTGTTTTGTTCACTGTTCTATCTTCAGTACCCAGTAAATTAACAGTGGTACAATAGTGACCACATTTGTGAACAAAATGAATTAATGGATAAAATTTTTTAATGTGTGGCAATATCCAATATTTCCTCTAGAGGGCGAAAGTCACCATGAAATAGGAATTTCACTCCAATGTAAAATAATTTTTAAAACCTCGCACTGAAGAATGCATTATTTTTTATATGTTGAAGTTTCTGCTTTCGTATAGAAATATGGTTTGGAAATATAGATTCGTTCTCTTTGTCAAGAAATCATGTACATTTCTGTCAAAATGCTGCATTTCACAGAAAATATTACCAATACGATATAACTGAATCTTAGTTAGAAAAGCGGCCCTGTGGCTTAGCTGGTCAAAGCGCCTGTCTAGTAAACAGGAGATCCTGGGTTCGAATCCCAGCGGGGCCTTCCTTGTTCGGTTTTTATATTTCAAGAGTTGTTGCCGCCAAACATCTTGGAGATGCATTGAACAATTTATATTACTGGTAAATTCTGTATTAAATTCTTATTCCAATGTGGAGAGTCTTTTTCCAGCATCACAGTATGAAGAGCTGTGGTGAAGGGAAAAGTGAGTACGTTTCCTGTAAAGGATAGAAAGTGATGGATTTGCTAATGATTGGTGTGTGGATTGAGCACAAATTATCTTACAGTACCTGACAGCAAAATTTCAAATTCTGTCTCGGAAGTTCACTTTCAGCTCTCTTAACCTGTGACATCCAACATTTTCAGCTAAACGATGGAGTTTGGTTATCAGCATCAGGTAAAGAATTAATAAAACATTTTTAGAATCAGACTCATTTTTATTTCTGAGAACAAGTAAGAGAGGAATGTCAAATTTAGACCCTCATCATTTTGGTTTTGTACAGCCCTCAAAACTGTATTTGTTTGTTCGTTAGTAGAACCTTCTGGGAGTGGAAATTGGGAGCTTAATGATGTTTTGGGGAAATAAATCATAAATAGATGATCAATTTCTTGAATGTTAAATGATATCAGAGTTTATTAGCTAAAATGTCACTGCATAGCACTGGCCTACATATTGGGTTTTTCACTTTTATTAAAAAAAGTTCAAACATTATAATTGGAGTTTTACCAGAGTCATTGTCTTTTCACTTTCATAGAAGTAGTTCTGCATTATGCCTGAAACCCTGTTTATACTTCGTGGAAACCTGGTTTCATTTTCATTAGTTTATCCATAGCAGTTCTTACCCATGGACTTCCCAAGGAATGTGAGCAAAAAAGGTAGTCATGGGGAGTAGCGGATTATGCCGTCCCAGTAAGTCTGGAGTAGGTCCTACACATTTATATATTCATAAGACTTCATATGTAAGTAATATAAATCCTCAGTTGAAAGCCAATTGCCTAGATGTTAGATTCAAAGTGCAACCAAGTTAACATTTTGAAAAGTAACTGAAATTGTGTCTCACTGTACTCTGCTGCTGTTGTCTGCTGCTGCTGCTGCTAAGTCGCTTCAGTCGTGTCCGACTCTGTGCGACCCCACAGACGGCAGCCCACCGGGCTTCCCGTCCCTGGGATTCTCCAGGCAAGAACACTGGAGTGGGTTGCCATTTCCTTCTCCAATGCATGAAAGTGAAAAGTGAAAGTGAAGTCGCTCAGTCGTGTCCGACTCTTAGCGACCCCATGGACTGCAGCCCACCAGGCTCCTCCATCCATGGGATTCTCCACGCAAGAGTACTGGAGTGGGGTGCCACTATCAGGCAAAACGACACCAGAACTCCAAACATATTATGAACAGTGGACACTGATAAATCTCTAGGAATTTCTCATTCCTTGAAGGCTGTCAGCTAACAGTTATTCTGTTTCTAGTGAATGTCCACATTTCATGGCCTGTGGCCTCCTTCATCTCCAAAGATAGCAATGACCTGTTGAGTCCTTCTTGTACTTCAAATCTGTAAGTACATTATTTAATATGCAATGGAGTAATCAGGTGCTGGCTTTGATACCAAGGATGCAGTACTGACTGAAACAGAGGAAGGCCTTGCCATCTTGGGCTTGTTAAGCATCCACTATGTCCCTGGAACTGTGCTTGAGACATTACTTAGGTCATTACTTAATCAATATCATACATGTTTTCATAGTAACCCCGTACTTTCAAACAAGAGAAAAAGTAAAAATATGTTGGGAGTCTGAGGGACAGTGCAAGGGTCGAGGGGAGAAAAAGGAGGAGGTTCGTGCTGGGCACACAGAGAGACAGGAGCCAGACTTCAAGAAAAGGGACCGACAGGGAGAGTAAGGAGCTTCGACTGAGAGCGGCCCCAGGGGCTCTTGACCTCCTATCTCCCACCGCACACCCCGTTTTCGTCATTCACATCTGAAGTCCAGAGATTTTATGATAAACGTTCAAAACAAAAATTTTAGACGAGTTTTAAATGACTTGGTAAGTGGCAGCACGGAAGTAACGGTCAGATGCAACCCAAAGGCTGACCATTGCACCATTTTACCACGGAGCATTCGCGGTTGCTGGTCTGAGGCTACGCGAACAAGCCTGAGATATTCCCACATTGAGAAAAAGGAAACCTAAGTACCACCAGGCGTATATCCCCGAGGGGATCGAATCAGCACCTTAACACTATAAAAACAATACCCTAAGCAACTGAGCAGCTTACCATGCAGAGGAATGATGTTTTTACATTTCAGAAATATAAACTATATCAAAACATTATTGCCTTAAGTTTTTTCCAGGATGATGCAAGAAATTCTCTAACTCTCCCTATCTCCTCTTTCCTAAATACAGCCACCTTACCTCGTTCAAGCTTCTTTGAAAGCTTTTCATCCTGACTCTGATACATTATTTTTTATAAAGAAAAAATACAGATACACAATCAAATATTTCAGTGCTGGTGATATTAGGACTATCTGTAACTGGATACATGGTAGCACTTTCCACCTGAGACGTGGTCTATGGATAAAAAGGAGGTGGGGAAAAAGGAACTCCTACAGTGGCCCGTACGGGGATCGAACCCGCGACCTTGGCGTTATTAGCACCACGCTCTAACCAACTGAGCTAACCGGCCACCGTTACGCACAGGCTTTACTTACCTCCTTTAAAGTCTGATCTAATTAAAGTAGGCCGTCTTCACGAAAGGTTTAAAAATGCTCTTTTTTTCTACCATAAGAGGAAAAGATAAGTCCCAGCTACCGGCACAGATAAACCTTACTTCTCTCCAGGAAAACATTATTTCTCAAATCGACCAAGGAAGACGCAGATCGATGTCCGGAAACAACTACTTCCTTACAACTATTCCCAGAAGGCCTAGGGTAAACGCAAAGCTCCTGCACGCCTGAGATGGCGGCGGGCGGATCACAGAACTCATCACAGAACCCCAGCAGTGCAGGGCTCAGAGGATCCGGCTTCCGCCCGCGGGGTACGGATTCTCTGCTCCAGGAGACCATTACGGGCGGGTCACCTCTTCCCAGAGGCCTCTAGCCGCTTGGCCTCAGGGTGGGTTGCCTGGTTGTTCTAAAGCTAAGTCTGTAGCTAGCTGTTCGTCCCGCGCGGATTAAGACCGTGATCTGACGCTGCAGTACCGACCATCGGACACTTGGTGACGACAGAGGACGGGGTTGAGGTCTCCGGAGGCAAAAGGACTGACTTCATCCTAAAACCTCCATCCTAAAACTTGTCTCCTTTGACGAGACAAGTCGAGACCAGGGTGAGTCCGGGTCAGGGCCCGTGATCCGGACCAGGGAGAAACAACGGAATCTGAAAGCTTGAACTAAAGCCAAGATCAGGCAACACACAGTAAGGAGTTAGGAAATCTTTGCCCTTTTGAGCCTGGCATGATCCACCTGCAAGCCGTGTCAACTCTGGCAGGGACCAGCGGTGCAGCAAATTTCTACTTGCTTTCTTTTCTCTGTTGGACCCTACAACTCTCTCTCTTTTTTCCCCCTACTTTTTTGCATCTGAAGTTAATTGACTCATTTTATATGTATATAGTATATCGAGTAAGATCTGAAAGACTATTCTAAAAAGAGTTATTTCTTTTAATGAGACAAGTTAACTACTCATTTACTTATTTTATATTATGCAATTTATAAATTTTCTTTTTAATTGTTTAAAAAGCTGTAAGATGGTAGTTCTTATCTTTAGTGTTGAAAAGGTGCCAGGAGCCGAGCAGGCGTGAGGAGCTCCGCCCGTGGCAAAGGTCATGAGGAAGGAGGCTCGGCATATGCAAAGGCGGGATGAGCCTCAGGAGTCCCCCTAGAAATTCTCGAGCATCTACCCCCAAAACCAGAGTCTGCCTACTTTCTGCTTTGTACTCTCACCTACACCTCTGACTTTACGGGGGGCTGCCCCCCACTACCTCTCTCTGAAAAAAAGAGTTAACTTAGAGCTCCAGTTAATAATTCCTGGGTGTGATAGTGTTTCAACCTACAAACTCCTTTGGAAGTCCTCTAGCCTGCCTGAATAGGTTTTTCCGGCCACATGTGATTGCTCAGAGCCTCCCAGATGTGAGAGGCATGAGATGTTCTAAACTGTCTAAATACAGATTCCTTTGAGCAGTTAAAAGATTGATTAGAAATTGTACTGGTGCAGGGTTTTTCACTTGTTGGGCTAATGTTTGCTGCTAAGTCTCCATATCCCTTACCTGCTGTGTCCCTGGCAGTGTATTGATGAATATAATTGGTGTAAGTAGTAGCTTTAATGTTTGTAACCTGGGACCCTTGAGTTAATTCTTTTTCTTGTTATAGCTCACCACACCTTTGCTCTGTAGGAATGCAACTTTATCTAATGCTTTTGGAGGGTGGCGCCTGACTAATCACCTTTAGAGAAAAAGAAGTTTTCTGAAGAAAGGGTCTTAAAATGTTAACAGGCCTCTGGGCCAGAAGATGATGCAAATCACCTAAACTTTTGCATATGATAAGTTTGCAGGAAGAAAGCCTGGCTTACTGCATGACTCTACCCCTTCCCGCATTATCGTCTATGCATAACTTAAGGTATAAAAACTACTTTGGAAAATAAAGTGCGGGCCTTGTTCACCGAAACTTGGTCTCCCCATGTCGTTCTTTCTCTCACCTTCTGGCTGAATTATTTCAGCCTCTTTTCTCCACTGAATTTCCTCACTGAACTATCCTTATTTAACCACTCTTTATATCTTTAATTAACATTTAAATAAGCTGTTGTATCTACTCTCAGCGACCCCGTGGACTGCAGCCTACCAGGCTCCTCCGTCCATGGGATTTTCCAGGCAAGAGTACTGGAGTGGGGTGCCATTGCCTTCTCCGTTAAAATAGCTAGCTCTGTTCTTTTACTCTCACTTCTAATTTAGTAAAAGAACAGAGTTAAAATAGCTAGCTCTGTTCTTTTACTAAATTAGGAGTGAAATATAATATCTACATGACACCATGAAAACTTCAAGAAGGAAAATGGCTGACACGTGAAGGTGTGTTGCCAGATTTCACTTAGACCTCCAAGTGAGACTGCTGGGTATTTGCATGGCCAAAGAATGTCACATGAAATTTGGATACATTTCAGAAAGTTACCTCTAATATTGTCCCCTGATCTGACAAATGTTTATTGAGAATATACCATGATCAAGTCTAGTTTTCATTACTAACATGATGGTCCCAAAGTCACACATGGTCCTTCCCACACTCTTCTAGAGCTTAAAATCCAATACCACCATGACTTCTAACTAACTGTCAAACAGCGGAGATGGTTTTCTCCACATAGCCATTATTTTCATTTTACCTTTAAAAAGATCTTTTCTTCAGTCTTTTGTGTCTGATACTGGTGTATTTTCTGCACAAATGATCAAGACAGATGAGCAATAATATCCAATGAAAGTACTTATACTATGTGCCATGGAAAACTTCTGTATATGGATACATAGCTTCCATTATCTTGGCATATCTACTTAAACATAATATCCATTTGGAATCCTTATCTCTTGCTTTTTGCAATTTTGGGGAATAATATCACCAAAAATTTTTAGAAGTAAATAGTGAAGGGAATTGTGAACCTTGCTGTCACCTAGGAGATGAGAATTTTGAGGTCAGGAGATGACAGTGTGCTATTTTGTATAGAAATGCTGAGGTGGAAGACTTCATTTATACAAAAGACTGTGAAAAATCACTCCCAATGGGGCCTCGAAAGAATAACTTAAATTCTGTCTTGGAAACTGTAGCATGCAGAATTCTCATTCCATAACACCAGTAAATTATGGAGAGCAGTGGAGTCTGAATCCAAGCACCAGAGCTTTAAAAAACAAACAACAACAACAAAACTAGTATCCTTCAGTTCAGTTCAGTCGCTCAGTCGTGTCTGGCTCTTTGCAATCCCATGGACTGCAGCATACCAGGCTTCCCTGTCCATCACCAAACTCCTGGAGCTTACTCAAACTCATGTCCATTGAGTCAGGGATGCCATCCAACCATCTCATCCTCTGCCATCCCCTTCTCCTCCTGCCCCCAATCCCTCCCAGCATCAGGGTCTTTTCCAATGAGTCAACTCTTCGCATGAGGTGACCAAAGTATTGGAGTTTCAGCTTCAGCATCAGCCCTTCCAAGGAATATTTAGGAGTGATTTCCTTTAGGAATGACTGGTTGGATCTCCTTGCAGTCCAAGGGACTCTCAAGAGTCTTCTCCAACACCACAGTTCAAAAGCATCAATTCTTCCACGCCCAGCTTTCTTTATAGTCCAACTCTCACATCTATACATGACTACTGGAAAAACCATAGCTTTGACTAGATGGACCTTTGTTGGCAAAGTAATGTCTCTGCTTTTTTATATGCTGTCTTGGTTGGTCATAGCTTTTCTTCCAAGGAGCAAGCATCTTGTAATTTCATGGCTGCAGTCACCAACCCATCTGCAGTGATTTTATAAAAAATAAAGTCTGTCACTGTTTCCACTGTTTCCCCATCTATTTGCCATGAAGTGATTGGACCAGATGCCATGATCTTCATTTTTTGAATGTGGAGTTTTAAACCAACTTTTTCACTCTCCTCTTTCACTTTTATCAAAAGTCTTTTTAGTTCTTCTTCACTTTCTGCCATAAAGGTGGTGTAATTTGCATGTCTGAGGTTATTGATATTTCTCCTGGCAATCTTGATTTCAGCTTGTGTTTCATCCAGCCCAGCATTTCGAATGATGTACTCTGCATATAAATAAGCAGGGTGACAATATGCAGCCTTGAGTACTCTTTTCCCAATTTGGAACCAGTCTGTAGTTCCATGTCCAGTTCTAACTGTTGCCTCTTGACCTGCATACAGATTTCTCAAAAGGCACGTCAGCCTTTTGGTCTGGTATTTTGGTATTTTGGACTGGTATTCCCATCTCTTGAAGAATTTTCCACAGTTTGTTGTGATCCACACAGTCAAAGGCTTTGGCGAAGTCTATAAAGCAGAAGTATATGTTTTTCTGAAACTCTCTTGCTTTCTCAATGATCCAGCGGATGTTGGTAATTTGATCTCTGGTTCCTCTGCCTTTTCTAAATCGAGCTTGAACATCTGGAAGTTCTCAGTTCACGTACTGTGAAGCCTGGCTTGGAGAATTTTGAGCATTACTTTGCTAGAGTGTTAAGTGAAGAAGTGAACTGAAGTTGTTCAGTCGTTTCCGATTCTTTGTGACCCCATGGACTGTAGCTACCAGGCTCCTTCATCCATGGAGTTTTCCAGGCAAGAGTACTGGAGTGAGTTGCCATTTCCTTCTCCAGGGGATCTTCCTGACCCAGGGATAGAACCTGGGTGTCCCGCATTGCAGGCAGAAACTTACCATCTGTGCCACCAGGAAAGACCAATGAGTGCAATTTTGCGGTAGTTTCAACGGATATCCTTAATACACGAAAAAAGAAAAAAAAAAATCTCCAGGATGTTGCCTTAGCTTTCCACTCCTGGAATTTATTTAAGAATTGGGGTTAATTTAAGAAAGGAGTTGGGTTTTGTTTGTTTGTTTGTTTTCATAAACAGAAAAAAGTAGGGAAATGCCCTGCAACCGTAAACATTACTTCACAGGCATGAACAAACCTGGGCCCTACAGGCAGCCTACTCAGTTATGTAACGGCTGGGGAGGACGCTGTCAGTTGTTTCCGTAGTGTAGTGGTTATCACGTTCGCCTCACACGCGAAAGGTCCCCGGTTCGAAACCGGGCGGAAACATTTTCCTAACCTGTTAGACACCGCTACTTGATTTAAGAGATTTCAACTTTCTTATATGTAAAAAATAACACAGCCCACAAGTCTTTGCACTTGCTGTTTGTTTGAAAGAAATTATCCCGAGTCCCGTGGTGATACCTGGTTTCGCTGTGCACACGCCGTAGAGTTCCCCCTTATCTCTTTGGCTGGGTTCCCACCCGGCCTGCGAGCTCGCGTCCCTCAGACAAAATCAGAGGACGGAGATGAGCCCGCTCCACGGAAACAGTTGCTCTCTTTGGAATTGGGATTTCTACGAAAAGAGGCTTCACCAGGAACTGACTCTGAAGGCACCTTGATCTTGGACCTGATCTGTAGCAGGAAAGTCCCCCAACTTAAACCAGTTCTAATTGAAGAGAAATCCAGTTTCCCCTGACAAAGACCATTGGCACACTGCCAAATGTTTATATTGTTATTCTTCCTCCCAGCTTTTCCTAAAGGGATCTGTGCTCGTGTACGAAAGCGATTGTGCATTAGGGAAAGGGAAATAGACTTTTCAGAGGTTACTAGACAATGGCTCTGAACTGGCATCAACTGCTAGAGATACAAGATATCACTGCTGTCCATCGGGCAAAGTACGTATTCATGATCAGACAACCTACGAAGGTTTTTTTTGTTTGTTTGTTTTTTTGCCTCTGATCCGTTTCACTGTGGGCATAGTGGGTCTCTGAGTCCACCCTGTGATTACTTTCCCAATTCCAGACAGAATCTCTATGTCATTTCCATGACTGATGGAGTGACGGCTATTATGGAATAAAAGGCCAATTAGACGCCACCAGAATTTTCTCTATGAAAATAATTAAACCAAACACAAAACTGATATTCCTGGAGGGATAGCTGAGATTAGTGCCAACATCAAGAGCTTGAAAGGTACAGGGTCACAGATTCACCAAATTTCTATTCAATTCATTTACTCGAGTATAGAAGATAAATCTGTTACAGAGAATGAGAGTTAGTTATTGTAAATCTGGTTAAGTGATTATGTCAGTTGCGTCTGTTAGCGCAGATGTCCTTTCACTAGTGGAGAAAACGTACACATTCCCTGCCACCTGGTATGCAGCTACTGATACATTTTGTGCCATTTTCTCTATATTCAGTCAGAAAGACCATCAGAAGCAACTGAGCTTTCAGCTGGCTGAATTAACTGTACAGCTTACCTACTTTACCTCAGGGGTATATCAACTCTTCAATCATATGTTATAAATTAGTCTACAGAGACCGTCACCACCTTACCATGTGTTCTAAAGTTGAAAGCTGATTATTGTTGTTTTACATGAATATTTTAGGCAAATTTATATTGTGCAAACTGATCACAAATGAATGGGTTTACGTTTCCAGTACTGGCTCAGTCTTGTGAGCCTCACTTGTGTCTTTATCCCAGTTTTAGTCCATATGGATTAAGTAACAAAAATACAATAGACCAAGTGGCTTAAAAGACAAGCATTTATTTCTCACATTTATGGAGGCCAGTGTTGATTCTCACTCTGGTGACACTTTGCTTCCTGGCTGCCTGTCCCACAGACAGCTGTCTTCTCACTATATCCTCAGATGCAGGAAAGGGTGAAGAAGTTCTCTACCATCTCTTTTAGAAGGACCTAATTCTACTCATGAATGACTTAATGACCTAAAGCACCTGCCTCCCAAAACCATCACATTGGGGATTAGGTTTCAACATATCGGGGGCAGTGGGGGTAAGCACATTCAGTCTACAGCAATCCCCAAAACATCCATTTCCTTTTCTACCCTCAACTATGTTTATTCACGGAAAATATTGACCATCTGTGCAAGGAGGCCAGTGGTCAATAGGTGATGCTGAAACCAGTTGTTAAGACATTTGAATGAAAATTATCCTGAACTGATTTTTCACATCTGGAACTGCTGCCCCATCATACAGTCCTGTCAGTTGAGTTTGAGTCTTCAGAGACATCAGAGGAGTTATTTTCTAAGATTTTTTTGTCGGGAGCCACGTTAGGCATTACTGACAAAATGGAGGCACGGCCCTCAGCCCCCTCTCCTCATTCCGCAGGCATGGACCCGGGATTAAGGAGTTAGGCCTTGTAATTCTGACTTGTCTTTTCCTCTCCTTGGCTGAGTTGACTGAAAAGGAATATTAAGGTGCTTATTGTTCTTGAGAGGAGCATGAGAAGGCACAAAGCCTTCTGCAGCTGTGCTCAGAGAATAAGTCATAAAGTTAATCATTGACATTTGTTAAAGGACTTTTACAAAAGAGTGTTCCAGGATGAGCACATAGGCCGTAGCTTGAGGCCATGGGAGGGATTGCTATTTGAAGCCTATTTGTGAGGAGAATGTTTCTGGCAAAGGAGTTTACTGAATTTAGGGCTTAGAAATAATTAAAACAGTAAGTTAAAGATTTAAGGAATGTTGTAAAGTTAGCATATTTTACTATAGCTTATAGAAGTTAGGAATTTTAGAGACACTATAGCTAGAAGCCTTTTTAAGGGATAGTGAGCTCAGGATGTTAAGGGCAAACAGGATTTAGGAAGATAAGTAGTAAACTGAAGAATGTAGCACGGGTTACTGTGTAATCACAAGTTAACTATAGGACACTTTACAGGAAGTAGATAATAGATGATAAGGCTGATTCTGAGAGAATCACTGAAGCAGGAACTCTGTTTGAAGAGCAACAATGATTTATGGAGATAATAAATCTGGGAGAGGGGGAACTGAAAATGTCAAACCTCTGGCCTAATGTTTTTGTAAATGTATAAAAGAGAATCTTAAACTTGAAATAAACAGGCAGTCCAAAAAAACTGAGAGGCTGCCTCATTTCTCTCACCGACACCGTTCACCTCTTCAGGTTGAATCCCTGGTTGCTGGAGTTGGACTCCAGCATTTTTTTACCTCCCACTTCTTCCTAAAATTGAGAAAGTTGACTGAGAAAGAAGGTTGGACATATTTTAAAATCAAAGAAGCTTTAAAACATGATAATAAGTTACCAGCATTTTCTCCACCAACTTTTTTTCCACAATGAATAGTATCCATACACACTCATTTGGCCTTTTACAGCTCCAAACCCACAGGTGTACATCCAGGAGGAAAGAAAAAGAACATCTCCTGGGGGAATGTTGATGTATAGAAGAGTATGGAAGCCTTACAGTGGCACAGAGAGTCTGAGAAACCATTCAGAACTCTGATGAAAGTTAAACTCCCAAGGAGGAGACAGGGAGGAAGGGATGAACAGTGACTGCTTTTGTTGTTGTTCAGTCGTTCAGTTGTGTCCAATTCTTTGTGACCTCATGGACTGCAGCATGCCAGGCTTCCCTGTCCTTCCCTATCTCCCAGAGTTTGCTCAAACTCATGTCCATTGAATCGGTGATTCCATGCAACCATCTCATCCTCTGAATGTTGGAACCCACCAAAAAAAGTTACTCCATATCCAAGGGCAAAGGAGAAGCCGCAGTAAGATGGTAGGAGAGGGTGCAGTCATGTTTAAAATCAAATCCCATACCCGCCAGAGACACACAAGCAAAACCTTGTGTGCACCAGGACCCAGGGAAAGGAGCAGTGACCACCCTTCCCATCCCCGCCCCCCCCCCCCCCCACACACACACACAAGAAATTGAGCCAGACCTGCCTGTGGGACTGCTTTGGGATGGGGTTATTTTAAACAGCTTCCTTTTCCTGTTCTCCCTCCCTCTTTGGTTCTCCCAAATTTGTTAGTAGAGTAGAAGTACTAGGAAGACGATCAAAATCTAGGTGAGGAAAAAAAAAAACACATTTCAAAAGAACTTTTAACTTGTGAGTGGATTTTACATCTTTATCCCAAGGTTATTGAATTCTCCAACGCGCTTTGTTGGAAGGTCTATGAAACCACCAGAACTGTGAACTGGCTAAGTGGCAAAACTGGGGACAGGAAACTGGAAAGAATTTCTCATGAAAACAACTCCTGGGAAACTGTCCACTGTAAACAGAACTACACTCTGGCCAAGACAGATAATAAAACGAAAGACATGCTACTTTCTCTGCAAAAACAAAGCAACAAAACACATACAAAGACAACTGTTAAAAATTGTATTCCTAGACCCAAAGGAGGAAGTTTTAGCTATTTAAATTCTGCAATTTTGGACAAAATAGGCCACTGAGATTACACTGTGGAGAGAACATCCTAGAATAAATCAAGGACCTTGAAGTCAGGGTGAGTCTGACCTACTGAGCTGGTCCTGGTTGCTCACAAACAGAAGATTCAATTCAGTGTCTGAAGAACATTCCAGAACCATCTGATCTTGAATCACGTGATTCTCCCAGAGACCCCCATGTCTCCCGTGGCCTGTGTGTCCAGGTCTAAGCTTGGACAGCATTCCAAAACCCTTTTGCCTTTCTGCCTCAGGCTTCCTGAGTGACTTCAAATCTCATCTGTGTGATTTGCTTCTTCTGAGGCTCTAAGTGAGGCCTCCTTCAGAATGCTGACTATTGCTGAGTCCCAGAAAGGAAGCTCTATTCCAGAGGAGAATTCTGGTTAGAAAAATTTTTCTCCCTTACTTCCTCATTTATAATGTTTTCTTGAGCTTTTATTTGATTTTTTAATAGATAACATCTAAAGTCTAAAGGGATATGCAGTAAATTTCTCCCTCCTGCTTTCAAAGAGTGCCACCTCCTTAGTCTCCAGCCCCTCAACTGGGAACTTTTGCCATGAGTTTACTTGAGAGTTTTTTGTTTTTTTGTAAAATGTGTATTCAATCTAACATGAATATACCACCAAAAGTAGAATTCTACAGAGATTGCTCTGAACCTTTCATTTTATATGTATGTATATAGTAGTCTTTATCATTCTGTCTTAAATATGCATTGCATTCTACTGTGTAGTTGTGCCATTATTTATCTAATTAAGTAATTCTGACTAATTAAGTTTTTTCAATCCTACTATTTCAATGAATGCTTCAGAGAGTGAGTTTGAACACAATATAACTCTCATGTGTTCAAGTCTATCTCTTACATTTGTGGAAATGCTGTAGCAAAGAGTATATGCATTTGAAATATTGGTAGATCCTGCCCAGTTGTCCTTGTAGCCTCAAAGCATAGTGTATTTGTCTGTGGAAAACAGAAATGAATAGGATCGTAGGCACCCTTAATACAACTTCATTTCGTGCCAAGTATGAAGCAAAACCAGGCAATCCATGAAAACCGTAGAAACTTTTAGAAAATCAAGGATTCTTGTGATGTTGGAATATTGACCTCTCTCAGAGGTGAGACTTCGCAGCATGGAGCCTGGCAGGATGGGGACAAGATGGATGACGCTGAGCAGACAGATCTGATGAATACTTAAAGTAAACATACCAAATAAGCAAGAGCAGCCAAAATTGGTAGGCAGGATTGTAAATCAGGGCCCTATAACGATGTGTATTTTAATGTCCAAATAAACAATGGAAGCAGAGCTGTGATGGCCGAGTGGTTAAGGCGTTGGACTCGAAATCCAATGGGGTCTCCCCGCGCAGGTTCAAATCCTGCTCACAGCGCTATTCAGTAGCTTTCTGTTCTAATCGCGAGGCGATTTGTTTTTCGCTGTGAATCTCTGCTTCAAATTTTGTTTTTAAAAACCTGTAATAAAATTCCACGCTCTGATAACAGAAATGCAGGTAGCTTCCTTAAAGCGTTCTCTGGTATTTATAAGAAACCAGCCAACCATGGAACGGGCTGGCAGGAACTATAAAGATCTAGGGTCATAAATATCCTTGTGGTGTGTGTGTGTGTGTGTGTGTGTGTGTGTGTGTGCGCGCGCGCGCTCTTTAAAACTGTAGAAATGAGGAAGCTGAGGCAAAGAAGATACACAGCCCTGGCCAAGGCAATAAATCTAACCAAGGAAGAGTACGGATAAAAGTTGTGGGCACCGTGGCTGCACTCAGACCCAAACCATTGCACTTCTCGCTCAAAGGACTACCCTCGCTTATAAACACTTATTTCCATATGCCTGTTTCGCCTACTTTGAGCCCTTAAACATTGCTAGCCAATTTGTGTAATGATGACTGATAGTTTTAAATTTTATAATTATATTAACTTTGAACGTCTAAGTTCCTATGTGAACTTAGTTCTTAAAGAGTTTACCTTTATTGAATTATTACCTTCATTTCGCCTAATTTGAGAAGGTAGGTATTTCAGAATGTCTTCTCTGATGCAGTGTCTGAAATTATTTCCTCTGGAAAGAGTTTTGGCTATTTGGAGAGTGAGATTGAAAACATATGATTAATACCTCAAGGATGAGTTTTATTCCACTTTCAGTGTATCAAAATTGAAAATTCAACGGGTCATTAATAATTGATCCACACACAGCATCAGTATCTAAGTGCTAAAGAAAAATGAAATGGTTTGAGGAATGAACAGATGAACGACTGCAGAAATTAATGAAGCGTTCACAAGTAGAAACAATAGAAACAAGCATGTACGTAAATGAGGTTGGAGTGCCGGCAGGCGCTAACCACTGTCGTTTTGTCACATACATGATGCTCCAAAGCAGAAAGTTCTTTCATAATTATAAATATTTTAAGTGAATGTAGCATGCAAAATGACCCTGAATATAACCCATCAGCTTTACCAGAATACACACCTCCTTCCTGTCTAACTGATTTCCGTCTTCATTGTCAAACAACTATTTTCTCACCCATTCCAGTGAACAAAGACTAATAGAAAACATCGACACGAAAGGGGGCCAGTGGCGCAATGGATAACGCGTCTGACTACGGATCAGAAGATTCTAGGTTCGACTCCTGGCTGGCTCGATACCCCTATATTTTTAGGAGGAAGGAAAAAAAATTCTTTGTACTCTTTACAAACAAAAAAATTATTTCTAAGTTCTTAAAATTCTTCGAAGTAAATCATCTGATCTGGTTTTTAACCATCCGTGGTACCTGCCACACAGAGCAATTTCGGCTTTTCTTTAAGTCTGAATGGATGCTTAAAGTCTGGGTGGATGCTTAAAGTATCTGTCTCCTAAAACGTCCCCTTTATCTCGTTCCTTTCAATGATACTGAGAAGGGGAGTTGACAGAAAGGTCTTTGGAAAGACAACTTCAAAAATTAAATATGGAATATTATTTGACCATAAAAATAAATGAATTTCTGATACATGTTACACATGAAGGAACCTTGAAGATACATGCTAAGTGAAAGAAGTCAGACACAAAAAGCCATATGTTGTATGATTCCGTTTATATGAGATGTCCAGAATAGGCAAATCCAGAGACAGTAGTTGCCAAGAACTGGGGAAAGGGTACAGAGTTGATTTTTGTGTGATGGAAATGTGAAACATGATAATGATGAAGGTTGCATAACTCTGGGAATATACTCAAAAACACTGAATTGTGCACTTTTGTGTGAATCTTACAGTATATAAAGTATATCTTAATTTTTAAAAATCAAAGAAGCAAGAAAGAAAAGAAAAATATGACCAACATTTTCTTCATTAATTGTCCCCCATTGGGCAGGGTTCTCCCTCTTTAAGCTCTTCCCTGCACAATTTCTGTCTCGGAGCATGGGTCATAGAGGGAAAATAAAGGACATCGACTGGAGAAATTGAATCTGGAAATATGCTTCTATGGACAGATGAAATCATAGCGTCCCCCTCAATTCAGCGATCTTGGCGAAGATACGCCCTGACACCTGAGAAAGCTATTCAGACTCGTATCTCTCCGCCCAGCCCCGGATCTCAAACAGAAGAGCGCTACAGCCTCACCATCAAACTCAGAGACTATTCAGAGTTGTAAGGAATCCGAGGCAGAAATTAAACCGACAGGAAGAGGGCAAGGATGTCGAACGAGTCAAGGAAAGTAGCAGTTTGGGGGTGGTGTCTCTTTCAACAGCTTGATCTCCTTTCCAGGTGTTCCTGGGCGTGACTTTAGACTCTTGGAGCAAAGTGGAGGCGTCTGGGAAGGAAATCAAGGTGAAGATAGAAAGGAACAAAAACATGCAAAATTTCACTTGGTAGTACTTATGTATTGTAGCTCAGACGGTAAGGAATCTGCCTGCAATGTGAGAGATCCACGTTCAATCCCTGGGTCAAGAAGATTCCCTGGATGAAGGGAAAGGCTGCCCACTCCAGTATTCTTGCCTGGGAAATCCCATGGACAGAGGAGCCTGGCTGGATACAGCCCATGGGGTCGCAAAGGATCGGATACAACTGAGCGACTAACACTTTTCTTCACATTTTACGGAAGCTGATTGGCTCCGTACATTGTGCGTTCTAAGCGGTGCTGGCAATTAAAAGAATGAACCTGCCACGCGTCTACTCCTCGTTTGATATATGATCTGTTGGGCTGTTACCCAGTTAAAAGGCTGGAGTGGGGGCAGAATGGGGAGGATCAGTCAGTCAGTTCAGTCGCTCAGTCGTGTCCGACTCTTTGCGACCCCATGAATCGCAGCACGCCGGGCCTCCCTGTCCATCACCAACTCCCGGAGTTCACTCAGACTCAGGTCCATTGAGTCAGTGATGCCATCCAGCCATCTCATCCTCTGTCGTCCCCTGCTCCTCCTGCCCTCAATCCCTCCCAGCATCAGAGTCTTTTCCAATGAGTCAACTCTTAAACAATGGCCCAAAGAATCTGGAACTTCCTGATGTAAACGCTTCTCAAAACTTGGCGGAGGAGAATCGCTAAGAGGGAGTATTATGCCCAGTTTTCTAGATTTCAACCCTCGGAGATTCTATAGTGATTCTAGGATGCAGCTCATGAATTTTTAGCAAACTGATGTTGTATTTTATTATCCTCTTTTTCCAACTAGTAACGACAGGGAACTTCCACGGTAGAAGGGGAAAATAGAGCGTCTATATTAAAATAGAGCGTTTAATATTATTCCACGAGGCTTTAACCAGCCAAGGTAACCAACTTTTCTATTCTCAAGATTTTTGGACTGGTTTTTTTTTTGGTTGTGGTGGTGGCTTGTTGTAAAAGGAAGTCCGTTTCAACTTCCCTTTCAAATAAACAAAAACACATTTGATATATTCATCAAATCACTCTTGGACCTAAAGGAGATAACAGGTTCTTTTCCCAAAATTTCGGGGAAGTTCTTCCCCTCCTCAAAAAAAAAAAAAAAAAAAAAAACTACAGAGATAATACTGTGAAGTATTATTTCCTTTCCCCCAGAATGTTGGGTTAGGGTTAAGATGCCCTGTCCAAAACAATAGACATTAACACATGCTTCTAAATTCAGTCTATTTTTAAAAGAAAAATCGTGCAATCTCATTAATTTTTATTGATTGCATGTCAGAATGATAATATTCGGAGTTAAAACATTAAAATTAATTCCAATTGTTTATTTCTACTTCTTAAAATATGACTACTAGAAAAATTAAACTTACTCATTATGTGATATTATTACCTCTCACATCGTCCTATGGTTATTGATGTAGTAACATCAGTAAAGTGTGATCAATTTGCCAGGGAAGTGGTTCTTTTGAGCAGGCTCCACAGCAGTGTCATATTCCCAAGAATTTGTATTTGATTTTCACTTCAATAAAATGTGTATTATTCTCTAGAGGCAATTTCTAGTGTGTGAAAATGGAAACTTTCTCACAATATATTTATCTGTTTTTCTTTTTCTCTATCGAAGAGGGCTAAAAAACTTGTTTCATAAGTAAAAGATCCTGAAATGAAATTTGGCAGAGCTCTCTTCATAGGCTTTATCCTTGTGAAAAGTGTTAGCCTTCATTTTGTTGAACACAGTCTGGGGAATTAACCTTGATCAAGCCTATGTTGTCCAATTGCTGAATGATGTGGGAAACTAAGAGTCTCATGTTTACTTCATCTATGTGGTTTCTGAAGATGGCAGGCACTGGAAGTTTCATAAGAAGAGAAGTAAAGACTGAGTGAACTATGTAAAAAGTTGCATGAAAAATCATTTCACACGAGGTATGACTGAAGCACTATAAATTACTATTTGGACACCAAACAATTCAGATTTTCATTGGATGACAATGCCCCTCTCATATGTGACGAGATTATCAGCGATTTACTTTGCAATCTTCAGATATTTTGGCTTTCATCTTTGAGGTTACCATATGAGAGTTTACAATGAGAGCTCCAGCAGTTACTAGAAACCACTGCTTTTTCTTTTTGTTTTTGTGTGTGTGTATAATCCCCACAACCAGTCTTAATTCTTTCTGGCATCCTAGGATATTTACCACACATGATGGTCAATAAATATTTGTGAATGGATCAGTGAATACCTAATTTCTTTTCTGTACAACTGTGGAAGTCAGTAGAATGGAGCTGTACACTGAAGATGCTGATGGCTGCACGAACTCTTAGAACCAGAAAGCTAAACTCTTTCCTCTTATTGTGTCTCTCCTGCACCCTCTACTGACAAAATTTCAGTGCCACCTGGCACAAGAAAATAGAAGTTTAAAAGGCCCAGATCCCTCTGCAAAAAAAAAAAAAAAAAATCTAAAAGGGTGAATTTGGAGCTGACACATGCATTAGAGAAAAAAAAAAAAAAAAAAAACACAGCACTGTTTTTCCTCCTGTATGTCTTCTTCAGTACTCACACAGAACACTTTACTTCAGACACTTCTGGCCAGTAAATATGTGGAAGCTCCTCCCCAGCCAAGCAATTTTGCAACACCGAGTGTCCTATAGTTTAACTCAATGCTGACATTATTTTTCTGGAAATAGCCTCAGATCCCAAAGCTTACAATGAGATTAGTCCCTCGCTCCCATTTCAGAAGCCAAAGGAACATAGTAGGTCCCCGCATTATCCCAACACATAAACAGGTGGCAAATTTCAGTAAATTTTTGGAAACTAAGAGTCAAATAAATATGCTAAATTCAAACACACACACACACAAAGAGACACAGGATGTCTTTGATAGACTAACTAGTAGACTCTATAGGGATGAGAAAAGAAATGATCAACCTGAAGGCCTAGAAACTACCCAAGCTGAAACATAAAGGAAAAAAAATAATAAGAAGCACTTTTAAGAGTTACTGATTAATACATTTGTAATGAGAATCCCAGAAGGTGAGAAGAGAGGAAAGAACAGAAAAAATATTGGGAGAGTTAATGATCTAGTATTTTTTCCCAAGATAAGGAAATACAGGTATCTCTCACTTTTCTAAAGTTCACTTTGCTGCCACTTCATTTTTAGGAAAGACCTGCTTTAGTACTTGTTTTGGTAGACAGCTTGTTAAAAAACAGAGACACTACTCTGCCCACAAAAGTCCTTATAGTCAAAGCTATGGTTTTGCCAGTAGTCTTGTATGGATGTGAGAGTTGGACCATAAAGAAAGCTGAGTGCAGAAGAATCTATGCTTTTGAATTGTGGTGTTGGAGAAGACTCTTGAGAGTCCCTTGGACTGCAAGGAGATCCAACCAGTCCATCCTAAAGGAAATCAGTCCAGAATATTCATTGGAAGGACTGATGCTGAAGCTGAAGCTCCAATACTTTGGCCATTTGATGAGAAGAGCTGATTCATTAGAAAAGACCCTGATACTGGGGAAAATTGAAGGCGGGAGGAGAAGGGGACAACAGAGGATGAGATGGATGCATGGCCTCATCGACTCAATGGACATGAGTTTGAGCAAGCTCCTTGGAGATGGTTAAGGACAGGGAAGTCTAGTATGCTGCAGTCCATGGGTCGCAAAGAGTCGGACACGACTGAGCGACTGAACAGCAGCAAGTTTTGCAGGGAGCCATTGTAGAGGCTGAGCGCATCAGGAGCAGCAAGGGCGGGGCCGCCAAGCTCCTCCCCCAGGTACTATACTGTGCATCTCACCTTCAGGCCGCCACAGCTTGGACAGTGTCTGTGAGCATCTGTGCTGTATCTCCACTAACTTTGTACATTCATATGTAAGAAGTGTCCTAAGATAATTGTTTCTTCACTTCATGCCAATTCAGCTTGTGAAATGTTTTATAGGAATGCTCTGCTTTCTGATAGTGGAGGAACCTGTACATCAAACCTCAGCTCCAAGGTCAGAGAATTCCAAGCTATCTAATTCTCTATCTATCTGAAACGGTAGACTTTCATCAGAAATTAGGTATGCCAGAAGATAATGGAATAGCATTTGAAAGTGATGAGAGGCTACTTTTAAAAAAATCTGTAAACTCAGAATTCTCCACCAAGCAAAAAATATTTCCCAAAGCTGAATAGGAAATAAAAGTCCTTCCTGACAAACAAAAACTGAAGTGCATTTCTATCAGACCTGCAAAACAGGAAATGTTATAAGGTGGTCTCAGGAAGAGAGAATACAAAGCAATGAATATACACAAAAATGGATACAATAGAGGTACATATAAGCAATATTTCCCCCAATTTTAATCACTCTAAAAATGACTGACTGCATTAGACAAAAATAGTAGTGGCATATTGTACAATAATAGCATACATGAAAACAAACTCTGTGGCAGCAATGACACACAATATAGGAAGAAGTATATTACTGCAAGCTTCTTACATTGTAAAGGAAGCAGCAAAGTACAATTTGAAGGTAGATTTTGAATGATTGTAGTTGTATATAGAAAACCGTAGGGAAAACACTATTTGTTTAAGACATACAAATGATAAGGCAACACTCTAGATATAATCAAATCATATAAGATTTTCACATATTTCAAAGACACAAAAAAAGAGATAAAAGAAAGGAGAACATAGAAAGAAACTAATAAGACAGTGGATTTTTTAAAAAATACAAGTATATCATTTACATTATATCTAAATTCCCTAAATCCACCAATTATAGACAGAGCCTGTCAGATTGGATAAAAAGAGTTCAGAGTCAACTATATGCTGGACTATTATCCAAGTTTGCACAAGAAACTATCATTTCCAGATAAGATACTTGCTAAAGTAACTGGATCCCTGAGTCAGGAAGATCCCCTACAGAAGGAATGGCTACTCACGCCAGAACTCTCGACTGGGAAATCCCATAGACAGAGGAGCCTGGCAGGCAACAGTTTCCAGAGTCGCAAAAGAACTGGACATGACTAGGCATCAACAAAACCAATTCTACCGGGAGTGGGGTTCGAACCCACGCAGACAGATGTCTATTGGATCTTAAGTCCAACGCCTTAACCACTCGGCCATCCCGATGGTGAGCACTAGTACCTACAAGTCAAATATTACTGGGTTAAAATTAATTAGGCTTTCTAAATTCCATATATATGTGTTAATATACTGTATTGGTGTTTTTCTTTCTGACTTACTTCACTCTGTATAATAGGCTCCAGTTTCATCCACATCATTAGAACTGATTCAAACGCTTTCTTTTTAATAGCTAAGTAATATTCTATTGTGTATATGTACCACAGCTTTCTTATCCATTCGTCTGCCGATGGACATCTAGGTTGCTTCCGTATCCTAGCTATTGTAAACGGTGCAGCAATGAACATTGGAGTACATGTGTCTCTTTCAGTTCTGGTTTCCTCGGTGTGTATGGAATTTAGAAAGATGGTAACGATGACCCTATATGTGAGACAGCAAAAGAGATACAGATAAAAAGAACAGATTTTTGGACTCTGTGGGAGAAGGGGAGGGTGGGATGATTTGAGAGAATAGCATTGAAGCATGTATATTACCGTATGTGAAATAGATTATCAGTATAAGTTCGAAGTATGAAGCAGGGCACTGGGACAACCCTGAAGATGGGATGGGGAGGGAGTTCAGGACGGGGGACACATGTACACCCATGGCTGATTCATGTCAATGTATGGCAAAAACCACTACAATATTGTAAAGTAATTAGCCTTCAATTAAAATAAATAAATAAAATTTAAAAATTGATTAGGCTTCCCTGGTGGCTCAGATGGTAAAGAATCCTCCTGCAATGTAGGAGACCTGCAAATTAATTAGACTTTGTAGTCCCTGGAACATTATGAATAATTTTACACCCTTGAGATTGGAGAGCAAGCTTTAAAGAGAAAAAACAAATCCTTATAATGCTTCTTGGAAAAACTAATGAAATACAGTAAGTCTAGTTAACATCCGTCTTATATACATCTTATATATATTTTTTTTCTTGTGATGAAAACTTTTAGGATCTACTCTCTTAACAACTTCCAAATATTCAATACAGTATTATTGTTAATAACTATACTACCATGGTGTACCTTACATCTCCATAACATTTCTTTTATAACTGGAAATTTGTACCTTCTGACCCCTTTTATTCCTTTAACCCATCCTCCATTCCCCTCTCAATCACCAATCTGTTCTCTGTGTCTATGAACTCAATTTTGATTTATTTTGTTTTTTGGATTCCAAATGTAAATAAAACATTCAGGATTTGTCTTTTCCTGTCTCACTTATTTCATGTAGTATAATTCCCTCAAGGCTTAAAAATCAATGAAAGGTCATCAATAATAAAATCAGTATTTTTATTATACATTGAGATTGAAGTCACTCAGTCGTGTCCAACTGTTTGCAACCCCATGGACTGTAGCCTACCAGGCTCCTCCATCCATGGAATACTGGAATGGGTTGCCATTTCCTTCTCCAGAAGATCTTCCCAACCCAGGGATCGAACCCGGGTCTCCCACATTGTAGGCAGATGCTTTACCATCTGAGCCACCAGAAAGTCCACTATTTTTCATTACTTGGATAGTTAAACAAACAAATAATGTTTGCTTTATGCCAAAACAAAATGTTGAGAACACATACTAATCACAAACTTAGGAAAAGACTGTTCTGTAGCAATGGTAACAAGTAGGCACCAGACCTGAATTTAAACCAATTGATCTATCCATGATAATTGTTTTGTGAACATTTGCACAACCAATCACTGTCAACTCCTGCTTTCTGAAATGAGCCAGCCAGGATGCACTTACTTCAGTAAACATCCCTTTGAGTGCCAACCAAACAACAAGAGTCTCTCCAGAAGAACCATGCTTCCACAGAATATGTCAACCCACTGACCCTCTGAAAGTCTACCCTAAGTCCCCTCTCAGAAAATATCAGTCATCAGCTCTTTCAAAGGGATAGTGCCTTACCAGCACTGCTCCCTCCTTAAATGAACATAGGCTTTGGATTTCAAGCAGTGAATGGTGAAAATGCCCCTTTGCCAAATTTGAAATGCTGAAATTTCATTTTTTGCTGGGACTGTGTTTGCTGGGGGCAGGGGTGGAGGAGAAGGAAGGTAGTGTCACTGCTGAAGAACAAATGAAGTCAACATTCATTCCCAAGTTGATGTCTGTGAAGTTATCTCCAATTTGTTAGGTGACTGCAGCAAAATTAATCAGTTCAGTTCAGTTCAGTTCAGTCGCTCAGTCATGTCCAACTCTTCGCGACCCCATGAATTGCAGCACACCAGGCATCCCTGTCCATCACCAACTCCCAGAGTTCACTCAAACTCACGTCCATCGAGTCGGTGATGCCATCCAGCCATCTCATCCTCTGTCGTCCCCTTTTCCTCCTGCCCCCAATCCCTCCCAGCATCAGAGTCTTTTCCAATGAGTCAACTCTTTGCATGAGGTGGTCAAAGTACTGGAGTTTCAGCTTTAGCATCATTCCTTCCAAAGAAATCCCAGGGCTGATCTCCTTTAGAATGGACTGGTTGGATCTCCTTGCAGTCCATGGGACTCCCAAGAGTCTTCTCCAACACCACAGTTCAAAAGCATCAATTCTTTGGCACTCAGCTTTCTTCACAGTCCAACTCTCACATCCATACATGGCCACTGGAAAAACCATAGCCTTGACTAGACAGACCTTTGTTGGCAAAGTAATGTCTCTGCTTTTGAATATGCTATCTAGGTTGGTCATAACTTTCCTTCCAAGGAGTAAGCGTCTTTTAATTTCATGGCTGCAGTCACCATCTGCAGTGATTTTGGAGCCCCCAAAAATAAAGTCTGACACTGTTTCCACTGTTTCCCCATCTATTTCCCATAAAGTGATGGGACCAGATGCCATGATCTTAGTTTTCTTAATATTGAGCTTTAAGTCAACTTTTTCACTCTCCCTTTTCACTTTCATCAAGAGGCTTTTTAGTTCCTCTTCACTTTCTGCCATAAGGGTGGTGCCATCTGCATATCTGAGGTTATTGATATTTCTCCTGGCAATCTTGATTCCAGCTCGTGCTTCTTCCAGCCCAGGGCTTCTCATGATGTACTCTGCATATAAGTTAAATAAGCAGGGTGACAATATACAGCCTTGGCGTACTCCTTTTCCTATTTGGAATCAGTCTGTTGTTCCATGTCCAGTTCTAACTGTTGCTTCCTGACCTGCATATAGGTTTCTCAAGAGGCAGGTCAGGTGGTCTGGTATTCCCATCTCTTTCAGAATTGTTCACAGTTTATTGTGATCCACACAGTCAAAGGCTTTGGCATAGTCAATAAAGCAGAAATAGATGTTTTTCTGGAACTCTCTCGCTTTTTGCATGATCCAGTGGATGTTGGCAATTTGATCTCTGGTTCCTCTGCCTTTTCTAAAACCAGCTTGAACATCTGAAAGTTCATGGTTCACGTATTGCTGAAGCCTGGCTTGGAGAATTTTGAGCATTACTTTACTAGCGTGTGAAATGAGTACAATTGTGCAGTAGTTTGAGCATTCTTTGGCATTGCCTGTCTTTGGGATTGGAATGAAAACTGACCTTTTCCAGTCCTGTGGCCACTGCTGAGTTTTCCAAATTTGCTGGCATATTGAGTGCAGCACTTTCACAGCATCATCTTTCAGGATTTGAAATATTCAGTTAGTAAGTAACAAAAGCCTTGCAGTGGCCCATATGAGGACTGAACCTACATCCTTGGTGTTATTACCACCATGCTCTAACCAACTAAGCTGCGTAGTCAGCTGGCAAAGAAACCTTTTCATACAAAAGTAATACAAAGATTCAGATTCTGGTACCTGCTTTAAAATAGTACATCAACAAATTGGACAAGATAGAAAGAAATAAATTCCCAGAAACATACAATCTACTGGGACTGAATACTGATGAAACAGAAAATCTGAACAGCCCTATTACTAGCAAGAAGTTGAATCAGTAATCAAAAACCTCCCAACAAACAAATGTCTAGGACCAGTAGCTTCACTAATAAATTCTACCAAACATTCAAAAAATTAAGACCAATCCTTCTCAGATTCATCCAAAAAATCAGAGAGGGGGAAATTCTTCTAAACACATTTTACAAGACAAGCATTGCCCTGATACCTAACAAGGAAAAGGATGTTACCTCACATACTGAGGAATGGAATGCTGATTTACACATGACTTTGCATGAACTTTATGTTAACTAGAACAGCCTATCTTGTGGCCGATCAAAAATATCTGGTATACTTTGCTTTAATCATTAAAGAAGAGTGCATTGTCCAGAAGTAAAATATGTCTGCTTTGAAAATAGAGGTAAAGCTAAGTGATTTCTGTGATAGTCCAAGTCAGAGATGCTGGTGGCTAAAAGAAGATGATAGCACTGGAGGTGGAAAGAAGTTGCCAGATTGTAGATAAACTTTTAGAGTAGAACCCCATCAATATTGGTTGATGGATTTTTCATTCACTTAACAAACATTTATTGATTGCCCACTGTGTACACTCTTGTAAGAACCAGGCACTGAGCAATGGACAAAGGATATGAAAAATCCATGGCCCTATGGAGCTTACTATTCTCATCTGGGAGACAGATGATGAACTGTATAAATAAAATATTTATACTTCTGATAATGATACATTGCTATGAAGAAGAGTAAAGAATAAAGGAGATTTAGTGGTTTGACCTTCCCCCTCCCCCGCCCCCCCACCATTTGGCTGCTGCTGCTGCTGCTAAGTCGCTTCAGTCGTGTCCAACTCTGTGCGACCCCATAGACGGCAGCCCACCAGGCCCCGCCATCCCTGGGATTCTCCAGGCAAGAACACTGGAGTGGGTTGCCATTTCCTTCTCCAATGCATGAAAGTGAAAAGTGAAAGTGAAGTCGCTCAGTCGTGTCTGACCCTCAGCGACCCCATGGACTGCAGCCTTCCAGGCTCCTCCATCCATGGGATTTTCCAGGCAAGAGTACTGGAATGGGGTGCCATTGCCTTCTCTGCCCCATTTGGACCCTTTTATTAATACCTTCTTAACATTTTAAAATATTCCAACTCATGAACACAGGATAACTTTCCATTTACTTAGATCTTCTTTAATTTCAATGTTCTGTTGTTTTCAGGGTACATTCAGCTTTGGATTAGGGCAGTGCTTTGAACCAAAGACATGAGTAGGAAGAGGCAGAGAATGGTGGTTAACACCATGTAGAAACAGCCTTTAAAAGGTGACAAAACCTCCTCAGAGTCACTGAACTAGAAAGCGGCAGGTCGAGGATGCTTCCCCAGTGCCTTCTGCGGACTTCTGAGCTCGAAGCTGTCCTGCCTCCCTGCTCTGGCCTCTGTGGATGTAGATGCTTCAACCAAGTGCCTCCCACTTGTTTGTTTTTCTGTCTCTTGTTGGTCAAGATGCTCCAGAGGAGGATTTTTTAACCTGCTTCCTCGTTATTGCCAAAGATGGCTGTTTCATCCTCACCTCTATTTTCTTATGAGGACCCTACTGTTACCCTGGGCTCCCTGCCCGATTCCTGGTCCTGTTTGCCAGAAAATTACTACAAGCAACTTCGTAGGCACACAGCGTCCTCTGCTCCTACCCAGGCGCATTGGATTAGAGTCTCTGGAGTAGGGCCAGAAATCTGCATGTGTAACAGGCTCCCTAGGTAACTGTGATGTTCTTTGGGGCTGGCGAGCTCAGGTTTGACAATTTTTAAAGAGATGACCACGGAAGACCCTTTCTGGACTCTGAATAGCGATCTGACTGAGGTGAGGGAGGAAGCCATGAAGATTTATGGAGAAATAGGAATAGATAGAGTTGAGAGGAGCAGGGGCAAGCATTCTGAGGCAGGAGTAATATTCTGCTGCTGCAGAAATATTCAAAGTGCTATAAGGGATCTAAGGAAAGTGGTGAGATTGTGGATCAGAGGGTGGGGATGAGATTGATAGGGAGCAGGAAAAAAGGGAAGACTGGAAAATAGACATGCCAAGACTGAAAGAGAGAGAGAGATGAAAGACAGAGAGACGAAAGAGAGAGACTGAAGTAGAGAGAAGATGGAAAGAGAATTGTGGAACAAAGAGACAAACAGACTGAATATTGGGGCAAATGAGGGGGACTGAAAGTATGCTGGAGGGCGGGGTGGGGGAAAGAGGGGCTCCTGAGGTAGAAAGAGATGGCCCCTGAAGGAGAGGGGAGAGTGAGGCACAGGCATGGAGACTGAGGGCCAGAGGGAAGGGAGATCAAGGGACAAGAGAGGAGAAAATCAAGAGCAGAGAGAGAATTGGATATCCAGGGGCCACAGCCACAGGGCTCTATATACAGACTCTGGCGTCCCTGCCTTGCTTGAATGGTTCCAACAGAAGCTTGACCTGTTCCAGGACAGGAGTCTGCAAACATACCTGAGCTCCTGATCAAAGACTATAAATTGAAAGGCCAGCCCTTCGGACAATAGAGGAAGTCTTGAGTGAGTGGTGGGAACATAGCCCCTAGAGCCCTCCCACAAAGGACTGGACAGCATGGACATCGGGCCTGTACCATGGCTGGGCCCTCTGCTCCTGGTTTCCCTCTGGGCGTCCTCAGCTCCAGGTAGGAGGATCCTGAGAGTCAGGCCGGGGCCCCCTTGGGGAGCCCCGGCCTGACTCTTTCCCCTCCACGTCCCACAGCTTCCCTCCTTCGGCGCCTTGGTCAGCACATCCTGAGGTTTCAGGAGAGCTCAGCCTTGGGCTTGGGGCTGGGCCCAGATTCTGTGACCCTCCCAAAAGAGGGGTGGTTGGAGCAGCCACTGGACCCCTTCAATGCCTCTGACAGACGCTCCTTCCTGCAGGTAAGGCCAGGAGAGCGGAGATCCACTGCCCACCCTACTCCCTTCTCAGTCCCCCTACTCCACCTCTCAGTCTCTGCTTTCTATTCCTATCTCTACACCTCTGTCACCTCGTCCTCTCCCCATCAGTCTTACCTGATATCTGCTGTCAGTATCCCTATGGCCCTTTAGTCTAGCCCCTCTGTGTCTTAGATTTGCCCTCTATCCCCCAGTCTCCCCTTCCTTTCTTTAGCCTCCCACTTTTTTTGGTCCTTGGGTCCTATCCTTCAGTCTTTCCTTTTCCCTGTCATTCACTCTCACTCCCTCATTGCCCCTCACTACCACCCCCCTTCTCCCTGTCCTTCAGATTAATCACCAAATGCACCACCAAGTCTCAATATGGAGCAAAAATCTGGACCAACTTTGGAACCAGACCTGGCTCACAATAGGCACTTGAAGATATGTATTGAATGAATGAACAGATTTACCACTTTTATACCTACTCTTTTACACTTGCTCTCCCCACAGTCTCCAAAGGTCATCTCACACAGGCCTTATTTCTAAATCCACCTGCATTCATTAATTATTCTACAATAATTATCTCAATATAGAGCAAGTGCCTACCACTTCCTAGCCACTATTCTTGACCCTGGGATTATCAAAGTGAAAGAGCTGAAAAAAATATCTGCCCTTGTAGATATTACATTCTAGATGAGGAGACAAACAGGAGAGAAATGAACATGTAAATAAACAAGTCAATGTCAGATAAAAAAGATCCATTAGGGAAAGAGACCAGAATGAACAGGGAATAAAGAGTAGGTCAGAACTCTCACGATTCCATTTCTTCCTCCCCATCCCACCTCTTAGCGGTACTGGGTAAATGACCAACATTGGACCAGCCAGGATGGACCTGTATTCCTGCATCTGGGGGGTGAAGGCAGCCTTGGACCTGGTTCAGTGATGAGAGGTAAGAAGCAAGCATGAGGAAAGACGGGGGAAGCTGGTGGAGGCGAGGAAGGGGAGTTGTATACTGTGAAGTGCTGTAAAGCCTGAGGTTTGCAAGAGTTGACACCCACCTCACACATATCCCCTTTGGACTCTTCACAGGGCACCCTGCAAATCTGGCCCCAATCTGGGGGGCCCTGGTGATAAGTCTGGAACATAGATTTTATGGCCTGAGTATACCTGCTGAGGGGCTGGACATGGCCCAGCTCCGCTTCTTGTCCAGCCGCCATGCGTGAGTGGGGGTAGGGGATGTTTGGGGTCATGGGACTGAGGATGACTATATTTTGGCTTCTCTACATCTTTGTATCTTCTTCCATTGCCCAAAGTTGACCTCTGAGTCCCTGGTCCCATGTTTTCTTCTCTGTCTTTCAGTGTTTTATTCTTTCTTTTTCTGTCTCTCCATCTCTCTCCCTCCCTATCCTTTATTTCTCCACCTCTTCCACTGTATTCTTATCTTTTGCTATCATACTATGACCTGCTGGTCCAGAATACCAGAATCCCTTATGTGGATGACACAGCTTCCTCACTGGTCTCCTTGTTTCTGTCCTTGATCCCATCAGTCTATTCTCCAGATGAAGAGCCAGAGTGATCATTAGACCACAATCCAGATCACCTCTCTCCTGGCTCAAATCCCTCACATGTCTCTCATCGCACTCAGAGCAAAGACAAAACCTTTGCAACATCTCCTCCACCAGCCTCTGGATCTGCTTTGGAAGCTCCTATGCTGGCTTTGGAGGCTCCCCAGTTAGCTCTCTGGCCTCTCTCTCCCTCTTACTGGGCTCCAGGTACACTGAAGTCCTTGCTGTTCTCCAGACTTGCAGGCACATCGCTTCCTTGAGCCTTTGAACTCTGCCTTCTTCAAAGAGTGGGCTTCCCCCAGATATTTGTCTAGCTCCCTCTCTCACTTCCTTCAGTGCACCCTACACCTATACCAAATCCCTTCTCTTTCTTTCCTCCCTCACCTACTTTATTGTCCCCCCCAGGACTTATCTCTCCCTTTTCTGCTTTCTATCTCTGTATCTGTCTGTAATCAGTCTGACTTTCTCTGCCTCACTCTTGTCTCCATCTTTTTGTGTCCCCATCTGTATCACACTGCCTGTATATTCCTCTCTGTCTCTTAATCTTTTCACAGGCTAAACTAGTTTCCAACTGCAGTAGGATTACACTAACTACAAACTGTTTCAGAAAGGTTAGGGAGAGGAGAAAGCATTTGGGATTAAAAAAAAAAAAAGATGCTAGGGTATTCCCTGGTGATTAGGTGATTAGGGCTTCACGATTCCACTGAAGGGGTCATGGGTTCGATCACTGCTAATTGGGGAACTAAAATCCCAGAAGCCTTGTGGTACTGCCAAAGGGAAAGAAAAAAAGGAAGGATGTTAGATATATTCCAATATCTGTCTCTTTTTCTAATCGTGCTTCCCTCTCCGCCAATACCTCCTAACCTATCCAGCCTAGGCCCCTTCCTCTTCCTGAGTAGCTCTCTTTGATAGTCTCCAATCCCTCCTATAATTTAGATTTTCACCTAAACTGTCTTGAAGATTTTTCTTCTCCCACCTAGTCTGGAAGTGAAGAGTGGAAGCTTTCCAAATGAGTCTCCCCTGATCTAGGCACTTGTGCGGAAATGAGTGTGTAGGTATAGGGAATCCTCAGAAATACCTCATGAGAAAAAAACCCTAGCTTCTGGCCAGGCTCTCTCCATTCTTGTCTCTGGATCCCCGCCTGTAAGTCGGGGAATCTTCAGGGATTCCTACCCATGGGAACCGACTCAGCCTCTCCTCTGACCCTAGGCTGGCGGATGCGGCCTCTGCCCGCCTCACACTCTCCCGCCTCTTCAACGTCTCCTCGACCAGCCCCTGGATCTGCTTCGGAGGTTCCTATGCTGGCTCCCTGGCTGCCTGGGCCCGGCTAAAGGTCCTGGGACCCCTCTGGGTGGACTGGGGGCAAGGAACTTGGACTGCGAGGTCCATAACTCAGATAATAGGAAAACCTCCTTCCAGACCCTCCTCCCTCCATCCCCCATCCCAATCTGCCTTCGTAAGAGTTCAGTGTGTAGAAGATCACACAACGAGTGAGTGACACAGGGGCGGGCAGATATGGGATCCCAGTCCTTCAGCCCCCAGGCTGATAACTTGTTCTCCCTCAGTTTCCCCATCTCTTTTTTGCCTCCATCGCCTCTTCCGCTCCGGTGCGGGCCATACTGGATTTCTCCAAGTATAATGACGTAAGGATGGCGGGCGGTGGGCCCGGGGGGAGGAAGGCCTCGGTGGTGCGAATCACCTGATATTCTTCCGCGACCGGACTTTAGGTGGTGTCTAGAAGCCTAATGAACACTGCGATTGGCGGATCCCTGGAGGTATGAGTTGGGGCCCAGTCGGAGGGGGATAGGGAAAGAGAAAAGGCCTTGAGGATGGGGGCCAGAGAAAACGGCTGAAGCTTGCAAGGTGTTGGGGTCTCAGAGACTTGGGAGCCCCGAGAGGTGGGTGAATTTGGGAAGGCGAGAGCTGAAGATGGGTCTGGGTACCAAGAAGGGAGAACCCAACAGGGGCGGGGCTGATACGGGGGCGGGGTCTGAGGACGGACGACCCTATCAGGAGGCTGTATTTGTGTGGGCGGGGCCTGGGGTGGGACAGCCCGGAGGAGGAGCCGGAAGAGGGTGGGGCCTCGAGCAAAAGCGAGTTTCAACTGCCCCCTGTATGAATCTGAATGTGGAAAAGTGGGGAGCCCAGGGAGGATGAGGGTCACGGAAAGGGAAAGGCCGAACCCCGGGCCCAAGTCTTCACCAACGCTGCCTTTCGCTCTCCGCAGTGCCGGGCGGCGGCGTCCGCAGCCTTTGCGGAGGTGGAGCGGCGGCTGCGCGCGAGCAGAGGGGCTTGGGCAACGCTGAGCGTGGAGCTGGGAGCGTGCGGGTCTCTGGAGCGCGCTGAGGACCAGGCCGAGCTTCTGGGGGCGCTGCAGGCACTCGTGGGAGGTGCGGTGCAGTACGATGGGCAAGCTGGAGCGCCCCTGAGTGTGCGACAGCTCTGCAGACTCCTCCTCGGTGATCGGGGCAACTGCAAGGGCAACTGCAGCGGCTCTGCACCCTACCGCGGGCTTCGTCGGGCAGTGCAGGTGAGAACCCTAAGCACCGCCAAGAATGAGCAGAGCGAGGATTCCTGCTCCACCTCCGCTGTGTGAACTTGGGCAAGAGTAAACCCTTCTGCACCTTAGTTTCCTCGTGTGTAAAATGGGCATTACATCTCAAAAGGACCTCGGAGGTGAAATGAGGTAGGAGCAGTATGCCCTAGGGAACAGGGAGCCCGGAGCACAGTAGGCAGATGTTAGCGACTGTGCTTAATATTTTGCCTACGTTGTTCTGTCCTCTTTCTGGGGCCTGCAAGAGAATCTGGCACACAGCAAACTCTCAAATAGTGTTTGTAGAATGAAGGAAAAACAATAGTCCAGGGGACACAGTTGTCCTCGGGACACAGTTCTCCTAGAGAGCGGGGCTCCTAGCCTCAGACTCCCTCGCACTCCAGCCTCTACAATCTAGCTATCACTTTTCCATCGATGTCTACACCAAATGCTGTGCGGTGTGTTTCACATATATTATCTCATTGAATTCTTAAAATAGTTCTAGGAAGTAAACACTACTATTGTCCCCACACACAACTGAGGAAACTGAGATCTAAGATATTCTCACTTGCCCAAGATCAACTTTACAGATGAGAAGTTCCTAGTCATCTAGCACCTTAATTTCTCACCCATAGGGACCTAGGTCCCCAGCACCTCTGACCAGTGACCCCAGGAAAACGCAGAAACTCACTCTTCTGACTTCTGACTTTGACCCATAGGGACCAATGGCTCCAGGCCCTGCCCTGGCTTGATGGCCCTGGGGTGGACGGCGGGCGGCGGGGGTGGGGGGGGTGGGGGGTGCCCAGGTCTGCGGGGGCGAGGAACGTATGTCTGCATATATGTATGTGTATTGTCCTTTAGGTTGTCACACACAGCCTGGGTCAGAGGTGTTTAAGCATTCCTCGAGCAGAGACAGTGGCACAGCTGAGGGTCACAGAACTCCAAGTGTCCAGCGTGGGTGACCGGCAGTGGTTGTACCAAACTTGTACCGAGTTTGGCTACTGTGAGTGACTGGCCAAACTCTCACCTCCCAAACATACGGTCTCTGCTGTGCCCAGACAAGCCATCTCAAGGTGGTCCAGGCTCATTATGCTCCTTCTGAGACACCCCCAACCTCACTCCAGACATTTTTCTATCAAGCTCTGATCATTCTAGGCCATCAGTGTCTTGGGCTGAGTGCATCTCTGAGACGACCATGAACTCACTGAAGGGAGGGTCTGGAACTGTCTCAGTCATCACTGGGGAGAGCTCTGAACATGATTATTAAAGAGGTAGGGGGCTGGCTATATACTCCACATTGATGAATCCCTCTCTCCACAGACGTCACCTGTGAGGTCCCCGGGTGCCCTTTCTCCCAGCTCCCAGCTCTGCCCTCCGAGCTTGAGCTATGTGAACAGGTGTTTGGGCTTTCAACCTCATCTGTAGCTCAGGCTGTGGCCCAGACCAACTCCTATTATGGTGGCCAGACCCCAGGAGCCACCCAAGTGCTGTTTATTAATGGTGAGTGTGCCATCAGAACTTGACTCCTTAGTGTCTGCCTGGCTGTGGCTCAACACACCATCCTTTCCTTTCTTTCCAGGGGATACAGACCCCTGGCATGTGCTAAGTGTAACACAGCCTTTGGGATCTTCCGAGCCAGCCCTTCTCATCCCTAGTGCTTCTCATTGCTTGGACATGGCACCTGAGAGACCCTCAGATTCCCCGAGCCTCCGCCTTGCGCGACAGGTAAGAGAGAAAAAGCTCTCAGTGATTTGCATTATCATTTGCATGCTAATTTGCATGTTCCTGCTCTCTACTAGCGCTGGAGTCTGAACTTTCCAAATTCTCCCCACCTCTCTACAGAAAGTCTCCCAGCAGCTGCAGACCTGGCTTGGGCTGGCAAAGAAGAGCCAAGTTAGGGGTGCTGTCTGAATCCTACACCCTCACCAACTCCAGAAGGGCCACCTCACTCCTGGATGTATCCGTTTATTCGACAAGAAAAAGCAGCTTGTTCTGAAAGAGGAAATTCCCAGGAATTCACAATTGGCAACTGTCCTGCATAAAACCATCCTATGTCTGCAAAATCCTCACTCCTGACTAAAAGTGCTTTGTTACAAAGAGTTATATAAATTAAGTGATTATTCTCAATGTTCTGTCATTTTTGTTCAGTCACAAAGTCGTGTCCTACTCTTTGGGACCCTGTGGACTGTAGCCTGCCAGGCTCCTCTGTTCATGGAATTCTCCAGACAAGAATACTGGAGTGGGTTGCCATTCCCATCTCCACAACTCAATGAGAATATTATTTGAAATGTCAAATGTCAAATAAACACGGCTCTTTACGCTCATCTCCTCCCCCTGCAAATCAGCTTCAGGCTCAAATTCTGTTCAAGTACTGGCCTGAATGCCTTGCTGCCTGTCTGTCTCTGGACTTCAGACCCTGACCTGTCTCTGCTTCTCACTGTTGCTCTCACTGGACCCTCCTCCCTCAGTCTCCAAACTCTCTCTGTCTGTAATTGTCTCTCAATCTGCTCCTGTTTCTCTGAATATCTTCATTTCTGTCTCTCTCTGTGTCTTAGTCTGGTTCTCTTTCTTGCTCTTCGTCTCTGTCTCGGCCCTTGTTGCTCATTCAGTATCTTTCTACTTTCCTCCCCTCTTGCTTGCTCTGTCCTTACTTATCTCCATTGCTCTATTTCTGTCTCTCATTTTTGGTCTCTGCATCCCTTTAGTCACTTTCTTTCTCACTCTCTCTCGGCCCCTATTCCTCTCTCTTCAGACTTTCCCTGTCCTTTGCTATCTTCTCAATCTTGCTTTCTCCGTGAGGCTCAGTTTCCGTCTCTTAGGCTCTTCCTCATTGTCTCTACTGCTCTTCTTGTCACTTCACCCTTGTCTTTCTCTGTCTGTCTTTTAGTTTTCCTTCTTTTTCACTCACCAATCTTTCCCCATAATCAAATGTCACTCTTGGGCAAGTCCAGCTTCCAATCCAAGGGGTTTAGGGTTCTGATCAAGCCTTCCTGCTGAGGACACCTAATCTCTGAGAGATTAGACCCAGTCTCACGGGGGCCTACTTGGCCTGCCTTGGCACGGCCAACAATACCATGTTCACAGGTTGGTTCAACCCTCACCAGGACCAGGAGTTAGCCAGTCAAGGGGCCTGAGTGCCTCTGGGAAGCTGGGAAGTGGAGGGAAAGTAAAGACGAGTGGGATGAGGGGAGGGATGGGCAGGAGTGTGGAAACAGAGGCATAAAGCCCATTCTGTGAGGGGTCGTTCCCTGCCTTTCTTGACTCCAAACCCTGAGGAGTAACACTGTTCTCTCTCCTGAGGATCAGTCCTAGCGCAGAACACAGGTGCTACTGCTGCTGCTAAGTCACTTCAGTCGTGTCCGACTCTGTGCGACCCCATAGACGGCAGCCCACCAGGCTCCCCCGTCCCTGGGATTCTCCAGGCAAGAGCCCTGGAGTGGGTTGCCATTTCCTTCTCCAATGCATGAAAGTGAAAAGTGAAAGTGAAGTCGCTCAGTCGTGTCCGACTCACAGGTGCTACCCTGTAACAAACGCTGCTCTTGAACCACAGCCCCTCATGTTGAGGTCTAGCCTCAGTGATTCCCATCATCATTTAACAGTGTGCACCATGGTCTGACAGTCATGGGTGCTCGATTCCTGCCGAGAGATGAAAGAATGAGGTCCACCCTCCAATCTTCACTTCCTCTTGATTTTCCTCCTACTTTGCTGGATACTTATTTGCAAGCTTCTGCATTTATTACTTAATGGCTTTGGGGTTTGTCCTGGGCTACCTCGTCTCCTCAAGTATTCTCAGAGCCTCCCTATCAATGTGGCTGTGGTGCCAGGCCTACCTCTAAGGCAGGTTTGCCACAGTTTTGATTACCTCAGTCCTCAGGAAATAGAGTTCATTCACGCCAAGTACTAAGAATTCCTCTTTGTTTCCCCCTAATTCCACGATGGGGGAGAGGAAGAATGCGATTTCTTCTTTCTTTGAGTATTAGTTTGTGGTCGTTTGGGTTCACTGTATTCCTTTTCCAGCTCCCGGAAAAGCCGTATTGATACCTTTTCTTTTAATAGCATAAACACGATCTCATACTCCCTTATCCCACACTCCCATGTCTGGCCGGTTAGCTCAGTTGGTTAGAGCGTGGTGCTAATAACGCCAAGGTCGCGGGTTCGACCCCCGTACGGGCCAGGCTGTGTGAAGACTACCGTTTTTCACACTTACACACAGAAGGTGACGGTTCATCCATTTTAGGTTCACCGCTTACATCCCAGTTCATGTCTGGGACACGGAACTCTCGGGGAGAACTGTCACTGGAATCGTACATCTTTCCTCATGTTTGACTCGCATCTGCAGGACGAAAGGATAGCAGTCAGCGACCCAGCAAGCCATAGAGCATCGCTTTGGCGCATTTTGATCCACAGGGTAACTGATTCCAGCAAAGAAACTGACCTTACTGGATTATTTTCCTCCTAAAATAGACTATGAAACCATCTACACTTTCTACATTTCCACACTTGAGTCTTAACTAGATCAGCAAAAGATGAAACAAGGTTTTTCAAATGCTATGTGAAAAAACTCTATTGATACAAACACAGCAGGAAGGAAGCAGTTTTGTCAGCTGTCTCTTTATGAGCTGGAGCCATCAATGGCCAAACCTGAAACACTTTGAACAACAAATAATATAGTTTGAGATAATGATGCAAACTAAGTATAAAATATGTATTCATGAGTCCGTACTGTTATAAATCAGTGATTAAATAAGTAAATCAATGAATACAGGAGAAGGGATGTATTTTTCTTACTGATGCATTCCAACTAAGGTTGGAACTATTCTCCACCAACCCACCAGGAGATGGAGATTTAACCTCTCCCTTCTGGAATATGGGCCATCCTGACCGACTAGCTTCTAAATATCCAGGAAGAAGTAGGAAAACATAGGAAGAAACTTCACCAGGGAGAAAAACAGCAAACACTCCCTTAAAAGTGATCAAGGTTGGCATCACTAATGGTAAGCTATCCTCCTATCAAGTCACATCTGATAGGAAGTGATGGGACAAGTACTTCATCTCTGTGGTCTCGTCCAGAAACCTGTAGCCCAGGCCTTCGTGTGAAAACTATCAGACAAACCTAGACTGGAAGATAGTCATAAAAATACCGGATAAAAATAATTCATCCGCACCAAGAAATAATCACAGACCAGAGGAGGCTGAATGCAATGTGGGATCCCGTGGGTGGGGGGGGAAGACATTAGTGTCAGAACAGATGTGACACACACAAATACATGAGTTTAGTTATTATTAAAGTAGCAGTGTTGGTTTCTTGGCTTTAATAAAGGTACCGTGGTAACCCAAGAAGCTAATTAAAGGAAACTCTGAAATGGGTACAAAGAAACTCTATTGTTTTTGCAACTTTTCTAAATATACTCCAAAATAAAAATTTGTGTTTCAAAATTCGCATAGGAAATGTGTCTGTTTCCCACCACTTAAATCAGAGTTGAGACAAATGCCTGGTGGGCAGTAGGTCCATGACAGGCAGTTCTTAAAAGCTGAAGGAATGTGATTGATGTCTTCTTTGGTGAAGGACATGCAGAAATATTTACATGGTGACCTGTGCAAGATGGTACATGCTGCAGATTATTCTCCCAGAGTCCCATTCCCACACTGAAATGCAAACCAGACCAATGACATTCGTCTTCAGCCTGTAAAAGACATCTGAAATGGAGCTATACGGTGTATATTGAACTTGAAGTTCGGTGAGTTTCTCTCACAAAGTTTCAAATAACACCTGAAATGTTTTCTTTCCTAGCTTGGCCAGAAAATATTTCCATTTGTGTCAATAAACATCTTAACCACTGCTCTTTGTGACATCTTGCCCATTATAAAGGGCAAGACCGTCTTGCCCTGTGTTCCCATGACACAATCCAAGATTTTCAGACAGAACAATGGCCAGTTCACTGTTCTTCCGTGGGGTCGTCACAGAGATCATACTTTGCCCAGGCAATATTACTCACCCCTTCTTTTTTGAACTGGGAGACCAAAGGTTACTTTAATGTTAGGTGGGTTTGTTTTCTTGTGTGTGTGTGTGTGTGTGTGTGTGTGTGTGTGTTTTATTCTTATTTGTGTGCTTTGATTTTTAAGCCTTTGATGTGCTTAACAGCAGGTGGTTCCTAACTTAACTTAGTTTTCCCATTAATTCACAAAATACTTGATAAAGTGCAATCACATTAGGCAGAAAAATTGTAATCCTATAGCAGTATGTGATTGCAATGAAGGAGTTCTTCAAATAGAAATAAATGGAAAATGTGACCTACCTTTACAGAAGTACTCGAGAAGCTACAGTTGTTGGGGAAAAAAAAAAACAAACCACAAAACAAAAGTCTGTTATTGCAAAAGATACTGGCAGCTTCCTGACACTATTCACTAGCACCTGTGGAAGCAGTATTGTTTATGCGGCCTAGATATAGAACACTTGTAGCAGTCTTATAGATTGAGGCTAGAAATAATCTACACTACCTGCCAGCACTCTTCAAAGAATTTGAGTAAATAAAAATAATAAATAGAGGTTTTACATTTTCTCAAAGTCACGAGTATAATGACAGATTTGGAACAAAGAATCAGTGGAGTCTGACATCAGAGTTTGAGCTCTAAAGCATCATCGCATACTGCCTCATGCTCAGAGGAGAGGACTATTCTCTGATAATTATGCAGTAAGTGTCCATTTTAGGAACTCAGACAAGTCAAGAACTTGATGACATTTTTAATGTAAGACATGTCTACCAAAGTTTTAATTGTCTGTATTTCTGTGTCAAACATCATTCTTGCATGTTGACATTTGCTGAATTCTTACCTTCCTTTTCCCTTTTGCATGCCTTTACCGTCCACGTTGCTCTAAAATAAATATGAACAGGCACACTCCTCTCTTGTAAGATACTGCTCTTTGACAGTGAGCGTAGCAAAAGATGTGGTGAAGTCCTTTCAAGCGCTCCATTTCATGCTATGTTTCAAGACTGATAAGCACCATCGTTTTCCTTTTACAGATTCGAAAGGGAGAAGTATTAGTATCTCCCATGCTGCTGTTAAGTCATTTCAGTCGTGTCCGACTCTGTGCGACCCCACAGACGGCAGCCTACCAGGCTCCGCCGTCACTGGGACTCTCCAGGCAAGAACACTGGCCTGGAGTGGGTTGCCATTTCCGTCTCCAATGCATGAAAGTGAAAAGTATCTCCCATAGGAAGGTGCAAAAGTCAAACGACTTGGCTATCGATTTCAAGGGTTCAGAGGTTCAGAAGGTTTTTCTTGTCTTGGCTCAGCATGTAAACTTCTGTGCATATTTCAGACAAGAGAGGGTAAAAGACTTGATAGAAATTTTGAGAAAGAGTCCTGAGATTGTAGTGTTGATCTTAAGTTCTTGAGAAATGCATTGGTGAGCCAGGAAAGCGAAAACTCCTTCAAATAATGTTAGGAACCAAGGGTCAACTGCAGCTGGCTCCGTGGCTTAGTTGGTGAAAGCGCCTGTCTAGTAAACAGGAGATCCTGGGTTCAAATCCCAGCGGGGCCTCAGGCAAGACTGTTTTAAATAGAGCAAAACAAGTTTAAAAAATGAAATCTGTTTACCTCCCATCAAGCCCGGGAGTACTAGGAATGCTCTCCCGATAGCCATAAAAAGGTGGTTCTCAGACGGTCTGCCTCTCGGTGTTTCCTTCGCGTTTTAGATCAGGTCTCAGAAGTTGCCAGTTTGGTTTTGTGGGATCTCTTCAATTATGTTTGCCTCCTAGAACCTTTACCACAATGGAGTCATTTGTTTTTCTTCATGGAATCATTGAATTGTCATGTCCCTCTTCAGAGCCACCCCCTCCCCCGCGAACTCCCACCACCCCGATTTGGCACCAACTTTAGTAGTGCCTTACAGTCGCGCTTCTCAAAATTTTATGGGCATGTGAATGACCTGGTGTGATCCATTATAACGAGGGTTTTAAATAACTGCATCTGCAACAGGGGCCTGAAAGTCAGCATCTCTACAATCTCAGACGCTACACTCCTGTTCCATGGACGATACTTCATGAAGCAAGGCCAGAGACTTACTGGTCTAGTTCAGTGGGTGTGTTTTCAAGTTCTGCACTTTCATATGTTGCAGCTGTCTTCCTGAATCACTAGGTAATCCAGCATTGTTTTTACTCATTTATCCTTAGTGAATGAAATGAAATCAAAAGAAATAAAAGAAGAGGAAAGACATTCTAATATAAATTACGGTAGTGTGAATCAAGTTGTGTTGTAACTGTTTCCTCTTTTCGATGTGAAATGGACTCTTGACGATACTGGAAATTTTGGAAGGAGAAGAACTGAGGTTATATCTAAAAGAGGATAAAGAATAGTCAATGACAAAATACACAAAATTATATTCTTTTTTTTTTTTTTTTAAGGTGCGGGCAAACTGACTTTTTAAAGCATTCTTTGTTTATGAACTTCAACTGTTTAAAAAGTACATTTTGATCCGAAAAGCCTTTGTGCGTTCAGGAGTCACATACCTCAAAGGGCCCTTTGAGTTGCTTGCATAATTTTTCAGGACATCTGGTAGGGTCAGGATTGGGTACATGGTGGGGCTACTCCTTACTGGCTTAAAAATAAACTTCTAATCAAATTATGGGAAACTAAATCCCAAACTTGCTGATTGGGAAATATTGTCTCTCGACTCTGTTTCCTGCAACGTTGTGACCAATCCTAGTTTTAGTTTTGCTGAGAGCAGGAGCTCTCAGCGCTGCTATTTGTGAAAGATGCCGATGCAGAGCTGATGCAAAGAAATCAGGAATTTCTCACATGGGATTTAATGAAAGACTACAATTTCGCTGCTGAGCACCTTCCTGGTCCTCGAGGGAAGTACTGAGAAGAGGGAAAATACAATGAGGAAGGTCAGGTGAAATGAAGAGAAAAACAAAGGAGAGGCAAGGTGGGCATCTGTTGAACAGATTCAGATCGCTCAAAGCACAGTCGTTCCAGGGCAGTGTGAGTGACGCTGGATAATAAGTTGACTGATGCCTCCCACCTCGACTTATTCCGGCGCAAAATCCAGTCCCATGAATTCCCAAACACTGCTCCTTTTGGCACTCCTTTCTCAGAGTCAAGAGGGCACAGGCCATCCCAACCCCGCTCGGCAGTCTCCTCCAAGGCGAGTTTGGCCCTCTCGGAAGTTCGGTGGTCTTCAGGACTCTGTGCGTTGTGTTCTGGCTCCGACGATGAGGAAGAGAGGTGGAAATCAAAGGCACAGGACAGTATCGGGTTGTTGCTCGTAATCAAATGCCCTTGGAACCTGAGGACACCCTGCCTGATGTTTGGGAAGGTGTTTGGACTCTGCTCCCTCCTAGCTCAGGCGGTAAAGAATCTGCCTGCAATGCGGGAGACCCGGCTTTGATCTCTGGGTCGGGAACATCCCCACTCCAGTGGGTTGTTTCCAGATGTCCAGCCTGGAGAATCCCATGGACAGAGGAGCCTGGCAGACTACAGTCCATGGGGTGGCAAGAGTCGGACACGACTTAGCGACTAAACCACCCCCACCACTGAGTTAGGTTTGGTGGGGAGCCTGGTAGGCTGCCGTCTATGGGGTCGCACAGAGTCGGACACGACTGAAGCGACTTAGCAGCAGCAGTAGCAGTATGAGCCATAGAATTTCGATATTATTCTTTTAGCAAAAGTTTTTGAAACGATGGAAAGCAAGGCACCGCGAGTGAACACATTCTGCAAGAGAAATATTCAAAATTACTAGATTGGGGGCGTGACCGGGGGCGGGGGGAGTGGGGAGCAACCAAGGAACCGAGTATGCCGTTTTATGGGACTTGTAATACCTCATACGGGCGTGACGTTTCCGTGGTGTAGCGGTTAGCACATTCGCCTTACACGCGAAAGGTCCCCGGTTCGAAACCGGGCGGAAACAGCCCAAGCCGCCGGCTTTTGCTGTCTTATAGACAAGTGCAAAGATTTCCTTCGGATTTTGCTGCCCTCTCCAAGGTTCCCGATTCCAACGTATCCTCAGAGCACCCGTGCTCTCACCTACGGCCTTTTAAAATACATACTGTAGTTTAACATTTCTTGACGTTCCTCTGACTCCAGCAGCTTTACAATGTGTCAACTATAATGTTCTCTCCTAGAGCAATTTTGAGGAAAAAGGGGTCGGATTTTGTGAGGTACGGGGGTAGCTTAGTGCTTATTATGTCCTGGACGCTTAGTGCGCCTTCTGTCCTGTCTAACATATAGTCGCTCATCTCAAATGCATGGAAGTATTTCGCTACATTTTCTTCACCAAACTTTATTGTTTTCGCTTTCACTGTTAGCCTGTGGGCAAATGATTTGAAATGCAAGCAGCTGGCCCGAAGCAACTGAGGTAGGCCTACAGCAGTACAAGTGAATCAACGAAAGAATGCAATCAGTCAAACAAGAAGCTAAAACCAACAGACGGAAAAAAGGGGAGGTTTCCAGATGTCTCCCATCTCTGGCAATATTTTTCCCCCCCGTACCAGAAATATTTTCAAAAACCTTCGACATAAAATCTGTGTGCGCAGAAGGTGGAAAGGAATGGCGGAGGGGATGGAAGCAATGAATCAGAAGTTTCCTGTCCCCAGAAACTACACGGAGATCTTGTGTCGGGTGGAGACCGTTGCTTAATCTCACTGTCCTTTCCTTTTTCTCCTAATTCCCCGGGTCCACGTGCAGATCCCCACCAGTACCCTCAGAGAATTATTCCGTAGTCCGCCTGGATCCGAATCTCTGCTCAAATGTTTCCACCACGCGGTCGACGCCGACTCGCCCCTTTGCCGGGAGCTTGGGTCATCTGCACGCGGATGACAGCACGCGGAAGGCAGCACGCGGTCATCTGCAGCCGGACCCAATTACCCACCCACCTAGGTTTGCCTGGGCGGACTGGTCACATTCTGCCACGGGTTGTCCTTCAGTCGCACAGACCCGTCGCTTCCCCGGGTTCAAAAGACAGTTCCATTTAGGCACAGAACAGTCCCAGGTTGAGATCGGAATGGAGTGGAGGTGCGTTTGTCTGCGTGTGTGTTTCGAGACAAGGCTGTGGGACAGACACACACGGAACGGGGCCTGGGGACCCTCGCAGGCAGGGTATCTAGGCCAGCAGCGGCTCTTCTCGGACGGTTCGGGGACTCGGCATCCAGATCAACACGAAGCTCGCGACGGGCAGGCGGAGAAGGTCCGCGTCGCCCCCGGGAAACCAGAACTATTCCCGGAGTCAGGACCATGAACAGCGCGCTTTGGATTTGCCGGGCCGAGTGAGGGATTTCTCACAAGTGAGAAAGGACAGGGGGAAATGTTTTAATGGTGCATTGAGTCGGTGGCGCGTGTATTTTAGGGACAGACTTTTTTTTTTTTTTTTTAATTTAAAAAACACATAAAATACCGCACATGGTATTTCCGTTGTTGCTGCTGTTCAGTCGCTAAGTCGCGTCCCACTCTACGGGACCCCACGGATTGCAGCACGCCAGGTTTCCCTGCCCTTCACTATCTCCCAGAGTTTGCTCAAATTCATGTCCGCTGTGTCGATGATGCCATCCAATCAGATCATCCTCTGTCCCCTTTCTCCTCCTGCCCTCAATTTTTCCCAACGTCAGGGTCTTTTCCAGTGAGTCAGCTCTTCACATCAGGTGGCCAAAACATTCGAGCTTCGGCTTCAGCATCGGTCCTTCCAATGAATATTCAAGGTTGATTTCCTTTATGATTGACTGGTTTGATCTCCTTGCAGTCCAAGGGACCCTCAAGAGGCTTCTCCAGCACAGTTCCACGCTCAGCCCTCTTTATGGTCCAACTCTCTCATCCCTAAAAGACTGCTGGAAATACCATAGCTTTGACCAGAGAGAGGGATCTTCATTGGCAAAATGCTGTCTCTGCCTTTTAATCCGCTTTCTAGGTATCTCATAGCTTTTCTTCCAAGGAGCAAGTGTCTTTTAATTTTGTGGCTGCAGTCATCATCCACAGTGATTTTGGAGCCCAAGAAAATAAAATCTGTATTTCTACTAGATGGTTTTGAAAGAAATGGTCACATGTTGAGGTATGGGAAAGTCATGCTGGCTTACATATGTTCGTGCCTAATGAAAGGCAAAAAAAAAAAAAAAAAAAAAGTCTGTTTTAAAGGTAAAGCTTAAATGCCTTTCTCCCTGAGAGGTGAGCACTAGTAGTATTTCCCAGGTGCCTGGGCCAGACTAATCTGATGTGAACTGGCTGATCTGCCTTTTTTTTTTTTTTTTGAAACCTTTAAGGAATGTGCCATTTCACTTTTGATGTTTTTTTGTTCTGACAAGGAATCAGTTCAGTTCACTTGCTCAGTCGAGTCCAACTTTTTGCCACCCCATGAACCGCAGCACACCAGGCTTCCCTGTCCATCACCAACTCCTGGAGCTTGCCCAAAATCATGTCCATCAAGTCGGTGATGCCATCCAACCACCTCATCCTCTGTCATCCCCTTCGCCTCCTGCCTTCAATCTTACCCAGCATCAGGTTCTTTCCCAATGAGTCAGTTCTTCACATCAGGTGGCCAAAATATTGGAGCTTCAGCTTCAGCATCAGTCTTTCCAATGGATGTTCAGGACTGATTTCCTTTAGGATAGACTGGTTGGAACTTCCTGCAGTCCAAGGGACTCTCAAGAAGCTTCTCCAACATCACAGTGCTAAAGCATCAGTTGTTTGGTGCCCAGCTTTCTTTATAGTCCACCTCTCACATCCATACATGACTACTGGAAAAACCATAGCTTTGACTAGACGGGCCTTTGTCAGCAAAGTAATGTCTCTGCTTTTAAATATGCTGTCTACGCTGGTCATAGCTTTTCTTCCAAGGAGCAGGCATCTTTTAATTCCATGGCTGCAGTCAGCAACCCATCTGCAGTGATTTTGGAGACCCCCAAAACAGTGAGAGTGAGCCCCCTCTCACTGTTTCCATTGTTTCCCATCTATTTGCCATGAAGTGATGGGACCGGATGCCATGATCTTCGTTTTCTGAATGTTGAGGTTTAAGCCATCTTTTTCACTCTCCTCTTTCACTTTCATCAAGAGGCTCTTTAGTTCTTTGCTTTCTGCCATAAGGGTGGTGTCATCTGCATATTTGAGGTTATTGATGTTTCCCCCGGCAATCTTGATTCCAGCTTGTGCTTCATCCGGCCCAGCACTTCGCATGATGTACTCTGCGTAGACCTTAAATAAGCAGGGTGACAATATACAGCCTCGACGTACTCTTTTCCCGATTTGGAACCACTCTGCTGTTCCATGTCCGGTTCTAACTGTTGCTTCTTGACCTGCATACAGTTTCTCAGGAGGCAGGTCAAGTGGTCTGGTATTCCCATCTCTTGAAGAATTCCCCACAGTTTCTTGTGATCCACACAGTCCAAGGCTTTGGCGTAGTCAATAAAGCAGAAGTAGATGTTTTTCTAGAATTCTCCTGCTTTTTCAATGATCCACCAGATGTTGACAATTTGATCTCTGGTTCCTCTGCCTTTTCTAAATCCAGCTTCAACATCTGGAAGTTCACAGCTCACGTCCTGTTGAAGCCTGGCTTGGAGAATTTTGAGCATTACATTGCTAGCGTGTGAGATGAGTGCAATTGTGTGGTAGTTTGAATATTCTTTGGCACTGCCTTTCTTTGGGACTGTAATGAAAACTGACCTTTTCCAGTCCTGGGGCCTCTGCTGAGATTTCCACATTTGCTGTCCGATTGGGTGCAGCACTTTCACAGCATCACCTTTTAGGATTTGAAATAGCTCAACTGGAATTCCATTACCTCCACTAGCTTTGTTCATAGTGGTGCTTCCTAAGCCCCACTTGACTTCCCATTCCAGGATGTCTGGTTCTAGGTGAATGATCACACCATCGTGGTTATCTGGCTCATGAAGATATTTTTTTGTATAGTTCTTCTGTGTATTCTTGCCACCTCTTCTTAATATCTTCTGCTTCTGTTAGGTCCATACCATTTCTGTCCTTTATTGTGCCCATCTTTGCATGAAATGTTCCCTTGGTATCTCTAACTTTCTAGTCTTTCCCATGCTATTGTTTTCCTCTATTTCTTTGCATTGACCACTGAGGAAGGCTTTCTTATCTCTCCTAGCTATTCTTTGGAGCTCTGCATTCAAATGGGTATATCTTTCTTTTTCTCCTTTGCCTTTCACTTCTCTTCTTTTCTCAGCTATTTGTAAGGCCTCCTCAGACAACCATTCTGCCTTTTTGCATTTCTTTTTCTTGGGGATGGTCTCGATCACTGCCTCCTGTCCAATGTCACCAACCTCTGTCCACAGTTCTTCAGGCACTCTGTCTGTCATATTCTAATCCCTTGAATCTATTTGTCACTTCTGTTGTATAATCATAAGGGATTTGATTTAGGTCATACCTGAATGGCCTAGTGCTTTTCCCTGCTTTCTTCAATTTAAGTCTGAAAATTGCAATAAGGAGTTCATGATCTGAGCCACAGTCAGCTCCCGATCTTGTTTTTGCTGACTGTATAGAGCTTCTCCATCTTTGGCTGCAAAGACTATCAGATCAGATCAGATCAGATCAGTCGCTCAGTCGTGTCCGACTCTTTGCGACCCCATGAATGGCAGCACGCCAGCACTCCCTGTCCATCACCAACTCCCAGAGTTCACTCAGACTCACGTCCATCGAGTCAGCGATGCCATCCAGCCATCTCATCCTCTGTCATCCCCTTCTCCCCCTGCCCCCAATCCCTCCCAGCATCAGAGTCCTTTCCAATGAGTCAATTCTTCACATGAGGTGGCCAAAGTACTGGAGTTTCAGCTTTAGCATCATTCCTTCCAAAGAAATCCCAGGGCTGATCTCCTTCAGAATGGACTGGTTGGATCTCCTTGCAGTCCAAGGGACTCTCAAGAGTCTTCTCCAACACCACAGTTCAAAAGCATCAATTCTTCGGCGCTCAGCCTTCTTCACAGTCCAACTCTCACATCCATACATGACCACAGGAAAAACCATAGCCTTGACTAGACGCACCTTTGCTGGCAAAGTAATGTCTCTGCTTTTGAATATGCTATCTAGGTTGGTCATAACTTTCCTTCCAAGGAGTAAGCGTCTTTTAATTTCAAGGCTGCAGTCACCATCTGTAGTGATTTTGGAGCCCAGAAAAATAAAGTCTGACACTGTTTCCACTGTTTCCCCATCTATTTCCCATGAAGTGGTGGGACCGGATGCCATGATCTTCGTTTTCTGAATGTTGAGCTTTAAGCCAACTTTTTCACTCTCCACTTTCACTTTCATCAAGAGGCTTTTGAGTTCCTCTTCACTTTCTGCCATAAGGGTGGTGTCATCTGCATATCTGAGGTTCTTGATATTTCTCCCGGCAATCTTGATTCCAGCTTGTGTTTCTTCCAGTCCAGCGTTTCTCATGATGTACTCTGCATAGAAGTTAAATAAGCAGGGTGACAATATACAGCCTTGACGTACTCCTTTTCCTATTTGGAACCAGTCTGTTGTTTCATGTCCAGTTCTAACTGTTGCTTCCTGACCTGCATACAAATTTCTCAAGAGGCAGATCAGGTGGTCTGGTATTCCCATCTCTTTCAGAATTGTCCACAGTTTATTGTGATCCACACAGTCAAAGGCTTTGGCATGGTCAATAAAGCAGAAGTATATGTTTTTCTGGAACTCTCTTGTTTTTTCCATGATCCAGCAGATGTTGGCAATTTGATCTCTGGTTCCTCTGCCTTTGCTAAAACCAGCTTGAACATCAGGAAGTTCACGGTTCACATATTGCTGAAGCCTGGCTTGGAGAATTTTGAGCATTATTTTACCAGCGTGTGAGATGAGTGCAATTGTGTGGTAGTTTGAGCATTCTTTGGCATTGCCTTTCTTTGGGATTGGAATGAAAACTGACCTTTTCCAGTCCTGTGGCCACTGCTGAGTTTTCCAAATTTGCTGGCATATTGAGTGCAGCACTTTCACAGCATCATCTTTCAGGATTTGGAATAGCCCAACTGGAATTCCATCACCTCCACTAGCTTTGTTCGTAGTGATGTTTTGTAAGGCCCACTTGACTTCACATTCCAGGATGTCTGGCTCTAGGTCAGTGATCACACCATCGTGATTACCTGGGTCGTGAAGATCTTTTTTGTACAGTTCTTCTGTGCATTCTTGCCATCTCTTCTTAATATCCTCTGCTTCTGTTAGGTCCATACCATTTCTGTCCTTTATCGAGCTCATCTTTGCATGAAATGTTCCTTTGGTATCTCTGATTTTCTTGAAGAGATCCCTAGTCTTTCCCATTCTGTTGTTTTCCTCTATTTCTTTGTGTTGATCGCTGAAGAAGGCTTTCTTATCTCTTCTTGCTATTCTTTGGAACTCAGCATTCAGATGTTTATATCTTTCCTTTTCTCCTTTGCTTCTCACTTCTCTTCTTTTCACAGCTATTTGTAAGGCCTCCCCAGGCTGCCATTTTGCTTTTTTGCATTTCTTTTCTATGGGAATGGTCTTGATCCCTGTCTCCTGTACAATGTCATGAACCTCATTCCATAGTTCATCAGGCACTCTATCTATCAGATCTAGGCCCTTAAATCTATTTCTCACTTCCACTGTATAATCATAAGGGATTTGATTTAGGTCATACCTGAATGGTCTAGTGTTTTTCCCTACTTTCTTCAATTTCAGTCTGAATTTGGCAATAAGGAGTTCGTGGTCTGAGCCACAGTCAGCTCCTGGTCTTGTTTTTGCTGACTGTATAGAGCTTCTCCATCTTTGGCTGCAAAGAATATAATCAATCTGCTTTCGGTGTTGACCATCTGGTGATGTCCATATATAGAGTCTTCTCTTGTGTTGTTGGAAGAGGGTGTTTGTTCTGACCAGTGCATTTTCTTGGCAAAACTCTATTAGTCTTTGCCCTGCTTCATTCCGTATTCCAAGGCCAAATTTGCCTGTTACCCCAGGTGTTTCTTGACTTCCTGCTTTTGCATTCCAGTCCCCTATAATGCAAAGGACATCTTTTTTTGGGTGTTAGTTCTAAAAGGTCTTGTAGGTCTTCATAGAACCGTTCAACTTCAGCTTCTTCAGCGTTTCTGGTTGGGGCATAGTCTTGGCTTACTGTGATATTGAATGGTTTGCCTTGGAAACGAACAGAGATCATTCTGTCGTTTTTGAGATTGCATGCAAGTACTGCATTTCGGACTCTCTTGTTGACCATGATGGCCACTCCATTTCTTCTGAGGGATTCCTGCCCGCAGTAGTAGATATAATGGTCATCTGAGTTAAATTCACCCATTCCAGTCCATTTCAGTTTGCTGATTCCTAGAATGTCGACATCAACCTATATAAATATATATAATCAATCTATGTAAATAGACACGGTATAAAACTGCTGAAAACCGTGTTTCTCCGGAGCCGTTCATCAGAATAAGTGAGAGACACTCACACGGGGCTATCGTCCTTAGTTTGGCTTGATTCACGCTTTTTCTTCTGTTCCGGGTATAGACTGCTTGTTGATTATTTCCCTTGACACCTGAGTACAGACTGCAAAACGGGGGCTCCCGCGTTCAGGGAAGTGATACCTCGATGTCTGCACTCCCATTGCCTCTGCGCTGGTGGAGCTCAGCACCCGGGGGTGGCAGATCCCTGAAATTCTAACTGAGGGAGTCGGGCGGATTGGCCGGGCTGTCCACCGGGACCACCGCTGTTGCCCGCTGCGGTCTAAAGGGGGCTGCGTGGTTTGAGTGCCTGGGAGTTTTCTCCAATATTTGGGGGAATTTTAGCTGACTTTTACTCAGATTAGATCAGACTAGATCTCAGATTCTGTGAACTTTGAGAGGACAAATGGATGAAAGGCAGGAAGCGGTGTTTCTGAAAGGGTCGCCTGCCACCTGAACATCTGAGACCTATTTTATGACATGACCCTTAAGCTTATGGCCTCAAATCCTCTCCATGGCCTCTCCTATGTCTCCAGCTTCATTTCACACTTCACTGCCCCCTTCTCTCCCCACCACCCTGTCCTCTCATTTCCCAGAGACTTGTGAATATATTATTTGTTCCCCCTCTGTTCCTAGTTACGATCTCCTCAACCTCGAAACTTCCCCTCCATCATCACTCCTTCAGATAAAACTTCCCCAAAGCTTTCTGCATAAATCTTCACATTTCTGTTAGCTTCTGTACACCTGGTCTTTTATTGCAAAGGCCAGTTAGGCAACAGATGGCAATGCTGGGGTGAGAAAGCGTTGCATTCTGGATTCCAAGTTTGTGCCATCAAGAACATTACTATGCCCTGTCTCTCTCAACATCCAACATCCTTCTCTCAAGGCAGTTGTATATTTTGACGTGTTCCTTATGCCCAACTTGAAAACAAAAAGAAACATATAACCACGCTGTCTAAAGAGAGCATGTCTGCCTGTTTAAATTTTGTGTGGTATTAAATCATTTCCTGAATTCCAGCAGTCTCTGCCTAATGTGGTTTCTGCACCTTTGAGTATACCTTTCCTGCCTTCTTGCCTCTTTTTGCCTTTACCATTGACTTCTGCATGCTTTTATCCGACGCATGATTTATCATAGAATTTGGCCATGATTCTCCCTCTTAGGGAGTATTAACTACTCTTAACAGTAAGAGGAGTAGAATGTGATTCTTAGGGCCAAATGCACTTCCAAACCAAATAAGTGTACTTTATTTTTAAAACACTTAATTAAAGAGAATACAGGGCAGTCAGTAACCATCCGCAGACGCATCATCAGGGCCCCAAAGAAGTATAGAATAGATGAGGGAGGTGGAAGCACGCCAGATTAACAGGTAGCAGAAATTAACCAAGAGCACTCCCAGCAGAAAACTTGCTCTCAAGGAGTGACTTCTTTCTATCATGTACGGAAAGTCCTAAGGGTTAAATTTGCTTGTAATCCAAAATGTAGACATGGAAAGCAACGTTGTAGTACGTACACTAACCCCAAATGAAGAGAATCGGTGGGAGTCATCAGTTTCGGGGTTATTTCTATCTTCATAGCAGAACCAGCGACTTCGGAGGCCTCATTGAAATAGACATGCTTAAGCCCTCTCGTCGCAGGGGGCCAGTGGCGCAATGGATAACGCGTCTGACTACGGATCAGAAGATTCTAGGTTCGACTCCTGGCTGGCTCGAAACCTTTTGCACAACTGATCTTCCTGCACTTGAACCACACCCCAACTCTCCAAGCTTTGGCGGCTCACAAGCGCTACGAAAAGCTCCCTCAGCCTTGCTTCTTGTTACCCCGTGGGGCCATCCTACGTCTTGTGGGAGTCCGAAGGACCCTTCAAGTGATTGCGATCACTGGAACATCCACAATCAAGCATTTTCTGGTTTCGATCTCCCACAGCAAATACGGAGGGGGAAAGGACCACATAGGGACACCTGTACTGAGTTTCACATCAAACAGGCTTTAAGAAAAAAGAAGAGGAGGACGAGGAACAAGAAAGAGATGGAACGTAGGAAGGAAGAAGGCTCGGCAAGTGTCTTCGCCACTTATTCCCACTGGGTTACCCTTCACCACGCCCTCCCCTCTTCCTAATAGAAAGAAGAGTGGCTTTGACTGAGGAAACGTTAAATCCAAGAAAGCCCAGGGTGTTGGGCACCGGATATCGGAGCTGGCCCTGCACCCCGACTTCCAGAAGAGCGCCGGTAGGACAGTTTCAAGAGGGAGGAGTAACACGCTATTTTTTTTTTTTTTTTAAGCAACCCAAGTTACATTACATACAACTCCAGGGTTCAAACAGGTAACACCTTGAGTGATAAGGAGCAAAAGTCCCCTTGGCCCGTACGGGGATCGAACCCGCGACCTTGGCGTTATTAGCACCACGCTCTAACCAACTGAGCTAACCGGCCATGACAAGTCTTGCTCTACAACTTAAGACCTCTGTTTGCCGCGGTTACACTTCTTTTTCGTGGTCCTCGGAGAGCTGTTCCACGCGTAACCCAACAAACATCTGCTGTGACCTCTGCACACAAAGCCAAACTCGGACAGCAGCCCTTTGGACCAAAGGCCGCCAAGCGAGGGAGCAGGAGACGAGCCTCACGTCCACTCCCTCTTGGTCTTTCAGTTAGCGGTGTTTTGTTGTTGTCTGTCTGTCTGTCTGTCTTCTCTGTCTGTTTGTTTGTTTGTTTCAAGCGGAAGACCAAAGAATCTGGGATTGATCACCGACTTTTGACATGTCAGGATTCAGGATGTTTCCGGTTTACCGTTCGCTGCCCTCGTAGTCCACGGCTCGGAGATTCGTTAGCTCAGCTTGCCCCGGAGAAACAAACTGACTTTGGATGTTACTGATGATATCTACAACAGCAGTGTTAGTGCCTTGAGGATGTTACCGACCACAGCAATTCTAGTCTGACTCTGGTTGATTTGTGCTCAACTGGCACAGAACTGAGGTCAGGGGGGACAAGTAAGGACTGCCTGGCAGATCAGTGGGCATTTGCCCCTCTCCGCCCCTCGGTTTCTATCAGCCAAACACTGCCCGTCACAGAATGGGCAGCTGCTAGAGTTCAAGGGCACCGAATCGCGCTTACTTTTCAACCAGGATCATTGAATCGTCTTCAGTCATTGCAATCTTTTTCTGGCACTCAAGAGATGGTGATCACAGAACTTCCTAAGGTCACACAAACCCACATAAGACAAAATCGAGCAGTTCTCCGACATCTACTGTACCCGGACGCTGCCTAAAACGTCTGCTCTGCCTTTGGCAAGGAATTCTTCGCTTAGAGGTAGTATTTGCTTAGTGTGACTCATTGACTGTAGCATTGTTGGTCGTGATAGGAGGGCGCACTAACGTCGACCATTTCCTGAAAGAGAAAACCGATTCGGTGTGGCCAGCTTGGGCTAGCCGGGAATCTCCTTTCCCGCTTGGACACCATCAGCCGGGGAGGGAAAACATGATCAAGGAGCCGAGAAAGCAAGTTTCCGTAGTGTAGTGGTTATCACGTTCGCCTCACACGCGAAAGGTCCCCGGTTCGAAACCGGGCGGGAACAGCCTCGCTCTTCGGAGTTTGCGTTTTGAACCGTTCTCCGGAACCTCTCAGGAACCTTCCGAGAAACTCGGTAGTTGAGGAGGCTTCCGAACTCCCACCGAGTCTCACCGGTAAACCTGGGGGAACTACCGACGATCCGACCCATCGGAATAGTCTTCAGGCACCGTATTCCATCTCGTACGGCAGAGCCTGCACTCAGCCCAGCTTAAGGCGCTTTCTGCGAGCCTTTTACACAAACAGCAAATTCTTCCATGGATTCCCCGGGCCGTAGACCGCAGCTTCCTCCGAAAACCTTCGGTTTCCTCGTTCACGTCAAGGAATACGACCGAAAACCAATTGTGCCTTCTTTTCCTTTGGTGTTCTTCTCCGAGAAAGCGTCTCGTTCTTTTGACTGAGGATGGAAGGCAACGACAATGACGAAACTCTCTTAAGAGAAGCAACAGTAAGGGTCAGTTGGAACTTGACATTTTGGAGGGGGAGGCGGGGGCCGTAAGAGGAAAGGAAGAAGAGAAGAGGACTCACGCAGTCAGGGGCCGGTTAGCTCAGTTGGTTAGAGCGTGGTGCTAATAACGCCAAGGTCGCGGGTTCGATCCCCGTACGGGCCACTGTTCTCTTTGGTCACCTCCTCCAGGAGGCTGCCAACTGTTTTCCGAGAAAACTTGCCTCTTAACCTACACAGCCCTGAGAATAGTGCCTAGAGTCCCCTTGCGGTTGTGCCTGTCCCGTCGGGACGCCAGGCTCGTCAGTCCTCCACCCTCTCCTGGAGGATGCTGTCTAGCCACATCGTCCTCTGCCGACGCCTTCTCCTTTTGCCTTCCGTCTTTCCCAGGATCAGGGTCTTTTCCAGTGAGCTGGCTCTTCGCATCGGGTGGCCAAAGTGTTGGAGCTCCAGCTTCAGCGACCGTCCTTCCAATGAATACTCGGGGTGGGTTTCCTTTAGGATTGACTGCTTTGATCTCCTTGCAGTCCAAGGGACTCTCAAGAGTCTTCTCCAGCACCACACTTCGAAAGCATGAATTCTTTCGCGCTCAGCCTTCTTTATGGTCCAGCTCTCACATCCGTACATGACTACTGGAAAAACCATAGCTTTGACTGTACGGACCTTTGTCGGCAAAGTTACGTCTCCGCTTTTTAAGTTACGTCTCCGCCGTCTAGGTTGGTCATAGCTCTTCTTCCAAGGAGCAAGCGTCTTTTAATCTCGTGGCTGCAGTCACCGTCCGCATTGATTTTGGCGTTTTCCCCTTCTGTTTGCCATGAAGTGATGGGACCGGATGCCATGATCTTAGTTTTCTGAATGTTGAGGTTTAAGCCAGCGTTTTCACTCTCCTCTTTCACCTTCATCAAGAGGCTCTTCAGTTCCTCTTCGCCTTCTGCCATCAGAGTGGTATCATCTGCGTATCTGAGGTTGTTGATAGTTCTCCTGGCAATCTTGATTCCAGCTCGTGATTCATCCAGCCCGGCCTTTCACATGATGTACCCTGCATAGAAATTTAATAAGCAGGGTGCCAATATACATACAGCTTTGTCCTATGCCTTTCCCAATTTTGAACCAGTCCGTTGTTCCACGTCCAGTTCTAACTGTTGCTTCTTGACCCATATACGGGTTTCCCAGGAGACAGGTAAGGAGACAGTTAGAGTCCTCTAACTGTGTTCCAAACCCGCCACCCTCACATACCTTTTATCCACTCGTTACCCAGTTCAGCTCTCCACTTACCACAAGCCCAACATTTTTCCAGGCAGGCAGGGTTCTCTTTCCTCCGGGACCAATAGATGAGGACAGAGAGCTGGGCAGGGTCAGAGGGGGGCCTAACACGAAAAATTTGGTGGGAGGTGGGGGCAGGGGCAGTGGAAAAGTTTCCTGGCAACCTTTTGTCAAAAGCGTATTCGATTTTAAATTGTCTTTCCAAAGTAGTTGCTCAATCAACGCCCTTTCTCAAATCCTCAAGAGATACAAAGTAAGGAGGCATTCTTAAAAGGTCGTTCTTTCCATGTCTCTGAAGACCCTTTAAGGTGAACTGACAGCCAAGATTGCCTTGTGAGGAGAGACGGCGCAAGGTGGTGGACTGATTCGGGATGCTTCCTCTCCCTACGTGTCTGCAGCACTTTGACCACTTTGAACAAGAAACACAAGACCACAAGACTGACTTTTTTTTTTTTTTTAGGCCAGGAATCAAATCTGGACTCTTGTCATCAGTTGACAGCCGTGCATCTCCCACGATTGCTTCTGATTTCAAGGACAATTCAGTATCACGGTCCCTTCTCTGATCACTGTGGGGATTCTTTCCCCAGCCTTGTATAGTTTCCCTACCTGTGTGCGCTGACCAGTGTTAAGGTCCATGTGGAGAGCTTCCGGGAGTTTCCTCTTCTCCCGGCTCTGTCCTTTCCGGTGCTCTGTCCTGCCGTCTCCAGCTGTCTTGGTCTCCTGGACTTTATCCGCCCCAACATTTCAACTCAGAGAATTCACCAGCCTCTGCCTGCACTGGGCCTTGGAAACTCTCTCAAGGCAGTAAAAACTCGGGTGCAATCCTAGATCTCACGTCAGTTCCCAGCAAAATCGCTCATTCATTTCTTTTCTGTCAGAGATTACCATCCTTCTTTGCCTGATGTTTGGTGTCTGGAAAAGTGTTTCTGATCTGTTTTGGTTCTTTCAGGCAGGAGGGTGCGTCTGATCCTTGCAATTTTGTCTCGGCTGGAAACAGGCCTTTCCACTCTTTGGAGGAGGAAGAGGGGGAAGCTGAGGCCTCTTCGGTTTGTGGGTTTCTGCTCTGGGGTTGCAGGCTGCGGGGGAGCAGACAGGGGCAGGTTGGTTAGTGCAGCGGCCTGTCCTAGGGGCAGTTGGCATCGCCTTTCCGGGAAACATGGGGCCTCCTGCTGCTTGTGGCAAGCAGTGTGTGCAGATATTGGGCTCGGGCTCCAGGTTCCAGCTGGGTCAACCTATCTGGAGGGTTCAGGCTACAGGCCCCAGCGCCGGTCACATGGTCTTCTCCGGTGTACCAGTGTGAGTGTGTCAGTGTGTGTGTGTGCCAGGGCTGGTGGTGGGAGAGGAGGGCTCTGGTGGGAGAGCAGGGCCTGAGTCCAGGAGTGCCGAGGGGCTGACGTCACCAAAACGGGCATTCGGATCTCTGGCGGGCCGGCAGGCTGAAGGTGGGCGCTTTCTGATGAGGGGGCGGGAGCCTTGGAAGATGGGCGATCCGCACACTCTTTCCTCATCGCCGCCTGGCTGTCACCCGCGGGACATCGGAACACCTACCTGCTGCACCAGTGCCTTCCCCCTGGGTCAATTCCAGTCGTCCTCCTTGGTGGCCGGGTGATGATTGCCACTTGGCAGAGCCTCAGAGGCTGGGACTGGATGAACCAGTGGGACTCGCCCAGCACCTGAGTCCACCGGAGCCACGCCTCTCAGTCCCTTGATGCCTCTAGTCCCCTTTCTCTCTCTCTCTCTCTCTCTCGTTCTCCTTTCCTTTAGGTTATTACATCTCCGTGGGACCCTTTCCCCAACACTTTATTAAAGAATATTTTAAAATGTAAAGAGCTTACGTGTAAATTGAGCTGGATGAACTTAACCGAGGTATACTACTCCCACGTGACCACCGCCCAGCTCGAGGTTCAGGACATGCCAATTAGTCCAGAAAATCGCCTTATGCCCCCTCGCCAGTCAATATTGCCTCCTGCAAGCTCATCGCTGTCTGATTTCTAGCGCCAGGTAATGTGCCTGCTCTTGAATTTCGTAGAAACGGAGTCATATAGCATATCCTCTGGTAAGACTCTTTTTCTTTTTCTTGCCTAGGGGCAATAGTTCTGAAAGTGATTTGAGTCTTTACACGTACAATAAGTCGTAGAAGTTTGATCTTATCGCTGGGAGTTTTATTCTTTCGATTTTATAAACAAACCAAAATTTATCTGTACAAGGAAATGGGACGTTGCTCATGATACTCATAGTAGGGAAAAAGCAGCCTAGTCAGGCCACCTGTCAGCAGAGTGGCGCAGCGGGAGCGTGCTGGGCCCATAACCCAGAGGTCGATGGATCGAAACCATCCTCTGCTAGGCTTTCTTTTCGTGACACCCATCCAGTTCCTCGCTCGAGCATCACGGGCACAACACAGTTCGTCAGCTTACAGATGCACCGTCTCCTTTCACCACTCCTAGAACCGTTGCCACCGCCTTCCTAATCTTTACAAACCAGCAAGCGTTTTCCTTTCCCGTCCTTTCTCTTTTCTTTTTTTTCCTTTCGTCCTGGGCGAGGGCCCTGGGGCCGGGGCGGGGGGCGGGGGTGAGGGTGTAATAGCAAAATCGGCCCTCCTCACTCATTTCCAAAGAGAGGCAAACCTCTGGCCCTTCTTACTTCGGAATAGTTGACAAGTTTACTGTCCATTTCCGATGGATCAGCACTACTTCTTCCAGGGAATAACATACACACTTGACTCCAGTTAGGGTTTTATATCTTCTTTACACTCGAAAGAAAAAACTTTTCTTGTTTGTTTGTGTTTCTTGATTTCTGCCTAGGGACTGGTCCGCGAGTCTCCTACTGTCTGTCCCTTGTCTTTTCACGACTATACGTATGCTGTGCGACGAGGTGGCCGAGTGGTTAAGGCGATGGACTGCTAATCCATTGTGCTCTGCACGCGTGGGTTCGAATCCCATCCTCGTCGTCTGGTTGCGTTTATGGCCTTCTGCTGTGGCTCAGCTGGTGAAGAAACCACCACTCGCAATGCGGGAGCCTTGGATTCCATCCCTGTGTGGGGCAGATGTCCACTCCGGATATCTACGCCTCTCTTTTCACTCCTATAGGTCAAGTTAACGGGAATTTTGAAAAAATCCTTCTCGAAGGCAATACACCTTGCTGTTACTTATGAAGAACCCAATCGCATCCAGTTTGTGGGAAAAACAGAAGGAAAAGAGTTAATTTCAAAAACGCAGGAGAATCAGATTACAGAAAATAGAGAAAACGTCACCGTGACTGCGATGCAATGTGAGTACTGAAGAAGAATGAGAATTAAAGCTGGAGTCACAGCAGGTTAAAAGACTATCAAAGTGTGAAAGGTTCCCCAAGGAAGGAGTAAAGAATCAGTTCTTTGTGTAAATTCTCTGAAAAAGACTGCAGTTTGAAGAATGGTACTGGGCACAAACATGGAACTATAAAGGCTTTCCAACCAGTAATGTATTTTAAAAGTTTCCAGACGCTGCAGTTTCCTGCGAGACGAGGTGGCCGAGTGGTTAAGGCGATGGACTGCTAATCCATTGTGCTCTGCACGCGTGGGTTCGAATCCCATCCTCGTCGGACTTTCTAGTGGACCGGAAAAGTAAATTTTGCTCTGTATCTTGACAAAAGAACTGTATATAATTTTCTGCTTGTCCTCATTCTACCTCTCACTTTCTTTGTTCTTGCAGTTTCATTTCCATCCTGGTTACTCCCGTATTCACACTGTGGCGATTTTCTCTGTTTTCTATAATCTCATTCCTCATTGGTGACACTCTAGTGCTCAACCTCTACCCTCGTTTCACATCTTTTCGTTCTCCACTCATTCTAGATCTTAGTTTAGTGCTCTTCCATGCCTGACTGAGTGCTATTGCTGTCTATTCTTAGGGTATGATATACGGCTTATATCTATCATGTTGTGGCACAAATTGCAGAGTCAATGGATCCAAAGTTTTGGTCTGAACCCAGGTATTCCCTCCTCCGAACAATTTAGAGGGTCAGTTCAGTACAGTTCAGTCGTGTCTGACTGTTTGCGATCCCATGGACTGCAGCATGCCAGTCCTCCCTGTCCATCACCAACTCACCGAGTCAGTGAAGTCCATTGAGTCAGTGATGCCATCTAACCACCTCATCCTCTGTTGTCCCCTTCTCCTCCTGCCTTCAATCTTTCCCAGCATCAGGGTCTTTTCCAAGGAGTCAGTTATTCACATCAAGTGGCCAAAGTATTGGAGTTTCAGCTTCAGCATAAGTCCTTCAAATGAATATTCAGGACTGGTTTCCTTTAGATGGACTGGTTGGACCCCCTTGCAATCCAAGGGACTCTCAAGAGTCTTCTCTAACACCACAGTTCAAAAGCATCAATTCTTTGGCACACAGCTTTCTTTATAGTCCAACTCTCACATCCATACATGACCACAGGAAAAACCATAGCTTTGACTAGATGGACATTTGTTGGCAAAGTAATGTCTTTGCTTTTTAATATGCTGTCTAGGTTGGTCATAACTTTTCTTCCAAGGAGCAAGTATCTTTTAATTTCATGGTTGCAGTTACCATCTGCAGTGATTTTGGAGCCTAAAAAAATAAAGTCTGACACTGTTTCCACTGTTTCCCCATCTATTTCCCATGAAGTGGTGGGACCGGATGCCATGATCTTCGTTTTCTGAATGTTGAGCTTTAGGCCAACTTTTTCACTCTCCACTTTCACTTTCATCAAGAGGCTTTTGAGTTCCTCTTCACTTTCTGCCATAAGGGTGGTGTCATCTGCATATCTGAGGTTATTGATATTTCTCTCCGGCAATCTTGATTCCAGCTTGTGTTTCTTCCAGTCCAGCGTTTCTCATGATGTACTCTGCATAGAAGTTAAATAAGCAGGGTGACAATATACAGCCTTGACGGACTCCTTTTCCTATTTGGAACCAGTCTGTTGTTTCATGTCCAGTTCTAACTGTTGCTTCCTGACCTGCATACAAATTTCTCAAGAGGCAGATCAGGTGGTCTGGTATTCCCATCTCTTTCAGAATTGTCCACAGTTTATTGTGATCCACACAGTCAAAGGCTTTGGCATAGTCAATAAAGCAGAAATAGATGTTTTTCTGGAACTCTCTTGCTTTTTCCATGATCCAGCGGATGTTGGCAATTTGATCTCTGGTTCCTCTGCCTTTTCTAAAACCAGCTTGAACATCAGGAAGTTCACAGTTCACATATTGCTGAAGCCTGGCTTGGAGAATTTTGAGCATTACTTTACCAGCGTGTGAGATGAGTGCATAGGGTAACCAGGCAAAATAAGTTGAAGTATGTTAGTTTAGTGGGCTTCCAAATAAGAACATCTTCAAAGCAATAAGTAAAGGAGAGCAGGTCCCTCCACACCTCACCTCACCCTCCCAATCCTCCCATACCCTCCACCATCCTCCCAGCCCCAACTTCAGAAGATTTTTATTTTTCTATTTGATTTTTTTGAAATTTTCTCATTATTTATGGTGCTTGCTGTTTCAAGGAATTTTTATTTCTTGTCACAGTGTAAGGACTCATTAAACAGTACTGTACAAAAAAGGGAAAACTTTCCTAAGATTTCTGTGTTTTCCTTCTTGACTGTGTTTGTATCAATAGAGTTTTTTCACATAGCATTTGAAAAACCTTGTTTCATCTTTTGCTGATCTAGTTAAGACTCAAGTGTGGAAATGTAGAAAGTGTAGATGGTTTCATAGTCTATTTTAGGAGGAAAATAATCCAGTAAGGTCAGTTTCTTTGCTGGAATCAGTTACCCTGTGGATCAAAATGCGCCAAAGCGATGCTCTATGGCTTGCTGGGTCGCTGACTGCTATCCTTTCGTCCTGCAGATGCGAGTCAAACATGAGGAAAGATGTACGATTCCAGTGACAGTTCTCCCCGAGAGTTCCGTGTCCCAGACATGAACTGGGATGTAAGCGGTGAACCTAAAATGGATGAACCGTCACCTTCTGTGTGTAAGTGTGAAAAACGGTAGTCTTCACACAGCCTGGCCCGTACGGGGATCGAACCCGCGACCTTGGCGTTATTAGCACCACGCTCTAACCAACTGAGCTAACCGGCCAGACATGGGAGCGTGAGATCGTGTTTATGCTATTAAAAGAAAAGGTATCAATACGGCTTTTCCGGGAGCTGGAAAAGGAATACAGTGAACCCAAACGACCACAAACTAATACTCAAAGAAAGAAGAAATCGCATTCTTCCTCTCCCCCATCGTGGAATTAGGGGGAAACAAAGAGGAATTCTTAGTATTTGGCGTGAATGAACTCTATTTCCTGAGGACTGAGGTAATCAAAACTGTGGCAAACCTGCCTTAGAGGTAGGCCTGGCACCACAGCCACATTGATAGGGAGGCTCTGAGAATACTTGAGGAGACGAGGTAGCCCAGGACAAACCCCAAAGCCATTAAGTAATAAATGGAGAAGCTTGCAAATAAGTATCCAGCAAAGTAGGAGGAAAATCAAGAGGAAGTGAAGATTGGAGGGTAGACCTCATTCTTTCATCTCTCGGCAGGAATCGAGCACCCATGACTGTCAGACCATGGTGCACACTGTTAAATGATGATGGGAATCACTGAGGCTAGACCTCAACATGAGGGGCTGTGGTTCAAGAGCAGCGTTTGTTACAGGGTAGCACCTGTGAGTCGGACACGACTGAGCGACTTCACTTTCACTTTTCACTTTCATGCATTGGAGAAGGAAATGGCAACCCACTCCAGGGCTCTTGCCTGGAGAATCCCAGGGACGGGGGAGCCTGGTGGGCTGCCGTCTATGGGGTCGCACAGAGTCGGACACGACTGAAGTGACTTAGCAGCAGCAGTAGCACCTGTGTTCTGCGCTAGGACTGATCCTCAGGAGAGAGAACAGTGTTACTCCTCAGGGTTTGGAGTCAAGAAAGGCAGGGAACGACCCCTCACAGAATGGGCTTTATGCCTCTGTTTCCACACTCCTGCCCATCCCTCCCCTCATCCCACTCGTCTTTACTTTCCCTCCACTTCCCAGCTTCCCAGAGGCACTCAGGCCCCTTGACTGGCTAACTCCTGGTCCTGGTGAGGGTTGAACCAACCTGTGAACATGGTATTGTTGGCCGTGCCAAGGCAGGCCAAGTAGGCCCCCGTGAGACTGGGTCTAATCTCTCAGAGATTAGGTGTCCTCAGCAGGAAGGCTTGATCAGAACCCTAAACCCCTTGGATTGGAAGCTGGACTTGCCCAAGCGTGACATTTGATTATGGGGAAAGATTGGTGAGTGAAAAAGAAGGAAAACTAAAAGACAGACAGAGAAAGACAAGGGTGAAGTGACAAGAAGAGCAGTAGAGGCAATGAGGAAGAGCCTAAGAGACGGAAACTGAGCCTCACGGAGAAAGCAAGATTGAGAAGATAGCAAAGGACAGGGAAAGTCTGAAGAGAGAGGAATAGGGGCCGAGAGAGAGTGAGAAAGAAAGTGACTAAAGGGATGCAGAGACCAAAAATGAGAGACAGAAATAGAGCAATGGAGATAAGTAAGGACAGAGCAAGCAAGAGGGGAGGAAAGTAGAAAGATACTGAATGAGCAACAAGGGCCGAGACAGAGACGAAGAGCAAGAAAGAGAACCAGACTAAGACACAGAGAGAGACAGAAATGAAGATATTCAGAGAAACAGGAGCAGATTGAGAGACAATTACAGACAGAGAGAGTTTGGAGACTGAGGGAGGAGGGTCCAGTGAGAGCAACAGTGAGAAGCAGAGACAGGTCAGGGTCTGAAGTCCAGAGACAGACAGGCAGCAAGGCATTCAGGCCAGTACTTGAACAGAATTTGAGCCTGAAGCTGATTTGCAGGGGGAGGAGATGAGCGTAAAGAGCCGTGTTTATTTGACATTTGACATTTAAAATAATGATATTCACATTGAGTTGTGGAGAAGGGAAGGGCTACCCACTCCAGTGTTCTTGTCTGGAGAATTCCATGGGCAGAGGAGCCTGGCAGGCTACAGTCCACAGGGTCCCAAAGAGTCAGACACGGCTTTGTGATTGAACAACAATAACAGGACATTGAGAGCAGTCACTTGTATTTAGATAACTCTTCATCTGTAAGAAAGCACTTTTAGTCAGAAATGAGGATATTTGCAGACACAAGATAGTTTCACGAAGGACAGTTGCTAATTGTGAATTCCTGGGAATTTCCTCTTTCAAAACAAGCTACTTTCTCTTGTCCAATAAATGGAAACATGCAGGTCATACAGGAGATGGTGAGGGCGTGGCACCATCTAACCTGGCTCTCCTTTGCCAGTGGAAGCCAGATCTCCAGCTGCTGAGGGATTTTCTGTGGAGAAGAGGGGAGAATTTGGCAAGTTCAGACTCCAGCACTAGTAGATAGGAGGGATATGCAAATTAGTAAACAAATGATAAAGCAAATCTCGCAGAACTTTTTGTTTCTTACCTGAATTCCCCATCCCTCAATATGTGAGGTGACATCATTTTCTTTGTTAGGGATCAGGACAATGCTTGCCTGGTAAAATGTGTTTTTAAGAATTCTCCCTCTCCGACTTTTTGGATGAGTCTGAGAAGGATGGGTCTTAATTCTTCTTTTAATGTTTGGTGGAATTCACTAGTGGAGCCATCTGGTCCTACACATTTGTTAGTTGAGAGGTTTCTGATTACTGATCAATCTCCTTCCTAGTGATAGGGCTTTTCAGATTTTCTCTTTCATCATGAGTCAGTCCTGGTAGACTGTATGTTTCTGAGAATCTATGTTCTCGGTTGTCTAATTCATTGATGTATTATTTAGTTTTAAGCAGGTATAGCAATCTGAATCTTTGTATTACCTTTGTATGAAAAGGTTTCTTTGCCAGTTGGCTAGTCAGCTTAGTTGGTTAGAGCATGGTGGTAATAACACCAAGGATGTGGGTTCAGTCCCCATATGGGCCACTGCAAGCCTTTTGTTACTTACTCACTGAATAATTTTGTTGCAGTCATCTAACAAATTGGAGATAACCTCACATACATCAAATTGGGAATAAATGTTGACTTCATTTGTTCTTCAGCAGTGACACTACCTTCCTTCCCCTCCACCCCTGCCCCCAGCAAACACAGTCCCAGCGAAAAAATGAAATTTCAGCATTTCAGATTTGACAGAGGGGCATTTTCACCAATCACTGCTTGAAATCCAAAGCCTATGTTCATTTAAGGAGGGAGCAGTGCTGGTAAGGCACCATCCCTTTGAAAGAGCTGATATTTTCTGGGAAGGAGCTTAAGGTAGACTTTCAGAGGGTCAGTGGGTTGACATATTCTGTGGAAGCATGGTTCTTCTGGAGAGACTCTTGTTGTTTGGTTGGCACTCAAAGGGATGTTTACTGAAGTGAGTGCATTCCTGGCTGATTCATTTCAGAAAGCAGGGGTTGACAGTGATTGGTTGTGCAAATGTTCACAAAACAATTATCACAGATAAATCAATTGGTTTAAATTCAGGTCTGGTGGCTACTTGTTACCACTGCTATAGAACAGTCTTTTCCTAAGTTTGTGATTAGTATGTGTTTCAACATTTTACTTTGGCATAAAGCAAACATTATTTGTTTGTTTAAATATACAAGTAACGCATAATAAAAATGTTTGCCAGAGTTAGGAAATAGATGATAGTGAAAGTTGCTCAGTCCTATCTGACTCTTTGTGATTTTATGAAATTACCCAGACCAGAATACTGGAGTGGGTAGCCTTTCCCTTCTCCAGGGGATCCTCCCAACCAGGGGTCAAACCCAGGTCCCCCACATTATGGGCAGATTCCTCACCAACTGAGCTATCAGGGAAGCTACGGGTATTAAAGAAATGAAAGGGGTCAAAAGGTACACATTTCCAGTAATAAAAAAAAATAATAAGTTATGGAGATCTAAGGTACACTGTGGTAGTATAGTTGTTAATAACAGTATTGTATTGAATATTTGGAAGTCCTTAAAAGAATAGATCCTAAAAGTTTATATCACAAGAAAAAAATTTGTAACATATGTGGTGATGGATATTAACTAGACTTACTGTGTTTCATTGGTTTTTTCCAAGAAACATTAAAAGGATTTTTCTTTTTTAAACTTGGTCTCTAATCTCCTGTAAAATTATTCATAGTCTTCCAGGCACTAGCAAGTCTAATTAATTATAAGCCTGTAATATTGGAATGATGCTAAAGCTGAAACTCCAGTACTTTGGCCACCTCATGCGAAGAGTTGATTCATTGGAAAAGCCTCTGATGCTGGGAGGGATTGGGGGCAGGAGGAAAAGGGGACGACAGAGGATGAGATGGCTGGATGGCATCACCGACTCGATGGACGTGAGTTTGAGTGAATTCTGGGAGATGGTGATGGACAGGGAGGCCTGGCGTGCTGCGATTCATGGGGTTGCAAAGAGTCGGACACGACTGAGTGACTGAACTGAACTGAACTGAACCGAACCGAACCGAACCGAACTGAATATTAGATACGTAGACTAGTGGGCCCACCACCGGGATGGCCGAGTGGTTAAGGCGTTGGACTTAAGATCCAATAGACATGTGTCTGCGTGGGTTCGAACCCCACTCCCGGTAGAATTGCTTTTGTTGCTAAATCATGTCCCACGCTTTTGCGACCACATGGACTGTAGCCCGCCAGGCTCCTCTGTCCATTCGACTTTCCCAGGCAAGAATTCTGGAGTGGGTTGCCATTTCCTTTTCCAGGGTATCTTTCTCACCCAGGGATCAAGTTACTTTAGCATGTATCTTACCCAAAAATGACAGTTTTTAAGCAAAATTGGACAATAGTCCAGCATATAGTTGACTCTGAACTCTTTTTATCCAATCTGACAGGCTCTGTCTATAATGGGTGAATTTAGCTAATTTAGATATGATGTAAATGATATACTTGTATTTTAAAAATCCACTATCTTATTAGCTGTTTTCTATGTGTTTTTTTCCCCTTTGTTCCTTTCTTTTATCTCTTTCTTCCTGTCTAGAGCATTGTCTTATCATTTGTATGTCTTAAATCACTAGTGGTTTCCCTAGGGTTTTCTATATACAGCTACAACTAATCAAAATCTACCTTCAAATTATATTATGCTACTTACTGTACCATGTAAGAAGCTGGCAAATAATATACTTCCTCCTATATTGTGTGTCATTGCTGCCACAGATTTTGCTTTCATGTATGCTATAGCTGTATAGTATGTCACTACTACTGTTGCTTAATGCAGTCAGTCATTTTTAGAGTGATTAGAATTGGGAAAAATATTCCTTATATGTCCCAGCTTATAACATTTCTTATTTTGCAGGTCTGATAGAAACGCACTCCAGTTTTTGTTTGTCAGGAAAGACTTTTATCTCTTATTCAGTTCTGGAAAATACTTTTTGCTTGGTAGAGAATTCTGGGTTTACAGATTTTACAAAATTAGCCTATCATCACTTTCAAATGTTATCCCATTATTTTCTGGCATACCTAATCGGATGAAAATTCTACTGTTTTGTATACATAGCTAGCTAGCTAGCTAGATACAGCTTGGAATTCTCTGACTTTGAGCTGAGGTTTGATGTAGAGGTTTCCTGCACTATCAGAAAGTAGTTCAGTTCAGCTGCTCAGTCGTGTCCGACTCTTTGCTATCCCATCGACTGCAGCACGCCAGGCTTCCCTGTCCTTCACCAACTCCCGGAGGTTGCTCAAACTCATGTCCATTGAGTTGGTGATACCATCCAAAAACAGAGTGGAAATGTTCCTATGAAACACTTCACAAGTTGAATTGGCGTGAAGAAGCGATTACCTTAGCACCCTTCTTGCATACAGATACACAAAATAAGCGGAAATAAAGCACAGATGCTTATAGACACAGTTTAAAGCTGTGATGCAATGGCACCCCACTCCAGTACTCTTGCCTGGAGAATCCCATGGATGGAGGAGCCTGTTAGGCTGCAGTCCACGGGGTCGCGAAGAGTCGGACACGTCTGAGAAACTTCCCTTTCACTTTTCACTTTCATGCATTGGAGAAGGAACTGGCAACCCACTCCAGTGTTCTTGCCTGGAGAATCCCAGGGACGGGGGAGCCTGGTGGGCTGCCGTTTCTGGGGTCACACAGAGTCGGACACGACTGAAGTGACTTAGCAGCAGCAGCCTTGACAGTGGGATGCTGAGTTATAGTTCCTGGGGGAGGAGCTTGGCAGTTCCAACCTGGCTGCTCCTGATGAGCTCAGCCTCTACAATAGTTAGTTAGTGAAGTCACACAGTCATGTCCGACTCTTTGCGACCGCATGGACTGTAGCCCACCAGGCTCCTCAGTCCATGGGATTTTCCAGGCATGAATATTGGAGTGGGTTGCCATTTCCTTCTGCAGGGGATCTTCCCAACCCAGGGATCGAACCTGGGTCTCCCGCATTGTAGACAGACGCTTTACCGTCTGAACCACCAGGGAAGTAAAACAGATGCTAATGCAGGTCTTTCCAAAAAATGAAGTGGCAGCAAAGTGAACTTCTGAAAAGTGAGGAATATCTGTTTTTCATTATCTTGGGAAAATACTTAGTCATTAACTCTCCCAATATTTTTTCTGCTCTTTTCTCTCTTTCTTTTCACCTTCTGAGATTCTGATTACAAATATATTAATCAATAATTCTTAAGTGCTCTTTCTTTTCCCTTGATGTTTCAACTTGGGTAGTTTCTAGGCCTTCAAGTTTATAATTTCTTTTTTCAGTTTCTATAGAGTCTACTAATTAGTCTATTGAAGACATCCTATGTCTCTTACTGTGTGTCTGTGTTTGAATTTAGCATATTTTTGACTTTTAGTTTCCAACAATCTATTGAAATGTACCATCTGTTTATGCGTTGAGATAACAAAAAGGCCTACATTGTTCCATTGGCATCTGAAATGGGAGTAGTCTAAAGGGACTAATCTTGTAACGTGTGGGATGTGATGTTATCTCCAGAAAAATAATGTCAGCATTAAGTTAAATTGTAGGACACTCAGCTAGTGTTGCAGAATTACTTGGTGGTGGTGGTGGCGGTGGGGTACTCCCACATATTTACTGGCCAGACGTGTCTGAAGTAAAGTGTTCTGTGTGAGTAGTGAAGACACACAGGAGGAAAAACAGTTTTGTTTTTTTCTAATGCACTTTTTAGCTCCAAATTCAGCCTTTTAGACTGCTTTTGGAAAAGGGACCTGGGTCTTTTAAATATTTATTTTCTTGTTGGCAGAGGGTGCAGGAGAGACACAGTAGGCATAAAAGTTTTGCTTTCTGGTTCTAAGAGTTCCTGCAGCCATCAGCATCTTTGGTGTCCAACTCCATTCTTTTGACTTTCACAATAGTAGAAAAAAGAAATTGAGTATTCATTGATCCATTCACAAATATTTACTGATCATCATGTGTGGTAAATATTCCAGGATGCAAAAAAGAATTAAGACTGGTTGTGGGGATTATACAAACAACAACAGTGGTTTCCAGTAACTGCTGGAGCACTCATTGCAAACTCTCAAATGGTAACATCATAGATTAAGGCCAAAATATCCAAAGATTGCAAAGCAGAGAGACTTTGATCAAGGCAGACTGCAGAATAATTCCCTGAGAGTACTGATGGGGGTACAAACTCCGACAAGGGGGAACTAGGAGAAAAAGGAAAGGACTGTGAGGTTAAACAATGATCTCCACCAGACACAAGGTCTCCATGCAGTTTCTGGGAAACTTCTGATTCATTGCTTCCATCTCCTCCTCAATTCTTTTCCACCTTCTCCACACACAAATTTTATATTGAATGTTTTTGAAAATATTTCTGGGTAGGAAAAGAAATGCCAGAGATGGAAGACATCTGGAAACATCCTCTTTTGCTTTTCATTTGTTGGTTTTAGCTTCTTGTTTGGTTGCATTCATTCAATAATTCATTTGTAATTGTGGTAGGCATACCTCAATTGTTTACAGCCAGTTGCTTGCATTTCAAGTCATTGCCAATAGATCATGAGTGAAAGTGAAAACAATAAAGCCTTTTGAAGAAAATGTAGCAAAATACTTCCACACCTTTGAGATGAGCAAGTATATGTTAGACAGGAATAAGCTACACTGTACCTCACAAAAACTGAACCCCTTTTTCCTCACAAGTCCACTAAGAGAGAAAAACACTAGCCACAGACTGGAAGGAGATACTCCAGATAAAATTCACACATGAGAATTTGCTGGAGTTGGAGTCAGAGGAAGGTAAAGAAATGTTAAAATACAGTAAGTACTTTAAAAGGCTGTAGTTGTGAGCATGCATTGGAAAATCTTTGTTTTGAAGTTGTGAACCTTCATGGGGGCTGCTGCTGCTGCTAAGTCATTTCAGTCGTGTCAGACTCTGTGCGACCCCATAGACGGCAGCCTACCAGGCTTCCCGGTCCCTGGGATTCTCCAGGCAAGAACACTGGAGTGTTTCCTTCTCCAATGCATGAAAGTGAAAAGTGAAAGTGAAGTCGCTCAGTCGTGTCCGACTCCTAGAGACCCCATGGACTGCAGCCTACCAGGCTCCTCCGTCCATGGGATTTTCCAGGCAAAAGTACTGGAGTGGGGTGCCATTGCCTTCTCCGTTCATGAGGGCAGTAGACTACAAAGGAAAGTTTTGTACTTCAGTAAGGTGACAAAAACCAGAAGAGTGAGCTGTTCCCGCCTGGTTTTGAACCGGGGACCTTTATGTGTATAAAGTGAATGTGCTAACCACTACACCACAGAAACATCACCCCCAGCTTAGGTGTTTGTCTAATAAAATGGCATTCTAGTTTCCTTGGTTGCACCCCCCCCCAATCTAATAATTTTGAATATTTCTCTTGTAGAGTATTTTCACTCACAGTGCTTTGCTTTCCATCCTTTTAAAAGCTTTGTTAAAATAGTCAAAATAAAAGGGAAAAATCCACCTAGCATTAATGTAATCTGAATTATTCAAGTCAAAAAAGAAGGAGTGAGTAATATTGCCTGAAAAAAGTATGAGCTCTGTGAAGGCTCCACAAGAGACCATTGCTCTGGCCATTGTTCTGTCTGAAAAACTTGGATTTTATAAAGGACTAAGGAGCCTGGTAGGCTGCAATCCATGGGGTCGTTAAGAGTCGGACACGGCTGAGCGACTTCACTTTCACTTTTCACTTTCATGCATTGGAGAAGGAAATGGCAACCCACTCCAGTACTCTTGCCTGGAGAATCCCAGGGATGGGGGAGCCTGGTTGGCTTCCATCTATGGGATCGCACAGAGTCGGACACGACTGAAGCGACTTAGCAGCAGCAGCAGCAGTGTGATAGATAACCTCAGTTTTGCCAGGCAAAATGTAACAAAGAGAAGTGGTTAACATGTTTATTGACACAAATGGAAATATTTTAGGGTCAAGCCGGGAAAGAAAACATTTCAGGTGTGGTTTGAAACTGTGAGAGAAGCCCACTGAGCTTCAAGTTCAACATAAACCATATAGCTCCGTTTCAGATGTCTTTAATAGGTTGAAGATGAATGTTATTGATCTGGTTTGCATTTCAGTATGGGAATGGGGCTCTGGGAGAATATTCTGCAGGACAAGAATATACCATCTTGCACATATCACCACGTAAACATCTCTGCATATCCCTCACCAAAAGAAGACATCAACCACATTCCTTCAGCTTTTAACAACTACCTATCATAGACCTACTCTCAATCAGGCATTTGTGTTGATGCTGATTTAAGTGGTGGCAAAAAGACATACTTTCTATGAGAATTTTGAAAATTAAATATTTATTTTGAAGTGATTTTCAAAAAGGTGCAAAGACAACAGAATTTCCTTATACCCATTACCCAGTTTCTTTTAATATTAGCTTCTTACATTACCATGGTACCTTTGTTAAAACTAAGAAGCCAATGTTGATATTTTACTAATAACTAAACTCTTGACTTTGTCTATATCACACCTGTTCTTACATAATGTCCTTTCTACTCCACCCCGTACTCCCCCACGTTGTATTCAGCCTCCCCTGGTCTGTGACTGTATCTTGGTGTGGATGAAGTATTTTTATAGAATACTTGACTATCTTCCAGTCTAAGTTTGTTTGATATTTTTCATGTAACAGCTTGAGGTTATAGGTTTTGGGGAGAGAACAAAGCACTTGTCCCATCACTTTACATCAGATGTTACATGAGAGGAGCATGGCTTACCATTGGTGATGGCAATTTTGATCATTTTTAAGGTAGTATTTGCCATTTTTCTCCCTTTTCAAGTTCTTATGTTTTCCTACTTCATACTGGACTATTGGAGAAGGAAACGGCAACCCACTCCAGTATTCTTGCCTGGAGAATCTCTTGGACAGAGGAGCCTGGCAGGCTGCAGTACATGGGGTCACAGTCAGACACGACTGAGCAACTAACACTAACACTGAACTACTTAGAAGCTAGTCGAAATAAGACCCATGGATGGGTCTTGGGTGGGTCAGGGGATTATTTACTTACTTACGTTGGAATTCTTTCTTAAAGGAAAAGTATCCTTTCTGCTGTATTCACTGACTTATTTTTCAATCCTTTATTTATATCAGTATGGATTTATGAATATGTATTTTACACTGCAGTTTGGATTATAATCCCAAACCATATTATTTGTAGTTCTAAGTGTTCCAGGTTTGGCCATTGACAGCTGTTTCACTCTTAGACAACTCAGTTCAGTTCAGTTCAGTCGCTCAGTCGTGTCCAACTCTTTGCAACCCCATCAACTGCAACACGCCAGGCTGTCCTTCATCAACTCCCAGAGCTTGCTCAAACTCATGTCCATCGAGTCGGTGATGCCATCTGACCATCTCAACCTCTTGTCCACTTCTCCTGCCTTCAATCTTTCCCAGCATCAGGGGCAGTTCCAATGAGTCAGTTCTTCACATCAGGTGGCCAAAGTATTGGAGTTTCACCTTCAGCATCAGTCCTTCCAATGAATATTCAGGGTTGATTTCTTTTAGGATTGACTGGTTGGACCTCCTTGCAGTCCAGGGGACTCTTAAGAGTCTTCTCCAACACCACAGTTCAAAAGCATCAGTTCTTCTGTGCTCAGCTTTCTTTGTAGTCCAACTCTCACACCCAAACATGACTACTGGAAAAACCATAGCTTTGACTAGACAGACCTTTGACTCTTTGCTAAAGAGACGATTAAAGAAGCTGTTTTTAGCTGGTGGTTCAGATGGTAAAGATCTGACTGCAATGCAATGTGGGAAGCCATGGTTCCATCTCTGGATGGGGAAGATACCCTGGAGAAGGGAATGGCTTCCCACTCTACCTGGATAATTCGATAGAGAGAGGAGCCTGGTAGGCTACTGTCCAACTTTCACTATTCTTTACTGCTGTGTTGATATTAATACTTTTTTTCACCTGTCATTTTAAAAACCTTGTTTCATCCTTTGCTGAACTAGTTAAAACCTAAGTGTGGAAGTGTAGAAAGCGTCGATGGTTTCACAGTTTATTTATAGATGAATATAGTACAAGAAGTTCAGTTTCTTTGCAGAATCAGTTATCTAGTGGAAAAACATGCCCAGAGCCTCTCTACTTTCCTTGCTGGTCACTCACTGCTACCCTTTTGCCCTGTAGATGGGGTTCAATGTGCTGCACTTAGTCGCTCAATCGTGTCTGACTCTTCAGGATGCATGGACTGTAGCCCGCCAGGCTTCTCTATCCTTGGGACTGTCCAGGAAAAAACACTGGAGTGGGTTGCCATTCCCTTCTCCAGGCAGGGATGGAACCTGGGTCTTCTGCATTGCAGGCGGATTCTTTACAGGACTTCTACCTTCGGGGAAATCAAGGATTTCAACCAGCTTTATCTCTCAGGCAGTAATTGTGACACCCTAGTGGATATGAGACCAGAATTCTCATCTGTGTGTAAATGTAGCAAAAATATCACTTCATGCCAGTTGGCCCATACAGGGATTGAACCCACGACCTTAGCATTATTAGCACCACACTCTAACCAACTGAGGCAACCAGCCACCTGACGCTTGTCCTGTTCCTCTTCATCCAATTAAATAAAAATGAAACAAAATGGTTTCTTCAAATTCTTGGGGGCAGAAAGCTGGGAATGGCGGAAGAGAAACGAACACAAAGACCCGAAACAACCAAAAGCTACCATTAATTTTTAAAATCTTCACATTGTTCCTATTTCACTCTTCCCCCATCTTGGAGTTACGAAAGAAAAAGAGAAAAAAACATTTGGCCTCGGTGAACTGTACTTCTTTGGGGCCTGGCTCAAACTATTCTGATGGTGGTTGTTAATCAGGCAATTACCTCAATAGAAGGTGTATCTGTCTTGTTTGTTGGTGTCTCCACAGTCTACCACACATTTCCAGCCTCCAGTCTGTCTCCATTTGATTCCTTCCTCACAGGGCAACTAGAGCAATATAAACCCAAACTTGTGTTTTCCTAACTTAAAATCTTTCCAGGATTTTCCATTGTATTTGGAACCCGATCCACACCGCTGGACATGGTTTATAGCATATCTATGATCTGCCCCTGCTTCTCCCAAAGCTTGTCAGACTCCTTGAACAGTTATCCCAACAGATCTGCTCTGTTTTCTGGATGATCCTGTGCAGGTGTTTTGTCTTTGGTCTGTAATACCCTTCCCCAATTTATTCCCAGAATACACACCTTAAAACAGAAATCGAGTTCAAAGACTTCTTTGGTAAGATGAACTTCTGTCTTCTGCTTACATTCCCCCAGCCTTTGCCATTTGTTCTGAAATCACTGGCTACTGACCAATCAACCCGCTAAACTATTATCTCCAAAGCAGGAGTTTCCATCTCCTCTGAACGTCTGGTGCAAAGCACAATACAGGGCATATAGCCATCACTATATAAATGCTAAATTATCATGTAAAGAGTAGTAGAAAAGGTCTCATACTTTTTCTCTTATCCCACCCCACTCTATAAGATAGCAATCCTGAATTGTGGAATGTCTTTAAAAGGTGAAATAGCATGAATATTTAGAGTCATATATACCTGGGTTAGAGTTCTAACTTTGGTGATTTGCTGTAGGGAGGGATAAGTGAGCACAGACTTTGGAGCCAAGAGGGTTTAAGTCCCAAATCTAACCTTTACTAACTGGTTGAGATTGGGCAAGTTTCTTACTATCTCTCTGCCTCAGAATAGACATGAGTTCGATAGTAATTCCTATACCATAAACTCATTTCAATAATTTAGTTTTATTGTATCAACCAATTTAAGATTGTTTTTCCAATTATGTCTCTTTCAAGGTATCCATAAAGCAGGAGATAGATGTATTCAGGGAGTCATTCTTGCCTTTTTGTTTTTCATTAGGATGATAAGTGCTAAGGAATATGTCGAGGCTTACTCATAGACCTCGCATTGGTTATGTACTTTTTTATTCCTCAGGTCCAAGAGTTTTACTGCCCTACCTACCTCAGCTAGGAGAGATGTGAATGTAAAGGGTGACTATATAAGGTATTATACAAATTAAAAGAAAAAATGAAATGTAAGCTTTGGTTCCCTAACTGAGCATTTCTGGCTCATACTGGAGGAATTATGACCTATGGTGTAAAGAGCAGAAGCAAGATTGCACCACTGTATCTTTTTCTCCCCAACCCTCCTGTGGGTACTCTCATGGGTTAACCACTGATCCTCAAGGAAAAGTTGGATTCAAGGCCAAACTGCATTAAAAGCTTCTCCAAAAATATATAAAAATTTAAAAAAATAAAAGCTTCTCTGAAAACTGATTGAGGAACAAAGGTGAGAGAAATGAGGACTCGGTTGCCCTAGGGAATCAGATAAAGGAACCACTTCTTTGGGCCAAATGAAAGAAGGCTGAGATTTAGAAAGAATCTATTCCACCTTCCAGAGTTGCAAGAGGGCTGTATTTGTTGCCTCTCTGTCATGTCTGTTCCCAGAAAAAAAAGCAGGAGGCAGTGTCCTGATTGAGCTCGTTCTTGACACAGAAAGAAATGGGCAGGGAGGGGAAGGCAAGGCTCTGTTCAGTTCCAAAGATTTAGTTCCACTCAGTTCCAGTCTGCTATTATCACTGATACTTTAGTCTTTCATTGTCTTCTAGAATGTAGATTAGGACCACAGGATGAATGTGCAAAGCTCTCACCTTAGATCTCGGGTATTTTTGCTGTAGAGACTTAGAAGATGCTGAGGCAAGTCACTACACAGAGGTCCACATCACAGTACGAATGGCAAGGAACACAGGTTATTTCTTATGGGAATGATGCCTTCGAGAATGCCCTTGCTCCCTATTTCTTGAGGTTTTTGATTTTGTGCCAATGGAAAATGATGAGGCTGGCGATCTGAAAGATCCTTTTCCAACAGAGCCCTGGGGAGGTGAAGAATGCATCCCAAAGCCAAAACTGCTGCCTGCCTTAACTGGTGCAAGGACAGGAGTGCTCTGAGCAAAGGGATCCATGGAAGGGCCCCTAAACATAGTTTTTCTTGCAGAAATGTTGGCCCTCCCCAAGGCAAAAGGTGTGCCCTGGCTGGTCAGGCCCTGGTTTTTTGGGCCCCAGCCTTTACCCAAGGGTGTGATGGTGTTAGTTGTCCCACTTGGCACTGCTCCAGTGCTGAATGCTCTGGAGTTGGAACTCATGTCTGGAGCAGTCACACTGACCCCAGTCTCACCACAGTCCATAGGGGTTACTAATCCCCCAAAGTCAAAAGGTCTTGGGGCTGTGCTACCAAACACTGAGCCACAAGCCCCAGTCCGGTGGGTTGGGCTAACAACTCCAAAACCATTTGTATTAGCCTGACCAAAGGGAAAAGCTACTGGAGTGTTGTTAACATCTGGCCGGAGGTTGGTAGGGATGCAAAAGGTGGAGGCTGATGGTGCCAAACCTCCAAAGGCTGACTGAGTGGGACTGTTGAAGGATGGTTGAGTCAGAGTTTGTGATGGGGTTGAGAATGCCACTGTTGAGTTTCCAAAAATGAGAGAGCTACTGAAGCTTGGGCCAAGGGCTGGTTGGGGGGCTCCTTGCTTCTGCCCATATGCAATTCCAAATGCAGGCTGGGGAGTTGCTCCCAGGGATAGTGAAAAAGGTGGCCTTGGGCCTGACCCCAAGGGAATTGTGAATGCTGAGGTTGAACTGGAGATCCTGGATGAAAATGCAGGCTGGTTGGTGTTTCCTAGGGCTGAAGCGGACAGAGAGCTAGCCCTAAATTTGGCAGTGCTCCTGGTAGGGGATATTTGGACAGCACTGGGAAGAACCTGGCTAAAGATAGTGACTGTGTGTACAGTAGGTATGGTAGGACGTTGGCATGGCGGCAAAATGAAGCCTGCAGCTGGGGAGAAACTGCCCTTGAAGGCACAGGCAGCCCCAAGAAGGAAAGTGTGGCAAGTGGAAGGGATGGAGTAAGTGTTGCCCATGGTACTGGTAACATTCACTACACCAAAATCGAAAGGTGGCGTAAGAGAGTCTTTGGATGTGTTGGCTGGTGTGGTGGACATGACTACAGAGGTAGCCTTGACCAGGCCATGGAAGAGATGGGGAGAAGCAGGGGTAGGTGGAGGAGAGGCCTGCTTGAAAGAGAAAGGAGCTATCATGGGCATAGTTTTAAGTGGTCTTACACTGCCAAAGATAGGCCTGAAAGTGGGAGTTAAGGTACCTGGAGCTGAAGATGGAGCAGCTGTGACTGAAATTCTAGAGTATAAGGAGGTCCCAGTCTCACTATTGGGTGGGAGCCCTAAAATGGGTTTTGACATGTGGTCAGCAGAAGCTGCAATAGGAGGCACAGATGCAGGAGGATGGGGACCTGGGCTGCTCATCAGTCTAAACGAAGTACTTTGCGTAGCGGGGGCTGTAGGGATAATAGCAGATGAGTCTAGGTGCACGGCAGCCTGAGACGCCAAAGGTAGCTGTGTGGTGCCAGTGACTGGTGATGTGGGAGAAACAGGGGTCAGATGGATGAAAGTAGCTGGGAGTTTTGAGTCCGAAGAGATGCCTGAAAGGGGGTCTGACTGTGAGCACCCAAATGGGGCTGGCAGGCTTGCTGTTGTCAGAGGTGAGTGGGCTGCACTGATTACCTCTCCAGTGGGCTGTGGGAAGTCCGGTGGACCTGGAGACTTCTGTAACTTATTTAAACTTTCCAACTGAGGATCAGTGCTCTGGGTTGGAGCTGTGCCTGCAGAAGGCAGGGTGAGAGACAGGGAAGGCTGAATAGCAGACCTAGACTCAGGGACAGAGTCTGTGGTGCTCTCAGTTGTATTCTCTCTGGCTTTGTTGCTCGATTGGAGTCTAGCTTTCTTCCATAAGGCCAGGTCTTCAGGGACTGGATGACCAAGCTGGGGAGGTGGAGTGAGAGACAGCAGGTTTTCAGGGCTAGATGGAAGCAGTGGAACCTGATTTTGCTGTCCAGAGCTGCCAGATGTTTCTGGAGACTCGTCTGATACCAGCGGGACTGGAAGGTGAGACTGATGACCTTTTTCTTTCTTTTTTACTGGCCACTCTGGTATCTGGAGTGATGCACTGGGAATACTTTTCTTCCAAGGTTCTGAGAAATCTCGAGAAGAGCTGAAAGAGCTTGAGATAGCATTTCTTTTGGAGTTAAGGGAGTCGCCTGTGTGTGTGCTGGTCAAGGAGTCCATGGAGGAACAACCGGGCCTCTTATTCAAGCTGTGATCTGAGCTCCAAGGGTTGAGGCTTCTATTCAGAGGCCCCGGCCTAGGCACAAAAGAAGTGAGGACTCCCTCTTTAACCAGAGGTTTAAATGCAGATAGTCTGGTCTCTGGAATACTTCTCTTACAGTCAAAGCTCTCATGAAACAGTGGTTCTTCAAACCTCACTTTCCCCTTCTTGCACTCTTTGAGGGCCCTCAGCACCGTTTCCTTTGCACAGGGGTCTGGGAGCCTCTCAGAGGGCGAGAGCCCTGCAGAGTTGATTACCTCTGCTGGGGAAGCGGAGGGGGGCACTGTCCGCGCAGGAGGAACGATCTTGATGGTCACCGGGCTCCATATTGCCCTAGGGTGCCGCAGAGACCAGATACTCCGCTTGAAGTAACCTTCCCACCAGTCTGAGGGAAGAGGCCCCATGATGGAATTCTGGCATCTCTTCATGGGAAAGCGCCTCCAAGCCTCATTGACCATCCACGCGGTGGAGTTGGTAGGATCCCAGTCCGACGGCCTTCTCGCAGGTCTGTGTCGAGGGGCGGGGTGGGTACGATGGACTTGCTGAATCCGGTAGACTTGATGAAGGGACTGAGTTAGCCGGCGGTTCATTGGCCTCTCCGACAAGTCTGTGCGCCCTTCTGCTGGGGATGATGGCGAAAGTCCCAGCTTGCCCAGGTAACTGCCCATGCGGATCAATGAAGCGAAGTCGATGACTTGGATTTAGAGTTTCCGCTCCCGAGGTTTCCGACGACCCAGCCGCGGTCGAAGTGCGCAGTGTTCGGATGACGGTTAGCATCCCGGCACGAGGAAAGAGCAAGGGTCTCGGGGCGCTCCACATCCCCCAGGTCCGGTATCCGAAAGTCAGCAGCCGGTGAAAACAGAGGACACACGGGATGTCGGCGGTCGGGGTGGCCTGCTCGGCTATTTTGAGGCAGAAGCTGGACGCTCTGGCCTCTGTTCTTTCCTCTCCAGGTTGCAGCGCGCGGCAGGCGGAGAGGGATTGAAAGGAAGCGCGCGGCCGGAGTTCACCCAGGCACGCAGAGCTAGAGCTGGGCAGGCGCGGAGTCTCCAGATTACCGCAGCGGCCGGCGGGAAGGGGCCAGGCTACGGGCGGCGGGCCTGATCTATGCGCCCTCCTGTTCCCTGGAGTCGGAATAATGAGTGCAGTCCGAGTGCTTCAGGGTTAGTCGGGGTCGGGGAGCTCGCGGGAGCGCAAGACTGGAGACTCGGACGCGAGGACCTGTGCAGCCCAGACTGCATTCTTGGCGCCAGCAGCCAGGAGCAACTCAAGCGGGATTTGCTGGGTGGGGATTCCCGCACTTCTTTCCTTTGCCTTTTCGTTCCTGCAGCCAGTAGAGGTCAGTCATTGCCTCCTGGATGACAAACTCCCGACGCAGCCCCACCATCCAGGGTCGCCCCCTGGAGACTGAATCTGGCTTACCCTCCGATTGTTCGTACTACTTCTACAGGCGCTACAGCAGTCTGGAGGGGTCTCGAGGTTTCGGACTGAGCCAAAGGGATTACCTGTCTGCCAGCCGCGAACCTGAGCGCCTCCGCAGGCACCTGGCTTAGTCGCTAGCTCAGCCACCCAGACTATCTCTTATTTGCTATCCTCCCCTTGCCCAGTGCGGTCGAGGCTTTCGGAGGGGAGCAAAGGAGTGGGAGATTTAATTTGAGGTTGAATATTCACACTAACCCAGGGTGAACTAGGGGACTAACATTCTGAGAAATTAAAAAACAATGTTTTAAGATTTCTAGAACAACTCCTAATAATAAAATTGGCATGGATTGAAGACAACTCTTTGAAGAAAGATCATTTCAAGGTTAAATTAAGGAACTCGGAGAGAGGGTTCCCTTCAAAACCCACACCGTCCAAAAATGGGTCCAGACATTTCCCACTTCATCGGTCTCTTTCTCCTTGAACTTGCATTTCTATAGAATCTTATGCCAATATAATGTATGTTTACGCTTAAAGTCTTTATTCGATCATCCTACTATACTAGTCTGTACCAAAGAAGTATGAACATTGAAATCTGAAATTTTAATATTTAGTGATACCACAAATCTGTTATAAGCAAATTTGGGGTTTAATTTATATTTGCATTTACTAATAGAATGCAACCAATCAAAACATCTTAAGTAAATAATAAGTTGAAAAACCTCTTTACTGGAAGATGTAACAGAAGCAAATATGGAATTTATCACTTCTTTCTCTATGAGGTAGCATACAATGTATAAGACCACCTCGACAGAAAGAATATTTCCAATTGCTCTTCTGCTGGACATCAGGGATGGAAGGAACTTTACAATTCGAGTAGTGTGCCATTTCAGATAGAAGAGTTTTGGAATTGCCTAGTGGGAGAATCGTGGGATTTTAAAGTAAGGTGGGAAACAACCCAAACTAGAGGATTATCAAACTCGTGAATTTTTATTGATTAAACATGGAAGATGTAGAAATTGACTTAGTTTCTGTTCTTGTATCCTGGCTGGAATAAAGTTTAGCGGAAATCAGTCAGTTCAGTCGCTCAGTCGTGTCTGACTCTTACCGAAAATAAACCGGTGTAAAACAAACCTTCTTAGCAGAGGATGGTTTCGATCCATCGACCTCTGGGTTATGGGCCCAGCACGCTTCCGCTGCGCCACTCTGCTCACCTCTTAAGCATTCTCACTGTTTTTCCTTTCAAAGATTATAACACCTTTTGTGATATATATATTTCTTTTCATTCTGATGGTTTCCGCCTCCCCTCTCTCTCCCTTACACATAGAAGATCTGCTTTTCCATAATCAGATGACCTCGGATCATCACTTCCAGATCTGCAATTTTCCAATCTGCCAAAGAGTGACCAAGCTTATCAACGTACCCCTCCCCAGCACCTTTCCCCCTTCCCGAAGCAGCTATGTATGTATGCATGCATACGAGCTCAGTCGTGTCCAACTCTTTGCAACCCCACGGACTGTGATTTCCCAGGCAAGAATACTGGAGTGGGTTGCCATTTCCTTCTCCAGAAGAATCTTCCGACCTAGGGATCGAGCCCACATCTCTTGAGTCTTCTGCATCGGTAGGCGGGTTCTTTACCTGGAGCCGCTAGCCTTTCAGAAAGAGCAGAGGAAGCGCCCGCAAAGCAAAACTCAGGATGGACCCTTCTCGGGGAGAATCTCGAAAGTCGTGTAGCCAGCTCTGGTGCCATCAGACAGGAATCGTGTTAACCATCTCCTGTGTTGTTTATCGAAAATCTCATAGACAATCCTTGAATAAAAGATGTTTTATTCGCTTGCAAGGGGGCAAGATTTTCACAAGGACGGTGTGCCTGCAATAAACTTAATTTGTTATTCAAATTATTACACGGGGGTCAAAATTTCGATTGCATCTCGTTTGGGGTCGTTTCGACTTTAAAAAAATGATTTTTTTCTTTCTTTTTTTTTTTTTTTTTTTTTTATAGATAGGCCCTTCTTTTTCCCGTGTTAGAGAGCAGAACCTTTGGAAAGTTCCTGAACATAGCTCTTGTTTGCAGATGCCTTTGAGACAACGCTAGAGAGGGCCAATCTGGAAGGTAAAAAGCCTTTTATCTTTAGTACTGTGAGCTGAAGGCTTCTCTGATACATTAGACTGGACATTTCCACTCGCATTTCATTAGTCAAACTAAGCCACATGGCCAAGTCCATGAGGAAGAGAAAGTGTGTATGTTATACAATAAATACATTATTCCAATGAAATAATAATTATAAATTCACATGAAATTATTATAAATACTTATAATTATAAATTCACATGAAGTTGCAAAGATAATGTATTGAGGTTTTGTGTATCAATAGTTCATTCTTTTTTTTTTTTTTTTTTTTTTTACTGTTGAATAGTGTTCCATAGTATAGATATAGCAGTTTTTAACCTATTCACCTATTAAGGAACATTTTGGTTGTTTTCAGGTTTTGAGCTATTACAAATAAAGCTTCTATAAATAATAATGTACACAGTTTTGTATGGATATAAGTTTTCATTGTTCCAGGATAAATGTCTAGGAGTTGAATTGCTGAGTTGTATGGTGTTTAAGAAACTGACAAACTGTTTTTCAGAGTGGCTTTACCATTCTACATTCCCATAAGCAATGTATGACAAATTCAGTTTCTCTGCATTCTTGCCAACCTTTAGCAGTTGTTACCATTTGTTATTTTATCTCTTATAATAGGTGTATAGTGATATCTCATCATGGTCTTTATTTATATTTCCTACATGACTAGTGATATTGAACATATTTTCATGTGCTATTTCCCATTTGTATATCCTCTTTGGTAAAATGTCCCTTCATGTTTTTTGCCCATTTTCTAACTGGATTGATTGTTGTTTTAAAAAGGAGTTTTGAGAGGTCTTTGTGTATTCTAGATATGTCTTTGTCAGATATGTTATCTGCAAATATTTTCCCTCAGTCTATAACTCTTTTTTAATTTTCTCAGCAGAGTCTATTGCAGAGTGAAAGTTTTTCATTTTGATGAAATCCAGTTAGTCAAGTTTGTCTTTTATGGACTGTGTGTTTGGTGTTATGCCTATTATCTCTCCAACAAGCACCAAGTCCCCCAAATATTCTCACATTTTTTTCCAAAAGTTTTACAGTTTTAGGTTTTATTTTAAAGCTATAAAGCATTTTCAGTTAATTTTTAAATAAAATATGAGATATAACTGAGGTTTGCTTCTTTTGCCTATAGATATCCAATTCTTGTTCAGTCACTCATTTGTATCTGACTCTTTGTGACCCCATGGATGGCAGTTCACCAGGCTTCCCTGTCCTTCACTGTCTCTGGGAGTTTGCTCAAACTCATGTCCATTGAGTTGATGATGCCAACCAACCATCTCATCCTCTGTCACTTCCTTCACCTCATGTCCTCAGTCTTTCCCAACATCAGGGTCTTTTCCAGTGAGTTGGCTCTTCACATCAGGTGGCCAAAGTATTGGAGCTTCAGCTTCAGCTTCAGCATCTGTCCTTCCAATGAATATTCAGGGTTGATTTCCTTTAGGATTGACTGGTTTGATCTTCTTGCTGTTCACAGGACTCTCAAGAGTCTTCTCCAGCACCACAGTTTGAAAGTATCAGTTCTTTGGCATTTAGTCTTCTTTGTGGTCCAGCTCTCACATCCGTACATGACTGCTAGAAAAACCATAGCTTTGACAAGACAGATCTTTGTTGGCAAAGTTACATCTCTGCTTTTTAATATGTCATCTAGGTTTATCATAGTTTTTCTTCCAAGGAGCAAGCATCTTTTAATTTGGATAAAATGGGTATCCTATTACTCTCCCACAATCATGAGAAAAAAGTAAGACTTTTCTTCCTCTACTGAATTGCTTTTGCATTTTTGTAAAAACTGATTTAGATGTAGTTGTATGTGGTGTTTCTGTATTTTCTGTACTGTTTCATTGACATATATCTATCCCTCTTCCAATTAATGTACACTCTTTATTACACTGTAGCTATACAATAAGTCTTGAAATCATAAGAATGATTTCTTCCACTTTATTCCTGTTTTTCAGAATCATTCTAGTTATTCTAACTCATTTGATTTTCCACAAAAATTTTAGAATAGTCATGTCTATAGCTACAAAAAATCTTTCCTGGATTGTGATAGGAATTATGTTAAATTATGTTAAACTTGTACATCATTTTCAGGAGAGTTGACATCTTTGCTATGTTGAGTTTTATGATCAATGAACACAGAATCTCTCTCCATTTATTTAAGCCTTTGTTTTCATCAGAATTTTGTAGTTTTGCTGTTTCCAGCAGGCACATGTTCACATGTTTGGGTAGATTTTTATCTAAGTGCTTCTTTACTTAAAAAAAAACACAAACACTATTTTAATTTTGGTGTCCATTTTTTATTGCTAGTACATAGAAATACAATTGACTTTTCTATTTTGATCTTGTATTCTGTGACTTTGCTAAACATACTTATTAGTTCTAGAAGGATTTTTGTTTGCTCCTTAAGATTTTCTATGTAAACCATCATATAATCTTCAAATGGGAAGTACAATCCTACCACAGAGATGGAGGGAGGAAATGTATATTTCTAAAGAAAAATACAATTCACTGAGTAAGAAATTGTATCAAGACACAATTGGACAAAATTGCAGAAATGGATTGTAAAATATGCCAATATTTTTGGGTAGGATGAGCATTTCACCTAAGATTATACTGCAGTATTTGTGAAATAACTTCCTACCATTTACGTTTATCATTAGAGTGACATTACCATGGCTTAGTGCAGCAGGGCTTTCCCATCTGCTAAGTAGCTCAGTTGTGAGAGAGAATAACTGAAAATCTAGAAGTCCTGACCCAGTGAATACTTTACTCGACAAATATACTTTCCAGTTCCTTTTCTAATACACCCTAGTCTAAAGGAATAGATAGCTTTCTTATATTTCATGGGCTGTAAGCATTTTATTGGAGAAGGAAATGGCAACCCATTCCAGTACTCTTGCCTGGAGAATCCCATGGACAGAGGAATCTGGAAGGTTACAGTCCATGGGGTCTCAAAGAGTCAGACATGACTGAGCGACTTCACTTCATTTCACTTAAGCATTTTATTCTGTGTTCCTCAGGAGGTCTCCATTATTAAGAACTGCTAAGATCTCCTTCTGCTTAAAACACAATATCAAATCTCAGCTACTGGTTAAGGTTGAAGGTGACTGACTTCTTGGTGTTTCCTCACTCTACGCAGGTGAAAGTGGTCAAAGTTGTAGCCAAATTTTCCTTGAGATAAAAAGTTAGGATCCTCTAACACAAGAAAGCACTCAAACCTCCCGCCTGGACAGGGACTTGAACCCTGGACCCTCAGATTAAAAGTCTGATGCTCTACCGACTGAGCTACCCAGGCTCTAAGAATGCTTGGCTTACTTTGTTTCCCTTGTACACTTCAATGACTTTGGGGGCATTTTTTAATCCCCCAAAGTAAGGAAATGGCAACCCATTCCAATATTCTCAAAAACCTGGAGGGCTACAGTCCATGGTGTCGCAAAGAGTTGGGCATGACCAAACTCACACACACACACGTACAAGATAATTTTGACAAATTTGACATTCCCCCTCACATTTTTTCCAGTGGACATTTAACATTTTTCTTCATAAATTTCTATTTTTGCTGAAAGATATAATGACTTGTATCAAAGGAATTTTAAAACTATAATAACTTAACACCTACCAACATCTATTGGCACTAGTGGTAAATAATCCGCCTGCCAATGCAGGAGATGTAAAGAGACATGGGTTCGATTCCTGGGTAGAGAAGATCTCCTGGAGAAGGGCCTGGCAACTGATTCCAGTATTCTTGTTTGGAAAATCCCAAGGACAGAGAAGCCTGGCAGGCTACAGTCCATAGGATCACAAAGAGTCGGACAGGACTTAAGTGACAACATATGCATGACATCTATTGAGAGAGAAAAGAAATCTCGTACTTACTTCAATTTATTTTTTCTATTTCATGTCTCTCACAGAACTTTATCCCAATACAACATTTTGCATTTAGTCTTTTCTTGATCTTCCTACCATGCTTCTCTGTACCAAATACAGGTATAAATATTGAAATTTGATGTTATTTCCTTTGAATATTAAAAATACTTCCTGTGGATTGTGCTAATCTGCATCTACTTGCACATAACCAAGGCATGATAAACAGATAATAATTTGAAAAACCCTTTAATGGAGGAGGTAATAGAAGTAAATGTGGAATTTGTCATTCTCCCTCCTCCATGAAGTTGTATACAAAATCGTCTTGGGACTTCTCTGGAGGTCCAGTGATTAAGACTTTGCCTTCCAATGCGGGAGACACAGATTTCAGGAGCTAAGATTCCATATGCCTCATGGCCAAAAAACCAAAACATAAAATGGAAGCAATATTGTAACAAATTCAATAAAGACTTTAAAAACAGGCCACATTAAAAAAAAAAAAAAAAAAAAAAGACAACAACAACAGCTTGAAGGATTGTTTTTCCAGTTGTTCCCATGATGGGAATCAGAGAGGAGAGCACCCCAGGGCAGTGTGTCACAGTCAAATGTCTTAATTTATCAGAATTGTCTTAATTTTTCAAGCAGAAGGCTGAAAATTTTCCATGGAAGCTGAGAACGTGGGACTTGAGTGCCACACTTCTATGGTAGACTGATTCTCAAGAGATGAATTTTAGAAAAGTAAATACATTAGGAAAGGTAAAATAAGTAAGATTTAGAAGTAGATTTAGTTCAACTGTTTGAATATAGTTTAACAATGGAATTGTTAGAAAACTTGTGAGAGAGTCATTTCCTAGGCAGGTTGATAAGGAGTCTAGGGGTCCCCAAGGAGAGAGGGTTCTGGAATTCTCAAGGAAGAAGAAAGGACAAACTTTTTTTCCGTCTCTACATTCCTTAGGATTATATAATAATAATGTATCCTGCCTGAGGACAGTCTCTGGATTAAGGACAGTCTCTGGATTAAACCTTCTGGCTAATTCTGTTATCTTAAAATGTAAATTATGGGAGTAGGTCTGGTGAGATCTTTACAACCTCCAGACATTCTTTGGATTCATTGGAGAGTATATAATTTCATTGCTAACACTGGCAAGCGGGTACTCTTTCTGCCCCCTTCTGATGCCTATGTCAGAAGCTTTTTCTATCTCCTTTATACTTTAGTAAAACTTTATTACACAAAAGCTCTGAGCGATCAAGCCTCGTCACTGGCCCCGGATTGAATTCTTCTCCTCCAGGGGCCAAGAATCCCGGTGTCTTCGTGTGATTCAACAACAACCTTTCACTTGCAGCTAAGGTTGGTTCCAATACACTGATCTCTGGCTTGTCCAACAAGCTTCAGTGGCTCCACTCTGCTTATAAATGGATGTGCCCTCATTGATATTCAATTTGTTGTTATTGTTCAGAAGCTAAGTCGTGTCAGACACTTGTGACACCATGGACTGCAGCACACCAGGACTGCAGCACACCAGGCTCCTCTCTGCTTCCCTATTTCCTGGAGCTTGCTCAAATTCCTGTCCGTTGAGTTGCTGATACTGTCTCATTCTTTGCCGCCCCCTTCTTTTGCTTCCAGTCTTGCCCAGCATCAGGGTCTTTTCCAATAAATCTGCTCTTCACATCATGTGGCCAAAGTATTGAAGCTCCAGCTTCAGCAACAGTCTTTCCAATGAATATTCAGGGTTGATTTTCTTTAGGACTGACTGATTTAAACTCTTTGAAGTCCAAGGGACTCTCAAGAATCTTCTTTAGTACCACAATTCGAAAGCATCAATTCTTCGGTGCTCAGCCTTCTTTATGGTCCACAGCTCTCACATCCACACATGACTACTGGAAAAACCACAGCTTTGATAACAAGTGATAATCCTATATATGTTAGGAAAATAAGCCCTGATTAAAAAAAACAACATAGCTTTGACTGTACAGACCTTTGTTGGCAAAGTGATATTCAACTGTGTTACAACAAACGGTTTTTCAAACATAAGAATGATTTCTTTTATTTTTTCCCACGTCTTTTTCCTTCCTTCCCCTGGCTTACTCTTCCCTTTTCTTGGACTCTTTTCTGTCCTCTTGAGAACCAGATGGTTCCACCAAGTCTGCTTTTTCCCATTCTGCCAAATATTCAATCTCTGACCTGCTTCTCCGTAAGTTTGTCTGGGATCACAGGAGGAACTGCAGAGGGAACCAAGGAGGGGCCAATAGAGCAAAGCCATAAGGAAGCCCTCACTTGAGAAGAACCTATCAAAAATCTCAAGATTTTTCTTTGCCTGCAAGGGAGCCAGGTTTTTTGGAATTCCATTTCTGATTGGATAATGTTTGGGTCTGTTTTGACAGGGACCAGGAGTTCCTATGTTTGAAAACAGGATATTTGTTTCTGAAGCTGATCTCAGGGAATGGGGCTTTTGGAAGTCCCTGCACACCAAGGCTCCTGTTATTTAAGGCTGCCTCTGAGTGGTACCTTCCAGAAATTGCAGTGCTAGATGCTAAATAAGAACTTCACACAGAAGTAACTAGAAGCCACAAAAATATTGCCCACTGAATTCAAACATCAAATTTCTCCAATTTAACTTCCCTCCAAATGTCTGTAGTCCCTCCTCTGACAGAAGAGTAACTGTGACAGAGGAGTTGAAGTGGAAGGAGGCAGGGGAATTCTTGTTTCATGTCCTCTTGCTTTTGAATGAAGAAGTTGCATTTCCTTTGGAATTCCTTCTCCCTTTCCCATTTGCCATTCCCTACTTGTCCTTTGGATCTCCGTTCAGACACCACCTTCTGGAACTTTTTGCTGACTCAAGACTGGTTTAGAAACTCCTGAAATATACCCAGAATTCCTGAGATTATTTCAGTCCCATCAATAGTGTTTATTACATGTTGCATTATAACTATCTCTTGTATGAGTCTTCCATTAGCATGCCCACTGTTTGGTCTTTAAATACCACATATATGCAAAAGTCTTTCCATCTTGGACTGTTCCTTCCAACTCCAAATTCACATATCCAGCTGCCTTCTTGATAAGTATTTTATACTTAACATTGCCAAAAACTGAATTCCTAATCCTCCCCCCAAACTTTCTCTTCACTAGTCTTTCACATCTCAGTGCAAAAAAATAAAATAAAATAAAAATAGATGAGGAAGCAATCAAAACAGTGATAGACTTTAATTTTGGGGGCTCCAAAATCACTGCAGATGGTGACTGCAGCCATGAAATTAAAAAACTCTTGCTCTTTGGAAGAAAAGTTATGACCAACCCAGACAGCATATTAAAAAGCAGAGACATTACTTTGCCAACAAAGGTCTGTCTAGTCAAAACTATGGTTTTTCCAGTAGTCATGTATGGATATGAGAGTTGGAGTCTAAAGAAAGCTGAGCACTGAAGAATTGATGCTTCTGAACTGTAGTGTTGGAGAAGACTCTTGAGAGTCCCTTGGACTGCAAGGAGATCCAAGCAGTCCATCCTAAAGGAAATCCATCCTGAATATTCATTGGAAGGACTGATGCTGAAGCTGAAACTCCAATACTTTGGCCACCTGATGCAAAGAACTGACTCATTTGAAAAGACCCTGATGCTGGGAAAGATTGAAGGTGGGAGAAGGGGATGACAGGATGAGATGGTTGGATGGCATTATCGACTCAATGGACACGAGTTTGAGTCAACTCCAGGAGTTGGTGATGGACAGGGAGGCCTGGCATGCTGCAGTTCATGGGGTCGCAAAGAGTCGGATACAACTGAGCGACTGAAGTGAACTGAACTGAAAAAAACAAAAACAAAAACAAAAACTACTCCATTTTGTGCAGGCATCTGTGAATTTTTGCTTTTGCTCAGATCCTACATCTCATCAGCTTCACCTTCAAAATATACTCATAATCCAACCAGTTTTTACTATTTCCACTGCAATCATACTAGAAAATTTATCAGTCTCTCACCTAAATTTTTGCAGTAGACCCATCACTGGCCTCCTGCTATTAACCTTGCCCCTTTCCTGTCTATTCTAAACACAGAAGTAGTGCAAAATTCTCCAAGTGTTCAAAACTCTCCAAGAGTTTCCCTTCTGTCCAGTAAAAAAGTCAAAGCGCCTCAAGCGGCCTGTAAGAGCTCTCCCTTCGTATCTTATCCTCCCCTTTAGCTCCTTGCTTTTCTTCAAACAAGTCAGACACACTCCTGCCTCATTCCTTTGCATATGTTGTTTCTTTTGCCTAGAAACACCTTTTCCCAAATACTCATTTGCCTAACTCATTTCCTCATATCCTTCAGGTCTGCTCAAATATCACTTTATTAGTGAAGTTTTACCTGTTCAACATGCTTAAAATTATAAAACATTACAAAGAAAAAAGCCATCCCTATTATCTCTTCATTCATACATATATTTTTTCATTCATACTTATCACCATCTACTCATACACATTTTACTTATTCACTAGTCTGCATTTCCCATTACAATGCAGACCCCATGAGGATAGAGTTTTGCACATTTTGTTCAGAAATATAATCCCAGTATCTAGAGGAGAACACGTCAAATAGCAGATCCTCAACATTTTGTTGAATAAATGCTGAACAGTCTACCAGGGTACAATAAATGAGTTTTTTCACAGGTGGATGTGCAAGCAGATTTCAAGAGTTTAGCCTGGAAAGGATACAGGAATGGTTTGTTCATAGATAAAGGTTCTGAATTCCATTTATATAGCTCCCTGTTGTAGTTTTGTGTATAAATTTGAGTTGCTAACCATGGGTCTTCTGTTTAATTATGCTATGCACAGGCACCATTGCTAGTCAATGATTGTGCAAAGACTTAAAGCTTGACCCTGCAGTTAGGACTAAGCATCTCAAACTTCTAATCCCATCTGGAGAGGTGCAGATGTTCATCTGTGTAATCACTAGTTATTCCGGTTTCCAAATCTTCAACTGTCCAGGAATAAAGCCTGACTCCTGAGCTACTGGAGCTAAGGATGAATGAAAATAACACGTGAGGCTCCAAGGGAATGGGAACCTCTTCTAAAGAAGGTACACTCTCCTATAAGGCTTCTGAATAATGCTTTTAAGAAATTGTATTTATTTGGTTGTTTTGCATTTTGAAAAGATAATACACTCATAGAGTTCAGATGAAGTATAAATAGTTATACAGTTAAAAGTTTCCTTTCCATCCCTGTTACTCACCTACCTGGTTCCTACTTTTTCTCTACCTTTCACAGGTTTCTACTATTTGTTATTTAACTAATTTGATGTTTAACTTTCTTGAGTTTCTTTATTCACTTATATGTGAATATATAGATTCATATGTTTGGGGTTTGCTTTTGACGCCCCACAACATATTTTGGGAATCTTTATACATTGATCGGAGAAGGCAATGGCAACCCACTCCAGTACTCTTATCTGGAAAATCCCATGGACGGAGGAGCCTAGTGGGCTGCAGTCCATGGGGTCGCTAGGAGTTGGGCACGACTGAGCAACTTCACTTTCACTTTTCACTTTCATGCATTGGAGAAGGCAATGGCAACCCACTCCAGTACTCTTGCCTGGAGAATCCCAGGGACAGAGGAGCCTAGTGGGATGCCGTCTATGGGGTCGCAGAGTCGGACACTACTGAAGCGACTTAGCAGCAGCAGCAGCACACATTGATAACATAAAAGCTTCCTTGTTTGTCTTTGCTTAATTTTACATTTTGTTGCAAAATAAAACATACAGAGAAGTAAGTAGAATCTTATTTCTGCATCCATTGAGATGATCGTATGTGTTTCTTTGATTTTTAAAAAAACATTAATATTCTTTTTTTTTTTTGGCTGCACAGCTTGTGGGAGTCTAGTTCCCTTACCAGGGATCAAACCTAGGCCCCCTGCAATGCAAGGATGGTGTCCTAACCACTGGACTGTCAGAGAAGTCCCTCCTTAATAGGATTAATTAGTGTGGATTGAATTTATATTCTTCAGCCAACTTTCATTCTTTGGATAAATCCAACCTGGTAGTCCTGTATTATCTTTCACATTTATGTGGCTAGACAGTGGGTCAATATTTTATTCAAGAGTTTTGTATCTATGATTATGAATGAGCCTGGCTTCAATTTTCTTTCTAAATATTGTTCCTGTCAGATTTTTGTATCAAGGCTATACTAGACACAGAAAGAGTTGGAAAGAGTATATTCTCTTTTACACTCTGGGAAAATGGAACAGTTCTTTCTTTACTGTTTGACCAAATCCTCTAGTAAATCCATCAGTGCCGAGAGCATTTGTTTTGAGAAAAGTTTAAATTATTGATTTAAGTATATTCCAATAAACCTAACTTCAAAAAATGTCCTCTGGCAAGTTACATTTCCAGTCAATTTTGGATTCAAGGCCACTAGTATTATCATCATTATTTGATTGAAAGGATATCTTGTTCTTCTTCTGAGCCTACCATTTTCTTACTGATTCAATAATTTATGATTTATATCATCAAGTTCACAGCATAATAGTTCACATGTTAATGTATAATCTGTATAATATACTGTAATAGCATACTACAATAACTATTATAGTATATTGTTGTATGTTATATATTGTACTATATATTATAGTGTAAGTTATTGTAACATGTAATTAATATTATATATAATAATGCTATATAATAACAACAGTAAACTTCCCACAAAGTGTCTGGCACCTTTTATATATCATCTCACTTAATCCCTAAAGTAACTCTTGACAGGTAACCTGTCATTATTTCACAGATGAAGGAACTAACCCTAAGAGGTTAGAGTATTTGCTGATCAAAGTCTATACTACTTATCTGTTGAGAATTTGGTGCCCTTAATTTTCTGTATCAGTTCCCTCAAATGAGCATTCAATTTCTCAAGGGAATGTGTAGACTAATTATATTTTTTGGTTTTCCTACTTCTTATTAAATTCATTCCTAAATATTTTATATTTCTCTTGTGAATAAAGTCTCGTATCCTTTACACTTTCAAATTACTGTTAGTACAATGTATATGTGTTTTTAGTACTATTAACTTTATTTTGTAACTGCTCACAAATTGTCATGCATCTGTTCTGGTGAGAAAGTTTATGACTTTTATAGTTCTTAAAAGGATACATAAATTCAGAAAAGCTTATACATTGCTGCCTGAAGTCCAGGTTTTCTTAAAGCTTGTAGCAAGTCCATTATCATTTTTTCTTACATGTGAACAGTCTGCTTAGACATTGAAACAAACACCAGACTTTGTAACTCTGGACCCTTCTATACTGGAGAAGTTCCATAACTGAATTTTTTTCTTTCCCTAAGTAGTGAATTCAAAATCATAGGCTTTTGAGATCAATCTTCATATTTTCAGGTCACTGTCTGTATAACCACAGGAAGAAGTCAGACAATAGGCCAACCAACTTTTCTAGATGTTATGAATCTCCAAATTTATTCTCACTCATATGAGAATATGAATATGCACACCTTTACATATTTAGGTGTGCAAATAACATGCAATTCCCAATTTCATCTTTTCTTGGTAATTTTCCCAAGACATGTTTCCACTTCCTTTTTATCTAGGACATGATGGCAACAATATTCAGTATAGTAGAAAATGTTGAGAAAGTTACATTGCAAGATTAAGTTTGGGTGAATTCTAAGAAAGCAAGCTTTATATACCAACAGTTTGATTTGTTCTTTGCTGGGATTTTATCCAACAACATATTCTTAAGTTAAAGATCCCAATCTTCCTACTGCAATAATTCATGGAATCTATACTATTTTATCTCAATATTCTTCAATATTCACAATGTTGAATTTTGAAGAACAAATACAAGGGTAGTAAACAGTATATATGGCATGTGGCCTATATTTTCATTGCATCACACTTGATGTAAATAAGTCACAATTTTAGAACCACATCTACAGAAGCCTGCATTTGTAATAAAAACAATAAATATGGATATTAAATATCAATTAATCAGGTCTTCTGATTTTTCAGGTGAGTAAATGAAGGTCTAAAGAGGTCAAGCAAAATAACTTGTTACCCCCAAATAACTAATAGACCTAGTTAGTAATAGAACTGAATTAGAATCCAGGACTTGCCAAACCCAGGCATGTGCTCTTTCCACTAAACTATGTGGTCATTCTAGGAAGTTGATAGTTTTCACAGTCCTACTGGTTCCCTGGGAAAGGTCTCCATGGTAGCCAGTCAAGGCATTCAGAGCTTTTCTGTACATGAAGCTTTTCAGGTTGAACAAAAAAAGGATTTTGTCTAACAGATTTCCTATATTCAGTATGTATATTTGCCTTCTCTCCACTATGAATTTTCTGGTGTTCTGTAAGATATTTGTTCTTGCTAAACACTTTTCCACATTCGTTACATTTGTTGAGTTTTTCTTAAATATGAGTTTTCTGATGTTTTTTAAGGTCTATCCTTCAGTTGAAGGCTTTGATACTTTTATTGTATTCATAAGGTTTATCTCCAGTATGAATGATCTGATGTTGAATAAGGCCTGAGTAGTAACTAAAGGCTTTTCCACATTCATTACATTTATAGGATTTTTCACTGGTATGAATTTTCTGGTGATTTGTGAGGTTTGTATTCTGACTGAAGGCTTTTCCATACACATTTATAGGGTGTCTCTCCGGTGTGAGTTATCTGATGTTGAATATGCCCTGAACAGTCACTAAAAGCTTTCCCACATTCAGGTTTCTCTCCAGTATGAACTCTCATGTGTAAGGAATGAACTCTGGGCAAAAGTTTTCCCACATTCATTACATTTATATGGTTTCTGTCTTGTATAACTTCTCTGATGTTGAGTAAGGTATGTGCTTCTGCTGAAATCTTACCCACATTCCCTTACATTCATAGAGCTTCTCTCCAGTATGAGTTCTTTGATGTCGAATAAGAACTGAGTAGTTACCAAAGGCTTTCCAACATTCACTACACTCATAGGGCCTCTCTCCAGTGTGAGTTCTTTGATGTTGAATAGACAGAACAATCACTAAAGGCATGCCCACATACATTGCATTTGTATGGTTTCTCTCCAGTATTCATTCCCTGATGTTGAATGAGGCCTGAGAGTAACTGAAAATTTTTCCAGTCATTACATTTAAAAGATTTCTCTACAGTATGGGCAATATGATGTTGAATATGACCTAAGTGATCACTGAAGGTTTTCCCACATTTGTTACATTCATAGAACTTTTATCTCATTTGAATTCTTTGCTGTTGAGTAAGGTATGTACTATGACTGAATATCATGCTATATTCAGTACACTCAAAATGTCTTTCCCCTCTATGAATTCTCTGATGTTGAATAAGGACTGAGCAATAACTGCAAACTTTCCCGCATTCATTGCATTTATAGGGCTTTTCTTCAGCATGATTCTCTTGTGATTTGTTAAATGGAAACTCTGGTTAAATCTCTTTCCACATTCATCACATTTATAAGGTTGTTCTCCATTATGATGTGTATGATGTTGAATGAAAATATGAATGAATGAAGCCTCTCTGAAGGTTTTCCCACTACATTTATGTTTTCTTTAAATCACATTTACTTTGTATAATTAAATCTGAGTTTTTTTTTAACATATTTCCATGTGTACCACATTCATGGCAATGCTCTTCAATAGCATCACTGTGCTCTGAAACAAGTATTGATGTTTCATTGAAATTTTCCCCAAATTCGTTACATTCTGTATCACTTTCTTTGGCAGAAATTTTCATGAAGGTGACTAATATTTTCCCAGATATTTCTCTTTGTTTAGGTGCTGGTTCTTAAATTGGCCTCCAGGTTTCTCCCAATATAATCTTTCTCTTTGCAATTTCTTCCATTTTTATTCCTTCAGAGGAATTTGAAAATGTCCTGCTGCTCTAGTGTTGATTTCTTGACTCTAGGTCTAGGCTTCCCATCTATTAGACATAAAAATACAAATTCACTATGAGTCCAGTGCTAGGAAGGAAAAAAGCTACTATATTGGAAACAAGATAATGAAACTGAAAATACTCAGAATATTTCATATGGGGACCATAAAAATGGCATATTGATCTAAGGAAGGAAGAGATGGAAAGGCTACTGGTGTGAAAGGGCATCATTCAAGAATAATGTAATCAAAGAGAATGAAGTAATCAGCCTGTCAGATGGGATGATTAGAAAAAAAGCTAAACTATAGAACTCAGTGGAGAAAATATGCAAATGAGCACAGATTAAGAAAAGAAAAACTCTTATCAAAGAGAGATGGTGTTTTAGGAAATCTTCTGTGAGAAAACTATTTAAGCAACATTTAAACTATTATCTCAAAGGCTACTAGGAGGTATTTAAATGTATTTCATTCTGAAGGAGATCAGCTCTGGGATTTCTTTGGAAGGAATGATGCTAAAGCTGAAACTCCAGTACTTTGGCCACCTCATGCGAAAAGTTGACTCATTGGAAAAGACTCTGATGCTGGGAGGGATTGGGGGCAGGAGGAGAAGGGAATGACAGAGGATGAGATGGCTGGATGGCATCACTGACTCGATGGACATGAGTCTGGGTGAACTCTGGGAGTTGGTGATGGACAGGGAGGCCTGGCGTGCTGTGATTCATGGGGTCACAAAGAGTCGGATAAGACTGAGCGACTGAACTGAACTGAACTGAAATATATTTCAAATAAACTTTCCCATTAGATTTGGAATTTTGAATTGCACAAAGCAAGAGTTTTACCTAATCTCTCTTTATGAATGACTGCTAATGTTATTGCTTTACCTTTGATGTAAGAAGAGCAGAAACTAGGTTTAAAAGGAAAAAGACTAAAAAAAGAGGAAGTTTATTCCTTTGACATGGAAAATAATACTTAGGGTTTTCCAGTGACAAACCTGCATTGTTGTTGTTGTTTTTAATTCTGTCAAGGATAGAAAAATAAGAAACATTAAGCTCAGAGAACAAAAGAGGGATATATATCAGCATATCTAGTAGTCCTTCACTATAGGTTCATACTTAGGAGTGAGTACTAATATGTTGATTGAAGCTAAGTGGTTTTGTGTAAAGACATGATGAATAATAGGTTTCACTGCAGGATTACTGGGCAGGGACCTGGCTGTTTTATTATGAAGTGAAAGTTGCTCAGTTGTGTCGAACTCTTTGCGAATCCCTGGACTCCGTAGTCCATGGAATTCTCCAAGTCAGAATACTGGACTGGGTAGCGTTCCTTTAGAGGATCCCCCAAATGTTGGCACCTATAGTCTTTTATTTTGTACTGATCAGTTTCCCCATAATGAAATACTTCAACCTTGTACTTGGAAAAGGTGTTATCAACCAAACTTGAGTCTACCAGCCTGTGCTCAGTAAAGCCAATTTACTGACTTTGGGCTGTAGTGAAGGAAAAGTGCAGCATTTCTTGAAGGGTGTCAAGCAAGGAATTCAGGTAGCTAGTGCTCCAAAGGTCTGGATTTCCAGATGACTTGGCTTTCAGGGAAGGTTTTTAAAGACAAGGAGAGGGAGGAGAGTTGCCGGGTGTGTGATCAGCTTGAACACTCTTCTGATTAGTTGGTGGTGAGGTAATTGGGAGTTTAACATCATCAACCTTCTGGTTCCAAATGGTCTGGGGTCTATGTTCTTGTGGGCAGCATACAGTTAACTTCTTCCACCTGGGGAGTTTCAGTTTCTAAAAAACAGCTCAAAGGACACATCTCAGAATATCTACAGCCCCTGAGGAGGAACTAAAGATCCCTGGCTTTTTCTTAATGGCTAAACTATTATTATTTTGTCTTGTTTGACTGTTTCCTTTCTTTCTACTTATTCATTTTGATGAAATTTACTTTCTAGAACTTGGAGAAGGCTAGGAAAATAAAGTTTTACTACAAACAAGAGTCAGGCAAAAGATATGAAGTGGGAAGGGTCTGTTTGGGGAAGACCCCATAGGATCTTGCTAGGTTATAAGGGGGTGGGATGTAGAAGTCTGATGGCCTATGTTCTGAATCAAGTGAAAGGAAGAATTTGTGGAGTGAGGGTGTCCCTATTCAGTATGTAGATTTTCACTTAAGTGTCTATTTTCAATGTGACCCCTAGATCCAGGAATATAAAAAAAAACAAGCATTAAACATGAAAAATTAATGATTTTATTAACTGTATTCCTAATATTCAACATTGATTCTTCATTGTAACTAGTTTATTATTGCTCCTTCTGTCCAAAAAGCCCTTCTTTCTTTGTTTTACCTAATTCTTGACCATACTTTAGAGTCTCACTCAAATTACACTAGTCTCATGACATTCCTAAGTCCCTAGTTTTCCTAATCTCCCACAGTACTTACTGTACTGTTTTAACTTCTAATTTTAGCACTGAAAAGCAGTGCCTTATATTTATCTATTTAAAAAAAAATTCTATTGGAGTATAGTTGCTTTACAATGTTGTGCTATTTTCTGCTGTACAGCAAAATGAATCAGCTATACGTATACATATATCCCCTCTTTTTTGGAGAGACTGTCATGCAGAGTGAAGTAAATCAGAAAGAGAAAAATATCACATATTAATGCATATAAATGGAATTTAGAAAAATGGTATAGATGATAGATAAGTCTAGTATTTGTCTATTATCTCATTTTTGCATATTCTGTCTCTTGAGTTATTGTTTCATATTTTGGAAGAAAGGAAACTCTTTACTTTTTGGGTTTTATAGCTAATATTCATTGAGTTTATGCCAAGCTGATTCACAATATAACACAGGTAATTCTCCTAAACAGCCTATGAAGTTAATAATAGAATCTCTACTTTAAGGGAGGTTCAAAGTACTGAGTCATTTGCTTAAAGTCACACATTAAGCCAGAACTCCAAAGTCCAAGCTCTTTATCTCTACTGCCCTAGGAAGAAGTATGATGTAATATAAATGATAAAGGCTAAAGTTATGACCAACCTAGACAGCATATTAAAAAGCAGAGACATAAGTTTGCCAACAAGGTCCATCTAGTCAAGGCTATAGTTCTTCCAATGGTCATGTATGGATGTGAGAGTTGGACTATAAATGAGTGCCGAAGAATTGATGCTTTTGAACTGTGGGGTTGGAGAAGACTCTTGAGAGTCCCTTGGACTGCAAGGAGATCCAACCAGTCCATCCTAAAGGAGATCAGTCCTTGGTGTTCATTGGAAGGACTGATGTTGAAGCTGAAACTCCAATACTTTGGCCACCTGATGCGAAGAGCTGACTAATTAGAAAAGACTCTGATGCTGGGAAAGATTGAGGGCAGGAGAGGAAGGGGACGACAGAGGATGAGATGGTTGGATGGCATGACCGACTCAATGGACATGGGTTTGTGTGAACTCCGGGAGCTGGTGATGGACAGGGAGGCCTGGCGTGCTGCGGTTCATGAGTTCACAAATAGTTGGACATGACTGAGCAACTGAACTGAACTGAAAGACTTAGTTTTAATCCCAGCTTTCTACAGACTACTTATGTGATATCAGGTAAGGCCTTCTCATCTGTCCCCTTTCTAATCCTTAATTCCACTGATACTGTGACCTTTCAAATACAAAAAATTCTGAACACTTAGATTTCTCCGATACATTTGAGATAAAAGTCCTTAATGATTTGACCCACCTACAAATCCAGCATCATTATTTGTCACTTTCATATGCCTTATACTCTAACCATACTGTTTTTACTTCCTAGAGTTCATCACATTTCTCATGTCTCCCTCCTCATGCTGATCTTTAATTTAGAACTTCCCTCCCACTACCTACTGTTTGCCAAACTAATTGCTAATCCTGTTCATTCTTCAGGATTCAATTCCAACATTACCTGTTCTCGGCTCCTTATCTGTATTCTCATATCCTCTATAATAATAAAACAATTATTCTTAAAAACGATAATAGCTAACATTTAATGAGTGCTTATAATGCTATAGTCCACGGGGTCACAAGACTCGGACATAACTTAGAGACTGAACCACCACCACCTGAAGTGGGCTTCCCTGGTGGCTCAGACTGCAAAGAATCTGCCTGCTAATGCAGAAGACCCAGGTGCAATCCTTGGGTTGGAAAGATCTCCTGGGAAAGGGAATGGCAACCCACTCCGGTATTCTTCCCTAGAGAATTCCATGGACAGAGGAGCCTGGTGGGTCCTAGTCCATGGGGTCACAGAGTCTAACACAACTGAGTGACTAACACTTTATCAAGCTTAAAACTGTTGTAGGAATGGGGACCGGTTCCAAGGCCCAAGAGTGGGCTCTTGTCTAACACTAAGAAATGAATTGTCCAAGGAGACACGTGTGCTGACAAAGCAAGAGACTTCCTTGGGAAAGGGCACCTGGGCAGAGAGCAGCAGGGTAAGGGAACCCAGGAAAACTGCTTTGTCATGTGGCTCACAGCTTCAGGTTTTATGGTGATGGAATTAGTTTCTGGGTTGTCTTTGGGCAATCATTCTGACTCAGAGTTCTTCTTGGTGGCACATGCATTGCTCAACCAAGATGGATGCCAGTGAGAAGGATTCTGGGAGATGATCAGACATGTGGTGTCACTTTTTGACCTTTCCCAAACTCTTCAGGTTGGTGGTGACTTATTAGTTCTGTATTCCTTAGTAGAACTTTCTGTTGTAAAATAACTCATGCAAATGATTATTATGGTGCCTGGCAAGGCTAGGCAGTTTCAGTCACTGTGCTTCCCCTAACGGATCTACATACTGATATGGAACGATTCCCTGAGATATAGTGAAGAAAGCAAGAGGCTAACCAGTGTATGTAATTTCTTTTTTTATATATAAAAAGGAGAGATATGAATCTGTATTTGTTATAAACTCTGGTCAGATAAGTATAGGGGTTATGTAAAGAGAGTGGGGAGCAGGAACTGGGCAGATGTAGAAAAAAATCTAAGTCAAGTCTTTCATTGCATATCTTTTTTACTTATTTTTGAATCATATGAATGCATCACATATTCAAAAAAGTAAACTTGAATAATTATAATCCTAAAAAATAATTTTGTCTTACTTTCTTTGATCATAATGTCTTTTATTGTACTGGGTGGCTTTTGGAATCTTAGGTCCCCAACCAGGGATTGAACCTGGGCCAAAACAATGGAGCAGAGATAACACTCTCAACAAATAGCACAGGAACAACTGAATAGCCACATGCAAAAAAAAACAAGACAAAAAATCTAGACAGACCTTACATCCTTCACAAAAACTCAGAATAGATCATAGACACAAACATAAAATACAAAATTATAAAGCTGTCACAAAGTAATATCAGAGAAAACCTAGATAACATTGGATATGATGATACCGTTTTAGATTCAAAGTGATCCATGAAAGAAATAATTGATAAGCTGGACTTCATTAAAATTAAAAACTTCTGCTCTGCAAAGGATAATTAGCAAGAGAAGTAGAAGACAAGTCATAGACCGGAAGAAAATAACTGCAAAAGGTACATCTAACAAAAGATTGTTCTCCAAAATATACAAAGAACTGAGAACTCAGCAATAAGAAAACAACTCAGGACTTGCCTGGTGGTCCAATGGCTAAGACTTCACACTTCCAGTATCAGGGAACTAGATCCCACATACTTCAACTAAGTTTTCATGTCATAACTAAGAGATTCTGCATACCTAATGAAGATCAAAGCTCACAAGTACCCCAAGTAAATAATAAATAGAATTTCTATCCTGCTGTTGTCTGAAAATTGGTTCACAGAGCTTTTCAAGTCCCTATCCTTCTACTTCTCTGTATAGTTACTCTGTTACTTTTTGAGAGTTTGATATTAAAACACCAACTAAAAATCTTAATTTATCTTTTAAAAAAATAATTGTAATATCTAGTGGAACCATTAAAAAAGAAAAAGCATGAATCCCCAAAACCACTCTGGCAGAAACCAGTTATCTTGAGCGCGTCTCAAACGATCCTTTGAACAGGGAGCAACACAAATTTCACAATGGGGAAACTTAGGAGGATGGAAAAGACAGAAAAGTGCATGATGTGCTCCCCTTCACCCCCGCCCCGCACCCCCGCCTGGAATCATCCCCAACATTGGCAACAGGACCTGAAACTCCACTTGGAGGCCAGGCGGTTGCCAAGATACCTAGAGACCTATTCAGATACTCCCACGACTCCATCTGGAGCGTTGCTGTGTTGCAATGTCGCAACTGATAGTGGGGCATCTCCATAGAAGGCTTTTTGAAACAGCAAAGCGTATTGTCAATCAGTAACCTATCAAACACTATTCAGACTGCCACTTGGCAGCCTCCCAAAAAACGCAGCCTTGGGAGACCGAGCCAAGGGCTAGCGACGGGAAATGACGCAACAGAGGCGCTGAAAATCCTGGGCAACTCACCTCTCTCGCTGTCTCCATGACAACGGCCAGATTGGTTCCAGTGCTCCAGGCAGCAACTTTTGATCTGGACCTAGGAACCAACGCCGAAGAATGGATGTTTTTGAACGGTGGTGTTGGAGAAGACTCTTGAGAGTCCCTTGGACTGCAAGGAGATCCAATCAGTCCATCCTAAAGGAAATCAGTCCTGAATATTCACTGGAAGGACTGATGCTAAAGCTGAAACTCCAGTACTTTGGCCACCTCAGGCGAAGAGTTGACTCATTGGAAAAGACTCTGATGCTGGGAGGGATTGGGGGCAGGAGGAGAAGGGGACGACAGAGGATGAGATGGCTGGATAACATCACTGACTCGATGGATGTGAGTCTGGGTGAGCTCCGGGAGTTGGTGATGGACAGGGAGGCCTGGCGTGCTGCGATTCATGGGGTCTCAAAGAGTCGGACACGACTGAGCGACTGATCTGATCTGATCTTATGCAAAGAACTGACTCACTGGAAAAGACTCTGATCCTGGGAAAGATTGAAGGTGGGAGGAGAAGGGGACCGACAGAAGATGAGATGGTTGGATGGCAACACCGACTCAATGGACCTGAATTTGAGTAAACTCTGGGAGTTGGTGATGGACAGGGAGGCCAGGCATGCTGCAGTAGATGAGGTCACAAAGAGTTGGACACGACTGAGCGACTGAACTGAACTGAGGAATCAAAGGTCAAGTTTGGTGCTTTGCATCCACCTGTTTTTCTGTCATGGATCAGGTCTTGTTTATCCTCCCACACCTTCAACTTCTCGGCAGAGAATAATGCCTGTATAAGACTGAAGAGTCTCAGGTTCCATTTATGTTTCTTAGGAACATAACCTTCGTACCCTCACAAAGGCAAGTTTAACACTCAGAGAGGATACTTTTTTTTTTTTTAATTCTCTCTGCTGTACAAGAGGCTTTTCCCCCCTTAAAGAACATAAGGTTTCATTCTAATTTTGTTTCTGTGTCATTCAATCTTCCTTCCATCCTTTGTAAAAGGAAATGATAGCTATGTCATGAAACAGGGATGAATAGGAATACCCAGGAATCATCCATCCATAGAAACAACCACTGAGCTCTCATGACCCTGTGAAACAACTCTTTTGGAATTCTGGAGTCTAGTCAAACACTTGCAAAGTCCAGAGGAGAAACTGATGAAAAGATTGTTAAATTTTGATGACTGTCAGTTTCATGTAGCAGCTACCATCCCGCATCTCCTAGCAATATGGCAGGCAGCGAGTGGGAACTATCGGCCTTGTGCCTGGTGCAGGTTGCTGGTGCAGTGGTGGGCAATAAAGATCTTGCTTTCTGAAACTTGAGATTTTATGTTTTGATTGCTGATCACTGCTTTTGATTTCTGAGGAGCCAGCACAGAAGTCAGCCACAGTTTTAACTCCAAAGGGCTGAAACGGGTTCTCAACCCCTAGGGGATCTGAAAAAACAGTACATCACTCTGTAAGTTTTGTGTTTTGTTTTCATTCTTCTAAAGTTATTTTCTAATTTCCTTTGTGATTTCTTTAATGATCCATTGCTTGTTTAAGAATATATTAATTTCCATTTTTGTTCTTATTGTTCAGTTGCTGAGTCGTGTCCAACTCTTTGCAACCCCCTGGACTGCAGCATGCCAGGCTTCTCCGTCACCCACTGTTTCCCAGAATTTATCCAAATTCATGTCCGTTGAGTCAGTGATGCCATCCAACCGGCTCATCCTCTACTGTCTCTTTCTTATTTTGCCTTCAATCTTTCCCAGCCTCAGGGTCTATTCCAATGAGTCTGCTCTTTGCATCAGGTGGCCAAAGCATTGGAGCTTCAGCTTCAGCATCAGTTCTTCCAATGAATATTTAGGGTTGATTTCCTTTAGGATTGACTGGCTTGATCTCCTTGCTGTCCACAGGGCTCACAAGAGTCTTCTCCACCACCATAATTCAAAAGCACCAATTCTTCAGCAGTCAGCCTTCTTTATGATCCAACTGTAACATACATACATGACTACTGGAAAAACCATAGTTTTGACTATACAGACTTGTTGGCAGAGTGATGTTTCTGCTTGTTAATATGCTGTCTAGGTTTGCCATAGCTTTCCTTCCAAGGAGCAATTTCATGGCTATAGCCACCATTCACAGTGATTTTGCAGCCCATGAATATAAAGTTTGCCACTGCTTCCACTTTTCCTCATTCTATTTACTTTCCATATAGTTGTGAATTTTCCAGCTTTCCTTCTGCTTTTGATTTTAGTTTTATTATATTTTGATCAGAAAAGATACTGTGTATGATATTAATCTTTTAAAAATTATTAACATTTTTACTGTGGTCTAACATATGGTCTATCCTGGAGAATGTTGCATGTTAACTTCAGATAAACGTGTATTCTGCTCTTGTTGAATGAAATGTTCTATACATATTTTGTTAGGTCTAATTGGTTCATATTGTTGCTCAAATTCTCCATTTTTAAAAAACTAATCTTCTGTCTGATTACTTTATTCATTAAAGAATTTGATTTGCAATAGCATCAAAAATAATAAAATACCTAACCATCAATTTAGCCAAGGAAGCAAAAGATTTATACATCAAATACTACAAAACATTGCTGAAAGAAATGAAAGATCTAAGTTAATGAAAAGACATACCATGTTCATGGATTAGAAGACAATATTAAAAAGCAGAGACATTACTTTGCCAACAAAGGTCCGTCTAGTCAAGGCTATGATTTTTCCAGTGGTCATGAATGGATGTTAGAGTTGGACTACAAAGAAAGCTGAGCGCTGAAGAATTGATGCTTTTGAACTGTGGTGCTGGAGAAGACTCTTGAGAATCCCTTGGACTGCAAGGAGATCCAACCAGTACCTTCTAAAGGAGATCAGTCCTGAATATTCATTGGAAGGATTGATGCTGAAGCTGAAACACCAATGCTTTGGCCACCTGATTCGAGGAACTGACTCATTGGAAAAGACCCTGATGCTGGGAAAGATCAAAGGAAAGAGGAGAAGGGGATGACAGAGGATGAGATGGTTGGATGGCGTCACAGACTCAATGGACATGAGTTTGGGTAAACTCCGGGAGTTGGTGATGGACAGGGAAGCCTGGTGTGCTGCAGTCCATGGGGTCGCAGAGTCGGACATGACTGAGTGACAGAACTGAACGGATTGTTAAGTTGGCAACACTACTCAAAGCAAGTTCAATATAGTCCCTGTCAAAATACCAATAATGTTTTTCTACAGAAATAGAAAGTTCAGTTCAGTCACTCAGTCATGTCTGACTCTTTGCGACCGCATGAATCGCAGCATGCCAGGCCTCCCTGTCCATCACCAACTCCCAGAGTTCACTCAAACTCATGTACATCGAGTCGGTAATGCCATCCAGCCATCTCATCCCCTGTCATTCCCATCTCCTCCTGCCCCCAATCCCTCCCAGCATCAGAGTCTTTTCCAATGAGTCAACTCTTTGCATGAGGTGGCCAAAGTACTGGAGTTTCAGCTTTAGCATCATTCCTTTCAAAGAAATCCCAGGGCTGATCTCCTTTAGGATGGACCAGTTGGATCTCCTTGCAGTCCAGGGGACTCTCAAGAGTCTTCTCCAACACCACAGTTCAAAAGCATCAATTCTTCAGCACTCAGCTTCCTTCTCAGTCCAACTCTCACATCCATAGATGACCACTGGAAAACCCATAGCTTTGACTAGACGGACCTTTGTTGGCAAAGTGATGTCTCTGCTTTTGAATATGCTATCTAGGTTGGTCATAACTTTCCTTCCAAGGAGTGTCTTTTAATTTCATGGCGGCAATTACCATCTGCAGTGATTTTGGAGCCCAGAAAAATAAAGTCAGCCACTGTTTCTACTGTTTCCCCATCTACTGGACCAGATGCCATGATCTTAGTTTTCTGAATGTTGAGGTTTAAGCCAACTTTTCCACTCTCCTCTTTCACTTTCATCAAGAGGCTCTTCAGTTCTTCACTTTCTGCCATAAGGGTGGTGTCATCTGCATATCTAAAGTTGTTGATATTTCACCCAGCAATCTTGATTCCAGCTTGTGCATCATCCAGCCCAGCATTTCTCATGATGTACTCTGCATATAAGTTAAATAAGCAGGGTGACAATATACAGCCTTGACATACTCCTTTTCCTATTTGGAACCAGTCTGTTGTTCCATGTCTAGTTCTAACTGTTGCTTCCTGACCTGCATACAGGTTTCTCAAAAGGCAGGTCAGGTGGTCTGGTATTCCCATCTCTTGAAGAATTTTCCACAGTTTATTGTGATCCATACAGTCAAAGGCTTTGGCATAGTCAATAAAGCAGAAATAGATGTTTTTCTGGAACTCTCTTGCTTTTTCCATGACCCAGAGGATGTTGGCAATTTGATCTCTGGTTCCTCTGCCTTTTCTAAAACCAGCTTGAACATCAGGAAGTTCACGGTTCACGTACTGCTGAAGCCTGGCTTGGAGAATTTTGAGCATTACTTTACTAGTGTGTGAGATGAATGCAGTTGTGTGGTAGTTTGAGCATTATTTGGCATTGCCTTTCTTTGGGATTGGAATGAAAGCTGACCTTTTCCAGTCTTGTGGCCACTGCTGAGTTTTCCAAATGTGCTGGCATATTGAGTGCCGCACTTTCACAGCAACATCTTTCAGATTTGAAATAGCTCAACTGGAATTCAATCACCTGCACTAGCTTTGTTCGTAGTGATGCTTTGTAAGGCCCACTTGATTTCACATTCCAGGATGTCTGGCTCTAGGTGAGTGATCACACCATCGTGATTATCTGGGTTGTGAATATCTTTTTTGTAGAGTTCTTCTGTGTATTCTTGCCATCTCTTCTTAATATCTGCTGCTTCTGTTAGGTCCCTACCATTTCTGTCCTTTATTGAGCCCATATTTGCATGAAATGTTCCCTTGGTATCTCTAATTTTCTTGAAGAGATCTCTAGTCTTTCCCATTCTGTTGTTTTCCTCTATTTCTTTGCATTGGCCACTGAGGAAAGCTTTCTTATCTCTCCTTGCTATTCTTTGGAACTCTGCATTCAAATGAGTATATCTTTCCTTTTCTCCTTTGCTTCTTGCTTCCCTTCTTTTCACAGCTATTTGTAAGGCCTCCTCAGACAGCCATTTTGCTTTTTTGCATTTCTTTTTCTTGGGGATGGTCTTGATTCCTGTCTCCTGTACAATGTCACGAACCTCCATCCATAGTTCATCAGGCACTCTATCAGATCTAGTCCCTTAAATCTAAAATATAAAAAATAATTTAACATGCTCCAAAGATCTAACTTTATGAGCAAAACTATAAAACTCTTAGGATAAAACACAGGTAAAAAAACATTCATGACCAGAGTGGCTTCCTAATTTTTTTAACCTTTACATCTCTTGGTGTAATTGTGGGGACCTGTCCTGCGTTTAATTGCATTTAAGCATCTAGAATGTGTGTGTGTTGGAGGCGGGGGGGGGGGGAGGGGGGGGGTCGGTGGGGGGGAGTGGGGCGGGGCCTGTTACTCACAGAGATGGGCCGAGCATCACCTGTATCAGAATTATCTGGGATGACTGCTGAACATGTAATGTGTCTCAGATTTTCCTCAAGCCAACGAGTAGGGAAGCATGTGAATCTGTATTTTAATCAGTTCTGCACTTATGTTGTTTAAAAATATGAACCAGGTTATACTTTGTATTAAGACCTTCAGGATCTTTCGAAGACCCGCTTTCCGGGCCTTTAGTGTCAAGTTCTCAATCTCAGTGTCACACCAGGGAAGGTGCTCTGCAATAATCTCCAAGAACGTCTGAGCATAGTTTGGCGGTTCAGGACCCTGCGGCGCAGGCGCGGAGCCACGGCCGTTGGTATGCTTCCTATTCTTCTTAGCGTCTCTGTCCTCTAACAGATCATCTGCTCCAGGAGAACTAGGGCTGGGCGGTTAATCAGGCAATGACTGGCTCTCCGTACTGAGCAGCACACGAGTCTGAGTGGAAGAGTGTCAGTGACCTCAGGAAACTTGGTGAAACCCAGAGTTCGACTCAAGGGTTTCTCATTAATCCTTCCGGCTTCCTCTAGCTCCGCGCACTCAGGTTCCGTCCAAGCCAGGGTCCGGGCCAGGGTGTGTCCCGGCGCTCGGCCAGAGACGGCCGGTGAGTGGGGCACGCAGGGTCCTGGGTCCTGGACGGGTGGGCCTGGAGATTCTGAAGTGGTCGTGCCGAAACAGGTCTCGCGGGGAATACCAGCGAGTGGCCTGGGGGTGGCCTGTCCGCAGATCCGGCCGAGAGGTGCCTCCGCTGTTGGAACTCGGCACGGTATCTCGCCTCCCGGGTGGGCACAGCCTAGTCCTTCGGCTGCAGTGACAGTGGGTGATGCTCTCCGGGTGAGCCTCTGGGAGATGGAAATGATCAGAGTTGCGTTCTGCTCCGTTCTAGCTGGGCGAGCAAGGGCTTCTGTGTTGGGGGTGTTTCCCAGATGTTTAGCGGGTGCTAGGCACTAAGAGTTTTTAGCAGAATTAACTCATTTAATCCTCGCTTTAACCCCATGAGATGTACTATATTATCCTCATTTACAGATAAGAAAATCGAGGCACATAGAGACTAAGTACCTTACTTGAAATTACCGAACTTGAGAGCAGTAGTATTTTTCAGTGATTCTGATGATGAGGGTTGATGCTTGAACACAGCAGGTGTTATTTGTTAGAGGTACTGACAAATTCTGTATATCAAATTCTGTGAATCTGTTGTGACTTTGAGCCAATCTTTATGGAGACTGTTGTCTGAAGAGCATCTTGTGATAGGCCTGGAGACTTGACCATCTCTGTTCTACTAGAGTTGAATGGAGGCTGCTGAGGCTAACTCTGGTGCATTGGCAAAGGCTCCGGGAAATAGTCAGTCTGGTACCAGAAAGCAAAGCACCAGGAGAAGAGCTATTCAATTTTTTTTTTTTTTAATGTAGAAATTTTCTTCAGTGCGGTTTCTATGTGTCTGTCGTAGGTGTCACATACACAAACAATATATAATAACAGTTACACATGTCAGGAGCTTATTTGCAATGCCAAAACAACTATTGGGGGAGGGGCAGGGAGGCTCTTGTACTGCACACCATATACACATTAGTTAAATTAGAGATAATCTTATATCAAACTGGCATATTTTACCAGTATTAATAAGCATGAGAGTAAACCCTCAAAATTGGCTCTCTCCTTTGAACTCTGTTCTAGTTCTTTCTCTGTTCAGGACATTCTGCCTATTTTTAGATATTCTATGTTTTAAGAGTTCCAGTGAGTCAGTTTATAACTGTCTTCAAATTTCAGATCTTCCTGGTTTCCCTTTGTCTCCAAAACCCTGAACATTTTATCAAAAATAATCCTTCTCCAAGGTGGACTGTAACATGTAAAAATATAATAATATCCCACTATATACAAAATTCCCATTGTACCTATGTCACCTATATGGAGTGTGAATGTTCTCAGATCTTCAAGGACTTCTGTTGGGGATGAGGACTTTGCTTTAGAGGATTTAGAGGCTTTGCATTTTACCACCTGAGAGATTCACTATTTATCAATTGTGTAACTGTTAATACTTTAGTTCCATTGCACTGGAGAAGTAATTCTCTACCTATATGACCTACCGTCCCTTGTACTATCTCGAAATAAAATTCATAGGTAATATTAACTACCTACAGATATAATATCACTATATTACCTTAATTGTAATAAAAGGAGAAAAAAGGAAAGTAATTTAGAATAATATGTATTTCAGCATGTAAATGATTGGATAAAACAGACTATTGTACTTATACATAGAATCACTGTGAATGCAACAGCTATGAATGCAGGCTGATATTTGAATATTGTAGTTAGGAATCTAATACCATAAGTGTTTTGATATTCCTCAAATGGTGAACAATTCCTAGTATCATTCAAAGAGAAAGAAGTATTTCCTTGATTTTGCACGACACAGCAAATTTCTACAAAATACTTTGTATTTACATGAAAAGTAGTGGTGCATTCCAGCCTCACGTAACCATTAACAAATTTTTTTTAAGTCTAGCAGGATAAAGAACATTCTTTGTTTTTGCAGAAATAGCCATCATCATTCAGTTCAGTTCACTTCAGTAGCTCAGTCGTGTCCGACTCTTTGCAACCCCATGAATTGCAGCACGCCAGGCCTCCCTGTCCATCACCAACTCCTGGAGTTCACTCAGACTCTCGTCCATCAAGTCAGTGATGCCATCCAGCCATCTCATCCTCTGTCGTCCCCTTCTCCTCCTGCCCCCAATCCCTCCCAGCATCATCAGAGTCTTTTCCAATGAGTCAACTCTTCGCCTGAGGTGGCCAAAGTACTGGAGTTTCAGCTTTAGCATCATTCCTTCCAAAGAAATCCCAGGGCTGATCTCCTTCAGAATGGACTGGTTGGATCTCCTTGCAGTCCAAGGGACTCTCAAGAGTCTTCTCCAACACCACACTTCAAAAGCATCAATTCTTCGGCCCTCAGCTTTCTTCACAGTCCAACTTTCACATCCATACATGACCACTGGAGAAATCATAGCCTTGACTAGACGGACCTTTGTTGGCAAAGTAATGTCTCTGCTTTTGAATATGCTATCTAGGTTGGTCATAACTTTCCTTCCAAGGAGTAAGTGTCTTTTAATTTCATGGCTGCAGTCACAATCTGCAGTGATTTTGGAGCCCCAAAAAATAGTTTCTCACTGTTTCCATTGTTTCCCCATCTATTTGCCATGAAGTGATGGGACCAGATGCCATGATCTTCGTTTTCTGAATGTTGAGCTTTAAGCCAACTTTTCCACTCTCCTCTTTCACTTTCATCAAGAGGCTTTTGAGTTCCTCTTCACTTTCTGCCATAAGGGTGGTGTCATCTGCATATCTGAGGTTATTGATATTTCTCCCGGCAATCTTGATTCTAGCTTGTGCTTCTTCCAGTCCAGAATTTCTCATGATGTACTCTGCATATAAGTTAAATAAGCAGGGTGACAATATACAGCCTTGACATACTCCTTTTCCTGTTTGGAACCAGTTTGTTGTTCCATGTCCAGTTCTAACTGTTGCTTCCTGACCTGCATACAGGTTTCTCAAGAGGCAGGTCAAGTAGTCTGGTATTCCCATCTCTTTCAGAATTTTCCACAGTTTATTGTGATCCACACAGTCAAAGGCTTTGGCATAGTCAATAAAGCAGAAATAGATGTTTTTCTGGAACTCTCTTCCTTTTTCCATGAACAGCAAATGTTGGCAATTTGATCTCTGGTTCCTCTGCCTTTTCTAAATCCAGCTTGAACATCAGGAAGTTCATGGTTCATGTATTGCTGAAGCCTGGCTTGGAGAATTTTGAGCATTACTTTACTAGTGTGTGAGATGAGTACAATTGTGAGGTAGTTTGAGCATTCTTTGGCGTTGCCTTTCTTTGGTATTAGAATGAAAACTGACCTTTTCCAGTCCTGTGGCTACTGCTGTTTTCCAAATTTGCTCGCATATTGAGTGCCGCACTTTCACAGCATCATCTTTCAGGATTTGGAATAGCTCAACTGGAATTCCATCCCTGCACTAGCTTTGTTAGTAGTGATGCTACCTAAGGCCCACTTGACTTCTCATTCCAGGATGTCAGGCTCTAGGTGAGTGATCACACCATTGTGATTACCTGGGTCATGAAGATCTTTTTTGTACAGTTCTTCTGTATATTCTTGCCACCTCTTAATATCTTCTGCTTCTGTTAGGTCCATACCATTTCTGTCCTTTATCGAGCCCATCTTTGCATGAAATGTTCCCTTGGTATCTCTAATTTTCTTGAAGAGATCTCTAGTCTTTCCCATTCTGTTGTTTTCCTCTATTTCTTTGCATTGGCCACTGAGGAAAGCTTTCTTATCTCTCCTTGCTATTCTTTGGAACTCTGCATTCAAATGGGTATATCTTTCCTTTTCTCCTTTGCTTCTCACTTCCCTCCTTTTCACAGCTATTTGTAAGGCCTCCCCAGACAGCTGTTTTGCTTTTTTGCATTTCTTTTTCTTGGGGATGGTCTTGATTCCTATCTCCTGTACAAAGTCACGAACCTCCATCCATAGTTCATCAGGCACTCTATCTATCAGATCTAGTCCCTTAAATCTATTTCTCACTTCCACTGTATAATCATAAGGGATTTGATTTAGGTTATACCTGAATGGTCTAGTGTTCTTCCCTACTTTCTTCAATTTCAGTCTGAATTTGCCAATAAGGAGTTCATGATCTGAGCCACAGTCAGCTCCCAGTCTTATTTTTGCTGACTGTATAGAGCTTCTCCATCTTTGGCTGCAAAGAATATAATCAATCTGCTTTCGGTGTTGACCATCTGGTGATGTCTATGTGTAGAGTCTTCTCTTGTGTTGTTGGAAGAAGTTGTTTGCTATGACCAGTGCATTTTCTTGGCAAAACTCTATTAGTCTTTGCCCTGCTTCATTCCATATTCCAAGGCCAAATTTTCCTGTTACCCCAGGTGTTTCTTGACTTCCTACTTTTGCATTCCTGTCCCCTATAATGAAAAGGACATCTTTTGGGGTGTTAGTCCTAAAAGATCTTGTAGGTCTTCATAGAACCATTCAACTTCAGCTTCTTCAGCATTACTGGTTGGGGCATAGACTTGGATTACTGTGATATTGAATGGTTTGCCTTGGAAATGAACAGAGATCATTCTGATTCTAATAACACCATGAAATCAATGTTTCAACCAAAACAAACAAAAACCCTCACAAATTCTCAAAACTGCCAACAGACTAATGGCAGAGTAGCTTAAGGATCTGGGCTGCAAGAATGTAGGCCAGCCAACCTAAGCAGTTAGGCAAATTGCTACTAAGAAATATTAGCACTATAAAGTATGCAACTGGATTTTATTCCAAGGTTCTAAATAAATTAGAAATTCTGACTTATCAATCAACTCAGTGGTAGGGTCTTGCATTCCCTGTTTCCAGCTGAAAGGAACGTTCTTGGCAAAGCTGGACACAGACAGCATCATCATCATTTGCTCTTGAGGTTCTCCATGGATGGCTTCTTGATGAACATCTTCCAAGGTTCACCTTGACATCTGGAAGGTTCCCAGTCTCTGAGAAAGGCAAGACTTATGAAACCAGATATGCTCCTAACCTAGTGGATCTCAAATAGTGCTGTGAGCAGAACCATTAGGGCAACTATTATACGGTTTATTGCCTACTGTCATACCCAAGGGCTCTGGATAAATTTACAAGAGAACGGGTTAAGGAAAAAGCTTCAATGGGGGGAACTCAAGAGTTCGGAGAAGGGCTTTCAGAAGAATAGGCACAGATTCCCATATCTTCCCCATTTTACTGCTAGAGCCAGGATGCTCTGTTAGATATTCAGTGTAGGTCAGTATTCTCAGTGAAGGCCTTGCTGTTCTTCCTTCTTATAAGGAAAATGTAAGAACAACCTTGGGAGTAGGAAGATAAACAGACTGTTTGGTACAGTCTGAATGTGGGGTACCAGCTTTTTAAAGGTGTCATCTGGGAATGCAGTTACCTAATACTTGGAAATTGGACCTTCCAGCAGGAGAAAGAAACCACCTGTCTTATGGGAGACTGAGTTTGTTTTAGATCCTCTAGGTCTGAGAAGAATGTTTGTAGGAAGGCTGGTCCCAGTGAGCACATTTTTCAGGTAACCTAGAGTGTTTCTTCTAAGGTTCATGTTGGACAATACAACTTGTCAAGTTATGTGAACTTACTACATACTCTCTAGGTCTGATGTAATGCCCAGTATCTAGAGTAACAAGTTCCATAAGTGATTCTGATGGGTATGTGTATAGCCTTTCTTTTGGAACCAATTTTAACCCAGAATTTTCAGATACACATTTTCTCCAGTGCTTCTTGCCACAGCCTTGTGAAATTTCACACTATCTTTTCTATAGATCAAAGCATTAATGTTGAGCTCTCAATAGCCCTGTGTTTCCAGCACCAATAGCCTTGTGTTAAATCACTTCTCATCAGCAGAATCCCAGCATGTGAACTGGACATGATCACCCAGTTGGAGGAAGAACAACTATACATACTGGATCTTCAGGGAACTGAAGAGGGGACTGACCAAAAATATCTGTTTAGGTGAGTAGTATTATGAAAAGACCACCAATTTGAAATTTAGGAGACATGAGCTCTTATAATTTGCTGGGTGACTTAAGGTACTCAGTGTTTCCTGTCCAATGAGCAAGTTGGCCTCAATGAACTCTAAGATCTGTTAAGATGAGATCCCTGGGAAGTGTTGTTAAACCTCTGAAATTTGGGGTCGTAGACTTGTTTAGAAGAGTACCTAAACTAGTTGGAAGAAGGGTTGGTGGGTTCAGTGGGGATAGTGGTATAATCATTAGCATTTCTGAAATTCTGTTCTCTCTCATTGCCAATAAAATGGTTGCATCCAACCTTGACAGAGTCTTCTCACTTTTTGCTTTTAGGAGGGTGGTTATCTTTCTACATTTGAGAGTCTTTACTCTTCTCATCCCTTTCCTTTCTCTCATTTACCATAAGTAACTGGCTAAATAGCTAATAGTTCATTTTACTTTCTAATCCCTTATTCTCTACTCATCAATTGTATGTCTGCTCATTTTCATTTTGGGGGGCTGAACATATTACCCAGTCCACTACTTGTATTTCTTGATGTCTCTTTGCATCCACTGTGAGAACTCTGTTATCTCTTCTGGCTTCATTCACTTTTCTTTCATTGTCCACTTAAATTTTCTCCCCATATAAAGTTGCTAGTGTGCATGAATTAGTTGTCTTTTATTTCTGGTGGTTTATTTTCCTTGTTCTCCACACTAGAGACAGGTGACATTTGCACTTTAAATGTCTTTCAGATAGGGAAGATTTGAACTGAACTGAAGCATCACCACCAATCAGGCTGTTTTGGAAGAACTAGAGTTTTCAGGGTCAGCAATGGAAAGTCTTCAAGGGAATACTGCCCAGCATCCTATGGATGAAAAAGCCTGTAAAAGTGAGGGCCAATTATCAAGGCAGACAAAATGTCCTGTACAGAAGAAATCTTCTTTTGAGAAAACAGCAATCAGAAAAGTGTCAGTGTCTCTCAAGGAGATTTTTGCTAAGGAGAAAGGCCCTGAATACAGTAAATTTAATCTAAGCTCAAATTTTAATACACGGCAGAGAATTCCAAAGGGAGCTAGGTCCCCCAAATCTAGGAAAAACTCCAAAGATAATTCAGACTTAATTAAACACCAAAAACTCTTTCTGCAAAGGAAGCCTTGTAAATGCAATGAATGTGGTAAAGCCTTTAATTATGAATCAGACCTCATTGTCCACAGGAGAATTCATGGTGGAGAAAAGCCTTTTGAATGCAATGAATGTGGGAAAACTTTTAGCCGAAGCACACACCTTATTGAACATCAAAGAACTCACACTGGAGAGAAACCTTATGAATGCCCTGAATGTGGAAAAGCTTTTAGCCGGAGTACACACCTTAGTCTACATCAGAGGATCCATACTGGAGAAAAACCATATGAATGTAGTGAATGTGGAAAAGCCTTTAGCCGAAGCACTAACCTTAGTCAACATCAGCGAACTCATACTCAAGAAAAACCTTACAAGTGTAATGAATGCGGGAAAGCCTTCAGTGACCGTTCAACTATAATTCAGCATCAACGAATACACACTGGAGAGAATCCCTATGAATGCAGTGAATGTGGAAAAGCTTACAGTTGGATCTCATCTCTTATTGAACATCAGAGAACACACTCTGGAGAGAACCCCTATGAATGCAATGACTGTGGAAAAGTATTCAGTCGAAGCTCATCCCTTGCTGAACATCAGAGAATCCACACTGGAGAAAAGCCCCATGAGTGTAGAGTGTGTGGCAAGGGCTTTAGTCGGAGCTCCTCCCTTATTATTCACCAGAGAACTCATACCAGAGAGAAGCCTTTCAAGTGTAATAGCTGTGAGAAAGCCTTCAGTCAGAGTTCAACTCTTATTAGACATCAGCAACTTCACACTAAAGAGTAATATCTGAGCTTTCACTAATCTTGGCATAAGAGCACATAGCATAACCTCCTATAGCTGAAGAGAAATATATACTTGTTTGAATTTTCCTTTTCCACTAGCTATAAGCCAGTTTCAAGCTAGCCTTCCTTCCTTTATGGAAACTAAGTGATCAGATTCATTTCAACAAGGCGGGGATGAACTTTAAAAACCTTAGATATTCAGTCTAATATTTTGGAGGGCTCCAGTCTTAGAATATACCTTACTACCTTACACCTTTCAGTCCTTCACCTTATCTCTTCCATGGAGCTTTGGTCCCTGAACAACCAGTGAACCCTTTTCTTTCCCAACCACATCAGCCCCTTTACTTAAAAGAGGAAATCCTGTGTGTGGATGTTTTCAAGCTTGCTGACTCTAGTAGCAGAAGAGAAGCTGGCTTCAGAACAAAAATCTACCCATTAGTTTGGGGATGACAATAATAAGCCAAATTCAGTCTCTGGACTTAAAGGACAGTTTTTCTATTCCTTCCTTACCTTTTTGGCTACACCATATTTTCCTCAAAGTATAACCCATAGTTCTACTAATGTGCCTAATTAATCCTAGTATTATTTTATCTTATCCTGACCAAAAATGTCCTAAAAATCTTATATTTAGTTCCTACATTATCTTTAAAAAAAAAAAAAAAAGCTGCCCTATATTAAAAACATTTTTTGTTTACACACTTCATAAATGTATACCCTCTGGTTCTGACTCTTACCAATCTTGTAAAGCTGATCTATCGAGGACAAATGCAGCGCCTACCTCTCAGTCCTTTTCCTACTTCACATTTGCAGAATTGGCACTTTGGGCTACTCTTATGCCTTAAAATTTGAGCCTCTGGGATCCATGATTCTGTGCTGATCCACAAATTTTTCTGCCTCCCAGCACTTCTCTGATTAACAGTGATTAGCTCTGTGACTTTGGGGCAAGAGTTGAGCCAGAATAATTTCATTTTATTGGCTTATAGTACTTATGGTTATTCAATTAGATTGTAAGCTTCTTAAAGACAAAAATCTTGTTTTAGATCCCTACAAAACATCCCACAGTGCTGAGTGGTCACTAAATGCCCCATAATTATTGCTTACCGATTCCTCTCTATCATGGGTAATCAGCCTGCTAGGGTTTATTTGAAATGGCCTAATAGTTGACTTTTTTCTCTGTGTTCCTACTGCTGCTGCCAACTCCTTGGTAGTTTGGACCTAGGTTACCAGAGTGAACACACTGTTGCTGCTCTTATCTCTGTGTCTTTATCTAGCTGTTTTACTAAACTATCACTTAGCTCAGAAAGAATCTAGTTTCCCGTTATCCCCAGGAAAAAGTTCAAACTGCTTTAACTTGAAGACCTTCCACAGTTGGATCTATTTATTTATTTTCATTACTCCCCAGTACAGCTGGGTGGCCCTACCCTTTGTCTCTGCCACAGCCTTTCTCTTCACACTTGTCTTCCTTTCAGATTATTCTATGGCATTCTTTTACATGTCCTGCTTTCTTCCTTGTATTAACATCTCCAGAAATCTTTTATAAAAGCCCTGCTCACATTCTGCCTTCACTGCGATATTTTCAATTGCCCACCTTCTTAGAAGTCTTTTACAGTGATGGTTTGCATCATTCTGCTGTATTACATACTTTCTTATTCTGTTCTCTGGTTCTGTCAAGTGCTTTTAATCCATGAAATTTTTTGAAGTTAGAAATTGTCTTAAATCTCTTGAAGCCCCATCTACCCAAATGAATTCTAGTTTTAACTTAAATTGAGAGGGTTTAATTTAATGGTCCATTTGCTTTAATCTTTTGAATGGTGAGATAACCTCGTGAATCTTTGGGTCACTTTTGTTTAATCTTTAATTATGTACATTGAGCCTTGGGACTGGCTCTCCTTCAGAGCTCCTAGGATGTTGGCCTTTCAGCTTTCCACTTCATGACACTGTTTTAAGGAGTAGGTGGGTTTATTCAGATAAAGTGATGAAAACAGTGCCTGACATAATAAATGCTCAATAAATGCTAATAGTTATCATTCTATTTCTTAATATCTGCCTGTAGTCTTTCATTTCAATCCTGAAGGACCTGTAACTCCACAGAAATGGAAAACTAGGATCACAATAAAAAATAAGAAGATATTTCTTCTGACTGCCATCCTGGACAATAGTCACCTACTTTATTTTAACTCTACTGTGTATCAAAAAAGACTCAAGGCAGCTTACAAGATATGATACAACAGAAAACTGAAAACAATACAAATCAGCATTAGAGAAAGGAGAAGTTGCCTAGAAGATCAAGATCATGACAAATTGTGGTATGCAATATGGTTATTCAGGTAGAGATGCAAAGTGACCATTCAGGTGAAATGAGGTGCTCATTTGCTTACACTGTATTTGGATGGGGAGAAAATGTCCATTCTTCAAGGAAAGCCTGATAGATTTAAGATTTATTTCTCCATTGGCCTTCATGTAATTATACAGTGCACTTTTGATAACAAAAATTAAATTATGTGTTCTTCACAACACCTGGCAAACAGTGTATTTCCCAGTGAATAAATATTGAGTTCTTAGTGGAAGTCTCATAAAGGCAAATATGAAGATTCTTCTTGGGGTGGAGTTGGGTTAGAAGCAGCAGAGGACAGATTATACTGCATAATCAAGTAATTACTGGGTGCCAGAACAGCTCTTTTCACACATTTGAGTCATTTTACTTAACATATTATGGGGTGAAGAAACTGAAATTTACAAATGTTAAACAGCTTACCCAAAGATCAGGGTTTGACCCCACTACTGGACCTCTTGGGCATTCCAGGTGGCTCAAGGGTAAAGATTCCACCTGCAATGCAGGAGACACAGGTTCCATTCCTGGGCTGGGAAGACCAACCTGGAGAAGGAAATGCCGATCCACTCCAGTATTCTTGCTTGGGGAATCCCATGGACAGAAGGAACCTGGCAGGCTATGGTCCATGGGCTTGCAAAAACTCAGATACAACTTTAGCGACTAAACAAGTGGATTTAAAGGAACAATCCTATGAAATTGGTGACTAGATATGGGCAGGAAGAATATCAGATCAGTCGCTCAGTCATGTCCGACTCTATGCAACCCCATGAATTGCAGCATGCCAGGCCTCCCTGTCCATCACCAACTCCCAGAGTTCACTCAGATTCACGTCCATCGAGTCAGTGATGCCATCCAGACATCTCATCCTCTGTCGTCCCCTTCTCCTCTTGCCCCCAATCCCTCCCAGCATCAGAGTCTTTTCCAATGAGTCAACTCTTCCAATGAGGTGGCCAAAGTGCTGGAGTTTCAGCTTTAGCATCATTCCTTCCAAAGAAATCCCAGGGCTGATATCCTTCAGAATGGACTGGCTGGGTCTCCTTGCAGTCCAAGGGACTCTCAAGAGTCTTCTCCAACACCACAGTTCAAAAGCATCAATTCTTCGGCGCTCAGCCATCTTCACAGTCCAACTCTCACATCCATACATGACCACAGGAAAAACCATAGCCTTGACTAGACAGACCTTTGTTGGCAAAGTAATGTCTCTGCTTTTGAATATGCTATCTAGGTTGGTCATAACTTTCCTTCCAAGGAGTAAGCGTCTTTTAATTTCATGGCTGCAGTCACCATCTGTAGTGATTTTGGAGCCCAGAAAAATAAAGTCTGACACTATTTCCACTGTTTCCCCATCTATTTGCCATGAAGTGATGGGACCAGATGCCATGATCTTTGTTTTCTGAATGTGGAGCTTTAGGCCAACTTTTTCACTCTCCACTTTCACTTTCATCAAGAGGCTTTTGAGTTCCTCTTCACTTTCTGCCATAAGGGTGGTGTCATCTGCATATCTGAGGTTATTGATATTTCTCTCGGCAATCTTGATTCCAGCTTGTGTTTCTTCCAGTCCAGCGTTTCTCATGATGTACTCTGCATATAAGTTAAATAAGCAGGGTGACAATATACAGCCTTGACGAACTCCTTTTCCTATTTGGAACCAGTCTGTTGTTCCATGTCCAGTTCTAACCGTTGCTTCCTGACCTGCATACAGGTTTCTCAAAAGGCAGGTCAGGTGGTCTGGTATTCCCATCTCTTGAAGAATTTTCCACAGTTTATTGTGATCCACACAGTCAAAGGCTTTAGCATAGTCAATAAAGCAGAAGTATATGTTTTTCTGGAACTCTCTTGCTTTTTCTATGATCCAGCGGATGTTGGCAATTTGATCTCTGGTTCCTCTGCCTTTTCTAAAACCAGCTTGAACATCAGGAAGTTCTCGGTTCACATATTGCTGGAGCCTGGCTTGGAGAATTTTGAGCATTACTTTACTAGCGTGTGAGATGAGTACAATTGTGAGGTAGTTTGAGTATTCTTTGGCATTGCCTTTCTTTGGGATTGGAATGAAAACTGACCTCTTCCAGTCCTGTGGCCACTGCTGAGTTTTCCAAATTTGCTGGCATATTGAGTGCAGCACTTTCACAGCATCATCTTTCAGGATTTGGAATAGCTCAACTGGAATTCAATCACCTCCACTAGCTTTGTTCATAGTGATGCTTTCTAAGGCCCACTTGACTTCACATTCCAGGATGTCAGGCTCTAGGTGAGTGATCACACCATCATGATTATCTGGGTCATGAAGATCTTTTTTGTATAGTTCTTCTGTGTATTCTTGCCATCTCTTCTTAATATCTTCTGCTTCTGTTAGGTCCATACCATTTCTGTCCTTTATCGAGCCCATCTTTGCATGAAATGTTCCTTTGGTATCTCTGATTTTCTTGAAGAGATCTCTAGTCTTTCCCATTCTGTTGTTTTCCTCTATTTCTTTGTGTTGATCGCTGAAGAAGGCTTTCTTATCTCTTCTTGCTATTCTTTGGAGTTCTGCATTCAGATGTTTATATCTTTCCTTTTCTCCTTTGCTTTTCGCTTCTCGTCTTTTCACAGCTATTTGTAAGGGCTCCCCAGGCAGCCATTTTGCTTTTTTGCATTTCTTTTCCATGGGGATGGTCTTGATCCCTGTCTCCTGTACAATGTCACGAACCTCATTCCATAGTTCATCAGGCACTTTATCTATCAGATCTAGGCCCTTAAATATATTTCTCACTTCCACTGTATAATCATAAGGGATTTGATTTAGGTCATACCTGAATGGTCTAGTGTTTTTCCCTACTTTCTTCAGTTTAAGTCTGAATTTGGCAATAAGGAGTTCATGGTCTGAGCCACAGTCAGCTCCTGGTCTTGTTTTTGCTGACTGTATAGAGCTTCTCCATCTTTGGCTGCAAAGAATATAATCAATCTGCTTTTGGTGTTGACCATCTGGTGATGTCCATGTATAGAGTCTTCTCTTTTGTTGTTGGAAGAGGGTGTTTGCTATGACCAGTGCATTTTCTTGGCAAAACTCTATTAGTCTTTGCCCTGCTTCATTCCGTATTCCAAGGCCAAATTTTCCTGTTACCCCAGGTGTTTCTTGACTTCGTACTTTTGCATTCCTGTCCCCTATAATGAAAAGGACATCTTTTTTGGGTGTTAGTTCTAAAAGGTCTTGTAGGTCTTCATAGAACCATTCAACTTCAGCTTCTTCAGCGTTACTGGTTGGGGCATAGACTTGGATTACTGTGATATTGAATGGTTTGCCTTGGAAATGAACAGAGATCATTCTGTCATTTTTGAGATTGCATCCAAGTACTGCATTTCAGACTCTTTTGTTGACCATGATGGCCACTCCATTTCTTCTGAGGGATTCCTGCCCATAGTAGTAGATATAATGGTCATCTGAGTTAAATTCACCCATTCCAGTCCATTTCAGTTTGCTGATTCCTAGAATGTCGACATTTACTCTTGCCATCTCCTGTTTGACCACTTCCAGTTTGCCTTGACTCATGGACCTGACATTCCAGGTTCCTATGCAATATTGCTCTTTACAGCATCAGACCTTGTTTCTATCACCGTCACATCCACAGCTGGGTATTCTTTTTGCTTTGGCTCCATCCCTTCATTCTTTCTGGAATTATTTCTCCACTGATCTCCAGTAGCATATTGGGCACCTACTGACCTGGGGTGTTCCTCTTTCAGTATCCTATCGTTTTGCCTTTTCATACTGTTCATGGGGTTCTCAAGGCAAGAATACTGAAGTGGTTTGCCATTCCCTTCTCCAGTGGACCACATTCTGTCAGATCTCTCCACCATGACCCGCCCATCTTGGGTTGCCCCACGAGCATGGCTTAGTTTCATTGAGTTAGACAAGGCTGTGGTCCTAGTGTGATTAGATTGACTAGTTTTCTGTGAGTATGGTTTCAGTGTGTTTGCCCTCTGATGCCCTCTTGCAACACCTACCGTCTTCTTGGGTTTCTCTTACCTTGGGCGTGGGGTATCTGTTCACGGCTGCTCCAGCTAAACGTAGCCATTGCTCCTTACCTTGGACGAGGGGTATCTCTTCACCGCCGCCCTTCCTGACCTTCAACGTGGGATAGCTCCTCTAGGCCCTCCTGCGCCCGCGCAGCAGGAAGAAGAGGGACCAGTAATTCCTTAATTGCTGTTAACTTTCATGTAAACTATGTAGGGCATGAAGCAGAGGAACTAACTAAATTAGTTAGAGACTAACTCAGCAGTTAGCCATGCATGCAAAATATTAAAGAGTTGAAAACCTGATATGATTAATTTGCAACTCTAAAGTCAATGTGGAATCCAAAACTTTTGGAATTTCTGGTGGGGAAGTCGGGTCAAAGGAGTAATGTGGAGTGGGGAGTCTTATTCTAAGGAAAAACGGAGGGTCTTCCAGTACAGCCAGAATCACCGTGACTCGGCTCACACTGAAGCATGTCTTCAGAATAATCTCTGTCCTTGCACGGAGCCCCTATCCAGACTCTCAGCGTGGGCCATTTCTGGAAACGCCGTACGTGGATGGGGAGTAAGGCTCTCGCGGAGGCAAGCTGCCTTCCTTGACGTCATTCGACCAGAAGGAGGCGCTTGAGTGCGAAGACCACCGCGGGGATAAAGGCCTCTGAGCTCCGCGCTTTCGCTGTGTTCCTGGACTTTCATGGTGACCTTTGTGTGTCCAGATTTCCCCTAACAAAGCTGAGATGGCTACTCCTAGAAGCCACTGGATGGGGGCCAGCGACCGTCTTAACCGCCCCAAGCCATCTTCCAGCTTCCTGGGGGGCGCTCTGAAGCTAGATCGGCCAAAGAACTTGTCCTACACCTGAGAACTACAATTCCCAGAAAGCTCAGAGACTCGCAGTCGACAGAGCGCTAAGACTCTATTTCCCAGAAGTCTTAGGGCCAATTCCCACCCTCATTGAAAAACCCTCTTTCGTGTCTCTCCTGCTGAAGATTCTAAAGGCTGTTGTGGTAGGCGATGCAATGCAACGAGCTGTGACGATACCAATGAGCCTCGTTTTGGGAAAGTATCCTAGCCTGAATCTCTGTCACTTCTTTTTCCAGAAAATTGATAAAGCAGAGTGAAGTTTTCACCCTTTTCCGTTAGATTTTGTTCATTTAACTGGTGTGTTAGGCGTCTCCTGTGTTAAGTCTACTTTCCTGATACGTGAACTGAGATTGAAGATGAGTCACTTTCTTATCTATTCATTCAGCTTCATTAAACAGGCCACGTTCTCCCTGCCGCCCACCCCATCCCCCATCCTAACATGCACAAACACACTCTGAAAAGCATAAATAAAAACCAAAAAATAAACACTGATCGCATTACTTGGATCATCCCTGAACGTAGTAAATGTTCTTTCAGCCTTTTCTTCTTCTTCTGATATCTATATATCTACATATGCTAGATATGGAGATGGATTTTGTGTATACATAAAAAAAGCTTTAGTTGTATATAACAAAAGATTTACTATATACATTTATCTTGAACTTTCCCCATGTTAGTATTTTCCAATATAATTTTTAATGGTACCGTCAAAGAACTAATCCTGTCCCTGTATCAAGCATTTCTTTTCCAGCTTCCTAAATACCAGTGTTTTTATTTGGAAACCCTAGCAAATGGCTTCAATCTGCTGTCAAAACAACTTTATAAACTTATTGTTAATTTTATTACTTGTGATAATGACATGGTTATGTTTAAAAGGAAGAAAAAGACTGTATTGGTTAAAAGATACATGGGTTCAGTGGTGATGGTGTTTAGTCACTAAGTCGTGTCTGACTCTTTGCAACCACATGGACTGTAGCCCTCTGTCCATGCGATTTCCTATGCCAGAATACTGGAGTGGGTTGCTATTTCCTCCTCCAGGGGATCTTCCCCATCCAGGGATCGAACCTGTGTCTCCTGCATTGGCAGGCCAGATCTTTACCCCCAAACCACACATACAACAAGATACATACAAAAGATACATACAACAAGACAAATGATGTCTGGGTCTTACTTTAAAATATTCCAGGAAAAAATAAAAAATTTTAAATAAAAAGTCAGAGAGGGATTGCTAAACAAGATTGGCAAATATTGATTATTGTTTAGTCTGGGTGAAGAATACACCAGAGTTCACGTTTCTGTTTTGTGTTTATTTGAAATTTTCTGTAATAATTTTTAAAAATGTATACTAGCATTCTTTTTGGAACAATGTGTCCAGCTAATACCTTCCAATCTCATGTTCAAGTCATCCTTTGACCTCTGTTCAAATGAATTTTCAGCTCCACTGTTATATCTGTAATGCTGACTGATTCCTTTTCCTGGGACCCATCTTCTTACTAGATTTTTTTTCACTGTACCTCTGAAACTAAAGTAAATCTCAGCTCCTTAGAGAACACATGTTTTACCTTCATGCTCTCCCACATTTTAGTCTTCTCCTGATCTCTCCTATGTATATGACTGTGGCATCTATCTGGCTTTTATACTTCTGCTCTATTTCATGTCTCATTTCATGCTGCTGCTGCTAAGTTGCTTCAGTCGTGTCCGACTCTGTGTGACCCCATAGACAGCAGCCCACCAGGCTCCCCGGTCCCTGGGATTCTCCAGGCAAGAACATTGGAGTGGGTTGCCATTTCCTTCTTCAATGATGAAAGTGAAAAGTGAAAGTGAAGCTGCTCAGTTGTGTCCGAGCCTCAGCGACCCCATGGACTGCAGCCTTCCAGGCTCCTCCATCCATGGGATTTTCCAGGTAAGAGTACTGGAGTGGGGTGCCATTGCCTTCTCCCATTTAATGCTAAGTGGCACCAATGTGCCTGACAGAGTAGTTGCTCAGTAAATATTTGTTGAATCAATATCCACGTGGGTGAATCATCCAGCGAACATTCTGCCTTTTATCTGGAACCTTGGGGTCTTGGCAGGCAGGAATCCCCACGCGTGTGGGTAATGCAGCAGCTGCTGTGTGTGCTTCTCCTCTCCCACTAGTGGATCTTATCCTTCCCTTTTTAATTCTTGTTCCAAAAGTCCTCCTCCTCCTCTGCCTTTTAAAGGTGCCTGCCATCTGCTCCCCACCCACAAGCTTCTGTCCTTCACACGTTCCACACCCACTATCTATCCCAACATTGTCAGAGATACCATTTCTTTCTGCCTCCTTGAGGACTTGACTCTCACATTCCTTTCACTTTTCAGACTCTCCTTTTCTAGTGACTCATTACCAATGTAAACAAGTCTAACTGCTGTTGTTCAGTCGCCCAGTTGTGTCCAACGCTTTGCAACCCCATGGGCTGCAGCACACCAGGTCTCCCTGTCCTTCACCATCTCCCAGAATTTGCCCAAGTTCATGTTCATTGCATGAACATTGCAAACAGATGACTCATTGGAAAAATCCCTGATGCTGAGAAAGATTGAGGGCAGAAGGAGAAGAGGGTGTCAGACGATAAGATGGCTGGACAGCATTGATCCAAACAAGTCTAATAGTTCTCTCTTATTTAAAAACATAGTCAAAGCTATGGTTTTTCCAGTAGTCATGTATGGATGTGAGAATTGAACCATAAAGAAAGCTGAGCACTGAAGAATTGATGCTTTTAAACTGTGGTGTTGGAGAAGACTCTTGAGAATCCCTTGGCCTGCAAAAAGATCAAATCAGTCAGTCCTAAAGGAAATCAGTCCGAAATATTCATTGGAAGGGCTGAAGCTGAAGCTGAAGCTCCAATACTTTGGCCACCTGATGCGAAGAATTGACTCATTGGAAAAGACTGTGACGCTGGGAAAGATTGAAGGCAGGAGGAGAAGGGGATGACAGAGGATGAGATGGTTGGATGGCATTTCAACTCGATTGACATGAGTTTGAGCGGGCTCCATCAGTTGGTGATGGACAGGGAAGCCTGGCGTGCTGCAGTCCATGGCGTCTCAGAGAGTCAGATACGACTGGGTGAGTGACTGAACTGAACTGATTTAAAAAGATTCTACTTAAATTCACATGCTGCTTTACCCACCCAGTTAATTCTCCCCTTAGAGATTCCAGGAGTGTGGATCAGCCAACAACTCAATTTTGGCCCAGTGAAACATTTCAGACTTCTGGACTACAAGTCTTTGAAAATAGATTTGTTGTTTTAAGGCACCAGTTTGTTACAGCAGCCATGGAAAATGATTACATTTTTCTTTTGCTCTTGCTCTTTCAGGCTCCAGGTGGTAGTTGTCCTGCAATTGTTAGATGCTAGTGTTCCACTCTCCTTTGCTGGTTTCCTCTGTTTAAATTTTCTTCAGTTAAACTAAGTATGGCCATTAGTTTCTGCATGGGACACTGCCTAGAGGTGGAGTGAAAAGGGACCAAATAAGAAGTGGCACCTGAAAATACCTTCCTTCATCAATAGACGCACTCCTTGTTTCCTGGTCTTCTTGGGCAGTGCCATAACTGTGGCTCCAGATTTCTCTTGGCCCCAAAGTAATCTGCTCAGAACTACATTGCCCAGGGGCCTCAGTAAGGATAAATTCTCTTGGACCTGGATCTTGAGCCTTTATGCTTTCTCACTAGTCCAATATGGAGATGAATGCCCTCATCCCTATTCAAGGGTGAGTTCATCCATGGCCCAGGCACCCATCTGAGCCCATCTGAGACAAAGGTGTGTCCAAGACAGGGTCTAGAATACAGGCTCCATCACATTGTGAGGTCATTCATATCATCTCCCCCTCCCACAAAACCATCCCCAAGGACAAATCCAGAGAAAGAGAAACTGCTCTGACTTTGGTCTTGTCATAAATTTTCCCTAGGAACCACTCTCTACCATTAGCTGGACAGATATACCACCACTAAATTTTAATAATTGTGGTTTATAGAAGAAAAAGGTAATTAATTTTTTTTTTTGGTAATTAGTTTTTAAAAATGTCTTGCTATATCTCTTAAACCTTGAACTATAAACACTCTCCAGCACTGATAGGCCACACAGAGAGCAAAGTAATTACATGTGATTTAACATTATATCTTGTTTCAATGCAGCAAGTAGATGTGATTTTTCTTTCTTTTTTTTTTTTTTTTTGCCACACTGAGTGGAATGCAGACCAACCAGGGATAGAACCCACACCCCTGCATTGGAAGTGCCGTCTTTAAACACTGGACAGCCAGAGAAGTCCCACCTATACAATGATTTTAATTTTGCAGGGTGTTTTTGTAGTTGAACCAGAATTTCTTCAGGGAAATAATTTGATTCCTAACACCTTTATGTGTTGAAACCTGAGCTTTAGTTCATGCAAAGACTGTCTGGGGTGGAGGTGCTATGGTCACCCCCACATAGGCAGGTGGATCATCCCCACTGAAAATTTGGTTCAGATGTCAAGTCTGATGACTCCCCACATGCCCCAATAGCGTATGAAGCGCTTTATTGTCCATAAATAAAACCTTTCTGGGGAGAGCACAGCAGGCTCCCAAACTGGCCTGATAACAGCCCAAGAGAGAGCAGGGAGGGAGTTCCATATCAGGTTTATGGTGGATGGGGTTGGACTGGGATTGGGGTTCATGCATGTGAGCCAGGGATTGTGTGGTTTGAACACCCTCTACCCAAACACCAAGGGAGGAAGCACCCAGGCTTGCTTATTTAGCTTGCCCAGATAGGAAGCACAAGGGGAAAGGACAGGGCTTGAAATGTCAGCAGTCAGTCATTAAAATATAAACAGACTCAATTACAGGTGGTGTTTTGCATGAAGAGTCAAGAAACTTATGGAAAATAATTCATCCTAAGGGAAATGAAGGTGGATATGTTCCAGGTATCAAAAGCAGAGTGCCAACAGCTCAGGTCAAGGATGATTTTGAGTACCACATGCTGTCTCATGTTGTACAATCATCTTTCCTAGCTGCTTGAACTGTAGAGAGATCAAGTAAAAATTTTCAAAGTGCTCTTTCTTCAGCAATCTCTATTACTCCCGAAAGGCAAACAGGGAGGCATCTCGACTTTTTAACATAGCTCTTTAAGCCCCCCTGAGCTCGTATCACAGTATTCACAGGCCCTGTGTCCCTCCATTTTCTCTGTCCCTTCCTAGTTTCATTTCCTTCTCTCCAGCCTGGATGCTATAATTTACCTAGGGACTTGGGCCATGATTATGATCATGTTGAAGTATTGACCTCTCCCTGCCCCCATCCTTTTAATGTACTTCCCCTTCTTAACCTTCAACCAGTTAATCAATTATAAATACTTAGTGCCCAGTATTTGAGGTAGTAAGCCTATGGGGTGGTGCCTCCTTCCACTGTCTTTCTTCTTCCTCTTTACTGTAAAATTAGGAGGCCCAGGTTCTGTGGTTACTGTGTATTCTTGATTCAAAATGTTCCCAAATTATCAAATCCACTAGAAGATTTAGTTATGTTCTCTCCTGTTTTAACAGTCATACCATTTATACTGTTTCAAGGTCAACCTTTCCATTTGTATACTGAAGCTCATTGCATCTAGTCTCTAAAGGCTCAACCTAGGACACTGAGACATCCAAAGATACATATGAAAATTAGTATTAGATTTTTTGGGTAAATAATAGGGAATCTTTTGCTTCATAAAGAACTACTGGCTTTTTTAGTTATTTCTGAGATCCTTTTATTTTTGAGCAGCTTCAGTGGCTGTGAAGCCTCTAAGATAAGCTGAATCCCTCTTCTCCTTTTCTGGACTAATTATAACTTCAAGGAAGAAATTATGACTTCTAACTTCAAAATCTCCCCTTTAGATTTTAATTTTGCTCTACTCTTTTGCGTATGATGTTAAGGAAGTAATGTTAGTGTTATAGTTGGTGTTTATGGCATATAAATGACAAAATTAAGAAAAAAGTTTGAAACTTAAAATTACTCACTCTGCTCTTAAAATAGGAGTAAGGAGGGAAGGTTAAGTACATGGCTAAGGGACAGATCAGGTGACAAAGGACCAAACCTTAGTTTACCACAGTGTATAAGTAGATTGGTATCTCTGAGAAACAGCAGTAATTGCAAATTCACCCACTTTGAGAAAACTGGGATAGCTAGTAGAGAGTTGTGAGATCGTGTTAAGTTCTAGAACCACACTGCCTATCCCTTCTCTAGGCCTGTATTGTCTGGGAGTGGTTAGCACACATCCAGTCTGAGAATATAAAGGCATGAAAGATCAGATTTGTTTTTAATAAAAGAATTAAGTTAGGCAGTGATCACACATTCCCAATGCTCTGAGTTTGACCTGACCATTATCTATGAAGAGATCAAATTAATGGAACAAAGTAAGGTCTTCCAAGGTTAGTGAGAAATTCCCAAATAAATTCTGTTCCCTCATATGGGAATCAGTGTGGCAAAAGAACAGAGTCTTCTTGTTCATTTCAGACAAACTCTGGTATTTTCTATTTTGGGATCTCCTTTAAAACAGGAGGACCCTTCACCTGGATATAGAAACTTCATCTCCTCATGCTGTGGGAGTGGCTCAGGTTCCAACCAAAGTGTATCCTATAACCTGAGATCCATTCCTCTCTGCCAGCATCTACCTCTCTGCTGTGGGATTAAAAAAAACTCCTATATAAGGGAAGCCTTGAGAAATGAAGAAATACCAAGATGACATTTCTTCAAGGATGTTTCAAAACAACAACAGAAAAAAGTCCCGAGATTTAAATGGCTACTTTATTTCCTGAATTCTGTTCTTCACTGCCTGGTATCTTCATTTAAGGAGGTGACAAAAATCTGATGCAGGTCACTGGCATTATATAAGCAAAAATAACTGGATTTTTTTCACTTGAAGTGAGCTATAGCACTCACTCCCCCAAACTTCCTTTGTGGGAAGAGTCTGGAACCCCTTTATATAAACAATGATCAATTTCAGTGCTACATTTTGTTCTTAGAGCTCCCCATTCTCAAGGACAGGCTAGGAAATTGTCAATTGCTCCTAAAAGAGGTGACTACTTAATCAGACTGTATCTGGAGAAAATATGAGGGCCAATCTCTTTATGGCTAAATTCACATTTATTTCAGGCTCAAATGTTATTTTGACCAGGGTTGTCACAAATGGCCATGCAGCCTATGGGCCACCCATCTTCAGGGGTGTCACTCACTGTCATCTGCTTATGATATCAGGTGGCCAAGGAAAAGCAAATAAAATGACTATTATTTTATACAGCCATTTAATTTCTGCACTTTGGTAAGGAAACAAATTGACCTTACCTCTCAGAGTTTGAGAAATCAATTTACAAAACAAACTAACAGTCAAAATTACATTATGTGTATGCAATAGCTACCTGTGAGCTTCTAGGAGTAGCTACAAGAAGGTACTAAGGGAGTGAGTACTGAATCCAGTTTTTCTTTCCAGGGTACATATAGGAGTTTAAAAAAGATACTCAAGCCTGGACCCTACTCCCTGAGCCAATTAGTCACTGGGGGTGGAGTCTTGGCCAACAGAATTTTATAAAGTTACTGAAGTGATTTCACTATGTAACTAGGGTTAAATAGCACAGGTGTAAGCTGTAGTAGTGGGTCTATGTAGTTGTGATAAACTTCTAGAATGTTAAAACATACTAGAAGAGAAAATAATAGGAAGGTTTAATACTTGTACTGACTTAAGTGAGCCATTATATGCTCCTGAATTGTTAATTTGAGGGTATTTTACAATTCTTTTTATTAGGAATCAGTTACTTAAAGAACTTGAATGTGTTAGAACAGGAGCATAACCGACCTCCAGTCTACTTGCTGAAACATAAATGCTTTCTATTAGCAAAACATGCATAAATACATATACTCTAGAAGCAACAAAGCAAAATGCTGATGTATAATAATCCTATTCAAGAATATATTGTAAACATACAAAACTGAATAAATGACCTTTGAAATGACCTACTCCAAATCCCTCAGTTCACAGAGGAAACTGAAGCTTAAAATGGCTGAATTTGCCAATGTCACAAAATTGCTTAACAACATAATCGGATTATTTCAGCCCAATGCACTTTCTATTCCACAGCACAACAGTGAAAAGTAGAAGTATTTTCAGCAGTTTCTCAATCCAGCCTGATTCTTCTGTGTTGAACAAAAGGACAAACCAGAGTAAATGTATCCCCGAATAAATGCATCCCCTATGTTTAGGATGATCCTAGAAGAGTCATATGCCAGGGTGCAGTCTCTGATGTTTGTTGAGAGCAGAACGGTATCTGAAGGCTTTTCCACAATCATTACATCCAAAAGGCTTCTCTGCTGAATGAATCCTCTGATGCTGAATGAGGTAAGTGCTCTGGCTGAAAGTCTTCCTGCATTCATTACAGTTGTAAGGTTTCTCTCCAGTATGAGTATTCTGATGTTCAGTCAGATGAGTGCTCCGGCTAAAGGTTTTGTCACATTCATTGCACTTATAGGGCTTCTCTCCAGTGTGAATTCGTTGATGCTGTGCCAGATGGGAGCTCTGGCTAAAGGCCTTTTCACACTTATTACAATGGTAGGGTTTTTCTTCTGTGTGTGTTTTTTGATGTTGAGCAAGAGATGAACAATGTCGAAAGGCTTTGCCACACTCGGCACACTCATAAGGCTTTGCTCCCGTGTGAATTCTCTTATGCTGTGTAAGGTGTATGTTCTGGTTGAAGGCTCGCCCACATTCATTACACTTGTAAGGTCTTTCTCCAGTATGTATTTTCCTATGCTGAATAAGGGATGAGCCGTAACTGAAGGTTTTCCCACATTCATGACACTGATAGGGTTTCTCACCAGTATGAATCCTTTCATGTTTAGCAAGAGATGAACTTCGAATAAAGGCCTTCCCACATTCCTTACATTCATAAGCTTTCTCTTGGGTATGAGTTTTCTGATGTTGATTAAGGTTTGAGAGATAACTGAAAGCCTTTCCACATTCACTGCATTCAAAAGGCTTTTCTCTGGTGTGAATTCTCCGATGTTGAGTAAGGGATGAGCAGTAACTGAAGGCCTTTCCACATTCATTGCATTTGTAAGGTTTTTCTCCAGTATGAATTTTGAGATGTTGAGCAAGGGATGACCAATAACTAAAGGATTTCCCACACTCAGCACAATCATAAGGTTTCTCCCCAGTATGTGTTTTCTGATGCTGAGTGAGGTTTGAGTGCTGACTGAAGGCTTTACCACATTCATTGCACTCATATGGTTTTTCCCCAGTATGAATCATATGATGACGAATAAACGTTGAGGGTCCATTGAAAGCCTTTCCACATTCATTACATTTATAGGTTTTCTCTCCAGTATGGATTTTTTGATGTTGAGTAAGGTGTGTGCTCCTGGTAAATGTTTTATCACATTCGTCGCATTTAAAAGGTTTTTCTCCTGTATGGATTTTCTGATGTTCCATGAAGTGGCCTCTCTGGCTAAAGGCTTTTCCACACTCATTACAAGTATATGGTTTCTCACCAGTGTGTATTCTCTGATGCTGAACAAGGTGGGTTCTCTGACTAAAAGCTTTCCCACATTCATCACACTTATAGGGTTTTTCTCCAGTGTGAATTCTTTGATGTTGAGTAAGAGATGGACCCTCAATGAAGCCTTTCCCGCACTGATCACATTTATATGGTTTATCTCCAGTATGAATTCTTTGATGGTTTATAAGGTTTTCACTCCGGCTGAAGGCTTTTTCACATTCATTACATTTGTAGGGTTTTTCTCCAGTATGCGTTCTCTGATGGCGAATAAGAGCTGAACAATAAGTAAAAGCTTTTCCACATTCATTGCACTTACAAGACTTCTCTTTTTTAACTGGGTTTAAATTCTGTTTGACATTTGTTTTAGTAGAGGTCTGTTTTGGAGATATTTGTTTGTGTGTTAAAAGGTCTAAACTCACACTGATGCTTTTTTCAAAGTCATTATTTACATGTGCTTGCTCCAAAGTTGGTATGGTCTTTTCAGTTATTTTTATTTCCCTTGGCAGTGTCTGTTTGTTTGCCTGCTGCCTCTCTGGACTGCCTTTGGATTCACAAGTTTCTAAGAAGTTGGTGCTCCAAGGATCATCCCTTTTGTGCTTTTCTGCTACTGCCCCTGGAGACGGCTCTTCTCCAGAAATGTCCAGCTCTGAGGCTGTTATGCTATTTTCTGGTCTTGTCACCCAGTCTGAAAGAAAAAGAAAATGTCAGCATACTCTGAATCGAGGGAAAAAAAACAAATACAACAACAAAAGTGTTACTGTGGGGATGACCTAATGAAACTAAAAATAAAGCCCTCAGGGAATTCTGAGAACTTTCAAATACAGCCCTATTTTTTGGGGAGACATTTAGAAAGAGGTAAGGAGAATGATAAATAAAATATGAGAGCAGCAAGAGACTGCCTAATTTAATTTCACAGATAATCTCTACCAGGAAGGGAACTTCATTTAAGGTGACAGTAAATTTAGAAAGTGACCACAGACATAGCTAAGTAGACAAGATGGACTGGATCTAAAAAGGGCAGTCTGAACAGGGATTCCTTGCCAGTGAACAACAAAACAAAAATCTAAGAAGCATGATTTCAAGATAAGACAAACAGAAGATATGACTTGGGCTCCATGGTTTATAGCCTAGAAAACTGAAGGAGTAGCTGTATCACTGCTAGAAATGAGAAAGTTGTAAATAGTAAAGAAAATAATTTAGGTGGAGGAAGATGACAACGTCAACCCTAGGCATTTTGAGAATAAGAGAAAAGGAGGACTAGACGATAATGGTGTTTGAGGGGATGGAAGATGCCAAAAGTAGCAGAATAACTAAAATGTTCAAATATAGGATAGAAACTATCAGCTCAAAAAAGGAAGGAAAAGAATAGCTAAAGATGTAAGAATGTATGTGAAAAAAGAACAGTGATAAGGAAAGATTCTTGAGTGTGTTTAGTATAATGGATGAATAAAATATACTAATGAAAGAAAGCAGTTTTCAGCAAACAAGCAAAAGAATATAAAAAACCAGAAAAGTACATAATCAGGAAGTAGAGTTACACTATTATGCTGTCTACTGTGGGACAGTTTATCTTGTGTCAAGACAAGAAAGACGACAGGGTAGTCAGTGTTGGCAGATCTAGTAAAGAAAAAAAGGCTGTATTTAAAACAGCATTTCTTTGGTTCCACTGGTAACAGGAAGGTACAGCAGACCCCCAGCAAACCCTGAATCACCTGTGCTACCAGCCCAGCTGTGATCATCACCATTATCACTGTAGCATGAGGAGCAAGGCAGGGAGCCAGAGCTGCCTACCATCCCCTCCATACCTGGAACCATGGGTAATGGTGTAGCACCTACCAGCATGTAGAAGGGCAGGCAGCCTCTTAACAGCAATATTTCTCTAGCAGGGACAAGAAGATTAATGCAAAACAAGTTTGGGGGGAACAACCAATCAATATAAGAAATGGATATGTTTCCCACAACAAAACTGACACTAAGAAGGATATATTTGTATAGTGAGTGAAAGGTACTCAGTCGTGTCTGACTCTTTGCGACCCCATGGACTAAACAGTCCATGGAATTCTCCAGGCCAGAATACTGAAGTGGATAGCCTTTCCCTTCTCCGGGGGATCCTCCCAACCCAGGGATCAAACCCAGGTCTCCCACATTCCAGGCGGATTCTTTATGAGCTGAACCACAAGGGAACTACTACTTGTACAGTGAAAGTGAAGTCGCTCAGTCATGTCTGTTTCTTTGTGACCCCATGGACGGTAACCTACCAGGCTCCGCGGTCCACGGGATTTTCCAGGCAAGAGTACTGGAGTGGGCTGCCATTTCCTTCTCCAGGGGATCTTCCCAACCCAGGGATCAAACCCGGGTCTCCTGTATTGCAGACAGATGCTTTACCATCTGAGCCACTAGGGAAGCCCTTGTTGTTGTTATCTACTTGTGCAGTAGATAACCATAAAAATTATCTCCTGGAAGTACTTCACAGGGAAGGATATGGAGACCATAGAGTCATATGCTGTTAAAGGCAAAAAGAGTGTAGAAGTGACTGATCTTGAGCCAGGTTGGAGTTCCAGATGAAAGCAATAAACATGCAACAGACTGACCAATATTATCCACATTGTCATACTGTCCATGCACTAACCAAGAGAGTAACCAGAGTATCAGGAGTGGGTTTATGAATGAAAGATTGGAGAAAATTCCAGAAGGCCAGACTGAACAGTACCACTCCTACTGCAGGAAGCAATTTTCACTTTACTATACAGTATGCAAAATCAACGGGCAATGACCACAGTATATTCTGACATCCTGTGCCTGGAGAGATAATAGAGGGTGCTAACATTCAGGCTGCAAAAGAACAAGATAGACTAGCAAGACAAAATATGTGTGTGTGTGTGTGTGTGTGTGTATACACAGATAGGTAGGTAAATAAATATATATATATATATCTCTCTCTCTCTCTCACAATCCGGCGGGGGCCAAGTCACCAAGACAGCCTAGAGAAGATGGTAATAAAGAAGACAGGAAAATGATGCAGACAAGGGCTTGGGCCAGTGGCCACCTCATTGTTAACTTTCCAAAAGTTAACAAACTGTAAACATAAGTTAATAAAGCTCTTATTTTTAAAAAATTAGTTTTTCAAGTTGTGTTCCATGAAACCATCTTTTAAAAGCAAGATTTTAAAGGTGCAGTATAAAAAAAACAAACCAGAATCATGGTTAGGAGGATGGGGGAGAGAAATGTTACATTCTATGCAACTCTTAGAAATTCATAATTCTCGACTATGTAAAAGAAAAAAAAATCTCTAAGTGGTTCTCCAATAAGAAACCTGCTAAAGGACTTCCCTGGTGGCACAATGGATAAGAATCCACCTGCTTATACAGGGGACATGGGTTGGCTCCCTGGTCTGGGAAGATCCCACATGCTATGAACCAAGTAAGCCCATGTGACACAACTACTGAGCCCATGCTCCAGAGTCCACAAGCCAACACCGCAATGGTGGTCTGCAACAAAGACCCTGCACAGCCAAAAAAAAAGAGAATGAAACCTGCTAAAATTTAGCTAATTCAGCACTTCCCAAATTTGAACACTGCATGCTTTTTTTCTCCCCATTAAAAAGGACCCCCATGTCTACCTCATTACTTTTGAAGATATATTCCTTACCTAAAGTGTCTTAGTTTCTATATTTTTTCAGGGTCAGATCTTTGAAGAGGTCTCTCTGTGCCATTTAAGAATCAAGGTTTAGAAGAAAGTTATTCATAATGTCAAGGACAAGACAATACTGTGTAGGATAAGAAGCTACACAATGAGATTAAGGCAGGACTAGGTATGAAAAAAAATGATGTCTACAGGTATGGAACTCACTTTAGCAGAGTTTGGTTGGGAAAGCAAAAAGGCAGACCGGATGGTGGCCAGATAGATTAACAGCGTTGAGTAAAAGTATCTGGAATTTAGGTACCTATTTCTGTTTGAAGGTTATGGGAATGGAGCCTAGAGATCCAAAAAGAAAACTTTAAGGACTGAAAAGTACTAATAATTATAAGACTTGGGTCCCAAAGGAGGTTGGGAAAGGATAGAATCCAGATTCCATGTCAAGAAGTTGCTTTTAGAAAAGAGCAGGAAGGACACGTCCTCTGAAAGGAGCATAAAAATGTATATGTATTCACATGTTGAGACATTTGGTGTTTTGACAACACATAAGAAAGTACAAATGCCTTCCCAACAGACACTTTAAGGAGAAGCAAGTACATTTACATTTCAGGTGTAAAATCCTCTCATCAGGCTGGTGGTCAGAGTTAATAACATTCATCTGCTGGGTACCCACTACTTACCTCCAGGGGTCCCTACTGGGATGCTGGGCTCCACAATCCACGGCTCTGTCCCTTGCTCTAACTGGGAAATCACATCAGGTTTGGAAACTTGGAGTCCTATGCATTGGAATAAAAAAAAAAAAGTTACCTTTCTGCAGTGAGAGAAAAGTGCCTTCTCAGAGTTCATTCTCATCGCTTTGTCTTTAGAGGAAAGGAGAGGTGGACAAATCAGATGGAAGGAAGACATATACAAAGCTTTGATGTTATACGTTCCCAAATGTGGTATAACTTGGAAACTGATCTGGCTTTAGAAAAATTATTAGTTTGTCCTTCTACTTACTAGAGAGTGAAAGTGAAAGCCACTCAGTCGTGTCTGACTCTTTGTGACCCCATGGACCATACAGTCAATGGAATTCTCCAGGCCAGAATACTGGAGTAGGTAGCCTTTCCCTTCTCCAGGGGATCTTCCTAACCCAGGGATCAAACCCAGGTCTCCCGCATTGTAGGCAGATTCTTTACCAACTGAACTATGAAGGAAGGCTACTAGAGAGCAGAAACCTTTTCAAAACCTTTCAAAGAAGTTTTTGGTTCCTTAACTGAAAGGAAAAAACTCACCTAAGTACACGAGTTCCCTCCTCCTCCACACCTCCAGATATTAACTCAGAAAAGTCATCCTTACCTATAGAGACCAGATGTGTATAATTCTCCAATGTCACATCCCTGAATAAACCTCTCTGTACGGGATCCAGCTGTTTCCATTCTTCCTGGGTAAAGTCCACTATCACATCCTTGAAGGTCACTGATTCCTAGAAGACCAGACATATTTCTGCTTAGCCATAAAGCATTTACCTCAGAAAGGGGCAAATTTAGCTATACTGATAGAAGTAAGGGAAGTTCTGGGCTATCTGAAAAATGATTTTGATAATTCCTCCTTTGCAAAATGAATATAAAAACAGAACCTGACTCGTGGGATTACTGAAAGAATTAAATAAGAAATGTTTGCTATCAAATGCTTAATTTAGGGTCTAGCAAGTGCTCAGTCAATGTTGACTGCTGTTGTATTGATCTTCATAATTATCATCATTATCATCTCTGTGTTTCAAGATATCTGAAATATCAAGAGTAAACCTACTAACATCAATAATATGTTTTACTACTATAAGTGCAAGAACAGCCAAAAATGTGTTTGAAAGAATCTGGGGAGGAGACTTACCCTACCACATTTCAAAATATACTAAATAACATAGTAAAGTATACTGAAAGGTAAAACATACTGGTCTAGTATGGAATAAAACTCAATGAAAAACAGACAACGGAAAAATACAGCTTTGTTTATAAGAACTAAATGGGATTAAGCAACTTTCAAATTAGCTTTGAGATGGTGGATTAGTCACTAAATGGTGTCATAACAAATAACTGTCTATTTGAGAAAAAAATAAAGTGAGTTCCCTACTTCATGGCATCACAAAAATATCTGCTGGATTGGACATTAAATTTTAAAGAAAAAGCAAAAATAAGATAATAGAATAAAAGACATAAAAATACTTTCATAAGCTTGATATGTGGAAGGCAAAAATTATGAGAGAGATTGCCAGATAGAACTACATAAAATGTAAAGCTTCTGTAAAAAACCATAAACAAAATGCAACATTCCGAGCTCCTGCAAATAGCAAAATGGATGAAAGATTAACAACCTACAACAATAACAAAAAAAGGCCAACAACCCACACAGGCAATTCATCTATGGCCTTAAAACCATGAAAACATGCTCCATTCCAAGAAAAACATAATAAAACAATGAGATATCAGATTAGGGAACACGGCTGAAAGTGCTCATGTATATTATGGTGGGAACAGAACACTAATGCAATCTATACAGGGGCAGTCTGCCAGGATCTATCAAAACTTTAAATGCATATATCATTCAATCCAAGTTTGTAGCTTGTAGGAATTTATTCTCTAGAAACACCCTGGGATGCAAAAACATATATAAAAATATCCTTGCAACATTGTTTGTGAGGAAAAAAAGTAAACTTAAATGTCCATTAATAGGACAGAGGTTAAAGAATACATGGTACATCCATACCAAAGCAGTTCATGTAGACATTTTAAAAATAAAGTGTATCAAAAAATAAAGTGTCTATATGCACTGATTAGGAAATGTATGTCATACTAAAAATGGCATACATGGTATTACACCATTTTTATTTTTATGAATAGGAAAGTTTGTATGTTAATGCACAGAGAAAAAGCTAAAAGAATACACTATGAAATATTATCAGTGCAACTCTAGTGGGACTCAGAGGCAATGCAGGGGAACTTCCTGAGCAAATGAGTTAATTTTGTTTTAAAATAGATAAATTATTGGGACTTATATCCATGACAGAGCAACTGGACTAGCTTTCCCAGTGTAAACAACTATAAAACTCTGCAATATAACTGAAACAAGAGTTTTAGTACTTTGAACAGCAGACAGAACAGAACTGTGATCCTGAGAAAAGGGAGAAAATCACACAAGCTCCTCAGATCCTTCAGTTTCCTGCCTGGAAGCATCTCCAGACTGCAGAGCAGGGAGCAGAACCTGAGCAAGGCACAGTGGTCTTCCTGAACTAAAGAGACACAGGTGGCAGCTCAGGATCACAAAGGCAAGGGATTTGCATGACAGATACTATAGACAAGGGAGATGCACAGAGGAGGAGCTCCAAAAATCCGGTGTAAATACAATCTTCACAGGCAATGACAAGCTACCAATATGACACAACTGAACCCAGAGTTCAGATGATATGAGCAATCAGCTCCCACAAACAGTCCCAGTGTACCTTAGTAGCAGGACAAGTTTAGCCTGTGAGGAAAGCGTTAAAGCAGCAAGTCCAGTTTGCTCAATCTTTGCTAATTTCCAGGGACACTTGGATCCATGTTTCTGAACCTTAAACAAGCTCTGAAAATGAATGTTTATAGTCAATGACTGACGAAGTTATTGTGTGCCTGGAATACTGGGGCAGGATGTACCAGACTGTCAGCATTATTTAAAGTATACGTGAAGATTTATGATGCACATGTGGTGCCCAGTTTGAGGCCTGCACCACGACTAGTTAACAGCCACAAGGGAGCACACTGATGTGATCAGCTCCCTTTTAAGAACTCTGGACTGAGAGACTCAAGCAGACTTCCTCGATGAGAGACATTTCTCATGTCTCTGTGGACAACAGCAACAGAGAAAGTACAGCCAGATTTCTTTGGAGCCTTATGAGTATCTTTTCCCTTCTGATCCTACTGTGTATCCTTTGTGGTCATGATCTCCATTCCTGAGTTATGCTGCTGGGGTGGGTGAATCATCCTAGCAAATCACTGAAGTAAATGGTGGTCATAGGGACCCTGAAAACACAGCCCAATAGTAAGACTGCACTAGATCAGCCCTGGCAAAGCTTACAATGCAAAAACAAATCTTAAAAAGATCAAGCTGTGGCCCTGATGGGATTAACAGGATTGGATTTACCCTCCTGCATTAAATAACCAAAAAATTCCAGACAAAATGTATGAAACAAGTTTCCAAGGCACTGAATTTCAGATAACAAAGAACAGTGATCTCCATGAATCAGGAAACAAATGAAGCGAGCCCTACAACTGCTCCAGCTTACTGCTTTGAGCTTCCAGGCAGGGGTGCAGGGAAGGGGAATTCAAGAGCCACCCTGCAGATTCTCTGAACTGACAAGATAATGCTGAGTTTGAGGAAGTCAAGGTGACTAGAGTTCACAGGACAGAGTACTATATGGAAGGGAGTTACACAAGAAAGCAGCAATGAGAACTGCACAAACTCTCCTAAACTCTCTAGACTACATAGATTTTTGTTGCTTCTCCATTTTCCATGGTACTCACTTCACCTTTTTAAGATTTATATTTTTGTAGCAGTCATTTGGTCTATTCAGGTAAAATATCAAGTTTTGCTCTCTCATTGCTGGCACATGGCAAGATGTAAGTAAGAAGTGAGTGATGAATATATTAGTCAAGCTGGAGAGGCAGAGTTAGGAAGAAAGTGGTTGGCAAATGGGAGCCCACAATGAATTGCCAACATTGGTTCTTAGATAAACACACATCACACCAAAATAATACACAATTCCTCTCTAAGGACTGAAATGTAAAGGAAATCTCAACTTACCTGAAAACTAGCTGATGGGAGTAAAGTATGCCCCCCTTGGAAAAGGGCAGACTCTGGAGCAGACAGATCTAGTGGAGGGAAAAGAAACTACAATGAATCCTGTTCAAGTTAGCTGTAAAATCCACTTATTTTTTCTACACGAAAACAGCAGGAATTATACCATTTCCTTCTAAAAACAAAAAGCAAAAACACAAGGTAAACTGCTGACTAAGACCCTGGTACTTTCATCAGTAGACTTAGGAAGTAAAGAATTACTTTACTTTAAGATTCAATTTTGCCCCTACATACTCACAGTCACTTTCATCATACAACTTAATCCATATTCTTCATTAAGTGAGGCAAAATATTTCTGCTGCCTTCTGACAATGTACATGTATAAAGGGAATTTCCCTTTAACATCCTTTTAACATGTATCCACTGTGGCAGTCTGGATGGGAGTTTGGTGAAGAATGGATACAATCCCTTTATAGATGTACATATTCTCTGCTACATATAAAATTAACAATCAGATTACTTTCCAAAAGTCTTCCCCTTACCCTTTGAAACTTTGATATTAATACCAATTAAATATCACAATGACATATACTTAGCTACATTACCTACCCACCAGAGTGTCTAAAATTCAATAGACATGGTCAGTACTAACTACTGGCAAGAATACAGAGATTAGAACTTCTGTACATTGCTGTGGGGGTAAATATTTACTAATCATAAGAAAAACTGTTTGTCAGTATATATGAAAGATATACATATACCTGTCCTATGATTCCACAATTCCACTCCTCTGCATATACCCAGAGAAATGAGGGGTTATGTCCACCAAAAGACTTGTACAAGATTGTTTATAGAAGGTTTACTTATAATATGCCCAAATCAGAAAGAATCCAAATGGCTTTCAACAGAATAGATAAACTGTGGTATATTCATACAACAGAATAGTATTCCAAAATATAAAAGGATGCTTTACCTAACAACATGGATATACCTCATAAACAATATTGAGCAAAATAAGACAAACACAAAAGAATACATACTGCTGCTGCTGCTAAGTCGCTTCAGTCGTGTCCGACTCTGTGTGACACCATAGATGGCAGCCACCAGGCTCCCGTCCCTGGGATTCTCCAGGCAAGAACACTGGAGTGGGTTGCCATTTCCTTCTCCAATGCATGAAAGTGAAAAGTGAAAGTGAAGTCTCTCAGCCGTGTCCAACTCTTAGCGACCCCATGGACTGCAGCCCACCAGGCTCCTCTGTCCATGGGATTTTCCAGGCAAGAGTACTGGAGTGGGGTGCCATTGCCTTCTCTGATAAAAGGATGCTTTACCTAACAACATGGATATATCTCATAAACAATATTGAGCAAAATAAGACAAAAGAATACATACAATATGAGTACATTTGCAGGCATACCTCATTTTATTGTGCTTCACTTTATTTGCACTTCTTAGACACTGGGTTTTTTAAATTTTTCTTTTTACAAATTGACGGCCTGTGGCAATCCCATTTTGAGCTAGTCTATTGGCACCATTTTTTTCCAACACATTTTCTCACTTCATGTCTGTGTGTCACATTTTAGTAATTTTCAACAATATTTCAAACTTTTTGTTATTACTGTATTTTTTATGGTGATCTGTGACCAGTAATTTTTCATGCTACTACTATAACTTCCTAAAGGTTCAGATGATGTTTAGCATTTTTTAGCAATTACCTATTTTTTTTGGATTAGGTATATACATTTTTTTACACATAGTGCTTTTTGTACAGTTAGACAAAAATATAGTACAAACATAACTTTTTAATATGCGCTAGGAAACCAAGAAACTCATGGGATTCAGTTTATTTCAATACACGATTTATTACAGTGGCTAGAACTAAACCCATAATATCTCTGAAGTGTGCCTGTATATTAAATTAAAAAACTTAGAACAGTGGTTACCTCTAGAGGGCTACTGACTGACAGGCACACAAGAGAGACTGCTGGGGCAATAGAAATATTCCATATCTTAGTGTGGGTGGTAGTTACACTGTGTATAATATATAAAAATTAATTAAGTGGTATGCTCAAGATTCATGCACTTAATGTAGTAACTTAAACATCAATAAACAAAATGAAAACAAACTTTGCTCTTAGGAGGTCTATTCAGAGTAATGGCTGACATGAAAGTCCAATTCTCAAGAAGGAGAGGAAACAATAAAAGCAACTGTTATTCCAGACTTCATTTTGACAGTATGGAAAAGACATTTTGTAAAAGAAATCTTGACGAAAAAAAAAAAATGAAGATTTTTTCATTGAAGTTTTTAACAGTAAGAGGAAATGTTGTACACAGACAGATATATAACCCCCCCCCCAAAAAGTGAGATAACATCAAACTAAAAAGCAAAAGAGACAATTTGTAAAATAAAAGGGCAACCTGTGGAATGGTAGAAAATTTGCAAATCATGTATCTAATAAGTGGCCAGTATCCAGAATATGTAAGGAACTCATACAAATCAACAGCCAAAAAACCCAAATGATCCAATTTAAAAATGGGCAGAGAACCTTAATAGTTATTTTTCCAAAGAAGACATACAAATGGCCAATGTATATTAAAAGGTCCTTGATATCACTAAACATCAGGGAAATGCAAATCAAAACCACAATGAGATATCACCTCAGAGATGTTAGAATGAATATTATCACAAACACAAGAGATAAATGTTGGTGAGCATGTGGAGAAAAAGGAACCTTTGTTCACTGTTGATGGGAATGTACATTGGCATGGCCGCTATGGAAATATAAATATATACCATATTTTCTTTATCCATTTATCCACTGATGGGCACTAAGGCTGCTTTCATGTCTTGACTAGTATAAATAATGCTGCAATGAATACGGGTTGCAGATATCTCTTTGAGATAGTGATTTCATTTCCTCTGGATACACAGCCAGAAATGGGATTGCTGGATTATATGGTAGTTCTATTTTTAATTTCTTAAGGAATCTCTGCCCGCCCTGGGGAGGCCAGGCCTGTGTGGAAACTATAAATTGGACACTGCTTACCCCGGGAGCCTGCAAAGGGGCCGTCCACCCTCCTGTCCAGAGGTCTTCGTGCCTCCAGTGAGGCTTCTTGGGTCCACCAAGGGATTGGTTCAAATTCCAGCCCTACCACCAACAGCTACCCCACGTCCGAGGCCAGGAGTGGCAGCTGAGAGTGCCAGGCTGCGACGGTGCAGGAGCGGCCTAAAGGAGCTACCCCACGCCCGAGGCCAGGGGCAGTGGCCTAGAGGAGCTACCCCACACCCAAGGCCAGGGGCAGCGGCCGGGAGGAGCTACCCCACACCAGAGGTCAGGGGAGGCAGCCAAGAGGAGCAACCCCATGTCCAAGGAGCGGTGGCTGCGGGGGCGCAAGAGGGCCGAGAGGAGCTACTCCACGTTCAAGGTCAGGAGGGGCGGTGGTGAGGAGATACCCCTCGTCCAAGGTAAGAGAAACCCAGGTAAGATGGTAGGTGTGGCGAGAGGGCATCAGAGGGCAGACACACTGAAACCATAATCACAGAAAACTAGTCAATCTAATCACACGGGCCACAGCCTTGTCTAACTCAATGAAACTAAGCCATGCCCTGTGGGGCCACCCAAGATGGGCGGGTCATGGTGGAGAGATCTGACAGAATGTGGTCCACTGGAGAAGGGAATGGCAAACCACTTCAGTATTCCTGTTTTGAGAACCCCATGAACAGTATGAAAAGGCAAAATGATAGGATACTGAAAGAGGAACTCCCCAGGTGGGTAGGTACCCAATATGCTACAGGAGATCAGTGGAGAAATAACTCCAGAAAGAATGAAGGGATGGAGCCAAAGCAAAAACAATACCCAGTTGTGGATGTGACTGGTGATAGAAGCAAGGTCCGATGCTGTAAAGAGCAATATTGCATAGGAACCTGGAATGTCAGGTCCATGAGTCAAGGCAAACTGGAAGTGGTCAAACAGGAGATGGCAAGAGTAAATGTCGACATTCTAAGAATCAGCGAACTAAAATGGACTGGAATGGGTGAATTTAACTCAGATGACCATTATATCTACTACTGTGGGCAGGAATCCCTCAGAAGAAATGGAGTGGCCATCATGGTCAACAAGAGAGTCCGAAATGCAGTACTTGGATGCAATCTCAAAAACGACAGAATGATCTCTGTTCATTTCCAAGGCAAACCATTCAATATCACAGTAATCCAAGTCTATGCCCCAACCAGTAATGCTGAAGAAGCTGAAGTTGAATGGTTCTATGAAGACCTACAAGACCTTTTAGAACTAACACCCAAAAAAGATGTCCTTTTCATTATAGGGGACTGGAATGCAAAAGTAGGAAATCGAGAAACACCTGGAGTAACAGGCAAATTTGGCCTTGGAATATGGAATGAAGCAGGGCAAAGGCTAATAGAGTTTTGCCAAGAAAATGCACTGGTCATAGCAAACACCCTCTTCCAACAACACAAGAGAAGACTCTATACATGGACATCACCAGATAGTCAACACCGAAATCAGACTGATTATATTCTTAGCAGCCAAAGATGGAGAAGCTCTATACAGTCAGCAAAAACAAGACCAGGAGCTGACTGTGGCTCAGATCATGAACTCCTTATTGCCAAATTCAGACTTAAATTGAAAAAAGTAGGGAAAACCACTAGACCATTCAGGTATGACCTAAATCAAATCCCTTATGATTATACAGTGGAAGTGAGAAATAGATTTAAGGGACTAGATCTGATAGATAGGGTGCCTGATGAACTATGGACAGAGGGAGGTTCGTGACATTGTACAGAAGATAGGGATCAAGACCATCCCCATGGAAAAGAAATGCAAAAAAGCAAAATGGCTGTCTGGGGAGGCCATACAAATAGCTGTGAAAAGAAGAGAAGTGAAAAGCAAAGGAGAAAAGGAAAGATGTAAGCATCTGAATGCAGAGTTCCAAAGAACAGTCAGGAGAGATAAGAAAGCTTTCCTCAGCGATCAATGCAAAGAAATAGAGGAAAACAACAGAATGGGAAAGACTAGAGATCTCTTCAAGAAAATTAGAGATACCAAGGGAACATTTCATGCAAAGATGGGCTCAATAAAGGACAGAAATGGTATGGACCTAACAGAAGCAGAAGATATTAAGAAGAGGTGGCAAGAATACCCAAAAGAACTGTACAAAAAAGATCTTCACGACCCAGATAATCACGATGGTATGATCACTCACCTAGAGCCAGACATGCTGGAATGTGAAAAGCATCATTCCAGGCTTTAGAAGCATCAAAGGCCTTAGAAAGCATCACTACGAACAAAGCTAGTGGAGGTGATGGAATTCTAGTTGAGCTATTTTCAAATCCTGAAAGATGATGCTGTGAAAGTGCTGCACTCAATATGCCGGCAAATTTGGAAAACTCAGCAGTGGCCACAGGACTGGAAAAGATTCCAATCCCAAAGAAAGGCAATGCTGAAGAATGCTCAAACTACTGCACAACTGTACTCATCTCACATGCTAGTAAAGTAATGCTCAAAATTCTCCAAGCCAGGCTTCAGCAATACATGAACTGTGAACTTCCTGATGTTCAAGCTGGTTTTAGAAAAGGCAGAGGAACCAGAGATCAAATTGCCAACATCCGCTGGATCATAGAAAAAGCAAGAGAGTTCCAGAAAAACATCTATTTCTGCTTTATTGACTATGCCAAAGCCTTTGACTGTGTGGATCACAATAAACTGTGGAAAATTCTGAAAGAGATGGGAATACCAGACCACCTGACCTGCCTCTTGAGAAACCTATATGCAGGTCAGGAAGCAACAGTTAGAACTGGACATGGAACAACAGACTGGTTCCAAATAGGAAAAGGAGTACGTCAAGGCTGTATATTGTCACCCTGCTTATTTAACTTATATGCAGAGTACATCATGAGAAACGCTGGACTGGAAGAAACACAAGCTGGAATCAAGATTGCCGAGAGAAATATCAATAACCTCAGATATGCAGATGACACCACCCTTATGGCAGAAATTTGAAGAGAAACTCAAAAGCCTCTTGATGAAAGTGAAAGAGGAGAGTGAAAAAGTTGGCTTAAAAATCAACATTCAGAAAACTAAGATCATGGCATCTGGTCCCATCACTTCATGGCAAATAGATGGGGAAACAGTGGAAACAGTGTCAGACTTTATTTTTTTGGGCTCCAAAATCACTGCAGATGGTGACTGCAGCCATGAAATTAAAAGACGCTTACTCCTTGGAAGGAAAGTTATGACCAACCTAGAGAGCATATTCAAAAGTAGAGACATTACTTTGCCAACAAAGGTCTGTCTAGTCAAGGCTATGGTTTTTCCAGTGGTCATGTATGGATGTGAAAGTTGGACTGTGAAGAAGGCTGAGCACCGAAGAATTGATGCTTTTGAACTGTGGTGTTGGAGAAGACTCTTGAGAGTCCCTTGGACTGCAAGGAGATCCAACCAGTCCATTCTGAAGGAGATGAGCCCTGGGATTTCTTTGGAAGGAATGATGCTAAAGCTGAAACTCCAGTACTTTGGCCACCTCACGCGAAGAGTTGACTCATTGGACAAGACTCTGGTGCTGGGAGGGATTGGGGGCAGGAGGAGAAGGGGACGACAGAGGATGAGATGGCTGGATGGCATCACTGACTCGATGGACATGAGTTTGAATGAACTCCGGGAGTTGGTGATGGACAGGGAGGCCTGGCGTGCTGCGATTCATGGGGTCACAAAGAGTCGGACACAACTGAGCGACTGAACTGAGATGAACTGAAGGAATCTCTGTATGGTTTTTTACAGTGGGTACACTAATATACATTCCCACTAACAGTGAGAATATACACATATACAATGCAATACTACTCAGCCATAAAATGGGAGAAAATTCTCTCATTTGGGACAACATGGATGGAAGGCACTATGCTAAGTGAAAAAAGAAAGAGGAAGACAAATATTGCATGATCGTATAAGTGGAATCTAAAAAGGCAGAACACAGAAAGAAACAGTAGAATGATGGTTTCCAGGAGCTAGAGAGTGGGGGATATAGGGAGATTTTGAATAAAGGGTATAAATTTTCAGTTACAAATAAGCTCTGATGATCTAATGTACAGCATGGTAATTATAGTTAACAATACTGTATTATACACTTATAAGTTGCTAACAGAATAAATCTTAAATATCCTCATCTCACACACACACACAGAGAGAAAGGCAAATATACGTGGTGATAGATGTGGTTAACTAACCTTATTGTGGTAATCATTTTGCAATACATAGGTGGATCAAGTCATCCCATTGGATAACTTAAACTTACACAATGTCAGGATCAATTATAAAGCTGGAAATAAAGCTGGAAAAAAAAATTCCTCAGCAATGCTTTGCAGCTTTCAGTGTACACATCTTGCATGTTTTTGTTGGTTTCTATTCTTCTTTCATATTTTGGAGGCTATGGAATTTGTATTTTTATTTCCAATTGTTCATTGGCAATGGAATGAAGGGCAATTGATTTTTTCATTAAACTTTTTGTTTTGAGATAACTGTAGATACACACACAGTTGTAAGAAATAAAACAGAGATTCTTCGTATCTTTAGGAAAAAAGAGCTGAGGACAAATGTAAGGTATAGCTCAAACCTAAGTAAATAATACAAATAATGTTAAGATTTTTAGTGATATTAAACAGATTCAAGAAAAAGGACTGTATGATAGCAGTTGAAGTGAAGTGAAGTCACTCAGTCATGTCCAACTCTTTGTGACCCCATGTACTGTAGCCTACCAGGCTCCTGAGTCTGTGGAATTTTCCAAGCAAGAGTACTAGAGTGGGTTGCCATTTCCTTCTCCCTAGGATCTTCCCAACCCAGGGATTGAACCTGGGTCTCCTGCATTGCAGGCAGCCGCTTTACCATCTGAGCCACCAGGGAAGCAGTTAGGTTAAACCAAATGACTGCATAGCCATACCTAAAGAATGTAAAGACAATGACAACATAGAAAGAAGTCTAGAGTCACATATCACAGGGCTCTGTCCTTACCCATAACGGTGGAAAAAACAGTTAAAATACTGAAAAACCAACTTAATATTAATTACTGATTACTCTGACAAGCTAAAATACTTGGCCAAAAAAATTGAACAATCATAATAAATAAATATGAAGTCCTGACATTGAGAATAAAAAGCAATTCTATTATACAAGGATGATGTAAATCTAGTTAACAGCAGTTCATGTAAAAAAAAAAAGACCTAGGACTAATAGCATAATAGCACTGATTTTTAAAAAGCAAATACAATGATACTGAACAGCAAAAATAGCCAAATCAAAAGAAATAGTACATCGCACTTTAAGATGTTTTTCAAAGTACCTCTAAATGACTATGTGTAGTCTTAAGCAGTGTATTTTAAGAAGCATGCTGTCATGTGGTAGAGTTTTTAGAGAAGAGGTCTAGACAGAACTGAAGCAACCTAGCACGCACACTAGGTATATCACATGGAGACCCATCAAAGGAACTGAGGCTATTTTACTTAGAAAAGAGAGAGAATTTGTGAGTAGGAGTTGGAAACAGCTGAATTCACGTATCTGAAGGGCAGCAGTGTTAAACAGAGAACAGTCTCTTGCTTTGGAAGACTAAGAACTAAGATCAACACAGAAGTTACAAGGAAAGGCACTTCTACCTAACAGAAGGAACTAAAAAAAGAAAAAGCCAACAAGGGAATAGTCTGCACTCAAAATGGAGTTTAATACCTCCAAAGACTTAACAGATGGCTAACACCCAGGGGTATTTCAGAACTGATTCTTGCACTTGAAGGGATGACCACGAAGATTTTTTCTCACTGTAAGATTATCATTCTAATTTTTACTAAATCCAAGTCATGTGAGGATCACAGACATTCTGAATCATTACTCCTTTTCACTCCCCAATCCCAAAGCCAGGCAGAATTAACTTTTCCTCCAAGTCCCTCCCTATGATGTAATTGTTTCTTTTCTCCATCCTCATATATATAAGGCTCCTTTCTTTCACCTCTTCCAGCTCTGTCAAGTATTTAATCCTCAGGCCAGGACGCTTCTTTTGCCATCATTATCCCACTCTTCCCCCCGCCAAGTCATCCCTACTACCTTCCATCTCAGGCGCACATCTCGTTCCTCTTGGAATCTGGACACCAGGGTTTCCCAAGCAGCGTATCTGGGTCCTCTTTCTGGAGCCCAGATGTCCAGCAGGAGTCTGAACCCTTATACACGCTGAAGTTGGTTGCCCTAAAAGACACAAGATGGGGGTCAGCGGCAACCGTTACAAAATCACATCTTAAAAGAGTTTTGCACAGTGGTCAAGAGATCCTTGAAAAAGAGAAATGCCCAGAGAGAGCATTAAAGAGGCAAGTGGCACTCCCGCCGCCGAACAAAAACAGAATGGAGATCGAGTACACAGGTTTGGCCGCAGATTTAAAAAAAAAAAAAAACAAACCCTGGCGCCTACCCTAGAATCCGGCTAGAGGCGCCCATTTACTCGAACGGTTACCTCAGTGCACACTTGCAGGCTCACACCCCCGCGGGCTCAAAAAGACACACCTGTTGCGGAGCAGAAAAGCTGGAAGGTGGACAAACAGGGCGGGGCCCGGCTCTAGGCCTTCCTCCTAGGCCTGAACAAAAGAACAAAGCCCTCCCAGAGATCGGGGCGGAACAGCCCCCACACTGAAAGAGGCGAGGGGCGCCCTCTTCGAGGACTCCCCAGCTCCCTCCCTCAGAGGCCGCTCCCAGCCTAGAGTGAGAGAGGTGACGTCACGCGGCCGGAGGGCTGCCGGTTGCCATAGTGATACCTGGGCTTCCCTCTAGAGCGATTCTCACACTCCAATCCCGGGTCTGGAAGCTCTGGGTCAATCACCAAACCTAGCGAAGGGAGCCGAAGCAGCTGGACTTTTACCTCGGCCAACCTCTTTTCATGCCTACAGCCGGTTTCAACGGCCACTTCCGGTCGTGCGGAGAGAACCCCACCCCCACTTACTAGCGGTAAACCGTGCTCTGAGGGCATGCAGGACTACGATTCCCAGAATGCTCCACGACGCTAAACTCCATTTCCCAGAGGCCTCAGCCAACGTGTGAGCTCTTGTAGAGCGGGATCGAGCAATTCTACCCGCGAATAGTTTGTTCCTCAATGTCTCAGGTGAAAGTCTTCTTTAGAGGTGTGGCTCTCAAGGTTTTGTGACCGGACTGATTGTAAGAATACACTTTTATATACAAATATAACTCAGAAACGTAAATAAGCATTTCATAATGCATTACTTGCCCTTATTACTTGTCCGGCATTGTATTTAGTGTTCTGTTCCTTTGTTTAAAAAATTCTAGTCCTGACCCGTTATATTGTTTTCATGACTCTAAAATAGGTTGCGACCCACGTTTTAAACCGTGAGGTGGTCTTACCGTGTTTTGCCCTACGGTAGCGCATTGTATTTACCTACTTCAATCAGCATGTAGTTGCCAATGGAGCCCAACGCCAGTTGGTGTGTCCTTGGCAGAAAAGAATCCAACAGAAGTAGGTAGGTTTCTATATTTTTAAACATGTGGCCCAAGCACTTCTGTGCGTCTCCGTATTTGTATAGTCGGGCTAAGGTCAAGTCACCCAGTCTGTTAACTGACAAAACACTGAATTTGAAAATTGCAACATTGAGTATATGAAGAACAAAGTTATAGTCAAAGGAAAGGGAACAATATCTAGAAGCAGATATCAGAAAAGACCTACTGTGAGAAATAGACAATTTCAGTAAACAATTCTTAGTAGGTTGTAAGAAGACATGGCCTAAATGAAACGAATGAAAGCTGTGAGAAAACAAGTTGAAATAAAAACACTGGATGAAAGGGGTTTAAAACACATGCAAGCATGTTTAAAATGAAGGAAGATAATTAAAATCATACTGGAGAAGAACAGAATTGATGCGGTGGTACAGTGAATCAGTTGTATGCAGAATATTCTTTTAAAGCTGTGTGAATCATAAGAAAAACACGAATGAAGTAAAAGAAAGATACATATAAAGGCCCGAGGATGAAAAGCCACCATGTGGATGATTCCCCATCAGAAAAGAGAGAACACATGAAATCAGCTATCATTTAATAGTTTCTATGTGCCAGGCAGTGTTCTGACTGCTTTATACCTAACATTTAATTCTTAAAACGATCTTTATTAAGTTGTTTGTTATTATTTATTCTTTACTAAAGAGGAAACTAAGGCACAGATAAGTTCAGTAGCCTGCCCGAGGTGACATAACCAATAAATGAGGAAGCTGAGACTTGAATTTAGTAATTTGGTCCCAAGCTCCCATTGTTAATCTCATTTTTAATCTCTAATAAACAGTAGGCTCCCTAGTAAAAAGATGAACAGTTTCCTGAGTTTAAGAAGAATACACCTCTCATTCATTGCTAGTGAGAGTGCAAAATGGTGCAGCTACTTTGGAAGACAGTATAGCAGTTTCTTTCAAAACTAAGCACTGTTACAATATGATCCAGCAATTGTACTCCTTGGTATTTACCTAAATGAACTGAAAAGTTAGACACACACAAACACCTAATTGCCAAAACTTGGAAGCAACCAAGATGTTCTTCAATAGGTGAATGGTTAAATAAACTGTGGTATATCCCTGCTGTGTAATATTATTCAGCAATGAAAGGGGTTGGCAAGCTCCGGGAGTTAGTGAAAGACAGGGAAGCTTGGTGTGCAGCAGTCCATGGGGTCGCAATGAGTCGGACTGAGTAACTGAACTGAACTGAATGAAATGAGCAATTAAGCTACCAAAAAACCACAAACATTAAATCCAACTTGGTGAATGAAAGAAGTTAAAGGGAAAAGGTTACATACTCTAGAAGTCCAACTATATAATATTACGGGAAAGTTAAAACTATAAACAGTAAACATCCATGGTTGCTATGGGTTTGGAAAGGGAAGAAGGGATGAATGGATGTAGCACAGGGGATTTTTAGGGCAGTGAAATTATTTTGTATGTCATTGTGGTGGTGGATATATCATTGTACATTTGTCACACTCTCCTATAGAGTGTCAAACAATACAGAATGAACCCCTAATATAAACTGTGGTCAATAATAATTTATCAATATTTGCTCATCAGTTGTAGCAAATGTACTAATGCAAGATGTTAATAGGGAAAATTGGGTAGTGGAGGGGGGCAGTGGTGAGCCGAGATGGGATGTTTCTGTAAACCTAAAACTGTTTTTTTAAGTATATTAATTTAAAAAATATATAATTGTTAAAAGTGTTTCTGGTAAGGTCTCAGCGGGAAATGAGGGACATCTCATTAGAAATTGGAAATTAGAAATTGGATATCTAATTAGGAAAGTGATTCCTGTAAAGTAACAGAACTTGGCTGAATTGTGTTCTTCAGTGGGATGAAAAACAATTTGTAAGCAATAAACTTGAATATTTAGCTGAGCAAATTTCCTAGATAAATGTGAATGTGCACCCTGGTTTCTCTGTGCTGTTCATAGTACAAAATGTAAGGAAAAAGACCAAAGAGGAAAGAACTGTTAAGCAGAATAAGCAAAAAGAAACCATTTTATGATGGTTTGGAAAAATTTCAACTACACCTTCTACAAACGAGGCTTCCAATACAAATTGAAAGATGCATGTATTGAAAAAATGTATATGTAAAATTTCTGTCCTCAGTGACTTCTCTTCATAGTTTTAGCAACTGGGTGTACACATGAAAAACTAAGCAACCATTGTAAGCAGCATATAGATATTCCCTGAGTATATAGGCAAAATATTGAGTACCAACCATATGCCAAGCACCCATAAGAAACACTATCTGCAAATAAAGTATAATTTAGTGAATAAAAGCCAAAGTTTATTGAGTCTACTTGGTTACTAGCTATAAATACTTTACTTGAACCAAGTCATTTAATTGATTCAGGGTGCCAAACAGAGAAAATAAAAGGATGGAAATTCACAGAAAATTCATAGGTTAATAAGAGTTCCAAAGAATAGCAAGGAGAGATAAGAAAGCGTTCCTCAGTGATCAATGCAAAGAAATAGAGGAAAACAATAGAATGGGGAAGACTAGAGATCTCTTCAAGAAAATGAGAGATACAAAGGAAACATTTCATGCAAAGATGAGCACAATAAAGGACAGAAATGGTATGGACCTAACAGAAGCAGAAGATATTAAGAAGAAGTGGCAAGAATACACAGAAGAACTATACAAAAAAGATCTTCATGACCCAGATAACCACAATGGTGTGATTACTCACCTAGAGCCAGACATCCTGGAATGCGACCTCAAGTGGGCATTAGGAAGCATCATTACAAACAAAGCTAGTGGAGGTAATGAAATTCCAGTTGAGCTATTTCAAATTCTAAAAGATGATGCCATGAAGATGCTGCACTCAATATATCAGCAAATCTGGAAAACTCAGCAGTGGCCACAAGACTGGAAAAGGTCAGTTTTCATTCCAGCCCCAAAGAAAGACAATGCCAAAGAATGTTCAAACTACCACACAATTGCACTCATCTCACACGCTAGCAAAATAAAGCTCAAAGTTCTCCAAGCCAGGCTTCAACAGTATGTGAACTGTGAACTTCCAGATGTTCAAGCTGGATTTAGGAAAGGCAGAGGAACCAGAGATCAAATTGCCAACATCTGCTAGATCATTGAAAAAGCAAGAGAGTTCCAGAAAACATCTACTTTTGCTTTATTGACTACGTCAAAGCCTTTGACTGTGTGGATCACAACAAACTGTGGAAAATTCTGAAAGAGATGGGACTATCAGACCACCTGACCCACCTTTTGAGAAATCTGTTACGAAGCAACAGTTAGAACTGAACATGGAACAACGGACTGGTTCCAAATAGGAAAAGGAGTACGTCAAGGCTGTATATTGTCACCCTGCTTATTTAACTTATATGTGGAGTACATCATGTGTAATGCTGGACTGGATGAAGCACAAGCTGGAATCAAGATTGCCAGGAGAAATATCAATAACCTCAGATATGCAGATGACACCACCCTATGGCAGAAAGTAAAGAAGAACTAACGAGCCTCTTGATGCAAGTGAAAGAGGATAGTGAAAAAGTTGGCTTAAAACTCAACATTCAGAAAACTAAGATCATGGCATCTGGTCCCATCACTTAATGGCAAAAAGATGGGGGAACAATGGAAACAATGAGAAACCTTATTTTGGGGGGCTCCAAAATCACTGCAGGTGGTGGCTGCAGCCATGAAATTAAGACCCTTGCTCCTTGGAAGAAAAGCTATGACAAACCAGGACAGCATAATAAAAAGCAGAGGCATTACTTTACCAACAAAGGTCTGTCTAGTCAAGGCTATGGTTTTTCCAGTGGTCATGTATGGATGTGAAAGTTGGACTGTGAAGAAGGCTGAGCACTGAAGAATTGATGCTTTTGAACTGTGGTGTTGGAGAAGACTCTTGAGAGTCCCTTGGACTTCAAGGAGATCCAACCAGTCCATCCTAAAGGAAATCATTCCTGAATATTCATTAGAAGGACGGATGCTGAAGCTGAAATGCCAAATACTTTGGCCACCTGATGCGAAGAGCTGACTCATTTGAAAAGACCCTGATACTAGGAAAGATTGAAGGCGGGAGGAGAAGGAGATGACAGAGAATAAGATGGCTGGATGGTATCACCAACCTGATGAACATGAGTTTGAATAAGCTCTGGGAGTTGGTGATGGACTGGAAAGCCTGGCGTGCTGCAGTCCATGGAGTTGCAAAGAGTCAGACACAATTGAACTGAACCGAACTTGCACAGTGGCCAGAATTTTGGTAATAACCAGATTTTTTATTCAAGAAAATACATAATGAAAATCTTAGTATGTCATAATAAATATTCATGCATAACATACTTTTTAGTGGCAGCAAAAATATTACATCATAGTAGATGAATTATTTTTCAAAAGAAAGATATTTGCCAAAGCTTAATGGATACACCCAAAAAACATATGATAGCAAATCACTCAATGCATTTACACACAGCAAACAGACCCATGTACCCAACATCCAATTTGAAAGTTAAATCATTACTCTCCTTGTTAAACTCCTAGTTAAAACTCCTTGCAAGAGTAGTGGGACCTCCCAGTCATGTCCTCTCAAGGGTAATTATTACCCTCATCATAATGTACACCATACATTAATTTCACCTATTCTTGAACTTTCAAAAATTGGAATGCACTATGTGTTCTTTTTTGTCTGACTTTTTCCACTCAATATTAGCTTGTGAAATTTTGTCCATATGGGGTTATGTGTACTTGTAATTCCTTCACTCTCCATGTGGTGTGATATTATAGTGAAAAACCTCTCAATTTGCCTTTTCTACTGTAAATGGACTTTGGGGGTGTTTCCAATTTCAGCTTAAAATAATAACTAGACTTTTTGTTTCTTACAACTCAACTCTGGCTCTTCCTTTACTGAGATTGATTCTGACATGCTTACATTTTTTTTTTAAGTCCAGAAAAACAAAATTGCAGCTGTGTCCAATCCTTGTTCCTTGTTATCCTAAATCAACCTGTTGATTAATAATTTTGGTTTAAATGCATCACTAATTACTTTCTATTTTGCACATATATTTTTTCAACCACAAAGATTTTCTTTGATACCTAATTTCAATCAAAGCTAGTGTTCCAAATGACTTCAGAGAATATATATACTTGATAAAAATATGTACACCAAATAACATGTTATGTGTAAACTATGGACAGCAATCTTTTTAGCATAATTTCTATCAAAACTGCTTCATGCCTGTCCCTTCAGAACAGGTTGTCTCCCATAAAACCAGTGAACATCTTAGGTCTCTCTGCCTTTACCTCATTCTCTTCTCTTCCTCTCCTCCCTCTCCTTCCTGGTCCCTCCTCCTCATTTCTCTATTTAGGTGATGTGATTTCTCTGTTTGTGATTGTTTTCCTCTTTTCTTAAATTATTAGTGAAAAACACCAAGAAGTAGTCAAAAGCCAATTACAGTAATGTTTGCACTGGACTGGCCCAGGAAAACTCCTGACTGGCAGCTTTTGACTCAGATGGGAAAACTAGAAGGGGAAAAAGAAAACATACTTGCATTGGTTAAATTTTGAGAAAATGAACTCCTATCTTGGTAAAAATCAAACTAAGATCTTTTTAGAAGGTAGCCAGGTTCTAGGGGCGACAGGAACTCACCAACCATCTATAAATTTTATTCTTAACGTGACAGAAGCATGGAAGCTTATAGTGAAATACAAAGCACCGTACAAACACAATGGGATTGGCGTTCCCTTAGGATTGATGTGGGCTGAGGCACTTAGGGACACAGAACAAGTGGGATGCAAGGAGGCCTTTGTGCATCATTTCCCTCACTTTTTACTTAGCACATAAATCAGGGAACTGAGCCCCTCCCTGAAAGCCACTAGCGTTCTTTAAGGGGCCTCAGTGCCTGCAAGGAAGTTCCAAACAAAAGCTACACCTATCAGGGCTATTTAACTCCTGACAACTCGAAAAGCTACTGCTGATGCAGTGAAGACTCCCCTTCTAGTGCTCTCTGTTCCCACAGGTGCCCAGAGAATTTGATCTCCATGCCAAACTTGCATTTCACCTGAGGGTTTCTATTCAGTTTGCAAGAGTACGTTTTCTTGCACCAAACTCATTTTTGTTCTTTCCCGTGACATCGGCCAGTGAAATTTCTATTTAAGGATTTAAACGGAAAGGGTACTGCCCGTGTAGTCGTGGCCGAGTGGTTAAGGCGATGGACTAGAAATCCATTGGGGTCTCCCCGCGCAGGTTCGAATCCTGCCGACTACGGTGTGTACTTCTAACTTCGAAGCTTATTAGAACGAGCTACGTAGTACGCACCTTTGAAGGCAACGTTTTTACTTTGACTCTGCCTTGAAAACTTAGAAATCTCTCTGCAGTCAACACATACCCTTTTAGCAACTACTTCCAGTATTCTCCAAATTCAGATCATGGCCATGCGTGTAGATAGGAATCAGTGCACCAAAAAGGCAGCTATCGAGAGACAGAGTACCTTTTATTTTTCCTTTTTGTCTTTTATCGTAAAGTTCTCACTGAGCACCATCGCTGGCCGTCCCACTGTGTTGCCAGTTCTGGGAAGTGAGGGAGGAACTGGACTCAAGGCTGCTACTGCTAAATCACTTCAGTCGTGTCCGACTCTGTGCGACCCCATGGACAGCAGCCCACCAGGCTCCCCCGTCCCTGGGATTCTCCAGGCAAGAACACTGGAGTGGGTTGCCATTTCCTTCTCCAATGCATGAAAGTGAAAAATGAAAGTGAAGTCGCTCAGTCGTGTCTGACTCTTAGCGACCCCATGGACTGCAGCCTACTAGGCTCCTCTATCCATGGGATTTTCCAGGCAAGAGTACTGGAGTAGGGTGCCATTGCCCTCAAGGCTAGACACGGATATATTTGGCTCGGATACTGAATCGCACGATGTACAGTCGATAGCAGGAAGCGTAGCTTGCACAGTGAATTAATAAAGACAACGGTGAGCAATTGTATGGAGATTCCTCTAGAGTAGCATACTGTCTTTCCACATTAGTGCTGTATTCTGAAGGAGATCAGCCCTGGGATTTCTTTGGAAGGAATAATGCTAAAGCTGAAACCCCAGTACTTTGGCCACCTCATGCGAAGAGTTGACTCATTGGAAAAGACTCTGATGCTGGGAGGGGTTGGGGGCAGGAGGAGTAGGGGACGACAGAGGATGAGATGGCTGGATGGCATCACTGACTCGATGGACGTGAGTCTGGGTGAACTCCGGGAGTTGGTGATGGACAGGGAGGCCTGGCGTGCTGCGATTCATGGGGTCGCAAAGAGTCGGACACGACTGAGCGACTGAACTGAACTGAACTGTGCATCTCTACCTGTCCTGATGGAGACCGAGGTTCGATTCTCCTATACATTGGGCACTGTCTCTCTTCTATTAATAATTATTAAGTAATATTAAGTAATTAATATTACTATTCTATTCGTATTAAGTTACTATTACATTACTATTCATATTAAGTAATATGAAAAGAGGATGGCCTTTCCACAGTTACCAAGTGATCCAGCCGATTTAGTGACAGGTGAAGACTACATTTTTATTTTATGTAAATGTATAATATACAATATTATGAGTATATATGTACTTTAAGACATATATAATGTTAAGAATGTATGTTTTAAAAATATATATGTGTGTGTATACTTTTCTCCCTTGTATATGATAGAGACAGAAAAGGAAAAATACAGTAATACAAATGCTAACATTTGGGGACTGGAATAGCCAGGAATTGTCTGTATTCTTGTAACTTTTCTGTCAATCTGAAATTATTTCAGAATTAAATTATTTTAAAATAAAAAGTTAAAAAAAGACTAATAAAACCATAACTGAAAAATATTTTCATTGACATTTAAAAGCATAGATACACAATTTGAACCATAGATATGAAAGAAATAAGAAGTAAATTAATGAATGAGAGTTTAGAACTGATGAAGGAATGCGATGCAAACTGCTGTAGTGAGCAAGGACATCCATAACACATGAGAAAAGCTAAATAGAGAGAGCATACCTAAAACAACATTGTTTAATAATGACTACATTTTACGATGTGAAAATAAGACGATGCTATAATTCAAAACAGCAATAACATGTGTGATGGGAAGGTGTGGCCAAATACAATTGTTCTATGTTCCCTTATAATATTGAAAAAGGTTAGAATTAAATGTACACTCAAAACATGATACATATTTGGACCATTGCTGAATACCAGACCACCTGACCTGCCTCTTGAGAAACCTGTATGCAGGTCAGGAAGCAACAGTTAGAACTGGACATGGAACAACAGACTGGTTCCAAATAGGAAAAGGAGTATATCAAGGCTGTATATTGTCACCCTACTTAATTAACGTATATGTGGAGTATATCATGAGAAATGCTGGGCTGGAGGAAGCACAAGCTGGAATCAAGATTGCTGGGAGAAATATCAATAACCTCAGATATGCAGATGACACCACCCTAATGGCAGAAAGTGAAGAGGAACTAAAGAGCCTCTTGATGAAAGTGAAAGAAGAGAGTGAAAAAGTTGACTTAAAGCTCAACTTTCAGAAAACTAAGATCATGGCATCTGGTCCCATCAATTCATGGCAAATAGATGGGGAAACAACAGAAACAGTGAGAGACTTTATTTTGGGGGGCTCCAAAATCACTGCAGATGGTGACTGCAGCCATGAAATTAAAAGACGCTTACTCCTTGGGAGGAAAGTTATGACCAATCTAGACAGCATATTAAAAAGCAGAGACATTACTTTGTCAACAAAGGTCCATCCAGTCAAGGCTATGGTTTTTCCAGTAGTCATGTATGGATGTGAGAGTTGGAGTATAAAGAAAGCTGAGTGCAGAAGAATTGATGCTTTTAAACTGTGGTGTTGGAGAAGACTCTTGAGAGTCCCTTGGACTGCAAGGAGATCCAACCAGTCCATCCTAAAGAAAATCAGTCCTGGGTGTTCATTGGAAGGACTGATGTTGAAGCTGAAACTCCAATACTTTGGCCACCTGATGCAAAGAGCTAACTCATTTGAAAAGACCTGATGCTGGGAAAGATTGAGGGCAGGAGGAGAAGAGGACGACGAGAAGAACCATCTCAGAGGATGAGATGGTTGGATGGCATCACTGACTCAATGGACACGAATTGGGTAAACTCTGGGAGTTGGTGATGGACAGGGAGGCCTGGCATGCTGCGGTTCATGGGGTCACAAGGAGTCAGACACAACTGAGCGACTGAACTGAACTGAACTGAATGGATGAGTGCTGAAATCAGTATTTCTGTGAGCCATGTTCAAAACCAAGCAGCTTTTGTTTTTTTAATGAATGAATAGAAAGCTATAAGAATAATTTTGAAATTTTAATTTAAATTAATTTTTAACATTTTGTCATCAAATTTTGGTAGTCAGATTTTAAAGTTAACATTATTGTGCAGTACTGTCAGACACTAGATTATTTCTTCAGTAATTTTATTGCACAGTTGAGTGGTCAAATCCATTCAGACACTAGATTATTTCTTCAGTAATTTTATTACACAGTTGAGTGGTCAAATCCATTCCTTTTCCCTTTCATTGAATCTCATTTGTCCCTCATTTGTCTATTACTTCTTTTCATCATAGACAAAATATTCTTTATTTTTTACAGACAAAAAAAGATTGATCATAGATAAGACCTATAAAGGCACTGATGAGGAGTCAACACAGGTATGGCTTGAAGGGCCACATCCTTGAGAGAAGGGAAACACATGATGAGTTGAACAAGAGCTTGCTCTTGAGGGACACATTGTGTTTTGCAGCATTTTATCAATAGAATAGACTTTAGGTGGAAAAAGCAATTGCGCTGAACTGAAGAGATACTCATCAGTGTTTGGCTACCAAAATCCATAGGACCTGCAGGTCAAAATTCAGATGATGAGGGAACCACAGAGAAGGAACTCAAACTTCTATGTATAAATTCTCTTTACAGTATTGACTAATTCTTAAATTTCCAATGCACAAGAAAAGTTCCAAAACTCTGTAGGAAAGAGAAGCTGGAAGGCTAAAAATCTGTAGAGATTCATCAGCTGCTTAGTTTTTGAGAAACAGAGGTTAAAGTTCATACCTCTCACAGTTAATAAAGTCTGTCATTTGAGACTTCAGAAGCATATCTTTTAAGCAGTAAGGGACAAACCCAGCTGTAAGGACCAAACAAAGAGTAAGGTCTGTGTCTTCAGAGAACAGAGAACCTAACATAGACCGACCATAACAATGGCTCAGTCTTTGTATATTCCAGAAAGACTACCAGAAAACTCTGAATGTTTAGAAAGAAAGCAATACAGGTCTATATAGCCCATTGAACAAAGAAGAAAACACAACAGAGGTTTTAAAATAATTGGAGCTGAATGAAAATAAAAATATGATACATCATAATTTGTCTGATGTAGCTAAAGCTATTTTTATAGAGAAATTTTCATCTTTAATTCCATGTATTAGAACAAGGGAAAGGTTGAAAATCAGTGATCTAACTCAAGAAGCTATAAAAAACTGGGGATTTAAATGCAAAAGGTAGAAGGAACTATTAAAATAAGTACAGAAATCAATGAAAAGCAGATATAATCAGAAAAAATCAGCAAAGCAAAAGGTTGGTTCTTTGAAAAGACTGATAAAATAGATAAACCCAATGAGACTAACCAAAAAAAAAAAAAAGATTTTTAACTAAGACATCAAGATCTTTAATGTCATCTTCTTTTTGAAGAAAAATAGAAATTTAATGGTCTAAGATTTCCTCTTGAGAACCTAGCTAGGTTTTAGAGTTTATTAAACTTTAAAAGTTAGAAGGAAAGAACTAATGAGAATAAAAGTTGTAATCACTGAAAAAAAAAAAAGGAAAAATAGACAAAATCAACAAAGGAAAAATTCACTTTTTAGTTAGTAAAATTGCTACTCCAAATCAAGACTGATGTTTTTAAAAAAGAAAAAGTTAATAAGAATAAACAGAAGATGACATTAAAGATCTTACTAATATCAGGATTAGAGTCAGAGGATAAAATGAATAGTTTGGGGGGAAAATTTATCAATAGAAGATAAAGGCTTCTATATAAACACAACTTACCAAAGCAAACACAAAAGGAAATGAAAAGTTTAGATAGTCTGAAGTTTGTTAAATAAATTAAAATCATAATTACATTTTGTATTAGTTTACTATGGCTGCCATGACAAAATACCACAGATTGAGTGGCTTAAACAACAGAAATTCATTTTCTCACAGTTCTGGAGGCTGGAAGTCCAAGATCAAGATGTCAACAGATTGGCTTCTCCTGAGGCCTCTTCCATTGGCTTGCAGATAGTCACCTTCTCTCTGTGTCCTCACCAGGTCTTTCCTCTGTGCATGCTTATCTGTGGTATTTCTGTGTACCCAAATTTCCTCTTATCAGGATACTGAGGTTAAATTAGTGTCCATTTTAACAGCCTCATTTTAAATTATTAGCTTAATTCCCAACTCTTTTTATGAGGCCAGCATAATCTTCATATTAAAATCTGACAAAGATGTTACTAGAGAAGGAGTTACATGTCAAACTTTGTGAAAAACCTTCTAGATGCAAAACCACTAAACAAAATAATAGCAATCATATCTAGTAATTTATATAGAGATAGGAATCAAAGTAAAAAGGTAATGCTTGTTTTCGTAATATGAAATCTTAATATATAAAAAATCGATCACTTTAAATGTATTACAAAATGTAAGAGAAAAAAATCATATTAGTAGATGCAAAAAATTTGAAAAAATTCAATGCCAATCATTAAATTTTTGAGCAGTTTAGGAATAGAAAGGAGATTTCTTAATCTCATAATGCATATATACAAAATCCTACATCTAACATCCTAATTGTGGTAAAAATTTTTTTTTAAACTGTATCTTTTTTTCCCCAGTATTTATTTATTTATTTGGCTTTCCAGGTCTTAGTTTCTGCATGCAGGATCTTCGATCTTTGTTACTGCATGCAGGATCTTTAGTTGCAGTGTGTAGTTCCATGACCCTGGGCCCCCTGCTTTGGGAACTGAGTGTTAGCCACTGGACCACCAGAGAAGTCCCTCTGGTAAATATTTGACACTTTCTTCCACTAAAGGGCCAGGACAAGCATAACCACTATTGCCACTGTTATGCAACATTGCATTGGGCATTCTTAGGCCAGGGAACAAGACAAAGAAAAGATATTTAGATTGAAAATGAATATCTTTCATCAGTTCTATTCAAATAGGACGGTCATCATTGGCAGATGATATGAATAAGTGCTTGGAAAATCTCCTAAGATCTACAAATTAGTAGAATTAATAAGTAAAAATAGCAAAATTACTAGATACAAAATCCCATATTCAATTCTATATTTTCATGTATGCCAGCAACAATGCACAATTTTTATCACATAATAGCAAGAAAACTATCAATATCCTAATAATAATCATAATAAATGTAATAAAAATGTGCAAGACTATATTAAAAGTTCCAAATCATTGTGCAGAGAATTTTAATAATATCTAAATAAAAGATATATTCATTGATTGAAAATCTCAAATTCAATGCATTTGAAATAAAATGCTCAGAGGACTTCTGATAGAATTGAAAAACTGTTTCTAAAATATATGTACACATAGAAAGGACCTAGAATAGTCAAGGAAATCTTGCAAAGAAAGAACAAATCCAGAGGACCTTTTACTACCACACAACAAGTTTTATTCTGAAGCTATACTGATTAATAAAATGTGCTATTGGTATAAAGATAAAGGGAACAAAATAGATATGCTGATACAAGACCATGTACATTTAAAAAAGTGTCACTGCAATTCAAAGGAGAACATGATAGATTTTTCAAAAGGTGGTACTGGGTCAACTGGATATACAAAGGAAAACAATGTGGACGTTGCTTTCTGTAAACTAGCCCCTAAACTAATTCAAGATGGCTTAAAGACTTAAATGTGCAAGGTAAAAATAATAAAATTTACAGAGGAAAACGGGAGACTACTTCATGAAATTTGGGTTGCCAAAGATTTCCTGTTTAAGGGCCACAAAAAGCAATAACCATAAAAGATAATTTTGACTTGTTTAAACTTAAGAACTTTAGCATATCCAAAGACATCATTAACAGTGAGAAAAGGCACAGAGTGGGAGATGTTTAGAAGTATATCTGAGAAAGATTTATGTCTAGAATATATACAGAACTCCTTAAAATCGGTAAGAAAAAAGACAATAGGTAATAAATCAGATGGTGGGATCTGGGTAATATCTCTTGAGATGATGGCAGATAAGCTGGTCACTAACTGTGGAGTCCACTTCAAGGACAGTGTCAACCAGCTTCCTCTCAGTGCAGTACTGGCACATTACTTTTAATTCTCTGCGAAGGGCCTCCATTTTTGACAGAGTTTTCAATTTCAATGTCTGTACAGGGTATAGTAGATTGCCAGTAATCATCTATTTTCATGTCTTCCAGGTGAACTTTCCTGCACTACAAAGGCTAGAAGGTTAAAACTACATGTTCCTAGCTCCCTTGCAGCTAGGTGTGATCTAAGATTTTTCTCAGAGTTGTCTAAGGTGGAAATAAGACTCCTTCTAGTTTGGTTCTTTTGTGCCAACAAGCATTGTCATGGATACTTTGGGGGTTTCCTCAGAGGAATACAAGGTGAGGGGCCTCGTTTGTTTTGCCAATTTGCATTTAGAAGCATGGCATACTCCAAAACATGCAGTTCTCAAAATGTGGTCCCCAGACCAACACTACCAGCAGCATTTGGCAACTTGCCTAGAAATGTAAATTGCTTTCTGTGTTTCTCTATTTGTTACCCATCAATCATAGGGCCAAATTAACCACCAGAGTTGTTTACTTTCTGCTATCTGAACCACTCCATTATCTAGCTCACACACATCAAGCCAATAATTTCTCCCGCCCTTCAGTTCAGTTCAGTCGCTAAGTCGTGTCCGCCTCTTTGTGACCCCATGTAATCCTAAGTAAGGGGACGACAGAGGATAAGATAGTTGGATGGCATCACCGATTCGAAGCACATGAGTTTGAGCAAGCTCAGGGAGTTGGTGATGGACAAGGAAGCCTGGCGTGCTACAGTCCATGGGGTCGCAAAGAGTCGGACACCACTGAGCGACTGAACTGAACTGAAGTAAGCCCAGGGCCAGGTATAAGACAACTAGAGACAGGCCCGATGCTCCAAACTCCTCGGATTGAATTGGGCTTCTTTGGACTCCAGGAAGCCCGAACATCCCGAACTGGAAGACTGTTAGGTCTTGACTTCCCCTCGATATGGGCTAGATTTAATGCCAGTGGTGGCGATTGCAGAAGTCCAGAAGAGCCTGGCTGGGTGCCTAGAGCAGGCAGCACCCGGGAGTGTTATCTGAAGTTTGCTGATAACGCTAATACGCGGTGAGGGCTCATGCCAGTGTCCTTGATTCCAGGGGGTCTCCTAGAGATTAGCTTCCCTTCCTAATTCTCCTTTCCATTTCTCTCTTTCTCAGCATTTCCAATAAGCTCAACCGAGGACAAGTGTTTGTACCTCTGTGCATGTATGTGTGTGTGTGTGTGTGTGTGTGTGTGTATATGTATATATATAGCTTCCCACGTGATTCCTGTCACTCCACCCCGGTTCAGCACATGTAGTCGTGGCCGAGTGGTTAAGGCGATGGACTAGAAATCCATTGGGGTCTCCCCGCGCAGGTTCGAGTCCTGCCGACTACGAGAGTGTGTGTGGTTTTTTTTTTTTTTTTTTTTTTTTTTAACTCCCTGAATACTTGTCCTGCTTGGCCCTCACTCAAAATGCAGTTAGCTCCTGTCCTGAGATGACTTAAAAAAAAAAAAAAAGCCTCCACAGGCAACAAACAAAACTTAAAAAAACCTCCCACCTCAGATTTTCTTGTCCACAGAATTATGCCCTTTTTGAAAGAACTCACACAGAAAAGACACCTCACTTTAAAAGTAAAGGTCTTGAAATCGTGGCTTCCTGCTCCGTTTTCGGGGAGTCGAACCTGAGATATTCCATAAGTTTCTAGTAAGCATCGTCAAACCAGCGAGCAAACCAACACTGTCTTGCTAAATGACTCAGTTCAGGAGTCTGTGATACAGGTGGAACGAGAGGCATTCTTCATCAGTGGTGTGTGCGCTTGTCTATTACCTGCAACACCTGGGCTCCTTTCCTAGACGGGCTACTTAAGTCATCTTTCAGAATTTTGTAACTCTGACAAACTGTTCTTGTTCTTCCGCTCAAATGTTAAGTTTCTTCTTCTTTTCAAGGCAGCCAAATGTAATGAAAAAGAAGGGAGCAGAAGAAATCATTTGATGAGTAACACAAAAGGAAAATAGTAACTTGACAAGGGAAAAACTTGACAGACATGTCCTTAATCATTTGATCATAGTTAGCATTTGGAGTATTAGGACATTTAACATCATGTGCATCTCCATATGATGAAGTGCAGAGGACACAACCTCACTTATGTGTTATTCCTGCTAAAAATACACAATCTGAATTTTAACTCTCAGGAAACATCAGACAAAATGAAATCGAGGGGGCATTGTAGCTCAACTGGTAAAAGAATCTGCCCTCAATGCGGGAGACTTGGGTTCGACTCCTGGGTTGGGAAGATCTGCTGGGGAAGGGAAAGGCTATCCACTCCAGTATTCTGGGTCACAGAGTCAGACAAGACTGAGCTTTCTGCAAAAAAAACCTGATTTGTTTTAAATATCAATGAAATGAAAAACAAAGTAAGATTGAGAAACTCAATCCAGATTAAAGGACTAAAGAGACATGTCAAGTGAATGCAGTGTATTTTTCTTGAAATAAAGTGTTTGCACAGTTGGCAAAGCATTAACAAGGTCTTTAGACTAAACAAGACTTTCAACTTTGATTTTATAATTATTCCATGATTAGGAAAGAGAAGGTCCCAGTTTTCAGAAAATGCATAATGAAGTCTTTAAGGATAAAGGACTGTCTTGTCTAAAATTCATTCGTAATAGTTAAGAAAAAAGTTATACATGTGTAAATCTGTCTATATTAGGAAAAAGTACATTCGATAAATTATTAACATTTGATGAATCTAGGTAAATGATTTATGAAAATTCTTTGTACTATCCTTGCAACTTCTTCTGATAATATCAAAATAAAATCTTTTAAAAAGGAAAAGAAACAAATAGAACAGTAATAAAAGTACACTCATTGAAATTAAAGCCCAAATACAATTTTAACACTAGATGTAAGATAGGTGATGAGGAAATTATTAAATATAATATTAGACCTAATGAAAGAATAGTATGCAAAATTCTATAGTAAGCAAGGAAATAAATAATATTTTAAATAATGACTGATATTTAAGATATAGGTATAAGATGGAAGTACTACACAGAAGTATTATGCATGGTTAGAGAGTATGAATATAATAAAATCATTTTGGGGTCTAATGATTTGTGTCAGGTGAAAATGAGAAGTGCATTGAACAGATATTACATCAGCTTTTCTGTGACATTGCCATCAAAGGTAAAAATTAAGAAAACATCCATCTAGGTATAAAAATAAACCTGAAAATTTAATCAACATTTTAATTTAAAAATTAATTATCATTAATTAAATATTATTGATTAATACAAGAGTGAGTACTGAGTGAAGTCGCTCAGTCATGTCTGACTCTTTGCGACCCCATGGACTGTAGCCTACAAGGCTCCTCTGTCCATGGAATTTTCCAGGCAAGAGTACTGGAGTGGGCAGCCATTTCCTTCTCCAGGGGATCTTCCCGACCCAGGGATCGAAACCAAGTCTCCCGCATTGCAGGCTTTACCATCTGGGCCACCAGAGAAGTCGCTTAATACACATTTAGGCATAAATAAGCTACAAAGATATATCATACAACATGGAGAATATAGTCAGTATTTTATAATGACTATAAATGGGGTATAACCTTTAAAAATTGGGAGT